>NC_141689.1:643367462-644694962 GCF_964263255.1 Lissotriton vulgaris | reverse complement strand
CAAGGATGCAAATGCTATTCCTTGAACCCAGTTCGGAATATCACAGCTTGCAATATAATGCCAAACATTTAGGCCAAGCTTCAAAGGATAATTATTACATAAGTAAATTTACAGAGTTACAGAGTCCTACTACCATCATAGGCAGAAGGATCGTTTGTTCATCTAACAGCCAAAATCTTAAAGAAGAAGGGGAAAGGGTTCAGATTTAAAGTCCACTAAGTGTGAGTCCATTAGCATGGGGCAAAAGACATAAGGAAAATGAAATAGTTTGGCAAAGAAGGTTTCAGTCCATCTGCTACCGACTGTAGCATTCAGCAAAAGTAGTCCAAAAGTAAAAGGATACTTCTCGAAAACCATCAAAAGTCAATCGATCGTCTTGCACTGGGAAAACAAAAGTATAGCATCTCGCTCATCAAAAAGCAACAATCAAGTGGAGGAGCATTGTCCCTCCTCTGGGGTTTCTTCTTTTATAAAGTCTCTAAAAAAAGTCCTAGTGATGCAGCATCACACCACTGTCGGAAGATTGTCATATACTCATATTCACGTAATATCACCTAAGACATTGCTAACTATAAGATGGTTTCCCATGCTAGTCATGAGAAACATCAGCCTAACAATGGTGAAACAGAACACAAAGTATCAGTCTATAGTTACAGCTGAAATCCTGTTTCTACTGGAACAATTCACTGCAAACGTTAAAGAAACAATTAGGAACATTGAATGCTACACATGTACTGTACAAATAAGGCAACATTTTACTAACTGCAAAATAACCATTGTATTAGGTCAAGGAATAATTTAGGATTAGATAAAAAATACTTTTGAAAAAGAACTTAAGTTGGTATATCAAATTTAAATGAAATAAACTCTAAATCTATATCGCATATAATGAAATAGACCATTTCATATAGAAAACCAACTAGTATTACATTGAAAAGACTACTCCCACTTGTTTGCGCCACTTTCACATTAGTATATAATTTTTTAGGAACATTTAAAAAAATGTTTTTACGTTTTTTATTATCAATAGAATATCTAGTATGATCAGTTTAAAATGTCAAATTCGTATGTAGTATCTTCACAGCTTTGCACCAACTTTTCTACATGGTGCATTCTGATGGAAAGCAATAGAAACATTAGGCCACTTTATTAATAGCACATCATTCATTAGGCCACTTTACTAATAGCACATCATTGCATTAGTAAATGACAATAAACAACATTTTCATAAGTAAACTCATTAATGCAACTTATTTATATATATTAATATTATTGTTTAGATATGTTTTCCTCATCTGTCATTTAAAGCACGCTTTTACTGTGGTTCTGCTACACTTGTCTCAGTTTCATGTGTTACTTTATATAACATGTGCAAATTGCACTTTCTGCTTTTCATATCTTCTATCATTAAATGTGCCATGTATTATGATTTTTTAAATCTTCCTCTGATGGCGAATCAAGCCATCACTTATCTACCACAACAGATCTCGTCACAGATTATGGGTGTGTTGATTTAACCTTTTCCTTTTACTCTCTTCTATAGTTTTTTTTTCGTCATATCAATTAAATTGTTCATCCTTCATTTCAAGATCAGTTCTTGTTATTTTCACTCCGTGATTTTTACTCTTTCTGTATCTGCAAAATGTAATTGAAAATATCATCAGCAATATGCACAAATAGATCACCACTTAAGGTCTCAAAACAGAAATCACTAATCCATTTCCTAAATTTCCCAACGAGCTGCTAGCAATTGATAATACCTTACCTATAGTTTTCCAGGCATCTTCTGTTTTTAAATTCTTGAAATGCTTGTTTAAGTCAGTAATGTTTTTTATGTAGTCTTCTAAGTCCAGTAAGTAAGTGCAACAATGTTGAACTTTTTAAAAACCAACAGACTCCACCCTCCTTCGAAAAGAAGGATATCAAGGGCAAGTCCATTTTGAATCACCATCGATCCTATCTTATTGATTGATGGTGATTCAAAGCAACAGAAAAAAAGCAATTGTACTGGTGGCAAGTTTATCAACAATAGCAGACAGTTTTCTAATTTTCTGTCAATGTAATGCCACTTCTACTGAAGTTATTAGAACTACAAATATATCACCTATGATTTCACTTGCACTCACACTTCCTTTCATTCTTCCATCTGCATCTTTTAGTTCTTCACTAATTTGCTTAGCATGATATATTTTTGGAAAACCAATTCCACATTTACAACTTTCATGCCATCCTCTCAGTAATTTGGAATAAGCACTCCTTCCACAAATATAATACACCCCATGGAAGATAGGAGCTACCCAATCTAAATATCTTTCCCAGTTCATACACTTCAAATGCATGTTCAGATTTGCTAAGTCCTACACAAACACCATTAGTATTGGATCTCTTTCTATATCTGCAAAGTTAACCCTTGTGTTGCCAGTCTAAAACTAAGGAAACCATTCCTTCTAAACCTTTATTTTCATCTGGTGATACGCTCCAAGAAGTTAATTTAGGCAATGTGTTAATATTATTTGTCATATTTCATCCTCTCACTTTCTACTAATTTAATAACATTCTTTTCAGCTCTCCTTATTTTTCATTTTAGATTATATCTAAATGCACAAACCATGTCCAAAGATTGAATTGGTTTAAATATCACGCCCATAGTATTAGCTTATGAAGCTTTTGTATACAGATTTTAAATGCTTTAGCACAGGAAGTTCAGTAAAGATTCATTCTTGATTAGAATAGTAATATTACAATGGATCAGTCCCATAGAATAGGCTAGTCAATACACTACAAGATATTCTGTATGCTAAAGGTAAGCTATGTAAGGTTACACCCTCAGCAACTGTTGAAGGTATTTGCATACAAACATAGAAATCACCAAAATCCATGGTATTAACATACTCGCTAAGCAAAATAGTAAGAAACATTGGAGATAAAATCTATTTCCAAAACATTGTTGTGTAAAGAGTTGTTTCAAATCAATAGAATCAGAATAATTTCTTTTAGCAGTTTCTGAAGAAATATTACGTTTAGAGTATTTCACAGGAACATAATGTGGCAGGTTTAAGACAATAAGTTTTGTAACAAATATCAAAACAAAAATAGAAAGAATGACAGTATATACACATTTGCATTTTGAAGACATTCCAGTGTTAGACCGAATGGCATCTAACATTTTTCTTGATTCTTAGGTGGTAAGGAGTGATGTTGAGGTGGTGCTGGGCGATGCCAAGTGATGCTGAGGGGGTGCTGAGTGTTGATGAGAGGTGTTGAGTTATGTTGAGGTGGTGCTGAGTTATGTTGAGGTGGGGGTGCTGTGTGGTTGCTTAGGTAGTGCCTGTATATTTCCCACATCGCTGTCCATTTCCGAGTAATATAATTTGTGCTATTGTGCCACACAAACATGTTACTTGTGTTTGTATTATACTTTAATCAATAGAGTTAACCTAAATATAACCTTGGATGTTAAAGCAGCTACTGTGCCCAAAACTGAACCCCAAGAAACAAATTCAGTTTCACAAGCAACAAAGTAACATGCCCATATGTTTTCATTGTTTATTGCTCACCATTAAATATTTTAAAATTCAACAAAACTGTATATCAGCAAGTTATCATGTGGAATAATTTAAAATCTATTTCTGGGCACACTTCCTTTGCGACCTGTGAAGAACATTGATGCAGTGTCAGTCTGCAGTTACATTACTCTTACAGGGAGATATTCTACAGCAAAATCGTTCTCTTGTAACTTTGACATGAGTCTCCCAATACCTGCAGTGGCATTTCTTCCACCACCTGGAGATAAAATGGAAACCAAAGGTTTGTGATCTGTTCTGAAAATAAACCTCTTTCCCCACAAAAAGTTACGGAAATGTTCAATTTCCCATACACATCCAAGGAGCTCTCTCTCAATTACTGAATATTTCCTCTCAGTGTCACTGAGAGTGCGAGAGGCAAATGCAACACACCACTCATCCTTACTGCTTCTCTGAGATAAAACTCCTCCCACCCCATACAAACTGGCATCAACAGTAACAATGCGCAATTTGTTTACACAAAAAGGTTTCAATGTGGGTGCTTTTAAAATCTCACCCTTAATCAGCTGGAAAGCATTCTGTTGTTTCTCTCCCCAAAGAAATTCCACATTTTGTCTAGTAAGTTCTCTAAGGGGATCCATCTTGGTGGCAAATCCCTTAATGAATTTACTATAGTATTCACATAAACCAGCGAACGACAGAAGTTTATCTTTGTTGTCAGGAGCAGGAGCTTTGACTATGGCGTCAACAAGAGATTTGTTTGGTACAACGCCCTCTCCAGAAAGAGTGTGGCCTAAATAATCAACAGTGCTACAAAACATCTTACCTTTGTTATCCTTAAGAGTCAACCCATTCAACTCTAATCGCTTGCAGACTTCTATGACATGTTTTTGTGAATTTCATGACTAGGAGAAAATACAAGAATGTCATCTTGGAAGCATTTCACAAAGGAATTCAAGTCTTTAAAAATGTGATGCATGGCTCGCTAAAAAATAGACGATGCCGAGGCTAATCCAAAAGGCATCCTCTTGTATTGGACAAGTCCCTCGGGTGTTAGAAAAGCAGTGAGCTCTTTAGAGTTATTGGTTAAGAAAATCTGGTGATACGCTGATCGCAAATCAAATGTGGAAAACACTTTCGCTCCTTCTAGCATGAACACTACTTCATTTATTTTCGGGAGAGGATGATAATCTATTACTAAATTAGCATTCAATGCTCTCAAATCCACGCAGAGCCTCAAAAGTTTATCAGCCTTATGTGCCAAAACAATGAGAGATACCCACTCAGAAGATTCTATCTCCTCAATAATGTTAACCTCAATCAAATTCTGCAACAAAAGTTTTAGCTGCCCTCTCACATTAATTTGTACATTCCTACATTTTTTCTTCACTGGAACTGCACCTTCCTTTAGTCTAATCTTATAAGTAAAATTATTATGAATTCCTAAACTTTTGGAAAACCCTTTTGGAAATGAAGAAATAATATCATTTACGACATCTTCTTCTTGCAAACCATTTGTTATTACCAAAATAGGATCACATTTCCTGGGATTTAGAATTATTCCCAAACTCCACTGGTCTCTCCATCCAAGTATATTCACGCCCTTAATAGCAGCACACAATTTCACAAATGCAATACGCCCTTTGAAGGACATGTCAACTCCAATATAACCACCCATATAAATAATAGTCTTGTAAACTCACTACACCTTTGAAAGTATCCATGAAAGAATCCTTGGTAATAATAGTCCAGGGAGACCACCATGAGATTTAACGTCAAACCCAAAACTAAAACGGAACATTTGGGAGGTTTCAGACAGAAAGAGTCTTCTTGGTTGCTATCATCAGTAATAGAGACTATTATTGTCAGGTGTTGCTTGGCGGAATCCAGATGCAGCGAGTAATGGTCCACCTTCTGATATCACCAACCCCCCCGATATAGAATATACGGGGTGTTCGAGGGATCAGGCGAGGGAAAGGAAATGAAGGAGCAGCGTGGGATATAGGATCTGAAACAACAGAAGACAAAGATATAAACAATACATGCAAACACTTATTCTCATAAGATCTTGCTAGGTTTATATATATCTATATCTATATCTATCTATCTATCTATCTATCTATCTATCTATCTATCTATCTATCTATATATATATATATATATATATATATATATATATATATATATATATATATATATATATATATATATTTGCAAAACGCAAAAACCCCGACTCTCGGGTTTGAGAAATGAGAGCACTCAAGGCCAATACGGCGTAGGTCAGCCAAGTCTTTTATTAATCAAAGATCTCCTTGGTAGTCAGTGTACAAACGCGTTTCGGCGTTGCCGCCTTCGTCAGTGTAACTGACATTGTTTTCAAATTACGTTTAAATCAAACACTGTGATCACCATCAATCACGTGATTTACCTACATGTAGGTTAACATAAAAAAGGGTACAAACAGCAATACATTCACTGTTATTGCGGCGGCCATCTTTGAACGGGCAATCCGCTATGTTACATATATACATATATACAAGGCGCGAGAAAATAAATTAACTGTTCATTTGTCACATGGATTGAAACATGAAAAAAAGGTATTTACTTCAATATTCATTCTCGCTTTTTTGACCATAAGTCTAGATGGTAGTTACGCCGCAGGTACCTACAAGTGCGAGTTTCACTTATAAATTTACGTGAAAATCACATCAGTTCACAAGGTTACACGTTGCCAAAGTCGTGTTGCAGTTAATTATATACAATTTAGCCCTGGATGGGCGTTGGCATTGTCAACAGTCTAGCCCTGAATGGGCTTTCAGTTCATAAAAGACTGAATCTATTCTACCCAATTTATAACTGCATTTTACATTCACCATAATAATCGAAATGATACTCAAAACATAAATGGTAACTTGTCAGACTGCTCTGCTTAAAGAAAAACTATATACATGACTGCATTTCTGGTTCTGAGAAAAAGAGGAAAGGAAATGGAAGAGGAATGTTCAGATGTGAGTCCACATCTCTTCTTCATTATTCATCCCTCCCGGGGTCTTGGTCTGCAACTGGATAATGAATCTTGATTCTAATGTTCTCAGTTTCTTAACCCAATTGCCCCCTCTTTCTGTTCTGACCAATTGATCCAAGATGAAATAGGTTAATAAGTTGCTATTACTATCATGTTCCTGCTCAAAATGACAGGCTACTGGGTAGTTAGGGTCCTTTGACGAGATAGCCCTCATATGTTCAAGGACCCTGAGTTTCGTTTGTTTCACCGTACTCCCTACATACCTCTTCCCACAGGGACATGTTAGGCAATAGACTGTGTAGTCAGAATTGCAGTTCACCAATTTAGTTATTCTGCCTTTCCTCTTTTGACCAGGAATGTAGTATTCCTTGACTTTCTGGGAATTCTTACAGGCCTTGCACTTCATACAAGGGTAGAAGCCTGAAACAGATGATTTTCTCTTTCTTCTTTTTTCATAATGGCTATTTACAAGATGGTCTTTGAAAGATTTCCCCTTCCTGTAAGTAATCAGAGGATGGTCAGATAGTGACTTTCCGATTACAGAATCTGTTTTTAGAATCTTCCAGTTCTTCCGCATTATATTGAAGATCTCTGGAGATTTCTCGGAGAAGTCAGTGATTAGCCTGATCTTGTTATCTCGGGGCCTAATTCTGTCAGTTAATAGGTCCTTTCTTTCGACCAAATCACTTCTCACTTCAGCTTGTGTGAGAATCCCTTTCCCATAGCCTCTTTGAGAGAATCTTGTTTTGGACTGTTCCCTGGAGCTCACAAATTCCTTAGTGGTCGAGCAGTTGCGTTTCATTCGCAAAAACTCTCCCAAGGGGATGTTATTAATAACGCTACGGGGATGGTAACTGCGTGAGTGTAGTATGGTATTACCCGCCGTGGGTTTTCTATAGACAGCGGTTTGTATTTTATTGTCTTCCACGAAGACCCGTAGGTCTAAGTAGAAAACCTCACTTTGACTCATGTCACTGGTGAAGCTGAGATTTAGATTGTTCCTATTCAGACCAGAAATATATTCCTCAGCCTCATTCCGTGAACCCCGCCACACCAAAAACAAGTCGTCGATGTAGCGGGTCCAAAGAACAATATTGTCCATCCACCGTTCGTTTTTTCCGGCCCCGGCCACGTGCTTCTCCCACCAGCCCACGAATAGATTTGCGTAGCTGGGGGCGAAGCACGTGCCCATCGCGGTCCCTTGCAGTTGTAAATACAGTTTCCCTGCAAATAGAAAAATGTTATTTCGGAGACAAAAGTCTGTGAGTTCCAATAACATCTTGTTATGGCTTCGGTACTTAATAGGTCTTAATTCAAGGAAGCTTTTCATTGCCATTAGGCCATCTTCATGTTTGATGGATGTGTATAGGCTGGCAATGTCCAAAGTTATAAGAATCATATCTTCTTCCCAGACCACATCCTGTATGATTCTCAAAAAGTCCTTCGTATCCTTAAGATACGAGCTGAGATCCTTCACGAAAGGGGCAATGAAGCTGTCGATATAGCTCGATGTTTTTTCTAGTAGACTGTCTTTGGCAGACACAATAGGTCTGCCTGGAGGCCAAATTTTGCTCTTATGCACCTTTGGCAGGTGATAGAATGTCGCTATTTGTGGGTAGTCACACTTCAAGTTTTTCCAGTCTTTAAAATCAAGGATGCCTTCATCCTTCCAATTGTTGATTAGGTCATTAAATGCTTTAATACTTTCAGTATATTTCGTACGTTTTATCTCCACGTAGTGTTCCTTGTTATTTAATTGGGATAGGGCCAAAAAAAAAAAATTAAAAAAAAAAAGAAAATATATATATATATATATATATATATATATATATATATATAGATATAGATATATATATAGATAGTTAGATATATATATATAGATATAGATATATATATACCTTTTACAACAAACGTCGTAACAATCTATTCCAGACTCGTGTACTGTCGATATGTGACATCTATAACACAAAACTCACATGGATTAATTCTCAGTCTCTCCAGTGAAGACATACATTCATCAGTATCTTAATACCCTCCTTCACACATACCAAGAGGTCTGAGTAAGACAATCCTAAAGATGCATTCAGAAGGCTCCTTCCTATTCCAAAGTAAAATATAACGATGTCCAGAAAACGAAATAACTGAAACAAAGTTATTTTTTCCAAAATCATAAAAGAGCTCCAGACATGAAAGCCTTAGTGATAAAGTAGACCCCAGAACACAGGGGGAAGGAATAGTCAGTCTTTCCTCACTGGTAAGTACCAATCATAGAAGTCACTGCAGTGTTCACTTTTGAAAACTCCAATGAGGAAACCCATACACGGTAATACGTGGCACCCTGTTACCACTGCGCTCCGCTATGAGGAAGTTCAAGTTAGGTACAAACATATACGGCAGCGTTTGGCACCTTGATACCACTGCGCTCTGCTATGAGGGAAGTTCCAGGTTAAGGGCCAAGCTCGTTAACCTCACAAGCAGACTTGTTACATCCACAAGCCGAGAAACGGTAAAACACGGTTAAAGATTCACCGCTACATTCCGCTCTAATCATCACACTAGACCAAAGAACAACGTCGGCCAGGTAGGTCTACTCCTTACTCACAGTTCAACCGATATCAAGTTTCCAGAGTGGCACCGCACAGACCCGGGTCCAACCACGAGTACGTTTGCGCTCAGCCAAGCGAGCTCAGTTTTTTCCTCAAACAGAATTACGCACAATGACGTCCGCTCTACGACTTCTGAAGTAGTTCCTCTGTCCCACTGTCTCATGGGGATTGTAGTTCTACGCAGTGCAGGTGCCGTTACGGATGAAACCTTACAACTATACCTCTTTCACATACATTTTCCTCACACTCTTCCTCATTTACAAAGGCAACTTTCCCTTTATCAACACTTCCAGAATAATTGTTGCTGCACACACTGGCAAAATGCCCACACCTACCACATCTTTTGCATTCTTCGCCCAAAGCCAGGCATTTAGGATGAGATGCACTGTGATTCAGACTTCTACATCTGAAGCAGTGAAAATTGTTGTTAAATTTCTTAAAATTTCGTTGACTAGATGAAGTGGAAGAATCGGCTTTCACAAGACCAACATCATCAGCTTTTCCTTTGGACTCTTTATCAAAGGACTACATCCATTCATCGGACTGTTCCATCTCTTTGGCAGTAGTGATGACATCTTCCAAATTCGGATCTCCCATTATCCACCATTGTTCTTGGACTTTTTTACTTTTATTATGAACAATGATCTGGTCTCTAATCATCTCGTCAGTAATGGGACCAAAATTGCAATTAATAGATAACGTAAAGCTGTGAGGAAATCGTCAAAAGATTCAGAACTTTCTTGTGCTCTAGTGTAAAACTTGAATTTTTTCAAAGCAACACTGGATGTAGGTTTGAACTTAGCCTCAAGCATCATCAAAAACATTTCTATCTCCACTCCCAACAGCTTGGGGAAGTGTTCTGAAGACAACTTGAACTTCTGAAACCAAAGAGTGTAAAATAATGTTTTTTTTCTCTCTGCAGAGAACCTATCCTCATCAATAGCGTTGAGATAGGTTAAATATTCTTCTCTCCACCTGGTCCAGGGTGTGGGAGTTTCTCCTTTTTCTTGGAGAAACTTTGAAGGTGTATCAAATTGCATTATGTCAAGCCAAAATCCAAAAAGGAGAAGAAATGAATCTTACTGTTAAAAATAGGATGTTATTGAATGTAATAAAGTGTTCCAAATAACATAAGAATTAATGAGTGACCAAACAAAAAAGAACAGTCAAGTATGTAAAATAAAAACGTTTCCACTTACTTCTAAAAGAAAATAAAACAAAAATAGCTGCGTCGTTATCCACATTTATTAACAATAATCGTTTTCTTTTCCTTTAAGAAATTGCAGGAAGAACAATGAAAATACTTGATGTCTCCGGTTTCCGGTTGCTATGGAAACTCAACTTAGTGGAGAAAACAAGATGGCTGCCACGTATGCGTGAGGGCGTCACACGCATCGTATGGCAACGTCAGAAGGCTTCCGTATGAGTGATGACGTACAGAAGTCGAAGTTGAAACACTCGCGCTGCGAAGGTCTGCAGTAGAATGCTTGCACTTTGTTATTCTTCAAACTTCCCACAGAACAGGAAAGCGATGCCAAACCTCTCCGGCAAACAGGTACAATGTCCAACAGCAAAGGATTTTGTCAAAGATATTGTCAGTAGTCACAAACGGAAAATGACCAAAATATCCAAAAATCAGTGAAAAAATATATATAAACAGAAAAATCTGTCCATGAAGTAAGTGAAATGGAAATGATGAAAACATCAAGTAGAAAATGACCAGAATGAAAATAACATCTGTAGTCAAAGAAGCACAATAAAAAAAATACACGTAGGTTCATGAAACTGGTTGCTCCTGTGCTGAAACGTAGCAGCCCAGTAAAATTGTCGCCAAAATTGTAAGAAACTGATCCAGGCAATGCAGAAATAATAACAAAGAAAGTTTATTTTAAGACAGCACAGTACGTGTCTGCCCAAGAGAAAATCCTCAGGTTATTTGTTGCTTGGAACATGGAACTCCATGTACCGTAGCAACAGATTACAATACAACATTTGAAAGAAAGTATTTATGTAATACAAGTATTTAAAGAAACATGGAGGGGAGAATGTAACACCTTGCTAAGCCAACAACCATTGGTCGATGCATTTTAAAACTTAATAATCCAGGAGATGAAGCGCAAAGGTAAAGCGTCTGCTGCAGTCATAGTGCTTCAAAAACAAACACACTTTGAGGCAAGTACTCGCCCTCTGTGCATGTACAATTGCATGAAAGTGTTACACATTCGGAAATACTCAACCACCAGCTCACATGAACATGCCTAAATCAAAGCCACAATGTCCGACCATCCACAGTAATGAAACACAGATGATGCAGGGTGTCTGTGTTCATCAAGCCCCCAAATATACACACACAGTTAAGGGAAGTGCTTGATCACAATGTCGCACTGCTGAAGTGTAAAATGAAGAGCAGCAACCATCAGGCGGGTGCAACATGAACCATGTCAAACAGTAAAGTAGCATTTGAAATGTAACTAAGCACAGCAAACGAAGTGGCTAGTGCACGCAGGAGAGATTAAAAACACAGTTGATGCAAAGTGTCTGTGAAACAGTGCCATGCTCATAGTGCCCCCGAAAACACACACAGTTAAGGGAGTGCTCGGTACTCATTCACAATGCCTTATAAACCACGAGATGATCCTTCACCAAAAAACACTCACCTTTGAAGGAAGCGCTCAGTGGTTTTTCACAATGCCTCGCTAGTTGAAGCAACCCTCAGCTGGGGCAGTTTTAAGCATAATTACCCAAGAGAAAAAGCAGTGTGTTGAAGCTGCTGCTGCAGTCATACTGGCCAAAAAACAAACACACTTCGAGGAAAGTGCGCATGCTCTGCCTTAGTGCTCTTTCAGAAGGCACGCTGATGAAGTCAACAGTTTACAATTGACATGCAAAAAACACACACATTTGAAGGAAGTGCTCGGTGATCTTTCACAATGCCTCGCTAGGTAAAGCAACCCTCAGCTGGGGGAGTTTTAAGCATGATAACCCAAGAGAACAAGAGATGCCTGAAGGGCTGGAGAAGAATCAGTCGCTTGTTACAAGCGGCGCGTTAAAATCAACAGGATAGCATTTGAAATGTAAACAAGCACGGCAAACAAAGTGGCTGGTGCACGCAGGAGAGTTTAAAAACACAGTTGATGCACGGTGACTTTGAAGCGGGTGCCATGCTCAACATGCCCCCGAAAACACACACAGTTAAGGGAGTGCTTGGTACTCGTTCACAATGCCTTATAAACCACTAGATGATCCTTCACCACAAAACACACACATTTGAAGGAAGTGCTCGGTGGTCTTTCACAATGCCTCACTAGGTAAAGCAACCCTCAGCATGGGCAGTTTTATGCATAATAACCCAAGAGAACAAGAGATTCCTGAAGGGCTGGAGAAGAATCAGTCGCATGTTAAGGGCACTGTGTTAAAATCAATTATTAACAGGATACTATGTTAAGCAAGGGTGGCAGCATTCTGAAAGGCAATAAATTGCTTTATCAGATAAAAAACAAAAACCTAAAGCACGTGACTAAGGAGGAATGCAGCTGCTAGCATGCTCGCTCCCGAGAGCAAAACGCCATGGGAGTGAACATTTTAAGAAAAGGTGGGACATGCACCCGCCTTTGGCCAATTGCGTGTTTTTATTTTTTTAAAGCCACATGGAAAGGCCAATTGAATTTGACAACCAGAAGCACAAGCTTTCTGAAAGCTTTCTGAATGTCTGGAGTGATTCCAAGAGGCCCTCTCCTAGAGCAGCGCATGCGCGCTGCGCTAGGCTCGACCTAAAAATTGCTTATACTTAGTCAAACGACTATTGGTTAGATACTGTGTTTGAGTACTAGTCAACAGTATCGCCACTGAATGGGGAACAAATAATGTCGGTGGGTGGCTCATAACAATACTTTCACACTGCTCAAAACTCACACATGTAGATGCAACCGATTTCAAACATCCAGACAATGCAGCAGCAACAGCATCTCGTCACCAAAAAGTAGACGACAGACCTGCGATTGCAGCCATGCATTTGTGTCAACACTGAAAGAGCACAGCCTTCTCTGCCACTGCAAAATAGCACAAAGCTTTTGTTGTTATCAGGCATTCCCAAAGCCAATGCTCTGCGAAGGCATTCTTGCAGCTCTGTGAAGGCAGTCATGCAAATGTCATCCCTGTGTTCCGAATCGGACACATCTTTGTGTGCCAACCTCTGGAGAGGTTTTGCTGTCAATCAAAAATGTGGAATCCACTATTTACAATAACCCACCATTCCCAGGAACATGTAGACTTCTTTTTGGGTAGCTGGAGGATTCATGTTAAGAAATGCTAAGATTCTGTCTTGTAACATTTCCTTGTTCCCTTCCCAATGTGATTTACTATGCACAGGACTTCTGTTTTGCAAAACTGTAACTTTGTCAGGGATACTCTATGTCTAATCTCTGCAAGATGGTTGAACAAGGCAATAGTGTTAATTTTTCAAACCTCCTTTGTATTTGACACCTCCGTTAGGTTGTCAATACACTGCATTTGGCATTAGCAGAGGCTCGAGATTCTTTTTGAGTATCTGGTTAAAGATTGAGGGACTTTCCGTATACCTTTGTGTGGCTCAGTACCATGCCAAAACACAATCGCCGAAACGGAAGGCAAAAAGATACTGACTATTGTCATGCAATGGAGTAGAAAAGAAGGCTTGTCACAAATCGATAACTGAAAACCAATCAGCTTCACCTGGAATCTGAAATAAAAACACAGCTGGATTCAGTACCACAGTCCAACATGAAACAACAATAGGGTTGACCATACACAAATCCTGGACAATAGGATAATTGCCATTCGGCTTCTGTAAGCCCATAATGGTGAAGTTACATGGATTTCCCAGTATCTCCTTCGGATTGTTTGCTCAAACATTGGGTTGATGACAAGACCAATTCCGGCAATAATATCTGGAGGCAAATTGTATGGTGAGATTCTTGGAAACACTGCATTAGGTTTGACTTTAACTTGGACTGAATCAACACCTTTAATTAGTCCGATTTCTTTACCTGTAAAGTCCCAAATTTCAGGCAACACTGTATCTCTCTATTCATTGGGTAAGGAGAGGATGCATCCCTACATCTGATTTCTGTTGCGCAAGTTTAAAAACAACATGCTCATCATCGGTGTGAAATTCAATACCTCTTGCTATGCAATCAATTGAACAATCTAGTTTGCATAACAAATCACGTCCAAGAAGATTCACAGGACTATTATCACACATGCCAAATTGATGTTGATCCTCAAAGGACCCTATTTTAACTGTAACTAGTTCTGAAATTGGAGTGGATAACTTTTTATTTGAAACTCCTACAACTTGGATACTTTTTCCTGAGAGGGGTAGGTTAGGAACCTCTGCTGTTCTTACAGTAGAGCGGGTAGCACCAGTTTTGACAAGGAATGAGGCATGATTCATATACACTTCTCCATTCACATAGTGATGCTCAGAACTACTTCTAAGGCTGCACAAAGCATGTAGTCCTCATTCCCCCTGGGGCACCGTCATGCTAAAGTGTCCTGGTCACTGTCATCTAATTTTGATCAAATACTATTGTGCTGTATACTGATTCTGGAAAGAATTTCTGTTCATCTGCTGAACATTTTGTTGTGGCATCAGAGCTTCAGAGCTTGGGGCATTTGCTTGGGGCATTTGCATTTGCTGTGATACATTACAATTCTGCATTCTCTGTCCTTGCACTGTTGAGTCTGTCCAATGTTATTCCCTTGAGACTGTGTGTATTCCACATTCTACATCAGTTTTCCTACATTATTCATAACAGACTTAAACTTGTGTCTTCAATGTCCAATTTTTACTCACAGATTTGTTTTCTCCAAAAGCGACATATCAACACCAGTTATGAGAACTACGGGATTACCATGACATCTACCTTGCGATGGCAAACTCTGCTGCTTAAAACCGTTAACAACATGCGTCGTTGGAGCTTGCTTATAACCTCCCTGTACTTGTACTGTCAAAACTCATCTGGTTTTGACCTTTCTGCGTTGCTTTTATCTGGACAATCATTCATTTCTCCTTAAGCTTCTTGTACTTCATCTGTATCTTGTCACCACAATATTTTGCGAATGCAAAATCTCATCTAATGGCTTACCTTGCCAACAAAGCAACTTCTGTCGAATCATGTTGAAAATCTCAGGTCTCAAATCTTGTATAAATCGGTAAAAGAACATGTCCCACATCATTAACAGCAATACTATCCCATCCACTATACTGCTTGAAAGCTTATACCAATCTCTCATAATAGGCATGCACTGTCTCTTTCAGCTCTTGAGTCGTTCTGTCAATCTCATTAGGGGGAATCTTAGCCGTCAGGTAATTTATCACCTGATGATATTTCTTCATTACTACTGGAGATGGTGGTTCTGCTTCCGGCCATTCAATAGAAATCTTACGACCAGCCCACATATCTGCTGGTATCATAATGTCAAACAGTGTGTTTAAACCAATCCACAAAACCATCAAAATGTTCACAAATCTTTCCATCTCTCTTTACCATTCCAAAGGATTTTCTCTTTATTTCAGAAAATCATTTGTAAATGACAAAACATCAGGTATTGTCCAAGGTACCTGGATGTAACTTCCTCCAGGTACTTCTCTGATAGGGAACAACTGTAGCTCCACTACACTTCCATCAAAAACATCAGGTGGTGACTACACCCTAACTCGCTTTGTTTCTTTCTTTTTCAAACATCTATCTACCTTTCCATTTTTCTCTTTCTTCCCATTTTCTGATTAGTGCCATTAGTTCTTTTATTTGCAATTTCTTTCCTGGCGCCCTCATGTTCACAATGTCTTTTTCAGTGAAGTCTAACCTGTACAATTTTTGTAAAATGTTTGAATTTTGAATATCTATTCCATACTTCTGAGCCAATTCTACCAGTCTCTCATGTGTCAATTTAGCTCTTCTTGTGATGTCTTTACAGAGAAACCATAATTCCTCCTCCTGGTAAGTGTCTAGGCTCGAGAGGCTAAGTGTACCCTGAATCATTTCTTCTAATTCAACTTTTAATCTACCATAAGGGGTCTGTGAGACGGCGTCCCGGCGACCCCAACATGAACACCGCCCTCCCCCGAACATACCTCCTTCGTTACCACCAGGACTGCATCCCCAGCACCAAAACGCCATAGCAAGGACAAGACTCGAAACACCAGCCATAACCCAGGGAACCCCGCCCTTCTTTCTCCCACAGGGACCAACCAGAGCACTGAGTCTGACGGAATCAAATCTCGTAGGCCCCGGAAGTTCCGCCCCTGTGGCAGCGGCAGAACAGGATAAAACCGAGAACCAGGAACAGAACGCCGTCGGAGATTCGTGGCAGGACCCTCGGACTGGAGGTGGTGAAGGAGAAGGAGCTGGAGACGGAGAGCAGACGTGCGACGCAGACGTGTGGACCGAAGAGTGGTGGAGTCCACAGGAGGTGGCTGAAGAGCGGCCGTAACTCACTGGAGAGTTACGGCGGACCGCGTGAGTGCCTTAAACCTTCCTATTTCCTGCTCGCTAGGAGCCCTGTAAAGTCCTTGTACATTCTCCCCTATCTCTTTAGTGTCACGTCCCCTGCACTGTAGTATACTTGTATAGCACCCCACTGCATGCCCCAACCATTCCCTTCACGTCCCGCCGGAGCACCCTTTCTTTCAACCGACCTGTGTTCCTACCTCCCGATACCTCCCTTCCCTCCCTGCTCTTTTCCGTCCCTTTCAATACACGTCCCGGGCGGCGGTGAGCGGTACATAGTGTCCTGAGACTAGGATAGGACTAACGGTCCCTTGTTTTCTCTTTCTCTTACTGCCCTCCGTGGATCCTCCGCGTCACCGGAGCCGTCGTTGGAGTACCCGAAGACCTGGAGTTGTACCCAAGACCAGGAGCGGATCCCGTACCCTGGAGCCTTCTCTGTTTTCCCCTGTGTCATTCCTCTTTGACTCTCTACAATACACACCCAGTATAGCACACTATATACGGCCTCCTCGCCTGCTTTTCCGGCCCGCTGCACCCCCACCCTTACATCTGGTGTCAGAAGTGGGATCTGCTGGAAGGATGGAGGCTGTTGTTAGAAAGATGGCGGAATCCCAGGAACAGTTTGGTAAACTGACGGAGCAGTTCCTAAAGACCGCCGAAGACGACAGGGGACAGCTCCACGACGTCCTGAAGGGACAAGGGACAGCCCACGAGCAAACCATGAAAAAGTTAACAACCGCCCTGGGACAACAAAGACCTATAGCTTCCCTCCCTTCTGTGGTACTGCAGAAGTACGTCCCGGGAGAAGATCCGGACTACTTTTTCACTAACTTTGAACGACTCGCCCAAGCAGCCAATTGGCCAGTGGACCGTTGGGGTCAATACCTGGGTCCCCTTCTCAGGGGCGACCTACAAGCCGCCTATCCACAGGCCAACATACAGGGCACCACACCGTATGCGGATATCAAGCAGTGCATATTGGAACGTCTTGGGATTGACGATGATACCTATAGACTAAAGCTACGACAGGCAAAAGAGAGGCCCCAAGAGAATCCAAGGGCCCTCTCATTTCGGATTAGGGATCTTGCAAACAGATGGCTCCGACCCGAGACCTCCACAAAGGACAACATCCTTGAGAAGATATATTTGGAACAGTTCCTGAATTCCTTACACCCGGCCACCCAGCGTTGGGTGAGGCAACACTCCAGACTCACTCAGGAGACGGCCATTGAGATAGCTTCAGCCTTTAGTCGAGCACAGGAACTCCAGCGGGGTAAGGAGGAGCATCCACACCGGGCCCCGAATGCTATGCACTCTTGTCCTCCCCGGCCCCTACAGAATCGAAGACCAGAACCTACTCCCCTCTTTCCTGCACCGGTCAAACATCCAGACAATGCAGCAGCAACAGCATCTCGTCACCAAAAAGTAGACGACAGACCTGCGATTGCAGCCATGCATTTGTGTCAACACTGAAAGAGCACAGCCTTCTCTGCCACTGCAAAATAGCACAAAGCTTTTGTTGTTATCAGGCATTCCCAAAGCCAATGCTCTGCGAAGGCATTCTTGCAGCTCTGTGAAGGCAGTCATGCAAATGTCATCCCTGTGTTCCGAATCGGACACATCTTTGTGTGCCAACCTCTGGAGAGGTTTTGCTGTCAATCAAAAATGTGGAATCCACTATTTACAATAACCCACCATTCCCAGGAACATGTAGACTTCTTTTTGGGTAGCTGGAGGATTCATGTTAAGAAATGCTAAGATTCTGTCTTGTAACATTTCCTTGTTCCCTTCCCAATGTGATTTACTATGCACAGGACTTCTGTTTTGCAAAACTGTAACTTTGTCTGGGATACTCTATGTCTAATCTCTGCAAGATGGTTGAACAAGGCAATAGTGTTAATTTTTCAAACCTCCTTTGTATTTGACACCTCCGTTAGGTTGTCAATACACTGCATTTGGCATTAGCAGAGGCTCGAGATTCTTTTTGAGTATCTGGTTAAAGATTGAGGGACTTTCCGTATACCTTTGTGTGACTCAGTACCATGCCAAAACACAATCGCCGAAACGGAAGGCAAAAAGATACTGACTATTGTCATGCAATGGAGTAGAAAAGAAGGCTGGTCACAAATCGATAACTGAAAACCAATCAGCTTCACCTGGAATCTGAAATAAAAACACAGCTGGATTCAGTACCACAGTCCAACATGAAACAACAATAGGGTTGACCCTACACAAATCCTGGACAATAGGATAATTGCCATTCGGCTTCTGTAAGCCCATAATGGTGAAGTTACATGGATTTCCCAGTATCTCCTTCGGATTGTTTGCTCAAACATTGGGTTGATGACAAGACCAATTCCGGCAATAATATCTGGAGGCAAATTGTATGGTGAGATTCTTGGAAACACTGCATTAGGTTTGACTTTAACTTGGACTGAATCAACACCTTTCATTAGTCCGATTTCTTTACCTGTAAAGTCCCAAATTTCAGGCAACACTGTATCTATCTATTCATTGGGTAAGGAGAGGATGCATCCCTACATCTGATTTCTGTTGCGCAAGTTTAAAAACAACATGCTCATCATCGGTGTGAAATTCAATACCTCTTGCTGTGCAATCAATTGAACAATCTAGTTTGCATAACAAATCACGTCCAAGAAGATTCACAGGACTATTATCACACATGCCAAATTGATGTTGATCCTCAAAGGACCCTATTTTAACTGTAACTAGTTCTGAAATTGGAGTGGATAACTTTTTATTTGAAACTCCTACAACTTGGATACTTTTTCCTGAGAGGGGTAGGTTAGGAACCTCTGCTGTTCTTACAGTAGAGCGGGTAGCACCAGTTTTGACAAGGAATGAGGCATGATTCATATACACTTCTCCATTCACATAGTGATGCTCAGAACTACTTCTAAGGCTGCACAAAGCATGTAGTCCTCATTCCCCCTGGGGCACCGTCATGCTAAAGTGTCCTGGTCACTGTCATCTAATTTTGATCAAATACTATTGTGCTGTATACTGATTCTGGAAAGAATTTCTGTTCATCTGCTGAACATTTTGTTGTGGCATCAGAGCTTCAGAGCTTGGGGCATTTGCTTGGGGCATTTGCATTTGCTGTGATACATTACAATTCTGCATTCTCTGTCCTTGCACTGTTGAGTCTGTCCAATGTTATTCCCTTGAGACTGTGTGTATTCCACATTCTACATCAGTTTTCCTACATTATTCATAACAGACTTAAACTTGTGTCTTCAATGTCCAATTTTTACTCACAGATTTGTTTTCTCCAAAAGCGACATATCAACACCAGTTATGAGAACTACGGGATTACCATGACATCTACCTTGCGATGGCAAACTCTGCTGCTTAAAACCGTTAACAACATGCGTCGTTGGAGCTTGCTTATAACCTCCCTGTACTTGTACTGTCAAAACTCATCTGGTTTTGACCTTTCTGCGTTGCTTTTATCTGGGCAATCATTCATTTCTCCTTAAGCTTCTTGTACTTCATCTGTATCTTGTCACCACAATATTTTGCGAATGCAAAATCTCATCTAATGGCTTACCTTGCCAACAAAGCAACTTCTGTCGAATCATGTTGAAAATCTCAGGTCTCAAATCTTGTATAAATCGGTAAAAGAACATGTCCCACATCATTAACTGCAATACTATCCCATCCACTATACTGCTTGAAAGCTTATACCAATCTCTCATAATAGGCATGCACTGTCTCTTTCAGCTCTTGAGTCGTTCTGTCAATCTCATTAGGGGGAATCTTAGCCGTCAGGTAATTTATCACCTGATGATATTTCTTCATTACTACTGGAGATGGTGTTCCTGTTTTAGGATCTCTCTGTGGTTCTGCTTCCGGCCATTCAATAGAAATCTTACGACCAGCCCACATATCTGCTGGTATCATAATGTCAAACAGTGTGTTTAAACCAATCCACAAAACCATCAAAATGTTCACAAATCTTTCCATCTCTCTTTACCATTCCAAAGGATTTTCTCTTTATTTCAGAAAATCATTTGTAAATGACAAAACATCAGGTATTGTCCAAGGTACCTGGATGTAACTTCCTCCAGGTACTTCTCTGATAGGGAACAACTGTAGCTCCACTACACTTCCATCAAAAACATCAGGTGGTGACTACACCCTAACTCGCTTTGTTTCTTTCTTTTTCAAACATCTATCTACCTTTCCATTTTTCTCTTTCTTCCCATTTTCTGATTAGTGCCATTAGTTCTTTTATTTGCAATTTCTTTCCTGGCGCCCTCATGTTCACAATGTCTTTTTCAGTGAAGTCTAACCTGTACAATTTTTGTAAAATGTTTGAATTTTGAATATCTATTCCATACTTCTGAGCCAATTCTACCAGTCTCTCATGTGTCAATTTAGCTCTTCTTGTGATGTCTTTACAGAGAAACCATAATTCCTCCTCCTGGTAAGTGTCTAGGCTCGAGAGGCTAAGTGTACCCTGAATCATTTCTTCTAATTCAACTTTTAATCTACCATAAGGGGTCTGTGAGACGGCGTCCCGGCGACCCCAACATGAACACCGCCCTCCCCCGAACATACCTCCTTCGTTACCACCAGGACTGCATCCCCAGCACCAAAACGCCATAGCAAGGACAAGACTCGAAACACCAGCCATAACCCAGGGAACCCCGCCCTTCTTTCTCCCACAGGGACCAACCAGAGCACCGAGTCTGACGGAATCAAATCTCGTAGGCCCCGGAAGTTCCGCCCCTGTGGCAGCGGCAGAACAGGATAAAACCGAGAACCAGGAACAGAACGCCGTCGGAGATTCGTGACAGGACCCTCGGACTGGAGGTGGTGAAGGAGAAGGAGCTGGAGACGGAGAGCAGACGTGCGACGCAGACGTGTGGACCGAAGAGTGGTGGAGTCCACAGGAGGTGGCTGAAGAGCGGCCGTAACTCACTGGAGAGTTACGGCGGACCGCGTGAGTGCCTTAAACCTTCCTATTTCCTGCTCGCTAGGAGCCCTGTAAAGTCCTTGTACATTCTCCCCTATCTCTTTAGTGTCACGTCCCCTGCACTGTAGTATACTTGTATAGCACCCCACTGCATGCCCCAACCATTCCCTTCACGTCCCGCCGGAGCACCCTTTCTTTCAACCGACCTGTGTTCCTACCTCCCGATACCTCCCTTCCCTCCCTGCTCTTTTCCGTCCCTTTCAATACACGTCCCGGGCGACGGTGAGCGGTACATAGTGTCCTGAGACTAGGATAGGACTAACGGTCCCTTGTTTTCTCTTTCTCTTACTGCCCTCCGTGGATCCTCCGCGTCACCGGAGCCGTCGTTGGAGTACCCGAAGACCTGGAGTTGTACCCAAGACCAGGAGCGGATCCCGTACCCTGGAGCCTTCTCTGTTTTCCCCTGTGTCATTCCTCTTTGACTCTCTACAATAAACACCCAGTATAGCACACTATATACGGCCTCCTCGCCTGCTTTTCCGGCCCGCTGCACCCCCACCCTTACATCTGGTGTCAGAAGTGGGATCTGCTGGAAGGATGGAGGCTGTTGTTAGAAAGATGGCGGAATCCCAGGAACAGTTTGGTAAACTGATGGAGCAGTTCCTAAAGACCGCCGAAGACGACAGGGGACAGCTCCACGACGTCCTGAAGGGACAAGGGACAGCCCACGAGCAAACCATGAAAAAGTTAACAACCGCCCTGGGACAACAAAGACCTATAGCTTCCCTCCCTTCTGTGGTACTGCAGAAGTACGTCCCGGGAGAAGATCCGGACTACTTTTTCACTAACTTTGAACGACTCGCCCAAGCAGCCAATTGGCCAGTGGACCGTTGGGGTCAATACCTGGGTCCCCTTCTCAGGGGTGACCTACAAGCCGCCTATCCACAGGCCAACATACCGTATGCGGATATCAAGCAGTGCATATTGGAACGTCTTGGGATTGACGATGATACCTATAGACTAAAGCTACGACAGGCAAAAGAGAGGCCCCAAGAGAATCCAAGGGCCCTCTCATTTCGGATTAGGGATCTTGCAAACAGATGGCTCCGACCCGAGACCTCCACAAAGGACAACATCCTTGAGAAGATATATTTGGAACAGTTCCTGAATTCCTTACACCCGGCCACCCAGCGTTGGGTGAGGCAACACTCCAGACTCACTCAGGAGACGGCCATTGAGATAGCTTCAGCCTTTAGTCGAGCACAGGAACTCCAGCGGGGTAAGGAGGAGCATCCACACCGGGCCCCGAATGCTATGCACTCTTGTCCTCCCCGGCCCCTACAGAATCGAAGACCAGAACCTACTCCCCTCTTTCCTGCACCGGTCATGTTCTGGCCCCCTAATCCCGGACCCCAGTGCTATGCGTGTGGTGGGTTCGGACACATCGCCCGGTTGTGCCCGCAGAAGGAAGAGCCGATGGAGGTCGGCCTTGTAAGGAACTATCTGTGCACCCCTCCAGGGACCACACCGCCAGCATTCCACTGTCCTGTGTCTATTGATGGTCAACGACTTATGGCCCTTGCCGACACCGGTTGCCGTCAGAGCGTCCTGAGGCCACAAGACCTGACGCACCCGGTCAGTAACCCTACGGGGATAGTTGCCATCCAGTGTGTCCATGGGGACACCAAACATTACCCCACTACCCAGGTGCGTGTCTAGCATCGGAACGACCCCGGAACATCCCTCACCGTTGGCCTCGTGCCCGCTCTCCCCGAACAAGCCATTCTAGGGAGCGATTATCCAGGACTGCCTACGCTTCTCCAGGACACCTCTGACTCCCTGACACAGTGGTGGAAGGACGCTCCTTATCAGGGACAGACCCACCCAGTAACAGTTCCTAAACCTCACAAAACTAAAAGCCAGAGGAGAAAAGAAAGGAAAGAGTACGTCGGCGCTTTTCCCGCATTTCCTGAAGACCACCCGTGGCAGACCGACAGGGAGTTCAGAGCGGCTCAACAGGAGGGTCCCCTTCTTCAGGAAGCCTGGGGAAGAGCCCTCGATCACGAAGACCCCTTGCAAGTAGGTCCTTACTTCTATAAGAAAAACGGGTTGCTATACAGAAAAGGGGGGCCACAACAAAACGCACAGCTACTTGTCCCCGGTCCCTTCCAGGACAAAGTCCTCTTCCTGGCCCACAGCCACCTTCTGGGGGGTCATTTCGGGGACGAGAAAACCAGTCAAACCATCCTGGAGAAATTCTATTGGCCCGGGGTATACCAAAGGATCAAAACCTACTCTCGTGAATGCATTGTATGCCAGAAAAACAGCCGGCATAGACCCCCCAGAGTACCTTTGCAACCCCTCCCTCTCATAGACATCCCGTTCAGCCGAATAGGGATGGACATCATAGGACCACTCTTACCATCCCGTAGTGGGTGTCGCTATGCCCTAGTCATAGTGGACTATGCCACCCGCTTTCCGGAGGCCATACCCCTACGCCAACCCACTACACAGACAATAGCAAAAGCACTGATCTCCCTATTTTCTCGGGTAGGGTTTCCCCGGGAAATCCTGACCGAATAGGGTACGCCTTTTGTTTCCGCTCTGATGAAACGAGTATGCTCTGAACTCGGAATAAAACAAATCAGAACATCGGCCTATCATCCGCAAAAGGATGGATTGGTGGAGCGTTATAACGCCACCCTAAAGCAGACTCTAAAAAAACTCTTGGGCCTGGAAGCAAAAAGGTGGGAGGACATGCTACCTTTGGCCCTCTTCGCCATCCGCTGTAAAACCCAGAGTAGCACAGGCTACTCTCCGTATGAGTTGCTGTACGGGCGTCCCCCTCGTACCCTGCTAGACATGGCACAGGAGGCCTGGGAAGCCGAGCCGGATCGTACACGTCCGCTCCCCGAATATCTGGAGATTCTGAAAACCCACCTATCCATGATCCGGGACATAGTCAGACAGAATCTGGGGAACGCTCAGGACAGCCAAAAGAAGCAGTATGACAAGGGCACCCGGTCCCGCGTCTTTGCTGTCAACGATTTGGTCCTCCTCATGATGCCCTTGTCCGACCAGAAACTTCTGGGACAGTGGCAAGGGCCTTACACCATCCTCCGGCAGGTGACCCCGGTTACCTATGAGGTTGAACTAGACCCTACACGTGGAACCTCCCAGATTTACCACGTAAACCTGCTAAAAAAATGGGAAGGGCCCCGTCCAGTCCTGTCAGGAACCCGCAAACCCCCTCCTTTCTCTTTTGACCCCTGTCTTGACCCTGAACTGACCCCCGTACAAACCCAGGAGCTGCGAGAAGCCCTAGAACCACTGAAGGTGGTCTTCTCCTCTTCTCCTGGTCGAACCAGTATCACTGAGCATGCAATAGAAACGGAACCAGGGAAAGTAGTCCGCATGAGACCCTACAGACTCCCCGAGGCCCGCCGGGCGGTTATACGACAGGAGATAGCTGACATGCAGAAGATGGGCATCATAGAGCCCTCAGTTAGTGACTGGAACTCCCCTATCGTCCTTGTGCCAAAACCAGACGGGTCAGTCCGTTTCTGCATTGACTTTCGTGAGGTAAACAAGGTCTCTACCTTCGACAGCTATCCCTTGCCCAGGGTTGACGAAATGATTGAGAGGATAGGAAAGGCAAAGTATATATCGACCCTGGATTTATGCAAAGGGTATTGGCAGATACCTCTCAGGGAACAAGACAAAAAGAAGACTGCCTTTTCCACCCCTGAGGGGTTATACCAGTTTCTAGTCATGCCCTTTGGTCTTCATGGCGCCCCAGCCACATTTCAGCGTGCTATGAACCACGTCTTGCGGCCCCATTCACAGTACGCCGGCGCCTATCTAGATGATATCATCATCTTCAGCGACAGCTGGCCTCAACACTTGAAGCATCTTTTCGACGTTGTCTCCTCCCTAGGGTCCTTTGGTTTCGCCATTAACCCCGCCAAAACCACCCTGGCGGCGAAGACAGTGAAATACCTGGGGTATCTTCTGGGGGATGGCCTGATAAGACCCCAAGAAAGTAAAACAGTAGCTATTCGGTCCCTTCCCTTCCCACAAACAAAAAAAGACCTGCGAACCTTCTTAGGGCTTCTCGGGTATTATCGAAGGTTTGTGCCAAATTTTTCCCAGAGAGCGGCCGCCCTGACGGATCTGCTAAAAAAATCAAACCGATCCGATGAGATGTTACGGAACCCCTCTCCCGAAGCCTGGCAAGCCTTCACGGACTTAAAAGAAGCCTTGACCTCAAGTCCTGTCTTGGTCCCCCCGACTATTCCCTACCCTTTATCCTAAAAACGGATGCCTCCGATCATGGGTTAGGGGCGGTGCTATCCCAGAAAGATGCCCTAGGTAACGAACGGCTCATCCTCTATGTAAGCCGCAAGCTGTTCCCCCGTGAAAAACATTACGCTGTGGTGGAAAAGGAAGCCCTGGCCATAAAGTGGGCGGTGGACAATCTGCGATACTATCTGGAGGGCAGAGACTTTGTCCTCTACACTGATCACGCCCCTTTGGAGTGGATGGCCCGGAACAAAGGTCAGAACGACTGGGTCCTCCGATGGTTTCTATCCCTACAGCCCTTCCACTTCAAAACCAAACATCGGAAAGGATCCGATCAGGGTAATGCGGATTTCCTTTCGCGATACCCTTCTTCTCCCTCCAGTACAAGAAGGACAGCTAGGGAAAGGGGATGTGAGACGGGGTCCCGGCGACCCCAACATGAACACCGCCCTCCCCCGAACATACCTCCTTCGTTACCACCAGGACTGCATCCCCGGCACCAAAACGCCATAGCAAGGACAAGACTCGAAACACCAGCCATAACCCAGGGAACCCCGCCCTTCTTTCTCCCACAGGGACCAACCAGAGCACCGAGTCTGACGGAATCAAATCTCGTAGACCCCGGAAGTTCCGCCCCTGTGGCAGCGGCAGAACAGGATAAAACCGAGAACCAGGAACAGAACGCCGTCGGAGATTCGTGGCAGGACCCTCGGACTGGAGGTGGTGAAGGAGAAGGAGCTAGAGACGGAGAGCAGACGTGCGACGCAGACGTGTGGACCGAAGAGTGGTGGAGTCCACAGGAGGTGGCTGAAGAGCGGCCGTAACTCACTGGAGAGTTACGGCGGACCGCGTGAGTGCCTTAAACCTTCCTATTTCCTGCTCGCTAGGAGCCCTGTAAAGTCCTTGTACATTCTCCCCTATCTCTTTAGTGTCACGTCCCCTGCACTGTAGTATACTTGTATAGCACCCCACTGCATGCCCCAACCATTCCCTTCACGTCCCGCCGGAGCACCCTTTCTTTCAACCGACCTGTGTTCCTACCTCCCGATACCTCCCTTCCCTCACTGTCTCTTTTCCGTCCCTTTCAATACACGTCCCGGGCGACGGTGAGCGGTACATAGTGTCCTGAGACTAGGATAGGACTAACGGTCCCTTGTTTTCTCTTTCTCTTACTGCCCTCCAGGGATCCTCCGCGTCACCGGAGCCGTCGTTGGAGTACCCGAAGACCTGGAGTTGTACCCAAGACCAGGAGCGGATCCCGTACCCTGGAGCCTTCTCTGTTTTCCCCTGTGTCATTCCTCTTTGACTCTCTACAATAAACACCCAGTATAGCACACTATATACTGCCTCCTCGCCTGCTTTTCCGGCCCGCTGCACCCCCACCCTTACAGGGTCTATTTTCCTAAGCTGAATTTTGAACTGAACTTGAACCTGTCACCAAAATTGAAGCAGATACTGAACTAAAAACTGGAGTTTGCAGTGGAACTAAATTTATAGCTGGAACTGAAGTTGGAACTACTGCTGAATTCTGAATATTAAGGACACTATATCCTTTAAGCCATTCTTCAAATTCTTGAGGAGTAAATACTGATTGTGCTCTTGTGTTATTTAAAATTGAGCTTCCATTATTCAATTTTGTACTCGTTCCAGGTTGCACATTTGGTACAGATGTATCTGGAACTGAAATACTCATTGGCACAGTCATATCAGTAGCATGATAACTTATTTCCAGAGGGCCACTCGATCTGGGTCAATAAAAAAGTGGATACCTCTGCACCATTCTTTGTGTCAGATCATTTTTCATCTGAATTGGGACAATATTCATAGCTGCAGCATTATTGGTTCAAATCCGAACCATAGGTGTATGAAACAGTAATCTTGCTGTCAGACCTGAAAACCTTCATGTACTGTATTTATTCCAGTAGGCACAGTCAAATTGTGAACAGTATTTACCTGTAATCCAGACTCGTAAAGGTGCACAACAGGTCCAATTCCAATAGTAACAGGAACAGTCAAAGCCTCTGGTGCACCTGTATCAATCAGGTTCATAGGAGCTGGCATTTCTGTTCTCCCACTCACAGGAGAAATATGCATTGGTTCCTTTGGCACTTCAGGCAACACAGGAGCATTTGGTTTCTCTGCTGAACTAGTCTGTTTCAAATCTCTACTCTGAGTCTTATTCTAGAGTGGTCTACGATTCATCAATAAAGCATTCAAACGTTCATCATCTATGTCACTCTCTTTTCCTTCTTTCCCTGAGTTGTTTTTATCTGTCTCTAAATGTTTTGATACACAAGATACAATCATGTTCCATGTATTACATCTGGTCTACACATTTTCTGTTGAGCATCCCATCCAGCTTCTGGGTAATGGTCCATAGTTCTCCTATACCTCCCTTGGTATTTCTCTCTGTCTTTTTGATGTGCAATATGCTCCTAGATATTTAAAGTTTAAATTATTGCAGCTCTAACAAGATCTTTCATTTCATAGATTCTTTGCCTCAAATTTTCTAAAATCCTCAAATTAAATGTCCCATAACAAGGGAATAGTTAGGTCTCATCTTTCTCAGTTAGTGTATGCCAAAACTCAAGCCACAGACATAGAGTACCCTCAGGTGGTGCTTCTACCTTTGCTCTAGAAGATATGGTGTCATCTTTTTTTACTAATTACTGAAATTACTTGAACATGTTTAATTTTATTCAATACTGTAATCACAAATGATTTATGTTAATCCAGGAAATTATATTTTCCCACAATTCACCTGTTCGGCATCCTCAACCAAATAAAGAGCAACTCTTATGACGTAGTCAACCAATCCCAGCGCTGCTTTCCACCAACTGACCAATCACAACGTGACACACTGTGAGGTCACTTTTGCGCCTTGCAGAAGCCTTGCAACAGCTCGCCCTTCTTCACAATCTTCTTGAGCATGTTTCTCTGTAAGACAAATGACAATGCAGTGCAAGCAACATACAAAACCGTCAGAAATTCACTTTCACAAGGTAACTAAACTGTTTCTATAGTCATTCACTTCAAATGAAACCTCGACCAATGGGATTCCACTCTTAATTGATTTAGTTATTACCTGTGCACCTGATATCAACCATACCATACCAACCGTTTACCACTAACACAGAAAGAGAACCCTGACATAGGTGTTGTCGATGATGTTCATGACTGATACCACAAAACAGCAGACAACTTGCTCAGTATCTTCTCCACTGGGATGACCCATAGGTAAATGTCTCAAGATCTTATGCCAGGACAGACCCATTTACAACTTCAGCTTTGTATAAATCACCACAATCGTACATGGACTTTAGCCTTGTGACCTTTAACCATTTCACGCCGCTCAACAACAAACAGCATTTCGAAAACTGTGATCTTACACACAAGCAATAGCAACGTGCATCCCTATTAAAACTCAGACTCCTTTGCATGATACTTGTCTACTTTATCCAGAGCAAAACTCCACCAATCCTTCTTTTTGCCAAAACAAAAATTGTGGACACTTTGAACTTGTGCAAAGGAATATTTTTGGCATCCTAAAATGTCACTTCACTAGGCAGAACCAAAGTTCCGTTATTAAAGTTTTGTTGCAGCACAAGAGTGGTAAAAAGTTACTGTATTCTTACTCTCCTTACTACGCTAACCATACCGGGCCATTTATGATTAGATAGCCTTCAGGATTTCCATTTACCAACGATCCTATGATGAATCTTTCTCCACCGATAGGAGTGGTGGTAATTAGAGTGACCAAAACACCACCCTAGCTGTGCAATGAAGAACATAAATTGACAGCTAACTCACACAAATTTGAAATTAGGTTCAAATATGCCACTCTCAGAACCATGATGTAGAAATAAACAATTGAAACAGGAAGACCCAGCCTCCTGAAGAAGTTAAGTCAAACTAGAATCATTCAGACTAAACTAAAAGTTCTGCTACGGCTACACAAACAAAAGAAGTAGAACTTAATGTTCTGAAAGAGCTTGCTGATTCTCCCTACAATGCATCTAAATCATCTGTAAAATAGCACGGTTTCGATGGAAGAATCAAAAAGACTCAATAATAGACTCAGACAGGTATCACATTAATTTGGTTGTTCTATTAAAGATTCACGTTTCATTGGAATAAGCAATCTTTTAAGTAATCCAGCTAAGAATATCACTGCTTTCAATATAATGCCAAACATTTAGGCCAAGCTTTAAATAATGATTATTACATAAATCAATTTACAGAGTTACAGAGTCCTACTACCATTAAAGGCAGAAAGATACTCAATTCGTCTAACAGCTCAAAATCCTAAAAAAGACGGGAAAAGAGTTCAGTTTTAAATTCCACTAAGGGTGAGTTCATTAGCATGGGACAAAATAAATAAGAGAAATTAAATGGTTTGTCAAAGAAAGTTTTAGTCCATCTAGTCCCAACCTCAAGTCCTGGCTCTTTGACTGAACCTCCACGCCCAGCAGCCCCCTCCACCCAAGTGCCTGGAGACCCTCAAGGGTGAGTAGCCATGCTATACAAACACCTAATGGATTGATTGATTGAATGTAGCATTCGGCAAAAGCAGTCCAAAGTAAAAAGATAATTATCATCAAAAGCCAATAGATCCACTAACACGGGGAAAAGAAAAGTATAGCGTCTTGTTCATCAAGAAGCAAAATAAAGGAGCGTTGCATTGCCCCTCCTTTGGGGTTTCTTCTTTTATAAAGTCTCTGTAAATTTCCTAGTGATGCAGCATCATACCGTATCGGATGATTGTCATGTACTCAGATCCACATAATTTCCCATAAGATATTTGTAACTGTACGATGGTTTCCCAGGCTAGTCATGAGAAACAAGAGATTTTAAGGTCCTCATAGGCCTTACAATTGTGAAAAGGAATACAAAGTAACAGCCCATAGTAACAGCTGAAATTCTGTTCCCACAGGAACAATTCACTGTGAAAGTTAAAGAAACAATTAGGAACATTGAATTTTACACATGTGCTGAACAAATAAGGCATCATTTTACTAGCTGCAAAAGAACCTTTGTATTAGGTCAAGGAATAATTCAGTATTAAAGAAAAAACACATTTAAAAAGCCCTTAAGTTGGTATATCAAATATAATTTTTTAATAAACTCTAAATCTATATCAAATATAATGCAATGAACCATTTCATATAGGAAATAAAGTAAAACTTTAATCAAATAGTAATATATGCGAATGACTATGGTTAAAAATAGCCTACTCCCACAGATTTTCTCCACTTTCACAAGATTATAATTTTCTAAGAACATTTAACAAAAACTTTTTTAACTTTGTACAATCTATAGAATTTCTTGTATTACCAATTTAAATTCAAATGTGTATGTAGTATCTTCAAAGAAATAGAAACACTAGCCACTTTATTAATTACACATTATTTTATCAGTAAGTGCCAATAAACAACATTTTCGTAAGTAAACGCATTAATGCAAATCGTTTATATTTATTAGTATTGTGTATATATGTTTTCTTCATCTTTCATTTAAAAGCATGCTTTCACAGTGCTTCTACTACACTTGTCTCATTTTCATGCGTTACTGTATTTAACATGTGCAAAGTGCAATTTCAGCTTTTCATGTCTTCAATCAGTAAATGTGTCATGTTTATGATTTTTTAAATCGTGCGTAATCAAGAATCAGGAGGTCCACTACCTTTCTGTTGACAGAGCCCCCATTGGCACTTTCAACTGAAATCTTCCTCCGACAGTCTGATGGTGTAGGGGCTCTCGAAGGAAAGGAATTACACCACCATGCCTATTTAGAGTGGATAAAATGATGTCCTTTCTTTTCTGTCTGTCACCTTCAGGTAAAACAAATAATGACCCACACACCCAGGGAAAAACACCATGGGTTCAGGGGTACTTAGCTAGTTGTTTGGGAGTTTATTTTCGGAAAACAAAAGGTGTAGGGCCTGATTTACAGTTTGGCAGAAAGGCTACTCTGTCACAAATGTGACAGACAGGCCATATTCCTTATTACAAGTGTCCGATAGCCTGTGGCACCGTCTACCAAACTCTAAATTAGACCCTAAGTAAAGTTTGCTGATAGCCATTCAGATCGATGGTGACGGTCTACCAAACGTTTTGTACTTTGACAGGATTCGTCACAATGACGGTTCCTCTCTAAGTATAGAGATCACCTCTAAGTGACGGTGACCTCTAAATTTGTTGGAAGTAGTCCATCAGAGTGGCGGATGTAAAGTCCTTCACCACCCTGATGGACTGTACACCATCCACCAAACTAGGCCCTAAGTCATTTGTAGCTCCAAGATACCGCGTTGAGATGACAATTTAACAATATCTTCTTTCATCAATCCTTTGAATTATTGGATACGTTTTATACCAGGCCATGCATGGCAGGATTAGAGAATTCATAATTTCACTAAGGTGACGATTCTTGGCCTGGCCCACACAATTTAATTGCCTTTGTAATCAGCAGGAGGGTCTTTCTTTGGTTCGCCATTTCATCACTGCTTAGCATTACGGTTCGAAAGACTGTTAGATGGGTAATGGGTAGGTTGCTGGCAAAGTCATTAGGTGCGTCATTAACATGTTTTTTCAACATTATTGACTCCAAATCAAGACCATCACATACAATGGCTGATAAAGTGAAAGTATTTTGTCTGATGCAAATACATTCATAGAATTCCTGTGCAGTAGGGGCGTCTTTGATTGGTTTGCTTTTGGGAAGACATTTCATTAAGCTTACTGGCATTTCCCCCAAAAAAACACAGAAAGCACATACACAACTTTATTTTTCTTCTTTGGGCCTTTTTCAATCTGACTGCAGCGCATGATTGTCTTGTCTCAGAAACCCATAGATTAGTAACTAAACCTTTACTATACCTTGACTTAATGACTCTCCATAACTCATTTATACTTGAAAAGACATATGATTAAGGCTCCCTGTTGCCTGTTTTTACTGATGTTTACAGATAAATACAGAAAACTATTTATTTTCCCATTTTTTTTATTTTTAAATGTGGATAAAAACTGAAAATTGTTGTTTTTTGAATGACTCCAAATGCTATCAGCCATGACTGCCAGGCTAATAGCTGTGAGGATTGACAGGTAAGAGGCTTCGAAAATAAATGTTAGTAATAAGGTTTACACAGCAGTAGATATGCACAGGGCTGACAATCAAATTTGCATGTTTTCAAATAAGTATATTGATTTGTCATCTGTGGGTGCTCCTATCATTGGAATTTGTCAGGCATTCAAGTAAGAGAGTACATCTATAGGGTAATTAAATGCGGAAATATACCAGTTTCAGTTTCCTTTCTTCACAAACCCCCAAATGGATTTGGATGAAAGCAGATAAAATAAGTAAAATATAAATAGAGATAAATACAGGACTGAAATGTCAAGAAAATAAATACCATAAAACTGGGAGGCCTAATTATGATATATTCCCTTTCGACCGTTCTGAAATGTCAGAAAAATGTGATGTACAATTTCCGGTTTCACCACAATATTGCCCTAGAAAGCTAGTAGAAAGGGAACGTTATCTGCCTGACAGAATGGCATCTTGCCAGCACGCATTTCACTGTACAAAATGCCATTGAGTTAATTTGTTAATTACTATTTGCCATCTCCAGTTACCTGTATGATTTTTCATCTGGGCCTATTACGGACCCAGGTACAGGACAAATGCTACTGCTAAATTTTTTTTTTTGCTTACAGCCATAAAACACCTTCACTAACAAAGTTTATTTTGTTGTTTTGGGCATTTGTGATGTACCACACAGCACCAGGGTACCCATTCCCATAGCGACATTTGGTTGTAAATGTGAGTTATTGATCCAAATTATCAGTTTTAAGTGAGTCTAAAATCCACAAGGAGATTTTGACATATGCAAACCCATTAACCCTTAAAAAGGGTTGGATTTTTACTCCAGTCTCAGGCTAGCACAAAAGCATTTCTCGGATGGGGAGTTCAAACTATTACCCCCAGATTTGAAGTGTACAGGGCATGGGGAAAAATATTTGAAAAGCAAAAAAGGTAAAAGTGTGTTCGCACAGGGGATCCTATTCTCCCTGTGCAGAGTTCTCTGCTATTGAGAACTGAGTTATATATTCATTCACAAAAGGTTGGAGTCACAAATTTGCCTTACATACATGTGAGAGTAGGCTTGATGAATGGCTGGATGAATCTGTCCGCAGTAAAGTACAAGGCCTTTATGTAGTGCTGGGGATCATTGTTCTGGACCAGGGACATCCACTGTCGTTCCAGGAGGGCTGGGCCTGTGCCATACTATAACGTTAAAGCCCGCAGTCAAGGGCGATACTGCTTGGTAAAGGCCCCAAACGAGATTTATAGTCAAGAGCCTCAGCCAAGGTCCTGTAATGAGGCAGATGGCCTCTAACAACTGGTATAGCCCTTGGCAGAAGGGCTATAAGGCTGTTAGGCCATTCCTCCACTGAGGGTATAATGTTCTAAATTAAAAGAAGAAACATAAAGGGAAACATTTGAACATTGGGGCAGATGCAATCATTACCACTTATTATCATAATTTATACTGGCCATAATTGTCCGTGAGCCATTGACTTCAGTGGAGTTCCCAGCATTCCAATGTTCTAATTCAGAATATGCATATATGATAACTTTAGATACAATTAACTGATCTAGAAATTATTTACATAGTCAGTGGTTACCCTGAAAATATGACATGGATCCAGCCCTCACAGGCCTGCATTGGCACCCTCATTCTAGTGTGTTACTTGTACAGTATTTCTCACACAAAATGCCTAAAAGGATTGTGTAAAATAATTCCTTGAGGAGTACTTTAACTTGAACTAAGAATAGAGATTTGTTAATGCAACGTTCTCAGACATTGAAGTCAAGTCCTTCAATAGGCAGTAGCATCTCTGCCTTGTCATTATATCATTCGAAGAAGGCTGCTGCATGTAGCCTGCCCGTCTAGCATGTCACTTGATGTTATTTGTACAGGGCAGGGCGGGCGGTATGAAGTTTGAGGCACTATTATTTTTATGACTGAAGTTTATTTCAGTCCTAAAAATAAAATAAAAGTAAAAGGTCATGCATTTGTTTTGGGGACCGAGGCTTTTTTTTATCATGACACAAAGCGAAAGAGAGAAATCCTAAAAGTGATAAAGCTAGGAACAAAAGTGACATTTAAAGCAAGCATGATACATTGACTTTCAAGACTAAGATAAATAGATATGAAATGTAGAAAGGGGAAAGAAAGAGACAGGAGGTGGAATCAAGACTAGGCAATCTTGGTATTTGGCATTTCCAGCAACAATTGGCAGCACTGTAGAAAGGGTCTTTAGAACAAACTTGGGGATTATATATATCCACAAAAAAGGTTGCCCTCTGACGAAAACGCACACAGACAGGTTTGTGCTGCTTTATTACAGACCGCAGCAGAGCCAGCACCTCGCATTGGATTCATATTTCAGGAGGCCTAACACGTTTCGGGCTACCCAATCCTTATTCACAGGCCAAAATGCGTGGTGCCTTAGCTAAACATTGCAGACACCTGTTGACAATATTACCCTATAAGTGGGCCTCCAAGGTGAGTTCGACCAGTGCTTAATTTGCAAAAACATAAGTGCCAGGGCTCTCTTCGGGAGGGCAATGCAGCTTGCATCACACTGCTGTGCTGCCATTGATGGTACCAACACAACTACTACCCATCACACTCTTACAAGTGTAACAATTCGGACAATTTAAGGCTCCCAAAGCTATAAGATATACAATTTCGGCAAAATTTGCACTGGGGTCGCTTATCTCGCCAAAATTGCATTGCTAAGAAATATAAGCGGGAGCCCGCGCGGGCCCCCGCAGCCCCAGGGCTTGCTTCAAATTATGTGCGGGAAGGCACCAGTCCCTCCCACACCCCCAGGGACCGCTTTTATTAATTATTCGTGGGGGCCACATGGCCCCTCGCTGCCTCGGGGAACGCCACTCCGTGGGGCTTCTTTTTTAATGTGTGGGCCCCCCTAGCCCCGGGGACTGCCACCCCCAGGGCATTTATTAATTATTCACGGGGGTATCCCCCAGGGCTTTAAAAAAAAATCCTGTGTGGGGTGGCCCGAGCCCCCCACACGCCCCAGGGACCGCCACCTCCCCGGGGCACTCAATGTTGACATATGGGGGTCTGTAGCGGACCCCCAGCCCCGGGGACCACCACCTCCCCGGGGGTTTGAAACAATGGGAGGGGGGCTGCGCAGCCCCCCTCCTGGAGCCCTTCATGGCTCTGGGGACCACCACCCCCCAGGGCCGGCTCCTGCAGTGTCCCGGGGTGCCCATCAACTGGATACAGCTGTTTGCAATGACAGGGCGGGAGCGGCGCGGCAGAGAGGTGTTCAGAGGCCATGCCCCTTTTTACACCTTTATGCAACGCAGCTCTGTGGCGTTTACTGGAGGTACAGTGGGCTAGTTGGCCCTCAGGGAACCTCTGGACTCAAGGGGAATTAATCCCCCCAATTTACAATGTGCCAGGGGGCGCGTTTGCACAGTGGTGCAGGAGGGGGCGGGGCCTGACATAGCAAGTGTGCAAACGCACCCCGGGCACATTGTAAATTGGGGGATTAAGTCCCCTTGAATCCTGAGGGTCCCTGGGGGCCAACTAGCCCACCAGGTAACCCCGGTATGTGCTAGGGAGCTGTGTTGCAGAGAGGTGTTCAGAGGCCACGCCCCTTTTTACACCTCTCCGCAACGCAGCTTTGTGGCACTTACTGGAGGTAGCTGGTGTGCTAGTTGGCCCACAGGGATCAGCAGGATTCAAGGGGACTCAATTCCTAAACTTAAATGTTTGATCTTGGCATTGCGGTACGATAAAGTTACAGTTGTTCATATCCACATTCTAGGGATTACCAATCCTAGAATGTCTTGTTCGAAACTCATGTATTCTGCCAAAGGAATAATCGTCTTCAAGTAATAAATCCTTACTAAGACTATTTACGTTTTTGTAATTTTTTTAATTTTTTTTAAGTTTTCATAAAACCTTTATTTGCAGTTATTACATTTTACACAGCTCATCGCCTACAACCAAATATAACTTTGTCCGGCAGCGCTATCGATGCAACATCTCCCAATTCGACATTTAGGCATAGCAATAATTTCCATACACAGCATGCCGCCTACAACCACTTCGGGCCGGCCACGTCTCAAGCCTAATTACCATCGCATATCTGTATATCGGGACTTGAGTGCCATTGCATAATAGTGCATTTGAAGTACTATAACCTTATATTGGCTGAGCTTGAAGGAGATGCCCCCATCGACCGCCCCACCACTTAGTAAGCAGGATTAAGGAGATCTGGCGCAGGCGCATTTGGTTTGTGAAGGCAAGCTTATATATAACGTTTCATAAACCTAACCAGGAACAACGTGGGTCGCAGCATCAATTTCCATCTTAAACGGATATAGCATGTAACTGCCCTTCCTAGAGCATTTATTCAACTAGCAAACATAGTCTGGCTGAACATCCCGGGGGTGCAGCACAACCGGCCATGAGCCATCTGCAGTGGGGGAGCCTGATATTTGAGGGGAACAACTCCATTGACAGCATGCAAGGCTAATCTCTAATTGGGTGTCTTGTTTGTTGAGGTGAGGTATTTCAGGAGGGGGGAAGGAAGCGGGTGGGGGATATGGGGGGGAGGGGGGTGATTGGGGGGACTATACAGAGGTCGATGGGTGGAGGGAGAGTTGGGGGGGGGAAATTGGGGGGACCAGACCCGACCCTTTGTTTCCGGAAAGCAGGACCTCGCTTCAGTGCAAGCACCGCGTCTTCGCCTATTTATGTCGCCTCCACAGCCGAGGTGGGGGACGTTGCTCTAGCTCTATTCTATTGGATGAAGGGGTCCCAGATATCCCAGGGTCTGGATGTAGCCGGCATCAGCTCCCAGTAGGTGCCCAGTTGTGTGTGACCATACGTGACCGCTGACAGCCAAGCATCAAACGTTGGCAGTTTCTTCCACCCCCATCTGAGAGCAACCTATCACCTCGCAAACAGCAATAACAGAGCATGTAGTTTCCTACTGCTAGGTGCTGTGTCCACTACCATACCCAACAGGCCCAGATGGGGAGAGGGGGGATCCAGTCTACCAACAATTTGGTTAACTGCCCCGAAAATTTCCAGCCATTAACTAGCTAGCTTGTGACAACTCCAGGCCATATGTAAGAAGGTAGCATTATATTGCCCACATTTCCAACATCTAGCGTCATCCCGCAAGTTCATTCAATGGAGGCTTATTGGAGTACGGTAGTAGCGGTGTAGGAACTTAAAATGCACCAGTCGCAGCTTGTAGTTAGGGGACAACTCCAGAAGTTGTCTGCAGCAGAATGACCATTGGTCGTCAGACAAGGGAGGGCCTATCTCCTCGTTCCAGAGGGTAAGGGATCTAGGTGTAACTATTGAGGCCTGTTCTTGCATCTCATTATATAACCTGGTCACCAGCTTCTTTGGGGAGGCGCGAGCTAAAATGTTTGTGATTGTCTGTGATTTAGTGTGGGTGGGGCCTCAGGGAAACCCTCCCATAGGGATCTACATGCCAATTTTAGCCGGTGGTACGCAAACATTTCATCAAACGAGACCGGCGCCCCTTCCTCCGCTGTCCATTGATCCCTGAACTTCCCATCCGGGTATAGGTCTGCAAAAGTGTGCATCTGGGTGCCACCAAGGACCAGTTGTCCCCCGCAGTGTTCCAGACAAGCCAGCATAGGGTTATTTTTCAGTGGTATGGCAGGTGCAAACAATAAAGGCAGTCGCGCACGCCGTTGCAGCTCTCGCCATGCCCAGCGCAGTGTATTTGCCGAGCCAACCTCAGTCATTGGGCGTGGACTCTTCTGGTAAAGGGCAACTTCCAGGGACAATGGCGATAGTGAATCCTCTTCAACCGCCACATGTGGCTGATATGGAGTGGGGTATGTCCAGAAATGCAGAAATTGAGCTTGCACACAGAGAGCGTACAGGTGCATATCTGGAGCCGCCAGTCCCCCTTGCTTAAGCGGCAGGGTCAGTAAGGCCCAAGACAACCGGACCTGGCCACCCGCCCACACCAGAGCAAGCAAGTGGGATGTTAGGCAGCGAAAGAACTGGGCAGTAAGCGGTATAGGAATATTAGTGAACAGGTAAAGGAATTTCGGCAAGACTACCATTTTGGACAGGGCCACTCTGCCAGCTATAGACAGTGGCAGTCTAGACCATATCGCTATTTTCGATTCGAGCCAGTCAATCGCCCGCCCAAAGTTTAGCGTCCAGATATCTTGGAGGTTGCGGCTCACCCAGACTCCCAGGTACTTAACCTCATCTGCAGTCCAACGCAGTGGGAACTCGGACCTCACTTCAGGGGTGTTTTCTGTCAATGGGAATACTACCGATTTAGACCAATTAATTGATATGCCCGAGAGGCCTCTGAATTTGACAAATTCCCTCAGCAGGGGTCCAAATTAACTGAGGGGTTCAGGACGTATAGGGTGACATCATCAGCGTAGATTGAGATCAGCAGACTACGTGAACTGAACCCAATCCCCCTGGCAGTGTGGTGTTTTCTAATTCTCGCCGCAAGAGGTTCCATTGCGATGGCGATCAGAAGGGGCGACAGAGGGCAGCCCTGTCTCGTGCCCCTAGTCACTGCGAATGGCTCCAAAATCATTTTGTTTACGCATACCCTTGCCATCGGTCCCGTGTAGGGGAGTCGGATCTGGGCTATAAATAACGGACTAAAGCCCATCCGCACCAGTATCCGGAATAAATATGGCCATTCAAGGGAGTCAAACGCCTTCGTGGCGTCTAAGAAGACCGCTGCAGCATGCACCGAAGGCGATAGATAGTGCAACACCGAGAATAATGTCCTTAGGTAGTGTGATGTCGAGCGCCCAGGTATAAAACCTGATTGGTCCGGTAAGGCCACCATCGGAAGGAGGGGGTGGAGTCGTTCCGCGGCTATTTTCACGTATAGTTTGGCGTCAACATTAATCAAGGAGAGCGGCCTATAGGAGTCAAGGGAATGTTCGTCCTTGTCCGGCTTTAGCAGTGTAATGATCAAGGCCTCACGCATGGATGCCGGCAGTATCCCAGTCTCTAAGGATTCTGCATAGACTGCATGCAGCCTCGGTGCCAGTTCTTCCGAGTAGGCCTTATAGAAGACCGTCGTCAGACCATCAGGGCCAGGAGCTGTATTCAGTGGCATGGATCGTCTTTTTAATATTCTCCACCGTCACCGGGAGTGCCATGTATTGGCGGTGGGTATCATTGAACCAAATTAGCGCAATAGATTCAAGAAACGTCTCCAAAGGTTCTGGAAAATCCGGTTGCGTCGTAGAGTAGAGCTCAGCATAGAAGTTCCTAAATGCAGCACAACCGGCCATGAGCCATCTGCAGTGGGAGAGCCTGATATTTGAGGGGAACAACTCCATTGCCAGCATGCAAGGCTAATCTCTAATTGGGTGTCTTGTCTGTTGAGGTGAGGTATTTCAGCTTGGCTGGGTATAAGAGCGCATATGGCACTTGTGCTTGTAGTAGCATCCGTTTTGCAGGCAAGAACTCCCTTCTTGCCGCTTGCACCGTGGGTGTGAAATCTGGATAGAAGGAGATGTTATTTCCTTTGTCGGTTATTTGGCCCCTCTCACGTGCCATCTTTAGAATCGAATCTCTGTCTTGATAATTGAGGAGTTTCGCGAGAATGGGTCTCGGTGTTCCACCCACTGGCGGTTTCGGGCCTAGCGCTCGATGTGCGCATTCCACCGCAAACATTGGGGACAGGTCTGATTCAAATAGTTCACGGAGCAGATCTGTAATAAACACCTCCATCTTCCCAATGTTGGTCGTCTCTGGAATCCCCGTGATGCGGAGGTTGTTTCTTCGGGAGCGCGCTTCCAAATCATCATTCTTAGCTTTGATTACCATTAACAGCTTGTCCATATGTAGGAGTTGTTCCTTTGTGTCACGTTGAAATTCCACGCACTCCGTGTGTCGATTTTCCAGCCCATCAAGTCGCGTTTCATGAGTTGCCAATTGCGTTTTCACCTGATCCATCTGTGCGGTTAGCATGTCCAGCTTCGCATCAATATTTCGTAGGCTTGAACGCATATCCAGCATCAGAGTGCGAAGATCCGCTTCCCGGTCTGTTCCATTTTCTTCACCCCCGGCCGCTCCAGTCTCCGCCGGCAGCGTGTTTTTGGTCTTCGCGGGCCTGGCGTTGCCAAATGATATTTTCGCCTGCCTGGTGTCGTTTATCCCCATTGCGATCTCCTTATGAGGATCCTCGTCAGCAGCACCAACAGTATGGCACACCACTTAGCACCCCACGTAGTAGCGGCACAGCCCAGTGCCCGGCTCACCGACTCTTCGAATCCGAGATTGTGATAGCAGTGTGTCTCACACCGACAGTCCGCTTTCCACCGTATGTGACCATCTCGTGTGCCAGTGGTATCCCGCCCTGGCGGCTTGCAGTTGCAGGGGATATTGGAGGTCAATGATATGTTACTTCAGGCGATATTGTCACCCACACCTCCACACCGAGCACAGCCCCCTGCTGGTTCCAGGCGGGTCGGTGATGCGTCCTGTGTGTCGGCAGCTCTATTCGCAAGTACTCAGGAAGGTGCATCCGGTTAAGAAGCCCCACGCCAGTTCCAGGGGCTGGCAGTCGCAATGACGGCGAGACTCACCGCTCCCGCGCTGTGCGCGTCACCATCTAGGTGTGCCGCCTGCAAAGTTACAATGCTCTTCAGACCGCAGCCTATGATGCCTACATTAGCACAGCATTTTGGGCACAAGCCCAGCGCAGTACATCCCTTGGGGACCGGACTCAATCTGTTTCGCCGCCCCACCAGTGACCGAGGTCTGAGAGCCCAAGATGGCGCCTCCCGCCTCAGCAGATCATCGCCGGCACTCACCGCGTCCTCAGTCCACTCTGCCCTCTCGCGGGTGCCTCACTGGTACAGCCTCAATCCGGGCTCACCCCTGTCTTATCCGCTTAAGGCTCGCATCGCCGCCGGCCGCCCCCGAACCACACGTCTGGGTCCGGGCAGGGCCCAGCGAGCCGCAGGCTGTAGACCCCAGGTATGCGTGGGGGAGGAACTCACCACCCCGGGCTCCGGCGCGGGCTCCGTCCTGGTCAGACCGCACTGCCGCCAGATGATCGTCAGCCCAAGTAGCCGAGGAGCTAAAAAACGTTCGCTGTGGTCCCCAAGGTTTAAGGATTAAGGGGCACCGGTTTCCAGCTCCCAGGAACGCCACTTTGCAGGATTAATTTAAGGATTTGTTGCCATGGCCGGCGGAGCTCGCTCAGATGGCGGCCATTTCGCAGTCCAGCTAGCCACGCCCCCGACTATTCAAGTTTAAACTATACTATCTCAGTACGGCTAACAACACATAATCTAACAATTGTTAGCAAATGCACAATACTTTGCACGCCAGCACATTTGGATCTGATTATTATCCAAATTGGTGGTTTCCCCATACTCTTCCAATAAAAAGTCCAATGATAGTTATGCCATCTAACTGCTATTCATAACATCCAAATGTACATTTCATGACTATCACAATAATGAATTGTAAATTAATGATATTGAATTTTAATATGTTTTATTTTTCTTATGTACTGACAAATTGAAGAATTTGCTGATAAGTGTTAGATTGCATGGTGGTAGCCATACTGAGATGGTACAGTTCAACCGTAAATAGTCTCTGTAAAGATTCATTACATGAAGACTATTATTCTTTTGGTGCAATACATGAGTTTCGAACCAGGCATTCTGGTATTGGCAGTCCCTAAAATGGGGGATACAAACAATGGTAACTTTGTTGTACAGCAATGCTAAGAACAAACATGGATTACAAACTGCAGTTATTCAGTGGTATCTAAAGGAATTAGATGGACAGGAAGTAACTTGATAAAGGCGAAATCCCAAAACGCGTCGTCCTTAACTTTGGCGCATAACAAAAATATTTTTGCTGTCTCCTGGTGTGCCGCATCCTGATATATTTTGCCATTCGGGCAGAATGAAGTACTCCATTTGAATTTACGAACGGCTGTTGCTGCCGTCTAGCAGGCACTGACACCTTGGGAAGGGAACTATATATATATATATTTTTTTTTGCTTTACTCCAGCCGTTGCTCCACAATGTTGCGGGTGCTTACTCGACGCATGGTGGAGTGCGTAATTATTTTTCAAACACTCCGTCACCGTTTCACAATGAACCGATTTCAATAGAGAGCACTCTGAGACATTTTACGCAGTCCAAATCGCCGTATTTTATTCTCGTGCTACAGTTTTCAAATTAACAAACGCGTTTCGGAGTTGCCGACTTCGTCAGTGTTAACTAATAACATGAGTAGGTAGATTTAAATAAAGTTGTGCTGTACAAAATTGCATGTGCATAGAAAGTGACAATGCGTTTCATTAACAGAGAGAAAGGAATCAGTCATCAGTGATATCATCAGTAATGTCACTGACCATGTCATGAATGATGTAATATGTGACATCATCAGCAGTAGATTGCGGGCGTGCGAGTTATACATAGTACAACTAACTATAACGGAGGAATTTCAATGGTTTTGTACGAGTGAAATGTCCAGCTAACTATAACACCCCTAAAACCTTTGTTTTTTACAGTGAATTTCTAAGGTTTTTTAAATGCTAATTCCTAACTATAACATGTCTGAAACCTATGGTTTTTTCAGTGAATTTCTAAGGTTTTTTAAATGCTAATTCCTAACTATAACATGTCTGGAACCTATGGTTTTTCAGTGAATATTAAAGGTTTTGTAAAGGACAATTTTTAAATGTATTCATTGTTATAATTATTTCTTGATACTGATTTATTAAATTTTTTTACACTATTTATTTTTAGATATTTTATTTTTAAAACTACATTATAATTACATTATACGTTACATTACAAAATATATTTTCTCAGAATGAATTACTTTAGTTTAAATACTTTGCAAATAGGAAATAGACTTTTAAGTACAGTAGTTACAGTTGTTGCAATGGGCAACACAATTTCAAACACAATGCAACATTGAGCTGAATGAGATTTTTTAGTTAAATGCAATTAGTTACTTTATGGATTACTTTTCTAACCACAGGAGTAGATCCTAGATTCAGTCCTGGGACATCTCTTGTAAACAGTTGAGCAAAAGCGTTTTGGGTACAGTAGTGATTTTTAAGGAATATTATAGTATTTTAAAAGTTGACACTTAGAAACGTTTTCACATAGAATCACCAATGTTATCCTATGGGAGGAAATTCATTTAGTAGGCAAGTAGTGTTATTGTTACTTTTTCTTACTCGGTGGTGGATCCTAGATCCAGCACTGGTGCATCTCTTGTAAACAGTTGAAAGAATGCGTTTAAGTCATACAGTCGATTTTTAAGGAATATTTGTAGTTAGTGAAAATAAAAACTTTTCTGGTGAAAACCAGACAATGGATTTCTATGGAAGGAAATACAAGTTACTGGTAAGTACGGTTAGAATTACTTTTCATGGTCAGTGCTGGGCTAAAAGATGCAGCACTGGGTTCTCTCCTGATAACAGGTGAGGTAATCGGAATTCATTGTTCAGATGATTTTAGGTGAATATTTTAAAGTTCCAAAACTCCACACTTAGAAGAATTTCCAAGTGAAACCAGTCAATGTTAGCCTATGGAAGGAAATTCAAGTTACTGGTAAATATGTTTAGAATTACTTTTCAGGATCAGTACTGGGCTCAAAGATGCAGCACTGATGTGAGTAAATCGGAATTCGTAGTTCGGCTGATTTTAGAGGAATAAGTCTTAAAAATCGACATAGAAACGTTTACAGCAAAAAGCAGGCAATGATATCCTATGTAGTTTGGCTGATTTTACTTTGGTCCACTATATATAGAGCCACTTTCCTACACCATCCCCTCCCTTCACCACTGTCGCGACTTGTGTCTGTTTTAATTTGGGAAATTAAGTCCCCTTGAATACTGAGGGTCCCTATGGTCCAAATAGCTCACTAGGTACCTCCAGTTACCGCCACAGGCTGCATTGCAGAGAGGTGTAAAAAATGGGCATGGTCTCCGAACACCTCTCTGCAACGCAGCTCCCTAACGCATACTGGAGGTACCTGGTGTGCTAGTTGGCCCCCAAGGACCCTCAAGATTGAAGAGGAATTATTCCTCAACTTAAAACGCCCCACAAGGCACGTTTGCACAATGATAAAGGAAGGGAACGGGGCCTGAGGTGACATGTGTGCAAACACACCCGGTGCCGCGTTTTAAAATGGGGAATTAATTCCTCTTCAATCCTGAGGTCCCCTGGGGGCCAACTATCCCAGCAGGTACCTCCAGTATGCGCCAGGGAGCTGCGTTGCAGAGTGGTGTTCAGAGGCCACGCCCCTTTTTACACCTCTCTGCAACGCAGCTCCGTGGCGCTTACTGGAGGTATCTGGTGGGCTAGTTGGCCACCAGGGCACCTCAGGATTGAAGAGGAATTAATTCCTCTACTTAAAACGCGCCAACTAGCCCACCAGGTACCTCCAATCAGTGCCACGGAGCTGCGTTGCAGAGAGGTGTAAAAAGGGGCTTGGCCTCAGAACACCTCTCTGCAACGCAGCCCTCTGGCGCATACTGGAGATTCCTGGTGGGCTAGGTGACCCCCAGGAACCCCCAGTATTCAAGGGGAATTTGTTCCCCCTCTGCAAACGCACCAGGGAGCGCGTTTACAGAGTGGTGCAATGAGTGGGCGTAGCCTCCGGCCGCGATCCTGTTTTTGAAATTTTTTATTTTTTAAGAAGGGGGGCTTTGTAGCCCGCACATTTTTCTAATTTTTTGGCCTCCAGGGGCTAATTTGCCTAGAAGCGCGGGAGCCTGCGCTTCATTTCTTTTATTCATCGGCAGGATCCGTGCATCCTATGCAGATTTTGCCGATTTTCTTTTTTGTAATGGCCTTGGGGGTACTTGTGGGACCCCCTGAACAGGTCCAGGGGGGCAGGGTGTTTCTTCCCTGCCCCCTTTTCGCGTTTTGCGTGGTTTTTTTATACGTTTCCTGTGCCTCGGTTCTACCAAGCCACAAGATGGCTGGCAACACTTCCTGATTTGGAGTGTTGACAGCCAATTATAATACAGCTCGTGTCATTTTTCAGATGACTCCGGGAACAGAGAAACCAGGTTTCAACTAATGAAACACAACCTAAAGTGAAACATTGATTCTAAAGTCCAGGGCCAGAGTTTAAATCCAATGATAAAGTATAGTTGTCTTCTAATTTTTTGCCTTCTTAGCAGCTAGCCGTCCATCTGAAACCTCAGCTCTTTGGTACAATTCCTATTGAAAGAAAGATAAATTCTGTTACTGACAAACTGCTTTTACCATTCTCATGGAAGTTTATCCAACCTTTCATGTTTCTCAGTTTAAGTCTGACTCACTAGATCCTTGCACCACATCAACTAATCCCCCTCCATTTCTGGTTGATGTTCATCTGGAATATGAAGCTGAGGAATCTTGTGTATTCCAAATAATGTAAGGTTGTCTCCAATTTGTGATTCAGTGGAAAGAATATTTGCCTAGTTAAAAATGTTGGGTTCACGCTGCTATCATTCATGTCCCAATATTAGCTTGCAGTTTTATGTGCATTTCCCTGAACACTAGGTGCGCCTAAGGGGGAGCAGCTATGCCTCAAACAGAGAAATCATCTGTAGCTGCTAATGATACAATGAACGGTCATGGAGAAACTTTGGTGGCAATGCTCACTTGCCAAAAGGAAGTCATGGCAACCCTCCTTCCAAAAGCCCATGGCAAAGGTTTCCTCACACAGCCTCACTTTGCAGACGAGTCACTAGGGACACTGCCCTTAGCCATTCCTATCAGAAATCATACTTCTCTAGGGACACACTACACTCACTGCAGGCCCAGGATAGTTCCTGTCAAAATACTCTGCAAGCAGACACCTGGAGGGGACCTATATGCTGCAAACACTGTAAAGTTGAGCTAAGTCCGCAGACACATGCCATTACATCTAATGGCTTAAAAATCTTCCAGGGTGGACTCATTAACGCCAGGTCAATGGGTAAAAATAGAGCCAATGTATACGATCTTATTGCTGAGAATAACCTAGATTGCCTGTTCGTCACAGAGACATGGCTTAAAGCTTGGTCTAACCCTGATGTTGTACTAGCGCTACCGCAAGGATACCGCATCCAGCGTTTGGATAGGCAGATACAACGCGGAGGGGGGCTTGCCATTATCCATCGCGACTCGATCAAATGCACTACATTTGATCTCCCAGATATCAAGGAGGCGGAAAGTCTAGGTTTTAATCTTCATTTACTCAACAGCACAACTTTCACTCTGTCTGGAGTATTGATATACCGACCTCCTGGTCAACAGAAAAACTTCCTAGACAGTTTTGCTGAGGTGATCAGTAACCTCGCCCTTAAATTTGCTAATTTTACTGTTTTAGGCGATTTAAATCTACACCTTGATTCTGACACCGACACTAACGCATCCTGTTTTAAAGATCTTATAGATGTATTAGGGTTGACCCTATTGACACGGGACCCTACGCACAGAGCAGGACACGAACTGGACTGCGTATGTTCAAACCTCTCTAAAGGTAAAATCGCCCCGTCCCCTAACCTGGACCGACCACATGTTCATTCCATTTGACTTCTCAGTGGAAGGAAAGGGGATCAAAAAGGCTCTCCCTAAAATAAACACCTGTATGAAACATGACTGGAAGAAAATAAGCAAGGACCCCGATTTGCAGCTTAGAGCTGTGGCACTTAAACCCATCTGGACCGGTATCACTGAGGCAGATAATAGAAATTTTAATCATTGACTAGAGGAAATTCGTGGTCCCCCTAAGGCCACAAACTCCAGTAAACCACTCCATACAAAAAAATCGGCACCCTGGTTCTCACTCTCCTTGAAGGAGAAACATGTAGAAGTTAGAAAATTGGAGAGAACTTGGCGCCGCTTGTATAAGGAAGAAGACCTCAGCCACTATAAAGAATCTAGGAGGCAGTACCATGCTCAGATCAAAACTGCTAAGAAAGAATATTACTCAAAAGCAATTGATTCTTCGAATAACAAACAGAAAGAGATCTTTAAAGTGGTTAATGATTTTATGAAACCAAGGTTCCTCCTATCAGAGATTCCGCCCTCCCTCACCCTATGCAATTCAATTGCGGATTTCTTTGAGCAGAAAATACAAAACCTTACCAAAGGCTTCTCTGAACAGCCCGCTATTATAGCAGCTGAGGACCCTGAAATTGCCCCTGGAGTAGCACAATTTTGTGCTTTTCTGCCTATCAGTTTAGAAGACTCACGGCAATTGATCCTGTCCACTAAATCTGGTTCTCCTTTCGACCCCTGCCCTCCTATGATGTTACATGCCCTAGTAGATACAGTTAATCCCATCATAAATAACATCATCAACTCATCTTTATCCTCTGCTGAGATTCCCTCGGAATGGAAATTAGCGGCAGTGAAACCCCTGCAAAAAAAATCTCTGCCCGATCCATCAACACTCTCCAACCTCCGTCCAATTTCCTTGCTCCCGATGCTTTTTAAAATGACCGAAAGGGTGGCGAATAAACAGCTGACCAAATTCCTAGAGGACGAGGATATCCTGCACCCTAATCAATCTGGGTTTCGGGCCTCACACTCAACGGAATCCGCCCTTCTGTACACCGTGGAGACACTGAAGACCGCCATGGATCAGGGGAAGAAGGCCGTCCTTATCCTACTAGATCTATCGGCGGCCTTCGATACGGTGTCCCACTCAATACTAATCAGGCGATTGAGGGCTGCAAGGATTGGGGGCACCGTGTTGGACTGGCTGAGGAACTTCCTCGACCACCGTAGGCAGGTCACGGTGCTGGGAGAATACCGCTCTGAGGAAAAAATCACACAAACAGGGGTACCGCAGGGCTCCAGTCTAAGCCCGGTACTGTTTAATATATACATGATCCCCTTGATTGAGCTGATTTCGTCTTTTAACATCAGTACCATATCATACGCTGACGATACGCAGCTCATTCTAGTGCTAGACAGGGAAAACGGAAAGGCAGAGGAAAATCTAAAAGCCTGCCTCACCGCAACTTTCATTTGGATGCGTGACAACCATCTCAAATGTAATGCCGGGAAGACCGAAATTATACCTTTCGGCCCGCAAAACCCTTTCTCCCCCAGCCTATGGTGGCCACTGGGGGTGGAGTCCCCTCCGGATACCATCACTGCGGCCCGGAACCTAGGGATCAGATTTGACAGTGCCCTATCTTTCAAACAGCAAGCAGGGGCAGTGGCAGGGTCTTGTTTCAACATCATCAGAGGGCTTAGAAAGTTTTTTGATTTTCTTCCTCTGACAGCCAGGAAGACGGTGACAGTAGCACTTGTAACATCTCGTTTGGACTACTGCAACAGCTTATATGCAGGATTAAATCGATCTGTCCTGCATAGGTTGCAGGTTGTCCAAAATGCTGCTGCCCGTCTGGTCCTGAAATGGCCGAGGAGGTCATCTGCCTCAGCCGCCCTCAAGGCCCTACACTGGCTACCTATTCACAAACGCATACTTTTCAAAATCTTACTGATTACCTTTAGGGCATATCACCAAAAAGGACCCAAATACTTCCTCCCCTGGTTCAAACAGTATGCACCAACACGCTCCCTAAGATCAACCAACATGAATTTACTACAGACCCCTAAATTCAGACTCTCAACTAGAGGAGGGAAATCTCTCGCAACACTAGGCGCAAAAGCATGGAATAAACTTCCTCCCAACTTGCGCTTGATCTCTGCTGAGAAGAACTTCCGTAAGGCCCTGAAAACTTGGATTTTCAACCTTCCAGACTCGGTCTGTATGACTCTGGTTTAGACACAGTGTTCTGTTTAGATGAGATAGATGTGTGAGCTGACTTTTCCGGCCTTCCATCTAGGCTACGGGCTACAAGCGCCAGGATGCTCCTTGGAGCGACAGTCGCGCTATAAAAGTGCATACTTACATTACATTTACATTACATCTAGACTTACCCTGGTGCAGCATTCCCTAGGGCATTTTTATGCTGCGCAGATGCTGGTCCCACCATCCTTTTGTGTTGTGATTTGTCGCTTCTAGCCCAGTCAAACACCACCTAATACCTTTCAACAAAAGACTTGTATTTAAGTGGCCAAGAGGAATACACAAGATATGCAAGACCATCCTCATAAACCTCCCAGAAACATGGGTGGAGCTTTGCTGTAAGTCCCAGTCCAAGATGCAATATGAATACTTTTGCTTCTTTGAGTTTCCATTTCCCAATCTAACATGGAGGAACTTCCTCGTTGAAAGCTACCTGTTTCATGTTTCCTTTCAGCACTATATAAGTAGCCTCAAAACTGCTTCTCTTTGCTTTGCAATATGCTTGCAGTCCTATACTCAAATATTCCTTGCCTTTTATCAGACTTCCAGTGTTACTCTAAAGTTAAAGCCTTCCGTGAGCTGTTACTCTTCACTACTTCCTGAGTTCCTTTCTGCCTTTCAGTTGCCAAGTCACTTAAGTCTTTTCCAGGAAGTATTTTGCCTATGGCTTTTTCAACTTAAATTAAATGTTTCTTGTGGGCACTGCAGTCCTCCTTATTACACATCTGTGTGGGGCAAAATGGCTTCCGGAGGGTTCTGACTACACCTTGTACAAGGCAAGGTCAGTTTTAAGAAGACTTAAAGTGTCCGGCAACTGACGTTACTAGATACCCCCCCCCCCCACACACACACACACACAGATAATTCCTAGTACTTGCTTCAGGCAGCATGTCTGTATGTATACCAAACTCCAATGAGATCGACACAAGTCCAGCTTTGACCGCAGGTTCAAAGTATGAATGGTAAGCTAATTAGAATAGGCTGTTTTTACTGGTTCTCTACAATTGGGATGAGGTCACAACTAGACATCTAGAAAATAACTTGGGAATGAACGGATCGCCAGGCAGGCAAATAGGTTCACTAAACCACATCACCATGCTCCATCACATACAAGATGCATGGTCCAGAATCCTGAGACCTCAAAAAAGGCTCTAATCATGCACTATGCTGTGTTTTCCTATAACCTGTGCCTTCCATGTGACTCCTGCCATGGGCTGGCTTTGCTTTGAGATGGGATGTGGGTGAACACACATCAACACACACCGACGAGTGGGGTTCTCACTAAAGTCTTCCAAAGGGCCATGCACTTAGATGGTTGAAAGGTCATTTATCCATGTACGAGGGCTTCTCTGGACTGTACTCAGGGGGAGTCAATAATCTACCTCCCCAGGATGCAGGAGCATCATTTACTATATTCACATGTTGAGATGAGCTGCAACAAACTGACAGTGACCCCTTAGTCTGAGTGGATCATTTTGGCTTTACCCCAAATACAGAAGAGTCGGATGTATGACGTTACAACACATACATTCACAACGCATACCATTACAACGAAACTTTTAAAACACATGCCTTTACAACGCATGCCATTACAACGGAGCTGCTATTACAACGCATACCATTACAACATAAGTATGGGTATTTTTTTGTAATTAATGGGAATGTAATAGTAGTGTAAGTGTTGGATAGTGTAGGGGTTAAAATTACGAATCTAACTCAAGGGGGGCGTAATAGTAGGGTAAGTGTTGGATAGTGTAGGGGTTAAAATTACTATTCTAACTCCAGGGGGGCGTAATTGTAGGGTAAGTGTTAGATGGTGTAGGGGTTCAAATTAAATTACATACTTACCCATACTTACGTTGTAATGGCATGCGTTGTAATAGCAGCTACGTTGTAATGGCATGCGTTGTAATGGCTTGCGTTGTAATGGATCCTGCGTTGTAAAAGTTTTGTTGTAATGGTAGTGCGTTGTTTTAGTTGCGTTGTAAAGGATGTTTCCCGCAGAGTCTAGCTCTCTTCACACGAGCAAAACCAGGTTTGGCCAATAGCAGTCTTTTGCATTTAACACCCAACAAAAAAGGTTAAATAAAGGGTGGAATAGTGCAGTGGACCGATCTGTACTGGGACTTTAATCGCGTCCTAGGGTCGCCTAGGATCTCCCTTCCAAAGCATGCCACGATGTTGTAACCTGTTTGGTTGTGGGAGTCAAGAGGGCTGATCATATATGGGCAAAACTTAAGAGAGCTTGGGAATAATGCAAAACATTTCAACATTGAAATGTTTTGCATCATTCCCAAGCTCCTTGGGTGTTGTGCCTGATAATGCCACAGACTGCAATTCTGTGGCTCCTGCGGGTAGCCAGTATTGTCACTGGAGGGCTACACAGCGGGCAAGGCAGGCGGTATCATACGCACTCAATTTACCTCCCAGCTTATTGTTGTTTGTGCACACCTGGGGCCATATTACAATAAATGCCCCAGGGCAGCAAAGGGTGTTTGCGTCCTCTTTGCGAGCCCCTGGGGCACTTTGGTATACCAGAAGGGGGCGCAGACATTTGTGCATCCCCTTCAGTAATAGCAATAGCACTGGAACACTTAAAGCACTAGCGCCACCTTCAGGAGGCGTTCCTCATTTGCCTAAGGGCGTGTTGTATGCAAATGAGGGAATTCCTTCAACTCTGCACCCCGCCACATTCCAGATACAAGCGCAGAGGCAAAGAAGCTCTCAGGAGGCGCACTCAGAGTGCTCCACCATCTAGGTGACGCACTATGAGTGTGCCCTTTGAGAACAGCCCTCTGGAGGGGGAAAAGGGGTTCTATGGATCCCCCAGACATCCCCTTGCAGGCGGGTTCAGTCGCTGACTGCCCCCGCCTGCATGGGAATCTCTAATCCGCTTTAAAAGTGCAGGTGGGTGCCGCCTGCACTGTAAAAACATGGAAGCTCCGTGTTTTCACATGAATGAGTTCGCGGATGCCCTGGTATTAGCGCATACATTGTAATAGGGCGCATTGTCATTGTTTGCGCCGGGTGCACCTTTTAAAAGGTGCACCAGGCGCAAACAATGACAAAGCGTAATACGGCCTCTGGTTGCAATTATAAGAAGGCAGCCCGAACGGGAAGGGTCGGCTTTAATGCAGTGCAATGGGTGCTGCCGCACTAAGTGCTGACCTGAGATGGGGGACGCTGACCTCAGGGGAGCGCTGTGTTTAGCTATTTAAAAACACCTGCAGCAGAGTTCCTTGTGTTCAGATTTCAGGCAGCATTACAAATGTCAAGATAACTATTTAGATGATTGTTCCTGCTAGAAAGAGCGATTAGAGGTTTGTGCAGTGCCAGTTTTCACTTGCCATAAAGTAGCACAGAGGGTTAATTTGCCTGCTGCAAAGAACTCGTACCCTTCAGATCACAGATCTGTTTTTTTATGTGGATAGGTGAGTGGATTACTGCTTTTGTCATGGAGAACCTTTTGTTACCAGTTTCATAAGATACAACCCTAATATAGAACAGTGACTGTTATGAACTGTCATCGAAGAGTTCCATACAAACTGCATAAAATAGGTTAGGACGTTGTGTTTTATTTTACCCAGTCTTTCTTTATCTATTCCTAAAGTTGCTGAAAAGGGTTTGCGTAGGTAGATACACATTCTTATTAGCAAAGTCAACCTTGTCCAGTGCTTTAAAACAAATTAAATGTATGTGAGAAAGTGTCTGTGGGGAGATAGGGGCACTTTTGCCCTGTGGTCATGAGAATCCAAGGAGTCGCACCAGGCGCTAACAGTGCTAAAGCCGGCCCTGCCTTGGTGGAACAGGTGGGGATCTCCACAGTTTGAGACATTTTTGAGAAGAGGGTGTTAATCCCCTTTGATGCATTGATGGCCAGTACATGACTTCCTCTCGCTTCTTTCTCGACTCACTGGGCACTTTGGGTACAAATATTCAGACTCTAGTGTGTCATGGACTCTAAACCGCAACCATACAGCTGTAAGTAATTTTTCATCAACATGGCCGCTGGACGGTGACTGATCACTTGGTTATAGAGGGCTTTGCAGAATTTGTACACTGCCCCAGTGGTTGGACGCAGAACCCATTGGAAGACTGACCTTGGGTACCCCCTAGCGACAGAAATTGGGATAGATTTCTGGAGTGCCCTAGGAAAGTTTCTCACAATGCCCATTATCCAATTACAATAGATTTAGTATTACCAGGGAGATAGGACCCATCTGTCCCCACTGGTGAATAGTGAACTGCAGCCCACTGGGATGGTCTGCTGTCCCCGCTGTCTTTCGGAGAAAGCAGACATTTCCCATATGAAATGGAGCTGTCCCATAATAACACATTTCTGGTATGTGGTGAGTGGACAGTGGCAGTGTCCCTGCTGCTTGGACGGCGCGAGCACTAGCGCAATCTGTGGTGCAATTTTAAAGCTGATTTAATAGCTTTTAATTGATTTTAAAAAGGACAGTGGGAGGAGAGCGATCAGGCTCCCTCGTATGCTGTGCAATTAGATTGGGGCACGGCAGGATTGCCGAGGTCTTGGGCAGCTAGCCTATTTGCTGAAGGGTATCTGGGGGTAGTTTTCACGGCGATAGGCTCCTACCTGACGGCAGCGGCGGAAACTTCACACAGGAGGGATGGGCTTGTTTTCCTCTTTCCCCACCCGTTCTGACGCCGGTGACCAGCACCGTTCGTGCAGAGGGCGTGGAAATTCCAAGCCAGCCATTTCCAGTGTGAGGGTAGCGCTCTAGTGGCTCAGACGCTGGGGGAGGTTAAAAGGCACTGGAACCCGGGCCCCGGGGTGGTGAGTGGACAGTGGAATTGTCCCTGCAGCTTGGAAGGTGCGAGCACTAGCACGATCTGTGGTGCAATTTTAAAGCTGATTTAATAGCTTTTAATTGATTTTAAAGAGGACAGTGGGAGGAGAGCGATCAGGCTCCCTCGTGTGCTGTGCAATTGGATTGCCGAGGTCTTGGGCAGTTAGCCTGTTTGCTGAAGGGTATCTGGGGGAGATTTTCACGGCGATAGGCTCCTACCTGACGGCAGCAGCAGCAACTTCACACAGGAGGGCTGGGTTTGTTTTCCTCTTTCCCGCCCCGTTCTGACGCCGGTGACCAGCACCGTTCGTGCAGAGGGCGTGGAAAGTCCAAGCCAGCCATTTCTGGTGTGCGGGCAGCGCTCTAGTGGCTCAGACGCAGGGGGGAGGTTAAAAGGCAGATGCCTGTTCAGCAGCACACCGGCCGAGCGCAGCGGGCGCGCCGACGGCGCGCCCAGGGCCCAAACCCCTGGTCAAATGGGGAGAGGGGTACGCTGGAGTAGAGATCAACTCTTGGCTCTCCGTGGTAACATCCCTAACGAGTGCCTGCATAGCGTGAGAGTGGAGGTAGGTGTGGACTGCACGCACTGCAGGTTTTTCTGCAATACGAGAAGAGAGGGGAAGCAGGAGTGCACTAGCCTAACCTGTGGGTTGCTGAATGTGAAATCTTTACGCAAACATAGATTAGATGGGTACTGTAATGTTGTGTTTCTTTAACATGCACCTTTTCCTTTAAGGTTCTAGCTTCCCTGCTCGGGACACTTCATGGAACAAGAAGGTTGTACAATTCTTAGAATAAGAATGTGACTGTATTCTAGGTCAGTTACGACCTTGGGCTGTTGGTGGATGAGGCGATTAAATGATACTCGAGAACTACTCTTCGTTTCAGTTTAATTTATTTAAGAAAACACCACATTAATATTGGCGACGATCCTACTTCGTTGCCTCAACACACAGCCTTCCCCGATTCGATCTTCCTCCCCAACGGCTGATTTATTTGAAAAGGAAGCGTTGTCTTCCCAGCGGCTGATCAAGCGAGTCAAGAAGACGTTTGTCGACTGGATGGTGCGGTGAGGAGTACAGCGGGAGGAAATTTAAGTAATAAGGGGACTTTTAAAAAAAAAAGAAAAAATAACGCGCTCCGCGTTAACGCTACAGTTTAAAGTTGCTCGCGCTGCTCGCGTAAAGGGGCGCGACCGGAATTAAAATACGTAGCGCGTTTCAGGCAAAGCCTCCCTGCGGGTCAGTGACGCATTGCGCACACGTGCGCTTCTGTGACGTAGGACGCTGTGATTTAAGCGCGTCCTTTGCGTTTCACTGACAGGCATAATAAAAAAAAAGAACGAGCATTATCTAAACGTTCTCTCTAAAAATTCCAAGAAAGGAACAAAGCTTTGTCTAAAGAAACAGAGAAAAGGATTATCTAAACGTTCTTTTTTTTATTACAATTCTAAGAAAAGAACATTGTTAAGAACAATATCTCTGTTTTGCTAAGTCTTTATTCCTATTGTTGCATAAAAAAAAAAATGAGAAAATAAAGCAGAGTTGAGGCGAAGAAGTCATTGTTACATAACAATACCTATTATAAAGACAAGAATACCTATTATAAAGACAAGTATTTTATTCAAGTAAAATCACATGTAATAGATAAATTTTTGAAGGAGAACAATTTTAAATATTTACAAAGAAGAAGAACACTGTCTGCATTGCAAATCAAAAATATTAGTTCATTTTTTTTTCAAAAAAAAAAGGAAAAATGCAAAATGTAACCCAGCCTGCGTTTTTTTTGATAAGTCCTGGTGAACCAAACGTGAAATGGCAGAAATGGAAGAACATTTTTGCAAATTACGCAAGAGTATGTGGCACAAACTTAAGTGCAGAAAGAAAACACTCATTATTATTGCACTGCTTAGGAGGAGAAGGTCAGAATGTACTAGAGCATTTACCAGAACTCACAGCAGCGGAACAGAGGAACTTAAATGAGTACGAAATAGCCATAGAACAGTTAGATCGTCATTACCTTCCAAGGTTGAGCACAATAATGGAAAGATACCATTTTGGACTAAGAGGTCAAAAAAGGGATGAGTCTGTTGAAGATTATGTATCTGCTCTAAGAAAATTAGCTTCTTCATGTAAGTTTGGTCAAACGTTGGAGGAAAGAATAAGAGATCAGTTTGTATTGAAATGTGCTCATGACAGTATTCGGAAGGAACTATGGCTGAAAGATGAACCACCTTTGGAAGAAGTACTGGTAATAGCAAAGCAAGTAGAGCACATGACGAAATGTGTGGATGAATTAAAAGGAGAAAAAGAGAAGTTGGTTGAACCAGAGAAGAAAACTGAATCAAAGGTTGAGGAAGTTGTTTGTCAGGTCAAAAAAGAAGATAAGGAGGACAGTGGAAAAAATGACAATGGGATGAATAGGTTTAATTCGAATTTTAATATGTCTAACAAATTTTCTTGTTTCAGATGTGGTAACACTGGTCATTTAGCTAATGCTCCAAATTGTCCTGCTTTGAAATCTATTTGCAATGACTGTGGGAGAAGGGGTCATTTTTCAAAATGTTGTAGAACAAAGGGAAACAAAAGAGATAATACTGGTAAGAGATGGTCTCAACCACAAGTGAAAACTGTGACTTTCCAGATTAGTAGTGGTCCATTAGAACATCCCACACATTTAGTTAAAGTGGATGATGCCATGATTGAGTTCAATTTTGATTCATGTTCTCAAATCACTATGATTGATGAAGATTTGCTGCATAAAACTTTTGGAAAAGATGTAAAGTTATTCAAAAGTGATATTTTACCCTTAGGTTATGGCAGCAAACCGATTAAGATTTTGGGATATTTCATGGCCACTATGGAATTGGGATGTAGAATTATTCCAGGGAAGATTTATGTTACCAATTTTGGAGATGCATTAATTAGCTGGAGAGACCAACGTGATCTAGGTGTTACACTTAATCCGAATGCCTCTCCTCAGGTACAAATACTAGAGGTAGAAAACCTGTCTGATATGTTTGCAGAAAAATTTAGAAGGTGGATAATATCTTTACAAGAGTTTGACTTCGAAGTACAATACTTACCTGGTGTGTCTAATAAGGCTGCAGATTGTTTTTCAAGGTTGGTGAAAGGTGATATATATGTTGTGATGAGGAGTACATTGATGAAGATGACTATCTCAATGTTTGTGAGGTTACAGAGGGAGTACTAGGAAAAGATGAGTGGAAAGAAGAATTGTTAAAAGATGAAGAGTTGGTTAGAGTATTAGCCTTATTAAAGGATAATAAACGTCTGGACAAACCATGGTCTCTGGTCTCCCAGGAATTATCCATTTCTGATGGCATGTTAACTCGTGGTTTAAGGCTTGTACCTCCTTCTTCTTTGAGGAAAAAGTTATTATTACATGCACACTCTGGTCATTTGGGCATAGTAAAAACCAAGGAGATGATACGTACTCAATTTTGGTGGCCTGGTATGGATTTAGAAATAGAACGTATGGTCAGAGATTGCGTTGAGTGTTGTGCAAGTGACAAAATTTTAAAAGTCAGACAAATGCCAATGGTTTGTAGAGATCTACCCAATCATCCCTGGGATGAATTAGCGATTGACATTTTGGGTCCCCTCACTGGAGTATCTGATACACCTTATCTGATTGTTTTAATTGATTTATATTCACGTTGGATAGAGGTATGTGCTGTTAATGACATAACCTCAAGTTCTATTATCAAATTTTTATCTGATATATTTATGAGGGAGAGTTTTCCAAATAGCATTTTATCGGATAATGGTCTGCAATTTTGTTCTACCACGTTTGATGCCTACCTTAGCAAATGTGGTATAGTACATAAACGTTCATCATTATACCATCCTGAAACAAATGGTGCTGTTGAGAGGGTCAACTGTACATTAAAGGAATGCATTCAGTTAGCTAGATCTAGTGGTTTGAATTGGAAAGAAGCACTAAAGGAAAGAATTGATGCATATCGTTGCTCTCCTCACTTGACCACTGGGAAATCCCCTTTTGAACTATTCAAGGGTAGAGTTCCAAATACAATGTGGTGTCCAGGATGGATGAATCTGAAAAAGGGGTTTGTTGATAATCGTGTTGGTGCTTGGAGAGAGAGAGAAATAGAAAAGCAAACTTGTAGGAAAACATACTTTGACAAAGTTAAATGTGTTAAGTTTCATGAAGTAAAGGTAGGTGACCTTGTAAAAATAAAGGCACCTGTAGGGAGAAGGTCTTGGTCAAAATACACTAATGTCAGACCTGTCATTAAAGTTTTTGGTAATGCGATCAAAACACAGGATGGAAGGATTTGGAACAAAAGTCGAGTTGTTGTTGTTAAGTCAGAAAACATTGCTCATACTGACTGTGATTCTGACTCTAATCTTCTTGGTACTATTAATCCTTCTCCCTCCTGTTCCAACTTTTCATCTAATAATCGTGGGAGGAGTCAGAGATTACGCAGTGCTCCAATGTATATGAAAGATTACGTGTAGGCAATGTTAATTTTTCCTTTATTTGTTAGTTCTTTTTATCTTCTTTTAACTTAGAATTTTTGTGTCATATGTTGTTGTAAAGAAGGGAGATGTGTAATGTTGTGTTTCTTTAACATGCACCTTTTCCTTTAAGGTTCTAGCTTCCCTGCTCGGGACACTTCATGGAACAAGAATGTTGTACAATTCTTAGAATAAGAATGTGACTGTATTCTAGGTCAGTTACGACCTTGGGCTGTTGGTGGATGAGGCGATTAAATGATACTCGAGAACTACTCTTCGTTTCAGTTTAATTTATTTAAGAAAACACCACAGGTACGACTTGCTCACAGAGATTCATTTCGATCTCCTGTTCCTCACAGTGACATGGCTGGATGGGGACTCCGCCGCAGATATAGTTGAGGCCTTACCAGAGGGCTATCAGATGATTAGGCAAGATAGACCACTGGGCAGAGGGGGGGCATAGCCATTATATTTAAACAGCCGCTATGCTGCCAAATGGAGCTAGCACCAATCTTTGACAGTGAGGCAGGTGCTTTCACTATTAAAGTGAATGGTGGTAATACAGTGAAGGGCTTCCTGATCTACCGGCCACCTGGCCCTTACACCAGGTTCACGGACAGTCTGGTAGAGAGTAGTACCGAGGCCGCACTATGCAGAGATAAGTTCCTTATGTTAGGAGATCTTAACATCCATCTTGAAGATCCCTTGGACAGAGGGCAATGGATCTCTGTCAGGAACTTCAGGCCCTGCAGTTAAAGCAAAGAGTAAAGTCCCCCACTCATCAGATGGGCCATCTATTGGACCCGATATTCGCCAACTGGGGGAGGTAGAGGTCAAAGCTGTTATCCCAGTCCCCTGGTCTGACCACTCCCTGGTGACCTTTGTGGTGCGGATCCCGGGTAGTAGAGCACCGGAACCTGCGCCCCTTAACTATCTCAGCCGCAAGTGGACTAAATTTTTGCAAACTAAGTTCAATGCGGCACTTACCCCGAGGGGGGTTGGGGGAGGATGTGGAAATGGCCAGTAACAATCTGACCAAACGTATTGTGGAGGCATTGGACTGCACGGCCCCTCTTTGTCGGAAGAAGGTGGGCTGCCGCACTCAGAGAACGGCCCCGTGGTACAATGATGAGTTGCGGGCAGCTAAGGCGGAGTGCAAGCGCTTAGAGAGGCAGTGGCGAGTGGCCTTTAGGAGCCAGATCAAACAAGAATATTTAGTTAAAAGGCACACTTACCATGGGAAGATTAGGAAGGCTAAAGCAGCCTACTATGCTGATAAAATCAGGGAGGCAGAAAATTCAGCGAAAGAGCTATTCCTGATTTATAAGACTCTTTCGGTAGGAAAATCCGCTGTTGCACCTAGGGACTGCTCGGTGGAGTCGTGCAACCGTATCGCGGATTTCTTCGCCGAAAAAGTCTCAAAAATATACTCTTCCTTCCCGAGCAAGACCATGTCAGGGTCCGAGTTTCTTGAAGCTCCTAGGGAAACCGAGGGCCTTCATGAACTGGTAAATTTTATCACTCCTCCTCCAGATGTGCTGATTCAGATCTGTAGGTCGGTAAAATCGGGCTCCCCCAGGGACCCAATAACCCCTAAACGCTTGGCCGATAGCCTTCCACTTTTGGAGCCATACATTAGGCATCTACTAGATGTCTCCTTTAGGACCCATACCGTACCAAGAGACTGGAAACAGGCGGTAGTGCTACCCCTGCAAAAGAAGCCTAATATTAGCTTCGAAAAATTGGAAAATCTTCGCCCAATCTCCCTTTTACCCTACATGGCCAAAGTGGCAGAGAAGGCGGTGAATATGCAACTAATGGAGTTTGTGGAGGAGGCAAGCCTCCTTCACGACACTCAGTTCGGATTCCGCCCCCGGCACTCCACGAGTAGGCCCTACTTAGGGCAGTCGAGACCATGAGGCAGGCGGTGGATGAGGGCAAAACTATGGCCTTGATCCTGTTGGATCTCAGCGCAGCATTCAACATTGTAGCTCATGCCATCTTGCTACAGTGTCTGAATGAAGGTGGGATCTCTGGTGCTGCGTTAAAGTGGATCCAGTCCTTCCTGACAGATAGAGGGTTTCAGGTCAGGCAGGGAGACTAATATTCGAGAGTGGTTAATTTGGGTCAGGGCGTGCCCCAAGGGTCATCCCTGAGCCCTACTCTTTTTAACCTGTATGTCTCCCCAGTGGGCACTATAGTGGAAAGCCATGGGCTTCGCATAGTGTCGTATGCCGACGACACGCAGCTGGCCATCTCCCTATTGCATGCGCCCGGTCTTGCTGCAGAGAAATTTAGAGTTTGCATGCAGGAGTTGGCAACCTGGATGTCTGCCAACTGCCTAAAGTTAAATGGCAGCAAGACAGAGGTGCTCATGGTGGAGGGAGGCCTGTCAGTGTGGTCGTCGGCATGGTGGTCATGCTGCCTGGGGTTGACACCTACACCGTGTCAAGAAGCCAAAAATCTTGGGGTATGGCTGGATGCTGACCTCACTTTTGGACCCCAGATTAGCCGAGTGGTGGGGGTATGCTTCAGTGTCCTAAAAAGACTACAGAAGATCCTTGATTTGCTTCTGATGGAGGCCCGTAGGACGCTGGTGCACGCCCAGGTAACGGCGCGACTGGACTACGGCAATCTGCTGTATCTGGGGGCGACGGGAAAGAACATCAGTCCTCTCCAGGTATTGCAGAATGCCGCGGCCCGTTTGGTCCTGAGACTACCCGGAAGGTCGGCCTCAGGGAAAGCGCTCCAGGCACTTCACTGGCTCCCAGTGAGAAGCAGGATTGAGTATAAGGCATTGTGTACATGCCACTGCATTTTGCACGGTAAGGCGCCGATACCGCTGCGGGACCTGATTTCTCGCTATGAGCCATCTCGTGCCCTGCGTTCCACTGGTGCGGGGCTACTGAAAGTCCCCAAAGTAAGAAAGGCTCGGATGGGGGCCAGGTCCTTCCGGTATCTGGCAGCCGGAAGCTGGAATGGACTGCTGTCAGAGCTGCGCCAAGAGCCATCCAAATCCAGATTCAGGGGGAAACTTAAAACCTATCTCTTTATCCGCTAGTCTGGCACTGCTACTAGCCGCCTGATTCTGTCACTTGTTCAAGCGCGGGGACACGCCGGTGTGCGTAACCAGGCGCTCTACAAATCTACCTATTATTATTATTATTATTAGACCAAGTCCTAGTAAAGCAAATGGCTGGCAGGGAGTCCTACACCACACCTGGTGGCGTAATGAACCTTGAGGGGGCACGCCTGCAAGGTACATGGAAGGGTCCCTCTGGATTAAATCAGGAGCTGTCAGGCCAGAGTGCTGTGCTGAGGGAGCCCCTTGTAGCTCGGGCCCCCCTACCCCTTGGGGGGTTTCTGGGCCTCTGTTACGACACTGACCACACATGAGGCTTGCCTGAGCGAAGGAAGCAGGGACCATATTTGCAGATCTTTTAGTGATATTAGTGAAGTGGGCAATCTCAATGCATTGGAAATCTGCTTCTGTCCCCCACATTAAGCAATGGGAATTTGCGGTTTATAAATTTGTGACTAGCGAAGACACAGCGAAGACACAGCGTTACATGGGGAGGAAGCCCGTTGCCTCCTTAAACACTCTATTGTAGGCGAATAGTATGTACTGCACACAGAAAAAAAATATTCTAATTATATTCATCCAATGTGACTTTATTGTCTTTACTTGCTCCTTTTGAATACATATATTTAAGACAGAAAATGTCCTAAAGAAAAGCCATAGAGCTCCAATGCTTAATTTAGTGGGGTGTTGCATACAACTTGGAGAAACATGAACAAATCTTCAGCTCGTTTGAACCTTCTGCTCATCTGCAAAACACAAACCTTAAACAAAGCCTTACCTCGTGTGACAACACGTGTTTAGGCCTGGCTGAACAATGCCGATGTATTTTCTATGCAAGATGTATTTGACCAATTCTTTCAAATATCGATAGAGTGGGTTTTGGTTCTACAAACAAGATTCTATAAGATGGGTTAGGGGTGGTGTAGCAGGGTCTCCAGAGGTCGGGATATTTTTGACCATAGCAAACTCTATACGCTGCTCTTTTAGGTGGCAGTTTCCCTTGAGCTGCTCTAGCTGCCATGCACACCTTGGATTTCATCCGTAAAGAATAGTGGACATCAAAGCCACAGGTATTCTAGTCAGCAGCAAAGACTTGAGCTCTCTTGAGCCCAAATGACCATCACTCTCACATTTGCATACCGCCTGATGCGTATGCTGCTTTGAGAAGTTTGCAGCAGACTCTAAGGGCGTTCACACAGGAGAAAAAACCTCTATGCTTTAGAAGACTCTGCAACTAACACCCTAACATATCTATACACTGGATGACTAGGTCCTACATAATCACCAACTAGAAAGCGCTTTAAGATGCCTTGACAAGAGGCACAGACAGTGCTATAGAAATACTACAGTACAAATTGATGATTAATGGTTAGGATTCTTTACAGATTGTGCCTCTGAAAGGCTGATTGGGCTAGGCCAGTCAATCACATGTTATGGACTGCTTCAGCTACATTGTTGGCCACCACATGCCTGAATTAGTTCCAACTGATCCTCACCTCCAATGACACAAAGCTGTTAATAATTCTACCTTTCTCTAAGTACATTTTAAAATCATCCTCATTTGCGTTTTTCCTCACACTGTGGTGTTCTGATCCCCCTGACCTGCGTGCTTTAAATGCACCATGTTCTTCCTTGGAGAGAACTATGAGCTCTCTATAAAAATGTGTTTAAATTCGATTGTGTTTTAAAAAATGCTACTGGCCCAGTACGCATTCAAATACAATGCAATCTTTCCCCAAAATTCATTAGGGTGAACCAGTTTCCCCACACAATAAAACATCTTTTGTTTTGCTCAATGTTACTCACACTGTTTTAAAAAGCTCCATTGTTCATCCATGTTCCCAAAAGTCCTGAAAGAGGTGCCTTAATCCCCTGTGGATTTCTTCAAATACTTTCACCTTTTGACCAGTGACAGTGCAATATGTTTCAAAATCAGACATTTGCTATGGAAGCACTAAAAGATTTTGTGAGATATGGTTGGGACGGTGCAATTCGTTTTTCACCAGGGACAATCACTTCCTGCTAGCTTGCGGTGCAGATACTCGTGAGTTCACGGAGGGGGACATCTGATGTTATCACATCCATCACCCAGCCACATGTGAACAACAGAGAGTGCCACAACACTCACCTAGGAGAAAGACAGAAGGTGCAAGCTCCCATTAGCAGGTAGTTTATATTCAAAGATAAAAATAATGGGTGCTGGGCACGGCCGAAGGTCGTACCCATTAGATTCAACATTTTGAATTTTTATTCGGCTTCTTAGACATATCCATATCGGACAAATGCAGGTTTAAAAAAATCATTTGTTGATTGTAGTAAATCTCACTGAAGCCCTTTCCTTACCTTGCACCGCCAAACATGACACAATGGAACCCAAGGGTTTTGTAAATCTGGACCATTGTATAAAAACATCATTTATGAATGTCCGTGTTTAAATGTATTGACACTTTAAAGTCAGGCCTATTGGCTTTGCCAGTGCTTGTTCAATTAGACTACCAATCTCCATTTGATTGGCCCTCTCTGCTCTTTATTTTTAAGGAAGTAAACAATTACTTTCTTTTTTTAGTTCTCTTTTTTTGGGTTAGTGGGTTTGCTGCATTTGGTGTTTTAGTCATGTTACAAACCGTTTGATTTTTCATGCAACTTTTATATATATTTTTTTCAAGACAAATTTTATTGATCGATTGCACCCAAGGTGCAGCTCTCCACATTCAGGAGAAAACTGCAAACAAATCAACAGCAGCAAATGACTGGCAATCTACACATCTTTTGGCTTCCCTCTCCCCCCCTCCCTGTCCCCAACCCCCCCCAGCCCCCCCCCCCCCCCCCCACTGCCAACTCCCCCCACCCGGATCCCTCCCTAGCCCACTGCACGATATTGTCTCATTCTCAAATAGTTTCACACATAAAACAGTGTATACAGTTCCTCAATTTCAGCCCCGCCCACTATCTCAGAGCAATGTTCACGTTCTGCCGGTGTTTCTAACCATAGACCCCTATATTCCGCCCACCTCCTCCATATTTTGTAGTGTTTCCTAGGGCAGCCCAAGACTTCAAAAATAGTACGCTCCAACCCCATACAAAAATCCAGCCCCTTTTTCCACACCACTATTGGAGGCGCCTGCGTTTCTTTCCAAGCTTGAGCCACATCTCTCTTGGCGACAGTGAGGCCCAACAGCAGAGCAGGAGCCTTTTATATATGTTACCCCTCACCCCCTCTAGAACATGCAAGAGACCCAGCTGTGGGGTACGTGGAAGTTCCCATCCCAACACCTCAGACAAACAGTCCCACACCCCATTCCAGAACCTAGCCAAGACACTACAGCTCCATACCGTGTGAAGCAGGGTGCCCACCTCTCGACCACACCTCAAACAGTCAGGAGACGCAATCAGACCCGCCCGCCACAGCAACTTTTATATTTTTAAGGGTTATATTATGTACTTTTTAAATTTCTCTGCTCTATTGCTGGCGACCTATTGCTTTAAAAAATAATCAACATAGCAACCCTTATGCAGCGCTGTCACATAAATCAGCAAGCAGTAAGAAAAGCTTTTTTTTTTCTTTCTACTTCACGCCCAGCCATGGCACTGATTTTGCGTTCAGTGTAACTTTGTATGCTTTGCTAAACACTAGAACTAAAGCAAGCGAACAACTACCCCTTGTGTCCAATTATCATATTACCACATACTTGGCTAAATCCTGGAGGCAGGCTTCGAGCAGGGGTTGAGGGGTACACTACACGATACCACCTCATAAACATCACCTACAACGTGCCTCCACTTACACACTCACTACTGTGCCAGTTTTCAGAACTCTATAAACAACCCTTTGTACAAGGACCTGGATGTGCCTTACTGAAATAGCTGCCATCACCCGATTTTTGAAAACCTCGAACTGAAACCAAAAGATTCCATCCATAATCAGGACATGACAGGGCTCTGACCATATCTAATAGTAATTTACTGTGTCTCCCTGTCTGGCCGCCTGTTCACACTACATATCTATATCAAATACTCACCGAATACATTTTTACCAACATCCACGCCTCAAGTCAGTAAGTGAATGCACTTAAAAAAGAAAAAAATACATGGTTGGAAAACATAATGCTAATACTCTATAACTAAGCTGTTTCGTTTATATTTGTTACTGTAGGAATTCTGCCTTTTTTGAGTGGTCACTCTTGATTTTTCAAAGCAAAACCAAAGGGGATGATGGGCGGAGTATTAAACATTGCAGGCACTCACCCCCCAGTCAACTGATCTGGGTTTAATTCATAGCTCACTCCGCCACCCTAGTTCAGACATGGCCATATGTAAATCAGTTTGACCCTTTGCCTCATGGGAACAGTCCAGCCCGAACTGCCAAGCTATGTCTTCCCTGGTCCGGAAACAAGCACCCTGGAACCGGTTTCTGGCTAATCAACTGTCATCCACCAGGCTAGCTTGAATCCAGTGGCAAAGCAAGCAAGGGACCCACGTTTGGGAATACCCTGCCAATTTAGGGCAAACAAAGCAAAACCAAAGGGGGTGATGGACAGAGTGTTGAACTTTGCAAGCCCTCACCCCCAGTCAACTGATCTGGGTTTAATCCATTATCGTTCTTTAGCTCACTCTGCCACCCCAGTTCAGACCCAGCCATATGCAAATCAGCCTGGCCCTGTGCCTCATGGAAACAGTCTAGCCCAACTGCCATGGTGTCTTGATTTTTCACCATTGCTGTGGGGCTGGGGGTTTCAGTGCAAACTCTGTGCTAATGATATCCCATTTAGTGATCTCTACCAAAGAATCCTGGAGTCAAAAGGAAGAGCTATGTGCTTCCCTTCAAGATACAGAACAGTGGATGCACACCAGCTGGCTTCACCCTAATGGACAAAAACTGAGGCCTCTCTGCTTTGCAGGAAAACCATATGAAATGCCTCTTCATAAAGGTAAAAACATGACATTATTCTTCATGGACAGCGACATTCCCGGAAAGCTAGAAGCACGCCGAAATCAACGCCCTCCTCAAGAAGCCCAAGGCGGACCCCAAGGACCTCAAGAACTTCCGGCCCATCTCCCTACTCCCGTTCCCGGAGAAGGTCATCGAGAAAATCGTCAACATGCAACTGGCCCGCCACCTGGAAGACAACATCCTGGACCAGTCCCAATCCGGATTCAGACGAAACCACAGTACAGAGACAGCCTTCATCGCCACCACAGACAACATCAGGCGCCAACTAGACAACGGCGAAACATCAGCCCCATCCTCCTGGACCTGTCAGCCGCCTTCGACACGGTCTGCCATTGCACTCTCAAGACACGCCTCCTAGAAGCCGGAATCCAAGAGAAGGCCCTTGACTGGACCACGTCCTTCCTCTCTGGCAGAACCCAGAGCGTCCGCCTCCCACCCTTCCGATCCGAAGCAACCAACATCTGCTGCGTCCCCCAGGGATCATCCCCCAGCCCGACACTATTCAACGTCTACATGGCCCCCCTCGCACAAGTGGGCCGCCATCACGACCTCAATATCATATCCTACGCCGACGACACCCAGCTCATCCTCTCCCTCACCAAGGACCCACACACCGCTAAAACCAACCTTTACGAGGGAATAAAGGCTGTCGCCGACTGGATGAGGAGCAGCCGCCTTAAGCTGAACTCGGACAAGACGGAGGTCCTCATCCTCGGACCCACCTCCTCAGCCTGGGACTACTCTTGGTGGTCAACCACATTGGGAACAGGACAAGAAAAGAAGAATGGCTGAGCGAAGTTGCGCTGGGCTGTGGTAAAATCAGAAATCCCAATCTGTTAAGCTTCCAAGGATAAGATGTTTGCCATCCACCAACAATCAAATATGGGAAATGTAAAACAAACCCACATAAGTTACAAATAGCAAAATATATCCTGAGCTAATGAACAAGAGACAATAAAGTTCTTCAAATAAGTCTTGAGAAGTAAGTAATCTTCATATCTTCCTTTATTCTGATGTAAATCTTCTTAGAAAAACTAGCCGCCAACACGTGCTTCGTCTTGGTATATAGACCATAGACTTCTTCAGGGCTAATATTAAGGTAAATGGATATTAATAAACTTATAACATCAGAAAGTGCACAGCATTGAAGTAATTGTAGCCTGGAGACTCCTGAGATAATCAATTCTTTAGTGGCATTGTAAATCCAAAATAACAGGCGAGCCCCAGAGATACCTACAGATACGAAGAAAACCCGTCTAAGGCATGCAGAGTTGTGTGGCGTGCAACTATGCAGAAGAACACTCTCTATATGTAGAAAGTAGGCTAAAGGAAATATTGTCTACCGTTAATCTAAAATAAGACCTGTGCTTCGAGAGTGGACGGTTGTCTTGGGAGCCCCAGGGACACGATGTAAGGAACTGTAAGAACTGTAAAAACCCATAACCGTTCTTAGGAACGTGCTGCCAAATCAGAATTTCCAGATTATAGTTAACCTAAAACAATGGTGGAGTTACATTCCCGTGTAACAGCTTTTTGACAGTTTGAAATACGTAATAGTTTCTGCCTGATTTAAGATGAAGTGCAGTCAGAAAATCGAACACATTTCTGTCTGTGGTCGCACCCCACTCAGACCTTTGTAGGCTGTGCCTGCCAGACGCTGCATCCATGGACTGGCAACACAATGCCTAAATACTGCATTTTAGATTGCACACCCACCCCAGGACCCTGAGACAGGACATGCTACAATTGCATATGAAATGCAACAAAAAATCAACTCTTTTTAGGAAGCGCCGAAACCCCAAGTCCCAGGTTTTAGATAAAGCTTCTACCTGATTGAAGATGAAGGGCGTTCAGAAAGTCATACACATTTCTGTCTGCGATCACACCCCTGTCAGACCTTCGTGGACTCTGCCTGACGCCCTGCCAGCTGCTGCATCAGAGGGGCCACACAACGCTCAATGTGGCACCAGAGAAGACCCAGGTACCTTCCCAGAGGGAGAGCTTGTTTTCAGTAGATTGCAGTAATACCTTTTCCATTCAACAAAGGGCATTGGCGTAGTTGGGGGGGGGGGGGGGGGCGTCTAGATTTTGGGCCGGCGGCGGTCCGAGATTTGGGGCGGCGCCTGATCCCCCCGTCTCCCCCCCCCCCCCCTTCTTTCACCTTCCTTCTCGGGAGCAAGAGCAAGTCCCCCCCCCCCCCCCCCCCCCCTCCCCATTCTGCCCGGATTCTGGAGGTAGGAGGGCGCTCCGCTAAATTCACGTTGTACCTTTCCATTTTACATTTTGGTTAGCAACACATGATTTTTTTTGCCAACATTTTTCTTTTTTTTAAAAGAACAGGAAATGTGTCACTTTGCTGAAAAACCCTAAGTGAGAAATGTGTTAATAGGGACTCACTCTCATTCACAATGAGTAACCTGTTGTTCTTTCAAAAACCCTTCTTGGCGATCAAAAAGAGAGAACCTGCCATGTGAATACGAAAGAAAACTTTGGGTTGATTTAGAGTTTGGCCGTTGTGGACCAAGCGTCCAAAACCATCTGCCTACCTGCACCTCCCCATGGAGGGCCATTTGTCAGATGTTGGGGCAGATTTATCAATCAATCAATCAATCAACGCATTTATATAGCGCACTACTCACCCTGAGGGTCTCAAGGCGCTGGGGGAGGGGGGTCCGCTACTGCTCGAACAGCCAGGTCTTGAGTTGCTTCCTGAAGGTGAGGTGGTCCTGGGTCAGGCGGAGGTGGGTGGGGAGGGAGTTCCATGTCTTGGCGGCGAGGTAGGAGAAGGACCGTCCCCCTGTGGTGGCTCTTCGGATGCGGGGGACGGCGGCGAGGGCGTGGCTGGTCGATCGAAGCTGGCGTTTGGGAGCGTAGAAGTTGAGGCGGCTGTTGAGGTATCCTGGGTCTTGGTTGTGTAGGGCTTTGTGTGCGTGGGTGAGGAGACGGAAGGTGATTCTCTTGTTGACCGGGAGCCAGTGCAGGTCTTTCAGGTGTCCGGAGATGTGGCTGCGACGGGGGATGTCCAGGATGAGTCGTGCTGAGGCGTTCTGGATCCGCTGGAGTCTCTTCTGGAGTTTGGCGGTGGTTCCGGCGTAGAGGGAGTTGCCGTAGTCCAGACGGCTGGTGACGAGGGCCTGGGTGACCGTCTTCCTGGTCTCAGTGGGAATCCACCGGAAGATCTTACGTAGCATGCGCAGGATGTTGAAGCACGACGAGGAGACAGCGTTGACTTGTCTGGACATGGAGAGGGAGGAGTCCAGGATGAAGCCCAGGTTGCGTGCGTGGTCTGTTGGTTTGGGTGCGCTGCCTAGGGCGGGGGGCCACCAGGAGTCGTCCCAAGCGGCGGGTGAGGATCCCATTATGAGGACTTCCGTCTTGTCCGAGTTCAGTTTCAGGCGGCTGTTCTTCATCCATTCGGCTACCTCTTTCATCCCTTCGTGAAGGTTGGCTCTGGCGGTGGCGGGGTTGTTGGTGAGGGAGAGGATCAGCTGGGTGTCGTCGGCATAGGAGATGATGTTGAGGTTGTGCTGGCGTGCGATGTCTGCGAGGGGGCTCATGTAGACGTTGAAGAGGGTTGGACTGAGCGAGGAGCCTTGGGGAACGCCGCAGATGACTTCGGTGGCTTCAGGTCTGAACGGAGGGAGGCGGACTCTCTGTGTCCTTCCGGCAAGGAAGGAGATGATCCACTCCAGTGCCTTCTCCTGGACTCCGACGTTGCTGAGGCGTTGTACTAGGGTACGGTGGCAGACAGTGTCCAAGGCCGCGGAGAGGTCGAGGAGGATGAGGGCCGCTGTTTCTCCGTTGTCGAGCAGCGCTTGGATGTCATCGGTGGCTGCGATCAGGGCGGTCTCGGTGCTGTGGTTGGCCCGGAAGCCAGACTGCGAGGGGTCAAGGGATCCGTTCGTCTCGAGGAAGGCGGCCAGCTGCTTGTTGACGGTCTTCTCGATGACTTTTGCAGGAAACGGGAGCAGCGAGATGGGGCGGTAGTTCTTGAGGTCGGTGGGGTCGGCCGATGGCTTCTTGAGTAGGGCGCTGAGTTCGGCGTGCTTCCAGCTCTCCGGGAAGGTAGCGGTGTCGAAGGAGGTGTTGATGATGTCCCGCAGGTGGGGTGCGATGACAGCGTCGGCCTTGTTGAAGACGTGGTGAGGGCAGGGATCGGTCGGAGATCCGGAGTGGATGGAGTTCATCGTGCGGACGGTGTCTTCCGTGCTGATCGGAGTCCAGGCGTGGAGGGTGGTGGTGGGGGGCGGTGGTTCGGTCGTGGCGTTCGTCGGTTGAGTGCTGAAGCTGTTGTGTATGTCCGCGATCTTGTTGTGGAAGTAGGAGGCGAGGGAGTTGCAGAGGTCTTGCGAAGGGGTGATGTCGTTGTTTCCGGCGATGGGGTTGGAGAGCTCTTTGACGATGTTGAAGAGTTCCTTGCTGTTGTGTGCGTTGTTGTCCAGTCGTTCCTTGAATGCAGTTTTCTTGGTGGCGTGGATGAGTTGGTGGTGTTTTCGGGTGGCGAGCTTGAGGGCAGTCATGTTGTCCGGTGTTGGGTCTCTGCGCCAGGTTCTCTCAAGGGCTCTGCAGTTCTTCTTGGAGCTCTTGAGTTCGTCGGTGAACCATGGGGCTTTCTTGCTACCGAGTCTGCTGGGCGGGGTCCTCAGGGGGGCGAGCTCGTCTGCGCAGTCGCTGATCCACTTCGTGAGGTTGGTGGCCGCCTGGCTGGGGTTCGTTGTACTGGTGGGAGGGTTCATGCTCAGGGAGGTCGCGAGCTAGTCGGCTGAGATCTTGTTCCAGCTCCTGCGTGCAACCTGTTGCTGGTGGTGGTGGATCGTGGTCCTTCCGAAGCTGAAGTGGACGCAGCTGTGGTCCGTCCAGTGGAGTCCGGTGGCGTGGCTGAAGGCGATGTCCTTGCTGGATGAGAAGACGGGGTCGAGTGTGTGTCCGGCGTAGTGGGTGGGGGTGGTGACCAGCTGCTTGAGTCCCAGGTTGGTGAGGTTGTCCAGCAGGGTGGTGGTGTTGCAGTCGTTGTTGTTCTCCAGGTGGAAGTTGAGGTCCCCGAGGAGGATGTAGTCGGCGGAGCAGAGGGCGTGCGGGCTGATGAAGTCGGCGATGTCTTCGCTGAATTGTGTGCGTTGTCCCGGGGGTCTGTAGATGAGGGTGCCTCTGAGAGTGGTCTTGGGGTTGATGTGGACCTGGAAGTGCAGGTGCTCGACTGTTGCGAGGGTGTCGTCGGTGTTGGTCGTGATGCGGTTGGTGTTCCTGTGGACGATGGCGATGCCTCCTCCGGTGTGGTTGATGCGGTCCCTTTGGATGATCTTGTAGCCGTCTTGTATGGCGATGGCGATGTCGGGCGCTGAGGAGGCATTCATCCAGGTTTCCGTGAGGAAGGCGACGTCTGGGGCTGTGGTGTCGAGCAGGTTCCAGAGCTCGACGGCGTGCCTGTGGACGGAGCGGGTGTTGAGCAGGATGCACTTCAGGTGGCTGCTGCTGTTGCTCGTCTTGGTCTTGGTTGGTGCTGGAGTAGTGCAGGTCCGGATGCAGGTGAATTTGCAGGAGTTGCAGCGGAAGGGTCCGTGGGTGATGTTTGGTGTAATGCCGCAGAGCAATCAAAGTTGCTGTAAGACATTGCGCCACAGGGCGAGACAAAAACAGCAGCATATCTACTAAGATATAGCACTATTTTCTCTCTCCCTGCACTGGTGCACTTTTAGCTGCCTTGCAGCTATGCACACGCCATTTCATTATAGCGCATGGGTGTATGCTTCTGTCAGACATAGGCTTTGTACTATAAGTGAACCCTTCCGGTACAAAAACGACGATTTGATACATTTCTCAATTTATATGTGTGCTGTACGGTACAGCCCACATTCAAAGTTAGAAAACTGAATATGCTTTAAAACTTTCTCCCTTGTTATGCCTGCCTTGAGGAGGCATGCGTTTCTGGTGCAAAGGCTGTCTTTAGTAGTTGGGAATTTGCATAAAAACCTATGGGTGTTGCATGGGAATGTCCATGTGCCACCCATGAATGAATGCCCCCTTGATGCAAAGTAGCGCATAGCATAACAAATAACACATTGCACCAGGTTTGCGTTACAGAAGTAACACAAATGCAGAGCAAAGTGTCAATAAATCTTGGCCTTATAGTATGTCGGAGCGATGGACAAAAGTCCGTCAACTGTCTACTTCCTCCACCACAATTTATTTCCTCGGTCGACAGCAGTATACTGTAATCACGACGATGGAGCGATGGAATGCCAGTACTACATTCACCGAATTTAGAGTAGAATTTCTGTCAACAGAAACATGATGGTTCATCCGCCACACTTGTTGCAGGAAAAAGAGCATTATTAGCCAAACCCTGCCAAATGCAACCAAAACAAGCATTTGCAATGCAATAGGTCTCGCATTTATGAGAGTTTAAGCTATTGGCATTGTAAATGACAATGCCTTTTATTTATGTGTTGCTTTTAAAACTGATAAATAAAAGACATTGTAATTTACAATGCAAATAGTTTAAAGTCTTGCAAATGCGAGACCTATTGCATTCCTAATGCGTGCTATGAAATTTATACAAACGTTAGGACAAAGCAGGCAGGACAAAGGTATTTGAGAATATAGTGCCGGGAGGCTTTAATTTAAGCCTACCGAACATCAACATATGTAACAGGGGTGTCGCCATGGGTGGTTACAAAATGAAACAAGGCGTTACTAAGGACGGACTACTATGCCTTTTGATCAATGAACAGCCACAGTTTACAGTGAATAATGACACAAGTCAATGAAAAATGTGGGTGGAGAGTGGGCAGACCATCAAGTCCATACCTCAATAGAGCATGCCTTGCAGAGCAGCGCATGTGCTGCCCGGGCTCGACATAAAAAACTTGCTCAGGTTGAAATTTATCTGTATCAAACCGAGTCAGAAACTGATTTGACGCTGTCATGGCATCACCTGTGAGGGACAAAACAAATCTGCCCAGTTTGAAACGCCAGGTGAAGACCAGCACACAGTCCCCTTTCTATGTCAATGGCTCTACGCACCACTTTTAGCTGGCCAAGACTGAGAAGAAGGGAAAAAAGTGAACAACCTCAGAGACCCGACTTTCCCAAGGCTTGTCTATGATGAAAACAAGCTGTAAGGAGCGATGTGGGCATGCAACTCCTGCTGATATAAATCTTAAATAATGTGCGATGCAGGCATGCACGATGATGTTACAGTAAATCGGATCTCAATCCAAATGAGATTCACCAGCATCTATTATTCCACACTAATGCTCATCTAACACAAAAAAACAAAGAAAACCTATGTTCATCATAGCTGCCAAAACTGGATTGGAAGAGATATAGGATCAGATATGATACATTGAAAAAGTTAATCTGGGATGTAGTAGAATATTCAAGAAGATTGGAGGGAAGCAGAAGTAAGGATATAGGCTAACATTTTAACCTATGCAATGAGTCCATTGTAGGGTAGCAAAAGATGCATCAAAGTGGATTTTTACTCTTAGAGTGCTAAACCTGAAAAAATGAGCTATTAGCTGTAGTAAATATCAGCTGAAGTAAACGTGGGCCAACAAGGTTGCTTACCAACAGGAGGACTGATATACCTAAGGTAATTTAGAGGGAAACGCTCATCTTGCTGTTCACAAGAAGCTCACACTACTAATGCCAAACATGGTTTAAAAGATTAAAATAGAAGACTAGCACATCTCTAATATTTTTGACTTAAAAAAAATTGTTCTAACGGAGAGGATAGTTGAGCTTTGTTGGAAGAGACCATTGGTGAAGTGAGGACTTCAATTGCTCTAAAGATATCCTGAAGTATAAGAAGCACTGACCATTCTGGCTGGAAGCAAAGCTTTTCCCCAGGGCCCCTTATTAAATGGTTAGATTTCTCAAAGATAGGCCATTTTACCAGAAGGAGAAGACAATTTTATTAGAAGGAGAAACTCTGACTCTCTACAGTTTATTAGATTATTTGAGAAACCGTTTTTCTATTTTAAGTTAGTAGAGTATTAATTTTTAATGTGCTGAGGTTTCTTTTTAAAAAGCCTGGTAGAGACCATGTCATCAATGGCTAAAGAGGCAGTGGGATCAAGAGCAGTCAGGCAACTCGACAGGTTCCTGCTTGCGAAGAAAGATACAGGTGTGGTGTAAAATGTACACAGTGAGTTAGAAATATCTACTGTAATAATATCTTTCCATGGGTGTGCCTCTGAAAAATAGGCCTTTGTTTAGCGTGAAGAAAAGAATTCTGAGATAGATATTGAAATAACATGGCAGCCAGACCAAATACGGGGATTCGAGGGCCAGCCGGCAACAAGTGAGGGACTAAAGGTTACTCTTTACTGCTCCTACGGGCCGAATTTGTCTTTCCCTACCTGGGAGCTTGAATTTGCCGTTTCTGTCCTGCTGGTGCCCCGAGGCTGCTGCGGAGTCACGAGGAGCTGCTTTCTACTGGTCTCCCCCGCCGCCGCTGCACCCTGTCAATCGTGCACAGCGCCGAGGGGTGAGACGACAACATCCAGCGCTCCCCGCGGCCAACCCCGCCCACACCAGGATTTTGCGCCAGGCGGCGCTTTGAAAAGGGACACAAGGCTCCCACGTCGCGGGACGCGCGCGGGGAGGCCCGGGACAAGCCTGGGACAAGGGCGGGACCGTCTGCGGCCGTTCGAGGCCTGGAGAGGCAGGGCAGGGCCACCCCCCTGACAAGCGTGACTCTGGTTAGTGCACTACTGTGAATTACATAAAGGAGAAGGTAGATCTGCCCCGTATTTGATCAAGTATAGGCTCAGTAAGAGTCCAGAATCTGCAAAAGTCACCCATTTTAGCGCTCACCAATTACTCAAGACCGTATACAATTTAAGCAGAAGCACTTTTATAGAAAATATATAATTTTTATTCTTGATTGATTCATAAATTTTTATATACATAACATAATTGTACAAACTCATTTTTTTGAAAAATTTCATAATTATAACATAAAAACATCTATGTATATACACAACCCATCATCCTTCCAACATTCAAACTTCAACAAATTCATGCATCGCAACCAATCATACTCATACAAGGCTCATTCAAACATTCTGCTCAGATGGACTTTGAGGTAAATTGCTCTGAGAACATCCTGAATATTCCTCTTAGCCATAGGCCGGGGATAGATCGTACAATGTTCAGGGGAGATGGTTTCAACGCCGACGCGCGTTTCTGTGCCAGGCCCCCAAGATAGGCCGCACCTTCGTCAGGGCAAGAAAGGGGAAGGAGGGGTTGTATTCTGTAGTAAAATAGATCTGATATCCAAGCGCTCTGTAGAAAAAACACATCTTTTAGTATAGTGTTTGACCCCCGTTTCAGACAACATTTTATATTAATATATTCAGTGCTGGTCGCATAATAGCTAATCACAGTAAGGTTTCACAAGTATGAGATACACTTATTGGTTATCTTCATCTTTTTCCTTTTTACACAGTTTTCAAAATACATAGGAGAAATAGTTCTGTAATGCTTTAATTCATACATAGGGGGCATTGGTGTGCTAGGAAAATGGGTGACATACAGGATAAAGCTAAAAAACAAACACTTAATAGTAAACATTCAGGAAATATTCCAAATCCATGCAGTGGACCCTCACACACACGCCAATTCATCTGGTGCATTACTCTTATGCAGTAAGCTTAGCTCATATACGCATTCATTCATCAACTTTTGTGTGTGTGGATATCCACCCTTACATAATCCATCACAGAAAACCTGGTTTTTCAGACACTGATCCTTTTAGTGTATCTCTGGACCCCATAGCAAATCGCTTTTATTTATACATAGTAGGCATAGCCTGGCATTCCAGAATACATCTGCGGGTAGCGAGCTGTAGAAGCGTATTTCTAGACTCCTTAGCATGTACCATTTATTAATATACCGTTGTGCCGTTACCTTGGATTCAGAAACACCTCAGCGTATAGTCTGCTGTGGAGAAATGATGACCAATCTACTTCGATAAATGGCACGTTTTTGGCGCCTTCCTGGGGTCCTATGCAAAAGATGAACGTCATAACCCTGTGTCACATTTGCCGCATATTTGACCGCTCTTTTCTTAAATTTAAACAACTGCCTTCTTACCTCAATAAATATTTAAGGTGGGCGGGATATACCGGGTATGGAGATACGTTAGAATCAAAAGTCGCGTTCTGGATGAAAACAAAAAGATCAATTAGAAGCCTCTCCTTTCACTCACAAGGATAGGAAGCACAACGGTATATTAATAAATGGTACCTTCCCCTTACGTAATCATCTTGGCTGGGGTTCCCTCATTGAAAAGAAACCAAACTGAATCTTGGTACAGCTTACAAAACAAGGTTGTCGATTGGTTAGTCAGATTTAAAAGATTTCGACTGGAGAATAGAGAAGATATTCTGATGGTTCGCAGAGTAGGGTGGTTGGGTCACTCCTCAAAAAACATCAGCGGAGATTGTGTGGTTATCAATCTTAGACGCCCCCAGCAAGCAAGGAGGATCTTGGAAATAATGGAGGAACCCCAGGGTGGAAGTACGGTTATTAGCGTACTTCCCTTGGGATACTTCTATAAACCAAGGCATGCAGGGGCATCAAGACATCAGCTTCCCTTTACCCCCCTAGAAAATAGATTTGAGGGATTCAACACTCTAGAGGAGGTAGATTGACTCACTACATTATATTCCTCCATACCTTCCCGCACTAATACTACCGTGGAGTCTACTGTGGGCAGAATGTCACAACCACTGTCCTCTCCGCAACTGATGGAAGACAAAAGCAGGCCTGTCAAACCTTGGGGGGATGGCATATTGAGACCAAATGTTAGTGACTATAGAAAAATGGGGCTAGACCCAACACTGACCAGAACAGGGTTTTCCATTTCCCAAGTTGACCAACAAGATTTAACTTCCCCTATACACAGTAAGAATCCTGACGTCAAAATGCTGTCTTGGAACATTGCAGGATTATGCAGGAACCTCCGGGACAGTATCTGCTGTAATTTCCTGGACGAAAATGACATAATACTCTTACAAGAGACCTGGGCTCTGGATGTTCTACATAGGGTGGGATACAAAACTTTCTATTATGAAGCCATCCCTTCTGTAAGAGAAAGGGCTTCTGGGGGCTTGGTGATCTGGATAAAAATCGATCTACAAATTGAGGTCACCCCACTTTTTATTGGATCTCGCGATTTGTTAGGTGTAAAAATAACGACCAGAGGAAAAAAGAATGTCTCCTTAATAAATGTATATAATAGGCCCAGCCCCCTAAATAAGGAATCTGGGCTGATAGACCAATTGGACTCTTTTCTTAATACTCTGGGTCCTAACTCACAAATAATCATAGGAGGGGACTTTAATTGCAAATACGAGACAATATCCCCGCTTTAGATAGCAATGGGGTGGTAAAATGTACTGTTGCGGCAAGCCAAATCTTACAACTAACTGTAGGACACGATTTAAGGGCTTGTAACGGTCGTTTCCGGTCAATCAATCAATCAATCAATCAATCAATCAAAGCATTTATATAGCGCATTACTCACCCAGAGGCTCTCAAGGCGCTAGGGGAGGGGGGTCCGCTACTGCTCGAACAGCCAGGTCTTGAGCTGCTTCCTGAAGGCGAGGTGGTGCTGGGTCAGGCGGAGGTGGGTCGGGAGGGAGTTCCATGTCTTGGCGGCGAGGTAGGAGAAGGTCCGTCCCCCTGTGGTGGCTCTTCGGATTCGGGGGACGGCGGCGAGGGCGTGGGCGGTCGATCGAAGCTGGCGTTTGGGATCATAGAAGTTGAGGCGGCTGTTGAGGTATCCTGGTCCTTGGTTGTGTAGGGCTTTGTGAGCGTGGGTGAGGAGACGGAAGGTGATTCTCTTGTTGACCGGGAGCCAGTGCAGGTCTCTCAGGTTTTCGGAGATGTGGCTGCGACGGGGGATGTCCAGGATGAGTCGTGCTGAGGCGTTCTGGATCCGCTGAAGTCTCTTCTGGAGTTTGGCGGTGGTTCCTGCATAGAGGGAGTTGCCGTAGTCCAGACGGCTGGTGACGAGGGCCTGGGTGACCGTCTTCCTGGTCTCGGTGGGGATCCACCGGAAGATCTTGCATAGCATGCGCAGGATGTTGAAGCATGACGAGGAGACGGCGTTGACTTGTCTGGTCATGGAGAGGGAGGGGTCCAGGATGAAGCCTAGGTTGCGTGCGGTGTCTGTTGGTTTGGGTGCGCTGCCTAGGGCGGGGGGCCACCAGGAGTCGTCCCAGGTGGACGGTGAGGATCCCAGGATGAGGACTTCCGTCTTGTCCGAGTTCAGTTTGAGGCGACTGTTCTTCATCCATTCGGCTACCTCTTTCATCCCTTCGTGGAGGTTGGCTCTGGCGGTGGCGGGGTCGTTGGTGAGGGAGAGAATCAGCTGGGTGTCGTCGGCGTAAGAGATGATGTTGAGGTTGTGCTGGCGTGCAATGTCTGCGAGGGGGCTCATGTAGACGTTGAAGAGGGTTGGACTGAGCGAGGAGCCTTGAGGAACGCCGCAGATGACTTCGGTGGCTTCAGATCTGAACGGGGGGAGGCGAACTCTCTGTGTCCTTCCGGCGAGGAAGGAGATGATCCACTCCAGTGCCTTCTCCTGGATTCCGACGTTGCGGAGTCGCTGCACTAGTGTACGGTGGCAGACAGTGTCGAAGGCCACGGAGAGGTCTAGGAGGATGAGGGCTGCTGTTTCTCCGTTGTCAAGCAGGGCTCGGATGTCATCGGTGGCTGCGATCAGGGCGGTCTCGGTGCTGTGGTTGGCCCGGAAGCCAGACTGCAAGAGGTCGAGGGATCCGTTCGTCTCGAGGAAGGCGGCCAGCTGCTTGTTGACGGTCTTCTCGATGACTTTTGCAGGGAACGGGAGCAGCGAGATGGGGCGGTAGTTCTTGAGGTCGGTGGGGTCGGCTGATGGCTTCTTTAGTAGAGCACTGAGTTCGGCGTGCTTCCAGCACTCCGGGAAGGTGGCGGTGTCGAAGGAGGTGTTGATGATGTCCCACAGGTGGGGTGCGATGACAGCATCGGCCTTGTTGAAGACGTGGTGAGGGCATGGGTCGGTCGGAGATCCGGAGTGGATGGAGTTCATTGTGCGGACGGTGTCTTCGGTGCTGATCTGGGTCCAGGCGCGGAGGGTGGTGGTGGGGGGTGCTGGTTCGGTCGTGGCGTGCGTCGGTTGAGTGCTGAAGCTGTTGTGTATGTCCGCGATCTTGTTGTGGAAGTAGGAGGCGAGGGAGTTGCAGAGGTCTTGCGAAGGGGTGATGTCGTTGTTTCCGGCGTTGGGGTTGGAGAGCTCTTTAACGATGTTGAAGAGTTCCTTGCTGTTGTGTGCGTTGTTGTCCAGTTGTTCCTTGAATGCAGTTTTCTTGGTTGCGTGGATGAGTTGGTGGTGTTTCCGGGTGGGGAGCTTGAGGGCCGTCATGTTGTCCGGTGTTGGGTCTCTGCACCAGGTTCTCTCGAGGGCTCGGCAGTTCTTCTTGGAGCTCTTGAGTTCTTCGGTGAACCATGAGGCTTTCATGCTGCCGGGTCTGCTAGGCGGGGTCCTCAGGGGGGCGAGGTCGTCAGCGCAGTCGCTGATCCACTTCGTGAGGTTGGTGGCCGCTTGGCTGGGGTTCGTTGCGCTGGTGGGTGGGTTCTTGCTCAGGGAAGTCGCGAGCTGGTCGGCTGTGATCTTGTTCCAGCTTCTGCGTGCAACCTGTTGTTGGTGGTGTTGGATCGTGGTCCTTCTGAAGCTGAAGTGGACGCAGCTGTGGTCCGTCCAGTGGAGTCCGGTGGCGTGGCTGAAGGTGATGTCCTTGCTGGATGAGAAGACGGGGTCGAGTGTGTGTCCGGCGTAGTGGGTGGGGGTGGTCACCAGCTGCTTGAGTCCGAGGTTAGCGAGGTTGTCCAGCAGGGTGGTGGTGTTGCGGTCGTTGTTGTTCTCCAGGTGGAAGTTGAGGTCCCCGAGGAGGATGTAGTCAGCGGAGAGGAGGGCGTGCGGGCTGATGAAGTCGGCGATGTCTTCGCTGATGTCAGGCTCCGTCTCTATCTCTTCGGAGCTGTGTTGCAAGACCTCTGCCTTCCCTCGAAGAACCACCCCAACGCCTGAAATATACACAGACCATTAAGGTAATTCCCCAAAGGAAGGAAAGGAAGGGAACAGCGGGGAGGGAGATCTGAAATGACAAATGAACAGATATTAGAAGAAAGCTCCCCCCAAGCCCGCTGACTCTAACTTCCCTTTCTCTACCAATACTTTGTTTAAGAAATGGCCTTTCTTTCCTACCTGAGGGGGGGAATGTGTTAGGGAGTAAATGCGAGGAGATGAGACTTTGAGGCAATACCAGGGATTCTGTTTCACTGTATGGAAGACAAAGGGAACCAGTATGAACCTGAATGTGAACACAAACTACGAACTCATTCATCCACAGACATGCATTCCTTTTCAGAACGGCTCACCTTACAGCACAGGATCCCTACTATATGGTACCCCTCTCTCAGTTCTCCTGCATGATAAGATAAAGCAAAACAAGGTTGTAGAAACAAACATAAACAATATCAAAACAGTGTTAATACTCCTTAACACTGATTACAGGGTAAATAGACTCAGTGATTCTTACTCCCTTAAGTACTTGTTGCCACTACCTGCAACTTGGAATAAAGGCAAGGTGGCAAACCTTCTTGAAGCCTATCCACGCTCTTCTACTGAGCAATGTTTTTACCTTCAGCCTACAGTTCGTACCGCTTTAGGAAGAAAGTATGTGAGAGTCCTGAAACACACGCTGCCTGCGTGTAGCTCGGCTCAAAGGCAAGGTGGCAATACGTCTTGCGACCTCACATGAAGTATCTTGTTTCACACGCTGCCCGCGTGTAAAACCGCAGACCCTAAATGTCCAAAAGTACTGAGGATTCCTTAGACACACGCAGCGTGAATGTGTCACACCCCAACAGGCTTCTCCCTCGCACTCGCGAGGGGAGAGAATTTCAAAGACTCGGTGTGAGAAGGTGGCCTGATATGCAGTGCTCACTATTCTAGTGAACACTATGTATCAGTCCAGCAACCCTTATTGATGATTGGTTGTAAGTCAACCTTATAGACCAGCTATCCTAGTAGCGTGGATACGAGCAGTCTAAGGCTAAAGACTCGAGAGGGCGTGTTAAGCCAGCTGTTATACCACACATATACCCCTTGAACACCAAGTGAAAGGACACCACACAAGTGTTATGAAAATAAACAGGATATTTATTAAGAATCACAACAGCCCTGTACTCTTTATGAGGACAGGGTACTAAGCACAAAACAAAACTCTTACGAAAATACTTAAGTTAGCACAGTATATACAAATGCCCGAGGGGCACGGAAAACCATATACTCTGAAAGTGGAATGCGAAATTACTAGCAGGTAAGTACAGTACTAATAGGCTTTGGAATCGCTAGATCTTGACTATAGAATCTTCAGATTACTTCTAGGAGACCCAGGGGACTCGGGTGCAGAGTGTGCACTCTCACGCGTGATGCGGGACAAAGTCTATGGTAGCTAGTAATGACAAAGTTAGTGTTCTCGGGCGAACCCGACCTGGTAGGGAGAAAACGAAAGTGGATCCTGACCCTTGGATAGTGAGGCTATGCTGGGGCACCGAAATGCCGAAGTTACCTAGCCCAGGGGCTGCAGCTGCATAGGTCTCAAAAGACGTCGGGAATCCTCGTAGACGGACCAGGAGCCTGGAAGAAAGAAGTTGCTGGCAGGCGACCAGTGAAGAAAGTTCGATGGATCCAAGCCTGGATCGAAGGAAGATGACACCTGAAAGCAGAGGGGACCAAGTTCGAGACTACTAGCCAGTAGTCAGTGGGCACCAGGAGGGCACCGGATGGTAGCCACCTCGACTAGGTGAGTGGGTGACGCTGTGTTCGCAGATCTCACGGACCAGGAGGCGTTGTCGGCGACCAGGATGGAGGAGCGAGCTGTCCCACGATGGATGAAGCTGTCGGCGTCGCTGGACCCAGGATTGGGCAACAAAGCCTTGGCAAATTCAAGCCCACGCGGTGGACTCAAAATGGCGTCTGGAGTGGACCAGGAGGGTCCGGGGTGCCTCTCTTGAAGAAGGAAGCAGGGGCCAGTCTGGAGCAACCAGACCAGCAGCAGTGATGTCGTTGGGCGTCGTGAAGAAGGCCACAAGCCAGCCGGCTAGTAGCCACACAGCGCGGTGAGCACGCAAAAGCAGAAGGGCCCCACGCAGATCGTGGAGATGCTGGAGGGCTGATCTTCGGTGCTGGAGCTGCTCAGGGTTGGGGCTTCTCGGACCCCAAAGCACTCACCAGTGGAAGACTCGGTGGGCTTGTTGCAAAGAAGTCGTGCAGTCTTGGCGATCGTCGGTCCCTCGAGGTCTCGTCGCACTCACAGTTCTCAGCTTTGCTGTAGAGGTGAGTAGAGGTCAGAGGTGCCAGGGAAGCCGGGTCTCGTCGAGCTGGGTCGTCGGATTCGTGAAGAAGGACTTGCAGCAGACCGCAGTGTTCTTAGGATGGTGCCCGCTTGCTGCAGGGTGACTACTCCTTAGCCAAAAGGGAGAATCTTGAAGAAGAAATCTTGATGTCCTTTCGCAGAAAGTCGTGTCTTGATTCCAAAGATGATCTAATTTGAACAGGGGGCCCGCTCCTATCTTTATACTAAGAAAAGGGGCTGACCCGGTGACTAGGTCCTGCCTATGGGTGGGACTAGGAGGGGGGTGGTTACACCCCTCTCCTATGCCGGACTTCCCCAGGCCAGGGGCTGGTGTGCCCCTGGAACTGGTTCAGACTGGCCTATGCGTAGTGAGCACCGGGGTGCCACTCAGCAGTCACCTTCCTGTAAAGCCCTGCCTACCCAGGATACACAAAACCATGTCTGGGACGGTGCTAGCACCGCCCCTGACAGGAAACCCTTTGTCCAGGCTCCCCTCGCTGGAAGGACTCCCAGCTGCAGGGGGTCAGACTCGTGTCTGTGGTGGCAGCATCCATTTTGTGGAGCTGAGGCTTCGTTTAACTTTAACCGGGGTTCACAGTTACATACATGTTGTGTCCCTCTAGAAGGGTGGAATGCTAACCCCGTTGCCAGAATTGGCGAGGGGTTAGTATTCCAATTCGTATGACACCTTACTCGACATGTTTTGATAAAGCAATACCAAAGATAGCATTTAACCGCGAGGATTATAATGCACTTAAGAGTATATGGTATGCGATATCATGGAACAGCTATTAGGACTTGGTTCCGCAAGCTGCAGACAGGCTCATCTCATGCCAGAGCACCATCTCACACGATTCCAAGCACTCTGCCTTCAGGATTGTTAAGGCCTGCCATAGGAGTGACTGATAGGGATCTGTGTGTTCATTTTAGGGTTAGATATAGGTATACTATATCTACAGCAAAGGGTGATTACACGACTTTGCCCCAGCTGTCATGCAGCCAGTTGTGTCAAATTTAGGAGGCCAGCCAGGGGTGGCATAATACATGCTTCAGCCCCTGGTAGGCCCTGGGTACACCTATGCCCTGAGTTACAGGGTCTGATAAGGTGGCCCAGTACCAATTGGTAAATGCACCTAGGGTACATGTTGTAATTTAGAGAGAGAACAGCCAGGCTGTGGGTCTGATTGGCAGGCCCACAGCCAGAGAAAGTCGTAAACCAGTGAAACAAAAGCAAAAAATCTGGGTGATCATAGGATTGCAGACCCTACTCTCCTACATGACCCCCCCCCCAAACTTTGGGACAATAAGCTAACCTTGACCAGGTGAGTCTTCTTGTTCTTGTTCTTGTTCTTCTTCTTCTAGTGGAAATATCTGGAGAGCCCATCGGCATTGCCATGATCAGTACCAGGTCTATGTTCCACTGTGAAGTCCATCCCCTGTAGGGAAATGGACCACCTAAGCAGTTTGGGATTTTCACCCTTCATCTGATTTAGCCACAAGAGGGGCTTATGGTCGGTCTGAATCTTGAAGTGAGTGCCAAACAAGTATGGCCTCAGCTTCTTCAGGGCCCAAACCACAGCAAAGGCCTCCCTCTCAATAGCTGACCAATTCTTCTCTCTGGGGGTCAGCCTTCTGCTTATAAAAGCAATGGGCTGGTCTTGACCATCAAAATTCAGTTGAGATAGAACAGCTCCCACACCCAACTCAGAAGCATCTGTTTGGACAATGAATGGTTTGGAGTAGTCTGGACTCTTAAGGATAGGTGCTGTGCACATGGCCTGCTTTAGGCCATTGAATGCTTTTTGACAGCCTGCTGTCCACTGAACCTTTTTTGGCATTTTCTTACTTGTCAGTTCATTTAATGGAGTCACAATTGATCCATAGTTCCTGACAAACTTTCTGTAGTAACCAGTCAGGCCCAAGAAAGCTCGAACCTGAGTCTGGGTGGTTGGAGGAGCCCAGTCCCTGATTGACTGTATTTTGCTCTCCAGTGGCTGAACCTGGCCTCCACCTACAAGGTGGCCCAGGTATACAACCTGTGTCTGCCCTATCTGGCACTTGGTGGCCTTGATAGTGAGGCCTGCTGCTTGCAGAGCCTCTAACACTTTCCTCAGGTGGACCAGGTGATCCTCCCAGGTGGAGCTAAAGACAGCAATATCATCAAGATATGCTGCACAGAAGTCATCCAGCCCAGTGAGGACATGATTCACCAACCTTTGGAAGGTGGCAGGTGCATTTTTCAGACCAAAGGGCATTACCACAAATTGATAATGCCCACCAGGGGTTGAAAATGCTGTCTTGGGCTTGGCATCCTCAGCTAACCTGATTTGCCAATACCCAGCTGTCAGGTCAAATGTGCTTAAGTAGTTGGCAGAAGCCAATCTATCTATAAGCTCATCTGCCCTTGGTATTGGGTGGGCATCAGTCTTAGTGACTGCATTGAGACCCCTGTAGTCTACGCAGAACCTCATCTCTTTCTTACCACCCTGGGTGTGAGGTTTTGGCACTAGAACTACTGGACTAGCCCAAGGGCTATCTGAGGGTTCAATGACTCCCAACTCCAACATTTTCTGCACTTCAGTTTTTATGCAGTCTCTAACATGATCAGGCTGCCTGTAGATTTTACTCTTAACTGGCAGGCTGTCACCAGTGTCAACCTCATGGGTACACCAATTGGTCTGACTGGGTGTCAGAGAAAACATATGTCTGAAAGACTGAAGAACCTGTTTACAGTCTTTCTGTTGATGCTCAGAGAGGCTGCCACAAAAGACAACACCATCTACTGACCCATCATCAGGATTCTGAGTGAGCAGGTCTGGGAGAGGGTCACTCTCTTCCTCCTGCCCCTCATCTATGGCCATGAGCAAGCTCATGTCCTTCCTGTCGACATATGCTTTGAGCCTGTTGACATGGAGCACCCTGTGGGGGCTCCTGGGAGTTCCAAGGTCCACCAGGTAGGTGACCTCTCCCTTTTGCTCAAGAATTGTGTGGGGCCCAGACCATTTGTCTTTGAGTTCTGCTGGGGCCACTGGCTCCAACACCCACACCTTCTGTCCAGGCTGATAAACAGTCAGGACAGCCTTTTGGTAATGCCAAGCTTTTTGAAGTTCTTGACTGGCCTTAAGGTTTTCAGATGCCTTCTCCATATACTCAGCCATCCTGGAGCGGAGACCAAGTACATAGTCCACTATGTTGGTTGCAGGCTTTTTGAGAGGTCTCTCCCATCCTTCCTTCACCAAACACAGGGGGCCTCTCACAGGATGCCCATACAAAAGTTCAAAAGGGCTGTAGCCAACCCCCTTTTGTGGGACCTCTCTGTAAGCAAACAGAAGGCAGGGAATCAGGACATCCCATCTACGCCTGAGCTTTTCAGGTAGTCCATGAATCATCCCTTTTAGGGTCCTGTTGAACCTTTCAACAAGCCCATTGCATTGTGGATGATAGGGTGTAGTGAACTTGTAGTTGACACCACATTCCTTCCACATAGCAGTTAAGTAGCTTGACATGAAGTTTGCACCTCTGTCAGAGACAACCTCCTTAGGGAAGCCCACTCTGGAGAACACTCCAACTAGGGCCCTTGCCACTACAGGTGCTGTAGTGGTCCTAAGTGGAATAGCTTCAGGATACCTGGTGGCATGATCCACTACCACCAGTATAAACTTGTGCCCTGATGCTGTCTGGGGTTCCATTGGACCAACAATGTCAATCCCCACTCTTTCAAAGGGCACCCCCACCACAGGCATTGGTATAATGGGGGCCTTTGTTGTGCCACCTGACTTACCACTGGCTTGGCAAGTGACACAGGAGCGACAAAACTCCCTGGTATCCTCATTCATGTGAGGCCAGTGAAAGTGTGAGACAAGCCTGTCCCAAGTCTTTGTCTGGCCTAAGTGACCTGCTATGGGAATCTCATGGGCCAAGGTAAGGAGGAAACCTCTCTGAGACAAGGGTACAACCAGCCTCCTGGTCATGCCAGGCTTGGGGTCTCTTGCCTCAGTGTACAGGAGTCCATCTTCCCAGTATACCTTGTGGGTACCTGTGGCGTTCCCAGCAGCCTCAGCAGCAGCCTGCTGTCTGAGGGGTTCAAGGGAAGGGCAGTCTAACTGTTCCTTCCCCAGGTCTTCTCTTGAGGGTCCCCCTGAGCCCAGAAATTCAGCTTGATCAAGCTCAAACTCTTTAGGCTCAGTTTCCCTCAATTCCTGTAGGTCAGCCTCCTCAGAGACCTGATCCTCAACCTGGGGCAAGGGGGAAGGCACAGCCTTAACCCTACTGCTCTTCTTCTTGGAAGGTGTCTGGTCCATTGTTCCAGGATCCAGCACCTGTTCAGTGGGGCATTTCCTGACCTGTGACCTGGTCACAGCAAACACATGTGCTGGCAAGCCTAACATTTCCATGTGAGTCCTCTGCTCCACTTCTGACCATTGTGATGACTCCAAATCATTGCCCAACAAACAATCCACTGGGAGGTCTGAGCTAACTACAACCTTCTTTTGGCCAGTTACCCCTCCCCAGGAGAAAGCTACAATTGCCATACTGTGACTGGTAGTGACATTGCTTGCATTGGTCACCAGGAAATCTGTACCTGGCATGATCTGTCCAGGGTCCACAAAGTTAGGTGTCACCATTGTGACACTGGCACAAGTGTCCCTATAGGCCTGAGCCATTTTTCCATTAATGAAAGGTGTCTGTCTGTATTTGCCCAAAGTATTGGGACTTATATCAGGGGACATATCCACATCCCCTGTACAAACAAGGACAGCCTGAGTGAGTGTGCCAACTAAGTTGTCACCCCCCTCAGAACCCAGGGTTAACCCAACTAAACCCTTGGGAGGTGCACTACCACTGCTGACTGTACTAGGGGGCACAGGTGCCTTAGGGGCTGCAGTGGCAGGAGTCTGCCCTCCTCCTTTCTTGGTGCACTCACTAAACCAGTGAGTTTTACTTTTACAGTATTGGCACCACCTTTAAGATTGGCCTTCTTGGTTTTTCTTCTTCTGGGGAGCCTGACCCCCACCCTCTTTGGGTTGTTGGGGACCTGTCGAAGACTTCTGGTCATTTTGTTCCCCTTTTGAATCTTTACCCTTCTGGTCTGCTTTCTTCTGACCACCTTGATTCTGGCCCTGGTTCTGCTTAACTCTTGTTCTGACCCATCTGTCTGCCTTCTTTCCCAATTCTTGGGGAGAGGTCAGATCTGAGTCAACAAGATGCTGATGCAACAACTGGTTCTGACAATTGTTTAAAATTTGTTCTCTCATGATCAAATGATATAATCCTGTGTAATCAGTAACCTTACTGCCCAGCAACCAGCCCTCCAAAGCCTTAGTGACACAATCTACAAAGTCAGACCAATCTTGAGACTGAGTTTTCTGGGTATCCCTGAACAGCAACCTGTATTGTTCAGTGGTTAGGCCAAACCCATCAATCAGTGTATTTTTCAAGATTTGGTAATTGTTAGCATCCTCCACTCTAGTAGTGAGGAGCTTGTCTCTACGTTTACCTTCAAAGGAGAGCCACAAGATAGCTGCCCACTGAATCTGGGGAACACCCTGCACAGTGCAGGCCCTCTCCAAAGCAGTAATCCATTTGTGGATGTCATCCCCTTGTTTAAAGGGGGGCACTATCTTATTCAGGTGCTTTGTATCAAAACTCCTTTCCCTATTGCTAGGTACAATGCTGCCACCAGTGGGGACTACCCCACTTAACTGTTGCTCTCTAGCAAAGGCAAGCCTCTCTTTGGCCAGGGCAAGTTCTTCCCTTTCAATCCTCAGATTGGCTGCCCTTTCTTTAGCTTCATACACTCTCCTCTGAGGGGAAGTCATCCCTCTTTGAGAAGAGTTGTGAGAGCCATTGGTTTGAAGGGATCTGCCAGAGCCTCTTGATAGAGATCTGGCTCGTCCATTCCCAATGTTAAGCTGACCTGAGAGTGGTCCCAGGGGTCCCCCAGTACCCATCTCATGTCTGCTTAAGTTGGACCTGGTTAGTCTGCTGACTTCTACCTGTCCCTTGTCTGCCTCATCCCCAGAGGGATCCTCATCCTCCTCCCCCTCTTCAGTCTCAGCTGAGAGGTGGATTAGGTCAGGGTCTCCTCTGGTTCCCTCAAGGGGAGGCATGCTTCCATCTGGATTAGAAGAGCTAAGAAGTTTCTCAGCTTTTCTGGCATCATAAGTCTCTAAGAGACCAATCAGAAAGGAAGTTGTGGGGTTAGACCCCTGTCTTATCTTCCTGGAGGTACACACCTGTCTCAACTCCTGGAAGCTAAGAACAGTATATCTGGAAGTGGGGACCTGTGGAGGGTCCACTGACACAAGGGGAGACTCAGAGTTTCCTCCTTTGTCTGACATACTGTTTCTAGTGTGGTGTAAGTGATGCACCTACCTACACTATGTGTTTGCCTACTGATCCCTTGCTAAGAGTTGCAGCCAAGGTGTGCTAAGCCTTGAGGAGCTGCAACAGCTGGTTCAGTAGAACTCAGAGTATTCTAAGCTAAGTTATATGTACCTAACAGTACTTATGTGATTGTTCAACAAGATATTCTTAGGATACGTGTGGTAAAACAACAGCAAGCTCAAATCCCAACCGGTGCTCACCAATGTGAGAAGGTGGCCTGATATGCAGTGCTCACTATTCTAGTGAACACTATGTATCAGTCCAGCAACCCTTATTGATGATTGGTTGTAAGTCAACCTTATAGACCAGCTATCCTAGTAGCGTGGATACGAGCAGTCTAAGGCTAAAGACTCGAGAGGGCGTGTTAAGCCAGCTGTTATACCACACATATACCCCTTGAACACCAAGTGAAAGGACACCACACAAGTGTTATGAAAATAAACAGGATATTTATTAAGAATCACAACAGCCCTGTACTCTTTATGAGGACAGGGTACTAAGCACAAAACAAAACTCTTACGAAAATACTTAAGTTAGCACAGTATATACAAATGCCCGAGGGGCACGGAAAACCATATACTCTGAAAGTGGAATGCGAAATTACTAGCAGGTAAGTACAGTACTAATAGGCTTTGGAATCGCTAGATCTTGACTATAGAATCTTCAGATTACTTCTAGGAGACCCAGGGGACTCGGGTGCAGAGTGTGCACTCTCACGCGTGATGCGGGACAAAGTCTATGGTAGCTAGTAATGACAAAGTTAGTGTTCTCGGGCGAACCCGACCCGGTAGGGAGAAAACGAAAGTGGATCCTGACCCTTGGATAGTGAGGCTATGCTGGGGCACCGAAATGCCGAAGTTACCTAGCCCAGGGGCTGCAGCTGCATAGGTCTCAAAAGACGTCGGGAATCCTCGTAGACGGACCAGGAGCCTGGAAGAAAGAAGTTGCTGGCAGGCGACCAGTGAAGAAAGTTCGATGGATCCAAGCCTGGATCAAAGGAAGATGACACCTGAAAGCAGAGGGGACCAAGTTCGAGACTACTAGCCAGTAGTCAGTGGGCACCAGGAGGGCACCGGATGGTAGCCACCTCGACTAGGTGAGTGGGTGACGCTGTGTTCGCAGATCTCACGGACCAGGAGGCGTTGTCGGCGACCAGGATGGAGGAGCGAGCTGTCCCATGATGGATGAAGCTGTCGGCGTCGCTGGACCCAGGATTGGGCAACAAAGCCTTGGCAAATTCAAGCCCACGCGGTGGACTCAAAATGGCGTCTGGAGTGGACCAGGAGGGTCCGGAGTGCCTCTCTTGAAGAAGGAAGCAAGGGCCAGTCTGGAGCAATCAGACCAGCAGCAGTGATGTCGTCGGGCGTCGTGAAGAAGGCCACAAGCCAGCCGGCTAGTAGCCACACAGCGCGGTGAGCACGCAAAAGCAGAAGGGCCCCACGCAGATCGTGGAGATGCTGGAGGGCTGATCTTCGGTGCTGGAGCTGCTCAGGGTTGGGGCTTCTCGGGCCCCAAAGCACTCACCAGTGGAAGACTCGGTGGGCTTGTTGCAAAGAAGTCGTGCAGTCTTGGCGATCGTCGGTCCCTCGAGGTCTCGTCGCACTCACAGTTCTCAGCTTTGCTGTAGAGGTGAGTAGAGGTCAGAGGTGCCAGGTAAGCCGGGTCTCGTCGAGCTAGGTCGTCGGATTCGTGAAGAAGGACTTGCAGCAGACCGCAGTGTTCTTAGGATGGTGCCCGCTTGCTGCAGGGTGACTACTCCTTAGCCAAAAGGGAGAATCTTGAAGAAGAAATCTTGATGTCCTTTCGCAGAAAGTCGTGTCTTGATTCCAAAGATGATCTAATTTGAACAGGGGGCCCGCTCCTATCTTTATACTAAGAAAAGGGGCTGACCCGGTGACTAGGTCCTACCTATGGGTGGGACTAGGAGGGGGGTGGTTACACCCCTCTCCCATGCCGGACTTCCCCAGGCCAGGGGCTGGTGTGCCCCTGGAACTGGTTCAGACTGGCCTATGCGTAGTGAGCACCGGGGTGCCACTCAGCAGTCACCTTCCTGTAAAGCCCTGCCTACCCAGGATACACAAAACCATGTCTGGGACGGTGCTAGCACCGCCCCTGACAGGAAACCCTTTGTCCAGGCTCCCCTCGCTGGAAGGACTCCCAGCTGCAGGGGGTCAGACTCGTGTCTGTGGTGGCAGCATCCATTTTGTGGAGCTGAGGCTTCGTTTAACTTTAACCGGGGTTCACAGTTACATACATGTTGTGTCCCTCTAGAAGGGTGGAATGCTAACCCCGTCGCCAGAATTGGCGAGGGGTTAGTATTCCAATTCGTATGACACCTTACTCGACATGTTTTGATAAAGCAATACCAAAGATAGCATTTAACCGCGAGGATTATAATGCACTTAAGAGGATATGGTATGCGATATCATGGAACAGCTATTAGGACTTGGTTCCGCAAGCTGCAGACAGGCTCAGCTCATGCCAGAGCACCATCTCACACGATTCCAAGCACTCTGCCTTCAGGATTGTTAAGGCCTGCCATAGAAGTGACTGATAGGGATCTGTGTGTCCATTTTAGGGTTAGATATAGGTATACTATATCTACAGCAAAGGGTGATTACACGACTTTGCCCCAGCTGTCATGCAGCCAGTTGTGTCAAATTTAGGAGGCCAGCCAGGGGTGGCATAATACATGCTTCAGCCCCTGGTAGGCCCTGGGTACACCTATGCCCTGAGTTACAGGGTCTGATAAGGTGGCCCAGTACCAATTGGTAAATGCACCTAGGGTACATGTTGTAATTTAGAGAGAGAACAGCCAGGCTGCGGGTCTGATTGGCAGGCCCACAGCCAGAGAAAGTCGTAAACCAGTGAAACAAAAGCAAAAAATCTGGGTGATCATAGGATTGCAGACCCTACTCTCCTACACTCGGCTTACCGCTACCAGGAACCGCACCTTCCCAAGCTCCGTGAACACAAAATAATCGGCGCTGCTGCTGGCTTCCGCGTTCGTTTTGTTTCCGTGTGCGCACCTGATCGCGTCTCCTGTGCGCCGCTGACAATGGCCTGCCGGGAAGTGTAGTTTTACCGCCGGCGGTCTCGGACTTCATGGGGAAGGGGGTTCAGGGTCTGACAGTACATCCCCCCTTCAAAAAGGTCCCGAACTTACACAGGTTTGTCTGGGTACTTATCATGGAATCGAGCCACCAGCCGAGGGGCATGAACAGCCTCAGCAGGCTCCCATGAGTTCTCCTCCGGACCATACCCCTTCCATGATAACAAGTATTGCAAACGCCCTCTCACCCTCCTGGAATCCAAAACACTCTGCACTTCATATTCCTTATCATGTTGTACCCAAATAGGCATAGGCACCCGACGACGGGGACACAGAGATGGCTTCAACAGAGAGACATGAAAAACTGGATGAATCCGGAGGTATGCGGGCAGTCGCAATCGCACCGCCACAGGATTGACGTGTTTCACTACCCTGTAGGGTCCTATGAATTTAGGATTGAACACACTATGTTTTCTGAATCGGATGTGTTTCGTGGACAACCATACCCAATCACCACATTTATACACAGGGTTCGGCCTACGGTGTTTATCGGCTTGCTGTTTGTATCTAGTCTTGGCCTGAACCAGGTTCGTGCGAGCCGCCAGTAGGACCTTGCGTACGTGTGATAACCTTTCTTTCACATCGGGCAGCTTAATGCACGTGCTGGGAAGCAACAAGGGATTAAACCTGGGATGATGTCCATACGTGCAAAAGAAGGGTGTATGTTGTGTGGATGAATGCAGAGTGTTGTTGTAGGCGATCTCTGCGACCCACAACCAATCCACCCATGCATCAGTATTTGCCTGTACATAACAGCGCAAATACTGTTTGAGTGTCTGGTTTAACCTCTCTGTTTGCCCATCAGTTTGCGGATGGAAACTGGTGGACAGAGAGGTCCCGATTTGCAATTCTGCACACCAGGTCTTCCAGAAACGGGCCGTAAACTGGGTCCCTCTGTCAGACACTATATCTCAGGGAAGACCGTGTAGCCTTACAATGTGAACCAAAAGAAGGTGAGCCAACTGACCAGCTGTAGGGACCTGCTTACATGCCACGAAATGACCCATCTTTGTCAGGTAATCCACGACAACAATGATGGCGGTATTGCCCTGATCCTTGGGGAGGCCAACTATAAAGTCCACTGAAAACCGCTCCCAAGGCTTTTCTGGTGTAGGCAACGGCTGTAGTAGTCCCTGTGGCCGTTGTCTGTCGGATTTCATTTGTGCACACTTCGTACACTCATTCACCCACTGTCGAACATCCAAACGCACTGAAGGCCACCAAAACTGTCTAATACCTTCTCCAAAGTCTTTACGTATCCCATGTGTCCCGCACAAGGGGTATCATGACACCAGGAGTATGCAAGCTTTCTCAGAGGTTTCGTTGGGACTAAGACTTGATTTCCTCGCATGGGCACTCCATGTTTCAGTCTCCATTCAGGGTGATGGTGAATCCATGTTCTCCATACACACGTCTGTGCTCCTTTGCTCACTTCTGAGAGAAAGGCCTGTGTTTGAGTCGCTCCAACCACTTGGGCAGGAGGGATGATTGCCCGATCAGGAGTGAAGGTATGCATATTGGGTTGTTCCTGTCGTGTTAAAGCATCCGCTTTCTTGTTGTTTGAACCAGGTCTAAAAGTAACAACAAACTTGTATTCCTCAAAAAACAACATCCAATGCAATTGACGTGGTGACATATGTCTAGCATCCCGCATAAACTGCAGATTCCGATGATCTGTATAGACTGTCACCATCTGTTTTGCACCCAGCAACCAATGTCTCCACTCCAAGAAGGCATCCCGTATGGCCAACAGTTAATTCTCGGCAATGGTATAATTACATTCAGCCCCACTCAGTTTCCTAGACAGAAAAGCAATAGGGTGTAATGCTCCAGTGATTTCATTCCGTTGGGAGAGGACTGCGCCTATTGCGTATTCCGAAGCGTCCGCTTCGACAATGAATGGCAAATCAGGGTTGGCATGAATCAGAATCGGTGCAGATGAAAAAGAGACCTTTAATCGTTCGAATGACTGCTGTGCCTCATGGTCCCAATCGAAGGGTACATCCTTCCTTGTCAGCCGGGTCAAAGGGGTCACCAGGTTAGAAAAATTGCGAATGAATCTCCTATAGAAATTCGCAAATCCCAGCAAACATTGAATATCCTTAACGGTCTTGGGCTGTGGCCAGTCCATGATAGCCTTAACTTTTCTCTCTGCCATCACTTGTCCCGAGGGGGTGAGCATCACCCCTAAAAACTCCACGGTGGATACATGGAATTCACATTTCGTGATCTTACAGTATAAATGATGAGACATCAGGGCTCTCAATACCTGCTTTACATGTTCTTCGTGTTCTTTGATGGAATTCAAATAGATCAGGATGTCATCAATGTAGATGACAACGTGACGATCTAGGTATTCACGTAATACTTCGTTTAAGAAGTATTGAAATGCCGCCGGGGCATTGCATAATCCAAAAGGCATTACAAGGTATTCATAGAGCCCGTATCTCGTTTTAAATGCTGTTTTCCACTCGTCCCCATGTCGAATTCGGACGAGGTGATACGCCCCTCTCAAGTCTAGCTTTGTGTATACCGTGGCTGATCGTACTTGCTCCAACAGAACCGGTATCAAGGGTAGCGGGTATTGATTTCTGACCGTGATGGCATTCAATGCTCTGTAATCGATACAGCATCTTTTTTCGCCGTTCGCTTTCGGAATAAAAAACAGTGGCGAAGCTGCTGGGGACCTAGAAGGCCTGATGAATCCAAGGGCCAAATATTTATCCAAATAGGCCCGTAGAACCTCATTTTCTGGTAGGGTAAGGGCGTATATCCTGCCATTAGGCACCACAGAACCAGGAATAAGGTCAATCCGGCAGTCATATGAACGATGGGGAGGGAGCTCTTCGGCCTTCACATCGCTGAACACTTCTTCGTATGCCTTATAGCAAGAAGGAAGAGACACCTCCTTTTCTGCTGCAGTAGCAACATGTTGCACCAACGCCAGTGCTCCTGAAGGGTTGAGCCTGTCTTGACTACAATGTTCTGCACAGAAAGCTGAATGAAAGATCACTTCGCCAGAGGTCCATTGGATATGTGGTTCATGTTTCTTCAACCACGGAAGACCCAAGATGATGCCGTATTGGGGCGCCTCTATGATGTTAAAGGACACTTCCTCATGATGCCTTCCTTGATAGGACAAAACATAGTTAGGAGTGTGATACCGTATAGGTCCCGCTTTCAGCTCTTTGCCGTCTATGGCATACACCGTTTCTGGATGTTCCTTCATAATCAACACCACCCGAGGCGTTCTGCTTCCGAAAAATCCATAAAACACCCAGTAGCACCGGAGTCAATCATAGCCCTGATGTCTCTTTTCTTGGATGCTATCCTAAGAGACATATGCAGAAACAGATGTGTTTGTTCTGAGTTTGTTCCCGGGGTGACAGAAGGGATAGTTATTCTGCTTGACGGTTCCCCTCCGCTCACCTTCAAGCTTTGTAGTTTTCCTGCTCCGTGGTAGTAGTTCCTGCTGCTACTGATCCGCCTCTGCCTTTACCAGGTTTGGGTTTCACCGGACATTCTCTCAAAAAATGTCCTTTCTTCCCACAGTATAGGCAAAGACCCTGTTTTCGACAGTAGTTCTTCTCGCTCAGTGTTAATGAAGCACAAACTGCTCCTATTTCCATTGCTTCTGGTGTCGAGACCGTTTTATCTCCATGCCCCGAATGTTCGTAAGGTAACACTGGCTTTTCTTTAGTCTTGTGATCCCCCTTTCGCTCTTTTAGCCTGTAATCCAGGCGTAACGTAAGTTCAATGAGCGCTGTGCAGGTACGAGGCTGAGGCTCAATTTGAGCCAAAACATCCTTAAGGTCGTCATTCAGGCCTTGATAAAAAAAGAGCGGATTGTTTGTTTTCAGGCCACTCTGTTTCGGCAACCAAACGGCGAAAGTTGTTCAGATATGTCACCAGATCCGAACTCCCTTGTTTTACCTTAAGCAGGTCCCTATCAGCTGAAAAGGTCTCAGCCCTCCTGTCAAAGGTTTTCTCAAAAGCCGCACGGAAATCATCCCAAGCATATAGTAACGGGTCATCCCTGCGTACGATAGGGACTGTCCATTGGGCGGCTTCACCCCCTAGATGTGATATCAAGAATGCTACTCTCGCCTGATTTGTGGCAAACATCTTGGGTTTGCCACATCACTTGTGTAATGAATACCTGTACTTTGCTGTTGTCCCTGTAAAAGCGCTCTGGTGGGGCCAAAGGAATTTGAGCTGGCATTTCTACCGTGACTGTGGTTGTTGGAGCTTGACTCCCCCCTCCCGCAGCCTGAGGCGATGGAGATCTGTCCAATCTGGCTTTTAGTTGAGCCTTTTCTGCTCTGGCAGCTGCCACTTCTCTATTGGAGGCTGCAAGTTCAGCCTGAACTTGCGCCAATGCAGACATAACATCATCTAACGTTGTCATGGCGTCTTCCAACACAGCCGAGAAGAGAGATACTGCGTGGGCCGATTATTCTGTCAGGCTCCGTCTCTATCTCTTCGGAGCTGTGTTGCAAGACCTCTACCTTCCCTTGAAGAACCACCCCAACGCCTGAAATATACACAGACCATTAAGGTAATTCCCCAAAGGAAGGAAAGGAAGGGAACAGCTGGGAGGAAGATCTGAAATGACAAATGAACAGATATTAGAAGAAAGCTCCCCCCAAGCCCGCTGACTCTAACTTCCCTTTCTCTACCAATACTTTGTTTAAGAAATGGCCTTTCTTTCCTACCTGAGGGGGGGAATGTGTTAGGGAGTAAATGCGAGGAGATGAGACTTTGAGGCAATACCAGGGATTCTGTTTCACTGTATGGAAGACAAAGGGAACCAGTATGAACCTGAATGTGAACACAAACTACGAACTCATTCATCCACAGACATGCATTCCTTTTCAGAACGGCTCACCTTACAGCACAGGATCCCTACTATATGGTACCCCTCTCTCAGTTCTCCTGCATGATAAGATAAAGCAAAACAAGGTTGTAGAAACAAACATAAACAGTATCAAAACAGTGTTAATACTCCTTAACACTGATTACAGGGTAAATAGACTCCGTGATTCTTACTCCCTTAAGTACTTGTTGCCACTACCTGCAACTTGGAATAAAGGCAAGGTGGCAAACCTTCTTGAAGCCTATCCACGCTCTTCTACTGAGCAATGTTTTTACCTTCAGCCTAGAGTTCGTACCGCTATAGGAAGAAAGTATGTGAGAGTCCTGAAACACACGCTGCCTGCATGTAGCTCGGCTCAAAGGCAATGTGGCAATACGTCTTGCGACCTCACATGATGTATCTTGTTTCACACGCTGCCCGCGTGTAAAACCGCAGACCCCAAATGTCCAAAAGTACTGAGGATTCCTTAGACACACGCAGCGTGAATGTGTCACACCCCAACAGGCTTCTCCCCCGCACTCGCGAGGGGAGAGAATTTCAAAGACTCGGCTTACCGCTACCAGGAACCGCACCTTCCGAAGCTCCGTGAACACAAAATAATCGGCGCTGCTGCTGGCTTCCGCGTTCGTTTTGTTTCCGTGTGCGCACCTGATCGCGTCTCCTGTGCGCCGCTGACAATGGCCTGCCGGGAAGTGTAGTTTTAACACCGGCGGTCTCGGACTTCATGGGTAAGGGGGTTCAGGGTCTGACAGCTGAATTGTGTGCGTTGTCCCGGGGGTCTGTAGATGAGGGTGCCTCTGAGGGTGGTCTTGGGGTTGATGTGGACCTGGAAGTGAAGGTGTTCGGCGGTTGTCAGGGTGTCGTCGGTGTTGGTCGTGATGCGGATGGTGTTCCTGTGGATGATGGCGATGCCTCCTCCGGTCTGGTTGATGCGGTCCCTTCGGATGATCTTGTAGCCGTCTGGGATGGCGATGGCGATGGCGATGTCGGGCGCTGAAGAGGCGTTCATCCAGGTTTCCGTGAGGAAGGCGACGTCTGGTGAAGTGGTGTTGAGCAGGTTCCAGAGCTCGACGGCGTGTCTGTGGACGGAGCGGGTGTTGAGCAGGATGCACTTCAGGTGGCTGCTGTTGTTGCTCGTCTTGGTCTTGGTGGGTGCGGGTGTAGTGCAGGTCCGGATGCAGGTGAACTCGCAGGAGCGGCAGCTGAAGGGTCAGTGGGTGCGTCTCGGGGTGGCTCGGTAACATTCCGGGAGTCGGCCGGTGTTGAGTGCGTTGAGGGTGGCGGCGTCGTACGTCCGGCGGGTGGGCTGGGGTCTGCGGGGGCCAGGGGTCCAGGCGCGGACGGGCGCAGACGGGCTTACCTTTGGCGCGCCTTCGGCGCACAATCGGCACACCCGCTGCGCGTGACCGCTGCGCGTTCGCACGGTCGCCATTTATGGCGAAGTGCGAGGGAGGGAGGAGCAGCTGGGAGTCGAGAGCGGGGAGGGCACAGAAAGAAAAGTGGGCGTGGCAAATCAAACGGAGGCGGGAAGCGGGGAGCGGGGCGGGAGGTTACCGGGGCAGCAGAGGGGGGTAAAGTACAGGGGGACAGGCGAAAGCAAAACAGTAAAAACAATGGGGCACACAGCAGGAGAATCACGGGGCACAAAAGCCTAAAAAGGCAACAGAATACAGCGATCACAGTAACAAATGCCCAGACCGCAGGAGACCATGCCGCTCGGCGGCAGGGGGCGTGGTCAGCCGGCGGCAGACAGGGTCAGCGAGGCAGGCGGGGGGCACACGCAGCAGCTGGTGGCCGTGCAGCGCGGGGGTGTCCTAAAGCTAGGTCAGATAAACCAGCGGCCCCTACATTTTGTAGAGGTAATTCCAAGTCCCATATAGACTTCATAATGGTCTCCATGAGTTCGTGGCATATAATTGCTGATCTCAAGGTTGGATTTAGGACTGAGAGTGACCACTTACCGCTACAACTAACCCTGGATCCTCAGCCTTTTAAATTTAATACAGCTACAGAAATAGCGCCCATGGGGTATGATGGTGAACACCAGATAAGTAATAACAGGCGTGCAATAAGATGGCCATATATCTTAGCCAAGGAGACATCTCTGACATGTATCTATAATACCTTTGCGGACAAAGTTGCTATATGCCAGGGGCCTCATTTATGAGGCCCCTTGCGCCATCGGAACTTCACTTTTCATGAAGTTCCGTGGCGCAGAAGCCTGCGTGGTATTTATCAGGCAGCAGCACACCAGTTTTTGTGGCGTACTGCTGCCTGATAAATATCAGTCCCTTTAACGCAGTGTTCTGCATTAAAGGGGCGTGCAATGGGTGTTGCTGGGGGTGTTCCCAGCAACATCCATGGCCTTTTCACACTGCCCCAGATTTACGAGAAATCGTAACTCTGAAGCAGTGCCAAAAGCTTACGCCTCCCCAGGGGAGGCGTAAGGGAGGCGCAACAGGGAGAAATGTCTTTATTTCTCCTGGTATTTCCTTTTTCTATGTGTGCTGTATTCTACAGCACACATAGAAAGAGGAAAAGCCTCTTGTGATTATTTTTGTACAGAAAGGTTTCCCGTCCCTTCCTGTACAAAAATAATCTTCCCCGCAACGCAGGCACCCTTGCACCATTGTGCAAGGGTGCCTGCGCTGGCGCAGGCAGCCCATTGTGCGCTGGCGCAGGGGAAAAGGACAGGAATGCGCCGTATCTTATAGATACGGCGCATTTCTGCCCTTTCTTTTGCCGTAGGGAATCGCAGCAGGAAGGCCTGCTGCGCTTCCCTACGGCAAAAAGTCATAAATGAGGCCCCAGGATCTCACCTTAGGCGATCATGGAGTACTAGATATGCACCTTAATTTGGTTGATGCTTTAACTCCTCTTCTGAGTAAAATCTATGAGAAGGGGGATAGATCTCATAACAGCAACTTAGAACATGGCAACCCATGGTACAACAAAGAGTGCCGTGTAGCAAAGTCTCTCCTGATCCAGGCAGTTAAAACAAAGGACTCAAAGGGAATCAGAGATACCAGACAAGCATATAAGAAAACCCTCTCCTACACAAAGAAAGCTTGGGATGAGGAAATCTGGGCTGATCTACTCATGGCAGCAAAAACGAAGGACCAAGCCACTTTCTGGAGCATATTATCAAAAGGAAATAAGTCGGGCAAATCCTACAAGGACACTTTCCTTGATGAAAAAACATGGAGAGATCACTTTCTTAAGCTATACTCCCTAAATAAAGAGGGGTTCCCCATAGCTGAACAGGCGGTCGATTTGCCAGTACGGACTACCACTCTATATTTCAGCTTAGAGGAGACTGTCCAGGCGATACAGGCCATCAAACCAGGGAAAGCCCCGGGACCTGATAAGATCCCTGGCGATCTACTCAAACATGACATTGAAGTTTGGGGACCATATATTAATTTCTTATGTAACTCCATAGCAGCAGGTACTCCAATTCCGGAGTCCTGGAAGGGGGCTGAAATCATAACGATTTTTAAAAAAGGAGATCGCTATGATTCAGCAAATTATCGCCCAATTAGCTTGATAGATCTTATTCAAAAAGTGTATGCCAGACACATTTTAAATAGGCTTTTAGAGTGGATGGATGATTCCCAGATACTATCCCAATATCAGGCAGGGTTCAGAGCAAAAGTCAGCACTGTAGACCAGGTCTTTAGGTTTACTTGTATTGTTTGGAAATACATCAAAATCAAGAAGGGCAGTCTGTATGTTGCTTTCATGGACCTAAGGGCTGCGTTCGATCTTGTCCCTCATACACTCTTATGGGAAACATTAGCAAACATAGGGGTACCTGGTGAATTACTCCTAGAATTAATTAGACTCCACACAGAAAACTACGCCAAAGTAAGATGGGGGAAGGGAGGGGAGCTAACACAGGCCATACCAGTGAGACAGGGCGTACGCCAAGGTTGCGTGTTGGCACCTACGCTGTTCACACTTTCTGTTAACGATATACCTACATACCTAGAGAACTGTGTAAATGATTCTCCAAAACTAGGGGGTGAATTGATTCCAGCATTACTCTTTGCTGATGACACCATCCTCATTTCACAGACCCCAAAGGGACTCCAAAATTTGGTGAATTGCTTTTATAGTTTCTGTGTGGACAAAGGATTGGAAATCAACTCTTCAAAAACAACGTATATGTTCATAAATCCCCAGAAAACCTTTAGGAAAAACCTGGCCCTAAACAACCAAAATCTAGAACATGTGGGGAGTTTTAATTATTTGGGAATAATGTTGGACAGTAATCTATCCTGGAAAGGGCAGCTTGAAAAGAGCAGGATAGCCCTTCGTCAGAACTCAATGCCCGTTCTAAAAATTCACGGTGGAAGCCAATCTAAGGCCATCACCCCAGCCTTGGAAGTATTGAAAGCAAAGGCCCAATCAGCAGGACTCTATGGGGCTGAGATTTGGGGTCCTTCCTGCAAAAAGAATTTTGAACGGGATGAAAACATCTTTATACGGAGGTTGTTAAAAATTCCATCTAGAACCCCCCTAGTTCCTGTGTTTTTAGATGTTGCTATCAAACGTACAGATGACCTTGCTATCTTAAGACCTTTACTGTACTGGATTAAGATATGGACCACCCCAGAGTTGGTCAACTATAGACGTGGCTTGGTAGAAATTATGCAATTTAATGGCCATAAAAATATCCCTTGGTTCAAACACATTTGTTTCTGGACAAATAGACTAGGTTTATCCCACTACTGGGATGAGTCCCGGTCATTGACACCCTCTTGTAAAAAGATTTTAAAGTGTGCATTTTGGTCTTATATCAGTAACCCACTGGTACAGGGCACATCTTTCGGTTCACTCACCCAAAAGTTTTTAACTTTTAAAGATACTGTCTCTTTTGAACCCCTCGTGGATGAGATTGAACCACCAATTGCAAAAAGCTTATACTTACAGCTTAGATACGGGGTCCTACAGATCAATGCAAATACATCCAGGTGGGGGGGAAATGTGGGCACTTCCCTATGTACCTCTTGTAGTCAGCAGGCGAAAGAAGATGACGTTCATCTTCTCTTCTTCTGCCCGTTATATAAGTTGCCCAGGGTTCGCTGGATCAAACCTTTATGCTGAAATATGGGTGTTAGGTCATGTAAAGATTTACAAAAGGGGGTGGTGATGAACAGAGTGTCTGAATTGAGCAGACCACTCTTACCCAGTCCAAAGATCAGGGCTTGATCCATCACCGTTATTTATCTCACTGCCCCATCCCAGCTCAGAACCTGGCTATATGCAAATCAGTCTGTCCCTGGCCCAGTGCATCATGGGAACAGGGCAGACTAAACTACCAAGCCAATTCTTTACCAGAAAGGAGACAAGCTACCGGGGACCGGTTTCTGGCATTTCAGCCTCTTCGGCCCGGCTTGCTTGAATCCTGATGGAGCAGTGAGAAAGGGACTCATGTCTGAGTATACCCTGCCACACCTATAGTGGCCAAAATCGATTTACAAAAGGGGGTGGTGATGAACAGAGTGTCTGAATTGAGCAGACCACTCTTACCCAGTCCAAAGATCAGGGCTTGATCCATCACCGTTATTTATCTCACTGCCCCATCCCAGCTCAGAACCTGGCTATATGCAAATCAGTCTGTCCCTGGCCCAGTGCATCATGGGAACAAGGCAGACTAAACTACCAAGCCAATTCTTTACCAGAAAGGAGACAAGCTACCGGGGACCGGTTTCTGGCATTTCAGCCTCTTCGGCCCGGCTTGCTTGAATCCTGATGGAGCAGTGAGAAAGGGACTCATGTCTGAGTATACCCTGCCACACCTATAGTGGCCAAAATCGATTTACAAAAGGGGGTGGTGATGAACAGAGTGTCTGAATTGAGCAGACCACTCTTACCCAGTCCAAAGATCAGGGCTTGATCCATCACCGTTATTTATCTCACTGCCCCATCCCAGCTCAGAACCTGGCTATATGCAAATCAGTCTGTCCCTGGCCCAGTGCATCATGGGAACAGGGCAGACTAAACTACCAAGCCAATTCTTTACCAGAAAGGAGACAAGCTACCGGGGACCGGTTTCTGGCATTTCAGCCTCTTCGGCCCGGCTTGCTTGAATCCTGATGGAGCAGTGAGAAAGGGACTCATGTCTGAGTATACCCTGCCACACCTATAGTGGCCAAAATCGATTTACAAAAGGGGGTGGTGATGAACAGAGTGTCTGAATTGAGCAGACCACTCTTACCCAGTCCAAAGATCAGGGCTTGATCCATCACCGTTATTTATCTCACTGCCCCATCCCAGCTCAGAACCTGGCTATATGCAAATCAGTCTGTCCCTGGCCCAGTGCATCATGGGAACAGGGCAGACTAAACTACCAAGCCAATTCTTTACCAGAAAGGAGACAAGCTACCGGGGACCGGTTTCTGGCATTTCAGCCTCTTCGGCCCGGCTTGCTTGAATCCTGATGGAGCAGTGAGAAAGGGACTCATATCTGAGTATACCCTGCCACACCTATAGTGGCCAAAATCGATTTACAAAAGGGGGTGGTGATGAACAGAGTGTCTGAATTGAGCAGACCACTCTTACCCAGTCCAAAGATCAGGGCTTGATCCATCACCGTTATTTATCTCACTGCCCCATCCCAGCTCAGAACCTGGCTATATGCAAATCAGTCTGTCCCTGGCCCAGTGCATCATGGGAACAGGGCAGACTAAACTACCAAGCCAATTCTTTACCAGAAAGGAGACAAGCTACCGGGGACCGGTTTCTGGCATTTCAGCCTCTTCGGCCCGGCTTGCTTGAATCCTGATGGAGCAGTGAGAAAGGGACTCATGTCTGAGTATACCCTGCCACACCTATAGTGGCCAAAATCGATTTACAAAAGGGGGTGGTGATGAACAGAGTGTCTGAATTGAGCAGACCACTCTTACCCAGTCCAAAGATCAGGGCTTGATCCATCACCGTTATTTATCTCACTGCCCCATCCCAGCTCAGAACCTGGCTATATGCAAATCAGTCTGTCCCTGGCCCAGTGCATCATGGGAACAGGGCAGACTAAACTACCAAGCCAATTCTTTACCAGAAAGGAGACAAGCTACCGGGGACCGGTTTCTGGCATTTCAGCCTCTTCGGCCCGGCTTGCTTGAATCCTGATGGAGCAGTGAGAAAGGGACTCATGTCTGAGTATACCCTGCCACACCTATAGTGGCCAAAATCGATTTACAAAAGGGGGTGGTGATGAACAGAGTGTCTGAATTGAGCTTGTTTCCTTCCCAGTGTAAGAATTGGCTTTTGTAGTTTGGTTTGCCCTGTTCCCATCATGCACTGGGACAGGAACAGACTAATTTGCATACAGCCAGGGTCTGAAACTGGGATGGTGCAGTGAGCTAAAAAACGGTGCTGGATCTAGCCCTGATCTCTTGACTGGGTGAGAGCTTTCTGCTTAATTCAGAGACTCTGTCCCTCACCACCCCTTGTTGTAAATATTTTTGTCCACCCTAAGCGTGGAAGGGTATTCTCAGATGTGAGACCCTTGCTCATTGCACCATCAGGATTCAAGCAAACCGGGCCGAAGACGGCTGTAATGCCAGAAACCGGTCCCCGGGAGCTTGTTTCCTTCCCAGTGTAAGAATTGGCTTTTGTAGTTTGGTTTGCCCTGTTCCCATCATGCACTGGGACAGGAACAGGCTAATTTGCATACAGCCAGGGTCTGAAACTGGGATGGTGCAGTGAGCTAAAAAACGGTGCTGGATCTAGCCCTGATCTCTTGACTGGGTGAGAGCTTTCTGCTTAATTCAGAGACTCTGTCCCTCACCAGCCCTTGTTGTAAATATAGGTCATGTAAAGATGCTGAACGCATACTGAAGACCAATACTACACAGGTGATTGTGTTTTGCATATCTAGGTTTTTATATAATGTTTTCTTAATCAGGAAGAAGGTTGGGCTCAAACTATAGTGCAACTGAGCTGTCTATCTAACCACTGCTTGTAAATATCAAGTGCTGCTAATATATTTTAGACTGGCTTTTAAATGAATTTTATGACATTTATGAAGTAAATTGAATGTTTTAAGGGCATAATTTATACAGCTGATAAATTGTACATCCTTTTCCCCCAAAAATTTTGGTGAATGGACTATGGAGTTATTAACAATATGTAATGTTTTTTTTCCTGTGCTTTTATGGCTAATTTTAGCCGAAATAAAGTTGAAACAAACAAACAAACAAATTGAATGTATGGTCCGTGGAATGCTTGGGTCCTTATCTAGTTAAGGGCATCCATCTACTACAGCAGGGTTCTCCCCAGTCGGTCCTGGAGGGCCGGATCAATGCCAGATTTTTAAGACAACTACATTAATCTAAATGGAGATATGCTAAAAAACTGGCATGGATCTGGTCCTCGATGACTGACTTTGGAGAACCCTGTCCTACAGGCTAGAAAGCAATTGAGGTCAAGTCAATATTTATATTAAAATGGCACCAACAACAAGCATTGAATAATTCCTCCAAAAATAACTTAAAAATTATAAGCTATATTTGGAAGATATTGAATATGACAATTATAACTTTGGTGTCATTATTAGCTGAAAGTGACAATATCACTACATCTGCACCAGACAAATGGGAGCAGACAGTATTCACAAGTTGGAAATGCTCATGGATAGTTCCCTGTTTGGATTATTTTATCATAATGATTTGAGCCTGTAGTGAGACTAGTTACAGTAACATAAAGTAGTTGAAGTACTGATGGATAACAAGATTATGAGTAAAATCTGATTCCTGACTGATAATCTCACATTAATAAGGTAACCTTATAGACATTGGGGTAAGATATCCAGAACCTTAACCTTTCAATTAGGGAAAAAATGTGCCAATAGCCTCCTTAAAGGACATGGGTAGAATAGACTTTCAGCCCACCAATAATACTCCGTTTGGCTGAGTAGTTGAGAGATAAAAAAGGGAGCAAATGTGCTCACAAGAGATGTGGTTAGAATCAGCAGGACAAGTGGGCATGTGGTGCTCTCGCAACTACAGCAACCAATTAGGAGTCGGAGAAGCAGGCACCCTAGCCAATCAGACTCCTTGATGTATCAAGAGGCAACATGTGTAGGAGTTGGGGGGATATATAGCCCATACACACACACTGAAAGAATATTCACAAAACTAAAATATACCCTAAAAGAGAATAAAAGGTGTCAGCAACTTTGCTCCTTCTTTGGACCTCATTACAAGTTCACTGCGAAATTTAGATCTCTGTGCAAACTAGATCCTGGACAGGCACTGACATTGTGAGTTATGTGATAATTGTCACACCCTTGCAGTGTTTCCCGGATAAATTCTGACAGGCCAAACCTGTTGGAAGAGTATAGCAGGAGGGCTAGAAAAAATCAAAACATGCAAAATTCTGGGGCACATTTACAAGAAAAGTGACAGAGCACAGTTTAGCCTTCTTGGCTTAACGCCACACTCCACCACTTTTGAAAACGCATGGCCGCACCGTATTCACAACAATACGGTGCAGCCCTGCGTTTTCCCCTGCGCTGAAGCTAATTAAAGCTGCCTAGCGCCAACGCAGGCACCCTTGTACCATAGTGCAAGGGTGCCTGCGTTTGTGGGAATTATTGTTTATGTGCTGGAAGGTGTCCCTTCCTGCACTTAAACAATCTTAAATGGTGATTTTTAACTTACATATGTGCTGGCTTGTGCAGCACACATAGAAGTTGCAACTCGTCATTTTAAATATGATTGTTTATGTACAGGAAGGAACATTTTCCTTCACATAAGCAACCATGCATGGAGTCTTGCTGTTTTTATGTATGCTGCACAATGCAGCACAAATAGAAACAGCAAAAACAAGGAGAAATTAAGCATTTCTCCTTATTGGGCCATGCTAAGACCAGGTTTTTTTTTTGGTCTTAATTTTGGCACTGCCCCATATTTACCCCACTTTTGTAAATATGGGGCTGCGACAAACTCAATGGGTGTTGCGGCAAAACGACCACCTCACCACCCATTGGCCACCCCTTTCTTGGCCTTGTAAATATGTCCCCCTTTCACGTTTTACTTCGCATGAAAGAGGCGTTCCATGGGTGTTGCTGTGGGTGTTCCCAAGCAACATCCATGGAACCTGACATATTCCCATATTTATAAGGTTTTGTAAACCTGGGAATGCGTCAAATTCCTACGCCTCCCCAGGGGAGGTGTAAAGCAGCGCTTAATTTAAGCCGGTGGTTTCTGGTGCTCAGTACCTGCACTTAATCATCAACACCGTTGCTATAATTTCAGGTGCACCATTTAAGGACACCTTCATTTATTGGGAGATTAAGTGATTTGCCCTGAATCACATGATGTTGAGCCGATGCAGAGACTCAAACCTGGTTCACCAGCTCTGAACTTGGCAGCTCTGGCCATTATGTCACATCCTTTCTACGCTTCCTGGTTAGTAGTTGGCTCTGTTTTAAGAGCGTTACAGGAGAAATGGGCTGGTGCAACCTGCCTCGTGACGAGAGCCCTGCACTTATTTTTTTACAAATTAAACACTGGTGTAAAGGAGGCGCAATGAGGAGAAATCCTGTTGCTCCGTTTTCTATGTGTGCTGCATTACCATGGCTCAAGGGTGCCTGCCTTGGCACATGGCAGCCCAATGTGCAGTTCTTTTAGATACAGCGTATTCCTGCCCTTTTCGTGTGACGCACAGCAGTGCAGCAGGAAGGCTTGCTGCGCTGCCATGCGTCAAAATATTGTGTAAATTAGGCCTTGTATACTTATAAGTCTAATGACGCAATTCGCAAAGGTAAACTTACACCTTAAGTCTAAGTTTAGGCCTGAAGTCTAAGGGTACAATTCACAAATGTAAACTTCTACTTCAGGTCAAAGTATATCTTTGTGATTTGGGCCCTTAGACTTTAGGTCAAAACGTAGACTTCAGGTCTACGTGTACCAATGTAATTGGGCCCATAGACTTCAGGTCTAAACTTAGATATCAGGTCTAAGTTTATCTTTGTGAATTGGGCCCTTGGACTACCGGTCTAGGTTTACCATTGTAATTGGGCCCTTAGGCTTCAGGTCTAAAGTTAGACTTCAGGTCTAAACTTAGATGTTGGGTCTAAGTTTACCATTGTAATTGGGCCCCTAGACTTCAGGTATTAAGTAAGACTTCAGGTTTAAACTTAGAAGTCGGGTCTAAGTTTAACTTTGTGAATTGGGCCGTAGGTATTGAAGTCCACAGGATTCAATTTGGATACCCCTTGCTCAGGATGACCCAAAATGGAGGACAACTTCCCCAGACAGTGGAAGTTTACTGCCTACATTCCTGTGGTTGGAGGGTGGCAATCCAGACACTGAAGCGAAGAAAATAAAGACACTTAGAAATGTAGAAATTCCATGTAGAAAGGAGCCCCATATCATTTCTTCCAGAGCACTGCCATTTGGTTGGTGGGAGGAGTGAGGGGTGAGACAGCAGTTTCTGATGTTCAAGGGGAGGAAGTTTATAGGTCAGACTTGCTCTTTTTCCCTTTAGAAGGTATGACTGCTCACCCTCGCTTCCCTGAGAGGGGCCCAGAAGCACCTGCCTGACCTGTATTGTCCCTCCCTCCACACCCACTCCACCCTGCACCCAAACCAGGTCTGAGATGCACAGTTTCCAGGCAAACATATTATTGTGGCCTTCTAAGACCATCATTAAGAGTGACCCCTAATTGTCGCCATCATTAATTATGAGGTCTGCAGATTCCCTCAGACCTCGCTAATCCCCCACCGGAGAATGAGGAATTACCAGTGGATCTAGAATTGCTGGTTTCCCAAAATTTACTCATTACTTAGGATCCCCATTAACTTCTTATGCCCGTTTTTGAGTAAACCGCAAGTAAAATTAATTCTGGTGGGAGGTGGGGTACAAAATCGACATCATCCATAATATGGGCTTGTGATAAGGCCTTAAATGAGGGAGGAACTTATGTTAATGTTTAAGTGCCAAAGTAATTCCCTCCGGGCCACCACAGATGTCTTGTTGTCAACGAAGAAAATGATTTTCTTTGATTTAGCACTACTCTCTAAATTGAAATGCAAGAAGCAGATGCTCACAATTTATTCCCCTCAGAGAGGAAGACGGGGAGAAGGTGATTAATGCTGACAGAGTCTAATGAACACGACTCATAGTTAACGTACGAAATACGATGCACTGTTGAGAGAGTGAGATTGTTGCCACGTGGGGCCCCGCTGGTACAATACCATATAAGTGACAGGACACATTGCTCTTTGAAGTGACCAGGAGATGTAATAATGTATGCTTACTTGATTGTACCTGTCCTTGTATAAGACTAATGTCAAGTGCTAATAGTCACTATATTTCCCTGCATTGTTTATCTGTGCTGTTTATAACAGATACTGTTGACATGAGTTTTCGAATATGTACATGTATTTATCTAATGTAGTACGTTTTGCCCTGTACTGCTGTCTGGTGAATAAAAACAAAATAAAAAAAAATTAAAAAATGCTGACAGAGTCTGGGTTCGTTTGCCTTACAAGCAGCTCCACGACTGCACCTCTAGTCCGGCCTGCATCAGAGATGTAGCTAGACGGTTTCCCTCCCCTGCGATCGCGTCAGCCGCAGGTGAGAGCAGGGGGTGTGTGGAGCTCACTTCCCCATGCTGCGCCATTGGCCTGAATATATATCCCCTCGCCCTCGCACACATGTTTCAATTGCTACGTTTTTCTCCGTTCGCCGCTCTCCGAGCCCCTAAGAGAGTATATATTTTTTTAGCATTCCGTACTTTGAGCTGCCACAGGCATTTTGTGTAAAATGTATTAACTTCTCCGGGGCCTCTCGGGATTAGAGAATCTCGGTTTAGATGAAAGGCCCATTAGCCTCAGCAGCTCCGACATCGAACATGAAAGTCGCACTAAATCTTTCCAAAAAAACAGGGATGCACATTTAAGTTTCCAGTGAGTAATGTGGGTCGTGGGAGAAAACCAGAGGGGTTCGGAGCTTGTCTCGGATGGGATCATAGCCTGGACACGAGCAGACAGTTGGGCTGGAGCCAGGCCAGATACACAATTAGAAGAAAAAACAAGTGGCAATGAAAGCGATCGCGAAAGCGATCTCTATTGTAAAAAACACGCCTGCAAGTGGTGCGCGCGCGCGCACGCCACCTAGAGTCATATGTTTTAAATTATCGTGCCCGTGTCTGGACACGATAATTGAAAACATATGGGCTTTGGTGCACGTAATAGACACCAATAGGCCATGGGCAGAGCAATGCACCGGCCTTTGGCCTATTGCATGCTCTGTTTAAAACAAACATGCAAACAAAGCCCAATAGCGGAACCCAAAATGAAAAGCACACGCTTGAGCGTGTGTGATTCCAGGGTCCGTTTTCAAACGCCAGACAAAAAGGCTCTCACCTGCGCGAGGAGTGCTGCGCACTGCAACGCAGGGGCGCCCCATAAAACCTACTTTATCAGCTTGCTCCAGCTGTTTCAAGCCCAGGACCAGTATGTAGCAGTGGCGGATGAATAACAACACACTGTACAACAAAGAAGGTAAGTAAAACTTTGTGCACTATTTTAAATGCACTATGTTAACTATCAATTACACTAAATGTAACTTTATGTACACAAACCCATATCTCATAATAAATTACTGTGTCTCCCTGTCTGGCCAACTGTCTCAACTACATATGTATATTAAATGCCTACCTAATACATTTTTACCGACCTCCACACTTCAAGCCAGTAAGTAAATTCACTTTTTTTTAGTAAAATACACCTTCAGAGAAACATAATGCTAATACTCCAAAACTAAGCTGTTTTCTTTATAATATGTTTTTACTGTAGGAAATCTGCTTTTTCTTCAACGCCCCCCCCCCCACCCACCCCGCCCCCGGATGTTTCCCATCCTCCGGACCCTATATTGCTGCTAGCTTTAGAACTCAAATTGCCTGAACATGGCTGAATTCCTAGTTGATATATTTAACTTGCTAACCAGTCCCTAGTATATTGCAAAAAATGGACCCAAGGGCGTGGACTTCAATGCCACTAGTTGATTGCAGCACCTATTGTACCATCAACTACAGAGGCACTGCAAATATGGCTTCGAGCCCCTATCTGAGCCTTGTCCCGCACAAGGTAGGTTGTACAGTATTTAGAAGAAGGACACATACAAAATTAATATTATCATGTCCCTACAGTGACAAAGCCCTAAAAGCTATTTTCACTGTGGCAGGCCTAGCTATCCTACATAAAATACTAATAATGTATCTCCAGAATCAGACCAGCCAGAAAAATAATTAAAGAAGTATTTTTAATATCTATTAAAAATCAAATTCAATGGTGAATTCTTATTTGAAATAAATATTAATGAAAATTAACTTTTAGAACCTTAACTTTTCCCTTTCTGACATTCCTGGATGCTAATTTGCATTCGCTCTCCAGCTTCTCCAAGCCAGTGATTAGCTTTGAATAGGTGTGAAATGCCTCCCAGAAGCAAACAATAGGCTGACAAAAATGGGCAGAGTGCTCCAGAGGATATGTGAAGACATAGCCTGGGGACAGCACTGTGTCAAATCCTGCTTGACAGGCTTGTTGAGCCACATGAAACACTTGCTGCACACTTGAAAAGGAGAGAACAGGATGTCAAGACAATTTTTGTGAATCCACTGTCTGGCTGCTTGAGGTTGCTTTTGTCCTGTCAGAGACTTCTGTCTCTGGGTTTGTTGTGGGTGCAGTGCCTGCCTCAAACTAGATTTTAGTGTTAGATGTGGGAGGACACTAGTATTACCATAGTTCACTCCCCCCCCCCCCCAGATGCACAGTCTTCAGAGCCCAAGTTGAGTGTGGCCAAATACCCTCAACATCTTAAAAATGCCCTGACACATGTCATTTGGGCCTGATTGCAGTAAGGCTAACAGGAACTATTGAAAAGGTGGGTAGGGTTGGCCCTAGGAGGTTTTACCCCATTGGTTAGGGAATTCCTAGGAGTCATTCCCACCCACTAGTAAGGGCCAGGCAAAATTGTGGCAACTCAAGGCACCTAATTCAGAACGCTTTCCGGACCTGTGGAAAATCAGATGAGGATTGGTCCTGCTGTCTGTGATCTGAAAGGCGACCTGAAAGACTGCACCTGCTCCATCTCCAGGACGAAAGAAGTGGATTCCAAGGCCCAATTGGTTGACTACCTGTGTGGCTACAGAGAGGTAACAAGGTGCAAGAGATTTGTCCCTAGAAGTACCCAGCTGATAATTGGCAAGTGGACCTTGACTGGAAGCTGCTGTTGGCCTGTGCCTGACACCCTTTGAGTCTTTAAGTGCCTCCCCTGAGGTCACGTGGGGCTTTAGAAGTGTACTCCTGTGGTGGATTAGGGCTTAAAAGACCACATCAGAAAGTAAAATCTTTCATCATAATGAACCTGGTTGGTGCATCCACCCGCGCTCCCAGATAGTAAGCTTGAAATTGCACCTATGTCCCTGTCTACCATGACCACTGACTATTGGTGGCCCTTTACACGTTATGGCGCTATTTCTACATACATCTTAAAAACATAATATCTTTGGGACCCCTCATTAGAAGTTTGACATTTACTCTAATTTTGTTTATACAATTGTATTATTTTGCTTCTTTACTTTAATACTGTTTTGGTATTGCATACATACTTTACACTTTACCTTAAGTTAAGCCTTTGTGTTTTGTGTGATAGCTACCAGTGGCTTGAGCTCAGGGTAATTTAGTGACTTGGAGGATTATTTCTTGAAGTGAGAAGTCAGCAGTCCAAAATGATAATTCAAGTTAAAAAAATTACTGAAGGAATTTGTTGGAAATGATGATTATTTGTGTGGCATTCCCACAGATTTGTTTCACTGAACCTGATATTTGTGGTTATAGAAGTCTGCACACTTTGCTTGTGTTGATAATGTACTTGTTGTTAAAGTTAGTACTTGCCTTTTTAAACATGGTAACCTTGGCATACACCTAATTGGAACATGTGATTTGCTTTTAAGTTCCCGGTATATGGTTTTAAATGTACCAAGGGGCTGTAAATTAAATGCTACAGGTGGGTTGCAGCACTCATTGAGCCACTCAATAAAGTAGCACTGTAAAACATGTCTCCAGGCCTGCCCATGCAGCCTGTGTGTGCAGTTTTATACTCCTATTTCAACATGACAAAATAAACACTTTGCCAGGCCTAAACCTTCCATTTTAGTGCTCATAAGTAATACCTAAGGTAGGTCTTACATGCCTTCTTAGAGCAGGGTGCATGATATATGAACAGTAGGATATGTATATTTAAAGTTTTACTTGTCCTGACAGTGAAAACCACAAAACATAATTAGGTTTCACCTGCACAGTGCTTGTGCTGGTAACTGGTGGCGGGTCTCCAGGCCCTTGAACCTCATGTCCTGGGGGGAGAAGGTGTTGTATATACTCCACACTGAAGGCATCATGGGAATTGCAGGTGAAGTAGAGACTGGTAAATTTTAACACCACCTCTCACATAATAACGAATTTATCATCTCCACACTCTCACACCCCTAATGGAAATGTGTACACTAATGACAACCTATTCAAACAAGTTGCTACCAGATGTCTATCCCAACCCACTACATTATCTATGTAATCATAATCTTCCATTTATAGACTCTGTGGCATAACTTTTTCCTTAACATCAAACAGGTGTGATTTTATATTTGGACCGCATATCAAACCACCTGTGCATCTTCTACATCTATCAACCTACTCATACCAATGTAAATTCTGCCCACTCTTATCATATTCACATAACAAGTACTGTCTGTCTTGATCTGGTACAATATATTCGGAATAATTTGTGGTAGTACAAGTTGGAACAGATTAATCCATTTCGCCCGGACTAAACTGCTTGAGTTCTGGCTGGGGACTTAATATATCACTGCATTCTGGGAGTTCGATTTTATTCTTTTATTTGGATTACTCAACACATACACATGGTTCTAATGATAAGTAAAGTACACTTACGTCAATATTCCAAAAATACATATACTGTCTCTCTGCTGCTCAGACTATTCCAGCTGAAAATGAGGGGTTGGTCAGGCAGCACTCAGGAACCCAGGGTGCCACAAATGTGTGGAAGGTAGGACAAGCCCATAATGACTTGGCCTTTTATTCAGGCCCAGCAATAAACTTCCTCCTAGCACTTGAAGCCATACTCCCCCCCCTGGGATTGGACACCCACTGAACTGCAGAGTGTGGGGATATCCCAACAGATTTGAGACTGGGCTGCATTACTCAGTTGGGTCTCCGGACCCCCATAAAACTGAGGGAACTTATTAATGATCCCCCTGACTAATGATATCCAATTCAGCATTGGCAAATGGTGCGGGCCATCTCATCAGGTTCCTCAGACATTTTTGGACTATAGCAAGGAGCATCAGGATGGAGGAGGGTAGTGTTGTGACAAAGAAAGAATAGCTCAGCATGAACTCAAAATGGCTGGCTTCCTCTACATTTCTGTCATTTCCTGTTTGTTGTAGTAGAGGGAGAATCCACATGTGGGAGGGAACACTCTACATAGGGGGACCCTCTGTATATGAAGGATACACCTTTGCATGCGGGAGGGAGATCCCTGCTTGTGGCAATAACACTAAAAATGTTTAGAAAACAATTAGGTATTACTTGTGTACCTAATGTTAAGTAATGATATGAGTATGTTTGCCCTAAAACATGAGTGAGATTTTGGGCTTATGTGTTGATAATTATAAGTGTTTGGATGGTATTGTAAGTGTAGAGGCAACCTTTTTCACTATAGCATATCATATTAGTAGATAACATTATTTGCAAAAAAGAGTTCTCAAAATGGTATAAATAGATGGCATGGCAGAAGCCCATCATTCATCGGAAACAAGAGACAGTCCAACCACATCAATGCCACAACCAAATTAGCAGCTCAAGAAAAAACTAAGTTAACTAGCCAATCACACACCTGAAGGCCCTGACATCTGTTCTGTACCCTACGGTACCTGTATCTGGGTATAGTTCATGGTCAAGATTTATGTGTAAGCTTTGTCGCATGGTGGTGTTGTGTAACACACAATATGATATAAAAAAACTTGTACATAATGTCTTGGGAGTACACCAGCAAACACCCCTATAAGGCCAGGACACCTGAATTACTACTTGAGGAGCCCAAACGTGTGTTCAGTAATGGCGCTTGTATGTATGTGTGCCCTATAGTATCTCCAGTGAGATAGTTTGAATGGACATCAATAATTTGCATGGAGATGGGTACAGCATTGCCTCCAACAGAGACATGTGAAATGTTTAAAGAGAGGCCTCTATTCTAAATGCAATACTTCATGCCTGCAAACATGCAGCGGATGTGAGGGTAATGTGTGCGTATTGTGTTGTAGTTATTCTTGATTATTTTAGAAATGCTATCCCTAGGCGCACAAATAGGCCCAGTGTGAGGTGGTGTTACTTACCAATTATCCACATGTCAAAAAAATCACTAGTAAACAAGCGACATACAATAGGTGACTGTCAAAAGATGTAGCTGTCATGTTTACTTCTAGGAAAGGCAGCTTATACATCAGCTGTCATCGCAGACATTATTATTATTATTTTAATAGCCAGACTGCAGTGACTGTTGTGGAAAAGGTATACTCAGCTGTGGGGTGGAGTGGCCAAAGTGAGACATGGTTGTAGTCAGTGGCACCCACTGAACCTAGAAAGTAGGCAAAAATATAGAATTCCCTGCCACTCTACCTTTTCGTCAGTGACTGTGGCATGGCAATGAACTGGTGCACTCTACTGTTGATGCTTCTTAGTACCTGACACAAGCATTGAGACTGACTTGCTGTTAGATGCCAACAATGTCAGAGGTGAACCTCTGAACAGATCCAGTGGCCATGAAATCACTGAAACATCTGAAATGAAATCATTGGTGACTAAACTGTGTAAGGCAAGAGTACAAGTTACTTTAAGGCACACGTTACAGTTACTTGAAATACCTATAGCTGGTAAATTCAATCATTTAAATTCTACACCTACATCTCCATTTTAAACCTGCACTACCAACTATGACCTATATTGACATCAACACCTGCAAGCTACATAGCCACCTACACTACCAGCTATTCGCTATGCAACCAACCATCCTCTTAAAAAAGTACTCTTCACCACCATCTACCAGCTACCACCTACATCTCACAATCTACCTTACTACACCCACTGAACTACCAAGATGCTGTATCAATAGTAGCATCTCTTGCATACACTGTAACATCCACCGTACAACACACTTGATTACGCACATACACCATGTACCACACATTACATCATCACACAACCTCCACCTACGCCATGAAAAAAAAACATCACCACCTCATTCAATATCCGTCATCATTTTGTCCTTGCACTACCAGCTACACCGTTACCTGCAGCATACATTATCAATTACACTATGCACTACTTTAGCCCTATATACCTTACACCATACACCATTTAAACACCATCCAAATCCAACTCCATACACTACCTACACCCTGCAAAATCTAACCAACTAACTTTGATGCTATCTACAAGCAACATGACCTAAATCCTACACCAGCCCTACTCCACTACACTACACCTTGCAACTTTTATACTGCCTACACCCATACCCTCCACATCCATTGTTTGACACCAATTATTAGACACTGAGCACCTTACACCAACACTTACAGCTCATCACCTACACCCTATACCATAGGCACCCTGAATATTACATCACTACCTGTTCGCTGTTTTACCACCTACCACCCACACTTACTCCACTTACAACAACACCACCAATACCCTACATAACCAAACACACCATAACCAAATCCAGCTACATTCCCAGCACCCTACCTCCTCTATGATTTATACCCAAGTCTACACCAACACCTCATTCAAGTAGTAGGTCAGGCTACATTATTAAGTGTTTTCTGTACTTTTAATGTAAGGCATCTTTTGATTCAGACTACCCCACTGGAGAAAAAGAAGATCATTATTATGTATTACAATAAAAATGATTGAGGTCAGAGTCTCTGCCGAGATCTTGAGTGGATATGTTTTGGCGAGGCTCTGGCATAGCTCACAGTCTAGGCGACAGCCACAGCGACTAGGAGACTCTGGGACCCTGGGTTTGTTTGTGAATTCGAAAACCTTCCTTTAGAGTCCAGTGTTCATATTCTCACCAACCTTAAGGCAAGACCGAAGGCTACTATTATGCTTTCTTAAGTTGCTTTATTTTGTATAGCAGCAGTCAAAGCCACTAAAAAACTATAAATCCCATCCGGCTTAGAAACAATAAGCCAATGGTGAATGAACAGTAGTACAATCCCCAAATAATTAGGGACATGGAACTTCTATAATACCTATCTTGACAGCAAACCATCCTCTTTTCTTGAGCGAGAAGAGATGAGGAATTATGAAACACATGCTAAATGGGAAACACAATAGTGACTGCTAATATTAATGTAAACACTTCTTGAGAAAAGTCCATAAAACTACTTCTTGAAGAAAACAATGAAGAGTAGTAGGATTCTGGAGGTTCATAGACATTGAAGTCTTCTTTTCTTGCTGATAGCAGTCAAGATACATATTAATTTTTATAGCATTCCAATTGTAAGAATGCAGGACTTAATTTACAGCTTTTTCTTCCATTTCTGTGAATGTTTTAAAAAAATGTTGGTTAATTGTTTTACATAATATTTCGGTTAATCAAAGGTACCTTTCTATTGTCAACACTGCGCGTAGCGATTGCCTTTATGTATATGATGCTCTGCTGCCCCTCCGTACATGACTACGACATTCTACATGCTGATTCTGTCATGTTTGTTTCAAATGTCAATCCAGATATATATAAAGAAAACACTGCACGAAGTGCTACAGTTTTTTCCGACCACGTACTAATATTGTTGACTATTTTTTTCTTCCTGCCACTCACTCTCTTCAGGGTGCACCTGTAGTGGCCTGCACCTGTCGGTCTTTCTATTTTAGTGAAGCACGTTTGAAGCTCCGCACACTCTGGCTATTAATATTTTCTCTGGGCCAGACAGTTCTCCTACGTCGGAGCAACGGTTAACGCATCTTCAGGACCCGGCTTACCTTAACTCCTCACTTCCTGGCTCCCGGTTTTAACTACTCCCCTTGGGGGAGGGCCATTTTCTTCTTCTTCCTTCACTAAGAGATATTTAAAACCCTTGGGCTACCATCATTTCTTTGCTTGTTGAAAAAAGTGTTATACGTTATTGTTCCGTGATTGGAATTGATTATTTTCCATACTCTGTCCTGGATTTTGCTAATCCCACTGTTTATATGAAAACGATGATGAGGAGGAGGAATTAGAAATAACTTAATTGTTTTTATTTAATCATCAGTAGAATAAGCAGTATCCTCCTCTATGACAAAAATTACAAAAAATGTTGAAAATACTTTTAAAAACCTTATCTTAAAAATATTTTGGCCCATTCTGCGGGGAAAGGCAGAAAGTGCAAGGCACAAATTATGACTGTTAAGGTATCTAATGTAAAAAAGAATTCCTTAACTTCTAATTCGTAGGAGGTGCCTATTAAAAAGTCAAAAAATGCTCATTTGGTTGGTGAGATTTCCTCACTTATGGGAGAGGACGATGCTCTTCCAAGGCCTTCAGTTAATATTTAATGTAAGCAAAAATTCACAACAAATTGTAATTTCTGCTATTCAGGATGCGTATGATGATAATTATTGTCCTGACACTGATAATGATAATGCCAAACCTAACAATTCCAATTTCTGGCTGAGTGCTAAAGAGAAGAAAGGCAAAATGCTTCTCATGTTGACCCGTATACTTCAAAGGTGGTTTTATACTCTGAGGGTCATCCTATGTTTGATTCAAAATTGATCTGTCATCCTGATTCTACTGAATGGCTTTAGTCTGATCATGTAGGGGAGTATGTTATGAACACATTACGCCTAGTCTTAGAAAAACAAACCAGGGGCAAGTTAAAATCAGAATGTCCCGGACCTTCTTTACCATCCAATATAACCTCAACTCCCTTTATGGAACAAAATATGTTAACAAGGTTATCTAAGCATGGCAAGGATCCTAGAAAAAGGGTGGATGAAGCTTGGTTGGTAGGTCCTCTTGCCCGAATTCTAGATTTGGCAGAAATGGCCAGATTGGAGAATATAATGTGGGGGTGGGTGAAAATGATGCCAATGAATATCATGATATGTGCAGGATCGACAACGACAATATCAGTTAATGCAATGTGAACGTATGCCATAGCTTGTGCCCACAAAATGCCTGTCAATGCAATTTTAATGTATACCGTAACTTGTGCCCGCATAGCAGTGCTGACATCAGCAACAATTAGACCAATTTCTGTAATAATCCATGCTTCTATGATAATATTATTGTTGCTAATAAGACCAATGTATGTTCAGACAAGAGCAAACATAACCTTGTTAAAACTAGTACGAACGAAATCAATGTACAAGATGACGTTTGTAAACGTAATGTTGATAATATCAATAAAAATGATACCAGTGGCTGCCATATCAATTTTAGGATTTCCAATGAACTCACATCATTGCTGTCAGATTCACTCAAGGTGACCTCCCCATCAACCCTGAGTCAGATGTACGTGGTCAGAAATGTCCTGCAACCTATGCTCATGCTTATCGAGTAAGAAGTCCAGGTGGGGTCCCCATAAATTACAGGCAAACACGCACCCAGAGAAAGCCCTGATCGATTCCACAACTAGAAAGTTGCATCACAAACAAGTCTGAGAACATTGGCCTCAGTAAAACCCATTTGGCCAAATGCTTTCGTTCCCCAGAAATACCACAAGCTAGATACCACATGTAGATAGGTACACTAAACCAACCAGGACATGACATGCACATCACTCGCAGTGATCACAAGCTCCTCACACCGAAAAACTGGACACATACACACTGGCCCACATTAAGCTTTCACCAACGTCGAGAGACACCTGTGTCCTTATCAGATGCGCACATGTGATTGATTTATGACTAAGATGCTCTTTTCGAATGTAGAGAAACGTTTATTGTTCCTCATGAACTGTATAAATTGACAGCCAAAACTGGAGAGAGCTTTGAGCAAACGCATTTATTCCACGCTCTCCCGGCTGTAGCATTTAATTTAACCAACGTATTGCTGTTTTTCCAAACGCCTCTAGTATTTTCATTTATTTAAGGTAAATTCATATTAGAGCAAACATTTCAATTGATGCTGGCGAGTTGACCATGTGGACAAGGAGGGCCTTTTGTTTTTTTAGGAACGCCAATTTTGCTACAACTCATGAAAGTAGGAAAGGACTCCTGTTGAAGTTAAATCCCAAGTTAGCAAATTTGGCAACAGTTGATCCTGGGGTTAAAGCAGACGGCTTATTTTGGTGATTACATTATCAAAGAATTGAGCAAGTATGTTACCACTTTTGCTTCCTTGGACAAAGTCCTACAATCATTATGAAACGTTTTCAGTCAACAGGTTTTTACCAGGGCCGGCAGAGACAGAAGCCACTTTGTCGGCTATCTCTACAGGAATCAGAATTTCAGAGGCTACTCCAAATACAACTTTTAGGATTCCCAACTCTAATTTTATCCCCAAAGAAGCAGAGACTTCCACAGTCCATGAGGTCATAGACATGCAAACCCAACAACTATCTTTTGGCTGCCTAACTGCTGGGGTTAGTTTAACATTTTATCTCAACAAAAGGCCATAACAGCAGATCCTTAGGTATTGATCACTGTTTGGGGTTATTCTAGAGAACGTTATGCAACTCCTTTTCAGATTCATCCTTCTTTACCCTTAAAGTTTTCAACTGCAATGGAGTCTGAGGTGACTGAAAAAATGTAAACCCTTTTACACAAACAAGCAATCCAAGAGACCCTTTTAGATCCAACGGACTTCTAAGTTCTCTTGTCCTTGTTCAGAAGAAAAACAAGAAAATTAAACCTTTGATGAATTTAAGGTATTTCAATCAGTTTGTCGTTTACCATCATTTCAAGATGGAAACTATTCATCTCAGAGATTTTTAATACGAGACGACTTGGTGGCCCATTTACATTTACAGGGTGCATATTTAGCTATTCCAATCCAGTCCAGATTCCGAAAATATCTTCAGATGCAATGGAAAGGAAGAACATATCAGTTTTCCTCCCTCCTGTTCTGTCTATCTTCTGCACCTTGGTGCTTCACAAAGGCCGTGAAGCCAGTGGAAGCTCAGCTCAGATCTCAGGGAGTCCGGTTGATCATCTATCTGGACGACATCCTTTTGATGTGTCAAAATCTCTTGACTTTACCCTCCCAGATCCAGATTGCATGCTTTCTTTTACAAGATTTGGGTTTCATTATCAACAATGAAAAGTCAATTGTCACTCCTTCTAAACAAATGGAATTTTTAGACTTCCCAATAAATACAGAGATCTCCACTCTTCATTTACCCTAGTCCAAAGTATTAGCAATAAAATTTGAAATTTCACGAACTCTACAGTTTTCCGCACTTTCTGTCAGGACTCTTGAAGGGATTGTAGGTCTTCTCTCCTCATTGATACAATTTTCTGGGTTCTCTCCATTATTAAGGTCTCCAGAGGTTAAAAATGTGTAATATTTTCAAAAGTCTGGCTTATTAGGACGTCATTGATTTATATCCTGAATCTCTGGGGAAGTTACAATGGTTGATAGACTATTTAGATGCCGGTAACAGCAAAACAATGTTGTTGTGCTGCTTCAGGAATCCGCAAGATCTACAGATGGATCCCCACCAAAACCAGAAGAACAGTCACCCAAGCACTCGTCAGCAGCAGGCTGGACCATGGCAATGTTCCTCTATGGAGGAATCACAGCTACACTCCAGAAGAGACTCCAACGCATTCAAAAAGCCTTCGCACACCTCATCCTCGGACTCCCTCGCCACAGCCACACCACCACCCACCTGAGAGATCTACATTGGCTCCCGTTTAAAAAGAGGATCACCTTCAAGCTCCTCACCAAGGCTCACAAGGCACTCCACAACGCCAGACTAGCATACCTCAATGAACAACTATCCTGCTACACCAGAACCAACAACTTCACTCCCCTGACCTCGCCCTCACCACCGTCCCACGCATCCGCCGAACTACCACCGGCAGCAGATCTTTCTCCCACCTCTCCGCCAAGACATGGAACACCCTCCTACCCACCTGCGGCAGACCCAGGACCTGCTGACCTTCTGGAGACTGCTCAAGACCTAGCTGTTTGACCAGTAGCTGCTTCCCCCATCCCCTCAGCGCCTTGAGACCGTCACAGGTGAGTAGCTTGCTCTACAAATGCATTGATTGATTGTTTTGCCCCAGATCGTTTCTTAGAAGCAGATGCAAGCTTGACAGGTGTAGTCAGATCTCGACTGGAGGTGTGTGGTCTCTTCAGGAGCCTACAATGAATTTCAGATCTATAAACGATCGTGGAGCGACAAAGTTCAAACCTCTGGTGCAATTAGCAAAAAGCTTCTGGGAATTCTGTCTTTGCATACAAAATAGCGGTAAAGGCAGAATATCTTCCGGGTGTTCTCAATACAGTCACTGACTGGCATTTGCGATACTTGCAAGATTCAAGCTTATCGAGTAACAAGTCATCCTTGCGTTTTCAAGAAACTATCTCATATGGGGCCATTACAAATAGATCTTTTTGCTTCCAGACTCAATTTTCATCTTCCAAAATGTTTCAGGTGGAGACCAGATACCCTAGCTCTATCAATGGATGCCTTTCTACAGGACTGATCTCACGGAATTGATTATACTTTTCCTTCTTTTCACATGATCAACAGCCTTCTAGCTCATGTAAGACAACAACAATATTTGCTAGTGCTAGTTGTTCACATATGGCATTCCCGGGTGTTGTACCTTTCTCTCCTGGAACTCACAGTGGACTTTCCATTGATACTACTTTCCTTTCCCAATCTCCTGTAAGACCTGGAAGGACATATGCACAAATTAATAACGGACAACATTTTAAATCTTTGGGCCTGGAAAGTGGTGGGATATCCCAATCTAATCCAGCATTTCATCAGAAGTTGTAGACTATATCAGTAAATCCTGGGCTCCGGGTACTACCAAAGCCTAGAAATCAGCTTTGTCTTCTTGGCCACGCTGGTGTGTGGGAAAATCTATTGATCTCTTCACAGCAAAGGTCACCTTAATAGTGAATTTCCTAGCTTCACAAGCTAGTGGGGGAAAAACCTATTTTACAGTTAATCTATATTGTTTAGCAATTGCGGCAAACCCTCCCTACATCAATGGAAAACCAGTTGGAAAACATCCTCTCATGTGCAGTCTTCTAGAGAGAGTACGATTTTGTAATCCACTTCTTCCAAAGTACAGTAAATTGTGGGATGTTAATTTGGTTTTAAAGATGTTGAAGATTCCTCTCTTTCTCTCAAAATGCTTACTGCTAAATTAACAATGCTGTTATGTTTAGTTTTGATCAAATGTCTTTCAGATGTCAAAGCTTTGGATATTTCTTTACGCCATTTCAATCACACTGGTGGTTTGTTTAGCATATAAAACGCACAAAAACAAATGTAACTACTGTGTTTTATCCTTATTTTCCAACTCAACCTTATGTGTAGGCAACTGTTTAAGAGCATATGAACAAAAGACCAACCATCTCAGAGCATCCTTGGATACTCAACTCCTTACCCCCATAAGGAATCCTCACAAACCAGTGTCTTCCCAGGTGCCTGCCAGGTGGGTTAGATGGATTATGTCACTTGCAGGGAGAGACTCCTCCATTTCGGTGATCATTCTTCCATGGGTGCCATGGCATCCAAGGCCTTTTGGACAGGTACTCATTTAGAGGACATTCTGAGATTGGCTGATTAGTCAAATGATAATACTTTTCATTCCTTTTATTGTAAACCTGCGCACACAGCTTCTTCTGTAGTGATAAGCATGCTTTGCACAAGCATAATAGGAGCCTTCGGTCTTGCCAAGAATTGTAGATTTCCCTAGTATTCTTGAAGGAAAATCTTAATTTTATTGACACAGAGGTGTGTATTATCCCACCACAATATTTGCAATAACTATGTGGTTGTAGAAGTTGTAAAAATAAACACTACAAAAACATAAAAAGCCTTCAGACTTCTTCAACACCAGCAAGTCGGTTTCATCGTCTTCAAGGTCTATGATCTTCCTGAATACTACTACTCATTCTCCATCATTTTCTTGAAGAAGCAGTTTTATGGACTTTTCTCAAGAGATATTTACATTTACATAGGCAGTAGGTATTGTGTTTCTCATTTTGCCTTTGCCCCATAAGCCCCATTATCCCTCATGACTTCTTCCTGAAGAAAAGAGGACTATTTATAGTCAAGATAGTTATTATAAGGGTTTCTATGTTCCGGATTGGTTGGGGATTGTACTATTGTTCTGTTACTGTTAGCTTATTGGTTCAAAGCCTAATGGAATTTGTCATTTTTTAGTGTTCTTGACTGCTGCTATTTAAAATAAAGCAAGTTAAGATAGCATAATTCTCACCTCTGTGTCTTTAATAAAAAAGATTTTCCTTCATGAAGACTAAGGAAATCTATATTTTTATAGACCAAAAAGCAGTTATCAAAGGCTTTTCTCTAGTGTCTGATCCTGTGGATAGGAAGGCAGAGGCTTCACTTAAAAGGAAATATGTAGGTATAAATGTCACTATTAGAGTAGAAATACATGGCAGTGTTTGCCTCACAATCCTTTGACAAATGCAAAAGAGAGCACGGGACTCACGTCTGAGCATACCCGTCCCACGGTGACAAATGCAAAAGAAAAGACATGGCTTGGCAGTTCGGGCTGGACTGTTCCCATGAGGCACAGGGTCAAGGCTGATTTGAATATGGCCATGTCTGAACTGGGGTGGTGTGGAGTGCAAAAAAACAATGGATTTAGGCCCAGAACTCTGTACTGGGGTGAATGTATGACATTGTTCTGCATTCTGTCCATCAACTGTTGTTTTGCATTTGTCACCCCGAGTGAGATGGGTATGCTCATACGTGAGTCCCATGCTCTCCACACCACTGGAGTCAGGCTATCCTGGCTGATGACAGCTGATAGCCAGAAACCGGTCCTAGGATACTTGATTCCCGTCCAGGAAAGACATGGCTTGGCAGTTCAGGCTGGCATTTTCCCATGAGGCACAGGGTCAAGGCTGATTTGCATATGGCCATGTCTGAACTGGAGTGGTGTGGAGTGCAAAAAAACGATGGATTTAGGCCCAGATCTCTGTACTGGGGTGAATGTATGACATTGTTCTGCATTCTGTCCATCAACTGTTGTTTTGCATTTGTCACCCCGAGGGGGATGGGTATGCTCAGACGTGAGTCCCATGCTCTCCACACCACTGGAGTCAAGCTATCCTGGCTGATGACGGCTGATAGCCAGAAACCGGTCCTAGTATGCTTGGTTCCGGTACAGGAAAGACATGGCTTGGCAGTTCGGGCTGGACTGTTCCCATGAGGCACAGGGTCAAGGCTGATTTGCATATGGCCATGTCTGAACTGGAGTGGTGTGGAGTGCAAAAAAACGATGGATTTAGGCCTAGATCTCTGTACTGGGGTGAATGTATGACATTGTTCTGCATTCTATCCATCAACTGTTGTTTTGCATTTGTCACCCCGAGGGGGATGGGTATGCTCAGACGTGAGTCCCATGCTCTCCACACCACTGGAGTCAAGCTATCCTGGCTGATGACGGCTGATAGCCAGAAACCGGTCCTAGGATGCTTGATTCCGGTCCAGGGTAAACATGGCTTGGCAGTTCGGGCTGGACTGTTCCCATGAGGCACAAGGTCAAGGTTGATTTCCATATGGCCATGTCTGAACTGGGGTGGTGTGGAGTGCAAAAAAACGATGGACTTAGGCCCAGATCTCTGTACTGGGGTGAATGTATGACATTGTTCTGCATTCTGTCCATCAACTGTTGTTTTGCATTTGTCACCCCGAGTGGGATGGGTATGCTCAGACGTGAGTCCCATGCTCTCCACACCACTGGAGTCAAACTATCCTGGCTGATGATGGCTGATAGCCAGAAACCGGTCCTAGGATGCTTGATTCCTGTCCAGGAAAGACATGGCTTGGCAGTTCGGGCTGGAGTGTTCCCACGAGGCACAGGGTCAAGGCTGATTTGCATATGGCCATGTCTGAACAGGGGTGGTGTGGAGTGCAAACAAAACAATGGATTTAGGCCCAGATCTCGGTAATGGGGTGAATGTATGACATTGTTCTGCATTCTGTCCATCAACTGTTGTTTTGCATTTCACAATCCTTTGAGGCAGATCTTCATTTTCTTTGTCTAGCAATCCGGAGGCTGAAAATTGTTCTAAAGTTTTGGCATGCATGAAGGATCAAGAAAATAACTGTTGAATATAATGCTTAGCAATTTGAAGCCCACAGCAATTGCATCAAGTGGGATGCTTGCGTTCAGACGTCATCTTCATTTAAGGAATTGGAAGGCGATGTTGCCCATAAAGCTTGTTTACTGAGAATGCCCTTTTTATTTGCAAAAATATGTAGGGATTAATTTGAATCAGTGCTTCACATCACATTCAAGAATCAGAAACATACTCAGTCCTTCAAACACAGTTCCAAGTTCTACGAAAATACAAGAATCCTTATGAGGTGTCTTGTCAGAAAAGATCTGAGTGTGCAGCAAATTGTTTCAATTTGAAGCTGAGAGGAAATTCATAATCCTTTCCAGAGCAGATACAGAAGCCAAAAGAAATGATTAACAGCACTCTGGACTATGCCAAGACATTGTTTAAATCAGATCCAGTAGGAGGCAGATTGTCTCTTTTTAAGAGGTTTCAGGAGGTTTGAAACATTCAGTGATGAAATGTTGGGTGCTAGAAGTGGTTTCAGTAGGTTACACAACATATTTCACTCTGATTTACCCAGATTTAGGATTGGTAGTAACTCCATGGCTGCAAGACAAAATAAAGTTGACGGATTTGAAAGAAAACATCAAATTCTTAGTACAACAGAACGCAATGGAGAAGGAATATTATTCAACTGTATTTCTAGACTCTAAGAGATCCCCAGACTATAGACTTGTAATAAACCTGCTGGATGTGCTGCTGGTTTTTGAACTGCTTTCACGTCACCAGTGTATGTGATCTGAATTTCAAATTGTCTAACTCAGAGCTTTTCCTATCAAAACCAATTACTTAAGTAGGACTTTGTCGGGTACAGCTTTTATCCTTGTCCTTCTGAAGGATTCTGACTTTTAGAAAAAGGCTAACAGCCTCCGAAGAACCACGCAACCTCTAGGCTACTGCAGCACTGGCAGTCTTCCGACCGCTGTATTATGAGTTTTTGAGGGGCTGGCCGTGTGGCTGCAACAGTCTTGTGGTGGTGGGCAATGTATTTCCATATATATCGAAGCCTGTGTGAGCATTTCAACTGCATGCATGATACATATGGAAACACACCACTTGCCCATTGCTGGAGTCCGACCCATATGAGGGCAGTCCCGGGAAAGGGAATATGGTGCAAAAAACCCTTATCTTTATTTTTTCGTACACAAGGTTGAGTTCAGCGGATGAAGATATTCCTGTGTAGTGGGGACCTGGAGAAAAATATCCATGTTGAAATCTGCTGGGAAGAACACGAAAGGGGTGAGTATGCACCCCAAATCCTTCATCTCAGCTGACCTTTAGGCAGCGGTCTGATCGCTGTGGTCGGCTCGATGTAAAGGCAACTTGTAATAGTGACGGCAGTGTTGCGCCTCTTTACCGCCCGAATGGAGGCTGCCTTTCCCTGACTGCAGTCCTGGCTGTCGTGTGCTGGCGGTGCCGGTGGTTCGTTAGCAGTCTTCGCAAAGGCCAACTCATCATAACACAGGCAGACCACTGAGCTCACCGGCGTCGGACCAACAAGATGGCGGTCCATGGACCACAAACTCGTAATAAGGCCTTAAGTCAAAAGTTAAAAACTTTGACCGGTACTACCTGCTTGGGGTATCCAAACTTGGCTCCATCATGGTCATCTTGAGATTAGTTCCTAGGTTCCTGTTAATCGTGAACAGTAGTTTCTGATTAGCACTTTATTTTTTCATGATTCTTTTTTGCCTTAATACCTTTTTAAAAATTGATATCTCCATTCCCCTTTATTGTATTTTAGTACATTTTCATTTTAAATTGTGCCATTTTTTTTTTAAGTTGGTTGTGAGATTTTAGTGTTTAAAACATTTTTTTGCCTGTTGTAGTATTGCTAAATACTTTATACATTTTCCTAAGTGAAACCTGTCTGCTCTGTGCCATAGCTACCGATGGTTGAGTCCACGTGTGATGTGGCTGCGTTGGGGGACGTCGAGGATCAGCCGTGCCGAAGCGTTCTGGATTCGTTTGAGTCGTCCCAGGAGCTTGGTTGTTGTTCATAAGGAAAGGGCCTTCCCGTAGTCGAGTCTGCTGGTGATGAGGGCCTGGGTTACGGTTTTTCTCGTGTTGGGAGGGATCCATTTGAAGATCCTGCGGAGCATGCGGAGGGTGTTGAAGCATGACGCGGAGACGATGTTGACTTGCCTTGTCATGGAGAGGGTGGAGTCGAGGATGACCCCCGGGTAGCGTGTGTGGTCTGTGGGTTCCGGGGCTGTGCCTAGCGATGTGGGCCACCAAGAGTCGTCCCAGGCTGATGGGGTGGGTCCGAGAATGAGGACCTCCGTCTTGTCTGAGTTCAGATTCAGTCTGCTGTCCTTCATCCAGTCGGCTACGGCCTTAATTCCTCTGTGGAGGTTGGCTTTGGCGGTGTGGGGGTCTTCGGTGAGGGATATGATCAGCTGGGTGTTGTCGGCGTAGGAGATGATGTTGAGGTTATGTTGTCGTGCGACATGGGCGAGCGGTGCCATGTAGATATTGAACAGCGTCTGGCTGAGGGAGGATCCCTGTGGGACGCCGCAGATGATCTCGGTGGATTTCGAGCGGAAGGGTGGGAGACGGATGCTCTGGGTTCTGCCGGAGACGAAAGATGTGGTCCAGGCCAGGGCCTTCTCTTGAATTCCGTCGTCATGGAGGCGTGCTGATAGGGTGCGATGGGAGACTGTGTCAAAGGCTGCTGACAGGTCCAGGAGGATGAGGGCGGCTGTTTCTCCTTTGTCCATGAGGATCCTGATGTCGTCAGTGGCGGCGATGAGGGCAGTCTCAGTGCTGTGGTTGCTGCGAAAACCGGATCGGGAGGGGTCCAGGATGTCGTCTTCGAGGTAGCGGGTTAGCTGTTTGTTGACAATCGTCTCTGTCACTTTTGCCGGGAACGGGAGCAGAGAGATGGGTCGGAAGTTCTTGAGGTCCTTGGGGTTAGCCTTGGGCTTCTTCAGAAGTGCGTTTATCTCGGCGTGCTTCCAGGTTTCCGGGAAAGTTGCTGTTTCGAAGGAACTGTTGATTGTTTTTCGGAGGTGGGGCGCGATGGTTGTGCTGGCTTTGTTGAAGACGTGGTGAAGGCAGGGGTCATATGGGGGTCCAGAGTGGATGGAGTTCATGATTTTGATTGTGTATTCGATGCTGACGTTGGACCAGGCGGTTAGGCGGCTGTTGCGGATGGTGGTCGCAGGGGTGGTGGACTCAGTGGTGGGTGTGGGGGTGTCGGAGTTGAAGCTGTTGTGGATGTCGGTGATCTTGTGGTGAAAGAAGGCGGCCACGGAGTCGCACAGGTCTTGTGATGGTGGGATGTTGTTGGTGTTGGAGCTGGGGTTGGAGAGTTCTTTCACGATGCTGAAGAGCTCTTTGGTATTGTGTGCGTTGTTGTCTAAGCGGTCCTTGAAGGCGGTCCTCTTGGCGGTCCTGATGAGTTGGGGTGGTGTCTGCGAGTGGCGCTCTTGTGGGCTGTGTGGCTGTCTGGTGTTCTGTTGTGACAGGTGCACTTGGAGGTCCGGAGGTCTTCGGTGAACCAGGCGGCTTTCTGGTTGGCTGTGGAGGTCTTGAGAGGGGCGGTCCTTGATCCACTGTTTGAGGTTGGTCACGGCGGTGTCTGGGTCGGTGGGGATGGCGGGTGGTCTCAGGGCGAGGGTGGTAGTCAGTTGGTCCTTGGTGATCTTGCCCCAGCGGCGGCGAGGCAGCTGTTGGGTGCGGTGGTGTGTGGTGGGTTTCCTGAAGGTGAAGTGGACGCATCTGTGGTCGGTCCAGTGGGGTTTGGTGGTGTGGTTGAAGGAGACGTGGGGACTGGTGGAGAAGATGGGGTCCAGCGTGTGTCTGGCGGTGTGGGTGGGTGCCGCACGAGCTGTTTGAGTCTGAGGTTGGCGAGGTTGTCGATCAGGGCGGTGGAGTTGGCGTCTTTGTTGTTCTCGAGGTGGAAGTTCAAGTCCCCGAGGACGATGTAGTCCGTGAAGGCGAGGGCGTGGGTGCTGTCGAGGTCGGCAATGGTGTCGCTGAACTGTGGTCGAGGTCCGGGAGATCTGTAGACGTGTGTTCCTCTGAGGGTGGTGTTGGGGTCGGTGTGGATCTGTAGGTGCATGTGCTCAGCGGAGGTGAGGGTGTCATCGGTGTTGGTCAAGATTCTGATGGTGTCTTTCTGGATGATGGCGATTCCCCCTCCTACCCCGTTGGTGCGGTCTCTGTGGAAGAACTTGTAGCCCTGTGGGATGATTTTGAGACCTATTACTTGGGTATAAATCATATCCTCCCCAACTAATAACCGAGTTTATTTGCAGTTTATATTCAGTGGTGAGAGCCTAAACTTCTGTTTAGCATTTGCTTCTCATTTTCAAAAGTCAAAATTTAAAATCCCTTTATAGAACGAACAGTTTTTTGCTTTTAATTGGCATAATTCTTGATTAGGTTTTTTCAAATTCTTTTTTGATTCCAATTTGCCAAACTTAGGTTTTTGGTAACCACGGAAGTGGCTGTAATGGAGTGCCTTAGCATTGGAGAGCATAGTAACCTGTGCAAGCAGACAGGGTTGACGTTGAACTGGGATTCTATGAGGAGGATTTCAACAAAGTCCTCAAGGCCTGGGAAAAGCTTCATCTGTTATGAATCGCTTCAATGGAGTATGATGAAGAACAGGAGGAGGCAGAGAATAACTTTTCATAAAATGGACACTGCCCTGAATCTCACATGACTGGGAGTGAGGGTGCCCACAGCATGGACCCCTTAGACCTGCTTAAAATCAGTGACAAGCAGTCAAACAGAGAGTATCAGTCTAAGATGGCTTCCATGGAAGTAGAGAAAAAGAATTTGGCACTGCAGGAAAAGACACTGGCCTTCGAAAACAGGAAGACCAAGTTGGGGCTGTTACAGCCCAATGAGCAGTAGTGAGATGTCACATGCGGGACAACCCCCAAACTCACAGGGTGTGATGCTTAGCTTTGTGGTGGGGGATGGCATAGATAACTGGTTTGCTACTTATGAGAGGGCATTGAGATTGCCCAGGATTGACAAATAATATCAGGGATCATTATAGTGGAGATTTGTGCCTATCCTGGGAAGGGTCATGTTCCTGATGCAGGGTGTGAGGTAGCAGATTCATACATCTTTATGATGCATGCACAAGTTTGTTCTATGAGTAAGCAGATTTTGAGTATTTGTTTTTCAGAGCTGCACCAGCATCTAGTGGACCCCAAGCAAACTGATCTCACAAAGTTCGGAAAGGGCACTAATGTGTGGGTACTCACAATACTGTCCAAGATATCCCACACGGGCGATCCCAAGATGGGAGGGTCAGGCTCTCTACAGGGAAAAAAGGAAGCAACAAGGATATAAAGAAGGAGTTCGCTAAAGGTCCCTCAAAGAATGAGAAAAAGGGAGAGTTCCAAGTCACTAGAAATGGGGTGAGTACAAGGGGAAGAATTTGAATCCCACCCAGGGTGGGGTATGCTTTGACCCTCAGCAACCATGGCACGAGAAGAGACTCTATTCCTGCTCCAAGAAACCATCACAAAGTGGGATGTCCCAAGGGACAGTAAGTGTAGTAATTAGGACAGAGGTTGGCCCTGGTGAAACCAAGTTTTGTGCAGAAGCCACATTAGCTTCCATGAGTGGGATGGATGTTAAAACAAGGGTTGCCTTGCATCTCACAATGGTGAAGGGTGTGTAGATCCCAACTATAAACAAGACCCATATAGAGGCTCTGGGGGAGCAGCATGATGGACAAGCTGATTTCCACAGAGCATATCATTACAGATGTTCTCCATAGGGTTGTCACCATTGACAATGAGGTAATATCCTGTGGCGATTGTCACCTTGGAGTAGGGTGATGTCTGGCCCAAAGAAGGCAGCTGTATGCCCTGCCATCCCAGTGGAGTTTCTGTTGGGCAGTGATCTCAATTCTGTTTGCATGGAAGTTTAAAGGAAGACCAATGCTGAAATTATGGGCCGGCCCAAATGGGTCTGTGTGGTGACAAGGGCCCAGACAGCCCAAAGGTAGAGTCAGGAACTTGGAGTCTGGAATGTTGGCCCAGGTCCCTGCTGCTAGAGGGAAGGGCATGGATGTAGAAAGAACCACAACACTTACCAAAGCCCAAAAGGAGTCTGACCCGGAGGAGAAAGTCTTGAAGCCTTAGATGTGTGATGAACCTGTCCTGAACACTCTGCAGCACCAGGCTGAGGCACAGGAGGAAGGGAAGACCATTGAGACCCACAGGACCTACTCTAAGTAAGTAATTCTTTATTGTTTGATTATTTAAAATCTTACAATATTGCAAATACATAAAATGTGCTGGAGTAATTAAAACAAAATAATAAAAACCGTTACACCATAAAATTCATTAGATTTCATTAAAAAACTAGCTTTCTTTAAGCTTTTAGTAGGAACCTTACAAAGGTAGCGTTCAAACTTATATCATTCGATTGGAGACAGCATGTCAAAGCATACCTACATGTCCTTATTCCACGTACATTAAAAGGTAATTTGAGTAAGGATCTTCTTTCGCTTTGGAGTCCAGGACAAATACATAAAAGGTGGACAATATTCTCCTCTCCATTTTTACAGAGTCTGCATAGTGTGCAACTTTCAAAGTTTTTCCACGGGGGAAGATGACAAAGTCCCGGCAAAATTCCAAATCTCGCTTTAAGAAGAACTTGTTTATTTTTTTCTCACCAAGGTGTTTCCAAGTATTGATTTATTTCCTTTTTTTTGTAACCATTTATTATTGTCCAAGCATGTTTTCTTTTTGTCAGGCTATCTTTGTCATTTACGAGGGAAAGTTGGTTTGTAGTTCTATTGATAATTTTTTGAAAGATGCATTGCTTATCGTATTTTTGCAGATTGTAATAACCGCAAACTCATCTATTGCTTCCTTAAGATAATTCCATGCGGTTGACTTTACGTTATTATTTATTTCTTTCCATAATAACTGTGAAATCTGATTATCATGATCATTTTTTATCCGATTCCAGGTTTTAATAAAATGTCCCTTTCTCGCATAGTATTGGTTACTTAAACCAATCTCCAGTCTAATTTGTGCAGGCGAGGCATTAGTTGGGAGGTGAAATAATGCCTTGTATGTTTTAGTTAGGGCCTTATTTTTTATTTCAGTATCCTTTCCCATCAATGTTTCACTGCCATAGGTGATGGTTGGTAGCAGTCTTGCCCCTATAATCTTCAGAAGCGGCCCATATGTGAGGTTGCTAAGTGACTTCTGTAAGATTCTAAACGCTGCAGTCAAGGCATTTGTCTTCCGTTGAATATCCCTTTTTTGTGGCTGGTGATTACCCTTCTCATCAAAAACCACACCCAAATACTTGTATACTTCAACTTGTTCCAGTTGGGTATTCTCCATGTACCATTTGCTTTTATGTCTTACGTTTATATTCTTGGTGACTACCATGATCTTGGTTTTTGTTTCATTTATCACCATCCCGTTTTCCTTTGCGTACATGAATGTTCGATTGATTAGACGTTGTAATCCAACTTTAGTGTGGCTTAAAAGGATGGCATTGTCTGCATACAACAAATTAGAAATATGCTTATCAGCTAATTTCGGCGGGTGAGCGTTTAATTCATCCTACTGAGAGGAAGGTGTCCAGTACAGTGAGGCTAGGAAACCTAAACCTGGAGCAGCCTGGAGGCTGATATTACCCATGTCCATTAGGGCTTTCCTATTGGGCTTTTCCCATGATATACCCCTACTTGCACACCTGGGGCAGGTGAAGACATGGGAGAGGTTGTTTAACCACTTCTACTGGTACCAGATGCCTAAAAAAGTGAAAGCAATCTGTTGTGCAACCTGTCAAGCCATTGCTCAGCCCCTAAATTCTAAGCCACCCTCAGGTTCATCCTGGTAGCAGTGGATCATGCCTCTATATACCCAGAGTGTAAACTCTTCATTGGCCCTACCTGGTTCCTGTCATTGGGCCTAACCCCTAGTTTTGACTAACTATATACCCAGAAGCAGTGCCTCTGAGTATGGTGACTGAACGTGTGGTTGCCAGGGCCCTGCTTGGCATTTTTGCTAGGGTAATGTTCCCCAAAGGGGTCCACTCAGAGAGGAGCAAAATCTTCATATCTGCATACTTGAAGGCTATGTGGGAGGAGTGTCATACTCAAATGCTCCCCAACTAATAACCCATTTTCATAAACCTCCATATGGGTCATCAGAAAAATCTTTATCCTGGTTTCTTTACAAGGTTTCTGGAGGCAGGGGCAATGTGGATATATGCCCTACTGAACCTTTGGCAAAAGAACTTGTGCGCATACCCTCCCATTTAGTTAATCCCAAAAAGGTTACTGAAAATGCAAAGGAACAGCGCTTGCAGCCTCGGAAGTCATGGTTTCCTCTACTGAGGAAATTTGCAATAGCATAAGAATTTTTAATTCTGATATCTTGCCTTCTACAAAATCCTTTCCTAACCTTGATTTTTATATCTCATCTGAAATGGTCAATCTGGAGGAAAGAATCTATAAGAACAGCATATGAACATCACAAGTTCTTGTTTTGTAAATGGTGCCTATCAAGGGAATTCTTACAAATTAATTATGTCAGAGACTTTTTAATTCCTACCGGAAGCTTTTGATATTGGCCTGACGGTGGCTATTCTGAGATTGCAAAGGGCTTCAATTAAAGCTTTTGGATCACAATAGAAAGATATTTCTATTGTCTTCTGCCAGGTATTCTCGTTGCCTAAAAACATTGGAGGTTAGTTTTAGGTCCTGGGAGGGCCGTGTTCTACGCATTAGCACAAGGCAAAGTCGCTGTAGCGCTAAAGCTTTTTATCTTTGATGTACTGTATTACTTTTGTGCACTACTAAAGCAACTTGCACTTTAATTTTTAACCAGAAGCATTGTACTTCCACCTACGGCTGATGCTTAGGGTTGATTGGCTCACCTTGGCCAATCAGACACTAGCCAGGAGGAGCCAGTTGTTGCCCCCTAGTTACTTGATGCATGCTACAGCGCAGACGTGCCATCTTCCGCCAGGTATTCTGATTGTCCAAAAGCACTGGAGGCTTGTTTTAGGTCCTGGGAGGGCCGTGTTCTACACATTTGCACACTGCAATGTCGCTGTAGCGCTAAAGATTTTAATGTTAATGTACTGTGTTACTGTCATGCACTACTAAAGCAACTTGCACTTTAATATTTAACCAGAAGCCTCATGCTTCTGCCTACAGCTGATGCTTAGCACTGATTATCTCACCTTGGCCAATCAGACGCTAGCCAGAAGGAGCCAGTTGTTGCCCCCTGCTACTTGATGTATGCCGCAGCACAGATACGCCGTTGGTGTGCCGAAGGCGCGCCAAAGGCAAGCCCATCTGCACGCCGGAGGCGCGCCAAAGGCAAGCCATCTGCCCATGTCTGTGCCTGGACAGCGCCAGGTGCCACACACTCTGCCCATTCAAACAGGCATAAGTTATGATACTTTCGCAACAAGCTTTTGCTTATCGAGGCTCAATGCAACACTTATACTAATCCTGCTTGGTCCCCATTATGGGGTCCCCTTAACTGTAAACAATGCACACTCAAAATAAGGGTGGGTGGTCTAACCAGAGCTCCACCTCCGCATATCTCTGAGTTCAGGATCCTCAACTTGAATTCTGCATCTCTGGTCAAACATCATGAAGAGGTGTTTGAGCTATTATTAGGGGAATCCCCGGATGTGCTGTTTTTAACAGAAACCTGGCTGACACAGTACTCTGTGGCAGAGTTGTGGTTGGCATTACCTCAGGGCTATGCTATGAAGCAACAAAACAGAGTCAGTAACAGGGAGGGGCATTCCGATAATTTTTAAAGAATCCTACTCCTGCAGTTTGACTAGGGAGGATATCGCAGGTTGCGAAAATGCCCTTTGTGAAATCACCCTAAACTGCTTACGGTACCTGGCCTGCTTATATACCGACCGCCAGAGCCTTCAAAAGCATTCAGGAAAGAGTTGGTTAACAAGGTCGCCATATTGGCTAGTAAATCTGCAAATTTTAACATCCTAAGAGATCTTATTCTCCATCTGGAAGACGATCACAAGAAGGAGATTGCTAGCCTTTTAGCGGATCTAGAAGCCTGCTAGCTACTGCAATGCGTTTCCCAGCTCTACGCATTTAGCAGGACACCTGCTGGATCCTGTATTCTCCAATCTGCTCTCTATAAAGGTCCTCCCTCCGCTCCCTATGGCTTGGTCGGACCATTTCCTTATCTCTATAGCCCTGAGCTGGCAAGGACACCCACTTTTGATTTGTCCTCATGCTACGTTAAAACGATCTAGCACAAACTAGATGATGATAATTTCTGTTATCTACTGCAAGCACAAAAATCCCAGTTGCCCCCCATTATAGATGCAGCTAATGTCCTCTGTCAGCATTGGCTTACACATGCCTTAGATAGCTGTATTCCCGCAAAACATAGTTATAGGAAAAGAGCTCAGTCTAACCCATGGTTCAATGAATCTTTGACTCTCCCGAAACAAAACTGCAAGCTGTTTGAGCATGTTTGGAGATGCTAATATGACGTAGAAGCCAAGAGTCAGTATCGCGCATACATCAAGGCCTACCACAAGTTGATTCGGAAGGCCAAGGCTGAGCATATTGCTTTGGAAATTAGAGAGCGCAGCAATCCCATAAAAACAATCTTCTCCAATCTCATTGTTATGAAGAGCTCGAATTCGGTAGCTGAACACCCCATCACCTCAACCAATCAATATGATGAGTTGGCCAGTTACTTCATGAACAAGGTGCAGAACATCTATAAAAATTTCCCAATTGTGAATGACAATATGGGTTGTATGGGAGGGACAAGTAACAATGGGACAAGAGATAACGTAAACAATGAAGGAGGGGCATTACTCTCTTTCCCTCTATTATCCTTTTCAGAGGTTGAGTCTCTTTGCAACAAAATCAAATCAGGCTCCCCAGCAGACCCCATGAAACCGAACCAACGCTGTAAAGTTCAAAACCACCGGTCTGCAGTGAGCTGATTAACCTATCCCTAACCTTAGCGTCAGTACCGCTCGCTTGGAGGCACGCCGAAGTGACACTGTTACTTAAAAAACCCTCCTCCCTGAACACATCCAAACCTGAAAATTAGCACCTCATATCCCGTTCCCGTTCTTAGGCAAAGCCACTGAATCCCATGTGAATCCCATCCTCACGAAGTTTGTAGAGTTCAATGAGATATTGGACCTCACAGAATGGTTTTAGATCACGTTACAGCACTGAATCCGCCCTTTTGGCAGTGACAAAGCAACTCTGTAGCTCTTTGGATGAAGGAAACTGCGACACAGATTCTTCTCGACCTCAGCGCCGCTTTTGACACAGTATCTCAAAAGATCCTATTGCTAGGTTTGCTGGAGATAGGTATCGCGGGAGTGGCCTTGGCCCGGTTCAGATCCTTTCTGGATGGTGGAACATTCCAGGTCACGGAACCACCCTACTGTTCTCAGGAGTACGCCGCCCGTTCTGCTGGGATCGATTTTGAGCCCCACGCTCTTTAATATTTACCTTCAACCCCTTGCAGAGGTAGCAAAAAAACAAAGGACTGTCATTAGTTTCATATGCTGATGACACCCAATGGGTTATTTCCTTCTCCAAAAAATTCAAAAATAACCTCACTAAATTCCAGGAAGACATGCTGGCTATTACAGAGTTGATGACAGCAAACTGTCTGCAGTTAAAGGCAAGTTAGTCTGAAAACTTGCTGCTAGGGAGACACGGTCATTTGTGGTCAGATCAATGGTGGCCAGAGGCGTTGGGGCCTGCACCCCTGCCCAAGGAGACTGAAAAATCTGGGAGTATGGGTGGACAGTGGGCTGTCCTTCAAAGACCAAACAAAATCGGTTGCAGGGGTATGTTTCGGGCTTCTGCATGGACTCAAGCCAATCTATGCAATTTTCGACTCACAAACTCGCCAGACCATTATTCAGTCTACGATCTTATCTAGACTGGATTATTGTAATTCCCTTTACTTAGGTGCAAATAAATCTGGGATTCAGCGCTTACAGAGGGTACAAAATGCTGCAGCACACACTCTTTTCACCCTCCCAAAATTCTGCTCAGTATCAAAGCTCATACCTAACTACACTGGCTGCCAATTGATAAAAGAATTCAGTTCAAGACATTATGCTTTGCCCATAAAATTCTGACTCAACAAGCTTCTCCTGTCCTATCTGATCTGCTGGAGCCCTATTCACCCCGATGTACGCTGCGTACACTTGGAAAGATTTAGGTGACAGGGTATAAATCTGAATGTGAATTGGCAAGACACTCTCAGCTAGTGCCAAATAACTAATTGTTTGTGAGTGAAAAACCTTTAATTACAGAATAGTGAGGGCAGATCTTTAAATGAGACCTTCTCTTTTTTCAGTGCCAACTTCCTTTGTGCAGAATAAAGTCTGCACCAAGGTTGGGATGCACCAGACTGTTTAAAATCACTACTCTAGGCTTGACACAGAACAGGTTCAGGATCTTAACCCGTTGCGTGCGCGCGTCGGCCAACGGCCGTCGCGAGCACTACCTCGGTAATGCTGCACACGTCTGTTGGCTGGCACGGCCCCGCCCACTTGATGGAACTCCTGCACTGCGGCGTAATTTGCGCCGTGGTTAAGGAATTAATGTTTAAATGATGTGTACACTTTGCAATTGCATGTGTAAGTCACCTGCCTGGACATAGAGCACTATGTATAATGTTACTTTTTTTTACAGCCTACATCCTCCAATTGCTTGCTATCTCAGACAGCCTTCTCCCACTATATACCTCAACCCTTGCATGAAAAAATGACCTTGACTTACTTCTGCTTGATTACTCTGTTTTCTTTTTCCAGATTGTCTCTCTTCTTACCTTTCATGTTCAGCATACCTTCTATTTCTGAGTGTAGCCTCATCTCAGACTCATGCCTACATGTCTCAATCAATCTTATTGTAATTCTGCAATTGTCTGATGTCTCATTTGATGGATCACAACCTTATTTTTTAGATCATAACCATCCCTCTTTAAAAACCTACCCCTGTATGCTAACATTGTCTAATACTCACCAGCCTATCGATCTCTCCAACCATTCACCTACCTGGTATTACATTAATCTATCACTAAGTAATTACATGCAATTTTTCTAGAAAGCACATGACTAATCTCAGTACTCATTAGATTAACTGCTAACATTGGGTTTCGGATTAGCGTGTACTTACTGTAAAGTGCTAAAATGCATTGTCAGGGGTAGTGAGCACTATATAAATACAATTACAATTACAATCAAATTAGGAGCAGATAAACAAAATGCTTCCTTACCATTTCAGCATTTTGTAGCTTTGTATTGCAGAGGAAAGGTTGTAATGCATGAAATAAGCATGGCTGGCAAACGACAATTTGAAATATTTGAGCAAAGGGTCACAATGTGGGCAGGATTGGTTTGGTGTGAAGTTCTCAAGATGCTTTTATTTCCTGAAAAAAAAAGATTCCAGAATGGTTTATGTGCTTTTGACCTGCCGGTGGCTGGGGGTGAACATTACATGTACTTGTGCACTGTGAGCCCAGCGAGAAAGGACACCTAAAGGAAACAATTGTAGCTGCTTCACCTGCAACATATTTATGGAACAATGTATACATATATATATAAGGGACATTGAGTGACTCTGATAGTATGGATCTCATTAGTGCTGCCAGAAGGCAGCTACAGCTGTCTGTAGCCAGATGCTCAAAACAAGGATACCAGTTCATCTCCTGCCCCACCTTCTCTTCTGGCTTTACAAAATAAAATATGGCGATTAGCAAGACTGATCAGGAGATACTACTTGGCAATAGATGCCATCTATCCCTCTTCTTGGTCACCTTTTTCACCTAATTGTTTATTTTGTTACATAGCTCATAAAACAGAACATTCATTTTGGGATGTTGGGGGAGCTTTATAGAATTGTGGTGTCAAATATTTCACACATGCTTCATTTTCTTTTGCAAAGATTCAATGGTTGTAGGCCCCAGGCATATCTTCCTCCTCCACTACCCCCTTCGTACAGCACATCATTGTATTATATTGTATTGCAGCACTCACATAGCGCTTACTACCCCCATGTGGGGCGCTGAGGCGTTTGCATGCTTGAGTTTTTGGTTTTATCCTATGTGGGAAGTGTTTCCACGTCATGTGTGATGACCACTGAGATGCAGGTATCTTATTGAGGGATGCAGCGCATAGCAGTGTGTTTGCTAATGAAGTGTAAGAGACAGATGCACAGTTGTATGGGTTTCAGTATGTTGATAGCTTTGAACCTGTCTGCAGGACCCTTTATGGTACTTCTTATAATATAGTCTGTTTAGCTGGATTAGCAGGATTGTTCAATCTGAGATTCTGTGTATAGTTGTGGTACTGAGCGGGCATTCTTGAAGGGAGGGAGAAGTGGTGAGATCTGCTGGGATGGGCATTTTTCATTACCTTGGGACCTGCAGTGAAAGGACTGTACTAAAGTCCTCTAAATTGTCCAACAATGTTTGACAGATCCCACCAGTTATTCCATGCCTGCTCATTTGGTGATGGCTGTTTTTTGGGCTGCACTGTGCTGGTGATGAACAACCCTCATAGCAGATATGTATTGCGTGAATTTAAGAGGTATAGGTTTTAATTTGTTGCTGACCGCAGCGTATTATGGATTTAGTGCCATTGTGTGCCATAACTGTTGTCTTTGCAAGTAAATAACTAAACAATGCCTGGAGAACCATAGGTCAGTCCTTTTAGCTTACCTGCTTTGCTTCATGGACATAAGTCTGGTTGAGTTGTTTCCAACTCATGGGTTGTAAACTGTGGATTGTGCTTGAAGGTATGACTGTTTCCCGGGCTCTGTTACCTGGATGTGGATGGTGCCGTTATTCATTGGAATATCAGAATTAGATGGTGTTCTAAGAGAGAACACTGTACAAAAAAAATTAAAAAGTAATACTGTTACTTTGGATGCTAATCATTGTCCAAACTCTCGTTAAGTTTGAGGGATACGTCAGTTGAGGCAGTTTGAGTGGTACATTCAGTGCTTAGCTCAAGATCACACATATCACTTATCTCAGTAAGAACCCAATGTTAGATCCCATATCTGCTAGATTCCGTAGACGGACCGGCCATTAGATCAAACTTCCTCGTCAAACATTAGCACATTCCCAAGCCAGATCCAAGAATCTGAAAATTGAAAACTTAGCCTGCCATTAAAAACTGGGATATCATTAAGGACCAAAACGTGGCAAAAGACAAGTATGAATAAATAAGAGGACCATTTCTTATCTTATTTGTTTATTGTGTGGTCCAAAGAAATGTTAATAACTGTTTCAGAAGTAATAAAAGGAAACACAAATTACCATAATATGGCAGTGTTACACATCACACGTACAACTGAATGGAGAGAGCAGGGTGAGGTACAGCATGAAGCAGGCGCTTCAGTCAATAGCCTTTTACTGGCTAGATCCTTTGTTTAATTCTCATGTTATTAAGTAAGGATTGGCTGTTCTTCCAGATATATGTGAAATGATTTGGAGACGTCACTTCAGTTCCCAGTGCAAAGATGACAGAGAAAACCCCATATATAACTGACATTAATAGGTACCTTTTTAGTAGCATCAGTTCAGAGGCATTGCACTAAATGGGCATTTATTCAGTGCTTCCATCTTAATAAGGGTCAATCACTTTAGTGATGAGCTGAGGCGTATCTGTAAGCATTGCAAATGAATCTGCTGCTGCACCTAATTATGTGTAGGTGAAACAAAAGTAGAGAAAGGGGAAAATGGAAAAAAAACAGACAAAACAGACACAGGCATAGAAGGCTTTCCTACTGCGTATCTACAGGTCAATTGCTACTATATTTTGGAGACAGTTCAGTGAGTAATAGACTGGAGGTATCTGCATGCTACAGCCTGCAGATCACCGTACCTACTCACTGCCAGAAAACTGTGCAGGCAAATGCACTTACTGCAGCGATCTGCCAGAGAATCTGATATCCATGCGAATGCTTGTGAGTTAATAATGCATTGTTAGACTTGGCCCATTCTGTAGGGTCAACGCAAACCTTTTTGCCTTCATCCTCCTGGTTTCTGAATCCGTTTTTGTTTGCTTTTAGGACTCTGCACACTTAACCACTGTTTAACCAGTGCTACAGTGCACGTGCTCTCTCTTTAAAACATGGTCGAATTGGCTTATATCCAATTGGCATGTTTAATTTACTTGTAAGTCTCTAGTAAAGTGGCACTATCTGTGCCCAGGGCCTGTAAATTAAATGCTGCTAGTGGGCCTGCAGCACTGATTGTGCCACACACCTAAGTAGCACTTAAAACATGTCTCAGGCCTGGCATTCCAGCCGCTGTGCAGTTTTAAACTGCCATGTCTCTGAATCACATGACTGGGTGTGGGTGACAGTTGGGCTTTGTGTATTCCTCCTAGACAGCCTCACACACAAATAGGAGCTTCAGTGTGACTGGATGGACCATCACTGGCAGGATGGGAGGGAGTAGCTAGGCTCAGTCCAACTTACACATGAACAGTTTCCTGTTGCCATACAAAGGGCTGCATACCCCCTGAAGTTAGTCTGGAGCCAGGGCCAGGAAAGCTGGGCACTTGTGTCCTTCAAAGGCACGCTTTTAGACGGTTCTCCCCATGTTTAAGGGACCACTGGGTATGAATACTGGACCTCAGACACCACTACTTTGGTACACTTCTGGACCTGTGGATACTGGGTCAGTATGAAGGACTGCTGTGCTGCTACAAAGACTGGCACTCTGTTGGACTGCTGCTCTGATGGAACTGATGTCTTGCTGAGCTGACCTTCTGCCTCCTGCCCTCTTGTCTGGGGGAGAAGGACTGGACCTGCATCTACTGGAGCCTGATACCAGAGTTACTCCTGCTCTGAAGCCTCAGGGACACAACTGGCTTCCAACAATATTGCCACTGCACCTGGACTCTGACATCTGTCGGTTTACCCTGCCAAGTGGTGCCACCTCAGGCTTGGACCACTGGAAGTGGGTTTAAGGTGCTCTGCCAGCCTCTGTGGAGCCAGCGGAACTGATGCATTACCTCTGCTGCACAGAGCAAATCAGAGCAGAACTGATACATCTTAGCTGTTGCGCGGATGGGACCCGTAGCAATGACCTGTATCACCGCCGCAGTCCATCGGATCCGCCACTGCGTAACACATCCTCAGTTCAGGCCCTCAAATCCCTCCTCGATGGCGGCCTCAAAGACACCGGACTCCGCATCGCTGCTTTTCTGAACCGACACATGCCCTCAACTGCGTGTCGCATCTGCTGGACTTCACATCACATGCCCCTTCAATGGGATCATTCATGACGAGGCAGGCCCTTGCATTGCAGCCTTGCCATATCTCAAAACCAACACATATCTTTGGTTGCGCAATGCCTCTTCGCTGCCGATCCAAGCATCGCTCCGCACGCCCAGATTTAAGGTACTTTGTTCAGTGGGCCTAACTGGGTCCGTCTGGCTTGCACGTGCTCCATCGTGGTCTGCCTGAACTTATGATTTTGTTTCGGTCTGGTGCATCCAGATATCCACAGTTGGCGCTTTGTATTTTTTGGCACTATTTTCACTAAAATCCTTAAAACTGCATATCTCCGGTTCTACTGATTAGGTGTTTGTTGTTTTGGTCTTGTGCTATTTAATAAAGAAAGGTCTATTTTTCTAACTTGCTGTGGGACCCTTTTTGTGTGATGGTTTCACTTTATTATTTTTTGAAGTGTTTGCACAAATACAATACACATTGCCTCTAAGTTAGGCCTGACTGTTCTATGCCAAGCTACCAGAGGGTTGAGCACAGGTTAATTTAGTGTTGGCTTGTGCCTCATTCTGACAACCAATAACCCAATTTCTAACATGCATCTATTGCAGAGATTTGTGTATGACAGAATCATAGTGAGGCTGATCAGAGGGTTCATGCACCGACTGCAGACACCTTATTGTAACCTGCATGACACAGTGGTGGCTGCCTCAGAACAGGGGTGGTGTGGCGGGAGAATGGATTAAAAAAAATGTACCTTCTCTGTCGCGCAGTGCCACCGCACCCCTCTCCTCCATCCTCTTCAGATCTGCTATCAGCAGTGGAAGCACCCAGGCATCCGGGCTCTACCAGCCAATCACGACGGTGCATGAGCAGCATCGTGACTGGGCTGAGCTGCCTGTTTGGCCTCTCAGGCAGTGCCTGGGAGGCTGGGCATGTTCTCTAAGGGGCTGTGTAAAATAGCCCCATGGAGAACATGCTTAGTGCACATGACACTGTGACTGGCCCAAGGGCTTAAATGAGTGCAAACCACTCCTCACTCTGCTCTTGCATAACAGAGCCCAAACATGCCCGATTCCGAGTGCCTCATAGAAAAATAAAATGATAATAACGTCCTGTTATTATCATTTCCTTTTTCTTTTCTGCACTGCTGAAATACCAGCGGGGCGACGCTGGTTCAATCCTAGTAAGATACTTCTCTCACAGCAGTGCCCTGACCGTCAGGTGATTGAAATCATCCAAGCTTCTCACATTTTGAGGATATGTTTCAATATTAATTTAGAAAGAAGAAAAATATTTGTGACTTATCGGTTTAAAAACATGATTTTAATTTTTCAATACACTGACAAAACCTACAACTGACATATTAAGTTGCCACGTCTCGCTGCCCTCTGAGGCCTACATAGCAGTAACATGCATAAGTAGTTAGAACCAGAACATCAGGCAGAGCCATCCAACACAGAAGTGATTCAAAACATCTCTTTGACCAGTGGAAGGTTATTAAAACCACCCTTTCAGGCTATGGGCAGCTATGGCTTTCTTTTGGCAGACCTATTGTTTGGAATTTTACATATAATTACAGTGGACTTTGGGTTTAGCCCTTGAGCAAGACTGGATGGTTTTGCTGTCTATCCTTCTCTTCTCTTTTTTATTTAGTGCGATTTTATATAGCGCAAACTTTAGCCGAAGGTGTCAGAGCGCTTTACATAAGAACCAGTTGCAAAACATAAGGACTTAGGATTACATGCGTTACATAAAAGATACAAACAGAAAAAATTGCAAATGTACAAGATGTAAAGTCACACAAGGAAGAGATACAAACAGAAAGAAAAATTGCAAATGTACAAATAGTAAAGTTACTCAAGGAAGAGATACAAATGGATATACTCTAAGAGTTACATAGGAATGGTAGAGAGTACAAAGTCTACTGCATATACTAAAGTTCCATTAAGTGGGGTCAGAGGGGGGGACGCAGTCACAGCACCAAGGGAGGGTGGGACGGATACAAGGGTATGGAGAAAAGGCAAAACAGAAAAGGGAAGAAATGTTTGAGAATTGTCAAGGGGGAAACGAGGGAAAAGGGTAAGATCATGGGTCAGGGTCCAGTGAAAAGCGGCTGAGAGCAGCAGCAAAATGGCGGCCAGGATAAAAGAAAAAGTGAAGAAGTACATGAGAGTCCATGGTGGGACAGGCCGCTCCGATGAAGAGTGTTCTCTGGGGGCCTGGGGTGGGTATGTTACGGAAGGGGCTGCAGTGTGCCAAGCAATATAGGTCGGGACGGGAGGGTAGGCATGTCCAGAGTTAAATTGCAGGACCGCCATCACTCACTGCAAGCTCCGGTTTCCACAGGCTCCGGTTTTCAGCCATGGATTACACTGGAGCGGTTCTTTGCAGGCTACTCGCCGCAATCACCAATCCTCCCAGTCGGAGGGGGGAGAGCCGCCAGCTCAGACTCCAAAGCAGCGAGGCATCTCTGCCGAACCAGCGGCCATGTTCGTAAAGGCTCTGTGGGCGCTCCCTCCAGAAACTCGGAGGGTGCAAGCAGGCCATCCGGATCGTTCCTGGGTTCCGCAATGCCTGGATAAATGGGCAAAATCCTTGAGTAGGGTGGTGGTCGGATGGGGAGAGCCACCAGCTCAAACTTTACAGCAGTGAGACATCTCCGCCGAGCCAGTGGCCATGATGATAGAGGCTCGGTGAGCTGGGAGCCAACACAGCAAGCACGCCTCTGGAAACTCTTAGACTGCCGCTGGGTCCTCGAAGTGCTAATGCCCCACACTTGACACCATCTCAGTCTCTGCACCAAATGGCAGCTCACATGCCACGGTAGAGTGACCCACTGCAATGTCCTAAGCCACTCTCAGTTCATGAAAGCTCATTGATTGCGGTGGCCCCTGATGTGCGACCCTCTCATCTGAAAGGACACCGACCCGCTCGCAGAGCGCTGTCGACCTTGCTGTTCTATTCTTTCTGGAGCAGGCGAAGGTCACTTTGGTGCGCCAGAGTCAGTTTACCCATACACCGTACTCTTGAATGCGGCTAAACAGACTCCGGTGATTAGGGAATCAAAACAAGGACTCTTGATTTAATTAATGACTTTCCTTGCTATCCTTTTGCATGTCTCACCCTAGAACATTTCGGTCTTAAAGTTTTCTGATTGGAAGAGTTGTATGATTACATTGCATACTCGAGGGGACTCGTTTTATTTTGTGCACTCACTCCATGGGAATCCAAGTGTTTCCTTACTCTCTCTCCCACCAGAACATTTCAGTCTTCATGAGGGATGATTCTTCATTTGAAAAATACTGTACGTCATAACACATTTAATTATGTATCTTATCTGTGTGTTTACACAAATCAATTTGTTTGTGTCTTTTTTAGGTCTCGTATAGTGCAGCGCATGCGCTACCTCTGCGAGGCAAAAACTAATCTGTATGTTGGGAGAAACTCCGCCTATTGCCAGGTAATTTCTCCTTCTGCTTGCCATTTGTTTAACGTTGTATGGTATCAAAAAAGGAGGGTTAACCCAATAAAGTCACTGGGACCTGGGTATCTAGCGTTAAGAAGGAAGGGTCCCAGTAAGGAAAGCGTTTAAGTAGAGACAATTTAAATAAAGCAATTGAAAATAAATGCATCTATAATGTTTAATTCAAATTATAGGGAAAGGTAATCAAAGCCAAATACACAAATTACAGTTGTATTAGTGCCCCTGGGGGTAAGAGGGACGTGCAGTCGTGAGGGTAGTGTAGGAAGGGATAGTGATAATAAAAACACGTATTATTCAAACATTCATATGAATTCAATGTCGAATAGACAGTAGAAAGATCATAAATCAACATAAAAGTTCATAATGCACATGCCCCAATGTCCATACTATGCAAGAATTATGGGTAGGAGGAGGCTGTGTTTCAAAGTAAGGAAGTCGACGTTTCGACCCAACGGAGGCAGGAATCAGTAAAATCCTTGCAGGTGGGTCTTCATCAGGATGGGAGAGGGGTGGTGGGGCAGACAACCTGAATTTAAATAAATATATTGAGTCAGTGTAACACTATTAGAGCCGACCAAATCGCAATTTGCATAAGGGTATACATATTATTCATTAAACAAACCTGAATATATCAGTGTTGGTGAGTAGTAATCATTTGATGAAGTCGATGTGAGCATTCAACCCTGGGTGAAAAATTAAAATTGTGCCCATTAGAACTAGAATTAGATTTAATGCGTGCTCATATCAAGAGCTGGGGAAAAGAATTCTCGACTTACTTGAGAAGTAAAGTCCGATATCCCAAAGGGATAAGGCGAAACGATCCGGGTGCTGAACAGGGAGGGACCACTCTACGTATCTGAATACAGGAGGACATTGTTCAGATGGAATCGGCCAAGGTAAAGTTACTCGAGATGGAATCACGAGAAAAAACAATAATCGGTAGGGCTTACCGATTTTCGTAAAGTATAGCTTGTGTCCCAGGTGCAGGAATGGATAAGTCGGGATCCGTATCCTGATCAAAAGGGAGACAGGAGGAGGGCGTCATTCTTAGAGAATACTCGGGTTTAAAGTACATAAGTCAATGTTAGTATCGGGAGCCGCCGTGTGGAGGGGAAGGGATTACCGGTCAATTGCGGCTCATTGAGGATCAAGCGTCTCTCTCGGCTGCCTCGAGGAGAACGCCGAACTTCCTGGTATGCCGGTTGACATAGCAACAGGAGGTCACGAGATCATGGTCAGTGAAGAAAGACTCAAAGAGTCACTTGTAGTCAAGGTAACACGTATGGAAGTCGGTATGCATCGGAGTAATAAATCTGAAGTCCAGATTACCTAGGTAATAGACATTAGATGGAACCAACAGCATTTTTATTAAAAAAGGTAGTCTTTCAAAACTAAGTAAAGTGGGGGTATAAGTAATAAAGAAATCGAAAAAGCTGTTGGAATACATAGTTCGTGATTTGGGCATGCCAGGGTAGTTATTTAACCTAATAGAAGGAAGTAAGTTTAATTAATCTAAAGACATGGTCGGTAGGGCGTATTGGTGCATGCGTGAGTGGCATCTCACCCTCACAATGGAGGATAAACTCAGTAACAGATAAGCATTGATACGATAAGCGTAGTCATGAACAGTTACACTGCGAACCTGCTTATCGTATCAATGCTTATCTGTTACCGAGTTTATCCTCCATTGTGAGGGTGAGATGCCACTCACGCATGCACCAATACGCCCTACCGACCATGTCTTTAGATTAATTAAACTTACTTCCTTCTATTAGGTTAAATAACTACCCTGGCATGCCCAAATCACGAACTATGTATTCCAACAGCTTTTTCGATTTCTTTATTACTTATACCCCCACTTTACTTAGTTTTGAAAGACTACCTGTTCTAATAAAAATGATGTTGGTTCCATCTAATGTCTATTACCTAGGTAATCTGGACTTCAGATTTATTACTCCGATGCATACCGACTTCCATACGTGTTACCTTGACTACAAGTGACTCTTTGAGTCTTTCTTCACTGACCATGATCTCGTGACCTCCTGTTGCTATGTCAACCGGCATACCAGGAAGTTCGGCGTTCTCCTCGAGGCAGCCGAGAGAGACGCTTGATCCTCAATGAGCCGCAATAGACCGGTAAGCCCTTCCCCTCCACAGGGCGGCTCCCGATACTAACATTGACTTATGTACTTCAAACCCGAGTATTCTCTAAGAATGACGCCCTCCTCCTGTCTCCCTTTTTATCAGGATACGGATCCCGACTTATCCATTCCTGCACCTGGGACACAAGCTATACTTTACGAAAATCGGTAAGCCCTACCGATTATTGTTTTTTCTCGTGATTCCATCTCGAGTAATTTTACCTTGGCCGATTCCATCTGAACAATGTCCTCCTGTATTCAGATACATAGAGTGGTCCCTCCCTGTTCAGCACCCGAATCGTTTCGCCTTATCCCTTTGGGATATCGGACTTTACTTCTCAAGTAAGTCGAGAATTCTTTTCCCCAGCTCTTGATATGAGCACGCATTAAATCTAATTCTAGTTCTAATAGGCACAATTTTAATTTTTCACCCAGGGTTGAATGCTCACATCGACTTCATCAAATGATTACTACTCACCAACACTGATATATTCAGGTTTGTTTAATGAATAATATGTATACCCTTATGCAAATTGCGATTTGGTCGGCTCTAATAGTGTTACACTGACTCAATATATTTATTTAAATTCAGGTTGTCTGCCCCACCACCCCTCTCCCGTCCTGATGAAGACCCACCTGCAAGGATTTTACTGATTCCTGCCTCCCTTGGGTCGAAACGTCGACTTCCTTACTTTGAAACACAGCCTCCTCCTACCCATAATTCTTGCATAGTATGGACATTGGGGCATGTGCATTATGAACTTTTATGTTGATTTATGATCTTTCTACTGTCTATTCGACATTGAATTCATATGAATGTTTTAATAATACGTGTTTTTATTATCACTATCCCTTCCTACACTACCCTCACGACTGCACGTCCCTCTTACCCCCAGGGGCACTAATACAACTGTAATTTGTGTATTTGGCTTTGATTACCTTTCCCTATAATGTGAATTAAACATTATAGATGCATTTATTTTCAATTGCTTTATTTAAATTGTCTCTATTTAAACGCTTTCCTTACTGGGACCCCTCCTTCTTAACATTTGTTTAACGTTGGCATAGCATTTCTGATGGGTGCTTATTATTGGCTGTAGTTAGGATGCATCACTTCCGCTTATTCGGAAGCAGCACAGCCTAACTACAGTTTTCGTCTGCTTTTGTGCTCTTTCAGCTCTTTAACTCGTGTGTTTAAGGACTCTTTTTTGCCCTTGGTTCATCAGTGCATGGCAGCGGTGAACACCACACACAACACTCTTGGCAAAGGCTGGCGCTTCTTGTTTCGTTTTTGTCCCGGCAGCTACCTCTGCATCAGACCACCACCAGCGCTGCAGCTGCTGGGCCTGCTGTGCAGACTCATCCCCTTGCCAGACTGTCATCTAGCCCGCCTGACTCCTTTAAGTAGCGAGGTGACTCAGCCCCCTCTCCCCGCTCCGGCAATTCACTGCCACCATGGCGTCTGTTTGCAGGCGAATGCAGAGATTCACCTTTCCACACATGCCAAATGACTTGTTTCAATGGTCCATGTTCATGAAACGTTTCCATTTCCAAATAAATCTCAGCCTGTCGTCTTATTGCTCTTTCACACATTGTATGAGGAAGGAAGCGGGCCAAGCTATGTGCTGGTGGCGGACAGGGAGATTTGCAGAGGCCCTGGTTTCTATTATAAGAGTTGTCATTTGGAGCAGGCCAATCCCTGCCTTCGTGTCTTAATCCCAGCACACTTCCAAACGGCGGCTGAAACAGAGCAGTTTAGAGACCCCCCCCCCTCTAAAAAGGCTCCTGCATACTTCAAAGTCATCACAAAGCCATCACGGTAAATACGAGTCCTTGATTGGAAGTTCTTTCAGCCCAAATAAGACGGGTAAAAACATGGATTGTCCCGCGTCGGGCGATCACAAGGTTTCAAGCTAAGAAAGCCTTTTGGGTCCTGAAGAGAACTCTAAAACAATTAAGAGTTTGAAACGCGTAGACCAATTGTATATAGCCATAAGAATGCTGAATAACAAGCTCTAACTAGACACAACAATATAAAGTGTTGATAACTTGGTTCTATGGCATTGTTTATTAATAATTTAAGTACAAAAAAGAATTGAATTGTAAATATTCCTTTTGTGTGCTGTGAGTGTATTAGATGTGTTGATTGTATGCTGGAAAGGTTGAATGAGAGATTGAATGTATGAAGTTCGATATTTGTAAAATTGAATGTTTTTATTGTTGCAATCATGATGTAAAAATGTAAAAAGTGAAAAAATTGCATTAATGCTTGGATTTTGAGAACAAAATAATAAAAAGAAAAAGATTGATTCAGACAGAACTAGTAGTCCAGTACACATGTTGTTGGATGTTCAATTTGGTAGTACAAATTAAGACAGAATAAGAAAGCAGTACTGGTGGTTGTTAAATAACATAATTCCAATCAGCATAATTTCACTCAATGCCACACATTTCCACACCACACAATTCAACTGTACACATTTCCATACCACCTAATTCGACAACAAACCACATAATTCAACTCAACACAATTATTCAACACACCACATACATCAAACCAACACCACAAAACTCCACATCATGCAACAAAATTCAACAAAAGCACATGAAAAAACTCCACTACATACCACTATGCAACACCAAATACCATTCCACATAATTACACTTAATGACACACAGTCCCACATAACATAATTCCACTACACTCAATACCACATATTTACTATCCACCTAATTCCACAGCACACCTTGCCACATAATTTCACTTCACACCACACAATTCCACCACACACAATTTCAATCCAACCCACATAATTCCTCTCCACACCCCATATTTCTATTCCACTCCATACCAAACACATGGGTAAAAGACATTGCCATTTACAATGCCAAAAGCTCTAACTCTCACAAATACGAAACCTATTGCATTGCAAATGCTTGTTCTCTTTTCCTCCCATCCCTTCTACTTTCCCCTGTATGTCGTCACCCTGTTGCTCCTCCTTCACCCCACCCCTTCCCCTTGTGTACCACCTCCTACTCTATGTTTGCTCACTGCAGCTGGAGTCGATCTCCTCTGCACTGTTTTTCTGCATAATTAATTTCCAAAATCAGTAGAGTAAAAAAAGAGGTTCCTTGTCATATTGCCATTACACAGTGTGTGTAACATTTTTTAAATTCGAATGCACGATGAGCAAGTAAATTGTTACTTAAGAGGAGAGGAAACCTACCACTTAGTCATTGTATTGCTTTCTTCTTGATTGCACTGTGACCTTTATTCCTCTCCTCATATGGAAAGTCATTATCAGCCACCGTGGAAAACTTCTGTGTTATTTCAATGCAAGTGTTATGACATTTCCTTGCTCTTTTCCCTTGCTTTTTCCTCTGCCTAAGGGTACCCCACATGCTATCTCTTTACTCCCTCCTCCCCTTGTTCCATGTATTTTAATTTAATGTTTCTATTTATATTTTACAAGGACCTGACAAAGTGGTCTGGACAATTGCTAACTTTTTGTATTTTTTTGCACACTCTTTTTTTTCTTCATTTTTGCAACATTTTAATTTCTCATTTTAGAATGGTGTCTGCCATTTTAGAATAGTCAAAATTAAAAAATATTACTACGTATCAAAGCTCATGAATGCACATGTCTCACGATGTATGCATGCTCATGACACGTGTGGACATCAGCAGCTATCTTGGAATGGATTAACTTTAATAGAAAACTCATTGCCAGAATAACTACTGATATGCACATGCATTTGCTTGCCATTTGTAAAAAGCTTTAGCAATGCCAGTAGCTCGGCTTTTTAGAGCTGATATCTATTTTCTTTGCCAAAGCCCTTTTACTTACTGGAAATCTTCATTATCCTTAGCCTCTGGATAAAGATAGCCAAATCAAAAGCAAATCATTAGATCAAAGTTGCGGTTGCGAAAAATATAATAGATAAACTGGCATCCCTACCAGAAATATTGACTGAAATTCTACGCGTGGCAAAGATTACAAGAGTAACAGAAGAAATACTGATCAAAGAAAATAATGGCGAAATTATAGGGTCTGAAAAACAAAGGAACATGAGGCGAAGTATCGAATCTGCAGACACTATAAATACAACGGAAGTACACATAACAAACGATAATGGAAACAGGCCCAATGGAAACAACGCCCTCGCCTCACCAAGCGCATCTGAGAATCAAACTAAAAGACAACGTAAACGAGCACGAAAAGCTAGAAAGAACGCCGTCTTAAAAACCAAGCAGGAAAAAAGACAAAATTATGCCATATTTCCACAAAAAGGCAACACAAGTTTGTTACAACGGGATGATGATAATCCTAAAGCAGAAATACACGCCCAAGAAATAAGTACATTAGATAATCCTGGGTCTCTTGACATTTCCAGGCAAAGCAACCAGTGGTCTCCAGAAACCGTTCACCCCAAAATAAAAAGAGAACAGATGGTAAGTAGATCGTTGGAATACGTACTCGAAGCAAAAACCAATGAACGCTCAAAAGGCAGGAACCAGGTAACAACAACGATAAGGAGTCCTGACGAAGATAAATCTGACCGGCTTAAAGAGCCCTGGCATACAGGGGGAAAGTCCCTTAAGCATGGAGACCCAAATACAAATCACCCTGGATAAGAAAGGCAGGACCTGCAATACACAATCAGGGAAGATCCCCAAGGAAAACGTTAGGCCAACCAAAATAGGAGAGTCAAAAAGAGGTCAAACTGACTTGTTGAACTCAATGGCAAATTCGACATTAAAAGAGTGGCCATCCACAGAGCCCCTGAACAAGACTAAGGCAGGGGAATCGACAAGGGAAACAGGCGACCCAAAGCATACCCAGGAACCCCTATTGGACCCGGAAGAGACAGCTGTTAACTAATCTTCAGGCCAGAATACCAAACAAAAGGAAAAAGGGACACACTAAATAGGGGAAACATAATGCGACTGTTCAGAGAAATTCCCAAATTAAGGGAAATATCATCATCTGAACTTTTGGCGGAAAAATTTGTCCAAACAAACGAGGCAACAGACCTGGAAGTAAGCAGAACAACATGGGTATCAAAAGAGACACGGAACAGATCTTCTCTACAAGGGCGGTCTTTGCAGCCTGGGGTATAACACTATCTTACCCAACCCAAATAAAATACCCGTACCTGTTACTAAATAACGAGGTGCTCCGGTTGCCAAACAGAAACGGAAAGACAACCTCCGTACTAAAGGCAGCGAGAAGTATATCCACAACCAAACAAACATCCAGGGACATCTGCCCAACAAACACAACTCTTAGACAAACAATTAGCCAGTCAGAAGGAAAGCCAGATTGGTCCTGGATACCCCACACGTTGAATTCACACCGATCCTGATGGAAGCAACATAACTAGTAGGAAACAAATTAAGAAGGTCACAAAGCAATACGACGGGACGATAACCATCTGCTCCTGGAACGTCCACAGATTTAAAGAAATGGAACAAGACCAAGAGACCATCTTCTTTTTGAGTAAATATAACATCATCCTGCTACAAGAAACATGGAACATAACCCCAAAGAACATAGCAGGACATAAAGAATTTCATATAAAGGCAGAAAAAAAACGCCAAATATGGTCACCCAAGAGGGGGTCTATCAATATACACAACAATGGATTACGTTTGGAAAATAGAGGAAATGGATTCTGGAGAAATCTGGATCCAAATCATAAAACTAGAATGGAACCACCCCACAAACGGAGTGGAAATGAAGCTAATAGTTCTAAATATATACATTCATCCTGAAAAGAACAAGAAAATGGAAAAACTGTCAAACTTGTCAAGTATAATAAAAACGTTACAAGTTACTCACCAAAATCACGAGATGATAATCTCAGGCAATTTTAACTGCAACCTAACAGGGGGTTAAGACAATAAGTATAAAACTCAAAGAATGTGGAAGGAGCTGGAAGCGCTAGGTCTCAGCATACTAAATGGAAACACGAAGGGAGACCAACCAGCAGATATTACCTTTTCATGTGGAAATAAACAGTCAACAATAGATTATACAGTAATCAGTAAAGACCTGGCACCCCAGGTCGACCAATTCCGTATCATAACAAGACCTGAGAGCGATCATTTCCCCTAAGAAACGGTCCTACACCTGAACATTCTACAAAGAGAGGGGGTAGCATCGCTAGTCAGATTACCCGAAACCTATAACTTAAAGAAACTCAAATGGAGAGGAATAATAGTTGATGAGATAATGGACATGGTGAAAAAACATATAGAGAATGTCGAGGAGTCAGGAGTGCACCCATCAGTAAAAGACTGGGAAAAGTTAAGCACGACCCTACTGGACAAATTTCCATTAAAACTAGGAAGCAATGGCACGCATGGGGCAAATAAAGAGCAGTGGTATACAATTCAGTTACGAAACAAAAAAAGAAACATCGCTAAGGAGATAAGACAAAAAGTGGGGGCACTCAGAAAAGGAACTGTCAGCGACAATGGTAAGATCCAAAAATTGAGAAAAGAATACAAGGAAGAGTACAGAGTGGAAAAAAGGAAACACACAGAAAAGATATGGGAAGACCTGCTGTGGGCAAGCAAACTACCAAACAGCAGGGAATTTTGGGGTTTAATCAATAAGTTAATGAAAGGAAATGGAACCACACGCAATGAAGGAATAAACGAAACAACGTGGCTGGATTATATAGACAAATTGTACAACCCGAAAGCAGGACCACAAATGTGTGAAGAAGAAAGCATAGACAAAGTAATAGGAACGGCTCAAGACCCAGAGGGCTTCGGTTGTAAAATAGAGGGAGTGAAAGACCGAACCAGCAGGGAAGCAAACGATCAGACATCATTAACAACAGTGAAATATACAAAATTTCTAATAAAAAAACTAAAAGCCGTAGGCGCAGCAGGACCAAATGGACTACCAAACGCCCTGCTTAAACGAGATCCGGATGTCTTGGCCAAATACATCACACCCCTTTTCAATCAATTATTTTGTGACAACAAGATGCCACGGTCTTGGAGCGGTAATCTCTTTCATCCAATCTAAAATAACGGCAGTAGAATAGAACCCGGTAAATACAGGCTAATCGCCCTCATCGATGTAGAGGCCAAACTTTTTGCATCGTGTATCCTACGACACCTGCAAGAGTGGACAGAGGATAACAACATCATCCCAAAATTCCAAACGGGCTTTAGACAAGGCATGGGTACCATCTCAAACCTATCAGCATTAACGATCTTGATGGAAAAAGCAGAAAAGAAAAAGGGAGTACTATTGGCATGTTACATCGACCTGAAACCTGCTTTCAATAGGGTGCCACGCGACCGCCTGTGGATGAAACTGAAAGATTGGGGACTCCCACAACCACTGATTGATGCAATAACATCATTATACAGGGAAACATGGGCTACTGTGAAGTTAGGAGACGGAAGAAGAGTATCGTCAAAAATAAATATTACAAACGGATTAAAACAAGGCTGCGTACTCTCACCATGTCTATTTAACCTATACTTGGCAGATCTAAATAATTACCTGCAACAAGTAAACGGACACCCACCAAAACTGGAAAATTAGCCTATCCAATTTCTGCAATATGCAGATGATATCGTGGTGGTGAGCCAAACCCGATAGGGCTGCAAAGGACCATAAATAAACTAACAGACTACCTGGATGCACAAGGCCTGGAATTAAATAAATCAAAAACAAAGGTGGTAAGACTGGTGGGCCCGAGGTCAAGAAAAAACAAATGGTACGCAAAGTCCTCACAAATAGAGGAAATAAGCGCTTATAAATACTTGGGCATTAAACTGGAAAGAACTCTGTCCCGGGTGGAACAGAAAAGGGAGATCACAGCAAAAGCTCAGTCATTAACCTTTGCCTACAAACAACTGTACAAGAAATTGGAATGCCCTTCTTATGGACACCTCCTGAAAATAATGGCAGCACAAATGCTCCCAAGCTTATCGTATGGATTGGAAACATGGCATGGCCAAGAAACCAAGATTTTAAACAAACTACAAATCAAGGTTTATAAATCAGTATTCAATCTTTTTAAGGGTTCCTCGCCTGCACAAATACGCTTGGAATTTGGGCTCCAGAACCAAGAATTCCAAAGGAAAGCAATCTTGGTAAAATTAGGCTGGAAACTCAGAGCAGCAGAAATTGGAACTCTGAACAGTCTATGCTGGATTGAAATAAAATTACAATATGAGCAAAGAAACCCAAACACCTGGGGTGATCACTTGCAAATCGCCCTGGAGGAACTAGAGTTGAAAGAAGCATGGAACTGCAAGCTGGAAAGATCCTCATTCAACAAAGTCTGTAACAACAGGGAAAAGGTATTATCATTTGTGGAAGACAAAAGGAGATTAGCGAAACGTCGCCATGCATGGGTCGTAATAAATTCATATCTAAGTTTAAAACCACAACCCTACCTAGTAGCACACTTCCGTCTGTCATTAAAAAGGAGGTTTATGGCATTTAGATTTGGTGATCACAACTCAAAGGACTTGGTCCCCTCCTGGAAAAACAAACTGCAATTAAAGGCATGTCGTTTATGTGAGTATCACACAGAGTCGTTAAGTCACCTACTGTGCGTTTGTACATCAGTAAAAGTAGAAAGGAGGACCTTGTTGAAATCCGTCTTTACTGACTTAAACATTCGCACATGTAGACATGCTGTAACAAATTGAATGGGCGCCTCATCAAATATTTTAACATGTCGGGGGGTAACATTCATGATAATAGTAGAAAATTTACTCACCAAAGCCGGGAAAGACTAAAGGCATAGGGAAAGAAAACTACCCCCTTTTTTTCAGAAAGTTGTAAATATTTTAAATGGACTTGAAACACGCTTCGCTTTTAATCGCTTTATGTAATAAATTGTGATTTATATGCTTTATGGTTATGACAAACCAAATAAAGTTAATTTTTTGGCTTTTTTTGACTTAGCCTCTGGAGTCCTCGGCAAAGTCATTACTTTTGAGGATGGTGCCACTTGAGCAAGATGGCTTCTGTGTGATTCCCTTTCTCACTGCCACCTGCATCACGAGACCACTCGGCCGTCGACAATACAGCCTGACCTTGAGACACTGCTCTGGTGGGAGCAGTCTGCGCTGGATTGCCGCTCTGGGTACATCTGTGAAGCTTCCCCTCAACAGCAAAGAGCACCGTGACCGCGGACAACTTCGAGAACGCGGAGAAACCCAACAGCTCCGGGACGCGGCTCGGGAAGCAAGCATTTCAAAGCGCGGGCACTTTCCTCAAACCCCGGAGCTCGGACCGTGCTGCTTGTCTTCCTGGGGCACCGGAGCAGCTGGAGCGGTCCTGGTTTCCTGCTTGGCCTTCTTACTGCTTGTTTTTTTTCTCTGGTGATTCGCCGCTGTCCCTCACGAGACTCACAGGACTTCATCACGCTAACCACAGACTCTCCAACTGGTGAGTGGAGCATAACTTCTCGCAGGGTCCGGGGGGGTAAAAGGAAAACTACCATCCAATTCCAGCTCTGGTCCCCCAATTGCAGTGCCCCTTCCTTTGGAAGAGGAACCCACTCCCAAAACCAAGCGAGAGACCACGGGCCCTAAAAAAAATTCAAACAAACCTGCTGGTGGGAGACCCCCAACCCTCAGTTGCAAAATTGTTCTCTTTAGTGGGAATGGGGACTAACTCAGGTCCTGGCAGCGGGACAAGACCCACAAACAACTCCAACAGAGGGTTGTATGTTTAAACAACTACTACCGGAACCACGACTTCCTTAACGACGATTGCCTAACCACGATTTATCTTAACCACTACCTTTTTTTAGCACGACTTCCTTAACCACGAAATGTTATATCTCGTTTTTTCCCATTAGATGGCACTATTGTAATTATAATACTTCTTGCGTGAACCTTTCTTTTTAAAAAAATGGATCTAAATGTATTATCTTATTATTCTTTTACAACGCATACCGTTATCTCTTTTTTTTTTTATTTATCATTTTTTTGTGGGGGGAGACCCTCCACCCCCCCTTTTATCCCTTAATTCTTTGGAGTGATTTTTTACAGGTGCAGAGTGTAGTGGAGAGACTCGTGGTTTAGGGAAGTCATGCTTAAAGAAATTCGTGGTTTTTGTAAGTCGTGGTTCCGGCTTCGTTGTTCAGGTAAGTCGTTGTACAATCTTCGTTGTTAAGGATGTTTTCCCCAACAGAGAGAGTAATTTAACAAAATTAGCCTCGACCAGCCCGGTCAAGCTCCCTTACAACCAAGTAGAGTCACAGCCTCCTCTTCCTTTACCCAGCATACTCGGCTTAGATCCCGGCCTGATAGCTCAAACTCAAGGGCCTCTGATAGCTGATAAAGCTACCTTTAATATCAATTTGGAAGTCTCAGCTCCCCCCGCGGAGACAGATCTGCTAACTGGTGCTGACTCTAGCTTGATTCCAGCTGCAAGCGCTCCCCAGGATCACGATATCTGGGGCCCCTCGCCCACCGATGCCCTTGATGTAAAAAATATCAGCACACAAGGGTTACAAAATCCAGGCTCTCCAGATCCTTTGGGGGAACACTTTTTCTCGGTCTCAGATGGTTCGAACTCCCCAGCGGAAGCAAGCTCTTCCTCATCTAGCGACAGCGACCTCTCTGAATCCAGCTTTAGTAATGCCTCTAAAGGGAAAAACAGGGTTTGAAAACAGAAATGCCACAGGGCTAAAAGCAGAGGAAAGATAAGAAAGATCATCTTAAATGGGACTATTCTGGGTCTCAACTCTCTTTTTTCCCACAGTGATGAACCCGTTAAGATGACCTGCGTCCCACAAGACCAGTCTGATAAACCCTCTTTGGCCGCTAAACTGACTTCAATTAAGCAATTTAAGGAAGAAGCCCGGGTAGACAGCAAACAGGCCAAATGGGCTGCCAAAAAAACTTCAAGGGGGTCTTCGAAAACTTAACAAAACTTGTTCTGATATCTGTGAGAGAGTGACAATGTTGGAAGGGCATACTGAAAGCCTCGAATCGGATGTCATGCTGCTTAAAAGCCAATGTACTTCCCAGGGTGATCGCATGACGGATGTCCTGTGGAAGTTGGAAGAACAGGAAAATAGGCAACGCCGAATCAACCTCTGCCTTAATGGGATTCCCGAGGGAGTAGAGGGGGAAGATCCTCGGCGCTACATCATATAACTCCTAAGGGGGCTTTTCCCAAACTGACTGAGTGGTGTTGGGAACATGAAGTCCAACGAGCCCATCGCTTCCCCTTTACACAAAACAAGTAGTCTGGCAACACCAATGAATCCACAAAGCCACAAGCCTTCTTGGTTTTCTTCCGGAACTTCTTATTAAGACAGCTAATCTTCGACCAAGCCAGACAGTACTCTCAGAAATGCTTTGAGGGGGAATCCTTGTTCGTCAAACCTGACTTCTGCCATATCACCGTGGAGCGAAGATGGCACCTTCGTCAATTAATTGCTGCATTTCAGCAACTGGGAGCACAGGTCTTCCTCATGAACCCCGCTAAGTTAAAGGTCACGTTGAAAGGCGCTTCACGAATCTTCACTTCAGAAGTCAAGGCTGAAGAGTTTCTCACTGGACTCAAGGCAGGAAAGTGGCAAATTAATGCAAATTTTGGCTTAGTATGATCGTAGTCAATTTTCCCTGGTTAGATATCTGTCATCTCTGAAAATTATCTTAATAACAAGATAGGCCCAAGAAATCCATCTGGTCTACGCTTAGCAAAGAACTATTCGAACAAAAAGACTCAGGATAAGGGCTACGCTGAATCTGGTTTTTTTTCTTGCTCCCTCTATTCCCTTTCCCCTTATTCTGTCTCGTTTTATATCAAGGTTTTTCTTCCTTCCTTCCTGATGTCTTAATACAGGCCATATGCCAAACATGGGATCATTCTACATGACAAGGGATGGGTGGCGCGGTGTCACAATAGGCTCCATCATTCAGGGTTTTCCTGATTGCTCATTTTTTGGGGGGGAGGGTGGGTGGGGGGGGTACAGGGGTTAGGGTAAGGTTGGGAGGGGGGAGTTCAGGGGGAAGGCTGAGTTTAAAACAGTTGCTTTTGCTTGTTTAATGTGCCTAATGTTCAATTTTTATGAGCAGTCTTATGCCAAAAGTATATTTAGAGTGTCCTACAGTTTGACATATGCTTTCCAAATGCTCAGAGTTTCTTGATGTGTTTCATCCATACCGGCTACATGGATTATGGGCATAATAGGGACTTTGTATATAGATTGTATATATATTGTGCACACTCACTCACAGTGTTATTTAATGGGGGGACCCTTCCTTTAAAACTTTGAAGAGGGTGGTGCCACTCATCGCAGGAGAAAAAAACTGAAAGTAAGATAGGACCCACCCACCCCTAGGTGTTTAAGGGTTACTTACTGTAGGAGGCTGGCTTTATAAATGGTGCACATGTATTCAAGTGATGCACCTTGCACTAATCCAGGCAACCCTTATGGTGATTTTAGTGGTCTTTGGTAGTAAGCATGGGCGAATTTTGCGAATCTCGCGTTCGCGAATTTTGCGGATTTGCGAACTCGCATTCCGCAAAATCCGCGAATTCCCGCGAATTTGCGGATTTTTTTTTTTGTGTTCGCCCGTGTTTCTGCCAGTTCGCGAGGGTTTTTACAATTTCGCAATTTGCGAACTTACCTGTCGGGTCGCAAGTTTTGCGAACTTGTTGTTTCTACGTGTCCAGCCTGTTTGGGACACTCTTCTTCATCACTGCCACTCTCTGTCACCACTGCCACTCTCTGACTACTCATGCCACCCTCTGGCCCACCCATGCCACCCTCTGTTTCATCACCACACCCTCTGGTTGTCCAGTGTACATTATTTTCGGCAAAGCAAAGCACACCTTCCCTGCCTCAAGTGACCTGAATTAATTTGGGGCTGATTAATGTGTCACAGAATATTTTTTTAGCTGGCACCTGCTTCCTTAGTGCGCCCTGATTAGTGATCTTTTGCACTTGCTAAGTGCTTTCATTGTTGCAAAATTAGTTACAACACCTGCCCTGCCCCAACTGACAATAATGAATTAGGGGCTGATTAATGGATTTTAACTTCCAGCCTGGCTCCTGCTTGTCTCCCTTAGCTGTAATTCAGGACCTTTGTGGCATATGTGTAACTATTCTGAGGTTCAGAGCAGGGTCACATAATAGTTGCAACTGGCAACTGAACTCTGGAGGGCCCCCTCAGGAAGCACTACAGGAAATGGCTACTAATGATGAGCCTGAACTTTTGAACCTGGTAAGTAGTTTCAGTTTTGCTAAGATCGTATTTCTGCAATTTAGCACTTATTCGCAGGGCGCGAAGTTGTACTGGGAAGCCGCGAACTCACGCGAACAGTGCGAGCAGTGCGAGCAACATCCGCTGCTCGCGGATTTGCGGATTTTGCGGGAGATTCGCGAATCTCGCGGATTGCGAATTTCCCGAAAATCCGCAAAATCCGCGAGCGAAACGGATTTTCCGCCCATGCTTATTTGGTAGCCATAAAAAGCTCTGACATCAGTAGCTGGGTAGAACAGCCTTCAGGCTTATCCTGAATGAGTGTAAAGCAGCTTGCTTTGCCAACTTTTATCAACAGTGTAGGTTAGATGAAAAAGAGCAAAACAGTACATATGTAAAAATAAATCTATCTATTCACAACACAATCACCAACTCATTGGTATATCTCCTACCCAGAGATATCAATAGCACATAAAAGAATAAAAGAATACTTTAAAAACAATCAGTTAAACAGCACAAAATACAGTGGTCTCCAGGGGGAGACCAAACTATATACTGAGAAAGTGGAATGCAAACTGCCCAGGAGAATGGGACTTTGACCAGAAGACTCAGAGGAGCTGGGGAAATGAGAAACCACCAAAGGTAAGTACCCAGGAACACCTCGGAGGCTGTGTGCAGAATGGAAACACAGTTGCGTGCTCAACAGAAGTCAATGGAGAAGTTGTGGTTGCAATTCTAAAGAAGAAGGATCCTTCCCAGATGACCCCAAAGAAACCCTTTGGAAGAAGGAATATTGGAGAGCCTCCTCACCCATGGATGCCCCGGGAACCAGGTTAGCTGTACCAGGGAAGACGGTGCATAGGGGTGAAGTGACGTCGGAACCTGCCGTAGACAACAATGAGCGACTTTGATGAAGATGCCTCTGGAGAAGTCTGTGAAGGAGTCCTGTGGAATCCAAGGGTGGATTCTAGAAGTGAAGAATCAGCAAGCAGAGGGGACAGAGTCTATGCCACTTGAAGATGACCAGGAAGCACAATGCCCAAAAATGTCTGGAGGTTCTGAAGAGATGACGATGACCTTGTTGCTGCAACTGTGAGGACCAGGCAACACGGAGAAAGACCAGGAGCTATGCACGAGCTGGTCCACGTCAGATGTCGATGTCTAGGTGGTTGCGTCTGGTGGGAGCACCAACAAGTCTTAGTAGCCATAACTGCTGTGGAAGATGAAAAGGAGCAAACGTTGGGACCAGCAAGGTCCAAGGGACTCACCAAGTACAGGAGAGTCAGAGCAGGCCCAGAGCAAGCAGTGCAGCCCACTGAAGCAAAGAAAGTCCCTCGAGAGGACCCACTTGCAGGAGGCACAGGGGTCGCCAGAATACTTCAAGCAGATTTCCAAAGGCGGAGGCCCACAATGCAGGAAATGCAGGAAGGGCTCAGTTCTTCAAGAAGTGAGGTGCTGGAGGCTGGAACTTCTTGTAGCTCGAAGATCTCGGGAGTGCAGAGCCAACAAGCCTTGACAACAGCAATTTGACATGGTGCACAGGGGTTTGGTCCCAGCTGCCCGATGAGGAATACTGTTCTCAAAATTGCTGTGAAGACAGGTCAGGTCTCTAGGGAGCTGCAGAACCACCATCTGTGTTGCTGGGCCTCGGGAAGTCTGTAGGATGACAGGAGCAGCAGACCGGTCGGCTTCGTTGTGGTGCCTGCAGATGCAGGGAAGTGACTCCATCACTTGAGAATCTGTATGAAACACAAAGACAGATGATGCCGAAGGCTTGAAGTTTTAGTGGACTCCCCTGGGTGGCACAATACATGCTGCAGCCCAGGGTTGACTTCTGCTGTACTTATGCCCTGGGTACCTCAGTACTATATACTAGGGACTTAGAAGGGTTCACCAGTAGCCAAATGGGAAGGTAACAAAGTACTTACCACTGTCAAATTTAAGGAACAAGTACAGTGACTGGGGTCCTGATTAGCAGGATCACAGAAAACGAGGTCAAAAACACACTGACACTAGGCAAAACTTAAGGTTAACCTACTCGAAGAATCCTACTTTCCTACATTTATCCTATGTCACTTCCTGTAATAAGAAGCCCAAACTGAAGACCAGCCTGACTCACGCTGTCAAGGATAATGAAGATTACGGTAAGTAACTGGGTATTATCCCTCTGTCCCTCCCGTCCTCGGCTCAGTCAGTACATTTGAGTATACCAAAGCCCACAGGCCTTGAAATAGAAACTAATACAAGAGACAACACTAATCAATACTACAGCCTTTAATTTGTGCTCATAAAAATCTAAGAATGTGAAGAAACAACAGCACTTAAAACAGCTTTACCAAAGAAATGATCCTCCTGTTTAACAATCTGAATTATGTAATGTTTGACAAAGGTATTAGTTGAAGCCCAGTTTGCTGCCCTACATATCTCTGTCAAGGGTACATCCAGGGAAGAACGTCCCTGGATGCCCTCAGGCAAAGAATCTCCAGAGATGGAATAAGCAATGAAATGGTTCAACAAATCCATCTAATAGTCACATTGGAACCATTGACTCTCTGATTGGAGCCTCCAAATGTCATGAGCAGATTTTGAGATGTCCTGAAGATCTTAGTTCGATCCAAGTGGATGGTCTGAGCCCATTTGGCATTGAAGAGGTGAAGTTTAGTTCTTCTGCAGAAGTAGGAGAGGAAAGGAAAGATGGAAGGAAAATGTCCAGCTCTCTTTGAAAAGAAGATGACATTTTAAATGTAAAGGCAAGGTTAGGTATCAAAACCACACATTCTCTAAGATGGAAAGAAAAGAAGGGTTACAAAGCACAGCTCCCAATTCACTAATTGTGTTGCAGGCCTCGAACATTATACAAATGTTACCAGACTTGTAGGTCTAGTGGCTTGAATAATCTACTTGACCTAACTGTAATAAGCTTGACCCATAGGCTGGTCTTAAACTGTGATCCTATGCGTATATATTATTTCACAGAGTTGCCTTTTTATTCATTATTACATACCTTCAAATATGTGAGTTCAGCATGTCTGCTGTACAGAAAACTCTTTTGTTGTATTTAGTATGCTAAACTTTTGCTCTGGTATATCTACCCTTCTTATAAGGTGCACATGACCCCCTCACTTGCCTCTTAGTTCACTAATAGCATTGCCATCGGGGCGAGTGCAGGAATGTTTGAATAAAAAATATACTGAAGCATTATGTGGTAGTACACTGTCATTTACGTACAACACATTTGCCATTGAAAGGGCCACATACTTTCCCACTGATATGCAGTTTTAGTTATATTACTATATAGCATACAAATGATAATGTATGGAAATCAAGTTTCAGCAAATATTTATCATTTTCAATTCACCAAGTAAAGTGATTTGTTTTAATCCTACTAAAATCAGAGATTCCATCACACTTGAGAATTACAAACAATGGTGCTTTATATTTTGAAGAGCTTTCTCACCAGCACTGGGCAGTAAACTCGAAAAATAGCTGCCCTGATAAAATATGGCTCGCCATAGCAAGCGGGCGAGTAGATTTTTTGAGGCCTCTTCTGGGAGATGAATTGGCCAGAAGAAAAGCAATTAGATAAGTAAAATAATTAAGATCCAAACTGTGAAAAGGTTCAAAGGTAACCATTTATAGCATCCTTGGGAGTAGGGGCAGATCACATATAGGAACAGAGGGATTTTTAATTGGACAAACTCTTCAACAGTAATTGAATCAATTGAGTATCTTTACTGAAACCTCCCCAAAGTTCATGGAAAGCATAGAAGAGGTTGATTGGGATCTTAAGATGGACACTGCTAGATCCTTCTTAAATCCATCTAATAAGAATTGAAGTGAGAAAGAGAAAAGAGTCGACACTATCACCTCGGAAAGACACCTCCACGCTTAGAATAGGCCTTAAAGAGTCGGCACTATCACCTCGGAAAGACACCTCCGCGCTTAGAATAGGCCTTAAAGAGTTGGCAGGCGTAGATAATCCTGTGACACCAGGGATATATATGCTCCAGAATACCCCTGCTTAGAAAGTCTAACCTCTCAACTTCCAAACCATGAGAGACAGTTTGGCAAGAGGAAAACACGTCTGGTTGTGGAGAGGAAATGGAGACCGAGGTATTCTCCAGAATGGCACTGCCAATAATTGATTTCAGCAGAGGAAACCATGATCAGTACGGCCAGAACAGAAGGACTATGACAACCTCATCAGCTTCTGCCTGGATTTTTAGAAGAACCTGTAAAATGAGAGGTGGGAAAGCATAGATCATTTGAGGGGGTAAGGGTAGAGTGGGAACACCCACTCTCATCGCTTCTGGTACAGTGAAACAAGAGAAGAACCTCTGTAGTTGCATGTCCTCTCATTAAGTGAATAGGTCTAGTACAGGTTCCCCAAACTGAAGACGAATTTGGGAGAGCACCTGAGAAGACAGAGGGAGGGATTGAGCGGTTGGAAAGATTCTGCTGAGCTGCAGTAGAGTTGTCCATTTCCTTGATATGACTGGCTCGCAGGGACGGTAGAAGCAACTCTGCCCAACCCACAATCTGTTGTGCTCGGAGGTTGAGAGGGCACAACTCCATGCCCCGTCTATTTATGTAAGTTATGGCAAAAGTATTGTCTATTCTGATGAGAAAAGGAAGGTTTAATATCAAGTTCTGGAAATGGTGCAAAGCTTTGTAAATAGCCAATAACTTTCTCCATTTCTATGACCTAAATTTGTCTAGAGCAGATCACCAGCCTTGGATTGTCATTGATAAGCAAACAGCACCCAACCCTTCCTGCTGAAATCCATTGTTATCTCCAAGGGGAGATGATGGGGTAACCTTCCTGAGAGTGAAAGAGGATTCAACCACCACTGTAGTTGTTGAAGTATTCCTAGAAACACTGGAACAGAATGCCAGTCCAACAAGGTAGGTTTCAAATATTTGAGAAGATGGGCAGAAGAGGCCTGAGATGGAGTCTGGCCCATGGAACTTAGAACAGGTATACCTGTACCTGTAGCCAAGCGCAGGCTGTTGTGAGTTTCTGTGCCAGCAGATGTTACAAAGAAGATCTTAATTTCTGGAGTAAAATTAATCTCTAGGCAGGTTCTGAAGGAGGCTCCGATGAAAATTATGTCATGTTGAGAGTAGTTTGCACTTCCTGAAGTTTATAAATAGTCCTTGGAGTTCCAGGGATTCCTTCATTAACCGCCAGCCACTTAAGGCTTCTTCCCTGAGTCTGATTGTAGTAGCCAGTCATCCAGGTAGGAAAATACATCCCACTACATTAGATGTAGGTTGGCCACCAGAGGAGTCATCATTTCGGTGAAGTCTCAGGGTGTGGACTTTATGCCAAACGGCAGAACCTGGAAATTGTAAGGGTTATTTGGAGTGGGGAACCTCAAAGACTTCCAATGTCTTTTCCATATGAATATATGGAGATACGCGTCCATGAGATCCACCATTATGAGGTTATGCTTTCTTTCAATTCAAAGGTATGATCCTTTGAAGAGTCTCCATTTTTAAGGGCATCTTTTTGATCTATTTGTTAGAAGGTCTGTAACCATTCAGAAGTTCCCAGAAAGTTTGGGAAGAAGGAACACCCTGGAGTAAACTCCGTTTCCCCTTTACAACAAGGTAATCAGAGCAAGGTTTTATTTCTGCAGCAATCAATCAATAAATGAACTCAGTTTCTTCGATTTTTTGCATAAAAACCATAAAAGGCAAATGAAACAGAATATACAAAATAGTCTATCAAAAAACGAGTCTTCCAAATAACATCGTGTTGTACATAAAAATAAGATATAAATAAGGTGAATGTATAATTTATGTTTACAAAAAAAAAGACCATTCAAAGACTAAGTGCAGGGTAACAATACATCCAGGGACACAACTCATCCATTCCTTGTATACGTCAGACGGTTATTTGCAACTGGCTTGTAGACTGACTGCAGATTAAAAAAAAATAAGGACATAAAACCAGTAGTGCCAGATAACATTTGTAAAAAAGGAAAAGCAGAATGAACCTGCCTGAACTTAAACTTATTTAAAAAGGGGATAATAAAAACCTTCTGGGGTACCTCATAATAGCGTCAGAACATTGTAAAGTGGAGCATGTCCTGTGGAGACTTATTGTCGCAGCCACAGGACATTAGGCTCTGACCCCTACTACACCCATGTGGCTGCACCAACAAGAGATAAAAGAGATGAAAACAAAACCTGGTCAATAAAAAGTGATCGGAACCACTTAGAGGTCGCAGGGGATATGGCTTAGTGGTTTGAACAGTTTCCAAGATGACAAATCTACGTACACTAGGCTTCCTTAGCTCCCTGCCTTCCCTATCTGAGATCCGCTGACTAAAAAAGGGACTCCTTTGCCCACCCCAGATCCTTCCTGTTCACCGATTCTGGGTTGGAAAATAAGTCAGCTCTTCCTAAACTTGAGAAACATCTCTTGATATAGTTAAGCCAAGGAATGTGGTGGGCGTGGTCAAGGGCCATACAAACCTTCAGGAAAAATGTATTTAAAGTAGTACCCTGACTAAGCCAGATGTTTAACCACAGGAAAAGTGAGCGAAAAGCCAGTAGGTCAGAGAGGTAAACCACACCCAGCTCTTCGTATACTGCTAGCGTTATAGTTCCCTGAGGCACACTTAAAAGACAGCTCAAAAAACAATTTTCAACTGTTTGTAATTCCTTGTGGGCAATGTATCCCCAAATTGCACTACCATAAGACACCTTGGTAGTGCACTTTGCCCGATATCTCTGTAATAGAGCCCAAATCGGTCTCTTTCCTAGTCTTGAGGCAAAGTTAAAATGGCAGCATTGGCTCGCACAAAATCTCCTTTCTTCCTGTATTTTAACAACCCCCTTTTCATCTTATCATCTTATCATCTAATAAGACGTATGTGCACGGGACCTGAACAGACCCAAACTGGAAGGAATAATGCTTTTTTGAATGACATTTCTGCACCAGCTTTTGAATCTCTGCCTCTGAGGCAGACCATTTGGCCAGAGTCCCCGGAAATGGCTTATTTATGGTTTCAGTGGACGGAGGAGAAGAGATGAAGTCTATCCAGTATCCTTCTGATTTTATTTGTCTCACCTATTTGTCATAGGTTGGTACTTCCCAAACCTTTCTGAAATGAAGAATATGAAGTCCAACCCGCCTCTTCAGGCCTCTTTCCTGATAGTCAGAAATGGTGAGTTCTTTGGGGTAAAGAGGTCTTGTACTTATGATCTTATTGCCCATTACAACATTTCCCACTGGATCATCTGGAAAAGAAAGGATACTTAGCAGATTTCCTAGATGGTTGGTCGCAAACTTCCCTGTGAGAAGATGATTTAGTAGAAGAAGAAATAAGTTGGTGGAAGGGTGAGGAATGTTTCTTCTCCTTAAATAGCTTGTAGAGCTTTTTTCCCCGACTCCGAGACCAAAAGCTTCACACCTCCGAAGGGAATCCTCAAAGCCACACTACGAGAGGCACTGTATCTATTGGCATCGAAAAAGGCCTGTGACCAGTTTTTAATATATTCTATGTAGACACTGTCGGTTAGTAGTTTTCTATCAAAAGTCCAGGGTCTAGGTCCCTTCATAGATCGATTGACATCCATTGTCATTACCAGGGGGTTATGATCGGACATTATCATTGGGAGTTTGGAGATTTTAACCTTGTTCAATTCAGTAGCTGATACGAAAAAGTAGTCTAGTTTAAAGTATTTGTTAAAGGGGTGTGAGAAGTAGGTGAACCCAGTATCCCCTGCTTCTTTATTACCCCAGACATCTCTCAACCCATGTGACTGCAGCAGCGAGGATATAGTTCTATATACCCGGGGCTTGCGTCCAGTATATGGGGTGCTATTAGCGAAGTCGGCTGATATGTTGAGATCCCCACAGACTACTATTGGGGCTGGCCAATCTATCAATTCCTTCTCTATAAGATCGAAGGTCTCAGGATCGTCCGTATTGGCTCCATATATTGAACATACAGTAAATCCCAGATTCATTTCACATACAGCCCACCTGCCAAGGGCATCTGCCTTGCAGCGCTTAACGCCTCCCAGGCCCAACTTCCCGATGATAGCTACCCCCCTTGTGGTAGACGTTTGAGAAGAGCATGACAGAATCTCAAACCCTTTTAACTTAAGCCAGTGCTTTTTCTTCCATGGCAAGTGAGTCTCTTGTAACCCAAGGATGTCTATACCTGTTGTTTTAAGATATTCCTCAAATCTACCCCTCTTCTGTGAGGTGCTCAGACTAGGTCTGTGCATGTGATGGGTGCAGCGTCGCAGCGAGGACTCAAAATATACTGCTTACTGGCCTTAATGGCCTTAGCCTCAGAGTTCGTGTTTACAATAGCAAAACGAAAAAAAAAAAAAAAAAATAACAGATGGTAAACACTTAGCAATTCCATTCATTGCCTTGACCTTAAGAACTCCCTTCCATTACCACCGCCTTACACTATGTACAACTTCTAGCATCATGTCCCTTCATGTGTAAATAACTTCAAGTACATCCTAATATCTAGCTATCCGCGTACCCAGACCCACCGCGAAAGAGAACAATTCGAACTGAAGTTATATGGAGTCCAAGAATTCCTGCGCCTTGATTTCTGACGAGAAATACAATTTCTTCCCATGGTGGATTATTTTGAGCTGGGCCGGGTTTATAAGGTAGACTTGTGTTTTCTTGTCCTGGAAGGGCTTAATCAGTTGGCGTAACCTCCAATGCCTTTCTACCGTAACATGGCAGAAATCAGGTCTAACAAAAAATGATAGCCCCTCGCTTGTCCTCTTAGCGTCAGGTCTAGCCTTTTCCGCTATGGCCAGGCGCAAATGAAGTTCCCCAAAAATATCAAAATTGCCCTGGGTTTGTCTCCTTCCCTTGGGTTTCGATTTATCCTGAACGGGGTTCTGTGTGCCCTCTGAATTTCTGACTCCCAGCGCCAGCTAGCCAATTCAGGGAATGCTTGTGCAAACAATTTAACAATAAAGGCTCTCACATCCCCTCCCTCAGAGCCTTCCGGGATCCCCAAAACCCTTAGGTTATTTCTCCTGAGCCTATTTTCGAGGTCCTCCAGCTTCCACTGTATGTCCTGGGCTTGAGCCCCATACGATTCCACCTTACTGGTAGCAGCAGCAGATTCAGCCTCAGTGGAGACCACTCTTTCTTCAAGGTTCGACACTCTATCATCCACCGTCGCACAGGCCTTTGAAAGTTTCCTCACAACACTCTTTATCTTCCTCATGGCTGCTTGGGACTTACGATTGTCCTGCCTGGTTTCCTCCCGATGCGTGATTATTTCCTGGTGAATTGCCTCTAATATTGACCGTTGGGTGAACTCATGGTCCTGATCTTGATTAGGGGATCCTTGAAGCAGAATAGTAGGTGAATGGTCCCAGGCCAACCCCTTCTTTTTGAAGGAAGTCCCTGGTTTCACAGCTGTTGCGGGGAGGTCCTCCTCCGGGTCACTGTCTGACTCTAGGTTACTTCCATCTATGTCTGTGCTGTGCTCCACCTCATCTTCAGACCAGTCTGCTTCTTCGGCCACAGAGTGGAAGCATTCACTGGGGGTCCTCTCACTCTCAGTGTTGCTAGCTACCGCCGTCTCCTCAGTAGAGATAATGCCATTGGTTAATGTACTGATTAAAGCGGGATTGACCTTGGTTATATCACAGTCTTTAAGAACACTGCCTCCCGTACCCTCCAGGCGTTCCATTAATGTTACATTTGCTGAGCCAGGGTTAGCAGCATCAATATCTACCTGAATGTCACTCTCATCTGGGGGTACATCTGAGGTTATATCAGAGGCACCCCCAACCGGAGCCATGGTTGAGTCTATGGCAGTGGGTTCAGTGGGATCCGACCCACTGATACCTTTTTGGACTATAGGACCAACTTCATTGCAACCAAGGTCGTTTTGAACCTCCAACATGATCTCACCCCCAGGTGCGCCAGCCTCTAATTCAGTCTCAATTTCAGGAGCTTTCTCCCCTTTCTCCTTACCGCCGCGGGTGAACATCTCTGCTATGCTGATATTTGTGGTATTAGCGGTGGTTTGGCGGGTCCTGACCGCTGGTAGCCTGGTTTCCTTCGCCGGGGGTTGAGATTGAACTGGAGTCAAAGCCTTCGTTTTTCCCGCTGGCTCCACAATCCGACCGGAGTTGCCATCAGTTGTTGCAGGGGCGCTCACGATTTCGCCCGCATTGTTTTTCTTATTTGCAGCCTTCCCACCGGCATTAGCTTTTGGGGCCATCCTGCACACTCGCTGTATGGCCCTGGAACAGATCACTTTGCCCCGCTCGGTCCTCTCGGGTCGGCAGCGCCGCTTCTCTCCGCTGCGGAGGACGACCGTGAGCACGCCGGGTCCGCTCCGCCCACTAACTCTGTGAACTCCGCGTACTGCTTCCGCGTTGCCCGACTCCGACTCCAGGCGAACCGAAACTCCAGACGTAGCGATCCTCTGAAGCAAGAGAGATGGCAGCGTCAACCGGTAGGTAATCATTTGTTCTCACATAAATTACTGTATGTCCGCTCTGAGGCAGAATAGTTACGGCTCCATGTCCCCGCTAAAGATCGCTGCCGCTCAGCCGCGCATCGCGGACGCCATCTTTCCTCCTCCAACCTCTCCCTCGTTTGGGACAGTTATAAGGCAGGGTTAAGGGGGGAGACCATCAGCTATACTAAGAGGCAGTGGAAAAGGATTAATTTGGAAAGGGAGCAATTACTGAATATATTGACTGAGGCAGAAGGGCAACACCGAAGAGATATATATCAGGGGCGGCAAGGACTGGAAAGTCTCGAGAGGATCAACACTATTAAAGCGGGATTACAGAACCAACTGGCCAAAAAATCAGCGGCAGAATATCATACACAGAGAACCAGGCTATACGAAACAGGGGAACAGGCTGGGAGGGCATTAGCGCTGCGTATTAGACAGGTCACGTCAAAAAATATAATCACGCAAATAGAAGAACAGGGGAGAGTATACGAGGAACCATCCGAGATTCTGGAGGTCTTTAGAAGGTATTATCAAGATCTATACCAGGAGGAGGTGGTGACAGATGCCCCAATTACAAACTGGGGAAGTACGGGTGTAAGACTGGGTCAGGGAGAGAGGGACGTTCTCGAACAGGTTATCACCATGGATGAGGTAATAGGAGGTCTACAAAGTTTGGCATTAGGAAAGGCGGTGGGCCCGGATGGGCTACCACTTGAAATATATAAATGCTTACGGGAGGAAATATCCCCACTTCTTCTAGATCTGTTTAATGGGATTATGAATACTGGCAAAATACCGGAGTACCGGAGTACCAACATTGTGGTATTTCACAAAAAAGGTAAACCCAAAGAAAATCCAGGCTCCTATAGGCCTATTTCCCTAGTAAATGCTGACAATAAGCTGTATGCTAAGATCTTGGCCACCCGCATCGGGAGGATCATCGGGCCCTAGTTTCACCCTGGCAGCACGGGTTCATCCCGGGGAGAGGTACGACGGATCACATTAGAAGAGCGATTACCGTGTTTGATATCTGTGCTGCCGTGGGGGAGGGGGCCGCAATGGTCCTCCTTGATGCGGAAAAGGCCTTTGACCGGGTAAGGTGGTCATTTTTGTGGAAGGTGCTAGAGGAGAGGGGGTTCGGACCAAGGTTCCGACAGGCTATCCAGGCAATGTATTCCACTCCTACAGTTAGGATTCAGTTGATGGGGGGAGTTCAGAAAAAATTAGCATAACGAGGGGGACTCAGCAGGGCTGCCCTTGTTCCCCTATTCTATTTGCCTTGTATATTGACCCATTAATAACTCAAATAATGACCAATACGGCGATAAAACCTGTAGTCACAAAAGGCTTTCAAACAAAATTGCTCGCATATGCTGATGACCTAGCCGTCATTACGACTGATCCGGAGTCTGCTATGAGGGAAATAGTGACTATTACAAGTCTGTTTGGGAAACATTCAGGATACCGACTAAATGAGGCTAAGACCCAAGTTCTGTGCTCCAAGAATATAACTAAACTGGATGCTAGGTATGTTAATTCGGTGGTGTACCTCTGTATAACACTTAATTCACAACCAGGGAATATAATCAGAGATAATTTTACACCGCTCCTGAAATCAATGGTTCAGAAAAGGGGGTGGTGATGAACAGAGTGTCTGAATTAAGCAGACCACTCTTACCCAGTCCAAAGATCAGGGCTTGATCCATCACCGTTATTTATCTCACTGCACCATCCCAGCTCAGAACCTGGCTATATGCAAATCAGTCTGTCCCTGGCCCAGTGCATCATGGGAACAGGGCAGACTAAACTACCAAGCCAATTCTTTACCAGAAAGGAGACAAGCTACCGGGGACCGGTTTCTGGCATTTCAGCCGTCTTCGGCCCGGCTTGCTTGAATCCTGATGGTGCAGTGAGAAAGGGACTCATGTCTGAGCATACCCTGCCACACCTATAGTGGCCAAAAACGATTCAGAAAAGGGGGTGGTGATGAACAGAGTGTCTGAATTAAGCAGACCACTCTTACCCAGTCCAAAGAATTGGAGCTAATCAAAACTGAGATCGTGGCCTTTTTAGAGGGGCTACTAGATGTTAAAATAAATCTATCCCCAACATTACTGATTATTGGCTGCAATATTAAATTAAATCTAAGGATCAAGGAGGAAGCTCTAGTTTTTATAGCAGTAGCTGTACTCCGAATATTAATATCAGCCGCCTGGAAAGATATAGAGGCCCCAACATTTTAAATGTGGCTATGTAGGCTCCTCGGTATCCATAACATTGAGGGAGCCTTATATGAACTTAAGGGCTTAAAAACAAGAGAGATGGGGCTACGGCTCTGGGCAACAGTGGCCGTTTGGAGGGCGGCAAGGATGAGGGTTCAGTCGAGTGTGATGTCAACTGTTTAGCCTTAGGCTTTTTTGTACTGTATGCTAAACCTCCTCTGGGCCAATACTCTGTATAGTTCTCCCTTATCTAGAACTATGAGTGTGGAGATACGAAAATCAAGAATGGTTATCTTTTAATTAATTAATTAGAGTCTTGCCTTTCTCTTCTTTCTTTTTTCTTTATATATTATTGGTAGCTACTGATGCACCCGCGATCATTATTTATCTATGTATGCTGGATTTCGTATCTTGCATTTTGCATCTGGACTGAATTGTATTTTGTTGTGTAACATGTGTTCACGAACTCTCAAAATAAATCTAAAAAAAAATTAAAGAAAAGAACTGTGAAAAAAAAGGGAATCCTCAAAGCCATGTATTTCTGGACCGACTCTGTTCGCCACTCCCTCTGAGATAAATTTCTCCTGGCTACCACTACAGCACCCTCAGTCATAACTTCAAAGGAGATATCCAAGACAAACTCTATTTGTTGTTCTCTGGCTTCAAGAAGAGATGAGCATTTCCTTCCCAGCATTTCGTACACTCATAAATTTGCTCTGACAAGTCTTTTAAAGTCCGTAATGAGAGAATGGGAAGAATAAGCTGCGTGGCTTGATAGTATTCAGGATAGGCTGTCTTTAGTGATGATTCTATTTTCTTATCGGTTTGATCTTTCGAAATGCTTTCTTCGGCCATTGAGATCCACACCACAAGACTTGCCACCAGCGAATCTACATAAATATACTCCGGCATGATTTTGTTTATCTGATCCAAGGGACAGACTTGGGACATTAAGCAAGAAGTGGAAATTTTATCTGGATCTTTTCATTCTCTCCAAATTACCCCCTTGAAAAAGTCATAAATTGGAAGATTCTGTGATGGAGCCTTGATACACTGTCTAAGGAGGGGGCAACAAGAAGTATCTGGTAATTTTTCAATTGTAAACCCTATGTTAATCCTGATCCTGTCAAGAATGTCAACCGTTCCCCAAGGGTGTAACCCCTTGGTCTGAAGGAAGGGGAACTTTTAGGGCTGGGCTGCAAAGCTGGTAGCTCAGGAGTAAGTTCTTTTTTCAGAAATTGCATAGTTTCAATAACAATGTTCTTTATTGATTTCTCAAAGGAAGAATCCAACTTCACGCTCTTGTGACATTTAGAGTGAGAAAGAAAGGTCTCAGAAGAGGAGGATTCAAAATGATGCCTCTTAGAAGAGTGTTTCCCCATGGTTAGTAGGAGACAAGCATCCATTCTGACACACAAGCAAGAAGCTGAGAGAATGCCAAGCAGTAGGAAACCATTAGCTGTATAAAGCACAGACATTCCTGTTCTCGTACCGGGTCTAGAGCCCGGGTGCAATGTCAAAGGGCAAAGGGGCGATTCAGAATCCTCTTTAAGGCATAGCAGAGGTTCGGCTCTATTGCATATAGAAATGCTCACCTGCAACCATATACAGCAGCTTCAAATGGGCATGTTCCTTACAGCAGACCTGTAGCTTCATGGCATATCTGGATACATCCGCCCTGTACGACTGGTGACAACATTTAAACAGTTTGCTCCTTCCCACATCCAAAGGGAAGCAGAGGATGTTCTGGGAAGGAGGGGGAGGCGCAATGTCAGGAAACCAAGTCCAGTAGTGTCCCTTTCTCTTGTCTCAGTCTCTGAAAAAACAGAAACAGAAAGTAACATGCCTTTGGCAACCCTTATTCACCCCGCGGTGGGTAGACCCCATCTTAATTCCTGTTTTTTTCTCCTGCAACAGATGAGACTCACCCTCAAAAGTAATGACTGGAACGATGACGGAGGGATATAGGGAAGCTTGTTATCCTTTGCGGTATCAAGCTTTCGGCTCTGTTCTCATCTGCAGCATGCCCTATGTTCTGTAAGCATCTCCATCAATTCAGTTTCTGTCTCAAACTTCCCTTGTATGAACAATGATCGACCTGATTATATTTGCAACGAGGACAGCATTCTAATCTCAGGTATCCCTGGTGTCCGTGGTCCCATCAAACCCTGAATCTTCATTGTCCAGTCCATGTGTATAACTACCAATGTGTAAATGAATATTATTTTATAAGCAGTTACAGGTGAGAGGCCAACGAAACAGTGATAGGGTGATTGCTCTTTTTAGCCATGCCTTGGTCCTCTCCTTCTCCCACTTACCCTGCGCACCCATATATTTCAGCTATTTGGTCATTGGCACTGGATTGTTTAATGATTAAGCAAAAGGTTGGTGGAGATAAGGCGGTCCACATTGTCCACAGCACACTTATTTTGTTGTCATTCCTCATCTTCACATACATCACTGTTTCCTGTCATCATGTCCGTTTTACAAGTCACGTTATGATAGTTAATGTAATGAGACTTCAGGTCAACAGTCCTGCCAAGTGCCACGCATCACAAGTCAGACTAACACAAATTATTTAGTCATTGCTGCGTTCCTAATTTGTCACACAATTCTGAGCTCAGCTGTTGTTCGCTATGTGTACTACGCTCAGGAAGACGGACAGTCAGCATTTATTTGATGTCAGTGTCGGAAACTCAACCATGTTAAGAGGAGTGTTCAGTGATTGCCTCCCTGTTCTCTCAAGGGTCTGTTATTAGCAGGTGGGAACAAGACACAAATGCCAAACTTTCAACATTATGTCACAGAAGCCAGTATGTATCTATAGTTCATGAACTTCTATGCCTACTGCTCATGGCCTGCTTCCTCACGGCCTGAATACAGACTTAAAGCTGTCTGCTTTCATATTTCATCACAGTGAACTCGTCATTCTCTAGATATTGACCCTTATGCCTGAAAGGGAAGCCCTTGTTTGCCAACAGCATGGTTTAGTGAGGTAAACGATTACTCCTGAGAAATGAAGCTTTCAGCTAGTTTCAGGTCAAAACCTTCGCAAGGCCTAATCAGCTTTTCATCTTACTGAGGTTGGTAAATTGAGTACTAATATTAGGTTAATAGTAGTACTTGCTGGTAAAGCGCCTATAAACTGCAGATGCTTATTATGAAAAGTTCTATTAAAAAAAAGAGTTATTATTGTTGACCCTGGATAGGTGGTATCCTCACTGTGTCATTCCAGGCACCATTTCTAGTCCTGGGAGTTTTCACACGAAAATAATGCTATCAGGTTTTAGTTTAATTAAGTCATAGGACATTATGAACTAAGGCACAGAGAGGAGAGTAGGTCGGCACTTGACATGAGATACCTTTGGTGACCTGAGGTAATCCCTTACTAGGTGAGTAGTTAATCTAATCATTTTCCTCCCTATAAGTTCCAGTACTTTTAGTTTTGCTATTCACCATATAAACGCATAGCTGCAGGTTTTCACTATGCATATATGTGACAATTCTATGCTTGTGGTTCACTTATGTGTGACATTTACATGCCTCATGTGTTGAAGTTCAGGTACCTTAGATTACACAATGGTAGAGATTGGGTTTCTGACTGCTGTTGTATGCACCCTGTCAAAACAGGAACCACGATCCTAGTCAGGGTAATTCACAAAACACACCCTAAATAAGCCTTTGCTTGACACAGAGCAGTCAGGCTTAACTTAAGATGCAATGTGCTAAGTATTTGTGCAACACTTCAAACAGTAAAACAGTAAAAACACCACACATAAAGATTCCACACCAGGTTAGAAAAATATAACTTACTTTAATAAGTAAAAGAAGAGTAAAGTGGCAAAAATCCAATAAGTAGACATCCAGTTCTTATTTATTTAAAGAACAAACTATAAAATAGCACTTAGAAATGCCACTTTTAAAAAGTGAGTATGTAGAAGGCGGGTCTGCACACCGACTGTAATTCAAACAATTTTATGCGAAGTGCGTGTTGCTTAGAGGTTGTATTGGAATTTTTGCGTGCTTACATGTGGAGAGGGATTGTGCCCTATGTCCCTCTTGAGTATAATTAGTATAGTAATGCTAAATAATGAGGCTGTGGATCACCACAGACTGCATGTAGCACTGGAATTATGGTACCTAGGTACGTAATCCAGTGTGTTTCTCTACGTGAAAGGGCTGTGTTAACATCAATGCCTGATGTGATTTTAATGCGTTCTAGGATAGTGAACTGTAGTTGGGGAATTGTGTGTGATGCTGTTAACCAATGCGCTGCTAGGGAAGAAGTAATGTTTTTGTTGCGGATCCTGCTCTTATGTTCCACAATACGTGTTTTGATCTTCTGACTTGTTCTCGCCACTTATACTAGTCCACATAAAAGCACGTCTCTTTTAAAGCATGTTCTTTCCTTTCACAGAGCATTGAGAACATTTAAATCTCACCTACTCCTTTCTTTTCTTTGAGTGCAAATCCTAGGAGACTTATCATATATTGTAGCTGGTAACCTATGTATTTTCTAATAGGTGTTTTCACTGTTATTCTTAATGTTTTGTGTTGAAGCTCTGGACAGAGAATCCTCAAGAAATCACAGTAGATTGGTTATCTCTCTCACAGTACACCCCTGAAGAAGGGTTTGTGAGGAACCCAAAATGCATTGGGAATTTAAAACATTGTGATGATATGAATTCTAAACCTTGAATTTTGAGACATTTAGAGCATAACGTATGCATGAATTTATTTTCACTTTTGTGATAATTGTGTTAGGAGACAATTGTTGATATTATTTTTGCTTGACATTTGACCATTCAAATGAAAGAAATTTTGAATGCAACTGACGGATTGATTGTTTTATTTTAATGTGATAATCTGAAGAAAGATTTGTGAAATTTTATAGAGGCTACTTTCAGCCCTTTGCAGTGCTACATGAAGTCTGTGGTGATCCACAGCCTCATTATTTAGCACTTTTAAAAAGTGGACATTTCTTTGCTCTTACTGCTCTGCTTGCCTTGCAGCCTGTCTTAAATACATTTCTGGGGTGGGTGACAGCTACACTTTCTGCATTCCCTCTAGACAGCACAATCACAGGAATGGTAGGTGTGACAGAGAACTAATTTGCATTCTGATAGGAATTCCTGGGCAGGAGGTTGGGGGGAGCTGGCACATACCTGAATAGGCAGCGTCCTATTCCCCGCACAAAGGGGTGATTACCGCCTATTAATAGTCTGGAGCCTGGGCTGGGAAGAAAGGACCTTATGCACTTCAAAAACCCTTCTTTGAAGTCACCCCCACTTCAAAGGCACAACTAGGTATAAGTTCCTGGGGCTCTGGCCCTACTAAGACAGTACAGTACTGGACCTGTGAAGAACTCTACGAGGAGTATTTACTACTGTGCTACAAGGATTGCCACTCTGCTAGATTGCTGCTCTGGGAGAGCTGCTTTTCTGCTTTGCGGTGCTCCCCTGCTGCCTGCTGATCTCTGCCCTATTGAGAAGGAGTGGACCCATCTCACTTGAACCCAGAGGGACTCCAAGGGCTTGCTGGCTTGCCCCCTGTCCTGAAGTGTCAGGGCCATCACAGATTTCCTTCAATTCTGCAACAGCACCTGGACTCTGCCATCTGTGAGTCATGCCCTGCCAAGTGGTGCCAATTCAGTCTTGGGCCCTTGAAAGGTGATTTCTGCTGTCCAGAACCATCAAAATCGATGCAGTGATGATTTAGCACCAATCGGAACCGATGCATTGCCCTTCAACGGCGAAGCAAGAGCCATCCGATGCATTGCCTGACTGACTATGCGGCTCGGCGGCGATGGACAGAACGGCTCAACGATGAGGTAGTGCCTGTATTGGAAAGAGGTTCGTTGATGAAGCCTTTATTGCCTGCGCGGATTGGAACTGATGCATCCACTCTTCTACGTCATCGCTTGCTCCATTGAAGGTACTTTTTCAGTGGGACCTGGGTGAGTCCTGTAGCCTGCCTGTACTCCATCGCGGTTGGCCTGAACTTTGGAATTACAGTCCAGTCCAGTGCGAATTTAAGGAACCCCAAGCTCCATTTGCTTCTAAGAACTACTTTTTTATGTATTCTTTAAAAAAATCATAACCTAAATTTGAATTATTGGATTTCTGTTGTTTTGGTCTTTTTTTTAAACTCATAAAAATATAATATATTTGTCTAACTCTGTGTGGAGTATTTTTGTGGTGTTTTCATTGTGTTCCTGTGTGTGTATGTTGCACAAATACCTTACATATTGCCTCTTTAGGTAAGCTAGACTGCTCTGTGCCAGGCCACCAGCGGATGAGAGCAGGTTATCTTTTAATGTGTAGACCAAGCACTTGGAGAGGCAACTGAGGAAACAGTGAAACAAAAGATGTAACAATGCAACAAAACGCAGATGATGTTCTTCAAAAAAAGTCTTGTTTTAATGAGTCACCTTGACACGGTGATACAAGTGAACAGCCAATATTCTCAATATCAGATAACCAATGAGACAGCCAAGAACCAGCCAACGCATTTCGCCCGAAGCGGGCTTCCTCAGGGCAAAAAATTAATTTTTCCTCGAGTTTGCAGCACCAGAGTAGTACGACTTCAGGTAATACAATGTGTAGACAAATGAACTTATTTAAGTATGTATCCTATATAAATATGACATCAAGAACAGTAAAAGAGGACGTGGCTTTGAATAGGACGCAGTTTCAACCGAAAATTTCCAGAAAAGATCTTTACTTTTCCTAAAGGCGTCAGGAAAGAGTTTCACACTTGAGGTGTATACTGTGATATGCCACACTCCAATAAGTATCTACGCATAGATCGTCCCCATTCCTTCCGAACAGTGTACGGCCCGTGTCCTAACAGCCTGCTTCTGCGACAAAACAAAGGGCTCTTGGCTGTCTCATTGGTTATCTGATATTGAGAATATTGGCTGTTCACTTGTATCACTGTGTCAAGGTGACTCATTAAAACAAGACTTTTTTTAAAGGACATCATCTGTGTTTTGTTGCATTGTTACATCTTTTTTTCACTGCTTCCTCGGTTGCCTCTCCAACTGCTTGTTCTATATTTATTTGTTCTAAAGTCCCTTGGCAGTGGACTTGGGAGGTGGGCAGCTTGCATACAGCATTTGCTTTTGAATTAATGTGTATATATAGTTGGTGCAACAGAGAATCCCGTACTGCCTTTTTTGCTGTATTTTGTATCTTTTAGTCTATATCTAGCTTACCCTGACTAAAGTGGTGGTTGTTCCTGCTTGGACAGGGTGCATTCCTCTGCCACCAGAAACGCCATTTCTAACAACACTTATTTGGGGTATTTGGTCGCGCTGGAATGTAACAAAGTCAAAAGTTCAGGCTGACCCTGATGGAGCGCCGGCCGCATACAGGGACCCATTTAGGCCTGCTTAACAGAAGTAGGTTGGGTCCTACTTGCCTAATACTTCCTATCTTGTGGCTTCCTGTGGGCGCCTGCATGTGAGAGAAGGCAGAGGCAACTTTTTTGTCAGAAGAGATGTTGGAGAGCCTGTGAATGGCTTTGTAAAGTAAGGAGTAATGAAACAAGATTCCTTCTGCAAAGACCCCAGGAAGATGCCCAATAAGAGATCAAAGGTATGTTGCCACATAGTGAAATGTTGCTTATTGGAGCCCAAACAACAAACAATGAAATGACAGCATGCACTTGGACTATATTGTAGTGGAACCCCTTTTGAAAGCATGTCTACATAAACATAAAATTGCTTTAGTGACGTAGAATCCGGTCTCCGGAACGGGCGCCGCGCTGCTAGAGTATGTCCACAATTATTTAAAACAAGTGACGGGCTGCTTGGAGATTGAAAGCGTGTATGGCGTGCTGAATGTTGCAGGAACGGTATCAAAACAACAGTGGTCCTAGACCTATTAATTATACAGGTTGACTTAAATCAATAATTTCAACAATTTTTGGTAGAGCAACCACAGTCCATCTGCTCTATCGTACTAGAAAAAACTTTTTTGTACCACACAAAAAACCTAAACCACCAATAAGAGATTACTTTTGATTTATTAACTCATTCATCATATTTCCGAATATTTTTGAGTTTTTCAGTTCATATTATACACAATTGCTTCATTTCATTTCAAAAATTGATAAAAACACATAGAGGTTGCCCGAGAAAAAGGTTAGTGCGAAAGAGGTGCTCAGAAGTGTGAACGCAAGTGAACGGAAAAGAAAACAAAATTAAAGAGTGTAGAAACAACTATTCACATTATTTACAAAGCAATAACAAACTTTCTGCTCAGTCATATTTGGACCCTGGCCAACTGGTTTGAAGTTTTTTTGGAAGATTTTTTAAATTAGACGTATGTCTGAAAATTATTTGGCACTATATACAATTCTTAAGTTGGTCCAAGGGTAATGAGGGGTAATGTCGACGTTTCGACTCGTCTTATGCCCAACTGGTGATTTGAGCCTTGGGATTGCGAGTCTTCATCAGGACTGGAGAATGTACGTGGGCAACCAAGGGATAATAATAACCCCTTCAATAGGATGAAAAACAAAGGACGTGGTCCTGAATTCCAACTTTCCTATCAATACTTCTTATTCTGTGGATTCCATTGTTACCACATCTCGATGAGGTTTCAAAGTTTCATGCAGGCACCATGCTAAAAATTACCTTAGAGAATTGGGGTAATTCGCAATTTCTAGAAAGCTCCAGTCGTTAAGTCAGGTAGCTTATCAGCGCATAGGCGTGCCTATTCCTCGGTTCGAGATTCTGTCTGCCAGTGATTGCAGCCGGTCAAACCTCGCCTGCTCCGTGGACGCCGTTCGTTGCAGGAAAGCATGCCGTGCCTGCAGTAGGAAAAACATATTAAAGAAAGTAGTGCTTACAGACTAAATAACACGTATTGTGTAGCAACAGAAGTAAAAGGGACAGTAGCCATGGGAGGTTACAAACGAAGACAAGGCGGTACTAAGGAGGGACTAACAAGCTGATTACTGAATCAGAAACCTGCATTTACGAAGGACAAAGACAGAAGCCAATGAAAAGTATGGGCGGAGCTTCAAGTCCATATTCTAGTACTGCATGCCCCGCAGAGCAGCACATGCGTGCAGATTCTAGGCTCGACCTAAATAACTAGATCAGAAAAAGAGGAGGAGGAAGGCAAAACGTTTGGGGTGACCCTTCAGAGAGGGCCACTTTCCAGACAAAACAAAACAAGGATTGGAACTTTCTGCATTGCATCAGTTTTCTCGTTCAACTGCTAACGATTAAGTTCACTCGCAGGGTCACACACGAGGCACGTAAATGTCACACACAAGTACCCTGCAAACATGGAAATTTCACACATATGCCAGCTATATAAAACTTTCAAATAAATAAACTGCAACCTTAGCAGCTGTGGGTCAAAGATTATTGTGATGTCATTTCCAATGATATCATCGTGCTCATCACTGTAATGATGGATGTTATGGGCCCTGGGCCCTCATGTTAGGCGCAGCAAGGATGGACACGGACACCAGGAATGAGTGGTAGGAAAGGTCCCGAGCACGTGCGCTCGGCCTCTTTTATTGGCAGCGTCATGTGACACCATGACGTCTGTGGTGGGTGGGTGTAGAGTGTGTTACATCACACAGGAACACTAGAACGTGTCCACACCAAGTCACTACATCACTCCCCTTTTTAATCATTGAAAAGACCCAACCTCAGAGTTCACATTTGGGGAAAGTAACATGTCTCTGGATGCAGTGAAGTGTTCAGTTCCGCCAAGCTTTGCAATCCGCCGCTGCTTGGAATTGGGCAGATGGAGTTCAGTCTGTTTCGGGGAACAATTGTCCGCTTAGGCCTTGTTGGTGGTGCTAGATGGAAACAGTCTGTAGGCGCCTGGGTGGCCCCTTTGTCCTCACAGATCTCTCCTGTTGTTGACTTCCGTGGTAACGGGTGCGGTTGGAGTTCTGGTAGTTCGCCGTGGAATGATGGTTGGCCTTGGACTCACTGTGGGGACCCACTTCGCACTGACTTCCTCTTCACTCTTAACTGTGGCAACGGCCACGTGGATTTACTTCCTTCCATTATTAACTGTGGCAACGGCCACGTGGATATACTTCCTTCCGCTCTCTAACTGTGGCAACGGCCACGTGGATATACTTCCTTGCACTCTAGCAGTGGCAGATATGCCACATGTCTCTTCTCTTCTTCCTTTCTTTTCACAGTGGCAAACATGCCACGCAGATCTCTCCTTTTCTTCCTTTCTGTTTCACAGTGGCAGACGTGCCACACAACTCTCTCCTCTTCTTCCTTTCTTTTCACAGTGGCAGACGTGCCACACAGCTCTCTCCTCTTCTTCCTTTCTGTTTCACGGTGGCAGACGTGCCACACGGCTCTCTCCTCACAGTGGCAGATGTGCCACGCAGCTCTCTCCTCTTCTTCCTTTCTTTTCACAGTGGCAGACGTGCCACACAGCTCTCTCCTCACAGTGGCAGATGTGCCACACAGTTCTCTCCTCTTCTTCCTTTCTTTTCACAGTGGCAGAAGTGCCACATCGCTCTCTCCTCTTCTTCCTTTCTGTTTCACGGTGGCAGACGTGCCACTCGGATCTCTCCATTTCTCCCTTCCTGTTTCGCGACATCACTTGGTCCGTTCTTGCATCTTCTCTCCTGACCTGGCTCCTCCATGGAGGGCGCGCCCGCTGCATGTGTGATCCTGGTTTGTCCCCGACTGGAACACTTCCTCCTTCTTCCTCAGCTTCCAGAGTTGGTGTCGCGAACCCTCTTCTCTAGATTCTTGTTGGTGACCTTCGTGGGATGGTGTTCACAGACCTTGACTAGGTTGAACGTCCTGGACCGTTTGGCGGTCCACTCCTGCTGATGTTTTGGCAGGTTTCTTCGGTCGTCCTGTCGGACTTGGTGCATTAGCACTTTCTGGTGAAGTTTAGGGAAACCCGTCGCGGGTCATACTTGGTACGCGATCTTCTGTGGATCGGCTTCTGGGGGCGCCACGCTTAGTGGTCGTCTTCGGTAACTGTTCTGCACTGTGGCGTTACCTGTGCCCTTCTTCCATCTCGTGGGGGCTGTGCCTTGCCACGTGGCGCGTTGTCTGCGCCCGTACTTTTCAAGGCTCTCGGACACTTGTTGCGTGTCGTCGGTATTTGCAGCTTTAGCTGGCGTCTATTTCTTGCTGCTTTGGCTGACGTCCAGTTCTTTGCTGCTTTGGACCGTTGGGTACTTGCTGCTTTGGCTGGCGTCAGGTGCTTGCTGCTTCGGACCGTTGGCGGGAGTAGTTGATGCTGCGGTGATCTCCTGTGGCCACTAGGAGTCACTGCTCTCTCCGTCTTCTGATCTCGGCAGTTTTTTCCTTGATCGTTCCTCCAGTGCTTGGCAGTCGTTTTCTCCAGACGTTTTGTCCTTGCTTGGATGCTTGGTGAGGTGTTGATGTTACGCGAGACATTCGCGCCTCTTCCCACGTCGCTTTGGAAGTGGCAGCCGCCGACTCCTTGCTGGTGCGTGTGGGTGTCTTCTGCGCAGAGCGCGCTTTCTGGATTCTGGAGTTAAGATGCTTTCCCTTGGGGCGCTACTCAGTCTGTTGCCTCTAGATGGTGCTAACTTCTCTTGCGTTGTACAATGCTTGTTTCAGTGCTGGTGGATGTTAGTGCACTATTGCTTTTGGCCACTGGGTGGCAGTGTTGCTGGATTTGTTAGCAGCCTGCCTTGTCTTCCCCGGATGTGCACTCTACTGCTTCAGTGCACAGGGGGTTGGAGCTGCTGCTGTGAATGGGTGAGTCGCTTTTCTTTGCATTTGGAGTTCACAGAAATGTACTGAGCATACATGTACTGAAGTCAGGAAGACATTTCAAAAGCACTGTTTATTTCCCTTTGGTGTTGTGCAGCGTTGATGCTGGGGGGCAAATTTCACAGTCTTTATGGGTGCACCGATGCTTCCTTTTGTTTCAGTGTCCCGGTGGGCTTATAAACTCTTGGCGGTGTTGATTGCTTTGCCGGCACTCTGCCCCACTCGGAGCACACAAGGAGGGGGCTCTTTTGATGACGGCGGTGCTTGCCTCGTGCAGACGCTTACTTCTCCCCTGCTCTTGTGCACTCTGCTCCTCACACGGAGCACACAAGGAGGGGGGGGGGGGGGCCTTCTGAACTTGGCGGCGCTGGCCGTCTGCAGACGCTTGCTTCTCCCTTGCTTCCTCTCCCCGTCCGCAGCCGCCTCGGCAGTACTCACGCGGGCGGGGGAGAAGGTGCTTCACTCCGGCGGGGGAGCGCGTCGCTCCGGTCACTCCTCCCTGGGCGGGGGCGCTCGTGGCAGACCGCGGTTGGGCTCCGCCGGCTCTGTCTTTTTGAATGTTCTTGGTCCGCTGGCCCCACTTTCGCCGGTCTCCCGCCGCAGCAGCTTCTACACGCACACGCTGCGCGGCGGAGACCTGCCTTGCTTCTCGCAGGTCGCGGGTGGGCTCCGCTGGCTCTGCAGTGACTGTCCTTCACTGGGCGCTACCGGCGGGCCGCGGGTGGGCTCCGCTGGCGCTGCTTAGTCTTTTCTTCGCTGGGGGTGCCGCCGGCAGGTCACGGGTGGGCTCCGCTGGCGCTGCTGAGTCTTCCCTCGGTGGGGGTGCCGCCAACAGGTCGCGGTAGGACTCCGCTTGCCCGGACCACGTTGCGAGGGGGGTCGGGAGGCGGTTAGCTACTCCGCTCCCTCCCCCTCGTTGATTTTGTTAATTTTCGGGTCCGGCCGCCTTCCCTTCACGCCGTGGCTTTCTCTGGGCCCCGCCGCTTCCGTTACACACGCGGCGGGGGCAAGGGATGACTCGGGCAGGCCGCGGGTAGGCTCCGCTGGCGCTGCTTATTTACTGGCACAGTTCATGTCGGGCACCTCGCCCCTGGGGCTCACCTTCGGCCGGCGGGCCAGATGCTCCGTCGCGGTCGCGGCGGGTGGGCTCCGCCCGGCCCGTACACCTCTCTGGTGGGGTTTTGCTTCGCGGCCGTCTCAGGTAGGCTCTGGGCGGTCCGCTCATTTCTGGTGGCACATGTTGCTGGCGGCTGACGCGGGTGGCTTCGGTCGGCTAGCTGTTCGCCTCTTGGTGGCTGCTGGACTCCGACTTGCTCACCGGCTTCTCGGCTCGCTGCACCTTGCTGCGGGGGATGCCCTTCAGGCGGGCAACCACCTCCCCCTTCTCCTCAGTGTAGGGTAGTGGCACGCATGGGATGCACTACCGACCTCGTCGCCATTGTAATGATGGATGTTATGGGCCCTGGTCCCTCATGTTAGGCGCAGCAAGGATGGACACGGACACCAGGAATGAGTGGTAGGAAAGGTCCCGAGCACGTGCGCTCGGCCTCTTTTATTGGCAGCGTCATGTGACACCAAGACGTCTGTGGTGGGTGGGTGTAGAGTGTGTTACATCACACAGGAACACTAGAACGTGTCCACACCAAGTCACTACAATCACCATTTTGATACCTATAACACCCTGCCCCATGTTGATCACAGTATGCTGGCTAGTATGAAGTTCGGGGTTTTTCTGTTTCAGGTCAAGTTCTTCGGATCGGATAAGTTTGATAGACGCACATCAAAACTACAACTCCCGGGCTGCACTGGGTTGTCAAATGGATTCGACCGAAAATGCTATACTTTGAGAACAGGTGAAGCCCTTCAGATAGTCTCCTCCACAGAGAGGAGTTTCTTCAGTAAGTAAAGGCAACTGAACTCCTAGCGTGCTGTTCATTGTGCTATTTTTCAATCCGGTAGACCATATCCATTCACAGCGAAAAACCATCCCTAAAAAACATGTCACAACACATATGCTTAATTGTTCGAAGCGCTGGAAAGCCCCTTAACTTTTCAAGCAAGTGATTTAGTTCGACGCGAGAGGGCGCTGTTTTATAGAATGATGCTTCCTGCTTCGTAGAGAAACACGCTGTGAGAATGAAACCGAAAATAAAAGCTGAACGGTTGCAAGCCCTACTGGTTTCTCTTCAGCACGTCATAATTACGGAGACAGCAGGCAGTTGGTAAATATCTCTTATTTCTTCTTTATTTTAGAGATTCTGTTATCTGAAAACATCAGGAATGTGCTGGATTCTCGTTGCGATGAATGGATTGTCTTTGAATACATTGTTCCATGCATATGTTGGCCACGTGAGCTGCCCCCGCAGTTTGTGAACGAGACCTCGCAGTGGGGGTGTGCTGAGGACGTTGTCGGAGGTTTTCACTCTATTGCGTACCGCACAGTGTGCAGGGTGATGTCGAGTGCGTAAATTAAAGTTAGACACTTTGCCCAGTACCAGTGTGTTGTGCCAGTGGGGAAGTTCTTACTTGAACCCGTTTTTCCTGGTTATACGTTGTGTCGTATTCCTGCTGGATAAATATGTATCTTCTTATCTCTTCAATAGAGGGGTGGGGGCAGGAAGAGGGGGGAGGTATGAAAACGTTCCTGCTGCCTGGCACCTGTGTACCAGAGCTGAGCTTTGGTGCCCTTTCAAGAGCTGCCCTTGCAGCACTTATGTGAAATGACCGTGCAAGCAGGTGCGGCAGCACCGCGAGATTCGCAAGCGGTGACCCCCACAGAACTGGAACCCCTCAAGCCAAAGACCATCATTTCATTCAGCCCTATCCACAAGACAGAAGTCAAACCCTCTCCTTCCCTTTGAATATCAGGAATATCATGTGCAAAAACTGCCAGAGACATAGAATTAATGCCAGGCCCAGATATTACCCAGGGTATTTTGTGCACCCAATTTCAGGTATCCGTACTGAATAGGCAATGACATGCAGTTTTTCTTTTTCCCACTCTGTATACCTCTTTCCACATAGGTTTAACCTATGAAAGTTTCTTCGGGTAACACCTAGAGAAATTTGCACATGAAACATTCTGGGTGCTTGTGCAATTTGAGCTTAGCTTGTAATATGAAATGGTGAAGAAACAACGCTTGAGCCAGATTTTATCATCACTGTGAACTCGGAAGGAGCTCACAGGTGTAAGAAGTAAAGTACATAAATTACCACTCGTGGGGCAGGGGAAGAGACTGAAAACAGTTTACATTTGATATACATACCAGTTCAGGCGGGGCACACAACTTCAAACGAGGGCCCAATACTATTGCAAAATAATGTGTGTGCATGAACCAGAATTACCAGAGCCGTGAAAATTGACTTAAGAAGCAGAAGAATTGTTTTATAATAGTGGAACTGACTTTTATATTAATGCGTGTTTACCTGGACTTCTATCTCTCCCTCACCCTTTAGAGAGAGATCCCAATTCAAAGTTCAGATCAGGAAAAGGAAGACTCCAGGCTTGGGCACAGCCCAAAGCACACCCTATTCCAGGGCCTTCAGTTACAATATCCCACTTTGTAGGGGTAACACCAGGCATCCTTGTGATAAAGCACTCTACAAATCTTTAACAGGATTGTAAATGCAGTTGTTACTGAAGCAAAGACTTCAGCCAGATTTAATGAGAGCCCACAGTTAGATATATTTATGCCTTCCTGCCATGGAGCTATACTTCAAGTTTGTCGATTGCTAATAGGCAAGTACATTCAGCCAATCTGTGACTGGGGTGAGTGTCTGAAAAGATTCAACTCTCTCTGTTCATCATCTCCTTGTGTTTGCTTTGTTGCCCTAAGTTGGCAGGGTATGCCCAGACGTGGGTCCCTTGCTCACTTTGCCACTGGATTCGAGCTGGCCTGGCTGATGAGGGCTGTGAGCCCGAAACCGGTCCCTGGATGCTTGTTTCCGGTCCAGGAAAGACCTGGCTTGGCAGTTAGGCTGGACTGTTCCCATGAGGCACAGGGTCAAGACTGATTTACATATAGCTGTGTCTGAACTGGGGTGGTGAAGTGAGGTAAATAATGAAGATGGATTCAACCCAGATGTGTGACTGGGGGTGAGTGTCTGAAAAGTTTCAGCGCTCTGTCCATCATCTCCTTGTGTTTGTTTTATCTCAAATACAGGACACATTATTACAACACAGATCCTTTTGCACATGTGGTTGTAGGTCAGTAGGAATGGCCCTACCCCCACATGTCCAGATTTGTTTATTCGTTTTGAGGTGTATTGCTCTGTCACTACTGACGCACTAGATAAAAAGTAGTCCCCGTTGCACTTCACTCAGACATGTTGGTGAGCTTCAGGCATTAACTCTAGGAGACCCCTTCTTTCAAATACATAAAGATAGGGTGGTACTGCGTACCAATCTTACATTTCTAACAAAGTTAGTGTCTCAATTCCACCAAAATCAACTATCGAATTGACAGTATTTTTTCCCCAAACTGACTCAGTTGGCGGAAAGGGCTCAACACACATTTTATTTAAATTGTGCCCTCATATATTGCTAAAACCAAATCATTTAGTAAAATGCAACAGCTCTTTGTTGCCTTTTCAAAACCACACAAAGGAAGGACCATTTCTAAATCGGCTTTGCACCTTGGATTGTCACATGCATCCAAACATGTTATGCTCAAGCTTGAAGGAACTTTACTCATCGTTCCTAGAGCTCACTCCATTTGTAAAAAAGTAACTTAAATTGCTTTCCTACAAAATATACCTATTGCTGACATATGCAGAGCAGCTACATGGTCTACATCGAATACATTTACAAAACCTTACTGTGAAAATGTGCTGGCCCGCCAACAAGTGAATGTGGGCCAAGCAGTTCAATGTATATTTTTGCAAACAACTGTAATCCCCACAGTCTATGCTAAGCATGTGTATGAACAGCCACACATACCTCAAACAGAACATTTTACTTACCCAGTAAGCATCTGTTTGTGGCATGTAGTGCTGTAGATTCACATGCTTCTCCCCTCTTCCCTGGACACTGTTGTTTGCTGCAGTTACTATTATAGACACATTTCCTTAGCACAGGCATCTCACTATACTCCAAGGATGGGGAACACTCAGTGTTGTGTAAAATACCCCTCACACACCAACAGGCCCCTTGGTGTCATGCTTCATCATCGGGGTCTTCGCACCCCGCTAAGGGGATGCGGCACGCTGCGACCTGCGACTACGCGGGAGCGTTGACAAGAATTGACTATGTGTGGTGTGTGTTGAGTGCAAGTGAGGGGATTAATGTGAGTGAAGGGTGTAGTGAAAAGTTGAAAAGTACCTGGCTAGTGGGTGGTGTGAAAAAACTTTATTCCGTACCCCTAGCTGGTGCTATTAAAAAGATGTGCAAAAAGGCGAGGTTAGTTGTCTTAATTAGGGACAAAACCTCTGGTGTGCGTCGACATGTTTCGGAAGTGGTGTTCCTTCTTCAGGACGGGGCACAACTTCCCACCCCTACTCACGTATTTCTATAAAAAAGTGTTATCTTAATTCTCTTTTTACTAAAAAGTGATAACAATCTCACGAAGGCTAGCAATGTGCCTACAGCGGTATTTTAGGTTCATGCATTTGCATGCCTCATAGTCACTGTTGTATATTGCATCATGAGCATATCCAGAACATCAAGGTAGGTAGGTGGATCCACAATGAAATCCGCCTAAATTGGCCTCCTTCTACCACCTTGTGCTGCTCCGCTGTGTCATTCACAGCGGAGCAGCACAAGGTGGTAGAATAGTACCTAGCACCAGCTAGGGGTACGGAATAAAGTTTTTTCACACCACCCACTAGCCAGGTACTTTTTAACTTTTCACTACACCCTTCACTCACATTAATCCCCTCACTTGCACTCAACACACACCACACATAGTCAATTCTTGTCAACGCTCCCGCGTAGTCGCAGGTCGCAGCGTGCCGCATCCCCTTAGCGGGGTGCGAAGACCCCGATGATGAAGCATGACACCAAGGGGCCTGTTGGTGTGTGAGGGGTATTTTACACAACACTGAGTGTTCCCCATCCTTGTGGTGCACACTGGAAGTAGGATTCTCCTTGTTTATTTATCAGTGCCTGTGGAGTAGGAATCCTATCTTTTTACTCTACCTCCCTTCGTTGTTATTGCAATATCACTATACTCCACATTCCATCCTCACCAACCTTGCTTGAAAATAATGGAATTGATGACCATGCGCATTACCAGCAAGAGAAGGAGTCCCTATGCCTTGTGACGTGAAATACTTTCTTCAACCTGATCCAGGGATTTAGCTCGAGACTTAAGTGGCTACACTCTAAAGTGAGCAGGCACTGTACCGTGGGAAGGGTAATGTGATATTTGAACTGTGATCCCTGTGCTGTGATATGATATTATTATGAAGCTAGAGCATAATTATTGAGATCAGCGGTGCATTAATGTGATAGGTGCAGAGATTGCTCTTGTATAATAGGTATACATTTTAAAAAGTGATGTTTGAAACTTTTGCTGAAGTCTTAGTAACTGCAAATTACTCTGACCTGTATTGCAGCTAATCGCTTTTGTTCTTGACCTTTGACTGGAATGCGGGCCTTAGTAATTGCCAGTGTCTGTTTATACTGAAAGCATCCATCCATGACTTTGCTGTCTTTTATAAGTGTTACAGCAGCTCAGCTGTGATGTCATAACATTACTCATCAGATAACATCATAATAGTGATACCAGCTATGATGTCATAGCAGTACTGTTGTATGCTCACAGTGCTCTACTCACTTTATAATTACGATAAAAACACAGCTGAGGGGTTCATGTGTTTTTTTTGTTATATAATAATATTAATACTCCACTTACATACTTATTAACACCAATAATATTGTGATGCCATGAGAGCAAACACTACACCAGTCACTAGGTGCAGCTCAAATTTTCACAAGCTACTGAACATTGAAGGGAAGAATGCTAAATTATCCCTTCGAGCATGCTGCTGACCTTCACAACATACAATTGTTACTCACAGATGTCTACAGCTTATGCATAAACTTAATGAGCTATTTATCTATGTTTAGAACCTACAGGTCACATGTACACCTTCACAGATGGCGAACTAACCCAGACCTCACATACATACCCTTCTTCCACCCTTGTCTGTGACATGAGTGCCAATAAAGCGTATCTGCTGGAAACACGCTACCCCTGTTCTTCTTTGACACTCTTATGCTCTGCTTCCAACAGGCCAATTAGCCTGTTCGTCAAACCAGGGTGAATTTATAGATTTTGGCAGCCCAAACCAAAGGGCCAGACTCTTCTTCACTTCCTGTCTATTGTGCCTTCTGGTAGGCCCTGGGGCGACATCGATGAAAACATTCCACTCCCTGAACAGGCTCCATTCTTTCACATGCGAGCAATTCACAAGGCAAGCACAACATTTCTAATGGATTTTGAATTTGTGATAGGGCTGAAAAGAAAAGCGCCCTTATCTATATGCAATGCATGGATGGAACCCTACTGACGCCCCTTCCCTGTTCTGCTACTCATGCTCATTTTGCATTGCCTGCAGCACAAACAGACAAACTGACATCTGTCATTTTGTCTGTTTACATTTCTGCCAATATAAAATACAAAGAACCGCTCGGCTTCTTTGTGCTGGCATTTGTGGGGCTGTGCCATAGTGCCCCTAAGCACCAGCCACCACTGCATTACCCGATGCTGTGGTAGCCTAAGCATAATGTGAATGTTGCCATGCCAGATCAAAAGCTGTAGTGAGCTGGACACTGTGGGGGCTGAACCCCCAAGAAATCACAATTCGTGCCTGTGGAGGGTAGCCTTGGAAAAGAGCCCTGTCCCCGGGTAAAGCGAGTCAAACGGAAAAGGTCACCATGTTTTTCTCTCCTTTGGATAGCTAATTGTGCCATGTAAGGGACTAGATATCCCCAAACAGTGAAAGGAAAAGATTTCAAAAATGATTTGTAACCTAACCCCCTTTCCCCATCAGGTGAACAATGCGCCGCGCCGGGGTGGGCCCCACCCCTCAAAAAATCTCTTTGGTGCCTAGTGGGAATTCCTGGTTGTGGATCGCCGCTTTGCCATAATCCCTGAAGAATCCTTGTAGGAGAGAGCTTGTTAGAAAGGGGAGACTCACCAACCTGCTGCTTTGCTGCACAGTCTGTTGAGGAAGTGACATTGTTCGCCATATGGCATGCTGACATCAAGGATAAAGGTCGGTGCTGACACAAAAGCAATGCTGCCTTGGACCCTGTTTTTTTCCCTAACAGGAGAAACCTCTGACGTAAGCTTGGGTGGTCTGCTGTGCCCCAACCCCATGAGGAGATGCTCCCATCATGTTTACTGCTGAGGTAGTGTGTATGACGGGAACATCTTGTCAACCGTATTTTAATGGTTAAGTAGTGACTCTGTAGGGAACAGCTCTGGTTGAATCACATTCTCAGCAGAATTCTAAGAGTGAATGATAATACTCAGAGAGGAGCTCTGGGTAGGTCTGGTATTATCAGAGAAGTGCTCACATTGAATTTTGTATTGTGACATTCAATAAACTATGTGGAGAACAGAGTCATTGTATGGATCTGAGATGTGAGTAAGCTCCCACACTGCACAAAAAGAAAGACAAAGCAAGGTAAACAGGAGCTAATGACAGCATCCTATGTTCATAGTAGTAGCAATGGCTTGAGCTTAAGGGAGTCTCCAGAGAAAATATGTGAGGTGTTGTTGTTGCAGCCAATGCAAATAGTTGTCCAGTTAAAGAAATAAAGATCTCTATTTAGTTAAAATAGTAGTAATTTTACAAATAATGTAAACAGAAATTAAGAAAATTTGATGTAAGGATCAAAAGTTATAGCATAACCAGTTTCATAGAAAACAATGGGGAAAACAGTTCGAGTCTAAATCTATGGCGTGCTGTAGACCGTGACCTGAGAGAACTCCTCTGCCAGTTCTTGAGAGCATGTATTCAGCCCGAATTTGCTGGTTCAACCCTGTCAAACATTTCATGTTCAGAAGTTAAAGTTTTTCTAGAGGCAATATATCCAGTGATGGCTCCAGGAGGTCAGATACTTTGTACTGTTGGTCTCGAGCAGTCTCAAACATGTAGCCAAAAGAGGTCTGAGCAGGACAAAATTATTTTTGGGTGCTTGGTCTCACTGTGAAGTTATTAGGTTTGGGTGCCTTTGTTGCCCTTGTTGGAAATCTTCCAAAGTTTTTTTAAGCTGGCAGGGCAAGCTACACCAATGTACCCAACGAATGCTTTACAGGGGCAAATTGACTTCCTGTGAGGTTGTGCCTGGGCCACAGTTTTGTCATGCTTTTCAGAAAAGAACCACTGGTTTATTTTATTTCACATTTTGCTATAACTCGGGTCTCCACGCATCATGGCGCTTTGTAGAAGGAACAGTTAGGAAGGATGTAGATTTCGAATTTGAGTTGTGATCTGCATCTCTGTATGATAGAATAGGAGGAAATAAAACATTAATCTGGAATTTTCACTACATTTATCATCAGAGGATGTGTAGAAACCCTAGGCTCAGTGGGGTATCAAGTTAGATAGAGGAGAGAGGGCAAAGTGGCGTGAGTAAGAGGAGGGAAAAGAAAAGGAGGTATTCTGAAAAGATGTATAGAAGGAGATAGTAGGAATCGGGAGGGAAGCTACTGGCTGAGAGAGTTTAATCAGGTAAGTTCTTAACTTTTCACAGCATTCTAGGAGGTCTTCACTTCCTAGGAGGTTTTCAAGTAAAATGTTTTGGGAAGGTCGGCCTGTGATTGAGTAGGATTGGGTGACTATTGAGTGTGATCTGTCTAAACTTCTTGATTTGAAGTCTGAAGACCCCTCAGCTCCTGAGACCTTACGTTCTGTTAGAGATTTGTAAAGCAGCTGACAATTAGGCTGTTTTTGTGTAGGCAAGCTTGCATTTAATTCTGTTGTGGGCAAGCTTGAATTTGATTTTGGCTTCCGCTGGCAACCAGTGTACCAAATAATAGTTGGGGTCATGTGATCAAATTTCTTAGCTTGTGACAATCGTTTGGTGGCCCAGCTCATCGGAGCTTTGAGGAGAGAGCGAGAGATGAGCTGGTCTTGAGGAAACTTGCTAAATTTGAGTTGCTGTAACCAAAACGTACAGTGACTTTGACACCTGTTTAGTAAATCCTTGTGTATATACAATTGTTTTATATTTTTTTAAGTGTCTAGCTGTCACTTTGGCGAATTTCTATTGTGTGATTGATGTGCGAGGATATAGAAAGATGGGGATTTAACAGGATGTCCAAAAGTCCTAACCTTGGAGGCTAGAGGAAAAGTCAACCATGTGAATTTCATATATCTAGGACTGGTTAAATGTGGGCCTTTGGTGATGCAAGAGGATGAGTTTTTAATCTTGTAGAGCATAAGCTTGCAATAATAGTTTGACATGCAATTGCCAAACTGGGAGAGGCAGTAAATCTGATTGCAAATATTTATAAAAGGAGGATATTTTCAGTTAAACTTTCTTGTCCTCATCTTGTTGATGGATTGGGACACCACTGTTTCTGAAATGTGTCTGAGCATTTATTTATAGAGATTGAGTTTAGGTTTAAAGCATTTTATTAAGCATTCACAAATGAAAAGAAAAAATAAACAGTTGCCACAAAGAAGCAGTGCATCGGATACAACCATATAGTAGCGCACCAACGCGTAAAGGTTCTGCAAAACGTAGCGTTCATCCAAATGTGATGGTTGGTGCGTATGCTGCAACAAGATGCTCCAAAGTGAACAAACCCCCCCAAACTTCCCACTCCTCCCCGACCCAACAACGCCCCCCCCCCCCCCACCCCCCGTCCAGTGCCTCAAACCTTCACCCACCTCCGCCCCTCCTCTCCAGGTCTAGGCACGCTGGCCATCTGAATCTGCTAACGTAGTCAACCTTAACAAGCGAAGATATCTAGGGCATGTAAGTTCTGTGAATTCCCCTACAAGCAGTGAGTGAAACGGTTGCCACAGGTCATTAAACTGCTCGACCTCTCCCGCCACCATAAGCGACAATTTTTCCATTACCAGGACATGGCACAATCTATGCAACCACCCTGTGGTGGAGGGGAGTGTGGTGGTGCGCCAGTGAATAAGTATATTTTGTACAGCAGAACCCGGTGCTATCGCAATTTGCCTCCCTCTACGAGACCTCAGAGGATACATCAGCCCATTGGGTAAGCCCAACAGTACGTATGCTGGAAAACGGGGCAATTCAATATCGAAATTGGAGTCAATCATATCCAGGACTTCTTTCCAGTAGGGGGACAGCAGTGGGCAGTCCAATAAAACATGAGTGAGGGTGCCTATTTGCCCGCAGGCCCGCCAGCAGGTGTCATCGATATTGCGATTCATTTCATGCAGTCTCTGATGCGTGTAATACCAGTATGTGGACACTTTCGTGAATGTTTCCGTAAGCCCAGTGTGATATGCGGAGTGGCGAGCTCGATAGGCGATGTTGTCCCAGTCCTTGTGGCTTAAGGATCTCCCCAGTTCTCTTTCCCAGTGTTCCCTACCAGGGTTATAGAGGTCAAAGGAGGAAGGCTGCAAGAATTTATACAAATCCGAGATAAGTTTCTTGTTGAGGAGCATGTTACGAGCCATTTCTCGTAGGGAAGGAGCTTCCTATCTGCCGACTCACGTACCTGTGGCTGTAGCGCCAAATGGCGCACCTGCATGTAGCGCAACCGTTCCACTTCAGGCAATTCATATTCTTTCCTGAGATCTGGGAACGGAATGACGCTGTCTTGACTATATACATGAAATAGTGCTCTGCATCCCGCGGCTCGCCAGCGCGCGAAGGCCCCTGGTTCCATCCCAGGATGAAAATCCGGGTTGTTGATCAGTGGTGTGAACGGTGAGGGGAAGGTGGTGAGTCGCGTTCGTGGCGTCCCACACCCTCATCGGGACCCGCGTAATAAAAGACGCGTATAAGTTGGGCGGGCGATGTGTCCTACGTAAAAAGGGCACCTCCTGCAGAGTCCGGCCCGCCACCGCCTGGTCTTGGAAAAGCCAGTGTTTGTCGGACTCCCACTTGCTCCATTCCACTAGGTATCGCAATTGTGCTGCCTGAAAATATTTGCGGAGGTCCGGTACTCCTAGTCCCCCCGCCTCAGGTGCCAGTGTAGTCAGGGCCCTCTAAAGCCTAGGTTTGCGACCTTGCCATATAAAGTGAGCAATGTCCGCCTGAATCTGCAGTAGCCATCCTTTCGGGGGCTGCAGCGGCAGGGCACGAAACGGGTATAGCGCCTGCGGCAAGATGGTCATCTTCACCGCGGCAATTCTGCCCAGCCAGGACAAGTTGCCTTTGCTCCAGCGACCCAGTTTCTCCTTTATTTTCGAACCTAGGGCGGTATAATTCGCGGTCACCATAGCGGGCAATGTGGGTGCCAGAAGAATGCCCAGGGAGGGCACCAGACCTTTAGACCAGTGCATGGGGAACCGGCCCTGCAAGTCAGTCCTGGTGGCCGCAGTTAGCGTAACGTCAAGGGCCGCTGATTTGCCCATGTTCATCTTGAAGCCTGCTATGGCAGCAAAGGCCTCCAATTCATCAATGCACGCAGGGAGTGCCCTCCTTGGATCAGCTAGTGTCAGTATGATATCATCTGCATAAAGACTAATGGTGTGAGTGTACTCCCCCATCTTAATTCCTAGCGCATCCGGATTCTGGCGTATCCTCTGGGCCAGGGGTTTCATATAAAGTGCGAATAGGAGCGGGAATTGCGGACACCCCTGCCTAGTGCCCCTTTCTATCGCGAACTGTTGGGAGCTGCAGCCGTTAATTCGCACCACTGCCGATGGAAACTTGTAGCAATTGAAAACGAGTGCGAAATTTCTCGCCGATACCCACTTTTGCTAGAACCTTCTTTAGATATGGCCAATGCACCCGGTCAAAGGCTTTCTCCGCATCAACTGCTAGCAGCATCCTCTCCCCGGGTATCCGGGAGGCTTTCTCTAGTATATGGACCACCCTCTTGGTGTTATCCACCGTTTGCCTCCCGAGGACAAATCCAGCCTGATCCGGGTCCACCAGTCCCGGGAGGTGCAGCGCCAAACGGGCCGCCAGGATCCCAGAATACAACTTGAGGTCGATATTCAAGAGCGAGATCGGTCTATAGGAACTACATTGCGTCCGATCCTTCCCCGGTTTGGGGATAACCGAAACCGTTGCACGAAGCAGATCTGGGGGGATGGCTCCAGGAGCGGAGAAGGAGTTAAAGAGGCGCGTGAGAATCGGGGCCAACGCAGGGCAGAATGTTTTATAGAAGAGGGATGTGTAACCGTCCGGGCCCGGAGCCTTCCCGTGTTTAAGCCTGGAAATGGCTGTAATCACCTCCTCAACTCGAATATCCCTTTCGAGGTATTCCGCCTGTTCCGGAGTGAGAGAGGGAAGGTCAACCGAGGCTAGGTAGTCCGCCTCCGCTTGTGCCGACGAGGGTTCGCCTTTATAGAGGTCAGCATAGAATCGGCGAAAGCCCTCAGCTATTTGGCTGTCCTCCGTAACAGACACCCCGGTAGGTGTCGATAGCTCCTTCACTAAGTGCCTATGATGTGCTTTCCTGAGTTTGTGTGCCAGAAGCCTTTCGCATTTGTCCCCACCCGTATAATATGCATGCTTCAAGCGTAATGCAGCATATTCCGCCCTGTCCATATCTAAGGCTGACAAAAGTTTCCTCGCAGCCTTAAGTTGCTTCCAGATTCTGGGGGCTTCCGACCTCTGGGGAACCTGTTCCAACTCTCGCACTTTGCTAGTGAGTTCATCCCGCTTCTGCTGTCTTTCCCTATTCTCCGCGGAGGAGATGGCAATAAATTCCCCTCGGAGCACTGCTTTCAATGCCGCCCATTGTGTCGCCAGGGTGGTGTCATCATTATCATTGTGCTCCTGGTAATACCGTATCGAATCGTGAATATGCTTCACCACCGTCTTTTTATGCAGCAGGGTATCCCTGAGGCGCCATACCCCACCCTTAGGCGACATCGGTGGCAATTGAAACGTCCCCGTAACAGGGGCGTGGTCCGACAGCGAGAGAACCCCTATCTCGGAAGCTGTGGCCAAGTCGCAGACCGGCTTTGTGACCAATAGGTGGTCAAGACGTGCGTAGGTCTTGTGTGCGTGCGAGTAATAAGAATAGTCTCGGGCGGTGGGGTGGAAGCGGCGCCAAAGGTCATGGAGATCTAACTCCTCTAATTGGCGTTTTCCCGTCTGCGAGATCGCCCCAGTCTGCGGGTACCGCTGCATTGACCTGTCCAAGGAAGAATCGAAGACCATGTTCAGGTCCCCCCCTATGATTATGTGCCTGTCTGGTGTGGCGGTGATATCCACCACGACCGATTAAAGGAATCGTTCTTGGTGTTCATTGGGGCTATACATCGATCCAATGGTGAAAGTCAGTCCTCCGTATTTGACCCTATAAGTGAGGAGTCTACCTTTCTGATCAGCAAACTTATGGAGGACCTCTCCTTTAAATGTTCTGGACACTAAAATTGCAACCCCAGCGGTTTTAGTAGTATTGCAAGAGAAGAATTGCGTGGGGAACTTGTTTGGAGCGCATCCTCTGGCAGTCTTTGGCTAGGAGATGAGTCTCCTGTAGGAGACAAATGTCTGCGCGGGAATTTTCCAGTAAGGAGAGCACTGCCTTCCTCTTGACAGGGTTATTTAATCCCTTTACATTAAGGGTGACTACTGTAAGAGCTGTCATCTGTGTGAGTGAAACCAAAGTTCAAGCAGTGTGTCACAGCCCAAAAGGGGCGGGTGCGGTGCAGATAATGTGTATGAGCTCGGCGAAGCTGTGATGACTGGTTCAATAGCACTGGACGGTCCCTGTTTCTCCCCCCCCCAAACCCTTCGAACTTCCCCCAAACCACCTACCCTCTCCCTCCCTCTTCCCCAAACCCCCTCTACACCCCAACAAACCCCTCATGCAAACCCTCCTCCCCCTCCCCTCAGCAAACCCCTGAAATCCCAACGATTGTCAGTCCCAGTCATGCCCAACGGGCAAGACTGTGGTGAGTTACTCAAGTGGACGTCCGGCCACTTACTCCCTCTCCCTCCTCCCCTCTACCCCCCTCCCTCCAAGACCCGAACCTGCTACATCAGTAAGGCTGTGGTGTTCTCCCCTGGAGCATCATTATGCTGTCAGCGCCACATCACCGTTGGAGGCATTGTCTCTAGCCGCCTCGGAGACCGCATTCGCCATGCTAGTTCTAATGGTGGGCGAGTCCGGCCTTCTGGAGCTGGCAGGCACTCGTCTCCGTGATACCCTCCGCCAGCCGTCTCTGGGGCCGCGTCTCTGGCTCGGTGTGGCCATGTCTTCCTCCTCCGCCATGATCCCCAGAACCTCACACGTGTCCTGTAGCGATCTAAGTTGATGCATCGTGCCATTCCATCTAAAGATACGGCGGACGGGGTGACCCCAGGCATAGGGTGTTTCGTGCTCTCTCAGAAAATCAGTGGCGATCTTGAATAATTTCCGCTTTTGAAGAGTGATGGCGGACAAGTCCTGATACAGTCCCACAGAGTGACCACGGAAAGTGAACGCGGGTTGTTTCCGGGCCTCCGCCATGATGCGTTCCTTCCGTGGGAAATCTGGGAGGAACGCTAGGATGTCCGGAGGAGGTGCCGATGCTCGTCGCGGCGGTCCTACCCTGTGCGCTCTATCGATCCTGACTGGGAACTCCGGCGGTTCACCCAGGATAGCCCGAAACAAGTCTCTCAGGTAACCAGCCGCGTCCGAGCCTTCTTCTGCGGATGGAATTCCCCGGACTCGGATGTTGTTTCGTCGAGACCGGTTCTCAAGGTCCTCATTGTGCGTTTGCAGGTCTAAATGCTGGTCTCTGAGGTGCAACACCTCCTGTTGCAGCAGGACTATGTCCTCATCGAGACGGTGGTTCGTGCTCTCCACTGTGGCCACTCGCTCCCCGATTTCTTCCACCTCTCTGCGCACCTCCCGCACCTCACCCGCCACTTCCTGATTCAATGTCTGAAAATCGTCTCTCAGGGTGCTGAACAGCGATTCAAGGAATGATCTGGTGACAGGCGGTTCCCCTTCATTCGCACCCTGCGACCCTCTGGCCTGGCTTGAGGATGGGTGCCCCCTGTCTCCTCTTTGCTGGGTCCTGTTGAGCATTTCAGGGAGGGTGCGCTCTCCCCGCTTGGTGCCTCTGCCTGACGCCATCTTGGATTGAGTGCAGGCCAGCTCTTCCGTCCCCTCGATTCGACGCCTCCCGATCTGCCGGTGCTGTCCTGGGCCAGGCAGGGGACTGTCGGCGGTCACCAGCGATCGCTCCGAGCGCCGTCGAAGAGAGCGCTACCAGCGCCGCCGCACTAGACTCCAGGCATGGCCACCATGGCGGGCGCCATTACGCCGTTCACTCTTCCCGTAGGCCCCGCCGGTCTCCGTCTGCCGCGGGCTCCGCCAGGCGCGGGTGTCGCTCCTGTGATCGTCTCCTCCTCTTGACCTCGATCACACCGGATGGGGAAAGCGCTATGTGGCCCTTCGGTACGCCTCAGGACCTCTCAGCCGTAGTCGCCAACGGAGGCCTCTCAGGCCGTCCCTGCCATCTTCAACCTCCGCCCAGTCATGCCGCGTGTCGTGGAACCCGCGGCAGAGGATCGTTCAGGAGTCGTCAATGCAAACCCCAGGGCCGCCGGTCTGTCTTCGGTGCTGTATAGGCGTCCGCTGAGCTGGGGGGCCCCCTCTCTGGGGGGACCGAGGAGGTAAGACGCCGCGTGGGGCCTCGGGCCTATACCCTTCCTGCTCCGGTTCTCTCCCAGCCGTTAAGCTCTGGCGGGGGGAGAAAAGGCTATATTTCAAGGCTCAAGCCTAGTCGGATCGGGGAGCTGCGAGAAGAAGCGTCCTCTCACTCCGCCATCTTGGCCACGCCCCCACAGATTGAGCTGAAAGCAAAGTTTCCTACCCTCATAATTGTTTGAGGTTACCTGTGAATTAACTGATGCAGTTGAGTAGTTAAAGGTGTCAACGGCTGCTGAAAAACCAAGAAGGACCAGGAGATAAGCTTCACTTTTCTCAAGAATTCAATGGATGCCACCTAAAATTTCCAACATGATAGATTCAGTACTTCAAACTTTGTGAAAGCCAGATTGAAAGGGTGTTGGATGTTTTGATTTATCTAAAGTTTAAGTTGTTTAGAAACACATTTTTACCAAGGAACGGAAGGTTTGTGTCTGTTCTATGGCTGGAGACTAGAGATTAATTTGCATCATTTTTGTAAAGGTTTGAGATTATGCCAAAGTTTAGCATGTCAGGGAAGATACCTTCTGATAGAGATGAATTATTTATTTGAATTATTTATTTGGCACCAGAGTTTGTAGAGGTTATGTGTGATGGAGGTGTGGAAGTTATTTTGCTGGTGTAATTAGGACTTCATTTTAAAATATAGGTTTAGGGTCTTTGATAGTTTTACATAGCTAACCTTTAGATACCAGAGGAAAATTTGACTTAAGTGTGGAAGAGTAGAATCTTCTTTTTGGGAGATGTTATTGACTGTAAGTTTTAAATCTCTGAGTAGTTTAATTGTTTTGAGGAAGGCATCTTGAAATTCTTGACTTTTTGGCAGTCTTCAGTGCAGGCAACAGGTCCCTTTATCCCTTTATTTTCTATATCCTTCAGGACAGAAGGGAATTTCCATCAGGATGGGCACGTTTCCCTGGCAGGAACCTGACACCCTCTTAAGTCCTCCACTCCCTGCCCCCCATTAGTCTGCCAAAGACTGAAATCACCAGTCCTCATAAAAAGTTCCAGAGCAAATATTCAAACTGGAGGTTAAAGTACGTCTGAGATATCTCCACATATGCCATTTGAAGTCCTAAAATGTTTATTAACTAAAGAGAAATATATCTGTGAATCACAATTTCAATTGGACAAAGAGTTTCTCAGGAACCATGAAGTAAATATAGGCCTGAAGCTAAGACAAGACATGTATAGGTTTCAGCGTGGCTGACTTGAATTTGTTAATACAAATGGAGTAAGTGTAGACATCCAAGATGATGGGGAGGAAAAGGAAGTGAGATAGTGATGACCTTCACCTGCAACAAGACTATAACCTTCTAGCTGTGTAAGCTGATTAAAATGCATATTGGCTCCAGAGGTTCTGTTTTGTCACATCCGTGTTAGCGTGTGCAAGAATAACATGAATGAGGTAAACACAGTTATACTAATATGCAATATTTCATGAATACAATATTCCAATTTTCATCAGCAGGCATCTTCAGGAATCCTTTAGAAACGCGCTTGAATTCTTTCTTTGTCCTCCTTTTTCAAGTAGGCTCAGTAGAAAGGGGGATCGGCCTGGGTGTGTAAGCCGTGACCTAATCCTTTCCCTGTTCTCACACATCCACTTTCTCTGTAATTTGATGTCATCCATCTTCATTGAGATTAAGTTTAAGTAATCCAAGTTTCTGAAAAGCATTCTCAGACTACAATATATTGGAATTGTTTTCTTTTCTGTTCAGAACCATCATTTCTCCCTAAACTCAACCTTCAGCTCACAAGCTAGTTCACAGGGGGCAGTGTTTCTCTAACACATGGCTATTGACTGGCAGTGTTATCCAATCACTGAGATTCTGGACAGTCTGTTTAACACTCTCCCAAAGGTGTTCGCTGGACTGTTGCAACTGCTTGTCTGCCCCAGACTCACTCAAAAGGATCTCCTTCCATTTGCTTCTTATTCTGAATAAAAGCTGGCTGAAGCTTGTCTGTTTGACCGCTCCTAGCCATTTGAATAAAGTATTAGATTTATATAGCTGAGTGTGGACAGATACTGTATTAGTGCGCCTAGCTGCAGAGTATCAAATTGTGTGTTCCTTACAAGATTTTACTTAACATCTAAGACACGCTCTGTCTCTGATTTAAAATGAGTATTTCTCAATTATGGTTTGCTCTGATATTTGCATTGGTACCTGTCAACAGACCAAAGATCTTATGTAGGGTCTAAATAAAAACTATTACATACCACATACAAACTACTTCAGATTTTGAGTGGAGAGGTGCAATATTGCAGTATGTAACACTGATTTAATTTACAGCAGTGGTTTCCACCTATTGGCTTCTGGGGACCCACACTTAATCATTACTGGAACCTGGGGACCTCCACTGAATCATCATTGCAATCCGGGTACAATCCATGAATCGTTCCTGGAAGCCGGGGACCCTAGCATGAGCATTGTTGAAGCTTTTAACCGCAAAACAATTTGCAAAAAATATATTTTAAAAAATTCATCACACAAATGATGACACATTTTATTTAATTCACAAACACATAAAAAAAATCCAAATGTAATTTTAATAGAAAGGTTAGAGCTTTCCTAAATTACATTTTTTATCAAATGTACATTTAGCTTCTAAATTTATACACACTTTATTGATCTGTTCATATTATTTTATTTCGTAAGTAGTCGCGGACCCCCTGAGGCTGCTTTGCAGACCGCCAGGGATCCCTAAATCACAAATTGGGAACCACTGCTCTAAAGAGTTTCTTGTACTACACAAATCCTTTAATCCTCAGGTTAGTTGATTTTACTAATGAAGCTAATGGGGATCGACAGTCCTGGTCAAATCCACCGATGGATACGAGCTAATGTTACTAATTTAGTAGTGGGTTATTATTTCCTTTTTTTGCCTGGGGCTATAAACATTTTGTTTGATTACTCTACTGAATTTGTAACCTTTTGTCCCCACATGTAAGGGATTCAAAAAGTAAAATAATTCACGAGTGCAGTCCTTATTTGTTGTGTGCAGCCAAGCAAGAGACAATATCCGGGCAGCATGGCAGAGCTCTGCCATGCTGCCCGGATATTGTCTCTTGCTTGGCTGTACACAACAAATAAGGACTGCACCTGTAAATTTTTTCTGAGCCAAGTGGCTAATCAAGTTAGTAATACCATACAACTTGACCGCACCGGTTGTTACAGTGCTGTAGCGTCCTCCCTCATTCCATCCATTTTCGTGAGGATTTGTATCAAGCTTTGCACAGCTTTATATCGCCAGCTGAGCAGATACTCAGACTTAATAATAAGTTTGCAGCTTCTTCACATTAAATAAGGGGAGTGTATTTCAAAGTCCATTAGAACCGGGCCATGTCTAAATCACGAGTAACAACAAGGCTTTCAATCGTTGATAGAGTATTTACTGAGATGGAACCCTGAAGAAGGCTTCGCCGAAGCGTGTGTTGTTTAAACACACCGCCAGTTCTCTCAATTTACACTGTATTGTATCATGCATAAAACAAGAAACCAGATGTGTTCCTGAGACAATTATATGTCCATAATTTGATTTCTAATCATTTTGAAATAATACATCAATCAATCATAGCATTTGTAAAGCACACTACATACCTGTGAGGGTCTCAAGGCACCGGGGGGGGGGACGCTGCTACTGTTCGAAGAGCCAGGTCTTGAGGAGTCTCCTGAAGGTTAGGAGGTCTTCGGTATGCCGTAGGTGGATGGAGAGGGTGTTTCACATCTTGGCGGCCAGGTGGGAGAATGATCTGCCACTGGCGGTCACTCTTTGGAAGCGGGAGACGGTGGCGAGGGCGCAGTCTGCAGAGCGGAGCTGGCGGGTGGGGGTGTAGAGGCTGAGTCGGCTGTTGAGGTACGCTGGTCCGGTGTTGTGGAGTGCCTTGTGTGCCTGGGTGAGGAGCTTGAAGGTTATCCTCTTGTTGATGGGGAGCCAGTGCAGGTCTCTCAGGTGGGGTGTGCTGTGGCTGGGGCAGGGGATGTCAAGAATTAGGCATGCGGAGGCGTTCTGGATGCGTTAAAGCCGTTTCAGGAGTTTGGCCTGGGCTCCTGCGTAGAGTGCATTGCCGTAGTCCAGTCTACTGCTGACAAGGGCCTGGGTGACCGTCCTTCTAGTTTTGGTGGGGATCCACTTGAAGATCCTGAGAAGCATGCGGGGGGTGTTGAAGCAGGAGGAGGAGACTGCGTTGACCTGCTTCGACATGGACAGTGTGGAGTCGAGGATGACCCTTAGGTTCCGTGCGTGGTTGGTGGGTGTAGGGGGTGCTCCTAGTGCTGACGGCCACCAGGAGTTGCCCCAGGCCGAGGGGATGGAGCCGAGGATGAGGACCTCCGTCTTGTCCGAGTTCAGCTTCAGTCAGCTGTTCCTCATCCAGTCGTCGACGGCCTTCATTCCTTCGTGGAGGTTGATTTTGGCGGTGTGGGGGTCCTTGGTGAGCGAGAGGATCAGCTTGGTGTCGTCGGCGTAAGAAATGATGCTTAGGTCGTACCGTCGGGCGACGGGGGCGAGTGGTGCCATGTAGACATTGAACAACGTTGGACTGAGTGATGAGCATTGGGGTGCGCCGCAGATGATCTTGTGGCTTTGGAGCAGAAGGGGGGAGGCGGACGCTCTGGGTTCTCATTGAGATGAAGGAGGTGGTCTAGTCCAGGGCCTTCTCTTGAATTCCGGCGTTGTGGAGGCGTGCTCTTAGTGCGTGGTGGCAGATTGTGTCGAAAGCGGCTGACAGGTCCAGGAGGATGAGGGCTGCTGTTCTCCGTTGTCCGTTGTCCTGATGTCGTCGGTGGTGGTGATGAGGGCAGTTTCGGTGCTGTGGTTGCTGCGGAACCCAGACTCGGACGGGTTCAGGATGTTGTTCTCTTCGAGGCAGCTGGTCAGGTGTTTGTTGACGGCCTTTTCGATGACCTTCGCTGGGAACGGGAGAAGGGAGATGGGTCGGAAGTTCTTCAGGTCCTTGGGGTCCGCCTTGGGTTTCTTTAGTAGGGCGTTGATCTCTGTGTGCTTCCAGCTCTCCGGGAACATCGCTGTCTCGAAGGATATGTTGATGCTTTTCCGGAGGTGCCGTGCGATGGTGCTGCTGGCTTTGTTGAAGATGTGGTGTGGGCAGGGGTCTTCCGGGGATCCGGAGTGGACGGTGTTCATGATCTTGATGGTGTCTTCGTCGTTGATGTTGGTCCAGGCGAGCAGGCAGTTGGTGCGGGTGGTGGTCGTGGGAGCGAGTGTGTCGGTGGTTGGCGGGGTGGTGACGACGTCGAAGCTGTCGTGGATGTCTGCGATCTTGCGATGGAAGAAGGTGGCCAGCAAGTCGCACAGGTCTTGTGACGGTGGGATGTCGTTAGTGTTGGAGCTGGGGTTGGAGAGTTCCTTCACGATGCTGAAGAGCTCTTTGCTATTGTGTGCGTTGTTGTCTTTTCGGTCTCTGAAAGCAGTCCTTTTGGCAGATCTGATGAGTTGGTGGTGTCGGTGGGTGGCGTTCCTGTGTGCTGTGTAGCTTTCCGGTGTTCTTTCGTGGGTACAGTTTTTTTCTAGTTTTCGGCAGGGTCGCTTGGAGGCCTGGAGGTCTTCGGTGAACCAGCTGGCTCTCTTGCTGGTGTGGGTGTTTGGGGTTTCTTGAGCAGGCGATGGTGTTGGTGCAGTCGTTGATCCATTGTTTAGGCTGCGGATGCGGCGTCTGGGTCGGTCGGCTCTGCGGGTGGGCTCTGGGCAAGGGCGGTGGTTAGCTGGTCCTCAGTGATCTTGCCCCAGCTGCGGTGAGGCCTCTGCTGGGTGCGGTGGTGTGTGGTGGATTTCCGGAAGTTGAAGTGGATGCAGCGGTGGTCGGTCCAGTGGAGTTCGGTGGTGCAGTCGAAAGAAGACGTGGGTGCTTGCTGAGAAGATGGGGTCGAGCCTGTGGCCGGCGGAGCGAGTGGGTGTTGTGACGAGTTGTCGGAGTCCGAGGTTGGCGAGGTTGTCGATCAGGGTGGTGGAGTTGGAGTCGTTTTTGTTCTGGAGGTGGAAGTTCAGGTCCACGGAGAGGATGTAGTCCGTGGAGGCGAGGACGTGTGTGCTGATGAAGTCGACGATGGAGTTGCTGAACTGCGGTCGGGGTCTGTAGATGAGGGTGGTGTTGGGGTCGGTGTGGATCTGGAAGTGCAGGTATTCGGTGATGCTGAGGGTGTTGTCAGCATCTGTCTAGATTTTGAGAGTGTTTCTGTGGACGATGGCAATTCCTCCTCCTAGTCCGTTGGTGCGGTCCTTGCAGGTGATCTTGTAGCCTTCCAGGATGGCTATGGCGATGTTGGGTGCCGAGGAGGGGTTCAGCCAGGTCTTCGTCAGGAAGGTGACATCTGGGGCGTTGGTGTCGGGTAGGTCCCAGAGTTGGACGGCGTGTTTGCGGGCGGAGTGGGTGTTGAGCAGGATGCATCTGAGGAGGTTGGGTTCTTCGGTCGGTGGGTTGGCGGGCCGGATGCTGGTGAAGCTACAGTTCCAGCAGGAGAAGGGTCCTTAATTGCTATTCGGGGCGGCCAGGCAGCAGGTGCATGATCGTCTGGCGTTGAGTGCGTGGAAGGTGCTGGGGTCGTAGCAGAGGTGGGAGTTGCAGCGTTTGCGGGGGCCAGGGGTCTTGGCGCTGGGCACGGTCCAGGCGCAGACGGGCTTGCCTTAGGGGTGCCTACGGTGCGCCTGCTCCGCACGGCGGCTGCTGCGCGGCCTCTATATAAGGGGGTTAGGGAGAAAGGAGCAGCTGGGAGGTGGGAGCGGGTCGGCGAATGGGAGCTGAGGGGCCGGGGCCGCAGGGGAGACAGCGGCGGGAAAATGCGGCGGGAGTGGGCACACGGGAAAGGGAGATGAAAAATGGAGAGAAGCACTTTTAAAACATGTGAGGGTATACAGCAGATTACCAGGGGTAGAAAAAAGCAGTGAACAGAGAAACAGTAAAAAAACTGTAAAAAGGAGATAAGAGGCACGATAACACCAGAATAACCAACAGTGTACCAGGGGGCGACAGTAGCGGCAAGGCACTTAGCAGCGGTGGCACAGGATACATGCACCTTTCATTTGTATTGGATATCAATTGATGAAAAGATTCTTTCTGAATGCATCAGTAATACAGATTTGGAAATTGTGAAGTTTTGATAACTGCACATGAATAGTTGTCATCTCAAATCAATTTTATGTATATATTTTTTTAAAGAAATAATCATAAAAAACAGAAAAAATATATTTTTCTATACAATAAACTATGTAAAAAGTTGAAAGTATCTGTGCATGTTTATATACAGAACTTTTGTTATATGTTGGTTTTTGCCCTTTGTAGCACCTAGTATCATTGCCTCGTCTAGGCTTTGTGTTTCAAATTGCAAGACTCTTGTAGTGCATTTTTCTAAATGGTAGTTGATTTTTCTTATTTTTTTGAGATTTCTACCTACTTGCAGTTTGTGGTGAAAACAGGTGTGAAACCCATTGGTGAACATGCCAGGCTTTAAATTTCTGAAAGTAGACAACCTGTGGAGTCCAAGGTGGTGTGGCTTGTGAAGACCCACTACGTTTTTTTACACACTATGCTCTGCAAATTGAAACTTTATCTAAACTCACATATTTCCTCTAATCTCTGTGAGGGAAAGTTCAGGAGTTTGCAGTGATCTACAAGATATCTACCATCCAGAGTTCCCACATTTCTCCCGTTTGTGTCTAGACTTATTGCCCACAACAGGAACCGCTCAAAACTTGGACTGTGTAAAGACAAAATGGTTTCAATGAGGCCTTCACATGTATATAGTTATGGTCCATTCCTATGATATGCATTTATTCCACCCACACATGAGGCAGCACTTCAGTCTGGAGAAGTGTGGGAAACATAGACTTTGGCCATTGGCTGGAAGAGTGTGAGTTGTTTGTCACATAAACATGGGGAAAATGTATTTTTAACCCATACATTGACATTTGCAGGTAATTCTGGGATCCACACAAGCCATGCCACACCACCCCGCCCTGGATTTCCCTGGATCTATAGGTTTCAGAAACTTTCATGGTTGATGGGCCTCTCTGTCTGCTTTCTGGGCCAGAGCCAGAATAGTGCAACCAGTCGGCATGGCAAGTGAGAGGAAATTAAATGTCTTTGAGCATAATATTGGCATATGTGTTGAGAGAGGAAAAAAAGTTAAACACCCCATTCCACCTTCCCCTTGGGGCCGAATTATTGTCTGGGTCAAGAGTTGAAGACTGATGCCAAGATTGTCCAGCACCCCACGCCATTCCTATTCTCATTTTTCCTCCCATTGGGGTTTTTACCACCTATTTGGCCAGTCCAGGGGGTGTAGATGAGGGTCAGAAAGCCTACCAGACCATCAGGAAAACATGTGGGAAGCAGAATTGGGTGCTGGGTTTTACCATCCTGCTAGTTCACTGTACTATTGAGACAGCAGCTGAGGGCTTACTTTTCCTGAGTGGTTACTTTGGAATGTTTAAGCTGTGCCTGTGGATATGACTGAAGTCCAGTTGGTGATTGAAACTTCAACAAGGTAATTGATGTGGGTGTTTGATGCGCACTTTATTTTAATGATCCCGCATTTTTGGAAACTGAATAACCATAGCATTGGCTCCGTTTGAATTTTCTTGTATTAACAAATAGGCTCCCCTGGCTTATGCTGTGTAACAACTATTTCTTGAATATGTGGTTGCCACTTTAAAATTAATAGCCTGGGAAATTTACCAACTAGTACAACAGTAATACAAGTGTTTATGGGTCCTTTAAAGGGGCCCCTCTGAAACCTGAAGGTCCCAAATGTGGCAGTTGGAGTGAGATCGGAGTGCTGTGCAATTTGAAGATAGGTTACGTCCAGCGGGAGAATAACATAAAGGGCTGAATGCTGGTGGTTTGGTTATAGAAAGACTCTGTAAATAATGTGGACCGCTAGAACAATCTGAGGTAAACAAATTGATGTTTTATTTTTAATGGAAACTGATGTAACCCCACACCACTGTTTACAAGCATCGATTTTGGATGATGTGGTCTGTTCATTAGGTCCCTGTGAGGGGCTGTTAGCATTCTGAAGAGGTTCTGGATCCATTAGCATTTCCCCTGTGACCTCCTGGACAGGCCCAAAAATGGACATCAAGTGCAATTGAGGTATGATTACCACCCTGGCTAGCATATGATGAGACAGAGAGGCTTAGATTGGGCTTACAGTGCAGCAAACTAACATAAAACATTCATATTAAACAGGTATTTTCTCAACATCTCACCTTTAACAGTTAAGTTGTACTAGACAGACAGAATGTTTACTTGATTATTTAAAAAAAATCATAAAAGTTCAGCAATACAGCTTAAATATTTAAGAAATATATTAATGTATAAAATACACAATTATTGTGTAGCAAAACTAATTCCAGAGACATATAAAGAAGGCGACAGAACCAGACTGAAAAAATCTAAGATTTCTGATAACTTAGTGCGGACTTTAAAAAGCCCCCCAGGGCTTTATGTACAATTGGTGAACCTAACATCCTTCAGAAAAATTAAGCTAGTTTACTTTTAACAAACCCCTTACCTTTAATTACAGATATCAAAAATTATCTGGTAAAATGATTGTGAAATGTGCAAAAAAGTCAAAGTGCAAAAGTATTTGAGGATTTGTCACATGGACATATTAAAATTGTTGCAGGGTCATTTTGGTCTAAAGGGAAACTTTAAAGGCATTTAATGTAACCCAGGTGAAAAATAGTGATGAGAGATTTCTCCCATGGATTTGTGACAAGGATCAAATGCGGCTCCAGATCAGGCGATGTTTAAATTATTGCATATTTCCATATAGATGACTTCTTCAAATCCTTCTCCTCTCTAGATAGTGTAAAATGGGCTATAAACTTCTCCTTTACCCATCCATTTTTTTCCATTCAAGATTTTCCTTGCAGGATGATAAATAGGTCTGTCCTTCTAAGCATGATGGCTATTTTTTTTATATACAGTAGCCAAAGTATCAAAAGGCCGTAATCGCAGATTAGGCAGTCTTCAATGACAGAGGGATTCAATGAAGCATGGGGATTACAGCTGAAGGACAACCATAATTTTACACTGTCCTCCACATAACCCATGCCTAATTCTTCATGCAGGAAGAAATCTTGGCTGTTGGGTGAAAGCCCCCCGAGCCATCTACAAAAATGGTTATGGTACACTTGCAGATTCTGGGTGGATCGGTGTCCCCAATGGCCCGTGAGTCAGAATTGGAAAACATTTGGATTTTTATAGTTCAAGAAGAAGGAGGATCAGTTTAGTCCCTATCTTCTGGGCAAAACTAAATATGGCACCTACAGATTGGTTAGATTTCATACACCTACCAGAGAGGCACGGTGTCCAGGAATTGGAGGAGTCTAATGTATTATCCAAATATAGGAAATACACCACCTTGCCCACATTCTTGCCCTAGATTGGTTCTACTGCAAACGTAATAAGTTTTACTAAAATTAGTTTGCAAATCTAAGTTGTCCATAAATGCCACACAACTATCAAAAAACGCTTCAAGTTTGTTGTTCGTTCTAGACATTGAAACCATGTGATCAGTGTACATCAAAACAGGGACTTATCTTAACTTCACCATCAGCATGTGTTTACAGTGTGTAATTAAAAAAGGATTGAGGTCCTTTATATACAATAAAAAAATGTCAGGGCAAGGACACAAGCCTGGCTCCTCCCAACCCCGTACAAATGAGTCAGAGCCTCACCCCAACCCTCGGCCGTTTCTTACTGAAGTTGCAACATTTGTGTAAAATGTGTAAAATAGCAAGTAAAGCCTTGACCAGCCTCATGCAGAATAAAATAGTCCAGAGCTTTGACCGGTTCACTTGACCAGAGACACTGCTAAGATTCATAAATAATGAAAACATGTGCATTTGCTAACATTAAGATGCAGATTGAGGTATTGTCCTATTGTGCCTAGACATGTTCTAAAACTATATTGGGCCACAGATAGAACATTATTATTATCTTCCACCCATCTCTGGTTACTTTATAAGATTTTTATTTAAAACGTATTTGATAGAATTTTAGAAAAAATGGTGAGTACAATGGTTAAAGCAAGTATCAATAATTCTGAACCTAACATTTGTCAAGGAATATCTACTGCATTACGTCTAGGTATTAGGAATAGTTAAAAGTAAGAAAGCACACAAAACATCTATGGACTGAGCATTGTGACAGTATATTGAATAATAAAGTATGAAAGAAGCATGAAGATCAGTAACAATAGAAATATGATATCAATCTGCTCTGCCATGCCACGTGCTATTGTCGTCGGGTTACCATTAGGAAGATGTGAACATTCCCAGCGCATGGGTGGTTGCAGGAGGTCATGGAAATGTTAATGTTAGGTAAAAGGGCGAACACCAGGGGCCGGGGGACCCAGACATGTCAGACATAGATATGCTACTTGGAATTAGTCTTCGTCCTCCCCCCTGTACTTTAAAATGTTTGAGCATGGCATTCCACGCCATGACTATTAGCTGCCGCAACATCCCGCTCTACGTAGCACCAAGCTTCCCACAGTGCCCCAACGCCACATCCCTTCATGACAACCTGGTGCTAGGGGTGCAGTGGGAGACTGCCAGCATCTTATCTGCTTCTTGGTGAGGAGAAGCGCCATATCAACAAATTGTGTTGCTTTTCTTGAGGATCCTAATCTAGGGTGCGGACCAAGGAGGCAGTGTTCCATCGTGTCCCAATGTACACTGCATGTAAGGGATTGAAGTGATATCTTAACCTCCAACCAATAGGGGAGTAGAGCGGGGCATATCCCCAGCATGTGTGACTAAATTAGCCTCTTCAGTAGGGCATCTCTGGCATGATGATGGGATAGTAGGGATAATCCTTTGTTGTTTAGAGGGCGTCAAGTATGCCCTATGCAAAGCATAACCTGAATGAACTTGAAATGTGTGTTGGGGTGCATTACACTGGGGCAATAAATGAAGCACCATTCCTTGTCATGTAATTCATGGCCTATGTCTGTCTCCCGGGCGGCTCACAGTAGAGTGATGTAAATGTGTAGGTGTGAGTTGAGGCCATTATAGAGCCACTTGACAAAGTGTCTGCTCGTACCCGTCTTGTGTATCGCTTAAACTAGTGCGTGTGTGGTAGGTTCTGTGCCCGTCGGTGCCCAGTGCTTCCAAACACAATGTCAAATGTAAGCATGGGTTGGAAATGGGCTCCTGAGAGTGCATCCAATTAAATTCTTTTAGGACTGTTGGAGGCTGTCTTCAAAGAAGTCACCAATTGTAGTGATCCCATTCTCCTCCCATTGTGTCAGTCTTGTGGACGTGAGTGTTCCCTGTGTAGTAGGGTGATATTAGGGGCATAGGTTAGTGTGTTATTTGTTTGACAAAGTGCATTTTTCAATATGCTATTGTGTTATGGAGGAGTACAGGAAGTGCTGGGGCAGTGAGTTCTGGCGAGTTTATGTAAGCGTTATGCAGAACATCATCTGTGTAAAACCGATTCATGTAGATGTAGCCCAGCTAGCCAGTAAGAGAGCCATTTATTTATTTATTTATTTATTTATGGCGATTTTTAGAGCGTGCAAATACCCGAGGGTGTCTCGGCGCTATGTCACAGAACTCTCTGTCGGAGGAGGGGGGTTTAGGCTTGGAACAACCATGTTTTCAGTTTTTTTCTGAAATTGAGCAAAGTTGGTGCACATTTGATGTGGAGAGGGAGAGTGTTCCACAGTCTAGCTGTGGCAACGGTGAAGCGTTTGTCTCCCCAGTTAGCTCTTCTTGTGCGGGGGACTGTTAGCAGATGGGCTGAGGATGAACGCAATGTTCTTCGGTGTTCGGGCGGGTGAAAGGCTTGTTTTAGGAATAGGGGGCCATGATTGTGGATTGCTTTGTAAGCTATGCACAAGGCTTTAAATTTGATGCGGCTCCTCACCGGCGGGGCGCCCAGTCCACCACTCTCTGTTTGTAATTGTAATTTGGGAAGACTGACCCAATGTCTGCCAGGGCCCCAGAAAAGATCAAGGAGTAAGGGGTCTAACTGTTTTAAGACTGATTGTGGAATAATCCCTGGCAAGTTAACAAAGTAATGTAATGATTTGGGTAACATGACCATTCTAGAAAGGGCCAGGCGGCCTGATAATGAGAAGGGCAGAGTAACCCAGAATTTCACCTGGGCCTGCAGTGCTGCAATGGCCTTGAGTAATTTCCTGTCCTTGGGTGTTCTATAAAGTGGAATACCTAAATATTGCAATGTGTTGTGTGCAACCGGAAAGGGTCTGTGTGCCCATGGTAATTGTGTCTTGGGGTATGTTGGTATGGAAAGAAAAAGTGCATGACTTGGTGGCTAGACAGGGCCGAATGAATATAGTGTGGTATAGTGAGGTAGCAGTAGGTGTGAGGTGCATGTTAAGATCACGCATATAAACAAGCATGCCATCGGCGTATAAGGACACCGCATGCTATTGGGGTCCTTTCGGGATAGATCACTGTATTGCCTCCTGTCTAAGTTTTTGATTTTGAACAAAGTGTTCCATTGCTAATACAAATAATAGGGACGGCAATGGATCTCCTTGGTGTGTGTCTCTGGATATCGGCTATTGCTTTGAGATGTGTGCCTGTAATGGCTCATTCTGTGGGAGGGGTGTACAATAGTTTGATCAAGTTGGTGATGGGGGAGGTATAGTAAATATTCTTCGGACTGAAAACATACAGTCCCAGTCTAAGGAATCAAAGGCCTGTTGGTGGTTTGGGAATGACTCATATGATATTTCCATCACTTGATATAAATGTCTGATGTTCAGGGAGATGCTTCAACGTGGGACGAAGCCACATTGATCAATATGGACCAAGTTGGAGCAGAGGGAGTAGCTGTAGGGCCAACACTTTGCCAAAGACCTAAAATAAAGAGGTTAACCCCTTCGATGCTCATGACGAGCTCAGCTCGTCATGAGGTACACCTCTTGTGTGCTCATGACGAGCTGAGTTTGTCGTGAACAATGGGATTTGACCATTATCAGCACAGGAGGAGAATACCATCAGCAGCGATGGTGTTAAAAGGGAGAGTGGTCTATATTAAGAAAGATCGTCTGGGGACCGGTAGGGTTTAAGCAGGGGTGTGACTAGGGCTTATTTAGTGGTTGGAGATAAGGACCCTGCGTCTAGGGACGCCATGTATGATATCTCTAGTCGTGGGACCAATCGGGAGTCAAAGGTTGAGTAGAATTCATTGGGCAAACAGTCTATACCTGGTGTTTTATTACGTGCCACCTCTTTTATCGCTTGCTGTAATTCATCCAGTGACAAGGGGGCCACTAACCATGCACATGTTTTCTGTGAAATTTGAGGAAGTCTGAGGTTACAGAGAAAATTCTCTCTATGAGAGGGAGGTGGTGGAGGTCGAGCCTTGTAGAGCTTGGTGTAAAATAAGCAAGAGGCATCATTAATCGCCACTTGTGTAGTGCAGTTTATTCCAGATGGTGCTATAATGGACAGGTTCGGAGTTGGGGGACATTGGAGGGGGCATCATACGGACGTGCAGTGTGCCGGCCCTATCACCCTTGGAGTGGATCTTCTGTGTGTAGGACCTATGGCTAGACAGTCTTGATGTTCTAGTAACTCTACATGTCATATACTAGTTTTGGAGGTCTTCCAGGCAAGTGGGGTCATGTTATGGACTAGCGCTTCTGGAGTCCCAACCGTGTTTCTACATGTTTCAGGATGCGGATTATAGAATACCTATGCCTGATGTATTAGCTATGCATGCACCCCTTATGAAAACCTTTGAAACGCCTCCTATTCTACAAGTGGCGTCAGGCATTGTCTTCATTATCGGTAAAATAGTAGTCGATTGCAGTAATGAGGGTGTCACGGAAGACTGCGTCTTCCAGTAGTGTTGGGTGCATGCAACATGTAGGGACTCTGCTCCAGGTCAGGACGGACTCTAGTGGGTTGTGATTTGAGAAAGTCTTCCCCAGATAAGTGACGCTAGTGAATTTTGAAATCATGTGGGAAGAGTGCATGTAGAGTATCATTCCTCTAAGATTGAGGATATATATTGGAGAAATACATCTTGTTTAGTATTTGGTGCATATATATCAACAATAGCAACATTTCCCCATCTAGGGACCCTAGGACAAAGGCATAACGCCATTGACATACATTTTTGTGGCATGTGTGTCAAAGGGGATCCCAGCTCGCAACTAAATGGCTGCTTCGCGGGCAGACCTGGAGTACGTAGTTGCAAATAGGTGACCCCTGCATTTGTTGTGCAGTTTAGTGGCGTCCGTGCAGAGAGATGGATCTCTTGTAAGTAGAATATATGTGCCTTACAGCTGTGAAGTTGTGCCAGAATTCGATGGCGCTTATGGACTGACCCCATATCCCTGATGTTCCAAGTTATTGTCTTATAATGCTGAGACATGGTTGACATGACATTTCACATTTGACCTGTTTGGCGGGGACCCACATATTATATATATGATCATGGTAGGCAGAGGAGATAAAGTAAACATTCAAACATATCCCCAATACTAGGTCCAACCGAAACCACTCGTTCAGTGAAGGAAAAACTAACAAACAGTTAAAAACAAAATGCAACATAGTGCAACTGCTTGTTGGGGCACCAACACCTGCACCTGGGGAGATTGTTGAGTTTTCACTGCCATAAATATAAACGCCCATTTGGGCAAGGTCAATTATAATGTACATATATACCTGCTGAAGGGTAGTTCAAAAAAATCAAAAATCTCTTTATTCGATTCAAAGAACTATTAGAGCATACAAACACATCCTTAAAACATTACAGTTTTAGCCCATCTACTACAAATGTATAAAAACAGATTTTCAAAGACAAAATACTTAAAAACAAAGCATATAAAAATTGTTTTTCTTAGATGTAGCATTACACTGAGATCATGAATTCTTTAGAAATTGTTATAAATACAAAACATAAATTACTATTCAATTCACACATACAACTCTAGTTTTATCTGGAGTGCTATAAAAAGCTTTTAAGTATTTAAAAAGTTTTAAAAATGTTGCCCTTTCTTATTCCTTATATAACTAGCAGCCAACAAAAATTTTCTAACACCCAGTACCACAAGTTGGGAGCTATCGGATTTTAATATTCTTAGTGCCTCTAGATAGCTCCTACTTTTCAGTCTTCTGCACAGAGGCTTAATCCACTTTTGTCTAGGTGTTGCATAAGCCGTGCAGAAGAATAAGACATGCGCTATATCCTTGTTCGCGCCTAATAGGCACAACGTGCAGCTAGAGTCCCTTTCAATCAAGTCGGACTTTACCCATTTAGTTGTGAAAGTGTTGACTTGGATTATCCCATCCCTAAATTTCATGTAGAGTGATTTTGCCAATTGTGATTCGATCTCGTATAAGAACGGCTCAAAACTCTGGGTCATTTTAAAAGACAGAAATTGTAATGTCAGTCTCCCTGACTCGGGGTTTAAAGTGATCTTGTGCAAAATAAATTCCCAATATACATTCCTGATCTCTCTCTTTGAGTCAGGAATCAACAGGTTCAGGTTTGCCCAATACCATTTACGAACATGGGCCAGCCAGGGCAGAGTAACATATACATCCAATTGCAGGAGCTCCTTCAGAGTCTGTCTATAGGTCTCTAGTTTTCCTGTTGTCCAGATTCTAATCCAGTAGGCCAAAAGTCTCCAAACAGCAAGATGGTCTAGCCTTTTTATCCCAATGTCATATGTGAGCGGGGTCATTGGGGTATTTTTGGTAAACACGTAAACATTCTCAATATTTGTTTTTTTTGTTTTCCCCAATAATTACTGGCTGCAGATTATCGCCTCCCCATAACTCAGATCCATAAAGTTAGGCAGATTGGGCTATGGCTTTATAAACTTCGAGCGTAGGAGTAATAGCCTTGGATGCAGTCAAGGGCTGCTTCTTCGCAATAGGAATAGTATTCTGTATTAACACAGTGTTGGATTTTTTTTATTTGTGTCTTCCATGTGAGTTTTGAATCTATTGTAACACCTAAATATACAAAGTTTGGAACACACTCCAAAAGCTCCCCATTCAAAGCGAATCTTTTTTGGAAGTTTTTATGTGGTTTGATAGCCATAACCAAGTATGGAGGGAGGTACCCTTTTGCTGGAAAAGGAATGGGTCACAATATTAAAACAACAAATTTCCTTTTCTAAAGTTTTTTTCGAGGATGGAAAATCCTGGCAAGTCGCTAAACTGTATAGCGACCTACCCTTCAGTGTGAAGAAAGTCTTTGCGCAGGTTACCAAATTTACAAAACTTTTTGTAACAATTATTCAACAGGGGCACATTATCACACATGAGCTTAAAATTTCAATTATTTATTAAAGGTCTAGTTAAAATATCAGTGCAGTACTGGAATCATATTATGCATCATTTAAAAACAATTAGTCACAAATATAAAAACCTCTTTAGTGAAAAAAACATTCAAATTCACAATTTATTGCTAAAAAAAACTCCAAAAAATGTTTTCTTGCTCACACTACAGTTAAGTAAACAAACAAATTGTCGACGCAGCGTTTCGGTGATCTACACAATCTTGCACCTTCTTCAGGACATTGTTCATTACAAGCACATCTATTGGGTCTCCAAAGGACCTCCAATAGTCTGTGCGAATAAAAACGCGGCATATCTCAAATAAATCAAGCTAGGGATTATTTCCTTCCTGGCAAGTTATTTGGATGTCCAAGTCCGTTATCTACCTGTCTTTGGTTGCTTAAGAGAAGGTCTTGAAAACTTCTTCTCTGTTATTTATGGAGTGAGGTTGGTCTGAGGGGGACGGTGTTCAGCTGGTTTAGATCTTTTCTAGCGGGGCGTTGTCAAACGGTCTGGGCACCCCCTTTTTCCGCTGTGGTGCCGCCATTGGAAGTCAAAGTTCCTCAGGGCTCTGTTTTGAGCCCTACTCTTTTTAACATCTTTATGACCCCTCTGGCGACACTGGCGTAGTCGTATGGGGCCCAGATCGTATCATATGCCGACGATACCCAGCTCCTTTTCACTTGTGGGAAGGGGTCGGAGTTTGACGGAGAGAGGATCCGAGGGTGCCTTGGGGCTGTTTTTAAATGGTTCCAGCAAAACAGCCTCAAGTGCAACTCAGATAAGTCTGAGGTGCTCTTCTTCGGCTGTCGATCTGATCCGAGCTGGCAGGACAGGTGGCCTGTGGATATGTTCCCTCCATCGGCCGCAACTACGATAGCCAAGAACCTTGGTGTGAAAGTCGATAACGGCTTGACACTGAAGCCTCAGATCCTTGGCTTAGCAGGAATATGCTTCGGCCTTCTGAAGATGCTCCGTAAGTTTCTTCCTCTGCTCCCGCTGGCACATAGGAAGATCATGGTGCAGGCCCTCATTGAGTCGCGGCTTGACTATGCCAACGTCCTGTATTTGGGCCTGCCGGAGTACCTTCTGCAACGGCTGCAAGTGGTCCAGAATACGGCTGCGCGGGCCATCTTTGGCCTACACACCCGAACAAAAGCTTCTGACCTCTTGCAGTCTCTACATTGGTTGCCTATCCGCAAACAGATAGTTTTTAAGGCACTTACTCTGGCCCACAAGGCCTTCCATGCCTCTGGGGCCAAATATATTAAAAAACGGCTGGCTCTCTATCTTCATGTTAGATCTTTGAGGTCAGCGTCGCAGTCTCTTGCTGTGGTCCCAGCTATAAGAAGAGCACAGACTGGGGGCCGGTCTTTCAAGCGCCTGGCGCCTCAGCTCTGAAATACCCTGCCAATTGCTCTTCTCAGGAATTCCAATCTGTTGGCTTTTAGAAAGGGCTTGAAATCCTGGCTATTCATTCAGTAGGCCTTGTTTTCTTGTTTCTCTTTTGCCTGCCCCTTTGCTTCTGTTGTAGGTCATAAAGCGCCGGGACACTCTTCGGAGTAGCCGAGCGCTATATAAAACACCACCTAACATTAACATTAACAGAAGCGGTCTACTTTCCGCTGATAGTTTTTTCAAGGGTGTAGGGAGGACGTCTTTCTATTAAAAGATCCTGGACTTCCACTTGTGAATCTTGGCTATATCCCAAAAGGTTTTATTTGCCCTTATTGGTCATCTTTTTTAAGCTTTGGCAGAACCACTGATTTGGAATTTTTAAATTGTTCCAAATTGTAAAATGGGTGATTCCAGCTCGACGTCCTCCCTTACCAGCTTCCTTTCTGCAAGTTTGATAGCCATATACTTAGTTTTGTTAGGGTTTATCTCTAATCCTTTGTTTTGCAATACTTATAGAGACTATCAAGTACATTTTGGAGGCCCCTCAGGGTTTGTGACAGCAATATTGTGTTGTCAGCAAATGTGAGAACATAAATATGCTTGCCTCCAAACTTGGGTGCGTCATGTAAGGCCAATTGTAAATACTCTACCATGTCGTTCACATATAATAGGAACTGTGTGGGCGCCAGGACTCAGCCCTTGTGCACACCTCTCCTAATCAGGATTTCCTCTGTGAGCTCCCCTCCTGCACCCCAGCAGACCTTTGCAAAGTTCCCCTCATGAAGCCTTTTGCTCTGGGTTAGGATCTCCTTTGGGACTTCCTGCTTCTACAAAGATTTCCACAGACAATCTCTCGGATGGAGTCGAAAGCTGCCTTCAAGTTGATGAAGGCAACATATAAATGTCCTTGCTTTATTTTAGTGTACTTCCACGCTATACTAAAAGTCTAAAAACTTGACTGATTGTGCTTATTTTCCTTCTAAAACTGGCCTGGCATGGTGAGAGGATATCTTTCTCTTCTATCCAAGTGCTTAGCCAGGCCAAAATTTGTTGGGCATACACCTTTTGGGGATGTCTATCTGACTAATAGGTATGTAGTTTGCTGGATCATCTCTACCTCCCTTTTTGTGATCTCGGCCCCCTTCCAAGATTCTGGGATAGCCTCTCCCCTAGCTATTGCATTACACAATCAGTTCATATATGGAACCCACATGTCTGGAGCATGTTTCAGAAGGTCACCGGATATCTTATCAGGCCCAGGAGCCTTTGCTGGCTTAAAAGTGGCTATGGCAAGTGCAATACCGGTACATATATACCTGCTAAAGGGTAGTTACTGGTGTGTTGACTCTCATAATCAGTATGCGTATAACATATACAGCACTGACAAAGTCTCCCAGGAAAAATGGAAACGCACAAATGATCATCAGTGTCATACACAACATGGAACACTCATAAACACTAGATCTTACAAACCTGGCCATGTCTATTTCTCCACTCCAGGAGTAGCAAGGGTAAGAAAAGAGGGGGTAATAAGGAGGGTAAAGGGATTACAAGAGCGGGAGTTGCAAGGATGAAGTAAGGAGGAGAAATATCCAAGGTAAAGAAGGGGGGAAAGTGAGCCTTATCTGGGCACACTGCCAGACGTGGAAGTGAGCACAACCAAGTAGTTCAACCAATAACCGGGATCAGTTCAGGGATCATATCCGCAGTCTGTGGCATCACTGTAGGTAAAAGCGCTATGCTCATATTCAAGTCTGAATCTTGAGTCCTCGCTTGCTGAGGAGCTAGAGGATGGCTGATATTCCATTGAAGACATCATCGCCAATACGGCTCTCCTACCCTAGTGAGCCTGCTGCGGGGATGGTGTTGCTTTAGAGGGTGTCTTTCAGGTCAGTCTGTGTTCCTGTCACTGAAGTGATTCATCCTGTTTCCTTTGTGGTAGTTACAGAGTAGGCAGAGGACGTGCATTGGGATTATGTTGCTCTAGCCAATCACACAAGTTTTCTGGGGAGTCAAAGAATATAATATTTTGATAATGTATCACTTTTAGGCATATGTGAGTGTTTCTGCATGCCATTGGCATCTGAGCACCAAGAAGGAAGCATGGCGGTGCTGCACTTCAGAGTATAATCTGGGAACAGCGACACCGTAACGTTGTCCATTGTTATGAGAGCTCTCTCCACGGCCATCTGAAGGAGGGTGTCACTAACTCTGAAGTTGAGGATACAAGCAATCATGGGGCATGGCTTTGCTCAAGGGGGAGGTCACCTTGTCAATACCCTTTCTGGGTGTCCCACTGTGAACATGGTTGAATAGCCCTTGGGGTGCTATAGTCGACTGGAGCCACGGTTCAATAAGTAATGTTGAGTTGGTGCCCTCTACCCCCTCCAGCACTCCCACAATACACATGTTGTTGTGTCGTGAGCGTCCCTCAGCATTCTTTGCTATCCAGTAGGGCCATTAGCTATTTCTGGAGATCGGCAATTGTAGTAGAATGCATGGCCTTTTGAGAGGCCAGTGTGGCCAATTTGGTTTCATCCGTCCTCACTTTTTCTGCAATTTTGCAATGGTCATCTTGTAAACTTCATAGGTTGGCTGACAGGGTGTCAATACGGTGTTTAACGGCTGATCTAGTCAGATATGTCTTGGACAATCACATCTCACATTTGTCCTAGGAGAGCCATGTCTATGGGCGGGATACACTCTTCAAGAGTATGGGTGGAGGCGGTATCAGAGTGACTTTGTTGAGACAATTTCCTACTATGCTGAAAGATCAGTTTGGTTGATTTAGTGCACCCCATTTCATTGGCTGTGGAAGTAGCACAGCATGTATAGCAGCATAAGGGCAGGTTTGCCCGTGTGGAGATGTAAATAGGGCAGGACTGCATGAATGTGTGTCTTTGTCCAGTGGGAGCACGCTAGTGAGAATAATAGAATATGCTGTTAGTCCAAGCCCTGTTCCAGGGTGCTATACTCTGGGAGGTGTAGGGCAACAGTTTATGGCAGGTCTACAGAGCTTTAAGATTGCAACACTGGGCCTTCGGGTGTTGAGCACTACCGGCTCTGTATGCATTCCTGCACAGTGATAGAAGCAGTGGGGGCCTCAAAATCCCATCCCAGTAGTATGAGCAAGTGTTTGTGCTGTGACCCCAGCATGGGGAAAGGACATTAGGACAGTTGGTGCCTTGTTACCAGGTAGCGGTAGGCCAAGTCTGATTCCCAGTCACAGGGTCACTGCACCATGAGTGGTTAAACGGGCCGCATGGTGGTGAAGGTGGGTAGTATCTGTGCACAGTCCACAGGCCACAAGGAAGGAAGAGAGCAGTCTCAGCAGCCCTTTGCAGCCACATCATCTGTGATTAATACATTATCTAGCTGTCCACCATAGACTAAGATGCCCTAGTTCTATAGTTCATTAGCTCCAGGACGGTTTAGAATGTTACGATTGTCCCAAGGGTGGAGGCACAATGGTTTCGGCACTTTTGCTGCTACCTCCCGACTTACAGCTATGTACTTGGTGTGCGGGCTATATCGCATGACTAACCTGATATCCATGTACTTTGCTTGGTTGGGCCAAGTCTCTCATTTGTGACTCCTGCTACCAAGGGAACCGGATCTCCCAGGCACAGGGGTGGGCGATCTCCAGTTTTCCCTCAGAACACCACCCCAGCCGACATGCTAGGGGCTGTCGCTTCTAGATGTGTGTTCTCCTTTCCCAATGATGTTGTGTCCTGCCGGTGCTTCAGCCACCGCTGTGCAGGGTAGCTGGTAACAACCACACCAATCGTGGCCCTCTGCGCTGCGCTGCATGTTGGGAAACTCTCTATGCAGGTGATCATCCCCCTGGTTCACAGCTGCAGCTGTCTCTAGTTGCGAAAGCCAGGAAGAGCACATTGATCAACTCCTGCAAAGCCCAAGTAGTTTCGAGGAAGAGGAGGCATGGTGCCTAAGTGGAGGGTTCCTGAGGTGGCCACAAGAGCACAGCAGTTGCGCCGCTAGTGGTGTAGGGCAAAGCATTGTGGCTATGGAATGGCCAACACGCTCACTCAGGGTGTCGGCAGACACGTCTGGAGTTGCTCCTCAATGTAGAGTGTTTTTAGCAGGCATGTCTATGATTATGACAGTGGATTAATCTGAATATTTGGGTGCCCATCCGGAGCACTTATGAGAGACGTTCGCCATCTTCAGTGGTTGGCCATGCCACTGGATACTTTTCTAAGATAACCCAACTAACCATTTAACCACGTAGTCCAACAAGGAGATTGATTTACAATAGTGTGGTTTTTGCTTGTTGCCTTTTTAAAACACTGGTGCAATAATAGCAGTGTGCCATGAAGACGGTATTTTAAAGTTGCAGGTTGAATTAATGGTCTTGATGATGGCAGGGCCCAAATTTCCAGATTACATTTGTAAATGTCCATAGGGAAATTTCAGGGCCTGGGGCCTTGCCGTAAGGGCTCTCTAAAATCGCAATGGTGACTTCCTGTAACACAAACTTGATGTATAGAAGCGAAGTAGTTGTGGGTATGTCACTATATGATGCTAAGTGGTCCCCCCAGGTGATAAATCGATTTGAAAAGGTCAAACCAGACATCTGCCTTATTGTGTGTAGCTGAGCTGACATCCACCCCCCCTTATTTGGTGTCTATGAATTAATAATTTAGCAAAACATGCTTGTAGCTTTAAGTGAGCATGAACTAACCAACTTGTCACCCACTTCATCTTTTAGCTTCAGTCTCCTGTTCCTTACAGCATTTTTATAAGAAAGCAGCACCAGATACTTTCTTGGTCCCTGGGGTTGCTATTTAAAGCTAACCACAAGTGTCTATTGCCACCCTACAGTCCTTATCGAATCACCTGGGTTGATCTGGATTATAATTCTTCTCTGGGGCAATCAAGGCATTATTAAAAATAAGCACAATATCTATGAAAACTTCAATAGTTGAATGGTTGCATTTGATGTTGTATACCAAGCATTTAGGGCCAGATGTACAACAGATTTTTGCGCATCCAGAAAACCTGTGGACCATGTACTAACCCTATTTTGCGAGTCGCTAATTACATAGCGACTAGCATAATAGGCTTAGCGATTTGCTATCAGGAAGGGGCGTTCCGATGGCGTCCCTTCCTAATAGCGAGTCTGAACCCTATGTAAGAATGTTTTGTGACTGCAATTGCAGTCGCCAAACACTTGCAGTTTACCACCCTCTTCAAGAGGATGATAAACCATTCACCAATGGGAAGGGGTCCCCTTGGGACCCCTGCCCTTTGTGAATGGGTGCGCAAACATTTTGTCAGAGCGGGCAGTGGTCCCAGGGACCACTACATGCCCTTAAAAAATGAATAAAAAACGTTTCATTTACTTTTTTAAATGCAACTTGTTCTTTAAGGAAAATGGGCTGCATTAAAAAAAAAAATCTGCTATATTTAAAAGCAGTCCCAGACATGGAGGTCTGCTGACCCCCTGCAGGCCACCATCCCTGGGAGTGCCAGCCATTCCCAATGGGGTCGCAGATTGCGACAGCCTCATTAATATGCAGGAGGCGTGCAATTTGCCACCCCATTTGGAATCACAAAAAGTGTCTCAGACACTGTTGTACATTTGCAATTGCGATGCCCAAATTGCGACTTGCAATTTGACGCAATTTGCGAGTCGTTATTGCCAATGGTCGTACATCCGGCACTTACTTTCTAAAGGTATGTTAGAACTGATAAAGGTGTAAAAAGTTGTCATATGTACCACCTTCCTGTATGGTGTGTACCCCTTGTGGCTTGGTGCTAAGTCAGTAAGGCTTTTATTAGCGATCTTGAATGTTTTATTATTTAGTATGTTGTCACTAAATCCATTAGGCATCATACCTCTGGACTGCATATAAGGTGAGATTGTTTTAGTGAAAAAAATATAGTCAATTGTGGTTCCATGCCCCCGCCTATATAAGTAGGAATTTAGTTAGTTATTTGACCAATAATTTCAGCTAAATTCCATAAATTATAAAAAGACAAATGCCTATGCAATGTAGCCCCCCTGGTGTCTGGTAGTGAATAGGGTAACTTTTTAGGATTGAGTGTTCGTAGATTGTTGTTCTAGATACACGTTTGCAATGAAATCCATTGCAGACAGTCTAAGTACCACAACTACTTTAAATAGGGTATCAATACTGCACTGCTTATTTCGAGTACGTATGTCTTTGTAAAAACTTTAAAGGAACACATTGAAATTTCTAGACCAGACAATCCAAGCAACTTGGATTTCTGCATGTAGAAGGGGGATTACAATGACCTTACACTCTAGAGATAACCTGAACAGGGTTGGCAGCCCCCCAACCCACCTCTACTCGTAATGGAGGGGATGGCGGGCAAGCAATAACTGAAGGACCCATCCCCAGTAGCGCGTTCCTTCTAACTAGCTTTCTTGCAGATAAATAATGTCATACTTGCTACTGTATAATACCCAATCCTCTTCCCTTTTCTTTAGGCTTAGCCAGCTATATTCCATCAAATCAAATTAACTACACCGGTCTGGATGGCATTTTGAATTTGCGAGAGCCCTCCCCTAATGCTATTGCAATCCTAGACTAAATTTACAAAAGTAGTGGTTTGACCCTTTGGATATAAGCCTGATGCATCATTCATATTATATGCCTCCCTCGTTCTTCAATCTTGTTGATTCAAATCAGATAGAGTAAAACTATTGTATGTAGTGATAGGATAAATTAAAATAGCAGTAGGGACTGGGTCTTGACCTGAGACCAGCACTGTGTTGTGTACTTGGAGGTGGCTGAAATTAAGCCATGAACATGGACTTGAGCTTCTGATAGACATCTAAGACTTGCATATGACAGGAGTTTTCAAACCAAACTAGGAGACTTACATTAATCACTATGCAATCTCCCTTGTATCTTTTGATGCACTGTTTTACCCAGGCTACTCTTTACTAATGGGATGTTATTGTAGTCAGCAATGTTGTAGTCTGAGTTTCTTGTGAGCCAGTGACATACTTTATTCTTAAATTGGGACTATGATCCCACTTTATTGGCAGAATGCACAGGAAGATTAGCTAGAATTAACCCATAGGGGCAAGCTTGTGGAGAGGGAAATTGGTGACACAGAGGGAAAGGCAATTAATTTCCCCCGGTGTCCCCACTAACCATTATCTTCTGTAATACATCCGAGGATGTTATTATGCATTCATTGTTATCTAAAGGCCCCTCCCTCTTGTCAGTTTTAACAAAGGGCAACTGAGGCCCAGGGTAAGATCTTTTTTTTTTTTACTTTTTTTTTTTTTATATTTTCAAAAACAGGGTAAACAAAAAGAAACACAGCATAAGTAGCACAATGACGAGATGTTCACAAACCATAAAGCCTGGCTTGACAATCAATGAGTAGTGGCGTAAAGTCCCATACAGAAATATAAAAAATCATACAGAGGCAGTATATGATTACATTCATGCATATGTGAATCAAAACTAAGACATAGCAGTACCAAGGTCTTCACAAAAAATACCACAAACAGCAACTGCACCTTCGTCTCCATTGCTCAATCAAGCGGGCAGTGTGGTAGTATCTAGTACCGGGTTTTTGCTTCCCCAACCCCCCCCCCCCCCCTCCCCACCCCAACAACTGTCGTCTCCCCATCCTCTACAGCAGACTCTACTTGTTTCAACATATAGTCCTGCAGCGGCCCCCATATGTCTTTGGGCCTAGAAGCCATGGGCAGTGTCTCAGCATATAAGCCACTCTGATCTTGACAATATAGCATGTCCTGCAGCCATTCTTGAAACTTCGGGACTCTCCCCCTCCCCCATCGACATGCAAGTCTCCGTTTAGCCAGTAACAAAGCAGTGTCCGCAAATTTTCTGCTACTCTTAGGAACATGTGCCGTGTGTCCGAGAATGAAAGTCAAGGGGTCCAATTCAAAGTGTATACCCAACATACGTTCCAACGCAGCATGGACCCGCTCCCAGTATAGACAGATCTGTGGACACGTCCATGCCAGATGGAAAAAATCCGCCGCTGGTTGCCTACATCTTTCACAGCCATCAGTGTCAGCTAATTTAAATTTAAATTTTCTGGCAGGTGTGTAGTACACCCTATGCAGGAATTTATAATGAATAATCTTAAATCTACAACTCGAGGTGATATTTCCTGTCACAGCACAACAGTATGCCCACTGTTCATCACTGATCTCACTCCCAAAATCAGCATTCCAGTGACTCCCGGCTGTTCCCTCCACCTCTGGGGTGTATGCTCGGATGCTACTGTATATGTTGGAGACTAAATGTGCACCATCTGTGCTATTTAGCAAAACATTCAAGGGAGGGATAGCGTCTGGCTCTCTCGGGTAGTCGGAATGAGGCATTTAATTCCCTCCCGGAGACGTATGTAATAGAAAATGTCAAGGGGTTTAGGGATAGCCTCGCCAAAAAACTGTTCCTTCGTACGGAACTCTCCATTAAGAAACAGATCTCCCCACATTGTCAGCTGAAGACGCCAGCACATGTTTTGAAAGCCAGTCTCATGGAGAACCTGCAAATGTGCGTGATAGGTCAAGGGCATGCGCGGTGCATAAAGCAGAGGGAGCTGCAACTTGCGCAGTATTCTATGCCACACATCGATAGTGCAGGACACCGTTGTCGGCGGTGTGTCCACAACAGCTAATAATCCATGAACAATACCACTCAGGGGCAAGGGTTGTGCAATCCAGTCCTCTACAGCTATCTGAGGCATATACCGTGTGGGCCTAATCCAGTGATATAGAAGGTGCGCCTGAGCGCTGAGGTAATAGGTTTCGAAATCTGGGATGTCAAAGCCCCCCTTACCATATGGCTGTGCCATAACACTCCACCTAAGCCCCGGCTGTCCCTCCCTATACTATCCTGATCAATTCTGTCTTCAAGGTCTTGAAGAAAAAAGCTCCCGGATGATATGGAATGTTAAGGAAAAAATATAGGAAGCGCTGTAGTATAATCCTTTTAATAAGTGAAGTGCGCCCAGCCATTGATAAGAGAAGTGCGATCCAGCGTGTGATGTTGTCTCTAAGCTTCATCATGGCCGTACCGTAATTCATCCGCAGCGTTTCCTCCCTATCTCTTGAGACCTGAATCCCCAGGTATTTCATATCGGAGTGGCACCATTCAACAGGATAATCCAGGGGAAATTCAATTACCGCAGGCGTCAATGGGAGAAGTTGAGACTTACCCCAATTGATATTTACGCCAGACAGTCTGCCAAAGACCAAGAATTCACGTAACCTAGCATTAAGCCTGGTCTGAGGGTCGTGACGTATAACGTCACATCGTCCGCATAAAGCGACACCGAGATCTGCCTCTGCAGGCAGCGGAACACACTGTCCTGATGCAGCTGCCGTAGACGGCAGGCCAACGGCTCAATTGCAATAGCGAAAAGGAGGGGAGACAATGGGCATCCCTGCCGGGTGCCCCTGGTGATAGATATAGCAGGGGAGAGATGACCATTCACTAATACTCTCGCGGTAGGGGTATTGTACAGTAATTTCACCCATGCCAGAAAAACGGGAGGGAAACCCATCTTTTGTAGCACCGTGAAGAGGTAGCACCATTCTATTGAGTCAAAGGCCTTGGAGGCATCTAAAAACACAGCGGATAGAGGAAACTCCGGTGCCACAGTTTGTATTAGGGAGAAGAGAGTACGGAGGTTATGGCTTGTTGCTCTGGACGGGACAAACCCCGACTGATCCGGGAGCACTATTTGAGTCATGAGCAGTGACAATCGAGTGGCGAGTACTTTGGCTAAGATATTCACGTCACAATTGATAAGTGACAAGGGACGGTAGGAATCACATGCTGTGGAGTCCTTGCCAGGTTTCAGGAGAGAAGTGATCACCACTTCGCGCATGAAGTGTGTTAAAATACCCACCTCCAAGGATTCCTCAAACACTTCGCGTAGTACTGGCGCCATTATATCTATATAGCATTTATAGAACTCCGCTGGTAAACCATCTAAGCCTGGCGCCTTCCCATTCTTCTGGGACATAATCGCTTCCCTGATCTCGTCCAATTCTAGAGGGGCGCTCAGAAATTTCCTGTGTGTATGACTCAGCCAACATAAGGCCACGTCCCCCAGAAAACCGTCAAAATCCAGAGCTCCAGAGACCTGAGTGGTGTAAAGTTGCTCATAATGGGTCGTGAGGATGTCCATGAGAAGGGCATTGTCCTTACACGCCTCCCCATGGGGACCAGTAAATTCAAGGATAGTATTAGTACCTCGGTCATTTCGTATGAGCATTGATAGAGCCTTCCCTGGTCTTTCTCTCTCCCCATATCTCCTAGCAGTCCAATATTTACCTCGGAATTTCGTCTCTCGATCCGCCTCTGCTTCATACTCTGACAGCTTAACTCTAAATTCTGCTTGCGCTGCTGCACTATTTCCCCCTTGCATTCTGCGCTCTAGGCTTTTAAATTCTCCTTCCAGCTTACGGATCGTGCGCTGTATGTCACGGAGTACACCAAACCCTTTCGCTATACACCAACCTCGAACAGTAACTTTGAAAGCCTCCCAAATAATTTCTACGCTATCGACAGTACCTTTATTACATGGGAAGAAATCCAGTATGTTACCCCGCAATTCCTCTCTGAATACTGTATCCAGTAAGGCCGTGGGCTGTAGCCGCCATCTTGGCCAAAGGCAGGCAAATCCAGGAATCTTCAGTGTAACCCGCACAGGACAGTGGTCCGAAAAAGTACGGGCCAAGTGGGATGCAGCAGTTACACAGCCCGCTAGGCCCCTCAAAAGGAAACAATAATCTAAACGTGCCCATGTCCCCGTGTAAGAGGTGAAATGTGTGCCCTCCTGTGTTGCGGGATGCAAGTGTCTCCAGCCGTCAACCAACAGTCCCTCCTCCACTATACCCTGCAGGGCCTCTCTGGCCTTAGTATGATAGTGTGCTAAGCCATCTGCCCTGTCCAATGCAGGTCTCCATGCCACATTAAAATCACCTCCCCAAATCACATGCGTAGAGCCAATATCCAATATTTTGCTCCATAAGAGTACGAAAAAGTCCGGCGTATCAGTGTTGGGAGCATAGCAATTTACAACTGTGACCGTGTCATCTCCCAGCCTCCCCCATACTATCAAATATCGCCCAGCTTTATCAGCAATGTGGCCAAGGAACAGGAAAGGAACAGATCTCTTTATAAGTATAGCAACACCCCTGGCGTAAGAGGAGTAGGAAGAGAAGTACCTGCCTCCAGCCCATCTACTCGCAAAGGATGGGTTAGTCTGTGGGGGAAAATGAGTTTCCTGTAACAATACCAGGTGTGCCTGGTGCCGATCTAGATATGATAGAATTTGTCTACACTTGCGTGCATCATTAAGGCCTCTGACATTCCATGATATTACCATTAAAACCTCTTTAGGCAGGTCTTCAGCCATCAAGAAAAAACATTACAGGCGCCGTCACCACTCCACATTCACCACATTGCGTTGCAGCATCAACATGTGCATTAATGCTGTACAAACCGTAACAAACAGCCAATTCTGCCACCCCTTGCCCCCCACTCAACATTCCCTCCTCCCACTGAAGCAACCCCAACTTGCCAGAGTTATCCGCCCACCCACCCCCCACAACTCCAAATAACAATGCATTTCCCCCCAATTAGCATAGTCCATCCTAGGGGAATACCCAAAGGGGGCATTCTAGAGAGCAGCACGGCCGCCCTCCTCGCCTCTAGCCTCAGGACCTGTACGACCACTAGGCTCTAACTGAGGGAGGATAGCGGGTCCTGGAATACGTTACCACTGGAATCCTTGCGGATGTCTTCAGTCCCACATCCATGTGGCAGTCTTAAACACAGTTCACCTCCAGAAGCAGCGGTGACATCGGGACCGTTCAAAGAGTACAGTTCAATACCAGATGCCACATTTCAGGCTTCTTCGTCCGTGCCTTGCTCACGTTCTCGCTGCTCCGCATCACGGACATTTCTTCCCCGATGTGTCCGTTTCAATGACCGCAGGTAGTCGTCCACTTGCTGTGGTTTGGTAAAGAAGTGCTGCTTCCCCTGGTGTGTCACGCAGAGGCATGCAGGCTACAGCAGAGCATAATCGATCTGGGCTGCGCGCAGTTTCTTTTTGATCTCAATGAATTTGCATCGCTCCTCCTGCACCAGCGGAGTAAAGTCTGGAAAGATCGAAAACGACACTCCGTTGTATACCAGTGTTTGTTTAGTACGTGCAGCCCGCAGTGCCACATCACGGTCTCAGTAGTTTAAAAGGCGTGCGATGATAGGCCTTGGAGGGGCGCCTGGTTTTGGTCTAGGCCCAAGAGTACGATGCGCCCGCTCCACAATGAACTGCGAGGAAAATGCTTCAGAGCCGATGGAGGTCAGCAACAGTTTCTCAGAGTAGTCTTCCATGCTCCCAGTGTCTGTGGACTTCGGAACACCCGTGACGCGGATGTTGTTGCGTCTGCCACGGGCCTCCAAATCCTCTTTTTTAGCGGCAATGACGCGTAAGACTTGTCCATTCTGGCCAATTGCGCCGTATGGCTGGCGGCGGCATCATCATTGTCGGAAATTCTCCTCTCTGCCTCCTTAATCCGGTCCTCATGTTGGTCCACCTTATGCACAATAGCATCCATTCTGGAGGACATGCGGTCCACCTTATCAACAACAGTGGCGAAGCCCTGGCGCATTTCCTGCAAGATCTGTCGCATGTCTTGGTCCGGGGATGCAGCAGCATCACCTAGCCTATCCGCACTGTCCAAGGTAGCAGCCTCTGAGTTCGGCCTGGGCCCCTTCTTTGCAACCTCAAAGTTCAACTTTGTTAGCCGGGTGTCCGGTTTCCCCATATCTCCGGTATCCGTAGGGCCAGCCGGCGGCACTAGGGCCCAGCTCCTCGTTGGTATCACACTGACCGTCCCCAGCAATTCGAGAGCGCGATAGGAACAACAGAATCTATCCCAGAGGCAGTAAATATAGGTACGGAGCGCTCTCCCTGCAGCACCTCCTGTTGGGCAAACACGTCCGTTGCGTGATCGCTACCTGCGTCTTCCTGCCCTTAAGGGCAGTGTTACCGCCATCGTCAACGGCCTGTGTCACTTCAGGCGTCGTCTAATGGATCTTTGCAACACTCCTCTCCACAAGTATTAGCCCCCTGTGGTGCGAAACGCCAAAGCACGGCAAGAAGCCCGTCTCAGTGGTTGCCCCAGATCTTCGGGTCAATGTAGGCCACGTTGACCCCGTATGCGCTGCTCCCAGGGACTGTAATAATTAGTAGGACGCCCTGCTCCACTTCGCGTCTCACAGCGCTAGCACCCAGGCGCCCATGCTCTTAGCCTGTAGGATGGGGGATGTCGGGGCCAAATCCCGGAGCCGAGTAAAATGGCTCCCGCAGCGAATGGCAGGGCAACGGGGCCTCCAGCGTGTGCAGGCGGTTCTCACGCACATGCCCTACCGTCTCCGATCTTTTGCGATGTCCAGAGACCGCCCCCAGGAAGAACCGCCAGACCCAGCTCCTCCAGAGCGCGTCCACGTCCACCGCGGCCTATCTCCCGCGTGGCGATCCCCGGCCTCGCTTGCCACCAGCAGCCGCACGTAGCGAGTCGCTTAGCTCCACCGCAGTCCTCGGGGGAAACGCCAACACCGAGTAAAGCAGCCGTGGAGCCTCGGATCGCCACCAAATTTTCACCGAGGCCAGGCTATGGGTTCAGGTGCAGGCAGGTGCAATTACAGCAGGTTGTGGGTCCAGTTTGTCAGGATAATTTACGGATAGGTGGCCCAGGTAGAAGGAGCCTAACCACAAGGCAACCATTCTGCTCGTGCGCCCTCTAGCGCCCCTGCCCAGGGTAAGATCTTTCATGGAGGTGGCCAACAAAGAGCAAACGAGCAGCCAACTTTCCTGGAGATATTTTGCTTGGGTAACAGCAGAAGGTGGGGCTGTAGATAGTCATGAAGCCCTTGCTTCCCTCCTCAGGTTTGAGTAGGGCTTCAAATAGGGCTAACTCTCAAACTCTTGATTACCCCCTCTATATAATCTAAATGCTCCACTAAAGGGCTTAAGCACGACTTAGTCACACCGTAATCTCACAAATATAGTGTCTTAGCACATTTCACTCCTCCCCACCCTAGGGTGTACCTAAATTGATGACCTCAAGCGAATTGTTAGAGTTATTAAGCATGGCAGCAGATTTTTGAGTTGAATCCCCTCTTTTCCAATGCTCCCCTTGAGATCAGTAATGACTCCTAAGTGACCGATCCAATTCTGCAGTCTCCTTATTGGACTCATGATAAGTATCTATCAAGTGTCCATCACCCAGTGCCCCGGTAGGGTTCACTTCAGTCTCCCCAGATGTTGCTGGCAACGGCCTGTTGTTATCTAGGGATAGCTGCCTCTCAGCTAGGTCTAGATCTTTGGAAATTACACCTTTCCATCTTGCCACAGACCCACTAAATGGAATACAGAAATGCAGTAGAAAGATCCCATATAAGCTTGTGTACTTGAACACCAACAAATGCAAAATTGTGGCCACCCTCATGATGTAATAAGCACAAATAAAAAAAAACCATAGAAAACGCCTACAGGATGGTCCCAAAGAACTTTAGTACAATAATATAAATATATGTGCGTGTCTGTGTGTATATGTATATATTTATATATTCACTGAAAAAACCATAGGTTTCAGGGGTATTATAGTTAGCTGGACATTTCACTCTTACAAAACCATTGAAATTCCTCTGTTATAGTTAGTTCTATTAGTCTAGTTAATGTCATCAGTGATGCCATTTGAGATGTCATCAGTGATGTTATCAGTGATGTCACTTACCATGTCATGAATGATGTAATATGTGACATCATCAGCAGTGGATTGCCGGGGCACGAATTATAGTTAGTAGAACTAACTATAATGGAGGAGTTTCAATGGTTTTGTACGAGTGAAATGTCCAGTTAACTATAACACCCCTGAAACCTATGTTTTTTTCAGTGAATTTCTAAGGTTTTTTAAATGCTAATTCCTAACTATACATGTCTGAAACCTATGGTTTTTTCAGTGAATTTCAAAGGTTTTGTAAATTACAATTTTTTAATGTATTATATTTATTTTTTTGATACTGATTTACTAAATGTTTTTAAACTATTTATTTTGAGATATTTTACTTTTTAAATTACATTATAATTACATTATACATTACAAAATATACTTTCTCAGAATGAATTACTTTAGTTTAAATACTTTGCAAATAGTCAATAGACTTTCAAGTACAGTAGTTACAGTTGTTTCAATGGGCAACACAATTTCAAACAATGCAACATTTAACTCAATGTGAATTTCTCGTTAAATGCAATTAGTTAATTTATGGATTACTTTTCTAACCACAGGACTAGATCCTAGATTCAGTCCTCGGACATCTCCAGTAAACAGTTGAGTAAAAGCGTTTTGGTTACAGTAGTTATTTTTAAGGAATATTATTGTATTTTAAAAGTTGACACTTGGAAATTTTTTCACATAGAATCACCAATGTTATCCTACTGGAGAAAATTCACTTAGCAGGTAAGTAGTGTTATCGTTATTTTTTCTTACTCAGTGGTGGATCCTGGATCCAGCACTTGTGCATCTCCTGTAAACAGTTGAAAGAATGCGTTTAAGCCATACAGGCGATTTTTAAGGAATATTTGTAATTTGTGAAAATAGACACTCAGAAACTTTTCTGGTGAAAACCAGACAATGGATTACTATGGAAGGAAATACAAGTTACTGGCAAGTACGGTTAGAATTACTTTTCAGAGTCAGTGCTGGGCTAAAAGATGCAGCACCGGGTTCTCTCCTAATAACAGGTGAGTAAATCAGCATTTGTTCGGATGATTTTAGGTGAATATTTTAAAGTTCCAAAACTCCACACTTAGAAGAATTTCCAACTGAAATCAGTCAATGTTAGCCTATGGAAGGAAATTCAAGTTACTGGTAAGTATGGTTAGAATTACTTTTCAGGATCAGTACTGGGCTCAAAGATGCAGCCCTGAGGTCTCTCCTGATAACAGGTGAGTAAATTGGAATTCGTAGTTCGGCTGATTTTATTGGAATATTTTAAAGTTCCAAAACTCAACACTTAGAAGAATTTCCAAGTGAAACCAGTGAATGTTAGCCTATGGAAGGAAATTCACTTAGCAGGTAAGTAGTGTTATTGTTACTTTTTCTTACTCGGTGGTGGATCCTGGATCCAGCACTGGTGCATCTCCTGTAAACAGTTGAAAGAATGCGTTTAAGTCATACAGGCGATTTTTAAGGAATGTTTCTATTTTGTGAAAATAGACACTTAGGGCAATATGTAGGTAATTTTTTTTTACCGATTCTAAAATACCGACTCATACCGAATCCGTATTTCAGAATCGGAAAATGAGATGTAGGTAAAAAATCTGTAAAAATTACCGATTCGGAATCACTCGGAATCTGAAATCGGTATTTCCCGACTCGGTAAATTCCGATTCGGTAAAACCCATACATTCCAACGAGCCCATGGCCCATTGGAATGAATGCATTTTACCGAATCGGAAAATACAGATTCGGAAATTTGAAACTGACAAACATGTGAGCCTGTGAACCAATCAGGAAAAACCAACCACACCCAAACCCTAAGGTACAGTGGAATCAACCAATCCGAATCAAGCACCCCTCCCCAGTACCTGGGAGTGGCCACGCCCATGCAGGTGCAGAAACCAACAGTCAGGAGCGCAGGAGGACAGACTGAGGAGCAGGCTTCCCTGAGCTTACCTGTACATCACCATGGAGAGTCAGGATGGACAGAGGGATGCTGCTGAGCGCAGAAGAAAATTGAAATTCAGCCCTGAAGAACTGCAGGTGCTTGTTGCAGAGGTTGTCAGACATTACAGCAAGATCTTTGGGAAACAATCACTGCATGTTGCTGAGTCCATCAAGCGCATTACCTGGATTGACATACAAGGAATGGTAAATGCCATTGGTGTCACCCACCGTGAAATAGACTATTTGAAAAAAAGGTGGTATGATCTTTGCATCATAACCAAAAAGAAACTAGCTGCCCACCGAAAAGAAGCTGCAGCAACAGGGGGAGGAAGAAACTGTGCACCACGACTCACCGACATTGAGAAGCAGGTGGAATCCACCCTTGAGCCTGAATCCATCCATGGCATTGGGGACGCTGACAGCTCCACAAGAGCTGCAAAGAAACAAGGTAAGATGCATGTACATTGTCATCATCCCACTTCCCTATTGCCCTTCCACACTCTGTGTGCCTACATCGCACTTCTGAACAGGTTTTACCAATGCCCAGCAATGCATCATGGGAGATGTAGTCATAGGTAGATACCTCTATGCAGTCAACATACCCTACAGCAAGGGATGCAACACACTACTAGCATAAGCAAATGAGGGACAGGCAAATGTGCAATAGTAGTGTGTTTAATCAAGTAACACAGGTGAACAACTCCACTGACACAATGTCCATGTCTGTCCACAGGAGAGTCATCGCGCAGCACAGCGAAGGACAGGGAGAAGAGGAGGGAAGAAGCTGGTCCCAGCACAGTACATGGAGGGAAGGGCAAAGAGCAGGCAGCCAAGTCACCTGAGGATACAACACCACCACAGCCACAGTCTCCTCTTTTGTTTGGGAGCCAGGAGTCAGGAGCGGCTGCACAGTCCCCCACCCCGACAACTCCGTCCCCAGTGCTGAAAAGGGCAAGGCGGCTTGATGTGCCCCCTCCCCTCATACTGGAAGCATCAGAGGAGGAAGAGGATGAGGGTGACATGGCCATCAACCCACTAGAGTCAGCCAACGCTGTGCAGCTGCCCACTCCTAGAGCTGTGCGGGCCAGTGTCCGAGGACGAAGGTCACGGGAGGCAGCTGAAGAGCATCACGGTCAGGGGGTTTTCTGCGGTCTGGAGGCCACCATGGTCAAAGTCCAGCCCCTGCAGGCGAAAGCAATGATGGGTGTTCAGCGGCAGGCACGCACCACCAACAACAAGCTGGATGACATAGGCAAGGGCATAGGAGAATTATCTGAGAGCATGCAGTCAATGGCATCTGGCATTACAGACATGACACAGTGCATGACTGTCCTGTGCGACAAGTTGGACAGGGACCATTTGGAGAGGCGTAAGGCCCGTGTGGATGTGCGGCAGCAGATAAAAGCCCTAAACAGATTCGCGACTGCAACCTCCCTGCTGTGCAGACGGTCAGTGGCGATGCAGGATGCTGTTGTTCAGTGCTGCACCAATTTATCTGTGGGAATGGCCAGAGTGACCTCTGCCATGGAGCTCATGCTCGCACAACAGACTGCCACTCGAGGCGACACATGTGTGGGTGAAAGTGGGAGTCCACCAGCAGGAGTGGCGCAAGCACTCCTGTCACTGAAATACGCAGGAGCAGCAGGCGTCATTTGACAGAGACAGACCACACCGAGACCCATGACACACAGCCACATCAGTCCCACCCTGTAACCCGTGGACGTAAACATTGACTATGCCCTCTACCCAAGGTACAGGTCACAGTGGTGTTAACCGTGACCACACAGTCATGGACATTTACATTTCGTGTAACCATTGTGTGGTATCATTGCACTTGCGTAGCAAAAATTAAACTACGTACGTACGTCAAAATCTTTGCCTGTCTGTGTCTCATTACTTACTCAGAAATATTGCTGTGTGACCTCCGCCCGTCTCAGTCTCCCATCTGTAGCAGTTGCCGCTACTGTACAATGGGCCTCTGCCAGTTCTGTGTCATCATCAATGTCCTCATGTTGTGTGATCTCCACCTCTGTGCCTTCCTTGGTGGCGAGATTGTGTAACATTGCACAGGTCGCAATGATTTTGCAGCACAGGATTGGAGTGTACTGTCGTACCCCTCCGCTCTTGTGGAGGCAGCAAAACCTGCTCTTGAGCAGTCCAAATGTGCGCTCTACAACGTTGCGTGTGGATCTGTGTGCCACATTGTACCGCCTTTCACTCCTGGTGGATGGGTTGAGGTAGGGGGTGAGCACAAAGGACCGCAGGGCTTATGCACTGTCGCCTAGGGGGGAGAAAGATTGACATTAGTTGCATGTACATGATACAATGATCTGCTGTGGGTGTCAGGGTGTGTCAATGTAATTTACCTAGCAGGTATCCGTTTCCAAATTCTCTGGCAACTAGGCGTCTGTATATTCCACTGTTCTGGAATATGTACGAATCATGGGTACTCACAGGGAATTTCGCAACAATGTCTGTGATGATGTTGCCAGCGTTGCATATGACCTGTACATTGATGGAGTGCGTTGACTTGCGGTTCCTGTATATGTGTTCTGTGGCTGCAGGTGGACAGAGTGGTACGTGGGTGCCATCTATGCAGCCTATCACGTGAGGAAAGTGTGCCAGTTGATAGAAATCAGTCTTGGTTTTTGCAAGCACCGCAGGTGTGCCAGGGAATGAAATATAATGCTCCATCCTCTGCATCATGGCGTCAAGGAACCTCCTGAAGAAGCAGGACAGGCAGCTCTGGGACACACCACCCACTGCAGCTTTCACACTCTGGTAGCTCCCGGAGGCAGGCAGGTGTAAGCTACACAGCACCTGCACATGGGGTGGGATGGCGTGGGCCCTGGGTGTTGGATGCTCCAGGAGTGGGTGTAGGTCCCTGATCAAGTCCATGATGGGTTGGGGATGTAGCCTGTACCTCTGGAGTATTTCAGGATCTGTCAGTTGGAACAGTGTTATCCTCTGCCTGTACACTTGTTCCTCCCTTTGTCATTCCCTCTCTTCTGCTGCCTGTAGTCTCAGCCGCCTTGCAATGACGTAGAAAGCCGCCATTCTGAATCCACTGATGCATTTTGGGACTCTTTTTATAGCCTTCACCTGGTTACCACCTGCTTTCAATCCATGGTAAATACCGACTCATAAATACTGAATTTCCGTGAATTCGGTATTTTTCGGGTTTCCTACATCTCCATGGCCCTTTTTTACCGTTTCTTATTTACCGATTCGGTAAATAAGAATTCGGTAAATATGTATTTGGAAAATTCAGTTTCGGTAAAAACCGCCTCATATTTACAGAGTCGGAATTATACCGACTCATGTTTTCCGAATCGGTAAAAAATCAGCTCCTACATCTCATTTCATGGATACCGGTCGGTAACGGCCGAAATTACCGATTTTCGGCCGTTACAGACCGGTATTGGGCGACCTACATCTGGCCCTTAGAAGCTTTTCTGGTGAAAACCAGACAATGGATTCCTATGGAAGGAAATTCAAGTTACTGGTAAGTACGGTTAGAATTGATTTTCAGGGTCACTACTGGGCTCAAAGATGCAGCACTGAAGTCTCTCTTGATAACAGGTGAGTAACTCGGAATTCGTAGTTCGGCTTATTTTAGAGGAATATTTGTAAGTTTCAGAAATCGACACTTAGAAACTTTTTCAGGAAAAAGCAGGCAATGATATCCTACGGAAGGAAATTCAAGTTACTGGTAAGTACGGTTAGAATTACTTTTCAGCATCAGTACTGGGCTCAAAGATGCAGCACTGAGGTCTCTCCTGATAACAGGTGAGTAAATTGGAATTCGTAGTTCGGCTGATTTCACTTCGGTCCAGTATATATAGAGCCACTTTCCTACACCATCCCCTCCCTTCACCATTGTGCAAACACGCCCTTTAGCATGTTTTAAGTTGGGGAAATATTTTCCGTCAATCCTGAGGGTCCCTAGAGTCCCAACTAGCCCACTAGGTACATCCAGTAAGCGCCACAGAGCTGCGTAGCAGATGTAAAAAGGTGCACGGCCTGCACCACCTCTCTGCAATGCAGGGCAGTGGCGCTTCCAGGAAGCACCTGGTGGGCTAATTGGCCCCCATGGTCCCTCATGATTGAAGTGAAATTAATTTCCCAACTTAAAACGCGCCACAGGGCATGTTTGCACACATCACCTCAGGCCCCGTTCCCTCCCTTCACCACTGTGTAAACGCACCCTATGGCCGTTCTAAATTGATAGATTAAGTCCCCTACAATCCTAAGGGTTCATAAGGTCAAACTAGCCCACTAGGTACCATAGTGTTGAAGGAAGGGGGTGTGGCCTGAGGTGAAATGTCTACAAACACGCCCTGTGGCACGTTTTAAGTTAGATAATTAATTCCTGCTCAATCCTGTGGGTCCCTGGGGACCAACTAGCCCACCAGGTACCTCCAGTATATGCCAGGAGGCTGCGTTGCAGAGAGGTGTGCTGAGACCACGCCCCTTTTTACAACACTCTGCAACGCAGCTCCGTGGCGCTTACTGGAGGTACCTGATGGGCTAGTTGGCCCCCAGTGACCCTCAGGATTGACAAGGAATTAATTCCCCAACTTAAACCGCGTCACAGGGTGTGTTTGCACACATGTGAACTCAGGCCCCGCCCCCTCCCTTCACCACTGTGCAAACGCGCCCGTGTCGCGTTTTAAGTTGGGGGATTAACTCCCCTTGAATACTGAGGGTCCCTGGGGTGCAACTAGCCCACCAGCTACCTCCATTAAGCGCCACAGAGCTGCGTTGCAGAGGGGTGTAAAAAGGGGCGTGGCCTCAGCACACCTCTCTGCAACGCAGCCCCCTGGCGCACACTGGAGGTTTCTTGTGGGCTAGTTGGCCCCCAGGGACCCCCAGTATTCAAGAGGAATTCGTTCCCCTCTGCAAACAGGCCAGGGGGCACGTTTGCAGAGTGCTACAAGAAGGGGGCGTGTCCTCGGCGCAATGCCGGTCTTTTTCTTTTTTTTTTTTTTTTGGTTTAAGAAGGGGGGCTGTGTGGCCCCCTTCTTTCCCTAATATTTTGGCCCTGGGGACCCCATCCCACAAGGCCTGCCCCTAATTTTCTCTTTTTTTTAAATAAAAAATTGGGGAAGGGGGCCAGCGGCCATAATCGCCCCGGGGACCCCACCCCCCGGGGCTGGCCCTCTCCGCTGGGGACCGTGGGGAGTCCCCAATCCCCCCACGGTCCCGCCGGCTCCCCACCTCCTGCGGTAGCCGGCATTGCTTTTCCACACGGGCAGCTGCTAAGATGCAGTTCCCCCTGTGGAAAAGCAATCTGCTTTGCCTTTTGGAAGAGAGCAGGTTTCTCTGCTCTCTCTTCCAAATAGCAAACTACAGTGTCACTGGGGTGGGCACCCCGGAACACTGCAGGAGCCGGCCATGGAAGGTGGCTGTCCCCAGGGCCATCACAAGGCTCCAGGAGGGGGGTCGCAAGGCCCGCTCCCAACATCTGCAAAGCCCCAGGGGATGGTGGTCCCTGGGGCTGGGGGGGGTCCATCACGGACCCCACAATTTAAATATTTAGTGCCCCGGGGAGGTGGAGGTCTCCGGGGCGTGTGGGGTGGGCTTTAGCCCCCCAACACAGGCTACGTATATTTTAAAAATAAAGCTTTGAATGGAGGGGGTCCCCGGGGCTGCGGGGAGCAGTGTACCCCCCATCCCCCCCGGAATCAAAATTTAAGTCGAGCCCCGGGTAGTGGTGGTCCCGGGGCTCAGGGGGCCTTAGAAGCCCCCAACCTTAAAGTATTAAGCCCCAGGGGGTGGCGGTCTCCGGGACTGCGGGGGGCATTGTGCCCCCCACAATGAAAACTGAAGTCGAGCTCCGGGGGGTGGTGGTCCCCGGGGCTCGGGGGACATGTGCCCCCGCAATTATTCAATTTTTGCCCCCGGGGTGGAGGTCCCCCGGGGCAGTGCGGGGAGGATTGAGGCCCCCCACACTTTATTTTTACCATGCCCCCGGGATTTGGCCCCCCGGGGGCTAATTAGCATTGAAGAGCGGGAGCCCACACTTCGTTTTTTTTTTTTTTGATCGGCAAGATCCGCGCACCCAGCTGGGATTTTGCCGATTTAAAAAAAAAAAAAAGGTTTCTGGTGACACAAGATGACTGCCAACACTTCCTGATTTGGAGTGTTGACAGCCAATTAGAATACAGCTCGTGCAAGGTAGGGTACGCTTAGGGTGCGCGGATCCTACGCGGCCATAGATATATATGTACTTTTAAATGTCATTTTCTCAGGAACTACTGAACAGATTCACACCATTTAAGAACAAGCATTTACAATGCAACGGTCTCGCCTTTGCAAAAGTTGGAGCTATTGGCATTGTAAATGACACAATTTTTATGTATGTGTTGGTTTTGAAAACAGATCAATAAATGGCATTGTCATTTACAATGCCAATAGCTTAATCTCTTGCAAATGCGAGACCTATTGCATTGGCGCACACAAACACACACTTATCACCCCAGGACTTTCAGGATAGGAGCGGACCAGAGTTGGCCATTAGTTTTGAAAATTTCACGAAGATTCGTCAACCGGTGCCAAAGTTATTCCAAATAGAATGTTGCGGATTCCCTATGGAAAATAGGTCCTAACTATAACTATCTACTGGCGACCGCCAGTAGATTATATATATATATAATCTGTATATGTATGTTCAAGGCATGTGAGCTGTAGATCACATGCTTTCCATACTCCTGCCATCTATTCTTGGGTCTGGATGTTTGCAAGTTCTTTTTCTTCAAAGAAGTCTTTACAGTCACGAGGTAAGGTGACTCTTCGTTTCAGTGAATGTGCGGATGGCCATCGACTCTATTGTTAGATTGTTTTTTTCCGCCATCGGGTTCGGATGTGTGTTGCTGCACTCCGATTCAAAACCGTTTCTTCAGGTTCCCCTCAGTGCACAATCCACTATACCCATGTCCGTATTGTTTCAAACGTGTATCCCACTTCACTGCGTATCATATTGATCGAGGAAACCTCTATTTCGATTGAACATCTTCGGGAAGGCCGTCCGGCCTAACCGCTGTGGCTCCACTTCACATTCAATGTAATGGACTCCATTCAAATTCTGCCCTCGGTGCCTTTCGAAGCATCTGCGCACCAACTTGCATGAAGTCTGCACTTGTCTCTGGAGCACAATGAACAGGACTGCGACACATGCAGATCATTCCAATCGAAGAAAATGCCCATGATCGTCTGGCTCGACGTTGCGAGATGCTGAGTCAAAACATTGAATACACGCCAGACATCCGAGCACAAATTCGATGCTCAGGTGGCCGAGGTAGAACAAGATGAACTTTTCTCCATTCTGGAATCAGACTCCGAGATGGAAGAAGACTTGCCACAAGGTCAACGCCCCGTGAGTACCGAGCGCTCATTCACCCAAACTCCAATTCTGCCAAAACACCCCGCCTTTGGGCCACGGTCGGCACCGAGAAGATGTTTCAGACACCCACCCCCCCGGCTCGGCACCAAAACACGGCACTAAGCATTCCGGCTCGGGAACAAGGGGGCCAAAGTCAGGCACCGAGCCGAAAGCTTCTGACTCAAGCCAGAGACCGATATCTGTCCGAAATCATTGACACCTAAATTCAAACGTCCTTTGGCACCGAAACCTTTCGCGCCGAAAACGGATACCACCTCGGCACTGAAATCCTCTATGCCAAAACCTAAAACTGGTCCTCTGAAGCTGATGGATCTGATTTACGATCGGACCCAAAACACCTAAACCGGATCCAAAACAGAAGGAGCGTTATATAAACCCTGATACAGGACGTGTTCCTACTAAACCACCTCCAAAACTCAAACCTGAGTCAGAGGACACTCTTTACCATATTCCTTTGAAGAGGAAGAATATAGGTACTAACCACTTCCCTACTCCTCCTCCACCACATTCCCCTACACCAACTTTTCCACCCTTGCACCATTTGCTGATTACACCAACTAACTCTCCACCACCACTACCTGATGATAATGGTGATGATGATGATGATAGAGATGGGGGGGGCAATATTTTACTAATAGATCTCTGGAAAGATTATAACATGGATTCACCTACAGATAACGACCCAGATCTTTACCCTGCAAAGCCTTCCCCTCCTAACGACAATGTAGAATATTTAGAATTACTTGCTAGAGCTGTGGAACATCATAGGGTACAGTTACACAAGGAATCTCTAGAAGAAGATTTCCTATTTGAAATGCTCAGTAGCACACAATGGGCTAGCCACTCTCTACCTATGCTTAAAGGTATGATGAGACATGCCGATTATTTCCTTAAAGATCCACTGTGTGCTCGCATAGTCACCCCAGAATTGATTTTAAAAAAGCCTGCTCCCTCAGATCCAGTCTTTATTAAAGGGCAGTTGCCACTAGACTGTTTGGTGGTCTCTAATGCCCTTAAATGGGCCAATTCACAGACTACAGGGGATGCTCCCACTCCAGACAAAGAGTAAAAACTATTAGACACCTCTGGTAAAAGAGTAGCCACCAAGCAGCAAATCATTGGTGCATTCCCAACACCCAGGCCCTGCTAGCCAGGCATGATAGGGTGCACTGGGACGAAACAGAGCAATTGCTACAACACCTCCCAGATAAATACAAATCAAAAGCCCAGGATTTAGTCCAAGAAGGGAAGCTCCTATCCAATTCCGCAATTAGATGCACTTTTGATGCTGCAGGCACTGCAGCTAGACAGATCAACACTAGTGTGTTATTAAGTAGACATGCATGTTTAAGGATTTCAGGTCTAACAGTCTATTTTAAAAAGTCCCTTTGACAAGGAACATCTCTTCGGGCCTGAAGTTGATAAATCATTAGAAAAAATGAAAAAGACACAGAACTAGCCAAATCTATGGGAGATCTGCAGTCTCCCTCTAATCGGGGCTCCTTTCGTCTCTCCTTCTACCGTGGAGGGTCGAAGACCATGTCCTCAGACAATACTGCCACCTGCTATTGAGGCAACGATCAATCCTTCTCTACAATGGGATTCTTTAGAGGAGGATACAGTGGCAACAACAGCAAAGGTCAAGGCAGGGATTCCACACCACGTAATTACCCATCCCCCAACAAACAGTGACTTGCCTACACTTCCCCCTTATTTTTTAACACCTGTTGAGGGACGTCTTCTACAATTCCTCCCCATTTGGCAATCTGTTACCACGGACAAAAGGGTGTTAGGAATTATCTGACATTCCACCATGTTCTCACAAAATGTTACCAGAACATTTGCATCTACTTCAACAAGAGGTCTAATCGCTCCTGTCCAAAGGAGCCATAGAACCTGTGCTGTTACAAAATCAAGCAACAGGCATGTACTCCCTGTACATTCTCATCCCAAAAAGGACAACTCCTTAAGACCTATTACAGACCTCAGAAAACTAAACCTTCTTTACTTTCACCTCATTTCCACATGGTGATACTTCAACAAGTACTCCCACTTCTACAACCGGGCGTCTAGACTTAAAAGATGCATATTTTCACATTCCAATTTAACCCTGCTCATCGCAAATACCTCAAATTCATGATAGTGGGTCATCATTACCAATCCAAAGTACTATTGTTTGGGTTCACAACTGCTCCCAGGGTATTTGCCAAATGTCTGGCAGTAGTCCCAGCACATCTGAGAAGACAACACATCCATGTCTTTCCATATCAGGACGACTGCCTCATCAAAGCCAGCACTTACCAAATGTGTCGCAAACATACTCAAATCACTTCAATTACTTCATCAACTACGGTTTACAGTAATGCGTTGAAGTCTCATCTACTGCCTTCTAGCACACAGATTTACCTGGGAGCAATGATAGACGCTCAGAAAGCTCTAGCCTCTCCCAGTACAGCCAGGATTCACAGTATTCAGTACCTTCTCACTCAATTTCAGCCCAACCAATCACTACCAGTAAAGGTACTCGTGCAACTGCTAGGGATGATGATGTCTTGCATTATAATTGTTCCCCACACAAGACTTCACATGCGTCCACTTTAAGACTGCTTAGCTAGTCAGTGGAACCAGTCGCATGGTCAGTTGACCGATCTAGTGTTGGTAGATTACCGCACCCATCGCTCTCTGCAGTGGTGGAACCCACAAAATGTATCCAAGGGCGGCCCTTTCTTGGCCCTGGTCCACAGACAGTGGTAACAGCAGACAATCGCTCACTGGTTCGGGCTCTCACCTACAAACTCACACAATCCAAGGACTGTGGAGTCTAAAGTACAAGAGCCTTCATATAAATACCCTAGAGCCACTAGCAGTGTTTCTATCGCTCAAAGCCTTCCAAACTCACCTAATACGCAAAATGTGTCCTAGTCCCACACCGACAACATGACAGCTATGTATTATATACAAAAACTGGGGGACACACTCTCCAACTGTCAGGCCAAGCACAAGCAGTTTGGAAATGGGTCATACATCACAAAATGTATCTCCTAGCAGAACATCTTCCAGGAGTAAACAATTAGATTGCTGGCCTTCTCAGCAGACAGAGACAGCAAATCCATGAATGGGAGCTTCACCCCCAGATTCTTCTTCCCTACTTTCAGGAATGGGGATTTCCTCACAAAGACCTGTTCGCCACAACTCAAACCTCAAAATGCCCAAGCTTCGCCTCCAGGTTCCCACACCCGCTCTCCAAAGGCAATGCCCTATGGATGAACTCGGCAGGGATATTTTCGTACGCTTTTCCGCCTCTTACACTCATTCCGCTAGTAGTTCAGAAGCTCAGGCAATTTCCCTCAAACTGAACCTTAGTTCACCACCCTGCTAGAGCTCTCAGTAGTTCCACACCAAAAGCTGCATCTCAACTCCAGTCTCCTCACTCAGAGCCATGGAGAAATCAGGCATCCAAATCCCAAGGAACTCAACCTAGCTATTTGACTCCTGAAGCCATAGAGTTTGGTTATTTACAATTGCCACCAGACTGTATGAATATCCTAAAAGAGGCTAGGAAACCTACTAGGGTGTGTTATGCAGCGAAGTGGAAACAATTTGCTATATACTGTAACAATAACAATATCACTCCCCTTGATGCTTCAGTGCAAAACATCATCTGTTATCTCTTACACTTACAGCAATGTGGATTAGCCTTCATATTCGATTGCACTTAGCAGCAGTAGCTGCATACTTACTAAAACAGTCAACACTTATCTCTATTTAGAGTACCAGTGATTAAAGCATTTATTTGGGGACTAAACTGAGTAATACCACCAATAGCTCCACCTGCAACAATTTGGAACTTGAACATAGTCCTTACAAGGCTAATGGGTCCACCCTTTGAACCAATTCACAATTGTCAACTACTATTTCTTTCATGTAAGGTTGGTTTTCTTATTGCAATCACTTCCTTAAGGAGAGTTGGTGAACCCCAGGCACTAACTATACACTTCACAAAGACAAAGTGGTGCTTCGGACCAATCCAAAATTTATTTTCTAAAGTGGTTTCTCTTTTCACATCAATATGTTGAATTATCCGTATTCTTTCCTCAACCTAATTCTGTAGCAGAATGGGCTCTACACACACACTAGATGTTAGAAGAGCTTTACTATATTATGTAGAAAGAACAATAGATTTGTGTAAGACAAAACAACTATTTGTTGCTTTTTTGTCACCACACAAAGGCAATCGTATATCTAAATCAGGCATTGCAAGATGGATTTTGAAATGTATCCAAACATGTTATGTGAAAGCAAAAAGAACCTTGAGAATACTCCCTAGAGCGCATATCACCCGCAAAATAGGGGCTACAGGCCCTTCTTACGGAATATTCCCCTGGTTGATATCTGTAAGGCATCAACATGGTCTACACCGCACACATTCACCAAACACTATTGTGTCGTCGTACATCATGGTTTGTATGCTATAAGATGCTATCTTTGGGGAGAAATTTATAACCTGTAGAAAACTGTCTGGAAGATCACTAAGGTATAATGAAAAAAGTAGGGGAGCAAGAAGGCAGCCTTGCCCGAGACAGTTTGATGTTGCGATTCAGCTGGTTAGACCCTTTTCTTGTCCCAGTTGTGCCTGGAACCACGTTTCAGAGTGCAATGAAATAATAATAAGATAGAGAAGAGTTTCCGGGATTCCCTGATTACTGAGTTTCTTCCAGAGTGTTGATCTATCCACTCTATTAAAGGCAGATTTCAGTGATACATATTTGTCGATGATAGTCTGTAAAACCGTTATGTTGTCTGTTACTGAATGTTTCTGCCTAAATCCTGCATGATTTAGAGGAATAGCTCTAGAAGGAAAAGCCCAATCTTTGAGATGGTCCAGGACGCTTTCTGCAAATATCTTCCTATTGCGTCCAACAAGGCAGTTGCCTGGATACAGCCGGGAACCTTTCTTATGGATGGGGATGACTATACTCCCCTTCCATGATTTGGGAATGCTCCCGCTATCGTAGCAGTGTGAAAATAATGGGACTAGGTATTTGCTCCATTACACAGAGTTACTTTGTAGTGCCTTCATCGAATTTGATCCGGGCCCATTTCCGTTGATGATCTTGCTTTCTTTATATGGTACTCAATTTGACTGGCCACAGGAGAAGAAATATTGTTTTAGTTTTCCGTCTGCATAAGTGGTGGAAGATTCCGATTTTCTTGGTTCCCATTTGATTTGTATAGATGACATAGGAATTTTTCCCATTCCTTCGGGGAACTGGTGTTGCTTGCAGAGATTTCTTTGATCCTGTTTGTTTGGCTATTAAGCTCCAATACAGACAGGTGTTATTTTGTTTTGCTGCTGTTTGGATTTCAACCCAGTTTTGTCCTGCTGCGAATGTAGCAATGTTTCTTTTTCCTTCCTCCGGTATCTTTTTAGATGTTTTATTTGCAATGCTCTTGTCCTAGAAGGGTTTTGAAATTGCATACAAATTAAATTATTTAATGCGGTGGCTCTTATGTCTGAGGTTTTTCTTGTTTGAAATGCGGATCTGCTCCTCTGATTTTTTATTTTTGCCGGAGGAACTTGCATTAATTTGTTGAGGATTATTTCAAAATGTTCTATTGGGTCAAAGGAATGCGTAAATTGTAATACTTTTTCCTTGTCGATTGCATAGTTGATTTTTGGTATTTTCAGGAGTCGAAACGTCAATTTCAATGTAATTATTGGACTGTCCTTGCAAATTATTCATGATGTGTGTTACTTGTGAATTCTGTAATACCTTGTCCACCCAACTGGTATTAATTCAGCCACTGGTTTACTTTTGGCCGAGTTGTCATTTTATATAATTATACCTTTCACACAATGCATGTGCACTGCACCATTTTACACTTTTTTTCTGAAGCACCTTGTGTCTGTATTTATGCTTAGAACTTTACCATTTTTTCATAAATTAATTCCTTATTTTTATTTTCTGATTATGGGACTTTATGTTTCTTTCATACATTAATGTTGAATGGGAGTACATTGATTGATTCTCTTGAGTGCATTTGAAAGTTTAGTTCAATTACTCTGAAGGTACCACTATTCTTGTCCTCTGTCACATTATTATGTCAATTATATAAAGAAAAGTAACATCACCTTTTGTGTTTAAAATCAAACACCCACATGATTTGACTGGAGTCAAAGATGAAAGAGGTCAATTTGATGATGAAGTTGTATACAATCCAAATTGGTGCAATTGGAAAAACTGAAACCTAAGGTGACTAATAAGTGATGGGAAGATATATCGATCAAGAACTATATAGATAACAGTGTCTTTCCTAGGGGTTTGCACCTCTTCATTTCTTCTAATTGCGCTGAAGTCAACTCATCATTGTATAAAGATTGTGAAATGTATTTGTGAGTATCCTTATTGTGATTGTTAAAGATATTAGTGAAACTTACTCATAGTGAACTAGAAAAGTTACAACAAACGTTGGACTTAATTTCTTTAAACAAAGAGATTACAAACGTTTATGACAAAATGTATAATAATTAAAAGAAATATCAAGGTGAGATAAGTGTAAGGAAGTAATGTGTGTTTGATAGTGATGTACATGATTATGAATACGGGAGGGTATGCGCAGTTCATAAAAATGTGGCTATCTTTACAAAACAAGTTTGTTTAGGCAAACTGATATCCTGTGATAAAACAGCTATTTCTTTAGAAATTAACTCTTTAAATAATCAAGAACACCCACAGATTTTTAGAAAAGCTCCTTATTTTTAAGGGAAATACAAGTCAGAATTATGGGGCTGACTTAACTAGACTGAAATCAAGCCTCAGTAAAAAGGAAGAAAAGAAAAAGACCTAAGGAATCGAAGGTCTCTGATCAATCTATACCCACACTGTCGCGTTCTAATCTAGGACCCTGATCAATACTGTGACCTTATGCCCCTATACGGCTATATCCATTTATTCCCATATAATGGCATAACCGATCAAGAATGATATTTCAGAAACTCGTCTCTGGCCTAACACGAACAGAGCCACATTTCAGAATCACTTCCTCTGCAGCTTCCTCTGCAGCTCATTAGAGCAAATGACACAGCAGAAGCCACTATCTAAGATTCCTAGATTACACTCCGAGTTCTTCAACAAGATAAAACTCAGCAACCTGGGAAAACCCCGCTTGCTATGTTTTGATTAGTAATAGAACTCTAATGAGCACTAAGAGACAATCACTTCCTAGTGACATCTTTATTGACGTCTTTTGTCCAAAAACGTACGTCAAACCAGGCACCTTTCAGGTATAAATATTACCAACGTTGCCTTAAGCAAACGCTGATGTTACTACTGCCGCTACGCTGTCTCAAACGACATCAGTGATAGCGATGGTGTGGTGAACATAGGAGCAGAACAGCTGTCCCCTTCAGAGCCCAGCAGATGCAAGCTGCCCACGGACGCTGCCCCTCCTCTTCCTCGACGCGCTGAGAGAGACGCTGTCTTTTCTCCTGCCGAGAAATCCAGCTCCGGTGTTTCCAGCCTACTCTTGCGAGTAACTGGGATATCGAGTCCTGGAAGGAGATACAAGACCTCCAACATTCTATTCCAGAGGTACAGTGTGGACTAAACCCTTAGAGAGACTTCTTGAAGCAAACCCTTGGCAAAACCAACTTAACTTAAACTGCTACTTACTTACTCCCTCCCAAGTATTAGGCTTAGGTCAGGTACACTGGGGTAGGCGTAGTTAGAAGCACCAGTTGAGTACGTTAGTCAAATGTATAAATGTTTTATTCATTTTAAACCATTGTATGGCTAAGAAACCATATCAATGCTTTTACAGTATTATTTCGCAATGCTCATTTTACTGTACGCACTTTTTATAATAACAAGTCTTGCAATTGTGGCAATTCATTTCTCTTGCATGAGAAGAAAGACTGTTCAATAAATATTACCTTTTATTGAAAACGCCCGTCTCTCTATTCTCTGCACTTTGGTGAAAGTAATCTGCACAAAACTGACTGAGTAAAATAACTGTCTATTGTTTCACACGACTCTAGAGATTGACTCTTATTCTAAGGAGCAAAGTTGTCATGTTTATGCGGTTGTTGGAAAACTGAATCCCTTCTTGTCTGTACCAGGGAAGCTGATCACTTCCTATTCAGTCAAGAAAGTTTCCAGTGACCTCTGAGCTAGTTGGTAACAAACCCAATTAAGTTCAGCATAGTCAGTGGAGACCTGGAAGATCCGCACTTCTACGTCCATACTACTGTTTATGTTATTCCAATGCGCAGGGCCTATTGGGAAAATAGGAACTACACTACAACACTTCTTTGAAACATAGGTGTTAATTTTCTCAGCCAACTGCACCTGTTAAGTTCTCATTCTTCCGGAAAAGCTCATGCCTTGAATCCCACCTTCCAGCAGTACCAACTCTGCACCTAAATAAAACAGTTTCTGGTTGGCCCAATGAGGGGACGAGAATTAAAGACGTTGCTGTTTAGGAGAGGTGGGGGGGGAGGGGGGGGGGGAGTATTCAGAACAAAAAATTATGGAGTTATTAACATGATTGTTCTTCTACTTACTTTACGATCTTTCACCCATAGTCTAAAACAATTCTTATGCCTTTTGGATGCATCAAGCTGGTACACTGGAGCCAGAATCAGAAAGTACACATTGAAATATCTAACTTCTATCAAACTTGAGGAATAACTCTTAAGTTATGCATGGAACTCTCACTCATTTCAAATGTTTACATAGCATAACACCACCCTATAATATACATGAGTTCTTGATCTGTTAAAGGAGAAGTGTTCTTCAGTGATTTGCATTTTGTTGTTTCCTCGCAAGCACACATATTTCAGTATGCAATAGGTGCATATTTATTTAGAGGCAGAAATCGGTCTCTTATTTGCAGTCATATTATTTGTAAATGTGTGTTGGACTTGGCCCTTTTTGCAGAGTCATCCCTGAACTTTTTACCTTCCTCCTAGCCTTTTTTCTGACATGGTGCTGGTCGTTTTAGGACTCTGGGCACTTTAGCACTGCTGTCCAGTGTTAACTGTGTGTGCTCTCAGTGGTAAACATGGTAAAAATTGGTCTACACCTGTTTGGCATATTTAATTAACCTGTCTGTCCCTTGTAAAGTGGTATCTCAGATACCCGGGCCGGTAAATTAAATGTTACTGGTGGGCTTGCAGCACTGATTGCGCCACCCATCAAAGTAGCCTTTCAAACCTGTCTCAGGCCTCTGCCATTGCAGGGACTGTGCGAGCAGTGTTACTGCTGCTGTGACGTGGCACCTAAATTGTGTGCGATGTCTGTGACCCCCCCTTTTACTGCATGTCAGTCACCCATAAGGTAGGCCATAGCTAGCCCTATGGGCAGGGTGCATTGTAGGTGAAAGGTAGGACATGTACCTTAAGTGTGTGACATGTCCCGGTAGTGACGAACTGCCATTTTGGTTTCTCACTGCTGGGAGACTGCCCTCCCCTAGGAATGCATTGGGGATTTCCTGATAAGCGTTTCAGTGGTAATTCCTGATATGAGAGGAGCAGCGTGGTCAGTGGTAATTTCTGATATGAGAGGAGCAGCGTGGTCAAGTTTGGTATATTCGGAATCGTAATAATAAATGCTGCCCGTTGGTGTGGACAGATTTATTATACCTATTTTAGAAATGCCACTTTTAAAAGTTGGCATTTCTGTGTGCTATGTGTCTGCCTGCTGGATGTGGATTGCATGTCTGGCTTTGGAGTGACAGGGGCTGGTGAGGTTTGTGTGGCTCCAGAGAATGAATGAATGAATGAATGAATGAATGAATGAATGAATGAATGAATGAATGAATATAAAACTTTTAAAACGCGAACTTAGCCCGAAGGCATCAAGGCGCTGAGAGAGAGCAGGTTGAGTCAGCGCTAGGCTGAATAGGAGATCTGCGTTTGGAGTATTTGGAGGAGTAGCCCCCTGACCCTGAACAGGTCTGTGCCTGCCTGGATGAATGCTGGCTCAGCCCCCCTGTGGTGTGTCTGAAGACCGAGTCCCCACCTGACAATGGAGAAGAGGAGCCCTGTAATCAGAGTGCTCCAAAAAAAAACAGAACCAGTTCAGGCGTGTTCCCCCAAGCCCTGTGCCAAGGGCAGACAAAGAAAATGTACTATAAATATTGGGGCTGTGACCCCATGTAAATGATGTGTTTTTTGTGCTTTCTTGTGCTTTGGGACTTGCTGGGCCCCAGGAGGAACCACCACAAGGGACTGCCTCCCTGCTGGAGGGCGCTGTGAGCTGGCCTGCCTGGGCCCAGACTTTGCACTGGAACTATGGGGGCCTTAGTGCCTCGTATGCGCTCTGTTTCCTTTACAAGGAAAGTGCAGGTGCTTTTTGCAGCGCAGGAGCTGCGACAACTACAGAGGGGATTCCCCTGCATTTAGGCTACTTGAGGCGGGAGCCTACCCCTCAAAGCCGCTGTTTTTGTGCTCTTACCTGTGGGTGCCCCCCCCCCCCCCGCATTTGAGTTTCTTCACCAGTGGGAGCCCACCCCGCATTGGTGTTTGTTTTTACGGCAGGAGCCCATCCCGCATCTGTGCAGAGACTGGAGCCCTAGCGTCAGCTTGTGTTGTTCACCGCCGTGACCTGACAGTCCGACAAATGTTGCCCGGTCGTGGGTGAAGCTGTTTCTTGAAGGAGGCCTGGGGCCGTGACTTGAAGCACCAGTGGAGATCCAGGCGGGAGCCTACCCCGCGCTGGTGCACGCCAAGAAGAAGAAAACTGAGTCTTCGCTCCGTGAGAGCCTGAGTCTGGCGGGAGCCCACTACACCGTTGTGGCCTGGTCCGCTGTAAGAGCCTCGGTGAGTGAAACTGAATGCGAGGAGCACCGAGGGGAGGGGCTCGGCTGGAGCCTTGCGAGTTCCATTCCTACCTTTCCCAGTCTCTGAGAGGGAGGTGGGACCCGAGAGGCCCCAGGAGAGGGGCCGGGTCGAAGCACATTATCGGTGCCTTTTCCCCCCGATGTGAAAGGGGCCGGAAGAGTCAGGACGAGCCCTGGTGAGTAGGCGCTGAGCGCAAAGGGACAGTTGGTGCTGGTTCTGGATCTTCCCAGCTGCACTGTCGATTGCGGGCACCTGCAACGTGTAGGCAAGTTTATTGTAGAAGTCCCACAGTGAGGCTTCAGTGGCACAGTTAGTGCCAGGGGCCATATTTGTATTCGGCTGCACTGCAGGAATGCAGGGAGCCGCAACACGGGGCATGTTTCTTTCTTGAGGAGCAAGGAGGGAGTCAGATACATACCCCCTGCCCCAGTGCATTGCACACCGTGGTTTTGGCTGTATTAGCAGAAAAAGGGCCAGTAGAAGGCCCTCGTACAAGCCCTGACATTTTTGGACAAAGGGCATTTCGAGGCCCACAGAAGGCCAGTTGGCCTGGGTTCAGCTTTATGGTGTTGATAGGGCACAAGGCCCAAGGGTGATGTATGCACCTGGGGAGTGTCACTAAGGTGCCCTCCTAATTGTGGGTTATTGCACAATATGGTTATGTTTATGATGCCTATTGCATAGTGTGTTTATGCCTACAGAGATTGCGAAATGTGATTATATGAATGATGTTTTATGCCTAGGGTGATGCTAAGTACAGTAGTTCGCTAGTAGTTACTGATTGTGTTTCATAAGTGTTACTAGTGCTTTCTAAAGGTTCTGACAGTGGCCCAATTGGCCCTGTCCCGTGTATATAATCCCCTGTAAATATTGCCTAGTGCCAGTTGGCACAGTGCATATGTGTGATTATGATTCTAATGTGTTTTGGATAATACAAAGGCTTTTTTTAAATGACCTTGTGTTGAGTTTCTGTTGTGGTGTGCCTAGTGTGTTGCTGCTGTGTGTGTGTGTGTTGTGGAAACACTTTGTACATTGCCTCTGGGATAAGCCTGACTGCTCGTGCCAAGCTACCATGGGGGTGAGCAGGGGTTATCTTCAGCATGTAACTCCCTTGCCTTGACTAGAGTGGTGGTTTTTGCCTGGCTTAGGAGCATGCCGTAGCCAACCAGAAATCCAATTTCTAACAATGTGTATTTCTTCACTTCCAGATATTGTTCTTATATATCTCTTCAGTTCTACTATTTTTAAAATCTAGCAAACGTTGGTGGGTCCCCCAATACTGCAGTCCCCAACTGTCAGTCTTTTGACAATAAGTATATTTTGGCATACGTCACAATCTGCTGGACAAGGCAGATGTAGCAATGCCCTACCAAAATGCAAATGTTCACATGAGAAATAGCTGGTCTGGGACTGCATTCAAGAATACCTAACCAAGAAGCAAATACCTTTGTTAGCCTCACCACCACATTCTCCTCATGAACTTCAGTACACACAGGAGACTCACAGCAACACCAAGAAGCCATGCACAGGCCAACTGATAACTACTGCTTACAAAGATTCAAATACCTTTGTTAGCCTCACCACCGCATTCTCCTCATGAACTTCAGTACACACAGGAGACTCACAGCAACACCAAGGAGCCATGCACAGGTCAACTGATAACTACTGCTTACAATAACAAGTGGAGCAGTTCGGTATTGGCCCCAATTTCTACTGTGTCTCCAAAATAGTACAATGAGAGCTCAATCTCTTGAGCTTATCCTACAGGATTGCAGCCTCTCCACAACTGGTGGCAAAGGAAATCAAAATGCTGCACTGTTTAAAAAAATGCTTTGGGTAGCACCATGACTGCACTCTTGACCCACGAGAATGCTCACACATGAGTCCTGGTACCATAAGAGGACTCAAGATGGCTTATAGAAACTGTCACAATAAAACCACTTCTTGTAATCAAAGAAGAGGGAGAGGATCTAGAATGGCTAGTTCGTTTCCCTGGTGTATAAGGAATAAATAAAGATAACTAGATATTGGGATAGTGTTTGCGTACTATGTGTCTGCATGGGAAACCATTTAATAATAATAATAATAATAATAATATTATTAATAATCACTTTATTGAATGATTAATTAAAACCTTTGCAAACAAATAAAACATGTTAGAAAAAGGAAAACGACTTCATTAAATAATGCTAAAAATTGCTAATGTACAGTAATTCCATAAAATTGAAAGGGAGTACAAGCTAGTGTACAAGACAGCCAATGAGGGGGGTCAGATGGCGCAGAGTACCACATTTGTCGGAGTGTTAATCAGTGGGGGCACCTGTGTAGTCCCAATTCCTTTAAAGTTAATATTAAAAACTATGGTCTTGAAGATGTTTTGGAATGTTACTGGGCGGCAGTGAGCTTGTTTTTGATGGTAACGGAATATAGTTCTTCATGACGCTTGCTCTCCTGGGTCGTTGCGCCCCATGGTAAAAATGTATATGAAAATTTATGTCGCTGTGCTGGCTGCCTGCCCGAGGTGGCTGCAAGAGAGCGTAGGAACCATGGTAATAGAAAGAGTTGCCAGAAGAAATCCTAATGATAAATGTTGTTGTACTTCTCATAAACCAATCGGCGTGAGCTGAAGACCAGTTTGTTGGAGTGCTTCCAGGCTTAACTTTGCATTTGCTGCACTCACGAACCGGACAAGGCTACAGGCCAGCCGGATGTTGCTGCCCTTAAAACAGGCCTTTACCGCCTCCCTGCATGATCGTACCTGGCTTGTGATCAGGAGCGGCTTTAATAGCTGTCCTTGTTCCGCTCCCAAGCCATTGCAGATGCATAGTAGGTGTAATACGTGTTCATTGAGGTCTCCATACAATCTACAACGGTTTGAAGTGTCTGTGCGTTTCCACGGTGGGAGGTGATGCTTTGCAGGTAGAATTCCCAGCCTCAGAAGCAAGAACATTTCTTTTTTGATTCTCGAAAAACCTGTTCCTAGGTATGATTGGGGCTTTGCCGACAAGTAACTCTGAATTACGAACCAGCCGTGGGCCCTCCTACTGAGGGCAGCTTTGTCTTCTACAAGGGATGCAATCTTTAATGATTTGTTTACCAGGGCCTTGAAACATTTTGGGATGTGCTAGATTCCCATAGGTCCTGTAGAGCTAGCAGCCTGATTGCTGATTGAAGGTGACTCATGGCTGGGCTATCGTTTTTCCTTGTGATTTCCTTCCACAGGTATGAGATCAATGTGCCCGGCTCGGCTCTCTTTATTTTAAAGCAGCACTTAGCGTAGGCACCCTTCCGTGAGATTTGCTGCTTATGAAGCCCAAACTCTAGCCTTATTTGAGCTGGCGAAGTGAATTGCGGAAGATTAAATATTATTCTTAACGAGGTGGCGACCACATTGTCCAAGGTAACCTCGTCTCTTCCTCTCATTGGTTCACTGCCATAAGTGATCGAAGGTAGAAGTTTCGCACGAAGCACTTCTAATAGTGGAAAAAGACTAGGCCCAGTTATTTTTTGCTTGATATTTTTTAATAAAGCTGCCAGTGCGATCCCTCTACCTTTTAATGGTTGCTTTCTGTTTGGTGAACGAGCCATCTCTCTCAAATATTACTCCCAAATACTTGTACTCCTCTGCTGTCTCCAGCAGCCAGTCTCCCGTTCTCCATCAGGGATGGCGTTTGTTGGTCCGTTGGTTTAATCCCATAACTTAAAATTTTTCAAGATTTATGCTCGGACCGTTCCTGCCGTTGTGGTGGTGTATGTAGGTATTGACGAGTATTAAGTGTTCTTTATTTCTAGGGCCTAATATTTCTATCTGTATTGTTTTTATTCCGTTTGGTGCGGTGTTTTTGCTTGTTAGCTCCTTCACAGATGTTATAGATTTAATTGAAGCATAGGTTGTAAGAACGCCTTTCAAGTGCCCAAATTTTGAGCTTCTGGTGCCAGGGAGATGGTATGATTTGAATCCTTGTAAGTGGAAAGGATCTTCCAACCATGTTTCTTGTAGGAGGATTATGTCAAATTGTTGGAGATGCATCAGTAATCCTTTGTCAGAAGTTTTCGCACGAAGCCATTTATGTTCCAGGAGCAGAATTTTAGTTTTGAAGTGCTTATTGCTTTTTCTGCTCTCTGACATTGATCCTCAGGTCTGCAGTTTATAGTTTTTGCTATCCATGACCAGTCGTTTGATAATTCCTTTCCTCTTTCGTCCCGTCCCTTTGGGGCAGTTGCTCCGCTGTATTGTGTGGCCTCAATGGAGGGGCTACATGCACCTTTAAGCACGGAGTTGCAGGGTTCGGAATTTACATTATTTTATGTCTTGTCGACGTTAGGTTCTTGATGCTGTCGGAGAAGTGGTTCTGGATATCCCACTTCGCGGTGAGCATGTAATCGTATCCCCCAGACTTGTAGTTGGGGCTCCTCTTTAAGAATTTTCTCTGTTATTTCCTAATTTGCCCAGGCTGTTTTGTTGCTCCCTGGTCCGAAAGATATTTAAATGTTTTGAATTCAACAGATACTAGGTCTTGTGAACCAATCCCTGCCAAATTACTAATGGCAGTTAGTATTCGAAGAATATTACCTCTGTTGAGGATATCGTCCCGTCTTTTAGATTTGTATTTTGGGATGAACAGAATTGACTGTCTGGTGTCCCGTCGGAGGCTATTTGGAGGAGTAGCACTGTGCAGGACCGTTTCCCTCCCCACTGAGGGACGGGGTGACTGTTTTGCAGATCCCACTCTATCTGCTGATTCAGAGCTTAGCCCTTTCTTCCACCACCCTGTGTTGAGGGAGGTAGGGCCGACTGGGCCCCCCCTTGTTTGCATTTTCCATTTTTAATTTAGAATTTACTGTTCCTGATAGCTTGGGGGAAGTCTTTACGGCTGCTTTTGTTGCTGGGGTGGTTCCCCCTATAATTGGTGGTGCCGAGTTGTTTTCTGGCCTTTCTACTATGTTGATGCTCTCGGAGAGTTTCGGTTCCTTTAAGTGTGTATTTCCTGTATTTTCTAGCGCTGTTGAGCGTGATGCCGCGGGGAGCTAGCACTGGACTGTGGAGGTGATGGCTCTCTCCGTGCTCTTTGTTCTGACTGGTGTTCACTCAGAGCTTTCGTTGATACTTGAAAGAAAGTGTTGATGGCAGGGTTTTAATTCCTCCCTTTCCTACTCTGTTTTCGACATTGTTTGGAAGATTGTTTTTTATTTAGTAAAACTTCCCCTTCAACTAGTTGGCTTGAGTGCTTATTGCAAGTGCTAGATCTCTGCTCCACCCATAGTTGTTCTAGAACGCCCGTGTTACTTGTGGAGGCAAAGCTTGAGTGTGTGCACACGCTGTCTTTGCCGTGGATTCCTAAATCGTCTTGTAGTTCCTGGTTGATGGCAGCTTCTTCACCAGATGATGGTTCGGTACTGGCCTCAGCTGAGGTAGAAGCCAGAATGTTTCTGTTTTTGTCTGTTATGGGCTGCTCTTTGTGGTCCTGGGCAGACGGTTCCCTATTGTTTTTGAAGTTTCCTTTTTGTTTAATATTGTTGGAATTTGGTTTGCCTGTATTAATTGAGTCAATTGTATTGATATTTTTTAAGTGGCGGCCATCTTAGGTGGGTGGGAGGATTCTCTAGAAGCGCTGTAGTCGCCAAGCCGATAAAAGAGCCCTAGAAGCTGACGTGAGTGCTGCTGTGTGTTGTTCCCTCCTGAGGCGGAAGCCGGGAGGTGGTATGATGTGTGCTAAGCCTTTCTGGCGTTTCTGTTTAGTTGCCTGATTGGAAAGCCAACTATTTTAACTTCGTCGCTTTTTAAGATTTACTTTAAAACGATTTTGAAAGCCAACTACCTTTGTGTTTTAAGATTTACTTTAAAAACGATTCTGAAAGCCTGATACCGTCCCGCCCTGCTGCCAACCAGCCAGCTCCCCAAAACCATTATCTTACCTGATAATACCACTAGTGCCCAGCCGATTTGGGGCTGAGGCACAACGGACCTTTAGATTAGCGGTGGCCATCTTAGGTGGGTGGGAGGATTCTCTAGAAGCGCTCTAGTCACCAAGCCCATAAAAGAAACAGTGATGCCTCCGCGAAGCGGACGCGCGTGGCGGCCAGATCACCGCCGGAGTCACGCCAGAATCCAGCCCGTCCCACGCTGAGGACGCGCTGCAGGACGGGCTGGACGGTCCCCCCTGCTTTCTCACCAATCAAGACTCAGGTATTTTCACCACCCTGCTCTCATTAAGACCGCCACCACTGCCATGTCATCACACATTACCTCCAGAGGGTATATCTCTCACCAAATGTGGCTGTAACTCCTCCCCACTCGCCCGTCCTAAATCATCTAGAAAACGTCAGGCCAAGGCTAAATCCTCTGAACATCTGGAAAACTTAACTGGCTTTCTTATCAATGCCAGATCTCTGATTAAAAACAAAATTGCTTTCAATGATTTTGTAGTACAGAGGAAACCTTCCTTGGTCTTCATTACAGAGACCTGGGGATCTACCTCGGCCAGCCCTGATCTAGTAGAGGCTATTCCCGATGGCTATGCCCTGACTAGAATGGACCGTACCGATCGTAGGGGTAGATGACTGGGAATATTGTGCAAAGATTGCTTTAGCTGCCGTATTGATCCCCTCTCATCCCCTACGGAGAATTATGAGGCATTACATATCACCATTCAGTTAGCTCCCTCTGTTTCCTTTGCTGGTATCCTTTGCTATAGGCCCCCAGGTCCAAGGACTAATTTCTGTCACAATTTACTCACCTTACTATGTTATGTTATAAGGATATTTATTGCGCGCACAATTACTCAAGAGTATCCTGGCGCGAAACATAACCACAGAGAAATCGAGAGCTGAACAGCCGAACAAGCAATTTTAATAGGCTATGTTAAAAAGATGGGTCTTAAGGAGCTTCTTGAAGCAACCAAGGTCTCTGGTGTCCCTGAGAGTGAAAGGGAGGGAGTTCCAGAGGGCAGCGGCTTTGACCGAAAAGGATTGACCGCCCAGTCTGGTTCGCCGGAAGCGGGGAACTACCATCCTTCGTTGGGAAGCCGACCTTAGGTGGCGGCTTGGGACATGAAAAGTCACTCTTTTCCTGAGGTAGGCAGGACCAGTATCATGAAGGGCTCGATGCGTGAGTACCAGGGCCTTGAATTGGACTCTTTGGGCCACCGGCAGCCAGTGAAGAGTAGCCAATTGATGTCTTATGCTGTTTCGTCTAGAGATACCCAGCAGGAGTCTTGCGGCAGCATTCTGGATAAGCTGAAGTTTATTAACCAGAAAGGAAGGGGAACCCAGATACAAAGCGTTGGCATAGTCCAGGCGGGACAATATAAGGGCCCTAGCGACCGTTTCTTTAGCTGGCTGGGGTAAGAGAGGAAAGAATCTACTCAGAGATCTGAGGGTCCCGAAGCAGGCACCCGTCAATCGCTTGATCTGCTCTGCGAACCTCAGATCTGCGTTAAACCATATGCCCAAGTTCTTAGCTGGGCCACCTTCAGAAAGGGGACGGGGAAAATCAGGTGGCCAAATTAATTCAGTAAATTGGCTTGGAAATTGACCGTATAGTAAAATCTCTGATTTTCCCTCATTGCATTTGAGTTTTGCATGAGCTAACCAGGTGAAAACGGCTGCCAGGCATTTTTGTGCGACATCAGTTTCTAATGTCGAGTTGCCCCATGTAAACAGGAGCTGGGTGTCATCGGCGTAGGCCATAATTTTTGCACCCAGCTCCTCGGCCAGGTAGATCAGCGGGGTCATGTAGATGTTAAAAAGAAGTGGGCTCAAAGTAGAGCCCTGTGGGACCCCGGTCTGAACAAGCCTGGCCGAGGAGGAGTACGGGGGCATCCAGACTTGCTGATAGCGGGAGTCCAGGAAGGATTCCAGCCAGGACCACACAGCCCCAGTGATGCCTATCTCAGTGAGGCGGGCCAGGAGGAGTTGGTGAGGAACCGTATCAAAGGCGGCAGAGAGGTCCAATAAAATTAGCGCCGCTCTGCCACCCGTGTCCGTGCACTCCCTAGTGCACTACTAGAACCTTTTATTAGCAAGCCCAAGTTTACTCTCCTAGGTGATTTTAATTTCCATCTGGAACTACTAGAGGATAACAACACTAACGTTTTAACAGAGGGTCTAACTTCCTATGGACTTACCCAACTAGTCGATGGTCCTACTCACGCTGCTGGACACACCCTAGATGGCATCTTCTCCAACGATACCAGACTGGGGATCGGTATTCCGATCCCCCTGTCCTGGTCTGACCACTCGGCAATTCCTTTCCATCTCACTATCACTCCTTCTTGTTCTGATCTAACCAATAAAAAAGGATGGGAGACTAGGAGGAACTATAATAACATATCTAATACTACACTCGCTCCCTTCCTGACCGATATTAATCCCCTCTCTCAGCCTGATGTAAACGAGGCTGCTATGGCTCTTTCGGCCACTCTTACTAATGCCCTGGATTCGCTAGCACCCCTTAAAAAACACTACTCGGCCAGGAAGAGCCCCTCGTCACCCTGGTTCTCGGAGCATCTAAGATCACTACGGCAGAAATGTAGACAGAAGGAAAGAGCCTGCTATGCCCACCCGGACCCCCTGAGGAAAAACTTACATAAGTCCGCCCTGAGAGAATACAAAAAAGCTATTGATGAAGAAAAAAAGAACTACTTTAATAAAATTACCACCTCATTGAAATCCTCTAGGGAACTTTTTAAAATTATTGACACCTTGGCCACTCCTAAAACGACTGAATCCGTGAATGAGTCGCAAGAGCTCTGCGACGATATCGCAGGATTCTTCCACTCTAAAATCTCGGATATTTACATTTCTCTCAAATTCCTTAATACTTCACTAGATACCAACAGTATATTCCTGCCCTCCCCCTCTCCCCCCTCATATACGGAAACCACTGATTCTGATTCCCTGCCAAATTTCTCCAGTTTGCCTCACCTGTCACATGAGAAACTAAATCACCTTCTCGATGCCACTAAATGTTGCTTGCCTCTTGATCCCTGCCCTCTAAAAATCTTGAAGGCCTGCAAAGAGTCCGTTCTCCCTCCCCTCCTGCAGGTTATGAATATGGCCATTGATGAGGGATCTTTTCCAATTCCTTGGAAATCGGCAGTTGTAAAGCCCCTCCTAAAGAAACCTTCTCTCAATCCAGAAGTCTTAAAAAACTTCCGGCCAATATCTCTGCTTCCAGCCCCGGCAAAGATGCTTGAGGCCCACCTCAATTCTCATCTGACCATATATTTAGAAAAGATGGGTCTTCTTGACATTTCCCAGCATGGGTTCCGTGCTGCTCACAGCACCGAGTCCGCCCTCACTGTTGTGGCTAATAACATCCGCACTGAGGTTGACAGAGGGCGGACCACTTTGCTGGTGCTCCTCGATCTTACGGCAGCTTTTGATACCCTATCCCCTTCTATCCTGGTCAACCGGCTGAAGGAGATAGGGGTGAGGGGAAGTGCCATGAGTCTCCTGTCTTCCTTTCTTTCTCAGAGACAGCAAAGGGTCCAGCTTGGTGGCTTTCTGTCCTCCTCCCAAGATGTGCAATGTGGGGTTCCTCAGGGCTCTGCCCTGAGTCCCCTGTTATTCAACATCTATGTAACCCCACTTGCCGAGGTGATAAGATCCTTTGGGTACCAAATATTGTCTTATGCGGACGATACCCAAATTATCATCCCTACTACCTCACTGACCATTGAGGCCGCTTCCAAATTTCGAACTTGTATGGAAGCGGTCTCTCAGTGGATGGTGCGCAATTACTTGAAGCTCAACGGTGAGAAGACGGAGGTCCTAGTCTTTGGAGGAAACCCTGACATCTGGTCCAAGGACTGGTGGCCTCCCTCTTTGGGAGATTGTCCTCAACCCACCAACTCGGCCAGGAACCTTGGCGTTCTCTTTGACTCGGCCCTCTCCTTTGACCTTCAGGTAAATAGAACTGTATCCACCTGCTGCAATACCATCCGCATGCTAAAAAAGATTTCTCCCTACTTGTCATCCTGACGCTCGCAAGCAGTCCACTATTGCCCTGGTATCTTCCAGGCTTGACTATTGCAATGCGCTGTATGGGGGCATAAACAAGAAAGCCCTCCATCGCCTTCAGATGGTTCAAACCTCTGCTGCTAGGATGGTCCTAAACCTCCCAAGGCTATCATCCGCAACTCAGGCCAGAAGGATCTCCACTGACTACCCATACATGCCAGGATTTCCTTTAAGCTTATATGTCTCGCCCACAGAGCCATGTTCGGCTCTGGCCCTGATGGTATAAAGACTCTGGTTAGTCCCTACTCTCCCAAGAGAACCCTTCGATCATCCTCAAGAAATCTGCTTGCGGTCCCCAGATTTAAAAAGGCGAAATGGGGAGGAAGAGCCTTTTCCATTCTGGCCCCTAAATTGTGGAATAACCTCCCCCCCGAGCTTTCCAACCAACCTTCCCTGATTACGTTCCGGAAGCTCTTGAAGACTTGGCTCTTCTCTCAGGCTTATTATTACATTTTTAAATTCATTGTCTGTTTATGTATTTTTATATATATACCTTATGTTTTAGTCTGCGCCTTGATGCCCTTTGGGCTAAGTAAGCGCATTATAAATAATCCTTCATTCATTCATTCATTCATTCAAGTCCTTTAGAAGGTCGCCCATCACTGTAGGCAGTGTTGCAAATTTATCGATGATTAAATGACAAGTGCACCTTGAAGGAATTATCGTTGTTTCAGCTTCCTATCAATGCTTGTAACGTGCAGGGCTAGACAGTTAAGAAGAGTTAACTGTATACTCATCTTGTCTGAGTGGTATTCCATGGCCTTTGTTGTGAGTTGCATTGTGTTAAGCAAAGATGCCCAAATTGAGTTCTCTGCGATTGGCGTTTCCTCTTTCAACTTCCTTATTGCTCTCCTTTGTTCTTGACCGGCTATTTCGCCTTTGATCTCAGAGGAATATGTGGTGACCAGATTTTCCTATTCTTCGTTTGAAAGTGCGGGTGCGTTACCAAGGGCACAATCTGGAACCTCTACTTCATCACCGCAGACCTCCCCTGTACTGCTGGCGAGTGTGGAATCGCCGGGTCCGAAGGTGGATTGGTGAGCGCTGGAGTTGCCGATTCTAGCTTGGAAATTGTATTCTTGCCGGTATGGCCGTTACTGCTGATGGGTCCTGAAGCCTTTTCCTGAGCCCCGTTCTCCTGGGGAGTCTTAATGTGGCTTTCGTTTCCGTTTCCGTTTCCGTGAATGTGTTGGCTGGCTCCCAGGCTTAATTGCAGGTGCCTAGCTTCTGCTGGATTGATTAGAGAGTTATCTGAGATGGTAATTCTGGTTGAAATGGTCTCAGGGCTGACTTGGTGGGCTTGTGATCCTATGGGGGCTGTGGCTATACGAGTTACTGAGCGCTGGCGAGACCGTATTTTAATGTCTGGCTCTAATGGAATTTTTGAGGGGGTTTTGTGGGCGGCCCAGAGGGAGAAGGTAGGGGTGATAATTTCTTTTATCCGTTTCCCAGAGATATTGTTGGTGCTTTGACATTTTTCGAAGCATCACATTCTATTGCTTGAGCCCGCGGTCTCCTTTGGTTTTTTTTCCGTAGTAGGTATTTATTCAAAATTATACCTCACCCCTAATTTCCGATGTAGTTGTGATTTCTGAAGTTGGGCCATTCATTTGTGGGGCTTTCTCCATTTATGTTTCTGGATGCAGTGGGGAAGGGAGGCCCAGTCGTTTGCTAATGCTGAGGTTTAAACACTTCTCCAACGCCTTTTTTTCCAAAACAGAATTTAGAATATATTTTGGGCTGAAAATAATTCTTTTCTTGGATTTCTTGGTTTGATGATGCACTCAATACATCCCCTATGTCCACCAGTATGTCGGAATCCTTGTGTTTTAAACGTTTCTGCGCCCAGCGTTGTTGATGTTGCTGCTTGAGTTTTGATTGACTCTTTTAAAATCGCACTCCTGCTGTTGATCACTTTTGTGATGGATCGCCTTTCGTTGCCTGATCTCATACTTGACCTTCATCTTGTTATTTTTGTAGTTGAAATTAAATATGTACTATGTACTAGTATATTTTTGAATTTCGATCTGTTTATATTTTGTTTTGTGAACTTTTTGATGTTACTGTTTGGTCTATTATGATGGTTGTCGGTTTGATTCCACAGGTTTTTTGTATGGTTGGAGTGGGCTGTTGAAGCTGTCTTGTAGCAGAAAGCCTCCTCAGGACAATACAGGTTAATACAGTGGTTAATACAGTGGTAGTTTTGTACCGTTGTTGTGTGGCGTTTAACCCTTGGGCGACGCTGATTGATGCAAGGGTGGCAGGACTTCTTTGCTTCTTTTTGCCTCTATCTTGGCAAATGAATGTTTGAATGGAGAGGATAATCTCTAAGCGTTGAACGCCGATTCCTGTTTGGTTTTGGCTTTTTTTTCCCCTCAACAATATGGCCGGTGGGGCCTGTGGTCAAGTTGCTGTGCCGTACTGGGGGCCTGGACAGAGTTGGAGATGAGGGGTGAGGGAGAGAGTCTGGCTCCAGTGCTCTCCCCCTTCTCCCCCCTCACCCCAGAAGTCGCTGTCCTCACTTTCGCTTGGGGCGTGGAGCGCGAAGCTCGGCTCGACTCCGTTCTCGCCCCCCCTTGAGCAGCTCTCACCTGTGGGCAGATGCTCTTATGGCCGAAGGGCTCCGGAGGGCTGCAGGTCTCCTCTTTGACCTCGAGGCTCAGCTCGGCTCCCGCCTAGGTGACAGCGGGTTTTTCGGCGATTATCGCCGCAGCGGGGGCTCAGACTCCGGACTCCAGAGCAGGAGTGATCGACCGGCAGTCTGATCCATTTGTTGCAAACGCCAAACCCACTATAGCCGCTCCGCTCAGCTCTGCTCACCTCGCTCCCCTCCTCTCCGCCTCTTCCGCCAGAAGAAATCAAGGGAAACCATTTGGTTTTATATGAAGGCCCTCACCCACCAACCTAGTTGGAGGCATGCTTCGTAATAGGGCCCCACCCGCGGCACCGAGTGAGGCTCAGGTGTACTGCGACACCAGGCTACTGCGGAGCGGACTTTTTTGAAACGTGAGTATGCTGTGCTGGTGTGTTGCATGAGGTATTAAAATACTGTCCTAGGGGGTCCCAAAACATTACTTTATTGGTGGGCCCCAGGCAGAGGTTAAAAACAAAGGCTTAGGACGTGTGGGGGTAGACTTATGGTCTCCCACGTCCAGTGTGGTCGACCTTCATATAAAACCAAATGGTTTCCCATGCAGACACATAGTACGCAAACACTATCCCACTAGCTAGTTCTCTTTGTTCATTCATTATACCACAGGGGAAACGAACTAGTCATTCTAGTTCCTCTCGCTCTTCTTTGATTCCAAGATTCTTCGGCAGCACACAGCTGTGAGAGATTCTAACAACATGGCCGAGAATCCAGGCCTGACTTTTTCTGAGAATGAGATCAGTGAGATCCTTGCGGATCCTCCCTTCTCACTGGACATTAACATCTCCCAAACTATAGCCTAGACCACCGACTGGGACGCACTCACGGAGAAAAAACGTAATAGAATCCGCACCATTCTACACGGTGTGATCCTGACCCAGTACTTACGTACCAGCACAGTGCCCAGGGGCCTGCTAGTTACCAAAGCGCCCAGGATCTTTCTGGATGATGCCACATTCAGGAAGGACTGGGCACAGATAGCATGGCACTGCACAAGGGATTGGCTGGTGCTCATAATCAAAACCACCAAACACCTCTCGGACACATTTCAGAACTATCATCACTTCGTTCAAAAAGAAGCTAGAGGAATCCAACAAGGAACTGGCTGAATACAAGGAATATTTGACAGGCATAAATGGCTACATTTGATAAAGATCTCAAAAAATTCAGCTAAGCTAAAATGTATCCTTACTGGGAAGACGATTACGCTGCCCCAACAAGACAGGACAGGTCATCCGACACCTCAGGGGATAACACCTCCATGTCAAGTGACTCCAGCTCAGTCTCCTCAAGACAACAAAGAAATAGAGGTCGGGCACACGGTGGCAACAACTATGGGGTGCACAACAAACGACAAACCAAACTTTCGGACCCCCACCCTTCAACCATCCCCACCAGAACCTTTACTTTGGCTGGCCGCCAATGTACCACCAGGTACCGCAATATTTCTTCGGACAACCGTACAGACTGCCTTTTTAGGCCAGGGCAGTCGATCAAGAGGCTGCAGGAGGAATGCACCACAGGTACACTGGGCAGAAGAAGACGGACCAGTCCGTGCCAACACTAGGCACTAAATAAAGGAGACACAACCAGGGACCTGAGGGTAACCGCTGACCACCGAGCAACACACGCCGTCGCTGGTCTTTAACCTATCTTCTTCCGTACTAACTCCAATGGAAGAGAGAGTCTTAAACAAAGGCCTCTCCTTTGTACCCACCAAACGCGTGGAAAAATTCCACCTCCACACGGAGCTGGCTGAATTTTTTTCAAAAATTAAAGCTCAAAGCTGTCTTTGGGAAACAACAGAACACCGACCATACAGGAGGCTTCAATGCAACTGGCCTACGACTTAAATCAACGTTCACACCATGACCGTCGAGCATTCTGGTCCAAATCACGACTTTTGAACAGGCTATCTACAATGAAGTAGAGAAAATGAATCAACCTGAGACCTTCAACAACCTCTCGAAGGAAGAACGAGAAGCCCTACAAATCCGGGAAAACCGCAATATTACCATCAAACCCGTGGATAAAGGCAGAGGGATAGTGATCCAGGATAAGCAGGCTTAAAGAGCCGAGTGCCAAAGACTACTTGATGACACCGCAACTACAAACGCCTCAATGGGGATCCAACAGACAACCTACAGGTCGCCATGACCAATCTGGTGACAGCAGCTGCGGACCCCAATCACATCTCCAAACTTTTCTCTGTAAAACAAATCCAAAAGTCCCGTACTTTTATACAGTCCCTAAAATTCACAAAGAACAAAGACCACCCCTGGGCCGTCCAATTGTGTCGGGGATCGACTCACTACTAGAGCCCCTCTCCAGGTTCTGTGACTTCTTCCTTAATCCACTTGTACAGGCAGCATCCACATACATTAAGGACACAAAACATCTCCTATCTCTCATTTCAGACATGGAGTTTGACCCCACCGCGCAACTATTGGTGGGTTTAGACATCGAAAGCTTGTATGCAAGCTTACCCCAGGATGCCACCCTCAAAGTACGGGAAGAAATGCTGACAAAATCCTAATGGGAATACTCAACCCCCAGAGAGTTCATCCTGGAATGTGCCAGACTGGCACTAAGGAGATCTATTTCGAATTTGAAGGTACATACTATTTACAAACAAACAGTACCTCGATGGGCAGCGTTTTTGCCCTAAGCGTGGCCAAGCTCTACGTCTACCACTTTGAACTCACACACATTCTGTCACCTAACAACCCATTAAAAGACTCAATGGTTTTCTGGCGTCGCTATATCGACGTCATCCTCATGATATGGACTGACACTGAGGAGACGCTACACCACTTCTTAACCTGGCTCAACACACGACACCCATTCCTGCACTTCACCAGCACAAGCAGCAGTAACCAATTACCATTCCTTGACCTAATGATCAATGCAAAAGGTGGAAAACTCGCCACAACCACATATTACTAACCGACTGCAAGGAACTCATTACTCCAATTCGGAAGCTTTCACCTATGCCCCCTCAGGGAAATTCTGCCCTTTAGACAATTTTTGCGCATCAGGCGCAATTGCAGCACCAAAGAGGACTACAACAAACAGGCAGACAACCTGGCCCAGAAACTACACCAACGTGGTTACCCGAAAAGAATAATTGATAACACAAAGAAGTGCGCAAGGAACCAAAACCGAGAAGCCCTCCTAGAGGTTCCAGAACAAACTGAGGATACCCCGCCCCTCACTTGTGTCACAACTTACAACTGTATCTCAAACCAAGTGGCCAAAATAATAAAGAAAAACTGGAGGATCCTGAACATAGACAACCGCGAATGGGCACAGCCCCTATTCGCCTACAAGAAATCCAGCAGCCTGAAGGACCAACTGGTGTCGACACACCCTAAGACCACTGAACCCACAGCAAGCAGTACATTACACACTGTGTGAGGCCTGCCTAGAGTCACGGGACACCACCCCTGTGGTGACTTTAACATTTGCCATCTCACACAGCACAGCAAGCCCTTCTGGAACCAGGGAAAACATGGCATCAACTGAAGCACACTAATTGTAACTCCACAAACTTAATATAGCTGATTGAATGCCCATGCAAACTCAGATACGTGGGGATATCCACAAGAAAAGTACGCACACGGATCACAGAAGACATAAGTACGATCTGATGTAAAAAGACCAACAGCAGACTCATGGATCACTTTTTTCAATCAGGACACACCCCTAATGACAGCCGGTGGACAGTAATTGAACAAATACCTGTCCAACCCACTGACAATGAGAACACTCTCTTAATAAAAGAACAGCGCTGGATTTATAGACTGTCCACCCACATCAAGGGCCTAAATGACAATATTCCGTGGAACAGCCGTAGGAAGTAATCATATGCCCCTGTTTCGCTGGTACTGACATTCATACATTTCAAACGGATCAGCAGCAACGGAGTCCCTCTGCCCCAGTGCCACACTGAGTACCCCACCGACCCAGTACACACACTGTGTTACACATCCCTGTACCCTGTGTTTTAATAATGCTCAGCCACCACCAAGAATGAGATACAACCTAGTTCCTAACAGATGCCTCCCACCCCAAACCACCGCGTAGGGGCCCACTTGGCAGTAACCACAGTCATGAGATAAAACCAGTGAGTAATTTATGCCTTCACCCGGGCCCACTGCGCAGGGCCACAGCTGACAGCAACATCTGAGCGCTGCGCTGTTCCGCACATACACATCACACAATTTGTTACTGCCCCAGTTGGCTCATTCGAGACAGCGCCCGCTCACTTTTTCAAGAAAAGACCATGTGCTTTTATAAAATATTTATACCTTCTCTGCAAGTTTGGCAATTAATTATCACGGTCCCTTGGTTTACACCATGCAGTGGATATCAATAGAAAGTCCTTAGGACACGAGCGCATGTATTTTTTCTCTGTCTATCCCTACAGACGCTGTTCAGAGAGAGACCCGCCAGCTGAGAGTAGCACCAGCTGCAGGATAAACCGAACGCAACACGCGAATGCTACTCATACAAGCCCCGCCTGCCTTCAATGAGCAACACATGTGGCAACGAGAGGGTACTTTCACACGTCGGCTCCGAGTATTCATTTCCTACGGAGCTCGCGACGGATAACAGGTGTTCCTATGGGTCTGGAGACCCTGCCAAGTAAGGGTGGAGGCCAGCCCTCGCTCGGGTACAGCCGCCAGTCATGCTGCCTTTGTCCATAACTCTGCATGCATCGTTTTACCGCTGGAAGCATTAGGCCTTACCTCCCCCACTCAGATACTTCCTTACCTCTTTCTCCCCACAATTTTAGAGTGCACAAAAGTCCAGACCCTCTGGCGGAGATCCATGGAGTTTGTCCTCTGTAGATAAGAGTAAGCACCACAATTGTATATAATGTGCATATTTCTCGCCGCAACTTCACAGCAATGAATTACCGCATTTAGGTACTAGCTCCTGTACCTCTTAAATCACAAAACCGGCAATTGTCACGTTTCGCCACGAACGCTTAACACCCCCTCCTTATAAGCAAACACGTTTAGGCACCAGGCGCAGACCCACTGATCTATTTGGCTGATAATTGCGTGTTTTTAAACAATATGTGTCTTTTGTTTGTCCTGTCTTGTCTTCCTTTTATTTCCCTACATGTACAAACTGAGAGGAAACACCTCTCACTTATACAAGCACCTTAGCGCGTGCTACACATAAAGGGCACTGACAAACACATATATCCCTGTAACACCCCCACACATAAAAGGTCCTGATGAAAGCCAGATTAGTAAGAAAGCCTGGCTGAAACAAGTCGACCACACTGGACATGGGAGACCATAAGTCTACCCCCACACATACTAAGCCTTTGTTTTTAACCTCTGCCTGGGGCCCACTAATAAAGTAATATTTTGGGACCCCTAGGACAGTATTTTATTACCTCACGCAACTCACCAGCACAGCACACTCACATTTAAAAAAAACCCGCTCCGCTGTAGCCTGGCGTCGGAGCACACCTGAGGCGCACTCTGTGCCTCTGGTGGGGCCCGATGATGAAGCATGCCACCAACTAGGTTGGTGGGTGAGGGCCTTCATATAAAACGAAATGGTTTCCAATGCAGACACTTAGTACGCAAACACTATCCCAATAGCTAGTTCTCTTTGTTTCTTCACTATAAAACCACTGACATCTCCCGTGTAATCCAAGAGTTTAAAGGTGATCTGTAACCATATTGGTTAGTAGATTTGAACCCTGATTATGAGTTAGGCACTGTTCATGCAGAGTCCTAGTGGCGTGAATTACCACTACCAGCTGATATATCTACATGTAATTCCGTCTATTATGAGTTAAACCACCTTAGAATGGGAAATAATTACGTGGACACAGAATTAACCTATGCGCTTCCACATGATATTCCTATTGTGAGAGGGTTCAAGCAAACATTTACTACTTGCTTTAATCAGGTATTGAATGCGTAGCATGGGGGTGGAGAGGGCGAATGAGGGATGGGATAGATCTGGTAGTGGGAAGCATTGCATCCTGCACCCCACCCCTTGCCAAAGATAAAGGATGGCAGGTATGGCCGATCAAATATTCTGAGTCTGGTATTCTCACACCTGGGAGCACTGGATTATTTGTGATCAGGTTGAGCGGTATTACACCCTGCGGTACTGCTTCACCTGGCTCGTAATTGAGTTCTTAATTGTGGGGCATCTTGATCCTTGAAGGCCATGTTGTCTGGGTCATTGGCCCTTGGTATCTAAAGGCACTGCCACTGGTTACAAAGCTTGTGGAGCATGAAATGCATAATTCCCATTTTTGTCTTGTCTAGGTGAACTGCAGCAATCTCCAATGAAAGGAAACACATATAATTGTTAATCATTCACATTAAAAATCCCTTATTATTCCCCTGGAAGCTGAATATATTTCGATAGAGATGAACATGTCTTTTTTTGAAAATGGCAGTAAATATACCAGCCATTAAACTGCATTCAGTTGATGAATGGGATCCACACTTTCTTCTTTACAAAAAAAAAAAAACTTTGACCAAAAACTCATAGGATGCCATTCGAAAAAGGCTCCTTCACCTTTGCTTCTATAAGGTATTTCTCCCAGAAAAACACACTAGCAGTCCAGAGCGTTTGCTGAACTGGAAGGCTAGTGAAGTGCTGCAATGCCCTGAGCCACATGGATGAGGCAGCCAGGGGCCAGCCTTGGTTTGCGATAGTGTACCAGAAAAAACACCCTCATACTTGAGAGATCAGGGAAATGGAAATTCCCCCTTGGTTTCAGAAGTGTATGCACAGTCGATCATCTAATTCCTGTTATGTCCTCCATCCAGCCTTGTTTGAAAGAATATGATGGACCCTACAGGCTCCCTTACAGGACCTCAAAATCCAAGAGAATCCTATGCTACTTCTAAAAGTTTTGTGAAAGGTTTTGGTACATGCAGTAGTGTGTTCAAGGTCTATGCATTCCTACTTCTTGACCTCTCCCGAATATTTGGAGAGAAAGTTCAAGATACCTGGGTCTATCTTAGGAGTAAAAGCCTTCTACCCTTAATGCTTGGTTTCTAATATTCTGCTTACCATTGACAGTTTGAGGTATTTGCACAGTCATGGCTCAAATATGGTTAATCGGGCTCAGTCTTCTCAAATATGTCTGGAGGTACTAGGCATTGCTGGATGCTAGTTGTATGTGATAATCTCAAGCCTCTGTGAACTTCATCGATTATTCACAGTACCTTCAGAGATATGTTCCTTGTTGTTTGTATCCTCAAGTCCCCAGCAAATCTGTAGTACTTTGGAGTTGTACGGTGAATTCCTTCATTAGTCTGGATGAATGTGTATACCAGCCAGGCAGGCAGACATGTTTTTGAGATGGCCTAGTGGTTTGTGTTGTGTTGAGGAAGTTACAACAACCACATCAAAGTAGAGATAAAATAGAGTATTTATTTCAAGCTACAGCTATCAGCTGGTGTCCCTCTCCAGGCTAGCAAGCAACTGCCAGACCCAGCAGAAAGAGAGAACACCTAAGACAAGAAAGATCCAAAAGGAATGCAGGCATTAAAGGGGCAGAGATCAGAACATCAAAACAAGAAATAACAAGATACAACATATCCTCATTCCTTCACCATGAAGAACAGAAAGAATAGAAAGAAAAGAAACAGAATAAAAAAAAAAACTAAGGGTCATCACAAAAGTAATCACTCAAATATGATGGAGGTCTCATTGTCCTGGTCGAGGAACCACAAGCACTGTCCCCGTTTTCCCACCAGCACACGCATCACTAGCACCCCCATCAGAATGTCCCTTGTCACCAGCACCCACATCAGAATGTCTCTTGTATAGAGCAACTCTTCTGAGGTTCCAGTGTTCACCATTATCCAAAACAACATACCTTTCATGTGCTGATTTCACCTTGTACGGTCCCCTAAACTTGGTCAAACCACCCGAAATCCGTCCAGGTTTTACTTTTACAAGATCATTGACCCTGATGTTATGAGACAAATTCTGTGCAGAATTCAGAACACCCTTTACACCTCCAGGATTACCCAAACTCACACACTCCTTCATCCACGCAGGAATCAACTTTGTGCCAGCACAACGACCTCTCGTAACAGTAAAAGGAACCATACCAGAAGAATAATTTTCTGTCGTATGGTACGCCCAGACTAACTCCTCCACCATGCTTCTCACAGAGCCACCTGTCGCCATAGCCATTTGGATTGCACCTTTCACCATGCGGTTTGCCCTCTCAACCATTCCATTGCCCTGTGGGTTGTAAAAGGACGTCCTAGAATGCACAATTCCACAAGCAGAAAGGAACTTTCTCATTTCCTCAGAAGTTAACTGAGTCCCGTTGTCGGTAATGAGCTTCAAAGGAAACCCTTCCTCCCTAAAAATCTCAGATAACAACTGAATCGTCATCCTAGTGGTTATTTCCCTGGAGAACTTTACCACCAACCACCTGGAATAAACATCAATCAGTACAAGGGCAAATCCCAAATCCTCATTTAGACCATTGAAAGGACCTACAAAATCCATGCAAACAGAAAACCAAGGAGCAAGAGGATCTTCAATAGACCCATGTGTTATCTGACTGCCCAACTTTAGCCTCGTCTCGCTCTCCACACAATCAGAACACCTCTCGACCCAATCAGAAATATGCTGATCCATTGACGGCCACCAAAAACACTCTCTCAATCTTTTTTTAGTGAGTGACTGGCCCAGATGACCTTCGTGCGCCAGCTTGAATAAAGTGAACCTCAAATCCTGTGGGGGAATAAACTTGTCGCTCTTCATTATTATATTCTTTTCTTGATCCAGAATAGACAGTTCATCTAGCATCTTCAAGAATGGCCTGACAGCACAATCAAGGGTGCTCTCACGCCTTGACCCACCAACAATCAACTCCATCACCTTCTTCAACACGTCATCAGTAGCCATGCACTCATCCCACTTCTCCTTCCCAATCGCACCTGAACAGAACTCAACAACATCACCCACTGGCGCTACCGAGCCCTCCCACAAAAATGACTCAACGCCCGTACGATCAACCTCTTGCCAGGGTAACGGAAGTCTGGACAGACCATCTGCCAAATTGTTCTTCCATCCCGGAATATACTCCACTTTGTATAGATACTCTTGGAGTTTCGCAGCCAACCTAGCCAATCTCGCCAAGCCTTTACCAGCTCCACCAGGAGACAATATCCTTACTAAGGGTTTGTGGTCAGTCTGTATTCTGAAAAGAGATCCCCACAGATACATCCTGAAATAAGCACACCCCCAAGCCGCGGCAAGAGCTTCCTTCTCAATTATGGAGTAATTCCTCTCCGAAACAGTAAGAGACCTGGATGCGAACGCGACTGTCTTTATTCCCGAAGAATGAACCTGTGCAAGCACAGCTCCCAAGCCATCACCGCTCGCATCAACAGTCAAAACAGACTCTTTGTTAGTATCAAACGGTGTCAAGATACCAGCTTCACATATCTCCTTCTTTATTCCCACAAATGCACTCTCCTGTTCCTCACCCCAACTAAACTTGCAACCTTTCCTGAGTAGTAACCTAATTTTCTCCGTCTTGTCTGCAAAATTCCTAACAAATTTCGCGTAATACTCTATGAGACCGAGAAACGATCTTAACTGATCTCTATCACCAGGTGCTGGTGCCTTCCGTATTGATTCCAACAAATCACGCTTAGGCCTCACACCATCAGCTGACAAAGTATAACCAAGGTACTCCACCTCCTCCACCGCAAACTTGCATTTATCCTTCCTCAAGGTTAAACCAGCCAACTCCATCTTATTTAGGACCGTCTTCAACATTACATCATGCTCCTCCTTAGTTTTGCCAAACAATAATACGTCATCTTGAAAATGAACGACATTTTCCACCCCACTCAACACCGAACCCATCATACGCTGGAATACTGCTGCTGCCGACGCCAACCCAAACTGCATCCTGGTAAACTGGTAAATGCCCTCAGACGTGATAAATGCCGTCAAATGCTTGGACTCCTCATGTAGTCTGATCTGGTGGTAGGCACTCCGTAAGTCAAGCTTTGAAAAAAACCTACCAACTTTCAACAACAGCACCAACTCGTTAATATTTGGAAGGGGAAACCCATCTACAACGATGTTGCGATTAAGTGTGCGTAAATCCACACAGAACCTGTATTTTCCATTGGATTTGGTCGTGATCACGACTGGCGAAATCCAAGATGAGGTCTCAATCTGCTCAATGACTCCCTGTTCCAACATTCTCTTAACCTCAGCCCTAGCTACAATAGGTACCTTCCTCACCTTGTGTTGTAAAGGAACTGCATCAGGCTTCAACATGATCCTGTGCACATAGCCTTTCAACTCACCAATCGTTTCCTTAAACAACTCAGGCATCCCATCAACAATTGAAAGAGTAGTCACCTCGTCCACTACCATCACTTGATCAACAGCCCTCGGGTTCAATACAATGTGGAGATCATACTGGTGTCCCCACCCCAATATTGCTGGACCAGACTGTGCCACATACACCTTACCTCTCACAGATCTACCTCTGAACGAAATGACAGCAGACATGAACCCCAAAATCTCAATTCTTTCACCTTGGAACCCACCAGGATTGATATCCTTCGCTTCTAGCACAACCTTTGGCCAATTCACACTAAACAAGCACACTGGAATAATGGTGTCATGCCTCGAGACTCCTAAAGACGCTGTCCCTTTAAGAAATGCGCTATTTAGAGCACCATGAACCTAGGAGCGACGCTTCACGTTCTTGCGTCAAGCTCCCTTCGTTTACGCATCCGTCTTGATTCCATTGCCTGACTTCCGTATTTGCTCTGGAACTTCCTGTTTGTTGTGCGCTGCATCGAAGAGAGCGTTACCGGCCCCCACGTCCCTAAGCGGGCCCTGGATTGCGCCTCTATTCAGCAGCGTTTTTCTGAATTCAGGCGTTCTTGTTTGGGCGCCTGTATTCCTTAGTGCTGCTAGTTCACGATACTCTCCGTGAACCTTCCTCCCACCTTACCCTTGAGTCCCGCCCGGCGGCCGGGTTTTGCCCCGCCATCCGGCTGGGCTCAGCTTTTTGCTTTTCTTGGAGTGTGCTTCACCTGACGGCCGGGCCTGTTCTCCGTTGTCCGGTGGGGCATTATTTTCACTCCGCCTCCCTGTTATCCTCTACCCAGCAGCCGGGCTTGGTCTCCGCTGCTTGGTGTCTGTTTCCATAAAGCCCTCCTTTTCCCCTTAGTTAGATAGCTAGTGTCCTTTCTTCCCGTCCCCTTCTATTCAGCCTACATTCCCCCGTTGGTATTTATTTTATCCCTTACTGGATTCGATTTCTGGATTTCTGCATCTTGCATTTGGAGTGATTCTTGCGTGGATCCAAGTGGGTACAGTCTTCAGCTTCACTACAGGGAATCACGGTAACAGCGCCTTTGCGCTGCTTTATACTTTTATTCAGACTAGTCAAACATATGGTTAAAAAATGTTGTTTTGATTTTCATAGAGGGTCAATTCATCATCAAAAGAAGTGGGCCAAAGGTTCCTTACATACCACTCGCTAGTGATTGTTCTTCAAGCCTTCTACAAGACATCTGAAGTGAGAAGTGTACTAAATAGACTATAGTATTACTACTGTGTTTAGTAAACAATTGACTCAAGGTGCACTTGGTTTACATGTATTGGTAAGGATTGATTCTGGGGCATCGGGGAATTACATGGACTTAGAGTGGGCAAAAGAGAATATGATAACTTGTACAAAGAAGGAGATAGCCAGTAACGTCACCACTATTGATGGCAGCTCTCTTATTTCTGGTCCTGTAACTCAGTGTACCACCCCGTTACACATGACAATAGATCCTGATCATCAGGAAGAAGTGATGTTCGATTTAATTTGTTCCCCACAATTTCCGGTGCTGCTGGGTATTCCCTGGTTGAGGCCTCAAAACCCTAATATCAATTGGGAGACTTCTACCGTAACATTCCCTCCTGTCATACCTCCACCCTTAGTTGGGGCAGCTGTGGATGACTTACATATAGGCAACAACAGTAGTGAGAATAGTCCTGCTCTACCGCCCTGTTATCAAGACCTACAGGCAGTCTTTGATGCTAAGGAAGCAGAGGTCCTTCCCCCACACAGGGTCTACGACTGCCGTATTGACCTCGAGGCAGGGGCTAGGATTCCATGCAGCAGAGTTTACGCTCTTACAGAAAAGGAGAATTTTATTTACGTGACTATCCGGACTCCATGTTTCAAAAAGGGTTTATCCGACAGTCTCGTTTCCCGGCCTCTTCCTCTTTATTCTTTATTCCGAAACGAGAAGGGGGTCTGCGTTGCTGCATTGATTATCGGAAGTTGAATGATGTGACCATAAAGAACCGTTACCCTCTACCTCTGATCGCCTCCCTCCTTGACAAGATCCGCAAAGCCCAATATTTCACTAAGATAGACTTACGTGGGGCTTACCATCTGGTGCGGGTCAAGGAGGGAGACAAGTGGAAGACAGCCTTTTGCACCAAATACGGACTCTTTGAGTATCTTGTGATGCCTTTTGGGCTATGCAATGCCCCTGCGGCGTTTCAATTCTTCATAAATGAAGTGTTAAAGGACATGCTTGAGATCTGTGTGATTGCTTATATAGATGACTTGTTAATTTTTTCTTCTACCTTGACTGAGCACCAACAACATGTACGCAACGTGTTAGAACGTTTGTTAGACAATAATCTGTATTGCAAACTAGAAAAGTGTTCCTTTCACACCAGGGAGGTACCCTTTTTGGGATATGTTGTTTCCCCTAGGGGTCTTAGCGTGGATCCCTCCAAAGTGGAGGCTGTTCTAGCATGGCCTGCTCCTCGTTCAGTAAAAGAAATCCAAAGTTTTTTGGGTTTAGCCAATTTTTATCGACGGTTCATCCGTAATTTCTCAGCTTTGGTATCGCCTATTACAGCCCTTTTGAAGAAGGGTGTTCCCTTTGTGTGGTCCTGTGAGGCTGATCTTTCCTTTCGGCTCCTGAAAAAAGCTTTCACTAGTGCCCCTGTCTTACGTTTTCCTGATCCTGCTCTGCCCTTTGTGGTGGAGGTGGACGCTTCTCAAGTAGCTGTGGGAGGTGTACTATCCCAAGCAGACGTGGTGATGGGCGAGTGTCATCCGGTTGCCTATTATTCACATAAGTTTACCCCTGCTGAATATAACTATGCCGTGGGGGACAAGGAACTTTTAGCCATCAAGAAGGCATTTGAAGAGTGGAGGCAATACCTCTTGGGGGCTAGACATCCTGCTGTTGTATATACAGACCATCGAAACCTCCAATACCTCAAATCAGCTAAGGAACTATCCATGAGACAGTTACTTTGGTCTCAATATTTTAGTGAATTTGATTTCACTGTCCAATATAGACCTGGGAGGAAAAACGGCAAAGCGGATGCCCTGTCACGATTGGGCTTTGAAACCCCTTCAGACCCCATAGAGCAGACCTGTATCATTCCCAGAGCCAATATCATAGGAACCATACAAAACGAGGATGAATTCCTAACACAGGTTAGGAACAGTCAAGCCTCGGTAGACATGATGCAGGTGGTAGGGTCGCAGGAAATGTCTCTGAGAGGAGGACTTGTGCGGGTACAAGGGGGAGTGGTGTTACCGACAAAGGAGCTACAGGAACGAGTTCTGAATTGGTACCATTCTCATCCTGTAGCAGGTCATCCAGGGATTAAGAGAACCACTGAAGCAGTGCGTGACCGTTTTTGGTGGCCTAATATGCTTAAAGACATTGACCAATTTGTAAAGACATGTTATGTATGCGCACAAACCAAAGTATCACGCCTCAATCCTGTGGGCCTTCTCATGCCATTACCCTCTCCTCCTGGCCCTTGGCATACTGTGTCACTTGATTTTATAGTAGAACTACCACTCACGAAACTGAAGAATAATACATTGTTAGTGGTAGTAGACCTATTCACAAAGATGGCTCATTTCGTGCCTTTAAAGAGACTCCCTACTGCAGTAGAGCTGGCATCCATATTCATGCAACAGATAGTTCGACTTCATGGTTTTCCTTCTGTCCTGGTGTCCGATAGAGGAACCCAATTTGTGTCAAAATTTTGGAAGGGTTTATGTTCTTTACTCCAGATAGACGTCCGTTTGTCCTCAAGTCACCACCCACAGTCAGATGGGCAAACGGAGAGAGTTAACCAGTGTTTTGAGCAATACATAAGGAATCAGATGTTGCAAACCCTAGAGGATTGGGATGAGTTAGTTTGGTTAGCTGAAATCTCTTACAACCACAGTACTCAGTCCTCCATCAACACCTCCCCTTTCTTCTGCTCATATGGTTATCACCCTAAGTTGTTACCCTCCGGTAGTCTTCCTGATTGTCCAATCCCTGCTGCTTCCGACAGGGTAGAGAGACTACATGAAGTACAGAAGAAAGCATTAGAGAGTCTTGAAATGGCTAAGGTGAGATACACAGAAGGAGCAAACCTACACAGGAAATTAGAACCCATTTACGTACCAGGAGACGAGGTCTGTCTCTCCACTAAATACCTTACTCTGGGGGGTCCACGCAAGTTTAACCCCAAATACATAGGTCCCTATAAGGTGGAAAGGGTGATCAATCCTGTTGCCTTGAAACTAATCCTTCCTCCATTGTTTAAAATTCATCCAGTATTCCATGTGTCACTACTTAAACCGGTTGAACCTGGGACTAAGGTGCCTCTAAGACCTGCTCCTATAACTCTTCAAGATTCGGAAGAATATGAGGTTGAGGCCATCCTAGATTCCCGAAGAGTAAGGAACTCATTACAATACTTGGTTCATTGGAAGGGTTATGGTATTGAGGAGCGCACATGGGAACCCGCTTCCAACATCCGTGCACCTCGATTGCTAAAAGTGTATCATCAAAGACATCCTGACAGGCCCAAACCAGAAGGGGATCATTGTGGAGGGAGTATACTGTCATGCCTCCAGACTCCTAAAGACGCTGTCCCTTTAAGAAATGCGCTATTTAGAGCACCGTGAACCTAGGAGCGACGCTTCACGTTCTTGCGTCAAGCTCCCTTCGTTTCCGCATCCGTCTTGATTCCATTGCCTGACTTCTGTATTTGCTCTGGAACTTCCTGTTTGTTGTGCGCTGCATCGAAGAGAGCGTTACCGGCCCCCGCGTCCCTAAGCGGGCCCTGGATTGCGTTCTATTCAGCAGCGGTTTTCTGTATTCAGGCGTTCTTGTTTGGGCGCCTGTATTCCTTAGTGCTGCTAGTTCACGATACTCTCCGTGAACCTTCTTCCCACCTTACCCTTGAGTCCCGCCCGGCGGCCGGGTTTTGCCCCGCCATCCGGCTGGGCTCAGCTTTTTGCTTTTCTTGGAGTGTGCTTCACCTGACGGCCGGGCCTGTTCTCCGTTGTCCGGTGGGGCATCATTTTCACTCCGCCTCCCTGTTATCCTCTACCCAGCAGCCGGGCTTGGTCTCCGCTGCTTGGTGTCTGTTTCCATAAAGCCCTCCTTTTCCCCTTAGTTAGATAGCTAGTGTCCTTTCTTCCCGTCCCCTCCTATTCAGCCTACATTCCCCCGTTGGTATTTATTTTATCCCTTACTGGATTCGATTTCTGGATTTCTGCATCTTGCATTTGGAGTGATTCTTGCGTGGATCCAAGTGGGTACAGTCTTCAGCTTCACTACAGGGAATCACGGTAACAGCGCCTTTTTGCGCTGCTTTATACTTTTATTCAGACTAGTCATACATATGGTTAAAATATGTTGTTTTGATTTTCATAGAGGGTCAATTCATCATCAAAAGAAGTGGGCCAAAGGTTCCTTACATACCACTCGCTAGTGATTGTTCTTCAAGCCTTCTACAAGACATCTGAAGTGAGAAGTGTACTAAATAGACTATAGTATTACTACTGTGTTTAGTAAACAATTACTCACTAACACCTTATATCATCTTTGACACAGCTCCAGATGAAGTTCCTTATATAAACTCCTCCTGTGTATTCAACGACATATTAGGAACCTGCGGTATGTGTTGTTTCTAAGTGTAAAGGTGTCTTAGTGTTTTCTTTAAAGTGTATCATAAGTTAGTATACTTACTCACCTTTCATTGCAGCCTTCCTGTTGACCAGTTCCCCATTGATGTACCACGCATTCAATCCAGAAGATCACCATCGAATACCATTTTTTCTCCCCCAACTTTCCTTGTTTTGTCTCCCTGTTTTCCCCTGGCGTGTCTCTCGTACTCTAGTGTTTGATAGAGTCGGAAGGCCGTAGGGGAAGGCTGTGGACTATTCTTCGGATTCCTGACGCTCCTGTGGAACCTACCTGCAATCCTTACAAATGGTCAAAAAGGACCCCGAATCCACCATCAACTCAACTATCACACCATCAATCTCAAACACAGCCTTCGGTCTCACCCTCCTTCTAGGATTCATATCCAACTCTTCATCACTCACCACCAAAATCTTATTTGCACCTTCCACACTGTCAACTGTTGCTACCTCAGTTTGTTCCCGTTGTACAACCGCAACCCTCCCTTTAGTTGCAAATTTACACATTCTCAAAGTGTCCACGCTTACCACATTTCAAACAATCCTTATCTATGGCAAAGCATTTTTTATAATCAGAAGTGTGGTAGGTGCTTCCACACCTTGTGCACATCTTGTCTCTACTCCTATAAGAGTCACAATTATTATTAACATTATATGTTTTTTTCCCTAGTAACTTTTCACCCTTCTCATAGGATTTCTTTCCACCAACAGCTCCCACTTCCTCAACAACTTCCACACACGACACGTTCTCTTTTAAACTATCCTTCCGTTCCATCTCCTTCATGCATGCACCAGATTCTTCAACAATCTTTGCAATGTCAATGGCATTTTGCAAACTGGGATTCTTCGCCGCCCACAGCTTCTCTTGCATCTTCTTGTTCCCACACTGGACGATAAGCTGGTCCCTGATCATCTCATCCCTGATGTTTCCAAAGTTGCATTTCAACGACAGCTCTCGTAGGCGAGTTACAAATTGGTCCACACTCTCCCCTTGACGTTGAGGCTGCGTGTAGAACTTATGTCTAGCCATTACTATGTTCACTTCTTTAGAGTACCTTTTCTTTAAACGTGCTTTAGCCTCCAAATACACGTTAGTAATTGCTCTCCCCTCTGCATTTGTTCCTGGGGACAAAAATTTGAAGGCGTGTTGACCTTCTTTCCCCAAAGTACTCAGTAATAGTGTTTTTTTCCTCGCTGCACTAAAGTCTTTTCCGTCAATTGCCTCAAGATAATTTTCGAATACCTCAATCCATTCCTCCCATTCGATAGGAGGGTCTCCACTCTGCTGTAAGAACAATGGTGGCATGACTACACTATTGCTCTCCATCACTTTAGTCACACTTATCCTGTGCCTCCACTGAAAGTCACACTTATCCTGTGCCTCCACTGAAAGCCTATACAGTACTCACAGTGAGCTTAAGTTATACCTCAACAGTGAGCTTTTACACTGCTTCGCTGCTCCACTTTTACTACGCTGTCTACTTGAACTGTACTTTGAACACTAACAAATGTACCTTGCCCAAAATGTTCCTTGTGACCAAAAACACAATATTCCTTATTCAGGTAAAAATCGATAATTCCCCTTACTCCTTGAGTTGCACTGCTTGTGTTAAAAATGACCCCTAATTACTCACGTTGCCGTTGCCGTATGAATTCATTTCTCCTCACTTTCTTGTCTCCTTTTGCGCCCGGCCGCGTTACCTAGCAACCGTCTATTTTACAGGAAGCGGAAATATGGCTGCCAGCACGTCAGTGCGCAACGTCGATACGCTGCGTGAGTCGTGGTGAGCCCGAGATTGTTGTCATGCGCACAACCGGAGCAACAATGGCAGCCTTCTGTTCAGCCGCGTTCTTTGGAGAAACGTTGCAGGCTTTTAAATGTCGCACAATCCTTCCCGTGCGCACCGGTAAGAGACACGGCCTTTTTCAAATTACTTTTCCTTTTTTTTTCCGAGTGTCCCATTAAAATAGCACGGCAACGTTGTACACGAAACACGGTTGGCAAAATGAGTTAATTATTTACAAAAAAACGGACAGTACTCACTCGGTGTCGTTCTTTTCCTGTGGCTTTTCCTTGGTCAAATTACATTTCTTTTTTTTTTTTTTCCGAGTGTCCCATTAAAGTTGCATGGCAACGTTGTGCTCGAAACACGGCTGGCAAAATGAGTAAACTCTTTTCAAATAAAATCGGACAGTACTCACACAGTGTCGTATTTTCCTGCGGCTTTTTCAAGGTCAATACCTCACCTTTGGTACAGTCCCGACAAATTTTCCATTGGTCACAGTATTAACAAATTGGGCAATGTAGACAGACTCTTCTTAGTAATAAGCTCTCTCTTTTCCTGTTACGCGCGCGGTTCTCTCCACCAGCTGCTTAGTCATCTCTCAGTAGCTCCTTCTCCAATGCTTGCTAGGTTTCCATCGCCAAAATGTTATATTGAGGAAGTTACAACGACCACATCAAAGTAGAGATAAAATAGAGTATTTATTTCAAGCTCCAGCTATCAGCTGGTGTTCCTCTCCAGGCTAGCAAGCAACTGCCAGACCCAGCAGAAAGAGAGAACACCAAAGACAAGAAAGATCCAAAAGGAATGCAGGCATTAAAGGGACAGAGATCAGAACATCAAAACAAGAAATAACAAGATACAACAGTTTGCATCTTTTCCTGATATACTGAGAGTCCACTTGAACTTCCAGGCGAAGCCTGCATCGTGTTGATTTCCAAACTCATTTCTTCCACATAGAAAGAACATTGACCATAAGGTTACAACACGTTTCTCAATTACATTTCTCCTTATAAAGTTTCTGGCTCTCCAAGCTATCAGGCTCTTCTAACATCAACTACGTCTCATCTTTCATAACAGCTAGAATGGACGACTTGAACCAATAAATACGAATATGTGGTACCCTTGTCGAAAGCGCTGCCTTTGCATCCAGCAGGAAGGTGTAGGTCGTGCGATGTGTACCATATTTCCTTTTTCTGACTGAGAAATCCCGCAGGCGAGATTCCCAGTCGTGGCTGGAAGATGGGCTCATTGTGACATAGGCATGAGCCATTCAAAGAAGGACACCCTGACTTTAGTCAGTTGATGCAGCGTACCTAGGTGCAGTCCTTATCACCTATAGAAAACGACAAAAGCAGACGCTTTAGATGCCAAACTGTGTGTATGCAAAATAGTCTAAAGCTCATATTGCATAAGTAAACATCAGTGTAAAATGAATGTAGCCCAAGTCAAGCTTCAAATTAGGCATAAGGTGTTAAAAAAAGGACAACTTGCCTTGGTGACTTTAAGTAACATGCCAATTGATGATGTATTGGTCAAGTGACTTTTATTTAATATATCTATTGTCATATTTCTACTGCATTAAATTAATAAAAGTGACTAACATATAACATTGTTTCTGGTCTTAACAGAGAATCAGTAGCTTAAGTACAAATAGCCTCTAGTGTAGACCTATAGCACAGACAGGCTAAGTAGTTTAAATACTTATTGAGGAACCAGTTTAGCGAGGCAATTAAATCATCGAATGCTTGACACTAACAAGTTGAATTAAAAAAACTTTAAAAAGATCATATGCCAAAAGTGCCTGTAAAGTTAATAGATACATGTGGATTAAGTTCTCATTGGATATGGGGGTTGAACTATAGATTGCAAAAGCTCAATGCACAGTGTTGATTTTTAAAAATCTGATATAAGGAAATAGAGCCTAACTCCGATTACAAAAGCCCCAGGGAGGTGCATTTACAGAGAGAGAAAATCATTGTCTACTTCAAAGTTAGTTATTCAGTGTGAGGCACAACCTGGAGATGTTGGCGCATTGTGCAGCAAAGTCTGCAAAGCACCAACATTGTGGTGGGTTTTGCACCAAAATCCACGTCTTGGTATTTTTCTGCGGTATATAACAATTGGCTTTATTGCAGCCGGTAGTTACTTGTTGCTGTAACCTTTGTCCAACTCATAATTCTGACCCCCACACTAACAGGCCTACGTCTTCCAACACACTTTAGGGCGTTGACCATGAGGGCCTTGGAAGACTCTGCCCTAACTACCCCACCGGATCAAATCCATTACTGCAGGAATCGGATTCCTGGCTAAGATACGACAATTAAAGGTCTATTCCATCAAAATATGGTATTGTTTGCTGAGTTTGAGACTTCGTTTCCAAAATATATGTCCCAATAGTTTCCAGGCAATTGTTTACAAGATATATCTGCAAGACAACTTTTACATAAGGAAAAATTGTGGAATTAGGCGCTTTATTGCACCTGGTAATTACTGGGTGTGGTAAACTTCGCTCAACTCTTAATTGCCACCCCTGCACTAACAGGGTTTCTGCAGGCGGGACAGAATTACCCAGCACTCTTATCATCAAGTTAAACAGTGAGCCTGGTGTAGCGAATGCCTCCACAAACAGATGAACACCCGAGCAAAGCCGCTCGCAGTGCTCTATACTGCAACGTTTTAGAAACTGAGTATCCTTTTCATGAGCAGGGACTTTTACTGCAGCACACAAGCGCCAGAGTGGCACCACTTTAGATGCACTGGCATATGAAGCAGAGCGGGTTACTGTAAAAGAAAGCCTAGCTTGGCCCGCCACATACACCCATAGCTGTTTACGCAATCTGGATTATTGTTTGTCGAATTCTCCACTATGTCTTGAGTTCAAAGTAAGTGAAACCAGAACACGTGGAGTAGAATGGTTCCGCAAGTACCACATAGCACTGTGCACACCATTCATGCCATTTAAAATGACGCAGTGCTCAGGTTATTAATATAACCTGTGATGTTACAGTGCTGTGTTCATCTGTGTTGCTGCTTGGTTGACAGTGATTAATGTATTTGCATATTAAGCGACATCCTTGTATTAAAATGATATTCCCCATATTCCACAATTTCTACTTAATTGCTTTATTTTTCTTTTCAGGTTATCAGCAGACATTGCTGTGAGCTGGAGAAATGATAGCCATGTGTACACCACCTACAATTAAAAAGAATCATTTAGTGTGTTTGCTACTTGCGTGTGCATGGAGCATCACCGTGCAGGTGAATTCAGCCTCGACGAGCAATGCACAGTCAAATGAGGAGAGTGACACAGAACTTCCTACCTCCAGCAATGGGGCACCATTTCCATGGAATAAGATGAGGCTACCTGATCATGTGGTCCCTGTATATTATGAGCTTCTCATCCATCCAAATCTCACCACTCTCAATTTCACTGGAATCACGAAAATAGGACTTACTGTAAAAAGACAAACCAACGCAATCATTCTCCACAGCAAAAATTTGAACATCGTGTCAGCTATCATAACAAGAACTACCGGAGTACATGAACATCAGCTGAGAGTTCTGGAGTACCCTCCCAATGAGCAGATTGCGCTTCTGGTTGCTGAACCACTAATGGCTGGGCAGAACTATTCTGTCACTCTTTCCTACACTGCAAGTTTTTCCCAGAGCTTCCGTGGCTTTTATATAAGTCGGTATAGAACCCAAGATGGCGAAGTAAGGTAAATTAAGATCAGGCATGCCTTTTTTATTTTTATTTTTTTTAATTTTAATTTTGGTTAATTAAACCTCAGGTAAACAGGCATGGTACATATCCATTTTAAAAACATTCTGTTCTACAATACACACAGGCACGGCCAAAATCACAATCACAATACATTGCATTATTACATCACTATGTTCATTAACCCCTCGCGACCCCGCTCCCCCACCCTTTTACTCCATGTCAGAATCTTCATCTTCCTGATCTGATGGGGGATCACAAATGTCACCTAGAAATTTGTTCCACTTTCCCCAGATTTTACTCCACTTTTTGGGGCACCCTCGAGCAATGAATACCAACTTCTCGGCAAACATGGTAGCATCCATACCTCTCCCCCACGCAGTCGGGGTAGGCGTCGCCATCACGCCCCATTTCTGGGGATTTTGTTCCGCTTAGCAATCATCATACACAGCGCAGCCCAGCCCAGCCCTGGGCCAGACTATTCAAATCATTTGGTTCCCATATGTTTAATAAGCATCGTCTCGGTTCTGGTACTAGGGAAACCCCTTCTACCTGTGAGATCGTTCTCATCACCTGTCTCCAATACTCCATTATCCTAGGGCAATCCCATATAGTATGAAAAAATGTACCTTCCTCTCCCCAACCTATTAAACAAAATGGGTGCAGTACTCTGCCAATCCTATGTAGGGTGTGTCTAGTGTAGTATGTGCAGTGTCCTATTTTCAGCTGCACAAGCCTAAGTCTAGAAGGTATGCCAACTTCCCGGGGAGAGGCCAGTGCCTCCTGCGACTCAGACTCGTCAAGTTCCCCCACATCGTGTGACCATTTATCAAAGTGAACCCGTCGGGTCCAGCATATTATTTATCAATTTACGGTAAGTGAGGGAAGTGGCTTTCTTCTGCATATAATCTGTGAGCAGTCTTATCTTCCAGGGGGGAAGCCTCAGGGACCTCTGTACCAGGGGGTAACACTGACATCAGAGCATGTCGGATTTGCACGTAGCGAAATCGCTCCCCACTCGCCATTTCATAGTCTTGTTGGAGACTTTCAAACGAAAGATCAGGCATTTTTAAAGTTTAATTTGTTTATTGGAATTTTAAGTGGAAAATGATATGGAAATATAGTACATGAGATTCTGTAATCCCTGTATAAACAGCAGTCACTAGTTATTATAATTGGCCACTTGTGACACACTCAATCACCGCTTATAAAGAAAAGACGTAAGAACTCAACTATTATAAGTTAATAGAACATTGGAATGTTGGGAGCTCCATCGAAAACAATGGAGTGCTCCGGGCTAATAATGGCTGGTATAAGCCTGGATCTCTAACATTCCAATGTTTCTTTGTTCACAGCTGTGGCTGTGAACAAAGGCTTCAGGGAGCCTGAGGGGATTTCAGTCCCCACGGGCTCCCTGAAGCCTTTGTTTTATTTGTTAGAACATTCTGCCCTCTAGTGGCAGAATGTTCCTATAGCCCTTCGTAGCTGGGCTATACCGGCTATTAAAGTCCAGCTCCCTTGTTAAAGTCCTTCGGCTTGGGCCTTTAACGCTGGAGCGGGCCTTTAATAGCCGGTATAGCTCGCTACGGCAGGCTATAAGGCTATATTAGAACATTGGAATGTTGGGAGCTCCATTGAAAACAATGGAGTGCTCTGGGCTTATAATGGCTGGTAAAAGGCTGGAGCTCCAACTTTCCAATGTTTCTTTGTTCACAGCTCTGGCTGTGAACAAAGGTTTCAGGGAGCCTGAGGGGATTCTAATAGCCTTATAGCCCTTCGTAGCAGGGATATACCAGCTATTAAAGACCCTCTCCCTTGTTAACGCTGGAGAGGGCCTTTAATAGCCGGTATAGCCCTCTACGGCGGACTATAAGGCTATATTAGAGTCGAGTTCTGACATCATAATGCCTGCTGCCGGAGCCAGCAGCCCAGCTGAAAGACAGGGCAGTTCCGGTCACAGAGCATAATTCAGATTTTTCACGGTTGAGACTGGTAGAAAATCATGATTTGATTAGAGACACAGAGGCTAATATTATGCGTATCCTCTTTATTGCCAACTCACAGCAGCAACTTCAACAAACATTAGAACAAGAATCGAATCCACTATATAATCACCTATGAGGCAGCCATCTTCCTGTTTATTTTTGCTGGGAATCGAAATAAAATATCAGTTCCTTGTAACTTGAATCAATCCAAATGTATATTAACTTTCTTTTCCAAACTCCAGGCTCTTCATATCTACTTCCCGTAGTCAACTCCTCCTAGAACATAAAAGAACCAATTATAGGGTGGGTACCAAACAGGTAGGGGGAATATTAGCCTCCGTGTATTTAATAAATTCAGGATTTTCTGCCCAACCCTGCTGTGGAAAATCTGAATTTTATGGCAAGGCACAGAGGCCAATATTGTGAATGTTTAAAGCCTTTAAAATGTTCCTCACAGCACATTCTACAGGTTTAAAATAACATTTCTTGAATATCGAATCTGAAAACCAATCCGCAGCTGCTAAGGTACTATTTAAACCACCATCAGTCACCAAAGCCTTAGTAGCCATTGTTCACCTTGCTGAATGTATCCTAAACCTTGTTACATCAAGCCCTGCTTTCTTCATAACTTTCACCCATCTAGCCAACAAAGGATTAGAGACTGGTTTGTAGGGGTACTTGAATGAAATCAACAACTGACCCTTTCCTTCAGGTCTTAAACCCTCTGTCCTTCTTTCATACTCTCGCAAACATCTAAACACACATAACGTCCTATTCCTATCTAAATTAGGATAAATATTGTTCCAGACATAGTTTTAGTCCTCTTCCTGATACTGAAACATACTCCCTCCGACAAATAACTGACACTCTCTTGAAAAGAGATTAGACAAAGAAACATAACTAACTTAAATGACAAACGCCTAAAATCTCAAAAATTTCCTTCAAACTATTTAACTCCTTCAAGACCAAATCTACATCCCACAAGGATTAATACCTCGGCGCCAGAGAAATCTCCAACTGAACACTCCTTAGTAACCTTTTCACTACATAAAGTTGCCCAATTGGGTAAGCCATTCTCCAAGTCATGACCAGCAGAAATCACCTATCTATTGACATTCAGCAAACTGTACCAGCTCCCATTCAAAAAGACCTCTGTCAAAAAATGTACTACTTCTACCACAGAAGCTGATATGACATCTAAACTCAGTGCCACACACCAAGAAACCCATCTTTGCCACACTAGCCTGTATGCCTTAGATGTCCCTGGAGCCCAGGACTCTTTGATGAGTTTAGAAGCTTCAGACCATAAGCCTGACACTTTCCAGGCTCTCCCGAAATCAACCATCCCATCAGCCTCAAATGTCTTTGTAGCACTAACTCGTGTCTGTCCCCCATTGTATTCACTAACAGTTCTGTAATCTACGGCAGAAAAACTGGATTGTCTGTTAACAGTTCCATGACATCCAGGTACCATACTTGGGATGACAAAAAAAGGAGCCATCAGTACCACCTCCGCGATCTATCTTCACCTTCAAAATTAATCGCTGAATCATCACAAAAGGTGGAAATTCATATTTGCAGACACCTTCTCAATGCTGCATAAATGGCACCCACTGCCTCTGCCACTGGATCCAATCTCCAACTGTAAAACCTGCTCACCTGCGTATTCAACCTGTTAGCGAACGAATCCACCATAAACAAGACCTACTTGTTGCTCAATGCCTTGTACACTTCCCTGTTCAACATCCAATCACTAAAATCCTTCAAACTTCTGGAATTTTAATCTCCACCATATTGTTCATTCCTGGTATGTACTGAGCCTGAATCCTAATCTCCTTGCGTATATATAAATGCCAAAACTCCTTGGCCAAATCCACTGAAGCCTTTGACTGTGGCAGAGATGGCTCCTCCGCTAAGGAGGAGCATTGCCCCACTGCTTTCAGAGCAGTGCAGAGGAAAAATAAAATGATAATAACGGGACTCGCCTGCCAAACAACAGGCCCTTTGCCTCTTGATCCTACTCCTTATTACAGAGTTCAGCTAACTTCAGATCTATTTTTATAAAGAGACTTTTTCTGCACTCTGCGCACAAAGCTGCAATTTTGAGTTTCCCAACAAACACACAGCTCGCTTCACCCATTGCCCCAGCTCGAAAACATCCACAGTAGTCTCCTGAAAATATGCATCCTCACAAGTATTAAAGATCTTGGTTAAAGGCCTAAAACATCTAATAAGTGATCCTGGCATCCTTTCAAACCCTATTGAGACCCCTTCTAGGATCTCTTCCGTACTTATTTAGGAATGTCAACATCTTAGAGTCTAGCTCGGGTGTAAAAGCCACCTTATTGGCCAATGATGGCTTTGGACATTCCCATCGAAGTCTTGTCCTCACATCGTTAGGCATTTCCCGCCTAAACCAGTACTTCGCATATTCCGCCACATGCAGAGCCAAAACTTACTGAGGTGAAAAAGGGTGCTGAATGGAAAGTGGGTTGAATATAAAATCTCCTAAGGAATCCTTCGCCTGATCAACCAGATTTTTACTCTTACTTACTCTCTTTTCTCCTATTTCTTCATCAGTGTCTCCCAAATCTGAGGAATACGAGCTTACTCCTATTTGTTCATCAGTGTCTCCCAAATCTGAGGAATACGAGCTTACTATGTCTCCATTACTGGAAGACTCATCACAGGCCACCGCCCTGTGATCCCTCTTGCCGGCCTTAATCGCCTTATCACTGAACTCCATCAGAGTAGTACTTTGTCTATCCGTTGGACCTTACTGTCCTTTTGCCTTATAGCCTTTCTCCTTTTGGTGATGTTTCCTTTTTTGATTTATTACGATCTCCATTTGACCCTCCAGCTTTAACAGTTGCTTCCTCGACAGACCAACACTTTTTATCTTCAGGTTTTTCCCACTATATTTCTCCGATAAGCTCTCAATACAGTCATCCAACTTTTTACCCAATTGGGTTGCCAAAGAAGAAACTGCAACCTATAACTTTTCATCAAAATTCATCCCTGAAGCCTTTTCACTCTCCTTGTTTCTTAAACTACATCAAATCCAAATCTAATCAAACTTCCTCACAAACCTAACTTAATATGCTCCTCCACCTGTTAATCTCTACTGACAGAACTTTGTCTTTCCTCAGATAACACCAAAAGCCAGCATTCCCTGTGGCAACTGTCACACAGTGTGTAGAAACTGCCTAGAATAACAACCGATTTTTTTAAGCCCAAAAAATGGCTGCAAATCGTAATATCTCAATTTAAAATGGCTGACCTCTGTTCGACAAGCATCTGAGTCCTAACACCTGTCTGGCCTTCTCTTTTCAGACAGTCCACATTTTCCAAGAACACCGGACCGGCACCAACAAACCAAAACAAGCATTTGCAATGCAATCGGTCTCGCCTTTGAGACCTTATATGTGTTTAACTATGCAGCACATTACCCTGGGTGCTGAAACATATACTGTTCCTTAACATGGAGGTAAAGCAAGCACCCAACTGTTTGACATGCCAGGTATGGGAACACATGGAGAGAAATATTGACATTCAGTGGGAAATTGTAAAGTCGAAAGCTCTGTTTTTAATACAAAATCAGGGCCTTTGGTGGTCATAGCACTGAAAATACAAGATTAGAAAAAAATATTATTGTCCTTCGGGTGCATGTGGAAGACAATTTCTATGGACTGGAATCTAAAGAATGCTAAAGTGATTCTGGTATTTTACTGACCTCTGCTGGTCGTTTTCTATCACAGTTGAATAGAGGCAGTTGCCAGAAAAAAAAAAGAAAGTCCCTCAGCAGAAAGCAATTCTGGTATTTTTCTGACCTCTGCTGGTCGTTTTCTATCAAGATAGTTAAATAGACGCAGTTTGAACAGAAAAAAAAGTCCCTAAGCGGAAGCAGAGAAGTCCTAGGGCTGATCTCAAGAGCCCACAAAGTAAATACATATATAAGTATATAATAAGTACATACTAAAGGATATGCTAGAGATCTCGAATTCTTTCTCTAAACACCACTTCTGCAAGGCCGCCTGATTCTGCCGTCTCATGCGTCTCTTGGGCATGCAATAAGTTTTTTAATTTTAAGGGATTTACAAAGCGCATGACTACCCGCAAGCTTCCCAGCGCTTCCCATAGCTTATGCCATGCCTGTTGGTATACAGCGCACATCTCGCACGCGCCTGGCTCCAAATATTCCATCAAGCTGCGTGGCCTATCTCCAACTCAAACCGTGCATGCCAGCACGCCGTGCACACCTTGCACGCGCCTTGCTCGCCAACGCTTCGCCAAGCAGCGGGGCAAAATGCCGGTTTGTCTCGCTAACCCCTCAAGCGCTGAAATGAGCTACTTACAAGCACGACAACCATAACCGCCCAAACCTTGCACTGCACCTGATTTGGCTCTTAAAACCATATCAAGCCTAAAACCTCCTAATAGTACAATTTTAACATTCCAACTGTGAAACGCATTCCACATTATTTAAACTTGCTAGCTGAAACAAATAAAACTCCTCATGCGCCCCAAACACCGCATGCTTTTACATTCAGTCAAAGGTTTCACCAACATGGTCTCAGAGCTCACACTCTAACAAGCACTACTTCAATCTATTTCACACTTTTATAAGAACAAAATAATACTGCACTTATCTTGTAAATGAACAGCAACAAAGAAGGAAGATGGCTGCCTCATAGGGACATATATAGAGGATTGGAATGTTCTAAGCTCTAATGTTTGTTGATGTTGCTGCTGTGAGCTGGCAATAAAGAGGATATGCTTAATATTAGCCTCCGTGCCTTGCTATAAAATTGAAGCAGGTGTTACCAGCAAAGAAAACAGACTAGACCGTGCTGCTCTATTTTTTAGCTTAGAATAGCTAGTAGAAAGAACATGTTTAATTTTTTCACTTCTTAGATAGAGAAAAGCTAAATCTTTATGCATGTTTCTACACGTTCCAAGCTACTACAGCTTTATTTTTTTTAAACTAACTTGTATTGAACTATTTCTAATATCTGTTTTTTGAGGTGTTTGAATTTGCACTAGAGGTTTTATTCTTCATGTTTGCAAATATTCTCGCTGTTTTATATGAAAGAGCTATGAACCAAGGTATTAAGTAGCTAAGGTGATGGTGTGACCATGTATTATATGGGATAAAGTACCTCTTGTTGTACATGATAAAGATATTGCAAGTCACCTCAGTGATTTGCAATATTCTTTTAATGTACAGCAGCAGTTACTTTATCCCTGATATCCCTCACATATGGTTAATGTACATCAATATGATAATACTGTGTGTATCTATGTAATGGACCTTCCTGGTTAAATAACATTATTTTTAAGTATCAACCAAGGAGTGTCAAAAACACTAATTTTGGAAGAAAGAAGTATGTTCTGATTGAGAGGGGTCACTGAATAACACACCATTGTGTTAAAGTTTGTGATCATTCATATGTTATTTTGAATTGAGTTATTGAATGATGATACATGCTTGGCCGTATTTCTCATGAATGGTCGAGTGATAATGCAAGTTCGTGCCCCCAAGTTCTTTCTCACAATAAAAAAAATGGTTTGGGGATTTTCTGTACTCAATTTTCATATGAGGCAAGGACTTTAGCATGTCTGCTTCTGTATAACCTCTGGTACATCCTACAGGGAAACAATCATAGACACCGAGAACATTCAAGAAGCTTGGCAAGTGACATATGTTACGCTTTAAATATGTACCAGACTATAAATAAACTCTATAAAGCTGTATGAAATAAATGGTTACAAATTAACTTCTGACTGCCCATATCATTAACTGTAAAACGGCAGGACATTTCTAAAACAATTTAGCACCTTAAAAAACATACATCAAGTTGCAAAGATTTCTAAGTATTTGTTAGTGTTTCAGATTTTGAGTTAAACATTTCTAAAATATTTTAAAAGAAGTTGGAGTTGATTAATGTATTTTTAAAGAATGGACATTACGTTGTTTTTACTGATGTTTAAAAGTTGAATTAATTACAAATATAAGTAGGAGTTTGTGGAAGTAATACTGTCCAAAACCATGTTTAGATTTCGACTATTTGTTATACATTTTTTTTCCAAACATATTTTTTGGGGCATTTAGATTAACATCAGTCGGACCCCAACTCCTAATAGCTGGATGGATAATATGAGCTCAGGGACCTGTGTGTATGGTGACTCCTATAGTGCTGTAGCACCCCAGCAAGTTGCTTAGCACTTATATAGTTTACGTTTTTCAATAATATATGTCCAAATATAGAAAGGGGCCTTCAGGGAAATGAAATGTCACTCAGTTTTTATAAAACAGAAAACAACTATTAACCAACTTACTGTGGAGGGGGGGTCTAAGTTGCTCAATAGCATGTCAAAGACATGAGTAAGGGCCCGGGAAGTGTGGTGTACGGGGGCGGCGGAGGGGGAACCGGACCTTAGTCACTACCAGCTTTTCCACTGTCCATTGTGTCATCTGCTCCACATCCCAGACAAGCTGGAGGAAACCTCCATAGGGAGGCATCCCCATATCTTCTCTTGGTTGCCTAGGTGCTACTGTGTTCCATTCCAATATTTTCCCTATTCCCCAAGTCATTTATCACTCCTATGGGGGGTCGAAAGGAACCTCCGCCACTTTAGCCATTCAGCGTTTCCAACATTGCAGGGCTTTGGTCTGTAACAGGGATTGGTGAAGGATGATCAACGCTAGGTCAAGCAGTTTGGCCAGCAGCAGGGCAGTATGAGTCCCGGAATCTGTCAAGTACACCCCCTGTAGGCCTGCTCCTTCCAGCCACTGCGTAAGCCACTGTACTTGAGAGGCCAGGAAGTAGAATTTGCAGTTTGGCACCTCAGACCGCTATCCGCCATGGGGCGCTGTAGCGTTGCTAAGGTCACCCCTTCTCCCATATAAGCTGCTGCAGCAGTGTGTCCAATTGCTGGAACTACCTGGCTGGCAGTGTAGTTGGAAAATAATAAAAAAACATAGCAGACGTGGCAGCATGACCAACTTAGATAGGGAATACAGGCCATAATTGGTAGTGGCAACGAGCACCAGAAAGGGACACAGGATCTAAGAGACCTAAGAGCCGTCCCAAGATTTCTTTCTCGCAGGTCTTCCGGGGAGTGGAAGATGTGGTTCCCTAAATATCTAAAGTTCGAAAAAGGACCAGTTGAGAACCACAGGGAGGTCCAGGGTGCAGCGCAGTGCCACAGCCATGGGAAACACATAGGTCTTGTTTCTGTTAACCTTCAAACCTGATAGGAGCTCAAACCTTCCTAAGAGTTCCAGGGCCATGGCAGAGCCCACCACAGCATCACTGAGATAGATCAGGAGTTCATCCGCAAATAGGGAGATGATATGGCTATATCCACCCACATTCAGGCCCACCCCCTCAGCTCCCTGTTGGAATAGCACGACCAGGGGTCCGATCGCCAAAGCGAACAAGAGTGTCACAATGGGCATCCCTCTCGTATGTCACCGTTTTGCCTGCATTGTCCTGTGGCACGTCCATAAAGCACCTTTACCCATTTCACCCAACTATCTCCAAGACCCCTACTCCCCATGGTCTCAAGCAAGCAAGTAATCCAGCGCAATGTAACAAAGGTTTTTTCCAGGTCTATCTATAGGAGGGCTGCTTGCGGGAAGAGCCTTACTCCAGGGCGATACATCACAGAGTACAATCTGTGCAGGTTAAATGAGGTATTCTGAGATGGGATGAAACATTTTGATCAGCATGAATTAGTGTAGACCTGTATGAGAGCAAGCTGAGTGTCAGGATCTTACTAAGTATTTTAAAATCCATGTTGAGCATGGAGAGTGGTCAGAAGTCTGTAGCTTGTGCCCGCCATGGTCGTCTTTTTGTAAATCGTTTTTGGCCACTATAGGTGTGGCAGGGTATACTCAGACATGAGTCCCTTTCTCACTGCTCCATCAGGATTCAAGCAAGCCGGGACGAAGAAGGCTGAAATGCCAGAAACCGGTCCCCGGTAGCTTGTCTCCTTTCTGGTGAAGAATTGGCTTGGTAGTTTAGTCTGCACTGTTCCCATGATGCACTGGGCCAGGGACAGACTGATTTGCATATAGCCAGGTTCTGAGCTGGGATGGGGCAGTGAGATAAATAACGGTGATGGATCAAGCCCTGATCTTTGGACTGGGTAAGAGTGGTCTGTTTAACTCAGACACTCTGTTCATCACCACCCCCTTTTTGTAAATCGTTTTTGGCCACTATAGGTGTGGCAGGGTATACTCAGACATGAGTCCCTTTCTCACTGCTCCATCAGGATTCAAGCAAGCCGGGCCGAAGAAGGCTTAAATGCCAGAAACCGGTCCCCGGTAGCTTGTCTCCTTTCTGGTGAAGAATTGGCTTGGTAGTTTAGTCTGCCCTGTTCCCATGATGCACTGGGCCAGGGACAGACTGATTTGCATATAGCCAGGTTCTGAGCTGGGATGGGGCAGTGAGATAAATAACGGTGATGGATCAAGCCCTGATCTTTGGACTGGGTAAGAGTGGTCTGTTTAACTCAGACACTCTGTTCATCACCACCCCCTTTTTGTAAATCGTTTTTGGCCACTATAGGTGTGGCAGGGTATACTCAGACATGAGTCCCTTTCTCACTGCTCCATCAGGATTCAAGCAAGCCGGGCCGAAGAAGGCTGAAATGCCAGAAACCGGTCCCCGGTAGCTTGTCTCCTTTCTGGTGAAGAATTGGCTTGGTAGTTTAGTCTGCCCTGTTCCCATGATGCACTGGGCCAGGGACAGACTGATTTGCATATAGCCAGGTTCTGAGCTGGGATGGGGCAGTGAGATAAATAACGGTGATGGATCAAGCCCTGATCTTTGGACTGGGTAAGAGTGGTCTGTTTAACTCAGACACTCTGTTCATCACCACCCCCTTTTTAGGTTTCGCTGGGGGGCGGAGCCGTTAGGCTCCTCCTCCAGAGAAATCTATTGAGTACAGTAAGGCACTATGGAACACGCCCCCGTCCTATTGGCTAGCTCCATAAATGGAGCCTAGCCATTGGACGAGGGGCCTGTCCATCAATGCCGGACCAGACACGGGGGCGTTCCCGAGATTCTTTGGCTTTTGCCGACATCACGCGACGCCGGGAACGCCCCCGAGTCTGGTCCGGCCCGGCCGTGATTGCTGCTGTCCTGGGCATGTTTTTCCCCGGCATGTTTCCCGCCTCCCTCCCGCCGTTCGTGTTCTCTCCCGCCCCCCTCCCCCCTCACGCCCCCTGTGTCCTCTCCCGCCCCCTCCCGCCGTCCGTTCCTCTCCCGCCCCCCCCCTGTCCTCGTAGGCCTCCCTCCCGCCGTTCGTGTTCTCTCCCGCCCCCCTCCCCCCTCCCCCCTCACACCCCCTGCCCGGGAGTGAGCCGAAGCTCTGCCTGGGCTCCTGAGCCGCTGGTGGAAGCAGCCGCGGAAGAGCTGGCTTCGTATCTGCTGAGGAGTAACCTTCTGCCCCGGCCGGCCGTCGTCAGCTCTCCCCCTCAGCCCGGCGATTGGTCCTCGGCCGCCGGGACTCCCCCGCGTCATTCCTGGGCCGGGCAGAGATTGGCCCGACCTGAGAGGCGTCCCCGCGCGCGCCCGGAGGTATCTGGAGTCCGGCCGTCCCTCAAAGCAAGTCCGGAGAGAAGGAGCAATGCGACCCCCGCAAGGAGCCCCCGCCAGAGTGCCCGGTAAGTCAAATGGGCTAGGGAAGGCTCCGTGTGGCAGGGTGTCACTCCTCTGAGCCTGCAAGGCTCCCTCGATATCCGAAGCCCTGCGAGGCTCCCCCGTGTTGTCCTGAGCCTAACTTCTTTTAGTGTCGCTCTTCTCGTTATAAATACCTAGACAATGGAGCGGGTGTTTACAGAGAGCTCTCGCTACAGCCCAGATCACAAGAGGAAGAGACTGCATTTAATTTATGATTTAGAGTGCACGACCTCGATTCTTGTGCCTCGAGGCAAGTTGACCACCAGAAGAAGAAAGAGGTAAATAGGAGGGTTGCACAAAAAGACTGGGTCTAGTTCTCCAGAGACCACCAGATACAGAAGACTCTTTGAGATCTGGTGTCTGGCAGGCATCATGGGGATCTTTCTCAGCACAATCCACGAGGCTCTGAAGAGCTTCCATGGCCTAGAGGCCCGCATCCTAATGTTGGGGCTGGCGCGGGCAGCCAGAGGGGGCTGGAGACGGGGGGAGCTGGGAGAGCGGGAAGGAAGCTGGCGCTGCCGGGCTCTGTGCTGGGGTCCCGGCGGCAGGGAGCACGCGAGACACCGTCGGCTTTATTTGTCCACACAGAGGACCCCCTAGAACTGCTGGAGAGACAGGGAGATTGTAATAAAACTTCGAGACAGCGCCTGATACGGCATTGAGTGCTGCTGATTGGCCATTAAGTAGAAAACCTGAGAGGAGGGGGTACATCTATGCTGTGAGAAAGAAGTGTCACCGCGGTAAGAGGCACCTTTAATAGGTCTAGCAGAGACCATCGCCCAGAGCCCTCTCCTCATCTCCCGCTGTCCGTTCCCGCCCCCCCCCCGCTGTCCGTTCCCACCCCCCCCGCCAACGGAGGTAGCCTCCCGAGTCAGAGTTGGTGGGCCGAAGTTGCATACGCTTCACGCTATCCGCACCTCACAGCCATGTGGTACTGGTTCATGTCCATTCCTCAGTGGAGGGCCAGGCACGGTCTGCCCCAGCGGCGCGACCCCCCCCTCCCCCACCCCCCCGGCGGGTGTCAGCAGGACCTGCCTTCAGTGTCCCTTCAAACATTCCTCACGGGGATATTCAAGTGCGGCATGCCGAAACAGAACCTCGCCTGCGCCAATAGTCTAGTGCTTGCCAGGGTGCCAATATGCACCTCTTCTCCATTAGAAGCTGGGGGGTGCCGTGCGACAAGATGGCTGATGCCGGCCCAAGGGGATCGCAAGTGCCAGTGCTGTCAGCTGTTGAGCGGGGCAGGTTCGATCTTCTCCCGTGTGGCGCCACTCAGCTCACTCAAGGGATGACATCAGTGCACTTCACAGTATCCATCCATAGGCACACCTCAACATGTCCGCACCGCAACTGGCAGTATTACAAGTGGCATCAGAGGGGCCAGCGGCTCATCAGGATGGGACCTATGTCCTGCTGCAGGCTGCTACACCGTTGGGGCCCAGCTCAGTGAATCCTGTTGTAAGGGCAGTGGTGACATCTGCAATTTGGGTAGCGAAATTGCCCAGTGGCTGTCAACGTGAACCAGTGCCACAAAGATTAAACTTAAGTGGGGGCCAAAGATGTTGATTTAATCGCTACATTCACAGCAGCATTACCTGTATCATTTCAACTAGTGCTGCTCCCGTTGCCTTCCCTCTCACAGGAGTGCTGTGTGCAATATTTCTAGCCTCACAGGAGCCCTGGCTGCATTGCTTCTATACACATACTAAGAGTTATTTCAAGGGGAACCGGTAACACGTTTCAAGGGTGTCGCTTCTTCAACACTGTGCTCCACGCGCCGCGACGAGCAACCCCACACATGTGTTATTTTGAATTTGATGCCCACACATTACAGATGGTACTTTCGTGGCAGTGCAGGAATCGTTTCATCATCTTAAAAAAACAGCATCCCTGAGCAGTTCAGTGTAGTGAGGGCGAGCAGTGGGACCGAATGGTATATTCAGGCAGTGTGTGTGTGTGCGGGTGTTGTCCCAGCCGTGCCCCGTCACTCAGCGGAAGTTGCATACGCTTCACGCTATCCGCACCTCACAGCCATGTGGTACTGGTTCATGTCCATTCCTCAGTGGAGGGCCAGGCACGGTCTGCCCCAGCGGCGCGACCCGCCCCCCCCCCCCCCCCCCCCCGGCGGGTGTCAGCAGGACCTGCCTTCAGTGACCATTCAAACAATCCTCACGGGGATATTCAAGTGCGGCATGCCGAAACAGAACCTCGCCTGCGCCAATAGTCTAGTGCTTGCCAGGTTGCCAATATGCACCTCTTCTCCATTAGAAGCTGGGGGGTTCCGTTCGACATGATGGCCGATGCCGGCCCAAGGGGATCGCAAGTGCCAGTGCTGTCAGCTGTTGAGCGGGGCAGGTTCGATCTTCTCCCGTGTGGCGCCACTCAGCTCACTCAAGGGATGACATCAGTGCACTTCACAGTATCCATCCATAGGCACACCTCAACATGTCCGCACCGCAACTGGCAGTATTACAAGTGGCATCAGAGGGGCCAGCGGCTCATCAGGATGGGACCTATGTCCTGCTGCAGGCTGCTACACCGTTGGGGCCCAGCTCAGTGAATCCTGTTGTAAGGGCAGTGGTGACATCTGCAATTTGGGTAGCGAAATTGCCCAGTGGCTGTCAACGTGAACCAGTGCCACAAAGATTAAACTTAAGTGGGGGCCAAAGATGTTGATTTAATCGCTACATTCACAGCAGCATTACCTGTATCATTTCAACTAGTGCTGCTCCCGTTGCCTTCCCTCTCACAGGAGTGCTGTGTGCAATATTTCTAGCCTCACAGGAGCCCTGGCTGCATTGCTTCTATACACATACTAAGAGTTATTTCAAGGGGAACCGGTAACACGTTTCAAGGGTGTCGCTTCTTCAACACTGTGCTCCACGAGCCGCGACGAGCAACCCCACACATGTGTTATTTTGAATTTGATGCCCACACATTACAGATGGTACTTTCGTGGCAGTGCAGGAATCGTTTCATCATCTTAAAAAAACAGCATCCCTGAGCAGTTCAGTGTAGTGAGGGCGAGCAGTGGGACCGAATGGTATATTCAGGCAGTGTGTGTGTGCGGGTGTTGTCCCAGCCGTGCCCCGTCACTCAGCGGTGGACTGTCGTCGCGGCGGCAACAGGGCGTGCAGCTAGGGTTACCCTGTATTTGCAGGGGACTCCCTCACCCCAATCCCGCCGCAGCAACAACAGCAGCGTAGTCAGTCTATGCGGCGGCCGCATCTGCCATCCGCCCACAACCGCTCCGAATCCCAGCCAGTCCGGGGGGGTGCCATGCAGCGAGGTCTCACCCAGCCGCCCGCCGATTATCAAGCACTCAGCGGCAGGTCTTACATGCACAGGTGTCTTTCACTTGCAGGAGCCTGTCTACCGCAATCGCGTCGTTAACTCAACTGCACCATGGGCAGTCTGGGCAGCGGCCTAGCCTGCGATCCACCACCTCCCACCGCAGCAGTCGATCCGGGGACACATGTGCTGGAGGCTGGCAGGCGACGTCACGGAGTCCCATCCGCGCCTCGCCAGTCACCAGCCAGCGTCCAGGTAGGCAGCAACAGAGGGTGCGGCCATAGCCGTCTCCGCCGGGCTAGTGTTTCAGCGCCGTGTTTTGCGGCCCTGTGGGCGGAGGTAAGCCCCGGGCTCGCCTAGGTCGTGCCGGCCGCAGGGACCGTAGGCAGGGTGGCCCATCTAGACGATGTCCGCAGACCAGGGCTCAGCCAGCAGAAAATCAGCAGCGGAGCTCCGGGGAAAGGGCGACCCTGGCAAAGTCTCGCCCAGCAGGAACCCCCTTGGGCGACTACATACGGATGTTAAAGCCTGTGCAGCGGAGCTCCGGTTAGGGTGACCAACTGGCATGGGTACAAATTCAGGACTGTGAGTGTAAAAATTCAGGACAAAGGGTCAAAATTCAATACAGAAATTCAGGACAGGAGGTCGAAATTCAGGACAAAGGGTACGTATTAAAGACACATCAGAGGAGGTTGAGCAATAGTACATAAGTAAGTAAATAGACAACCACTTAAGTACAAGTGAACATAAGTTTATATTAGGTTGAGAAACTTGTGCACTTCATGGTTAGGTTTCGACCTGGCAATCTGCGCAAGCAGTTCGCGCAGGCAAAATCTATTGTTTACATATATTGGCTTCAGGAACGTCCCCCGGCTCCCATTGGCTAGCTTCATAAATGGAGGCTAGCCATTGGGAGCCGGATCTGTGTGTCTGTAGTCAGCGAGGGCCCCCTGTTGCTGTCAGTATATATGTGTTGGTGTTAAGAGTCAGCTGTCCACTTGTGCTTGCTCTCCTGCCCTGCTATTGGCATTGTAAATGACAATGCCATTTATTTATGTTTTTAAAAAAAACATAAATAAAAATAATGTCATGAGCAATGCCAATAGCTCTAACTTTTGCAAAGGCGAAACCATTGCATTGTAAATGCTTGTTGTAAATCGTTTTTGGCCACTATAGGTGTGGCAGGGTATACTCAGACATGAGTCCCTTTCTCACTGCTCCATCAGGATTCAAGCAAGCCGGGCCGAAGAAGGCTGAAATGCCAGAAACCGGTCCCCGGTAGCTTGTCTCCTTTCTGGTGAAGAATTGGCTTGGTAGTTTAGTCTGCCCTGTTCCCATGATGCACGGGGCCAGGGACAGACTGATTTGCATATAGCCAGGTTCTGAGCTGGGATGGGGCAGTGAGATAAATAACGGTGATGGATCAAGCCCTGATCTTTGGACTGGGTAAGAGTGGTCTGTTTAACTCAGACACTCTGTTCATCACCACCCCCTTTTTGTAAATGGTCGTCTTGGGGAGCGGAATCTCTTAATGTGTCTTGCGTGGACTCAAGAAGCTGCCCAAGTCTCAAAGATTCTGCGTATAAGGTCTGCAAGTGGGAGCCAGTCTCGAGGGATACACTGAGTAAAATTCTGCAGGGAGACAATCTGGACCCGGGGTTTTACCCATGGCCATTTTCTTAATAGCCACACAAATCTCTTGTGCCGTCACCGGGCCACCAAGCATCTCCTTTGTCTGTTTGTCCAACGTCTGGAGCTTTAACGCCAAAAAACAATCTCTCTGCCCCCCATAGAGAGACCAGGGGAGGTGCCTTATACAGGACTTCATATTGGATACAGAATAAAGCATTTATCACTTCTGGGTCGTGGACAGACTCACCAGTACATGTTTGAACATGTGTGATCGGGTATCCGTGGGTCTCCAACCTGACCAACCTCATCAGTAATTGGCTGAGCCTCCCTTCTTCCTCTTGCTCTTTAGTAAGATACCCCATATAATCATGGAACTGTAGCAGTTTGAGAGCCTGATGATAAGGTGCATGTGCTTCCCGTAGGATTTCCAAGTTGGCGGTTCTTGTCCCCTTTGCATTATCTAACCCATGTAGTCTGTCCTCCAGCTCCTCCAACTCCGGGTACAGTTCTCGCTGCACCCCTATCGACTGTCCTAGGCAGTGCCACATGTTACAACCTTAAACTCCTCCCATTCCATCAGCGTTGTGGATGACGCCAAAAAACAATCTCTCTGCCCCCCATAGAGAGACCAGGGGAGGTGCCTTATACAGGACTTCATATTGGATACAGAATAAAGCATTTATCACTTCTGGGTCGTGGACAGACTCACCAGTACATGTTTGAACATGTGTGATCGGGTATCAGTGGGTCTCCAACCTGACCAACCTCATCAGTAATTGGCTGAGCCTCCCTTCTTCCTCTTGCTCTTTAGTAAGATACCCCATATAATCATGGAACTGTAGCAGTTTGAGAGCCTGATGATAAGGTGCATGTGTTTCCCGTAGGATTTCCAAGTTGGCGGTTCTTGTCCCCTTTGCATTATCTAACCCATGTAGTCTGTCCTCCAGCTCCTCCAACTCCGGGTGCAGTTCTCGCTGCACCCCTATCGACTGTCCTAGGCAGTGCCCCATGTTACAACCTTAAACTCCTCCCATTCCATCAGCGTTGTGGATGACGTTTGTGTATTGTTAAAAAAGTAGGTATCATTGGCGGTGCCCATGGTTTCCTTAAAACAAATATGCTCCCAACATCAGTGTGTTAAGTCACCACAGTGGGATCAAAGAGCGTTTCTCCAAAGGCTGAAAAGTCAACAACAGAGGACTATGATCTGAGAACGTACGTCCCAGGTATTCCATGTGGATGATGGAATGGCCAAAGCCAGAGGTGCACAAAAAGATGTTGAGCCTTGTGTGTAATTAGTATATGGGCGAGTAATATAAGTACTCTCTATCTCCCATGTATTTCATTCTCCAGATATCTTCCATCCCCCAGTGCCCCTCCATCCCGGAAAACCGCTGTAGGGAAATGGGCCTGAGCCCCTGGTAGTGGGGGGTGCAAATGATCCAGCGTGGTATCAGCAACAAAATTAAAGTCACCCCCCAGTATCATGTCTGCCACCGTCACCTCAGCCATAGGGGCCAAGAGACCATAGAGGAAGGGCACCTGGTCTTGATTTGGGGCGTACACACTACCCAATGTATTATCACGCCCTAGCAGTCTCCCCTTCAGCAACACATATTCACCATCTTTATCTACCAGTGTATTAATGTTTTCGAGGGCTACCCCCGCCCTAACTCAAATGAATACACCCCTGGCATACGCAGAGTAGGAGGTTGCAAAAACCTGCCCCTTCCATCTTATGTGCAGTTTCTCCAATTCACTTTGTGTAAGATGTGTCTCTTGCAGCAGAGTTATCTACCCACCTTCGTAGGTATTTGTGCACATTATGCCTCTTAGTGGCTAAGCCCATCCCTCTAATATTTCACGTCAGGAGCTTCAGTCAATCCCACCCTAAACTGCTCCCACCCCCGCCTAGCCACTCCTGAAGTAAGGATCTAGGGCCACCCTAGCAATTAAAACATAGTGAAACACAAAAAAACACCCACAAACAAGAAGTCCCCTTTTTCAGAGTAGCCTGGGACCAGCCGCCCAAACTGCAAGCAAACCATCAGTCTCATCAGAAGACCCCAACCAGCCATAGGTGCAGTCTTCCAAAAGGGGGCGGGCTGCAGCCTGTGGACAACTGCCTTCGGGTCAGCCCGTGCTTGCCTAATTATCAATAGCTTCCAGTCTGTCTAAATCTTTCATCAGCAGAGTGTTCCATATCTCCCTAGTGGTTGACCCCATCTAGAGGAGCCTAGTTTTTTCAAAGATCATCCGCTGTCCTCGGAATGACTATGGCAACGTGATGCTGTCCTCTCGGGAAGTGTCCAAATTGGAATCTCCAGACCCCTTAACTGAGTGGGAACCAGTCTCTGAGATAGACTCTCTTTTCTTCATGATCGCGGCCACTGCATGTTGGGCAGCAATTCTCTCCTTCTCGGTCTGGGATAGGCTTGTTTTTTTGGATGGTCTCCATTTGGGCCTATTCCAGGCCCTCTTCCTGAATTGTGGATCTCTGACTGTATAGCAGCACAGTCTGTGTTTGGGGTGGGGACCCAGATTTGCAAGACTCAAGCCATTCCCAAGCCGCCACAGGATCATCGCAGAAGTGTGTCTTCTCCTCAAGCATTTTGTGGAGTCAGACAGGGAACATTAAAGCATATTGCAACCCTCTTCTTGCAGAGCCCCTTTGACTTCGAGGAACGAGGCCCGCCATCTCTGAACTTCATCTGTGTAGTCAGGGAAGATCGCGACCTTGCTGTTATCAATCTCAAATGGGCCATCTGATCCTGCCTTCTGTAGGAGAACGTCCCTGTCTTTATAATGCAGGAGTCTCACTACTACTGGACGCGGTGGGTGACACAGGGCTGGGGGCGAGCCGGGACCTGCTGTGCCCTCTCCAGGGTACAAAAGGTTGAGAGGCTGTCTGGTGCTACCACAGTACAGAGCCAGGGTTTGAGAAAAGCAATCATGTTCCCTCTGGCAGCCCAACCCCCCTGATGTTGTTCCTCCTATTGAGTCCTTCTGCATCTTCAGCCCTGTGTTCCAGCGTGTAAACCCGTTCAGAGAGCTCTGCAACCTGACGCAACAGTGTTTGTTGTGCAGGTTAAAGATTCATGAACAAAGCCTCAAACACTTTCACTCTCTCTGCCAATTGATGATGTTCAGCTCTAAGCAGCTCCAACCCCACCAACAGATATATTGGTGTAGGGTGGCCTTAGTGTCTGCAATGGCGTCATGTATCTTGGTCAGTTGTTGCTTCACTGGGTCCACCAGAACCGCGATCCCGATGCCTCTTGCTGCTGCTACGCGGCATCGTCCCCCATCTGTTGGCATTCCTGCCGTCTTCGCCCTAGCCTTACCCATCTCTTCTAAGGACAATAGCTTCACGTATCTTGGTCAGTTGTTGCCTCACTGGGTCCACCAGAACCGCGATCCCGATGGCTCTTGCTGCTGCTACGCGGCATCGTCTCCCATCTGTTGCCATTCCTGCCCTCTTCGCCCTAGCCTTACCCATCTCTTCTAAGAACAATAACGAGGAGCCGCAACAGAGCACCAGCAGGGTACACCAACTCAGTGTGGCTCAGCAGTTGAGGGTACACTGAATGGATCTCAGAGTCCCCCTAGCTGTACCTCTATCACCTTTCCACACTTGCTCCACCAGGCCGCTAACAAAGAGGAGTACAAGTACCACTGTTTATCAGTAGGGTAATACAGAGGTAGGTAGCCCTAGGATGCCTCTAGGAAGCCAGACCCTGCTTTGAAGTCAGAGCTCTTGTTTGGTCACGTAGGGCAATGGCAGGGTCCGCAACCTATGCAGGGCTGCCAGCGGTTCCAAGCGAGGGTAGAAGTCACTTCAGGGAGGCGGAATTGGGGCTCCCTGACTAAACAATGACAGCCGTTCCACCTCTGAGCCACTTACCATCGGATTTTTAAGTTTCTGTAATGAACCCTGGATGTATATCCACTGTCATGTGTACCCTCAACTGACTGGCTCCCTCCCTCACTTCACCTACAGGGATATTCTTTTACCGCACTCACCGCCAACAGCATCCCGTGGTACTATTGAATTTTACCACGTGGTAAGTTTATTCCCTTTAAATCTATCAGACTGCATATGTTCATTTTCAATGCTGGTGATTAAACAGGCTACGTTTACATATTTTAGGCACGATCCTCCTGGACTGGATTCAAATAGATGGTGGCCTTATACTGAAGTCCATCTGACTATGCCGTTACGGTAATTAACCACCTTAAAGTATCATGCGAAGGGGATTGCCTAACCCACCTCTTCCCCCAGCCCCTTCTTCTCCATCATCTGTTCCTACCACTGTGATTTAATCCTAAGTACGGGACTGGCTCTCATTGCAGCCCAATTAATTAAGTTCTAAACATGTCTATCAAAGGGACAATAACCCAATGCGAACTTATTCTTCAGAACGGTTCCTTCAGATCCATTTTAGTAATCGAGCTCCATGAACGACCAATTATGGTTTTATAACTCAATTTGAATTTACCTTACCTTATCGAATGTGTGCCAATTTTTGGTTTAACTATGTTGAGGTACTTCCCGACATATTGATTCGAATTATTAATTTTACATACTGAACTAGGTTGTCCGTCCCTCCTTATCTGTCCTGATGAAGACCCCACAGCAAGGGCACAACTGATCCCTGCATTAGAGGGTCGAAACGTCGACAACCACCTACTGCATCTTCAACTCCACTCCAACATTTATTCCATTCATTGTTATCTGTGGAGTATGATTTATTGATTCAAATGTGATGAACCTTTGGTCCACTACACTGTAAAAATTTGATAATACAGTATCCATGACTCACATGATTTTATTGTCACGTACCTTTGTCTATCACCTTATCCTCACCAAAGCACCCATCACTACCTCTTCCCCCTACTCTTATTCTCCCTGGGGCACTGTACAACCAATTGTATTATTGATTTGCTCGTATATATATTCAGTATACTTGGTCCCGTTGTGATTAAAACAATGTGGACCCATTTATTGTTTGTGTCATTAATTGCTTGAAATTTTGCTTATCACTTTACATTTTAGCTGGGACCCCTCCCTCTTAGTACTTACCACCGTCGGCCGCACCTCGCTGCTCTCCGGGACCTTTCTAGGCCGATCTCTGCACCTCTCGCCCTCCAGCAGGCTCAACCGGGGCAGAGGACCGGTCGCAGGGCTTCCTGCAGCGCTAGACATGCACCAGAAGATCAGGCAAGTTATAGGGAAGGGTGGGGTGGAATCCTGTCGAGGCCCTCACTGTGTCAGAGCAAGTGTCAAACCCCTGCCAGGCCCGACCTTCCATGGTCCCATCCGGGCACTTAGTGCAGCGGTCATCGCTTGCGGCCCCAGCCACCTCATTTTCTCGGAGGCTGTCGGCCTTCACCTTGTTAACTACGCCAAGCTAGTCAAGATCAGCCACATGCAGAAACCAGTCTCCCGCACCCCCACAATATAGGTGCGCCCGGTCACACAGATGGCCAAGCCGCACCTCGGGCAGTTTCCCAAGTTCACTGGCGTCTAGATAGACTCACCCGTCAGCGACCTTCCTAGTTTCTCAAGTTCACTGGCGTCTTGATAGACTCACCCGTCAGCGACCTTCCTCAGCTTTGGGAGGCCGCGTTAATGTTCAGGCCATGGCATGCCCTCCGCAGTTCTGACTTCGCAGAGAGGTGCCGTTTACTGTCTCCGTGCCTCCAATGCCTGACTGCTCCCCTTTCAGCTCGCATTGGGAGTCCACGCCTCTTGCTGCCCTCGACCACTCCTGAGGGATGCCCTACTGCCCCCAGGGCCTCGCTAACTAGCAAGCTGAGGTGATGTGTGTCTGGTGGAAGCGTGCACTGACGGCTGGTGGTGTGTGTGCCTGGTGGAAGTGTGCACTGCCGGCTGGTGGTGTGTGCCTGGTGGAAGCATTCAATGATGGCTGGTAGTGTGTGACGGCTGGTGGTGTGTGTGCCTGGTGGAAGCGTGCACTGACTGCTGGTGGTGTGTGTGCCTGGTGGAAGCGTGCACGGACGGCTGGTGGTGTGTGTGCCTGGTGGAAGCGTGCACTGCCGGCTGGTGGTGTGTGTGCCTGGTGGAAGCGTGCACTGATGGCTGGTGGTGTGTGTGCCTGGTGGATGTGTGCACTGATGGCTGGTGGTTTGTATGCCTGGTGGAAGCGTGAACTGACGGCTGATGGTGCGTGTGCCCGGTGAAAGCGTGCACTGACGGCTGTTGGTGCGTGTGCCCAGTGAAAGCATGCACCGACAGCTGGTGGTGTGTGTGCCTGGTGAAAGTGTGCACTGACGGCTGGTGGTGTGTGCCTGGTGGACGCGTGCACCGATGGCTGGTAGTGTGTGATGGCTGGTAGTGTGTGTGCCTGCTGAAAGTGTGCACTGACGGCTGGTGGTGTGTGTGCCTGGTGGAAGCGTGCACTGACAGCTGGTGGTGTGTGTGCGCGGTGGATGTGTGTAATGACGGCTGGTGGTGTGTGTGTGTGTGTACAAAAAGAGGGTATCCCCGACTAGAGCTCCTAATTCGGGATAAGTCAAACAATTGGAAATACGAAAAAATTAGGAACAGGTTAAGATAATGGACTGCGACTGACATTAGACAGCAAGCATTATGTCTGAGCCAAAGTTTGAGTACAAAAATATTTGTTCTTTATTAAATCATAGTAGGTTTAAAAAGGGAAGATTTACATGTGAAGGACTTTCTACATGTATTAGATACTGTGAATTACAATTTGTGGATTTTTAAAGTGCATTGCAGTACATATTAAAACATGGCTATAGGTTACAGAGTACTACGCGCGTTTCGGCTGTGAGCCTTCATCAGGAAGCCATGACTCTTTCCAGTTACCCTTGCAAGTAGATGGAATTCTGCCTAGAACGTTTCATGAGACTTGATGTTTTATTTAATTCTGTCCGAGAGGTAGATAGTATGATCCAATATAGGTGTCCAAAGGAAACGTAAGTGCGGTTGGAAGATGCAGACAAACAAAGGGGTTTAGAGTTATGTCTGAGGTATCACTGTTGGGTATTTCTATTTCGATCACTCGGATTTCAGAGAGTATCTGTAGCCTCGTGTTGGAGGTCCGCTACATTAGTTCTGTTTAAATAATGCACCAAGCGATCCAATACTGGATTCCATGTGGTGTAGTCCGGAGAGGTGCCCGGAGTCAATTGCCTCAGTTTCGGGTCCGGGCGGGTGGATGCTTTATAGACGATTCCACGGGCGATCCGATGGTGGGTTCTGTGTGGCGTCTCCGGCGGAGGTTCCGGTGATGTGTGTGCCTGGTGGAATTGTGCACTGACGGCTGGTGGTGTGTGTACCTGGTGGAAGCGTGTGCTGGCGCCTGGTGGTTGGTATGCCTGATGGAAGCGTGCACTGATGGCTGGTGGTGTGTGCCTGATGGAAGCGTGCACAAATGGCTGGTGGTGTGTGTGCCCTGTGGAAGGGTGTACTGACGACTGGTGATGTTTGTGCCCAGTGGAAGTGTACACTTACTACTGGTGGTGTGTGTGCCTGGTGGAAGCGTGCACTGACGACTGGTGGTGTGTGCCTGGAGGAAGCGTGCACCGAATGCTGGTAGTGTGTGACGGCTGGTGGTTTGTGTGCCTGGTGAAAGTGTGCACTGACGGCTGGTGGTGCATGTGCCTGGTGGAAGCATGCAGACTGCTGGTGGTGTGTGTGCCTGGTGGAATCGTGCACTGACTGCTGGTGGTGTGTGTGCCTGCTGAAAGCGTGCACTGATGACTGATGGGGTGGGTGCCTGGGGGAAGCAGTAGCATTCACAGTGATAGAAGACGCAAATGAAACTAACGAAGAGGAGGGGGAGAAAGGAGGGGGAGTGCAAGCAGAGGAGCATGATTCACACCTAGAAGACACACATGAAGCTGACCAGGAGGAAAGGGGAGGGGGGGGGTAGTGCAAGCAGAGGAGCCTGATTACAGCAATAAATACACAGATGGCAGCTGTCAACGTGCACGAGCTTGTGAACGCAAGCTGTTGGCCAGCAAAAGCCTCTGGTGACACTTTTAAAAGCCACTTACTAAATGTCTCAAAGTGCAGCGCATGCGCTGTCTCAGGCGAGACCTAAAAATCAGGCCCTTAGCTCGGCCCAACTTCCACCGCTTGGTTATCCACCCATTTTCGGGGTTTTTAATGTGTCATCTCACCTCTCAATCCTTCCTCCAGGCGATCTCACGCACCGGGTAACTTAGCCGGCAGGCTGGGCACCGATATTGCAGGATTCTGCTCGGACCGGAGTGGAGCAGCAGACTTACACGTCCCCCATCAGTGGCTTCTGAGGCACGCCCCCCCCCACCGCCCTATTTTTTATACATATATAAAATCGATTAATAGTTTAGAATTATTTATACATTTAGATCTTATTTAGGATATTTTTTAATTGAAGGTAATAAAAATGTCGTCTGTGGCGGCGATGAGGGTGGTCTCGGTGCTGTGGCTGCTGCGGAATCCTGATTGGGAGGGGTCCAGGATGTTGTTGTCTTCGAGGTGACGGGTGAGCTGGGTGTTTACTATCTTCTCGATGACCTTTGCTGGGAACGGGAGCAGGAAGATGAGTCTAAGTTCTTGAGGTCGCTCGGATCCGCCTTGGGTTTCTTCAGTAGGGCGTTGATCTCTGCGTGCTTCCAGTTCTCAGGGAAGGTGTCTCGAAGGAGAGGTTGATGATTTTGTGCAGGTGGGGTGCGATGGAATTGCTGGCTTTGTTGAAGATGTGGTGTGGGAGAGGGTCGGACGGGGATCCGGAGTGGATTGTGCCCATGGTCTTGATTGTGTCCTCGATGCTCATGTTGGCCCAGGTTGTCAGGGTGTCGTGGGCGGTGGGCGGTGGGTTAGGTGCGGTGAGATCTGCTGGGGTCGTCCTTGGTTTGAAACGGACATGGATATCGGTGATTTTCCTGTGAAAGAAGGTGGCGAGGGAGTCGCACAGAGCTTGCGATGGTGGGATGTCGTTGGTGCCTGAGCTGGGGTTGGGGTTGGAGAGTTCCTTCACAATGGTGAAGACCTCCTTGCTGTGAAAAGAAAAAGAAGGCACCCTGGGGTTATAAAGGTCCTAACTAGAGGATCCAAACATTGTAAAGGGGGGGGGTGATTAGCCTAGAAGACCATCTATTGTTGCCCACGCCAGGACGCCAGGACTAGAAGAATGAATGGATGAATGAAAGTTGAATGTTAAAATAATAGATAGAGTAAACTTTCTTGTGAGTGAGTGTGTGAGTATGGTTGAAGTGTGGTCAGTACTGGGTAGGTCTTAACTTAGCCTAAAAAATGTCTTGTGCCCGTGTAGTATAATATAATTTTTTCCCAATTGTATATGTTTTTCTTCTGTTCTTAAAGTATCACCTTGAAATCAAAAGCGCTATTTAATCTCTACATGTTTGTCTTTTGAAAATCAAAAAATATATCTAAAAGAAAGAAATAAAAAATATAGATATTTTTCTAATATATTTTGTTGAGTCTACTTGGATTGACTTTGTGTTTGTTCTGTGCAGTTTCAGCTTCTAGGCTAATCACCCCCCCCCTTTACAATGTTTGGATCCTCTAGTTAGGACCTTTATAACCCCTGGCAGGGTGCCTTCTTTTTCTTTTCACAGTTGTTTTCCCCTATGGCCTGCCTATATCTCTAAGAAACCCTACGGGGAACCCCCTTCTTTCGCTTCGAAGACCTCCTTGCTGTTGTGTGCGTTGTTGTCAAGGCATTCAGGCCCTCCATGTGTGTTTTGCGTTTAAAACCCCACCGTTCCCTTTCAAATAATCTTAATTTTGAATTCACTCTGTCATTTATGTGCTTAAGAATGACCCATTGGTAATCACACACTGTATTCTTCTTTTCTATATAACAGGTTGAAATCTTTGTGGTTAAGCTGCTGCATCTCAAATTGCTGCTATGTTCCCAGATTCTGGTTTTAATGTTACTGGTTGCCTTCCCTACATAGTGTAGGTTGCAGGGGCACGTTACCAGGTACACCACGCTTTGTGTATTACAATTTGTGAAATGGCTTATTTGCAAGGTCATTTGATTGCTTTTTGTTGGTTTTGTCAGAGGACAGACACTACAGTTACTGCATGGGTAACGGCCCATGATTGGTGTTATAGTGCATCGTAAACCCATTGTAGTGTTCTTTTTTTTTTTGCAGGCGAGTGTGTGGACCAACATATCTTTAAGGCTTTTCCCCCTCTTGTGGGAAAACATAGGACGTGGTATTGATAAGGACTCACTATTCAATACCCGCCAGTGCTTGGTGATGATTTTTGTCACTAATGTAGATGATGTATTGAAAGTAGTGATACATAATGGTCTTTCCACCTTGACTGTCTGTACCGGAGTTTCCAAAAGGGCTTCCCAGTTGTTATTTTGTGCCCTCTTTCTTTCTTGGGATACTATCTTTTTGGGTACTTCCTAGCCTTTAAAGATGTGGCTAGGTAATCAAGATCAGGCCTCTCCAATTATTATTTAATACCACAATGGAACCAAGTGGATGTTCCACCACCATTTTATCTTTCAAAGCACGGTCTAGTTATCCCGTGAGCGTGAGGGCACTACGCGCTTCCAACGGGATTTAACATGCTGGCCTACATCGCGTCGGTAATATGCAGTCCCCTGCAGTTGCACCAGATAGGTAGCAAGGCAGAGGTGAAGCCTTTGTGTGCTAAGTGTGGCACATGTATCACTAGCATGGTACTTGCTGTATGCCTTTTTCCACACTACTCGCTAAATGATTACATGCAGGCCTAACAAAGATATTGCCCGCATTGATTAAAGAAATCTCATCCCTTTACTGCATTTTCTCCCTAACGACTGTGACTACAGGCTTCCCTCTCCCCTGGTGGAAACATGATGCGATATCCAAGCATTTTATATGTATGTGATGTGTGTTTTTCATTGTATTATAAATGTGTGTCTTTGACAGTATACTATAACGCCTGTAGTACATTGATTCTTCATGTAATGTGGTTGTCTGTAGTCTTAGTCCTTTCTTTGTGTTCTCTCATTCTCTGTCTACCACTATGCCTATGTATGTTCTTACTTCCACCTGAGAATTCTACTAGTGTCAGTTGGTGGTCTGGTCAGCTAGCGAGGTTGTGTACTCAGCTGTGTCCTACAATAAATCTACGTGTATTCAACTAGAAGTATCCTGTCATCACTTACCATTCTATTAACAACATTTTGGCGACGAGGATGGTTTGTTTAACTCATTGTGGGTTTTGGGGGTCAGTGTGGAAAGTGTACCTACCCTCTGGTGTACCCATGTTTGGGGAGGTTGTGGGCGTAGACACCTTTCCTTGTTGCATTGATTTTCACTCATCTAAACCATGTTTTGGTTTCACCAGGGGAGGGGGATGGAGTGTGTAGTATGAAATGTCTTCTATCTTATTGTTTTCCGTTCGTGTTAGTGATATTTGATATCTCGTGTGGTTCTTAATTAGATTTGTGTATCTCATTTTTGTACTACATGGGGTAGGTGTTGTAATCTCTGTTTTTGCTTTATTTCATTTCTTTTCTATAAATGAGGGAGATGTGTTGTACATTGATTCTTCATGTAATGTGGTTGTCTGTAGTCTTAGTCCTTTCTTTGTGTTCTCTCATTCTCTGTCTACCACTATGCCTATGTATGTTCTTACTTCCACCTGAGAATTCTACTGGTGTCAGTTGGTGGTCTGGTCAGCTAGCGAGGTTGTGTGCTCAGCTGTGTCCTACAATAAATCTACGTGTATTCAACTAGAAGTATCCTGTCATCACTTACCATTCTATTTACAACAACGCCCAAACTGAAACTGTATTCTGGCAGTAAGACACAGGCCGCGCCCACCAGTGTGTCATCACTGCACTGCTTTCTGGCTTTATGTCGAAGACATCTTCACCCGGCCAAGGCAAGCCAGAGCCAAGGGCCATCCCCATGCCCTCAAAGAAAAAGGCAGATTTGCACATGTTTGTTTACCGAGCAGCCAGCACAGTTTATTGCTAGCTGCTCAGTGTTGCATCTCAGATTTTGAAACCCCCCACGGTGGCAGGGCGACGCCCATCTCGCCCCTGTACACCAGCGGCCCCTGCATTTATATCAAACAGGTTTCAAAGAGATTGATTTGCCATTATTTAGTTTGATAAGAGCTATGTATTCACCCCACTGAAAAACTTAGTAAACATTAGACTTTAGTGGTTCTTCTAAAACCATACACGGGTCTAGATTCAGGACAAACCTAAAATTACATGTCAACGTAGACTCTAATTTCAAGAGATTTGTTAGGAAAATATATGGACTACTGTGGTTTCCTTCTTCATGCACCAAGTTCCCTCAGGGCCACTGGTGATGTACATGGTCCTCACTTGAAGCATTTTTTTTAAAAACAGATTTTATTGTTATATGCTTTGTAATGATGAAATTAATGTAATGAAGAAAAAATGAACACAAGAGTATACCCACTATTGCAATATAAAGCTTTTACAATCATGTGTGCTTTAATACAGCCAGGTCCAAGGTTATCTTGTGACAAGAAGTAGAAAACCCACCACTTTCCCTGAAAATGTTTGTTTTTGTGGGCAGCCTCTGGCTGCATTTATTGGTTCCTCCAGGTTGGCACACCAGTCGATTGCTGCTCGCCATGTTCCCAAACTCCGGGCACTTGCCAAGGTCCACTGTCTGGCGATGTCCCTTTTCGCAAGCATGGTTCCAATCCCCACCAAAGTACAATCTTCCTGGCTCCACCCCAGCAGACGTTCCATGCTCTTATCTGTGTGGGGTATTACTGTGTGGTTTACCTGCTCTCCATGACTGTTTTGAGCTCGCTTGGCCAAGGGAACAGTACTAAGGTCAAGAAACATCTGAGTTGATCATTGTGTTTTCATATGGATATTTCAGGATGAAAACAAAGATCTTACAACCTCCTGTTGCTTAGTTGGGTAACCATTGTTTGACTGTAGGTCTAGAGTATGCTTGTAAGTTCCAAGTGGAACAGGAATTTGTTCTCTTATTACATTGTATTTGGTACAGAAGGACATAATAACACAGCCATAACTCTGCACTGTGGTAGGGCCCTAAGCCTTCCAGTCCCAAGGTAGCTTCTCAGCCTGAATTGTGGATCCATTGTCTGCCGCAGGATCTTAAACTTAGCGGTGTGCTGCCTGGCACAGAGGAGAGACTACTCCAATCCTTGCAATATATTATTCAAATATTGTTGATCACTTTGCCTTCAGAAGTGGGAGTGGCTTTATTTAGTGAGTCTGTGGATCCCCCTTGTGTAAATGACATTCTCCCCTCCCTTACATGGGCACAACTGGTGGATATGACGGATGCCCATATTAGCCTGGAATTGAAGTACACCAGAAGCACACAAAAGATGCTAAGGCTCTGGCGATTTACAGCCATAGTCAGCAATACTGTCTCCAAGAGTGAAACAGAAAGAAACAATTGGAGTGGAGTAAAGATGACCACCTTTTAAAGCATTCCCAAGTAACCCTTCAAAAGCTGAGGTGGCTCAAATATTTTCCCAAAACCATTCAGAAATGCACAGTGCCATTTATTCCCTAGACCCTGTTGCTCCTTTCGGCCACTCAGTATCTTTCATCTTCTTGGATAGATCAACTGCAGTTCAAATGTCACTGGCTACTGAACCTGCCATTCAGTTTGAGATGGCTGATCAAGGGAATCATTTTGCAGAAACTACGATCTATGGAAGGATTAATGAGCTACACCTGCACGTCCTCAGTTTTTTTTATAGCTAAAATATTGAATAAAGAAGAGTTATTTGTTTAACACTGTTTATCTTTGATGCAGGTGATCTTTCCTATCCGTACTCCGCTTCTCTTTAAAATCTGATCTTTTGGCAAGCTTGGTAAGTTCCATGGTATAGCTATGAAAAAAAGGCGGTCTTATTCAACGTAAAAAATATTTATATTTTTTTAATCCTCTGTCTTTATCTGTTTTGTAACAGGGGTTTAGTATTCAGACAAACATTGTGTCCCGTATTGTTATGCTGCTGTGCCCTTGAGCTTAGACCAGGCAACACTTGAGGAGCGGTGTCTGATGCATGCCAGACTAACACATCACAGTGGAAACTGAGAGAACAGAACATACCATGTGTTGGGCATCTGGGTTGGATTACAGGTTCAGTAGATATTTTCAAAACGTCATTGACGTTATCTGCTATTTCAGGAGCATCTTGTTCTGTTTAAAGTTAATTTTTCATCTTGTTAAAAAAGGAGGTGAAATGTAAAAAGTGACCTCAGGTATTTTAAAACAGATAGGTATTTGTAGTAAAATCTTGTTGCTGTTGGATCAGCTAAACCCCAGTTTCATTCCCGCAGCCCATTGCTTGTTTGCCTTGAGAGTTTGGATCCAATAGTATTATCTCCAAATTGAGGAAAGCCCAGCTGTGAGCATGTTGACTTTCAATCTTTTACATTAGACACTAGAAGTAAGTAATAGATGCTTAAAGTTGGGAAACTAATTCGGCTACTGGTCCTTAATAACACTCCTTTATCTTCTTATTTGCAGAGTACTTGCATCTACACAGTTTGAACCAACAGCAGCACGCATGGCTTTTCCTTGCTTTGATGAGCCTGCCTACAAAGCCAGTTTTGCAGTGAGAATATGGAGAGAGCCGAGGCACCAGGCACTGTCCAATATGCCAATAGTACGTGTATCCTGTGTTGTATTATTTTCCTGTATATTTCCTATATGTAGAGTTTTTTCATAAGTATCAATGTGTTTTGAGATGGATTCTGTTCTGGGTGCAGGGAAGACTGTTCATCCTACCTACAATTCCAATTCCTAACAGAGTGAATTTTGAGAGGTTTTATACAAGTGGTGTGGGTGCATAGAATTCCTTACAGGAGTAGCTATGAATGTGGCTCAGCCTGCTGTCCGATAATTAAGAATCCCTTATCATCATGAGAGAAGCCACATGTGTGCAATTCTCCCATATCTTGCAGTTTTTTTTTTTAGTTCTATGTTTTTGTTGATTACATTTATATATTTTTGAAAGTAAGTGTGTTTGACTGTCATATAGATGATTGCGTAGTGCTCAAAACTATGATCCCAGAAGTGAATGGATGAGAGTGCCTACTAATCAATTCACAGGTATGTGTCCTAAACAAATCAGCTGAGTGAGTAAGCCATATGTGCATGCTACTTTTAGACACATTCGTGTATATTCTAAGGCACAGCTGAGATTGAAGTAGGAACAAGCATTTACAATGCAATGGTCTCGGCATTATTAAAGGTAGAGCTATTGGCATTGCTCATGACTTTTTTTCTTTTTTGTTTAGAAACATAAATAAATGGTATTGTCATTTACAATGGCAATAGGTGAGCATTAGAGAGTAGTAGAGAGTATTCGCGGACACAGAGCCGCACACAGAGCACCACACACACACACGCAGAGCCCCACACGCACAGAGCCCCACACGCACAGAGCCCCACACGCACAGAGCCCCACACGCACAGAGCCCCACACGCACAGAGCCCCACACGCACAGAGCCCCACACGCACAGAGCCCCACACGCACAGAGCCCCACACACACAGGGCCCCACACACACAGAGCCCCACACACACAGAGCCCCACACACACAGAGCCACACACAGAGCCACACACACACAGAGCCTCACACACACAGAGCCTCACACACACAGAGCCTCACACGCACACACAGAGCCTCACACACACACACAGAGCCCCCCACACACACACACACAGAGCCCCACACACACACACACACACAGCTGTCGCGACTAGGACAACGCAGGCGCCTGTCACAAATCAGAACCAGATAACAGGAAGCAAATGGCATTGGTTGGTTAGAAGCACAAGTTCAAAGTCAAATTCAAAGGTCGGACCCTAAAGGGTAAAAACATAGGTCAAAGGTCAGGACAAATGAACATAAACTTTTACTACAGATAAAATAGAACGTGGGAGGTCCAAACCAAAAGAATCAAAATACAAAAATGTTCCCAAACAAAGGTGCTGCTGAAACATTGGTAAAGGCAGCGAGTGTGGTGGGAGAGACATGGGAGGGTCGAGTCTGAGAGCCCGGGAGGGGCTGGCATAGCGCTGATGCTGGCGCTCTGGAAACCTGAGGCTGGGCGGGAGCCCAGATGTGCGAGGGAGGGTCTGAGACCTGTGCGTGGGGTCATGGTGAGGAGAAGGGAGGGGGCAGGGGCCGAGCCGGGGGCCAGGATGCGGAAGGGTCACTCAGTGAGGGGAAAAAGAGACCACGATAGAGAGGGCGGAGGGCCACGGGGAATGACAAGGCACCCGGCCAAGACTCCTGCTGCGAAGAGAGCCACCCATCAGGAAAGTGCAGCAAAGCGTGTTAGGTGCAAGGTGAATAGGGGCGAGGGGGGCAAAGGACATTATATTACATTTATGAGAACATTACTTGTGCAGCTGTGGCACCGGGGCCCAAGGGGGTTGAGAGGGGCCCACTTTACTCCAGCTGGGGGAGGCGGGCCCATTTCACATCCTTACACCCTTGCTGGATGGGTAGGGGGCGGCTAATGGTGAGCCTGGGTCAGAAATACGTCTATACTGCGAGGGAGACGGGCCGACGGGGAGAGGCAAGGAAAGCAGCAACTTGTTGGGTGAAAGGGACGGGCCGTTCAAAGAGAGGGCAAGGCCAAAAGAGGAAAGACAGTGCTGGTGACGGGGAAAAAGGGGGAGCCGGGCTAGCGAGACAGGAGTATAGAAAGGCGAGCAGAGACTAGTGAGAGGGAGCGCTGATATAGTGGAATGAGGGCAGAGATAGTAAGGGAGAGGGAGCAGGCGGCTGAAAAGATAAGCAGATCATAGTGAGGGGGATGGAGGCGAATGAATATGAGAGAGAAGGGACGAGTGCGCGGAGGGAGGACAGGCTGTCTAAAGCAAAACGCAACCCAGTGAGAGGAGCAGGAGACAGATGGGCGGAAAAAGAGAGCGGCGACTAGGGAGAGGGGACCAGCAGAGGAGAAAGAGAGGAGGGACAAACGAGGGATGGAGATAATGGACTGGTGTGAAAGAGAGCAGTGTGCAGGCACTGGTGAGAGCGAGGGACAGGCGGACAGATATTAAGAGGGAGAGAGGACAGATGGAAGAAACGGAGAGGAGGGTCGAATTTGGTGGTAGGGCGGCTAGACCAGACTGGCGAATGGAGAACTACAACTAGAGTTGATAGATAGGCCCAATGATGAAAAGCGGAGCCCGGACTAGTGGGGAGAGGCGGGTGAAAAGGTGAGAAGAGGACCAGTGAGTGGAACGGGGACGGCCTGCTGAAAGAAGCGCAGGAGTCAGTGTGGGAGCGGGGACAGAGGGATGAAATGGAGAGCAGATAGCAATGAGGTAGAGGCAGGACAGACGGATGCGGGAAAAGCAGGGGGCTGGGGGGTCAAATGGTGAATGGATACAAAATACTAGCATGGGGAGAATGGCAGACGGGGGAATGGTTCACGGGAGCTAGTGCTCAGGAGAGGGCACGGTGAAGAAGAGGAGCGCGGGGAGAGTAGATATGCGGATGAAAGGAGGAGCAAGCAGGGAGCACTCACTGGAAAGCAGACTGACTAGCACTAACCAGCGAGGGGTTGGGGACAGACTAGTTAAGAAAGCAGGGGCTAGTGAGGGAGAGGCGACAGGCGGGAGGCAGAGCGGGGATGTGTGAGCGGAGAGTGGCCGACTGGTGCAGGAAGACTACGAACTAGTAGGGCAGATGAGTGAAAGAGAGACCACGGACTAATAAGAGAGAGAGGGAAAGGGAAGACGGATAAACGGAGAGCAGAGACTAATGAGCAAGAGATAGATTTTGGACTGATAAAAAGGACAGCAGGAAGAGATATGGTATTGAGAATACGGGTGAAATGGGGAGCAGCTACCAATGAGGGAGAGGGGACGGGCGAAGAGGAACGGACAGGTGTAAAGGACAGCAGGGGCTGGTGAGGAAAGACTGAGGACAGGGAGAGGGCGAACTCATGAGAAAAGAAAGGTGAAAGGTGTTTGGGAGTAGAAACGGTGGTCTTCCCTGCCTCGCCCGCTTCTGTGCCGAGGTGTTCCTGCATACCTGTGAAGGGCCGAGCCCCATGCGGACACTCTGCGACCGGACCTTGGCCAGCTTTGTTCGTTGGCAGCGCTGTCCGCCCTCCCCATGGTTGGCGTGCAGGTGTTGCTGCTGATAGCCGTGCTGCTGGGGGCTGCTGCTGGGCGCCGGCTCATCTGCCGGCTCATCGCTGGTAATTGCTGTTGCAGTCCATCACACGCTGAGATGGGGCGCTGCAGTGCTAGTGCTTCTCGCCGTGCATGCTCTCGGGAGGGAGGGCACACTCGAGCCGCAGAGGTAAGGGCAGAAGGGTGATCACGGGGGACCGACGTGAGCCAGGGGTGTGGAATTATGACCCCGAACTGCACCGGAGCCCGGACCGACTGGGGAGGGAAGGAAAGCAGAGATGTGGACTCCTCAACAGGGGAACCAAAATGGCGGCCGCAAAGCTCCGAACATTTTCGGATTTGGGGGCATGTTTTTGGCTTCTGAGTGACGGATGATGTCACAGTGGAAAGAACGCAAAAAAACACGCCCCCGAATCCGAAAGAGACAGGGCTTTATTGGAGTGACTCCCTTCTCCTCCAATGACTGGCCTCCGTTTAGGAAGCCAGCCAATGGAGGAGAAAGGAGGAGAGAGGCGGGTTCAAGCCCCCATACTCCAAAACATTAAATCTCCTCCCGGAGACTGCGCAAGCGCAGCCTTTCGGTCCTTGACCTAAAAATGTGGGCCCTTGCACTTTCTTTTTAGGTCCAGCCTGGGCAGCACATGCGCTGCTCAGTGAGGCCTTCTCTATTCAGGTAGCGCCTTGAAGCTCTGCCCACTCTCTGTCCATATTATGTATTGGCTTGTGTCATTGTCCATTGTGAACTGTGGCTGTTCATTGGTCAGTAGGCTTAGTAGTCCCTCCTTAGTACTGCCTTCTCAAATTTAATAACCTCCCATGGCGACACCCCTGTTATGTGTGTTGTTACTCGGAAGGCTTAAATTACAGCCTCTGAGCACTACTTTCTCAAATAGCTTTGTCCTGCCTGCTATTGCAGTCAGGACACACTCTCTCCTAAAGCTTTTGTTTTATTTTTATAGCACAGGCGCTGCCATTTGCAGTGCAATAGGTTTTAATGAGTTCAAGCTATTGGCATTCTAAATGACAATGCCTTTTATTTATCTGTTTTAAAAACAAAACATAAATAAATGGTCCTTGTCCTTTACAATGCCACTAGCCAAAACTCTCGTAAATGCGAGACCCGTAGCATTGCAAATGCATGTTTTTTTCTTTAAATTAGGCCATTCATCTGTGAGAGGGAACACAGATCGGCTCTCTACCCATCAGACCAGACTTCATTTGATGGCACAGTGAAGTTGACTCTGCGCTTTTCCACAAACATCACATTGTAGAGGCATTTTTGACAACTAAATGGGTCCTGTCTCCCATGTGGATCAAAAGGGTCTGCCTGGGAGTGTCGAGGCGGTTTGTGCTCCTGCTTTTCTTACGTAACTCGCCAAGGAGCTTTGTCTCTTTAGCAACCTCAAGCGATTGCATTGTGCCAGCAAGGCTGGATGCCAAAGCCTAGCTCTGCTGTAAAATCAGGGATTACAAGGATGCACGAGGGGGCGAAAGAAAGAGCGAGGGAGCTGAAAACAGGAACAGAGAAAGATAATGTAGAACCAGGGAGAAGGGAAAAGGGGAAGAGACGAGAAAAAGGGAAGGAATAAAAAAAGTCAAATATCAGGTCGAAATTGGAAGAAGAAAAAAATGACATAAATAAAACTATAACAAGAGAATAAAAAGAGCAGCAATGATTGCAGCAGGGTGATGTTTGAAGAGAGGAAGGTGAACATAAAAAAAGTCGAAAATGGAGGAAGAAGGATGAGGAAAGGGATGGAAGAACGAAACCAAAGAGGGGAGAATGGAAAAAGAAAGAGAAAGAATGGAAGGAAAAATAAGTTTAAAAGATTGCAAGAATGGGAAAATGTAGGAAAAAAGAAAGCAAGAACGAAAGATTGACAGAAGTGAGGGAAGGAATTAAAACTGAATAGTGAAGTTTAGCAACACAGCACTGAAGGACTTGAAGAAAGGAGATGGAAATAACGTAGGTACCAGGAATGGAGTAGAAAGGGGAACAACGAAAAAAAGAATTAACAACGAAAGGAAGGAGTAAGGAGGGCAGGCAAAAAGAAACAAGAAAATAAGTAACAAAAGCAGGGGGAAAGGGGGAGACAAGAAGAATTGAGGGGACAGACAAACGAGGAATAGGGCAGGGATAGGGAGGGAGGAAGGAATAGCTGAACCAAAGTTGGAGAGAAAAAAGGAGGAAGGAAGGAAGAGGAAAGTAAAGAATGGAGTCAGGACGAAAGGCTCGAAGGAAGGGGGAAAGGAGAAAAGACAAGCAAACAAATGAAGGAAAGACGTGAGGGAAAGTGGAAGGAACTAACGGAGAAATGAATTAAGTAAAATTGGAAGGGGGATTAAAGAGACCGCATGGATGAAAGATGAAAGCACGTAGAGACGGAGGGCAAAAAGGAAAGAATGTAAGACAATAGGGTCAAAGAATGAAGAAATAACATAGCAAGAAATGTATAGAATGAGAATGATTTAGAGAATGCAGGGAGAAAGAACCGAAAGAGTGACTGAAGGAGATGAAAAAGAAGGATGAATGATGAAAATAATTAAATCAGCTATGAAGTGGGAATGACAGAAGGAATGAAAGAACGAAAGAAGAATCGATAAATGAATAACAGATGGAAGAGTTGGTGGGACATGCAAAGGACAGTAAAAAGGAAGACACTAAGGAAGGCGATTTGAAAAAGGAAGAAATGAAGAAAGGATACACGAAGGATATCAGCAGAAAGCAATAGAGTGGTTAAAGAAGAGAAAAGGAAAGAATGAAAGAAGTAAAATAAGAATAAAAATAAGTACCAAAGGAGGAAGGAAGCAAGGAAGGAAGGAAGAACGAAAGGAATGACGGGAAGAAGGAAGAAAGGGAAAGGAGAAGGAATAAAGGAATGAAAGAAGTAATTAAGTCAATCGAGGACTTTAAAAGTAAGGCACTAAGGAAGGACTGAAGGAGTGCATGAGGAGAATTCAACTGAGTGGTTAAGGAATACAAAGGGGAACAGAGAAAGGAGTGAAAGAAGAATACAAATAATCACAAAACACAAAAAAGAAGAAGGGTCAACTGAGTGGTTAAGGAAGAGAAATGGAAACAAAGAAAGAATTGAAAGAAGAATACAAATAATCACAAAACACAAAAAAGAAGAAGGGAAGGAGGGAGGGAGAGAAGGAAGGAAAGAAACAAAGAAGGAAGGAAAGAAAGGTGAGGGAAGGCAGGAAGTATGCCAGGGGAGGAAGGGAACGGAGAAAGAATTGGAAGAAGAATACAAAGAATCCCAATACACAGAAAAGAGGAAGGAAGAAAGGGAGGGAGGGAAAAAGAAAGAAAGAAACAAAGGAAGGAAAGAAAGAAAGAAAATGAAGAGCTTAAGAGGGAAGAATTTTAAAGAAAGATAAAAAACCTGTGAAGGAAAAAAGGAAGAAAGAACAAACTAAAACAGCAAGGGTCAACTGAGTTGTTAAAAAGAGAAATGTGAGAACATAGAAAGAAGTGAAAGAAGAATACAAATAATCACAAAACACAGAAAAGAGGAAGGGAGAGAGAGAGAGAAGGAAGAAGGAAGGAGAAGTAGGGAAGGAAGGGAGGGAAGAAGGAAGGAATGAATGAAGGAAGGAAGGAAGGACTTAAGAAAGAAAAAAGGAAATGGGAAGAAAGAACAAACTAAAACTGGAAGGGTCAGTCAAACACCTCCTTTAATTCTAGATAAATAGGTGTGTTTGTTTGACCCCGGTCTATGCGCCTTCTTTCTCCGCCTGGGCCAGCACGTTGGGTCCTGTGCTCTAGTTGTTGTCACTGACTCTTCAGTTTTTCCAGGGAGGGTTCGGGGTAGCCTTCTATTCATAAATGCAAGTGTAACCCCCTCCCACGCCCCCAGCCCTGCTGGCAGGCTCTGCCCGCCGCCCGGGTCTGTGCTGAAATAAAACAGGCTGCAGAGCAGGGGGTGTCGCGGGGCCCGGCCCCTGCTCATGTCAGATAGTTTCCTTCGAGTGACAATGTGATTTTGCAATGTTTAGTCCTATGAACCGTGTTTCTTTAGGGGCCATTAATTGGTGTGATTTACTTTGCTTAGAAACTCCAATAAAACACGTTGAGCGCTAACAAAGGGACGCCGGAGCCCTCGGCTGCACCCCATCGGGTGGGGGGACCCGTGGGGTGCTTCCGGCACCCCCTCTTTGTCTCAGAGGCACGGACGCTACTGTGTATGAGGGGCTCCGGCCCCAAACGGCGCTCCTCAGGGTTGGGAGGCAGCGCTTCGGGCTGGGAGGCAGCGCCAAGACTCCACCTCCCTCCCATCCCCAGCCTCCAAGCTGCCTCAGAGTGAGGAACAGCTCCGCAGCTCAGCACATTTCTGAGGCTGCAGGAGGCAGCACGGGTCCAGCCCCGCAGCCCTCTAACCTCAGTGCCCGGCAGCCTCTCCAATCTTCCAGCATCCCCACCTGAGTACCTCACCTGACTTCGTACCTCACCCTCCACACCTGGCTCCTCGCCTCTGTGCCTTGACACCTGTTACACACCTGCTCCTACCTCACTGCAGTCTTTATCTCCAGACCTCTCTTGTCAACATACACTTCTTTACTACATCCCTCCTGCTTTCTCGCCTCACCTACCCCAGTCCCAGACAGGACCTGCTTCAAACCTGTATACCTCACATGCGTCCACATCTATAGAACATCTGCCCCGCTTCTGTCCCTCCCCAATCACCTCCCCCCTGTGCCACAACTGCTCCCGCCGCATTATACCACCTGCCTCCTCCTGCGTACCTCACCTGCCACGACCTCTTTACCTTACCTGCCCCGATCTCTATACCTCACCTGCCTGCGCCTCTATACCCCATCCGCCCATCATCTGCTCTTTCCTGTACCTCAGTTGCCTCCCCAGTCCCCTACCTCCGCTACCTTCAAGCCTCTCCTAGTAGCCTCCCTCATGGGCCTTGGCATGGATGCTGGGGGTCGCTCCCGGTGCTGGAGGGGGCTGGTCTTCTGAGGATGCCCGGCGCGAATACATCTGGATTCCTTCATTCTTTCCACTAAGCACGAGCCTGCATTAGACGCCGTGTGGACCGCGCGCGACCCAGGATTACTTGGAGAGTTGGTGGTTTTGTTCGGGTGTCACAGCCTGTGAGAGAAGTGCTGCCCTGGGTCCGGATATTCGGCTCGCTCATAGGTAGGTGGCCTGGCGAGTACCTGTGTGCAAGCGCGGCGGGGGAAGGTCCTGTTTTCGGTTCCACAGAGTAAGGATTGCAAACGACAAGTAAAACAAAACAAAACAAGTTGGAAGGAAAGGGAATGAGTGTAAATGTGGCAGTAGGGACGCCGAAAAGAGTGAGACATGGAGGGTCCGGAGTGAGGGATAGATACAACTATGTGATAGTTTCCGAACATTTTCGGATTCGGGGGCGTGTTTTGGCGTTGAGTGACGGATGACGTCACAGGTGGAAAGAACGCCAAAAACACGCCCCCGAATCCGAAAGAGACGGGGCTTGTTTGGAGTGACGCCACTCTCCTCCAATGGCTGGCCTCCGTTTAGGAAGCCAGCCAATGGAGGAGAGATCGAGGAGAGAGGCGGGTTCAAGCCCTGTCTAAAAAACATTAAATCTCCTGGAAGCTGGCAAGCCAGCCTTCGGTCCTCGACCTAAAAATGATATCCTTTGGCAAAGGGGTCATGATAGACTGCCTGCGTATGATTTGGTTATCAGAAGGCTTAATGCCAATGTGTGACTGCTTGGGGAGATGAAGTTGGGTTCTGAGAGCCTGCTGGGTGAAAGAATGCTCTGGTAAAGGAGTTTTTTGTCTTTTGAGGTTCCTGAGAGATGCAGGGTCTCTCTGGTACTCCCAGCGGCGTGTTTAACAGGGGTGTTGATATTGGCTGAGCAATGGAGACATACCTAGTAGAGTTCTACACCGGGTTGGAACAGGCAGCGAGGGTAGTGTGAAAGTTGGTCAGGTGGACACAGAGCCAATCCTGAACTGTCCTGGAATGTTTCCTTATGGTCGCCTAGTCCCACCCCAGACCTTTTAGAAAATAGTGGCTTTAATCTGGATAGCAGCATGTGCAGTGCGTCCAGGGTAGTTGTAAGGCAGCCAGCATGAAGGCTACTGTAAAGGGCCAACAAACACAAACCTATGCGTGACCATGGGCAAGTGAACTGTCCCCATTTTTTGCTGGTGTGGATGCTCTCCCCATAGTACGCGGTAGTGCTGTGGTAGCACCAAGATGTTCATATTGTGGAGTCCTGGTTCCCCTGTCTTTTGGTTGATCACCCTAGTTAGAACTAAGGGAATATTGGGTATTCATGTAGTGGACCCACTACCCTTGCTGTGATTTTGCATGTTCCTGATTGTTGTAGGGCAGGGAATAACCCTTATGGAATCAGGCTTGGTATTCTGAACAAGATCATCTATTTGCATATAGACATGTCTGAACTGGCGTGGCTGAGTGGGCTAAAGAACGGTGATGGATTAAACCCAGATCTTTTGACTTGGTGTTTGATTCAGATGCTCCGTCCATCACCACCCCCTTTTGTACCACGAACAAGATCATCTGACACAAAGCTATAGATCTGAGAGTTCAAAATTCTATCCTCAACTGAATATTTGGTGGAAGGCCAGTAGAGGCGCTGTTGTTGATCCTGTATATATTTTGTATGATTTAGGCTGTTCCTGAGCCTTTTTAATTTGGCCAATGTGTTGGTTATGGATTCATCTCTCCAATGGAGTACATGACTGCACTAATACGTGTGCACCTTAAATTAATTTACTTGACCCACAGACCTAATGTCTGCATTTATGGGAAGTGAGACACAGTTCTTACATTGCATACAGCAGGTGGAGGCACTATAACGATTATTAACACAATAAACTCTGCACATATGACACATGGCAAACCTTCATCCAACACGTGTGCACAGTTAGACAAAATCAACAACCTGTGGTCCAATTTTGAAGATGGAAATCTACACCTTACTTTGTTGTCCCATGTTGCAGAGTATACATCCTAAACTAATTTTTAGAGTGGCATTCAGAACTCTGTGGAAGTTGCCTGAGTGCTTGAACAATGATGGTTGAGAGTACATTGTTGCTGTATATATTCAGTGAGGGACTTTTATTCTCATTGTTCCTTGGCTGTGAGCAGAAAGCTTACAGAAAGAAGTGCAATTTTAATTTCTTGTCCGTCATTTTTAAAGGAAACTGAACTATTATGACAAATCATTTTCTACATGTGTTAGTTTTGGATTGAATATAATTATGTCTGGTGCCGATGTGTTTTTTTACCCCCATTCACAAACTATGAACTTGGATTGAGTACAATGGTGTAGGACAGTTTCAACAGTTTTTTAACTTTCCATTATCATGTTGTTAAAGTTTGTGACAGTGAAGTATTTATGGACCCCATAGTTATTACCATTGTTGGATATGAATTCCAAGGAATATAACAGACGCATCAGAACTGAGGAACACATTTCAAACAAGCAGTTGAAAATTTTCTCTGACTCTTTCGGCATTTCCAGGATTATAGCAAGCACATCAGAACTGAGAAACAAATTTCAAACAAGCAGATGAAAATGTTCTCTGACCCTTCTGGCTTTCCCAGGATTATAGCAAGCACATCAGAACTGAGAAACACATTTTAAACAATCAAATGAAAATGTTCTCTGACCCTTGTGGAATCTGAGCTTTGCAGAGACCACGTCCTGCCTTACATGGTTACCTCTTTCATTGGTCGAGATGTTAGTATAGCTTACCTGTTATCCATTTGGTTCCTCTGAGGGTGATTGACATGGATTTAATGGTTGACTACGGAGACAAGCCTTGTTGTAACACTTTCTTGGTCATAGTGAGCGCCAAGAGGGCATGCTATTAGCATTGTCGGGGTCCTGTAACCTTATCACGTAGGACTATAAGACCATTCCCTATATTGGCAACTTGCCAATGTGCCCTGTCCGACACTGTACCCATGTCTTAACCTATTATTTTGACATACATCTCTCGAAGAGGTCATTTCTGGGAACCATGCACTTTTAGTATTTGTTCAAGGAAAGAGGTTAGAAGCAGTGAGTGAGTAGGAGAAAAGCCAGCACATACTTATTAAGTGTAGAAAAACTATTGTTAATAAATTGACTCCAGATAAGGAGGAATGCAAGTGTTGGTAGCAATTTCAGTGAGTGTCTCTGAAACACAACTCAGCCCCTGGTTGATGAGGTGAGATGCACCACAATGTACAATGGATTTCATGTTTGTAAGCCAATGCTGTATACTTGATCATGTCCCTGTGAATCTAGCGCCTAGGCGGCTATGCATATCTTATCAAACAAGGTGAATAAAAAGGTTACATGTCGATGAAAAGCTTTATGACAGGAATTGTGATCTTTTACATCATTAACAGCAGAGCAAAGGTAGTCACTGAGCAGAAACAGGGAGAAGCCTTCACGGGACACTTGAAGTAGAGCGGAACTCTGAACTCTCATTAACTTATGTGTGTACTATAAAACAATTGTAGCATGAACTTTTACTTGGAAGCTGAGGCGGAGCTGTAAGGAGTATCACTTCACCCCCTTAAACAATCTTCATAAACCCTCCAAAGAGGAACACATCCTCATTACTAGTGGCCAAGACCTTGCAGTATGTGCAGGCCTGTAATTGTTTAACAGTCATATAAGCAGCAACTGCACTTCCTCAAGTTGAATGATAGCTTCCTGTGAGACATGGCAAGAACCATGATATTTGTGTGAGGAGATTTTTTACAATGGCGGAGCAAGTACTTTACTGCTAAAACGTCATGACCTCTTTGAACAGCATGCCATAATGCTTGGAAAGACTTGTGCAACATGTCCAGGGCGAGCACTGCCACTGGGAAAACAAACAGGCAGTCACTTGAAATTAGACAGAGGAACAACCATGTGCCTAAGGATTGGCGTTCTAAAAGAACTCTCTATTCCCTCTGTTAGATATACATGTTTCAGTGTTAGATCTCTGTTACAGAGCTCCATCCCTTTGCTCCTCTGACCTGACACACTCTTTAGGCCTGATTATAACAAGCAAGTAACATGGTAGTCCCTGCACAAACACCTGTTTGCACAGGGCTAGCTGTTATATGGGATGCTGTATTTATCACACATTGCTATGGGTGATAAACTTTGAACCTCCTGCCAGAATTTAACTGAGAAAAAATGCACGGTGTTGGGACATGCAGATTTAGATGTGGTAAGCAGCAGAACCCATGTTACTCCCCAAAACTGGAAAAAAGGTGCAATTCATTGCACCTGTTCAATTCTGAACCCTGGGTTGTAGGAATCTATCAGGTGCAATACATTCCGGCCATGCTTTGGGGGCCTTCTTCATCTGTCCCTCAGTCAGTTACCAACGAAGAGCTTAATACCTATTTCAGGGAGCATAGGGTCTGTAAAGCAGTGGAAAGTCTGATTCCTCCAACCTCTGATTCTACTTTGCACCTTCAGTTACGTCCTCACGAGAAGCGAGAACAAGGTAATGAAAAAAAACAACAATGTGATAAATGAAATGCTTAAATTAATCTCTATCACTGGCAATTGGTGAGGGGCGGGGCTGCAGTTTTATACAAGATGAAGACGTTTCTAGGTGAGGCCTGCCCTTTTGTATGTTTCTGATTACTGCTTCCGGAAGGCTGATAACCATGGGCAGAAACCACAAACATCATTGTGCACATGTTGTGGGTGCTCTGGCTTGGAGACAACCTCAGTGCTACCTGTATTGATCAGCATCACTTTACACTAAGGCTGTGTCAGGGCAGCAGCTTAAGAAGGGTGCTTGAAAGAGACTAAACTCAAAATATTCTGAAGTTTGAGACTGTAGATCCACATCCTTTGTCTAGAAAAGGAAATTAAAGTGGATTCCAAATCGCCCCAATTTGTTCCAGCTCCAAGTTCTACATGGCCAAGCAAGGGACTGCTCCACATAGTACATGGAAGACTGCTATGTGATCAAGACTGGTGTCTGACTGAAAGTCAGTCTCCCAGAGGTTAGAGGACATCACCTTAAGTCCGCACTTTCAGCTGAACAGCTGAGGGTCTGCCTAGAGGTTTTTCTGCTAGCTAAGAGAGGGGAGCGGAGGGGTCTGCCGGCCCTGTAGGAGAGACTGTCCAGGAGGAGAACACAAGCCTACTCCTATCCAGAGGAGCACCATGTAAAAGCAGACTGCCTGAGAGAACAAAGCCATGAGCGACCAGTGTTGCAGTGGATCTCACAATTTCGCTCTCTGATTCCCATTAAGAACAGCACCGGCTTAATTTCGGTTGTATCTGCTTTGCTGTATTATCTGTGCTTTGGCCCAAGTTATTCTATAACTGTCTTGCTGTGTGATCTGCAGGCCAGCCCCAGTGGAGCTGCAAGTGCCTTGCTGCCTGATACACACACCATCCCAATTTAGAGTGAAATTCCTTTGTTGTGAGCCATGCACAGGCCCATATGGGCTGCAACCGTTTTGCTGCACAATCCGTGCATTGCGACAATGTGGGCTGTCACTGAAATATCATCCGCTCCATCTTCCCACTAGCTGCTGCGACTGCGGAGGACCCTGGCTCACCAAGCGGCATCAGTCTATTCACTGGAGAGACAAACATGACGAAGACATGGGCAGTGCCCAACCTCCCCTGCAGCAACAACAGGAACAGCACGCAATTCGGGACCAAGCTGCTGCACCACACTGTGATGAGTGAAAGGACTTGAGAGTGTTTCCTACCCACTTCAACACTGGGGATAGAATAAAAGTGAACAGATTATATATTTGAATTTACAGGGAATAAAATCTGCACCTGTGCCTAATTTATGATCCTAATAATATCTATTAGGGGACTATAAGAACCAGGGACGCCCAGTTGTGAGTGCCCTCAGGGGAATCGTGTTATCAGTGACATTAACCTGCATTTTTAGATTGGATTGTGTAGCATTTAATTTTGCTGTGTGATTAAAAGTATGTTCTTTTCAAAAAGACAAGTACTGTACTGGACACTGAGGTATTGTGTCTATTGTCTGCACTGTTCCCATGACGAACGGGGTCAAGACTGATTTGCATATGGCTGGATCCAAACTGAGGTGGCATGGTGGGCGAAAAATTATGCATTGGGATGTGGCCCAAGCGATTGCCCCTCACTCAACCATCAACTAAATGACAGTGCACCGGAAGAACTAATCAGCAGCCCCTGCTAACAAATTCTTCATGGAATTTCTCAAATTAGCCCAACTCCATCCTCCTCACTTTATTGTATGGATCTCCACTCCCCAGCCACAGAAAAGCAGATTATATACTCAAATGTCTGGGGATTCTGGGGCATATTACCAAGGGGATTATCGCCGCATTAGCGGGACTTTTTCCCGCTAATGCGGCGATAATTTCATCGCCCTATTACCAAGCTGTCACTAACACCAGTTAGCGACAGCTGGTAGGTGATAACATGGCTAAGAGCATTGTCACGATAATGCATGAATATCGCAGATTTTTCAGCGATATTCATGTATTTCGCAGGATTTTTACCGCTTTTGAGATAAACCTTGATAATATCAAGGTATCTCAGCGGTAAAAATCCTCGGTGCTCGGCGATATTTTTTTCCCGCTAACCAAGCAATAGCGATAATTATCGCTATTGCTTGGTAATATGCCCCTCTGTCCTTATCCTCCATCTTGAACCATGACGAACCTGGAGCATCCAAAATAAATTCTATTGGCTTCAGTTCATAATGCTTGTACATACACTGAGTCCTACTACCACACATACTACAAGCGATAATATAAATGTACTCGACATACCCACACAATATTAGTGCAAGATTCTGAGTTTCATGTAGCAGTGGATCTTTAACAAGAAGGGCCAGGAGGCCATTTTCTCACTGACGCAGATAATAGGTATTGTCTATTATAGGATCACAAATCATGGTATAATGTGTTATGTGTTAATACCAAGACACGGACAGTAGCATGCTTGGTGCCCATTAGAGGTCACAGGACAGGTCCCGGACCTTGCATTGCCAGGGACAGACCCAGGCCTTTGTGCACATGCTAGATTAGAGTGACGCCAGAGCCAAAATATAAATCGGCATACCAGATGCTCTAGAAATTAGGCACTTAAGGCAAGGGCACATGCTGCATCAACATGTGGAGGATGTTGTGTCCTAACATGGCCTGGAATTTACAGCTATTTCTAGCATGGCTCTTTTCTGTAAAGGAGAGTCTACTGGTTCACTTAAAAGATTGGGAGGAATGACCACTTTTTTAAAGGAGCTGTAGATCAGTGTCTATGAATGTGTAGTAAAGCCAAAGTGATGTTCCTCAAAGGCCCTCAACACGAGTGGCCTGGTAAAACCAGGTAAACCTGCTTATGAACGATCCGCCTACTGACCCTTATCAATGCTTAACATCAATTATAAAATACTGAGCAAAATCCTAGCGACTAGGATTCTACATTTAATGCCCAAACTGATACATTCGGACTAGGCAGGGTCTATTCCAGGCCGTAATACTGTGGGAAACACCCAACGATTACTGACCATCTAGGAGGATGAGAAACCTGACTGAGAAAGGTCCACGGTTTTTGCTGTTGACATCAAGAAAGCATTTGATAGCCTTGAATGGCGTTAACTATATGAAGTACTGACCTGGATGGGGCTAGGCGAAGGCTTTATAGCACGGATTAGTGGTCCTATAGCTACAGTACACATGGGGAGGACTATCTTGGTGAGCTGCTCAGTGGGGCGAGGAATGCAACAGGGTTGCCCCTTGTCCCCCCCCAATTTTTCTGTGCACAGATCCTATCCAACCCCGTAGCGAGTGAGCAGATACTTTCACGTAACAGATGCAGCATGCCCTAGATGCGGGGAGGGAGGGGCTCACATCCTAAACATGTTTTGGACATGTCCCATACTGGATACATATTGGGATGGGGTCATTCATACACTGGGGGAAGTTATAGAAATAGAGATTCCTCACACCCCTGGGCATTGCCTACTGGGATGGTTTCCCCATACATCTAAAACTAAAGTCACCAGTAGATTTCAGGACCTACCACTTATCCTTGCCAAATGGGAGATAGCGAGAAATTGGAAGTCCCCGGGGGTCCCACAGATTACTGTGTGTCAAAGAGAGCTGATTAAATGTACGGGCTGCGAGGGTAGGGTACTCCTACGAAACGCCCAAAGACGCACAGGAAACATTGAAGTGGCCAGAGCTTGGGGAGCATTGGTGGATAGCATATTCAACCCGTTGCCTGCTTTGCCCGAGGGGTCACCTCCTAGATCGTTGTGATTTATTTCACACTGAGTGCACTTTTCACTAGCTCTTCATATCTTGTGTTTATACATTGCGTTATATTTTACATATTTCATCAGATGCGTTGAAATCTCTATAGCATGTGCCAGGTACATTCATTGCCAAAATGCTGTATTGACCCGATTGAAGGGAGGAGGACGGGGGGGAGGGAGTTGACTGCTGTAATGTTTGCAAATAATTGAACAGACAAATGATGACTGAACTGGCCATGATATTCGATGCATTAAGCTTAATAAAATCTGTATACATAAAAAAAAATCACAAGTGGCTTTGTGTCCGATTCAATAATCATCTTACCCAACAGAATCTGACACTGAAGTATTTGGAATTTATCGGGTGCAATAATTATGTGGAACAGTATTCACCTATTCCAAAATATGCCTACTAAATGGCACACAATAGGAGGATTTTGGTGCTTCCTGTACCCAAATCCGATTTGCTGGGTATTACTGGGCAGTTTTCCCTGGCTACTAAATTTTTACAATTTTGACCTGCTGAAATTTACCCGGGGAAAATTGCAGGGGTGTGGTGTGTTCCACAAAACTTGGAATTTTGGTGTGTGGTGTAACAGACGTTTCTGTACATATTACGGAGTGTAACGTGCTACCCATAATGAGGGTTACAGAGTCAAGTGTGACAAGAAACAGCAGATGGTAGTCAAGTGTCCTTGGAGTGAATATTGGTGTATTTTTCTGGATAACACTGGAGAAATTGTTGTTTTGATGGAAATGTTCTGTGTCATAATGAATTTACAAACATATTGGCATAGTCAAGATTTTTACAGAATTGACAAATATTTCGCTTTTCTATTGATGCCACCCAGGAAGATCAACAATATGTCATTAAGTTCAACCTCCACAATATCCATCATTCCCCATTTTCTTAATGCCCTTGCTTCAATCGAAGACCTGCATCCTGGAGTTGGCATGTGATGCTTGGTATATTTGTTTTCTTCATGTTTATTTTGCTGTAGTGCAAACAAGGCCCCAGGGATATCGGAGTGCTTTCCAGATGCTTATGTTTAAAATGCATTTAAATACAGTTCAAAAGGGGGGTGGGGAGTTGAAATAGTACAAATATTTATAGCGCTCAGATAAGAGGGAATGTCCTACATTAATTTAGAAACCTATATAGACAGAAAAACATATAGTTTATATTGAAACAGTAGCAATAGAATCCATGCAAGGTGAGCCTATCAAAAGAATGAGGGTAAGGATTTGGGAGGAACAGAAGGAAACAAGCATTTGCAATGCATTAGGTCTCGCATTTGCAAGAGTTTGAGCGATTGGTATTGTACATTACAATGCCTTTTATTTATGTTTTTGATCATCTGCAAGCGGTGTGTAGACACACACTTTGTACTTATAGTCGTTGCTTACGAGAAGCCAGGCTGGCAGTAACTGTGCCTCTTAACTGCCAGTCTTGCTTCTTGTAAGCAAGGACTATAAGAACAAAGTGTGTGATTACGCACCGCTTGCAGGTTTACAAAAAACTAGAAGGAAACTTTATTGCATGATTTAAAAAAACCTTTGCAAGTTACAAAAGATTAAAATGTCCTTCTTAAAGAAAAATGGAACCCCAAATCCTTATAATAAAAGACTCCTGGAGCACTGTATAATTGCAGCTATCATACAGTACATTTACCACATTGCCAGGGAAACAGAAATGGGGTGCAAGTGGTAACCGGGGTCACTTGAAGCGTGCACCTGTCAAGGACCATATTTATATGACAGGTTGAACTAATTAAGCAGCAAGCAAAGGCACACTAGACCGTATGGAAAGTCAAATTATATGGTATATTAGGAGATTAAAGGCAAATTCTGGAGAGCATTTTGTGGTATTATCTAGCTACTTTCTCATATTAATTGGCATAGAAGCAAATTAACTCCCAATGGCAATAAATATAAATCTAGATTTTATGTGAAATAAATATATGCGCTTTCATCAGGTTTTATACAAAATGTTATTTGCCATCAGTTATAGTTTGTTTTGCATGGAAGCATACGAACGTCATTGTGTAAACTCTGTTCTTTCTATCACCCGGTTAAAAGATTGTGTAAAACATAGAATTCGCACTTTGTAGGAGATAAGCTACATGCACACACTTCTTGTAATAAAAAAGTGTGCCTAAATTGTTTTCTCAAATGTGCCCTCTGATGTATATTTAAACTTTGTTCGCATAAAAGGCATAGAAGCACCTCTCCCCCTAAGAAGCAGTCCTGCAGAAAGTAAGGTGCATTTCATATTTATGTACGTCACACTAGAGGCACTTTAAGGCCCATAACACGGAGGAGCGGATGTGGTGTAACGATATGAGCCGCTGACTTTGGAGCTGGGGAAATTACTTCAAATTTTGGCGTGGGCTCTACATCCTGTGATTCTGGGTAAATCACTTAATCTCCCCATGGCAAAAAAATGAATGTGTCCTTGTGTCACGCAACAACTGCTTCCACCTACCATAAAATATTGACATCTTAAACATTCCGGCTGTGCCGCTTCTAAATGGGGCTGATCAAGGAAAGCAAATGTTTTTGTTAAAATCTACAAATGATACGGCTGTAGGGGATTATGTGGCAAGTGCAGCATAATATTTTTTAATGGAAAAAGTTGTGGTAGCAGGTTTATAATTTTCCTGTACACCTGGCGATAACATATTGTGCACGTTATGTAACTTGAATACATTTATTTGTGCGTTTTTAAAGAGCTGACTGTCTTTTTACATTGACTTCTGTGCATTGAAATGTTCAGAATAACAAAGGAAGGGCAAACAAGTGAGCATTCCTCCACTGATGCAGACTTTAGCCCGCTTGGCAGTCTGGGGATGACTTTCTAAACAGCAGGTGCACATGGCCTGTCCTTGCGCGCGCATGGTTTGTCACCCTTCCGAACCCAAGTCAACAACAATAGTCTCGCCAAGGCGAAGCACCGCATGTGCTGCATTCGCTAGGCGAGACCTAAACAGGCTCTCAAACATGTGCTATTTCATGCCTTCTTTCAACTCAGTATTGGAAGTAGTTACCAGCTGCTCAGTGGGACGATCTTTGACATCTCAGAAACCAACCGTGGGAACACTGTGCCAGGGTGAACTTAAAAACTCATAAAATAAGGTACATGCAGCGGCGGTGGTCTTTTACAGAATGAAAAATAGCAGTCGATGATTGAAGATGGTTACTGGAATTGAATTAATAGTTCCGTGATTTCTGATCATGTCTTGGTGGCTTGTCTGTATGCCTATGTATACATGCATGAAAGCCCTGATAAAGCATTTGATAAATCCCTCACTCCCACAATTCATACTCCTGTATTTTCCTGTATTAGATATAGAAGCAGCATTTGGTTTGTTTGTACGCACACAAAAATGAATATACCATTAGAAACGCGTATATACAGAAAAATGTATGCATGTATATAGTATATATGTATATGGTATTTCTGTAGCGCAAACCTAACCAAAATGGAGTGCTGTTCATGGTCAAAGACAAACATAAAGTCAACGATGATTGGAGAGATAGATGGGTTGTGGATCGGTAATCCATTATGATGTAGTGTTTTTATTTTTTAAGTGAGCCTTCTAATGTTTCCTAAATTGGAGCAGCATTTGGCGATCCTGATGGATGCAGGAATATTGATCCAGATCATAAGTGCATAGATGGAAAAGACGTGCTGCCATTCTTTTCTTTTTTCACTTGTCCTGTCTGCCGGTGTGCCGAAAACCACCAGAGGTGGTGGATTGTCAGCTAGATAAATGGTGTTACTGTTGTGATGCCTTTGGAAATGAGGCATCTGCTTTGTATGGTGGTGCGGGCCGGTGAGGCGAGCCAAATAAGTTCCATATGGCTCTCGGGTTGGGGGGGATCATATTTCTTCAGGCCCTGGATGAGATATACAGCATTGTTGTAGGACGCCCATGAAGGCAGCTACTTCAGGGTTTGGAGTTCATTGGTGTTATCCAGGTGCAAGAGCATGAGAGCTTGAACAGCATTTCTGAGGTCGATTTCTAGAAGAATCAGTTTCACTTTCTTTACAAGAGAGAGCTGGTACCAAGCCGTCTTTCTGTTTTTGGCAGTGCTTTCCTTGACGGTGGTGTCCAGGGTGAATCCAATGTACTTGGCATTTGGTGGAAGTTGGGGTTCCAATCCGTCATGGTTCATGTTTTGAGCCAGGTTTGTATTGTATCTTGTTGGTTATTGGAAAATAACAAGAATTCTGTTTTTGTTGGATTGAGCACCTGCTGGACATCCAGATCTGGATAATGTGCAAGCCGTGTTTGAGGAACTGGATGTCTAAAGCAGAGGAGACTTTCAAGTAGATTTGTGGAACATTGGCATATTTGTGAATCTTGATGCTGTTATCTGTGAGTGAAGTACCAAGCGGCTCCCAGTAAAGGTTTAAGATAAGGAGAGACAGTATGGAACTCTGGGAACTCCACCGGTGATAAGGATCATTTGAGACCTGAAGGTGCCCATGAAGGTGTTCGTTGGAAAGGTAGGAGCACCAGTGAAGAACATTGCTAATGAATCTCTTTCGAGAATCTAGGGGGTGTATGAGTGTGGGATGTTCGACTGTCAAAGGCAGCTGAGAGATCGAGCAACATCAGGAGGCAGGAGTCATGTTCATCTGTGGTCAGGAAAGCATTGCCTATGATGTGTAATGTAACAATCTCCGTACTGCCGGATGATCTGTAGACCTACTAGTTGTCATGCAGGAGATGGTTAGCATTTATGTGACATTGGAGCTGAACACAGACTGCTTTTGTTCAAAGATTTTGCTGCTGAATGGTAGGTGAATGAAAGGCCGGAGGTAGGTGAAGTCAGCAGGGTCTTTTGTAGGTTTCTTTAGGAGTGGGCGGATCTGTCCAATCTTGAGAGCTTCTTGGAATATGCCTTGATTGAGGGAGTCATTAACAGTTGTAAGTAGTAGCAAGAGAGCATCCCCAAAGGGATCTTTGATGAAGTATGATGGTAAGAAATATTCAGTAGAACTGACTTTTATGGAGTTGAGTATGTCAGCAACATCTGAGAGAGAGAGGGCTTTGAAGTTTGACCAGTGCAGGATTCAATGGGTGGGTGTAAGAGATGAATCAGGCTTGGTAGCATTGATGTTTTGCCTGATAACCTTTTTTTTTTTTTTTTTTGCTGAAGAGGTTTATGGTATTGTACTTTTCTGTGGAGTGTGAAATAGGTGAATCTCGCAGGGGGTTGTTGCAGTGATTGATTGTCTTTAACACCGTTCTGCTTATGCTGGTGCCTTTAATAATGGTGTTAGTATAGTACTGTGCTTTGGCTAATATGATGAGCTGTCTGCATGTTGCACAAAGGGACTTAATTATCAAGAGGTCCTCGAGGATTCTGTTTTGCTTTCATTTTCTTTCCTTCTATTGTTGGATCGTTTATTGTCAGCAAGGGGTTTTTGAGTACCAAGGTGCCGAAGGCTTTGGCTTACACTTGCATCTTGTCATCATGTAATTGAAGCGTGGATATTCACATAGCTTTCCAAAATTGTTGGTTACTTAGAAGGGTGTTGGCTTTAGGGATGGAGCTGATAGGATCAGAAATAACTTCAAGCATTAGGTTGTCCATGGAGAAATCATTAAAGGATCTGAAGGTTTGATCTTCTGTCTTGTGTTGACCTACCTCCGACAATAACTGCATTAGAAAGAGTAAAGGGTGCATCAGGTTATAGGATACGATTCATATGACAAATAGTTCATAGTTTCAAGTCTATATGTTATTCCTGCAGTGCTAACAGTTCAAATGACATGGCCATCCTTGTGACAGTTATCTAATTATCCACAGAATGCAAGTTAGAGGCAACGTATCTTGATAACTATTGAGTGAAGGCTACCATCCTCTGATGAATTATCTTTATAATAAAACAACCTTTGAATATATATAAAAGTTGTTAAATCTGTTGGAAACTAAATTATGCCAAATGTCGCCACCATTGGTGTTTATAAAGCCCACTCTGTGCCTCTGTTTACAGTTAAAATATGCTCCTTTTTGTAGGTGAAGTCTGTATATATAACTGATTCACTCATTGAAGAGCATTTCGAAGTTAGTGTGAAAATGAGCACTTATCTTGTGGCCTTCATTGTTTCGGATTTTAAATCAGTCAGCAATATGACAAGGCGTGGAGTTAAGGTAAGTCTGATTTTATATTTTTTTATGTAGGAATTGGCTTTATATTGTGGCTGGCTGGAGAAAAACTGTCATTCATTTATAAGGTATTGTTGTGTAATGATGACCATAGCAAGAGTAATTATCAGATTCATTTTCTTATGGGGATCACAGATTGAATGACTAATTTAATTTCACTTTAAACACAGATAATCAAAACGATTCATCTGATGATATCCTGATTTACATCTTAGACTAACAACAATTATACCTGTTTTTAGGGTTTTCCCTCTTTTGAGAAATATTGCATGCAACAAGGTGCTTGGAGCTTACCATTTATTGGATTCATTGTCCCTTGCTCACTTGGCCACTGGATTCAAGGTAGCCTGGCTGATGAGGATTATGAATCCGAAACCGGTCCCAGGATGCTTGTTTCCGGTCCAGGTAAGACATAGCTTGGGTGTTCGGGCTGGACTGTTCCCATGAGGCACAGGGTCAGACTGATTTGCATATGGCCATGTCTGAACTGGGGTGGCTGAGTGAGCTAAAGAATGATGATGGATTAAACCCAGATCAGTTGACTGTGTGTGAGTGTTTGATTTACTCAAACGCTCCTTCCATCATCCCCTTTTGTTTCGCTTTGTTCGCCCTAAGTTGGCAGGGTATGCTCAGACGTGAGTCCCTTGCTCACTTGACCACTGGATTCAAGATTGCCTGGCTGATGAGGATTATGAATCCGAAACCGGTCTCAGGATGCTTGTTTCCGGTCCAGGGAAGACATGGCTTGGCAGTTCGGGCTGGACTGTTCCCATGAGGCACAGGGTCAGACTGATTTGCATATGGCCATGTCTGATCTGGGGTGGCTGAGTGAGCTAAAGAATGGTGATGGATTAAACCCAGATCAGTTGACTGGGGGTGAGTGTTTGATTTGCTCAAACGCTTCGTCCATCATCCCCTTTTGTTTCTCTCTGAGGAGCAGGGCGGGAGGTACGTTCTTGAAATGTGGACATTGATAACTGATACACATGACTAGACATACCGTGATGCCTTACATGTCTTGAGTTTTTTTTCTTGTTTAACGTACCCTCAACCTGTAATGACACCCCTTTGCCGAAATGTAATTGGTCTCATTTGGTCGATGTACTCCTCACTGTCCCAAGGAACCCCACACATTCCTGGACTGAATGCTTATTGGAATGAGTGCCATAGACCAGATGCTCGCTCTGCAGGGGATGTACGCCGAATACTGCTAACATAGCGAACTGTTGTTGACTACATATATCTCTGTACATCTGTGGTTTTTCTTTTGGCTCTTTCTTTTCTAGAAGGAAGATGAGTTTACCCTGTAACACCATTGCTTTGTCACGTAATCTCAATAAGAAATGCAATAAAAGATATTCAAACAAAAAAATAGCCTCCATGCATCTATTAAGGATTGTTGTTTGATGTCGAAGTAAATTGAGAATGCATAAGAGAGGGATTAAACTTGTTTTTAGAATTGCAGTCAATTATAGGATCAACAACCGTATTACAATTACCCCCTACCAGTAGATAATCATCTTTATAAGTCATCAATTTAGACAATATTTCAGGCCATAAGGAATTATTAGGGGAGGAAGGTGCGTAAAGATTAAAAAGAGTAATAGGAATTTTATTAATTATTAGCGAAACAGATAACCATCTGCCTAAGCCATCTTTGTCCTGTGATAGTAGCTGTACATCTAGGCGCTTATGACACAGAATGTCAACACCATTGCGTTTACCATCACCTAGGGAACCAAAAACATGGCCTACCCATTGTCGTTTAAGTTGAGCTATTTCTTCATCCAAAATATGAATTTCCTGCAACAAAGCAATGTTGCATTTTGAATTAGAAAGATAGGTTAGTACTCACTGACGTTTTATAGGAGAACCTAAAAACATTCCTAGAAAGAATTTGTAATGCCATCTATTTAAACATTAAATACAATAAATAGACAAAATAACTATTAATAATAATTAAATAAAACAGAAATATATACATAGTATAAAATCCAAAAAACAAGAATACATTTCTTTGCAAAAAATGAATAACATATGGAGTAAAAACTGGTATTATGTAAAAGGAGCATATAAGGAAAAAATTATATGAAATGGAGAATGAATAGAAAATTAATAGAAAAGGAGGAACAAAGATATAATGAAGAAGAGCCAATGTCGGAACAGAGATAGATAAAGAAGAAAGAAAAAAGGAAGGAGAAGAAGTTAAGACTATACACAGAAAAGACAAACAAATACACTAAAACAAGACATACCCAAAATTAGGGTGGTGAAAACACATAATGAGGATGTCACCTTTCGGTCACAAGAAGGGAAGGAGCCAAGACTAGAGGGCGACTGTTTATCTATTTTATTGCGGTTTACAGACTGTAGAACAACAAAACAAAGTCTTTCAGTCAGACACGGGGTCGGTGGCAGATTTGTAGTCCTCAGGGCACTTCCTTGGTCGGGGTCCAGGACACTCCAGCACATGGAAGAAAAGAAAAGAACGTGGCTTTTAGTGGTTTGTTCCGTTTACTAGAAACTCTCGGAATAGGGAGGGTGTGAGGGATAAAGCAAGGAACACCACCACATTCAGTGAGTTGTGCACGGCTTTGCTAAACGAGGTCCCCAGTGCTTGCACGGTCCCCTATCCGGTCCCTCCCTTCTTAAAGTTCAACAAAGAACCCAAACGAGCACGCACCTGGGAGAGCCACGCGTCCTCCTTCGCGTGGCTGGGCGAAACGCGGTGTCGTTGGCCTCCTGGCTTTACTGCTGCCTCCGTCCGCTCCTCCTCGGTTGCCGGTCCGGCACCTTCTCTGCTCCTGGTGTCGTCCACGTCCAAGGATTCCGTCTCCACGGTGCTTTCCGCCTTCCCGGTCGCGTGGTTCTCCTGGCGTCTCACTTCTTCCTCCCACGACGGAGACACGGCGTCTTCCGGGTCTCTCCTCATATGGTGAGAGGCCCCTCCTGATAGGCCCGAAAAGTCAGGTGGTTCCGATGCGCAGCCTTCGTCACGAACACAAAGGCTATCCTTAAAGGGCCCGTAGTAATCCGCCTGTTGAGGAGACGGACAACCAGTTAGCCCTGCCGGGGCTGAGCATGGGACCCCCTGACAAATCCCTCCCCTAGACTTTTCCCGTTTGGGGGAAAGTGGATAGCGGGACAAGTAGTCAGCATTCGTTTGAGCCGTACCCTGACGGTGACATACTTCAAAGTCGTACGGTTGTAAGGACAGAAACCAACGGAGGATGCGCTCATTGCGTCCTTTGTTCCGCTGGAGCCACTGCAAAGGGGCATGGTCAGAGTACAGCGTAAAACGCCGACCATCCAGATAATAATGAAGCTTTTCAATGCTCCATTTCACTGCAAGGCACTCCTTTTCTATCGTGGGATAGACCGTCTCTCTGGGGAAAAGTTTCCTGCTTAAGTACAGAATAGGACGTTCCCTCCCCTCCTGATCCAATTGAGACAGAACAGCCCCCAGTCCCACCCCGGAAGCATCCGTTTGTAGATAGAAAGGTTTGCCAAAGTCAGGTGTAATCAGGACTGGAGACGAGGAGAGAACATCTTTCAGTGCCTGAAAGGCGGTCTGAGCTTGGGAAGAGGGTTGCTTGAACGGAACAGAAGAGGCAGTTTTCTTTAACATATCCGTCAAAGGGGCTGAGAGCGTGGCAAAGTGTGGTATAAACCGTCGGTAGTAACCAACCAAACCAAGAAAGGCACGGAGATCTCGCCTATTTTTAGGAAACTCCTGTTGTTGTATAGCCTTCACTTTTTCTTGTTGTGGAAACAACTGGCCGTTACCCAGCATGTACCCTAGGTACTTCACTTGAAGTCCCAAAGGGCAAGGGCAAGACAGTGAAATGAAAGAGACCATCAGGGGTGGTGAACGCTGTCTTTTCCTGATCTTTCGGAGAAAGAGGCACCTGCCAATAACCTTTGGTGAGGTCAATGGTTGTTATGTATTGAGCTTCCCCAAGGCGTTCTATCAGCTCATCTACCCTTGGCAAAGGATATCCGTCTTGTTTTGACACTTTGTTCACTGCTCTGAAGTCAATGCAAAATCTCTTACTTCCGTCAGGCTTTGGCACCAATACCACTGGAGAAGACCAATTGCTTTTAGAGGGGACTATGATCCCGGCTTCTAACATTTTCTGTGCCTCCTCTTTTATCACTGATCTTCGTGCTTCGGGGACCCGATACGGTTTCTGTTTTACAACTACCCCCGGAGCTGTCGGGATATGGTGTTCAGCCAAGGTGGTTCGACCTGGCTGATCCGAGAATATGGCCTGGTGGGTTAGCATCAGCTCCTTCAGTTCACTTTTCTTAAGATTTGTAAGGTCGGAATTTACCACAGCATGCTCGATGGTATGAGCAGGCGGTGTCGCTAATGACACTGAGACATGTGATTTCGGAGGGGCACCCAACCACTTCTTCAAGATGTTAATGTGGTAAATCTGGGTTCGGGAAGGAGATAGTTTCAGCGCATATGTGGTCCTACCTATTTTCCTGACGACCTGGAAAGGTCCCTGCCACTCCTTCCGAAGTTTGTGAGTAGAAGTAGGAAGAAGGACCAAAGCCCAATCACCTATGTCCAACTCTCTCCACTTCTTGCCTTTATCATAAAAGGTCTTTTGTCTGTCTTGAGCTTTCTCTAGGGTTTCATAGGACAGGGTCCGTAGCTTGTGTAACCGGGATTTCAGCTGCTGGGAATAGTCCAACAATTCTTCAGCATCTTTTGAGCTTGTCTTTTCCCAACTATCCCTGGTTATTTCTAACAATGTACGGGGTTTCCTACCAAACAGTAACTCGAAGGGGGAAGTCCCTAAACTGCTTTGGAACTGGCTTCTTAACACATAAAGTGCCAACGGTAGAAGTTGGTCCCACTGTTTACCGTCTCCTGTCAAAAGTTTCTTTAGAGTGGTTTTTATTAACCCGTTGTAGCGTTCAACCAGACCATCGGTTTGTGGATGGTACACCGAGGTACGCAGATGTTTCACATTGAGGAGATTACACACTTGTTTCATGAGGCGAGACACGAACGGTGTCCCTTGGTCAGTTATAAGATCTTTAGGGAATCCCATCCGTGCAAACAATTCAACCAATTTTTGGGAAATGGCGCTAGTGGTAGCTGCTCGTAATGGGAATGCCTCTGGATAACGAGTCGCATAGTCAACTATTACCATAACGTATTGGTAACCTCTATGTGACTTCGGTAAAGGGCCTATGATGTCTACCCCTATCCTTTCAAAAGGTTTCCCTATGATTGGAAGTGGAACAAGGGGAACCTTAGGTGGGATGTACGGGTTCCTCTTCTGACAAATCTGGCATTCCTGGCAGTATTTCTTCACTTGTGCATACACCCCGGGCCAATAGAAATGCTCAATGATGGAATTAGTAGTCTTTTCGGCACCAGAATGACCTGCTAATAGATGTGCATGAGCATAAAACATTACTTGCTCACGGAACAGGGTAGGTACTATTAGTTGTGGAGTGGCCTGACTCTGCCCTACTCTATACAGAAGACCGTTTTGTTCAATAAAACAAGGATAAGTAGGGGGGTTCTGATTCTTATTGTCCTGTGCGTTTTGCCAGGCAGAGGCCAATGAGGCATCATTTAGCTGAGCAGCCCTAAAGTTGGTATCGGTAGACCAAGGTTCTTCCGCTAACAGACCCTCCCTGACCCCACTCCTACCTTGTTTCTCTAACACTTCTGTCATCAGAGTAGAAAACCACTTATTGTCTGTACCTATAATGAGTGGTTCGGGTAGATTAGGAAGGACTCCTACTTCACACTGTACTTGGGTTCCCTTTTCTGTTGTTATCGTGACCCTGGCTAGGGAGTAAGTACGTATGTCCCCGTGTACACATTTTATCCTTACACTACGGTCCAAGAGCAAGGAGGAACTGTTCAGGGCGTTTTTCTGTATCACGGAATGGCGACACCCAGAGTCCAACAGGGCACGGGTTTTCTTACCGTCTACCAAGACACTTACATAAAAGGCTGGACCAGTCTCTTGTGCATACAAGAGGGCACGTGGAGCATACCCCACCTCCATGGGCTCTTCCTCCTTCTCTTTCTTTTTACGGCAGTACTTGGCAATATGTCCCCATTCGCCGCATTCATAACACTGAGGACTTGTAAAGACCGGTGGTTCGGGCTTCAAAGGTCTAGGTTTTATAGGAGGAGGCTCGCTTTGAGGTTTGTATGGTTTTTTCTCAGGTTTCGTAAGGTTTTTGTTAACAGGTTTTTCGGATTCTCGGAAGACAGGCCTGGTTTGGGCTCTTGCATAGGAATTAGCCATTTCAATGGCGTGCTCTAGAGTCAACCCTGCGTGCTGTCGAAGCCACCGTTGTGTGCCATAGGGCAATGCTTCAAGAAATTGTTCCAAATAAATCTTATTCATTACATTATCGATATTCCCCTCTTGTGGTTTTAACCACCTATCTGCTGCATCTTTCAGCTTATAGAAAAGAGTTTTGGGAGCATCAGTTGGGGTTCCCCTCTCCTGTCGAAACTGTAAACGATGAGTCTCATCATCGACTCCCAGTCTATCAAGGATTATTTGTTTCACATGTCCATAGGCCGCAGTACCGTCCTTATTGGCCAACTGATAAGCTGCCTGGCTTCTCCTGTAAGGAGAGGTGCTAGATAAAAGGGCCATCTCTCACCCGGCCAGGCACTAGCGCGGGCTGCCCTTTCAAAATTTAGGAAGAAGGAAACAGGGTCGTCTCCGGGAACATATTTTTGGAGCGGCACGACTGCCCCGGGTGGGTGTGCGGCTCGACTTTGTCCCAAAACAGCCAACAGCTGCGTTTGTCCCTCTGAGAGTTTAGTAAGGTGATCAGCCTGTGTCTGTATGGACGCAGTGAACGTAGCTCTATCACTGTCCGCTTGTTCGTTAGACCGGTTAATTGCCCACTCTAGCTTGGACTGGCCTTCGCTCAATTGATTTAGTAAGGTCTCCATCTTGTTTAACTCAGATGGAATGTCTCCTGGCTGGCTCGCCACTTGTCACCTTTCGGTCACAAGAAGGGAAGGAGCCAAGACTAGAGGGCGACTGTTTATCTATTTTATTGCGGTTTACAGACTGTAGAACAACAAAACAAAGTCTTTCAGTCAGACACGGGGTCGGTGGCAGATTTGTAGTCCTCGGGGCACTTCCTGGGTCGGGGTCCGGGACACTCCAGCACATGGAAGAAAAGAAAAGAACGTGGCTTTTAGTGGTTTGTTCCGTTTACTAGAAACTCTCGGAATAGGGAGGGTGTGAGGGATAAAGCAAGGACCACCACCACATTCAGTGAGTTGTGCACGGCTTTGCTAAACGAGGTGCCCCAGTGCTTGCACGGTCCCCTATCCGGTCCCTCCCTTCTTAAAGTTCAACAAAGAACCCAAACGAGCATGCACCTGGGAGAGCCACGCGTCCTCCTTCGCGTGGCTGGGCGAAACGCGGTGTCGTTGGCCTCCTGGCTTTACTGCTGCCTCCGTCCGCTCCTCCTCGGTTGCCGGTCCGGCACCTTCTCTGCTCCTGGTGTCGTCCACGTCCAAGGATTCCGTCTCCACGGTGCATTCCGCCTTCTCGGTCGCGTGGTTCTCCTGGCGTCTCACTTCTTCCTCCCACGACAGAGACACGGCGTCTTCCGGGTCTCTCCTCATATGGTGAGAGGCCCCTCCTGATAGGCCCGAAAAGTCAGGTGGTTCCGATGCGCAGCCTTCGTCACGAACACAAAGGCTATCCTTAAAGGGCCCGTAGTAATCCGCCTGTTGAGGAGACGGACAATCAGTTAGCCCTGCCGGGGCTGAGCATGGGACCCCCTGACAGAGGATGACACCACTGACCAGATTACTGAGGGTGTGTCGGGGGGGGGACACACTCCAACCAAAACGGACCAGGAATCACAAGGGCCAAAAAACGGGTAGTCGCACCTAACATAGGAAAAAATATGGGAAACATGAAAAGTGAACAATCCAAATTTAACTGCAGATAAAACATGAAATTATACTAAATGTCTGAAAGAGAGAATAAAAAAAATGGTAATAACACATAATAACTTCATACAGTAGGAAGTCTGGTAACATCCATGGCCTCTTGTCTACAATTGTCTATAAAGCGCTGTAGCAACACAGGATCTTCATAGTTGGTTGTCTTGTTCTTATATGTTACTTTAAACATACATGGGTGAAACAGGCCAAATCTGGCATTAAGATTCCGCAGTTCTGGTCTCAAATCCAAAAACCTCTGTCTCCTATCCGCAGTCTCTTTAGCATAGTCCTGTGAAAATAAAAGATCAGAGCCCTGCTAGAATATTCGACCTTTGCTTTTGGCCGCTTGCAGAACTTTCAGTAAGTCAGTACATTCTAGGAAATAAGTGATAACACCTCTTGGTTTGGTAGATAAAGTTGTAGAGTGTGGGCTATGACCCAATCAATATGCTCTCTGAACATTGAGTAAAGGAGTGTCAAGCATGCCAAGAATTTTTGGAAGAAATGACTTAAAGAATGAAATAAGGTCTGAACCTTCTAGACCTTTTATCAGCCCATATATATGTACGTTGCTACGCCTGTTGCGTTTTTCAAGATTTTCAATTTGCTTTTTAAGAGTTGTAATTTCTGATTGCATACTAGGAACCTGGTTTACTACAACTTGTATAGAGTCGATTTTGCTCCACGTGCACCACCTTATTATCCATATTGAACCATCTATCATCTAAGGATTGCAGACGATTATTGGTTTGCTCCAGGTACAGGCGAAGTCCTCGAATCTCCTCAAGAAGGAAATCCAAAGAAATGGCTGGAGGAGAAGTGACAGTAGATGGGGATACTTTTTAATACATTTGCCAAATGACAGAACAGAGGAGACCGTTGGTTTGGTTATGAGCTTAGTAGTTGGAAGTGGAAAATTAGACGAAGATGTTGGTTCGAGGCATGTGGGCTGCTGAATTCATATCTGTGCATAGATCGCCGCCTAATGTTGGGTCCGGATGATTGCACATTGTTGTCCTGGAAGAGTCTTCGAAGTATCACGAGATAGGTGGCTCCTCCCCTGGACTACAGTGCGCATGGGCATCCTCTCCATCCTCAGATTGTTTTTTTCCGCCTTTGGGTTCGGATGTAATTTCTAACTCTGAGTTTGGAATCGATTAAAAACTTTTCTATAAGGCCAATAGGCCTTCGGGGTCATCGGTATTGTTATTCGGTCGGTGCCGACAACTTTATTCCTGTTTTTTTCTACTCAGAACGTCGAATCGTGGCGCGTGGCCTTTTCGACACCAAGGGACCGATCGTCGATGGAACGAATTCCATTCAAAAGATGCCCCAACTGTAACTCGCAATATCCACACATAGTTAAACACCCTGTGTGTAACAAGTGTTTATCTCCAGAACACAATGAAGCCGACTGCTTAGCTTGTGCACAATTTCGATCAAAGAAGACACTTCGGATTCGAAGAGCAGCGAGGCAAACGATGCAGAAGCCAGCGCCTGACCCGGAAAATATCTTTGAAGACGACGAAGAGGTCGTCGAAGCTGAAGACTCAGATCAGCAGTCGGAGCAGGGGTCGGAACATGATTCCAACTACTACGTCGACGAAGAAGAAGAAGAAGACATCGTCGAGGTAGGGGACGACGATCCAGGCATCGAAGCCGTCGAGGACGACTCCGGCGAGGACACTGGGCCAACCGTGAGTATGGAGCCCCAGTACATTTACTGATACGCTTCCAGAAGCTCAGGTCGAGGCATCGCTGGAAGGCCTTAACCAAGATCATAACATCGATTCTATAGCTCCGCAATTCAGCCCGGCTAAGAATATAAGACAAGAGCCATCGGTGCAACATTACCCTACCTTGGTAAAATCAAAACCGAAAGTAATGGAACCAAAACATAAACCGAAACTGATAGACTTTACAGTCTTCGGACCGAGAGGAGTGGATCCATCGGAGCCGGGCAAAAAAAAAATTGACATCGACCCGGCTGGGTCGCATATAAGGGATGTCGAGCCGAGAGCCAGTACACCCATGGCCACGCCTAAGCTAAAGGCCGTCGAACCGACGAGATCGATGTCGACACCAGGCAACACAAACAAAGGACTCCAGCAGAAGACGGTTGTCGAACCGAAACAGAAAGTCGACAAACCAAGGCCGGTGCACACAAAGACACTCGAGCCGAAGGCTAGGATCGAAACGAAGGGGTCGGTCGAGCCGAGGCAGCAAAACATCGCTCCGAAGCAGCACGCTCCGAAGACGACACAAGGCCAAAAAGTGGTTATCGAACAAACGAGAACAGTCGGGTCTATAACAATTACGGCTCCGAAGAAGTTCATACAGACTAAAAAGACTGTTGATACACAGAAGTCCCTCGGACCGATAAAATTTGGACTTCCAACACACGTGAGCTCAAGAGCGGTCGAACCAACAACGGAAATCGAACCGACACAAACAAAAAAGGCGATAACGGGGAGAAGAGCTCAAGCACCTGAAGAGCAAGAGCCCTCGACAGATGAACAGTCAAAACTGTATGTTCACCCCGATACTGGCAGAGTTACCCTATTAAAGAGGAAAATCAGACCAGACCTATAAGATACCACTCTGAAACCTATAAGATACCACTCAAAAAGAAAAGAGACTCTTCTACATCTCCAACTCTCTTTGAGCCTATCAGACCACATGTGCAAGAGACTTATACATATTCTCCCACACGCACAGATGAGGATGTGGAATATGAGGATAATGAACTGTACAATTATCCGGTGGACAATGACCAGGACAACCGGAATCAACCATGGTCTGACCCTGTGGATCCTGCAGACTCTCAGCCCATTCTAGACAATACTGCATACCCTGTTAAAACTTCGCCTACAGAGGACACAGCTGCTTTCAATGCATTGATAGAGAGCAGCATACAATCACCACGTGGAAATGCATGCAGACCCCATTGAGGAAGACTTCCTCTTTGACACTTTCAACACTTCTGAAAGATCAGTCAAAACATTGCCAATGTTAAAAGGGGTGCTTAAACACACAGGGGACATATTTAAGGAAACAACCAGGGCACGGGTCATTAACCCCAGAATAGAGAAGAAATATAGGCCAGCTGCCTTTAGACTCTTTGGTAGTATCCAATGCATGTAAACGTGCTAATTCTCAGACTACTGGCGAGGCTCCACCTCTAGACAAGGAGTCTAAAATTCTGGAGGCTTCAGGCAAAAGGGTAGCTGCTCAAGCAGCTAACATATGGAGAATTTCAAACACAAAAGCCCTATTAGCCAGTTATGACAGGGCACACTATGACACACTAGAGAAAATTCTCCAGCATCTACCTGACCTTTATAAGGAACAGGCAGAGTTCCTAATACAAGAGGGAAAGCTAATATCTAACGCCTCCATCAAATGTGCGCTAGATGCGGCAGACACAGCAACCAGGGCTATCAATACCAGTGTCATGCTTCGAAGACATGCGTGGCTCCGCATCTCTGGGTTTAAAAATGAGGTTCAGAGCACTTTACTTAATCAACCTGTAAACTCTGATTATTTGTTTGGTCCTAATGTGGAGACAATATTAGACAAATTGAAGAAGGATACTGAGACAGCCAAGTCTATGGGAGCCTTGCAGTCCCAACAATACAGAGGCGGCTCCTTTCGTCGCTCCGGCAACAGAGGAGCTGCAAGAGGAGGCTCAACACAGCAAACCTCATACAACAAAGGGAACACGCAAACCACCTACAACAAAAACAGTAGAGGTGGATACTGTGGCAATAACAACAAGGGTAGAGGACAAGGGAATAACACCACTAGATCCTCTACCAATACCAAACAGTGACTTCTTGTCACTACCCCAGACCATGCAACACCGGTCGGGGGAAGATTACAGCAGTTCCTGCCAGTCTGGGAAAACATAACTACAGACAGGTGGGTGAGGCAAATTATCCAGCATGGCTATTGCCTAGAATTAACCTCCACACCACCCAACATACCTCCGAGACACCGTCCTATGTCCGCAGAACACCTACACTTATTGCAGCAAGAAGTCATCAGCATGCTCCAAAAAGGGCCATAGAACTAGTACCCGTAGAACACCAGGGTACAGGAGTGTACTCACTGTACTTCCTAATCCCCAAGAAGGACGGGTCTCTCAGACCAATTCGACCTCAGGCCCCTAAACCAATACATCTTATCAGAGCATTCCACATGCTCACTCTACAGCAGGTATTACCACTGTTGCGTCAAGGAGACTTCCTCGCAACACTAGACCTCAAAGACGCATATTTCCATATACCGATACACCCAGCACACAGGAAATATCTCAGGTTTACAATACAAAATCAGCACTACCAATTCAAAGTCCTTCCTTTTGGGGTGACAACAGCCCCAAGAGTATTCACAAAGTGCCTAGCGACAGTAGCTGCACATCTGAGAAGACAGCATATTCATGTCTATCCATATCTGGACGACTGGCTAATACAAGCACAGTCAGCCCAGCAATGTGCCAGCCACATGTCACGCACTATTCACCTCCTGCACAGTTTAGGTTTCTCGCTGAACTACCCAAAGTCCCATCTTCAGCCTGCCCACGTACAACAGTACCTGGGAGCGACTATAGACACTATGGCAGCAAAAGCACAGCCAAATTCTGCCAGAATAAACAGCATTCAGACGCTGATCCAAAGGTTCAGGCCCCAACACTCGCTCCCAGCCCGAGTGTTTATGCAACTAATAGGCATGATGGCCTCATGCATTTTCATAGTCCCTCACGCGAGACTACACATGCTTCCGCTGCAGGAGTGCCTAGCACGTCAGTGGAACCAGGCTCAAGGACAATTAAACGACCTAGTGTTGGTGACCAGTCGTGTATACAACTCTCTGCATTGATGGAATCCACAAAACCTTTGCAAGGGACGACTGTTCCAAGAGCCTGTACCACAAATAGTCTTGACGACGGACGCATCCCTGATAGGGTGGGTAGCCCATGTCCTCCACCACACAGTGCAGGGCTTATGGACCACGCAGCAAAAGAAAATGCACATCAACCTACTGGAGCTGATGGCAATTTTTATGGTAATGAAAGCGTTCAAAGTACATCTGTGCAACAAGACCGTGTTGATCCGGACGGACAACATTACTGCAATGTACTACATACAGAAACAGGGAGGAACACACGCCCCACAGCTGTCACATCTAGCTCAGAGCATATGGAAGTGGGCCATTCAGAGAAACATTTTTCTCATGGCGGAACACCTCCCAGGCAAGGACAATCAAATAGCGGATCTTCTCAGCAGACACAGCCAACAGGTGCACGAGTGGGAGATTCATCCCACTGTGCTTCAACCATACTTCCAACAGTGGGGACAACCAGAGATAGACCTGTTCGCCACAAAACAAAACGCAAAATGCCAATACTTTGCCGCAAGGTTCCCACACCCGCAGTCTCAGGGCAATGCGATATGGATGATCTGGTCAGGCAAATTTGCCTTCGCTTTTCCACCAGCACCGTTGATACCGCTAGTGGCATGCAAACTGCGCCAGCATTCCATGACGCTAATCCTGGTTGCTCCAACATGGGCGAGGCAACCGTGGGACACCACGTTCCTAGAACTTTCAATGGTGCCTCATCAAAGACTAAGACTAACACCCAGTCTCTTAACGCAGAGCCATGGAGACATTCAGCACCCAGATCCGCAGCAGCTGCACCTTGCAATCCGGCTCCTGAAGTCCTAGAGTTTGGCTACCTGAACTTACCTCCTGACTGCATGAACATTATCAAAGAGGCAAGGAGACCTACCACAAGTGCATGCTATGCGGCAAAGTGGAAACGTTTTGTCATTTATTGTAACAACAATGACATAAACCCACTAGACACATCAACTCAAAATATCATATGCTATCTTTTGCACCTACACGGCTGCAATCTAGCCTATACATCCATAAGGATATACTTAGCTGCCATAGCAGCTTACCTTCAGAACAGGCAGCACCTTTCGCTATTCAGAGTGCCTGCAATTAAAGCATTCATGGATGGGCTCAAGCGAGTGATCCTCCCAAGACACCCACCTTCACCTGTCTGGAACCTAAACGTTGTTTTAACCAGACTAATGGGACCACCTTTTGAACCTTTACACTCGTGTGAAATACAATTTTTAACATGGAAGGTGGCTTTTCTCATAGCGATTACTTCGCTTAGAAGAGTTAGCGAGCTGCAAGCCCTAACTATTCAAGAGCCATTCTTCCAAATTCAGGCAAATAGGATCGTGCTTAGGACACACCCTAAATTCATGCCAAAAGTGGTATCCCACTTCCACATCAATCAAAGAATAGAACTACCAGACTGGGCTCCTTTTTCCGGCTAATTACCTTCCCCTCCTGTAACGACTGGTCCCGAAACCTGCCCCCTTGCCCATGTGATGACATTTCACCTCAATCCAATATCCATTCTATACTTTTCTGTAAATACTATCTAGTTCCTAGAAAATCCTTACTGAGACCATTATTGAAGACCTGGGGTCTGCGGTCTTGTAAAGACGCTTTTGACCGATTACAACAACTGGAGAATAGGGATGTGATACTTATTATTGAAAAGCTCTTGAAATTGCTGCTAAAATTTAGGAACTCGTTACGATGGGACATATGAATTTGCATACTTATTTATTGTTCTTTGAACTTTTTTAAATATTGTTTTTATGGAAAATGTTAACTCCTCTGCTCCCTGAAGTTATGTTTTTCTTTTGTATTTATATCTGGATTTTAATTATAAATTGATTAATGTAATGTATGCTTTTATGATATCCTTGTGATAACCGAATAAAGCTTATTTTGATTTGATTTGAACTACCAGTGTTCTTCCCAAATCCACAGTCAGTACCTAAAAGGGCTCTACACACACTAGATGTGAAGAGGGCTCTCCTATATTACATAGACAGGACAAAAGATTTCAGGAAGACAAAACAGTTGTTGGTTGCCTTTTCACCACAACACAAAGGCAACCCCATTTCTAAATCTGGGTTAGCCAGATGGATAGTTAAGTGCATTCAAATATGTTATCTGAAAGCAAAATGCACTTTAACAGTTCCCCCAAGAGCGCATTCTACACGCAAACTGGGGGCATCCATGGCTTTCCTAGGAAACATTCCTCTAGAGGAAATATGTAAAGCAGCCACATGGACTACCATACATACTTTCACAAAACACTATTGTGTAGATGTACATTCCAAACAGCAAGCTGCTGTAGGACAGGCTGTTCTGAAAACTCTGTTTCAGACTGCTGCAGCTGGCACAGGTAGCCACCGCTAGGGGAGAGACTGCTATACATTCTATGCACAGATATGAATTCAGCAGCCCACATGCCTCGAACGGAATATGCTACTTACCAGTATGCATCTGTTCTTGGCATGTAGGGCTGCTGACATTCATATCGCCCACCCTCCTCCCCGGTGCCTGTCGCAGCTGTAGCATTCATTCTTACTCTTACTTTCTTGCATGCACATCTCTTACTGTACCACACTCCATCTCTGCCACAATGGCGAAAAACAATCTGAGGATGGAGAGGATGCCCATGCGCACTGTAGTCCAGGGGAGGAGCCACCTATCTTGTGATACTTCGAAGACTCTTCCAGGACAACAATGTGCAATCATCCGGACCCAACACTAGTCGTCGGTCTATGCACAGATATGAATGTCAGCAGCCCTACATGCCAAGAACAGATGCATACTGATAAGTAGCATATTCCTTCTACCCACTGCTGGGGGCATGGTATTTTTAGGTCTCTCCATGTTGGGACAAAGGATATTGAACGGAATATAATATTCCAATGGAGGTGCCGAAGTGAAAATGCATCTTACTGACTTTGTTCTCCCCATAAACAAAACAGATGGAAAAAATGGCACTTCAACAAACTTGCATGAAGTAATAGAAATCCGCCCTCTCTTATAGTGATGTGTAGTTTGCAAACTGTATTTCAATTGTATGCAAAGAAGCAGAATATTTTACACTTCACATAAAGAAGTTATCTTGTAATTATCTGCCTTGGGGAACGTTCACTGAAGGGAAATGCCATTTGAATCCCTGTCAGAAAAAACTGACCCAATAAACAAATCAGCTCAAAAATTGTTTCCCAGTACATTCCTTCCACTAGCAATGCTCTTTGGAAACCAAATACATGTCAAAGTATTGCGAATGATACACAATTGATGGACGGAATGCAGGACAAATCAAAACATTCACCCCCAGTCAAGAGATCTGGGTTAGATCCATCATTAGTTTGCTCACCATGCCACCCCAGTTTAGACCTGGTGACATGCAAATCAGTCTTTACCCTGTGCCTCATGGGAACAGTCCAGCCGAACTGCCAAGCCAGGTCCTCCCTGGACTGAAAACAAGCCTCCTATGACTGGTTTCAGGGTTTCACCCCTCTTCAGCCAGGATAGCTTGATTCCAGTGGCACAGTGAGCCCAGGACCCACGTCTGCAAAAGTATTGCGAGGCAACTGAAATGCCCTCAAAACCGGATGCTCATGAGAGGAAATCTAGTTTGTATATGTAAAAAGAAATGGGTATCCCCGACTAGAGTTCCTAATTCGGGATGGGTATGGTATTTGAAAGAAAAGTAATTAGGAACTAGATTTAAATAAAGGACAGGGACGGACAAGTGACAGCAAAAACTATAAGGAACCGAAGTGCATGGTACAAAATTATGGCTTTTATTTTATTCAATTGTCATTATGATAAAAAACATCATTACTTTATAATAAATTATCATCGTGTGCATGCCTCCACTATACATGTGACTTTTAATCTTCATATATATACACATTATTGTGTCCTTAGTGTAATTCAGAGCTTTTCAAAGAAAATTGATTTTGACTTGAAAGCTGTGTGGAAGCTTGTTTTAACACACTGTACATAAAAACATGGCTAAGTATGACATCTACGCGCGTTTCGGCTGAGGGCCTTCATCAGGGAGCCATGTGAGTATCCAAGTGAACCTATGCACATAGAAAGATATAAACAATAGCAGTGCTTGTCAGTGTCCGTGAAATGTCCTAAATATTTACATGTTAAAAAACAGAGAGAAATATTGTGATACATTTATACAGTGATACAAAACATGACAATAGTGTCCTAAAAGTACTCAAACCTGTCCTATTATTTACAATTATATACAGTTTGTTGCCCATTTAGACTAGTACATATATGCTTACATATAAATGGTATTAGTACTAATTTGTTGCATAGAGGCTTTGCTATATTGGAACATTATTATGCAATATGCTTCAGGGTAGGGAGGGTGGAATGGAGAAGGGCACATGAGATGATTGTCTATACAACATTCTAAGGAAAAACAGCCATGATCCACCGTACAGACCTATAGTCTCCACTATTGGATCCATTACCGAGCCTCTATCAAAATACATTGATACCATCTTAAGGCCCCATATACCAAAAACTCCATCCCACGTCAAGGACACCAGAGATATCATCAACATCGTGGAATCTCTTACATTTGACCCTGAAAGACAATGGCTAGCCACTATGGATATAGAGGCTCTATATTCAAACATTCCGCAACCGGGAGCCATTAAAGCTGTCTCCTGGTTCATTGACGCCTACCAAATTGACTGCCCGAAAGATTTCATTTTGGACTGCTTAAAAATAGTCCTATCAGAAAATACCTTTGATTTCAATGGCTCCCTTTACCAACAAACCATGGGCGTCAGCATGGGGGCTTCATGTGCGCCCACCGTAGCCAACATTTATATGGCTGAATTTGAGTCCAAATTCATTTACAACGAAATTGCCCCCTTTAGCGAGTCCATTTCATCATGGGCTCGCTACATTGATGATATTTTTTTCATCTGGACCTCAGAAACGGAACCACTATCTACCTTTGTGTCATGGCTAAATTTATGTGATAAGAACATACACTTCACTGTTACATCTAGCCAGACAAATGTGGAGTTTCTAGACATTAATATCATCAGTAAGAACAACCATCTTAGTGTAGACCTGTATGTGAAACCAACTGCCCGCAATACACTACTACACTACACCAGCTATCACCTGAAAACTCAGAAATCCAGCATCCCTTTCAGTCAGTTCCTTCGGGTTCGAAGGAATTGCTCTTCCGTCACAGACTTTGACAGAAGAGCAGCCGAAATGAAACTCAAATTCATATCTCGTGGATACCCCAAACGTCTAGTACGTGATTCATACAAAAGAGCAAGGTTCTTTGACAGACAGCACCTATTAACACCTCAAACCAAAGAACCACAATCCAAAATGGTCTTTGTAACTAGGCACTCTACTATGAATGCAAAGCTTCAACAGATCATATTTTCAAATTGGCACATCCTCAATGCAACAAAACCCAAAGAAAGTCAACTCCCTAAGCCAGTGTTTGCATATAGGAAAAACAAAAACCTGAAAGATCTGGTAGTAAGATCAAGAATGGAACCTAACAAAAAAGCCCTCACACAAAGAACGCTCACTGACTTGAGACCAGTGGTAGGCAACTACAAGTGCCTTGACTGTGCTGCCTGTGAATTTGCAATTGAAACCAAAGAGCTGAATTTCAATAATAACAACATTTGTTCTCAAACTCTAACTAACTGCAAAACCACCAATGTGGTCTATCTCCTACTTTGCCCATGCAACAAGGGCTACGTAGGCGAAACAGCAAGGATGATGTCTACACGTCTATCAGAGCATAGATCAGCCATCCGCACAGGTAAAATACAAGCCCCCCTAGTCAAACACTACCAAGAGGCCAAACACAATTCCAACGATATTCGTTGGTTCATCCTGGAAAAAATCCACAAATCGTCCGGTACACTCAGCACACAGGTACGTAAATGTCGCGAGGTGTATTGGATTTTTACCCTGGACACCTATATAAAGGGGATGAACAACGAAATACCGTGGGACCAAGTACTGAAATACAACCATGGTTAAAAATAGGTTCCTGCATCCCACTAGTTCAGACACTTCCTGACTACCACCTCCATTAAGACACATTGTGCTTCTGTTCACTACCTCATATAAACCCATAAATTCCCCCTTCCCCCCCCGTAAATCTGGATAAACCCATAAGAATCACACTAAATATAGAGCATTAAAGGGTCTATTTCACCCTTCCAATATGTCCGCCCGCTTTCAGTATTGTTCCAGGACGCTATCGCGCACAGTCCGTCATCGATCTTTATGCCAAACTAGACGCGCAAACGTATTGGCCTTTCAAAGCGACTCCCTCGGTTAAAAAATACCCGGCGCCACTCAGTCTCTCCCATCCCTGGCTTTACCTGTACAGACGTCGGCAGACCCCCCTATTGGAAGGCGAACGGAAGGCAACTATCGGGTAAGCACCGGTCCGAACACCGACGCTCGATTAAACAGCGCCCATGCACGCTTCCCAAAATACAGCCTAATAATAACCCTCGGCTTTGTGTCTCTTTTGCCGTGTAGATTCTCTCCGAACCGCCACTAACATGACGGCATCCATCGGCTAAATCCCAGAAGCCCACAGACCCCCATTGCATACACAGTGGACGCAACCAAAAGGTACTTAGCTGTAGATAACGATCCGTTTTTTACCTTCTAAGAAAATATATGCCGGAACAACCTTTCTAATTCTTGTCACTGCTTATGTCTTTTTGACAGACAGATTGTCAGCGCTACACGAAACGTCCAAAGATCCCCATCTAGAGAATTATTGAGCATAACTTGCAGGTACTTATTGGGCCCTCGTGATCTGGACTATTAGCACCCCCATTAGATAACCATTACTAACCGCTTGCCATGAATGTCTCCTGACACATAGGTTACCTGCATACCATTCCCCTGGCGCCAGGAGCACGTAGCCTTTCAACTATATAGGACTATCTTTACAGGTAATATCTCTGCCTTGTCCCACCTATTAGTTCTGACGAGACCAGTATGACCCATATAATCCCTCCCTATGTCCTTTTCATTCAACAGCTCAGAATTCGAAGCTGCCACTTAAATAGTAGGACCCCAACTCAAAGAAACAGAAAAAAACGAGTAAATTACAACAAAGGTACTCATCTACCCTGTAACTTCCTTGTTATACTCTTTGAACATTTACTCTTTGGACCACTAATATTTTCACATTTAATATTTTGTCATCATCTAGTACCCACGTCTCCAACAAAGACAGCTCTACACCTCAGATTACTCTATTTTCCCTTCCTGTGAGAATCTGCACCATCTATCCATCCAGGTACAACCATGGCCCTCTATATGGCTCCGAACTGATCAGTTCTTTCCCCCTCCTCCATCTCCCCTTTTTTCTATCCTTTTTCTTTTATCCCCTATTATCTTCCACACCAATTTTTCCTTCCCTTCCACTATCCTCTCATTCCGATCTGCACAACATCAGTACCCTGTGTCTTTATGTAGTTAGCATTCATACCTTAGAATGTTGTATAGACAATCATCTCATGTGCCCTTCTCCATTCCACCCTCCCTACCCTGAAGCATATTGCATAATAATGTTCCAATATAGCAAAGCCTCTATGCAACAAATTAGTACTAATACCATTTATATGTAATCATATATGTACTAGTCGAAATGGGCAACAAACTGTATATAATTGTAAATAATAGGACAGGTTTGAGTACTTTTAGGACACTATTGTCATGTTTTGTATCACTGTATAAATGTATCACAATATTTCTCTCTGTTTTTTAACATGTAAATATTTAGGACATTTCACGGACACTGACAAGCACTGCTATTGTTTATATCTTTCTATGTGATTAGGTTCACTTGGATACTCACATGGCTCCCTGATGAAGGCCCTCAGCCGAAACGCGCGTAGATGTCATACTTAGCCATGTTTTTATGTACAGTGTGTTAAAACAAGCTTCCACACAGCTTTCAAGTCAAAATCAATTTTCTTTGAAAAGCTCTGAATTACACTAAGGACACAATAATGTGTATATATATGTAGATTAAAAGTCACATGTATAGTGGAGGCATGCACACGATAATAATTTATTATAAAGTAATGATGTTTTTTATCATAATGACAATTGAATAAAATAAAAGCCATAATTTTGTACCATGCACTTCGGTTCCTTATAGTTTTTGCTGTCACTTGTCCGTCCCTGTCCTTTATTTAAATCTAGTTCCTAATTACTTTTCTTTCAAATAGGAAATCTCGTTTGTTCCATTAAGAAGAGACAAAATGGCGGTTGCGAGCTCCGTGAGAAAAACACGCCGCACTTATATGTGAAATAAAGAGCTCATGAATGCTCACCAGGTAACCGGAAACTACATTATGTAATTCAGGGGGCCATCACACATCACACCCCACTCCTGAGGCTAAAATCGGCTGTGTCTGCGAGGAGGTCGACACCCCTCCTGAGCCGGCACAGAGCCTCAGCGGAGAGCGGCCATTTTCTTCTGGCTTCAAGCCACACCCCTCAGCCACATTTATTCTTGAAGACAATCATTTCCTTAGTGAGGGGGAGCATTTATTATAATTCTGTGAGACTACTATGGGTTCAACAGTTATCCGATTATATGCCTACTTGAGGAAGTATTTTTGGGTCTATGCTTTGAAGAACATAATAACAAAAATCAAATCTAGATCCAGCCCATTGGTGATCTGTTTATTGTTTGGAGTTCTACACATGAAATGCTGTAACAGTGTATTAACATTCTTTGATGAGATTGCTTGGGGCGTTCAGTTCACTTTCTCAGGCACAGCCAATACGATTTAAATTTTAGATATACAAATCAAAGTGAAAAAGAGTGTTCCACAGCGGATCAAGCAACCAGCACCTCTATTTTCCAACGTCCCTCAAAATGTTCAGTCTTTGTTGTGCTGACAACCTCCAGGACCTGCTGCGGTTTGGTCCCACTGTAAATCCAGATGAAGACTTTAGAGAAAGAATGGAGGCAGCACCAAGCGTGAAGTAAAACAGGACCACGTTGTATCAAAAAATATATTTTCTTTTATTTTTTCATTTTTAGGACAGCCAACGCGTTTCGCTCCCCAACCATGGTAGCTTCGTCAGGGCAAAGATGTTGGTAGATCTTGATGCGACGCAATAACGTAGACAAGAAAGCTGGCCAATAAAGTAGTAAAGATGCCAATATCAAGATTCCGATATTAGGATAAAGATGTAGACACACGTCACGGGCCTTTAAGTGGATTGCATCAGTAACCAAGGAGGTAATATTTCAATTGCATAACAGTATTGTCGACTTTATGAAGAGCGATGAGCATGTGTGCAGGCCTTGGTAAGCTGCTACCACAAGTGCTCCAAGCTTCGTTTTTCAGCAATGGCCCATGACGGATTTGGTCGAACAGATTGGGTCCGGTCGGGTATGTTTTTAAACGCCCCGCGCGCCAGTCACATGGTCTTTAATTCCTGCTTGCCATGATTGTGATATCTTATCTTTGTGCGAGCTGTAAAAAAGTATATCTTTCAAGCTTCACTGGATGATCCGAAACCACACCTCTATATTTTACTTATTCCCTTCCCCGCTGTGAGATGGGTTCGGTTTTACGTCAGGTTATGTAAACAAAAATCAGACAGCCCTGCATGTGGAACATTCTCCTCTTGATATGTAAAGGATTCTGTTACCCTCTAGTCCTTGATAGATCCAAGCTTCAGAGGTATATCAGTAAACTAAATATTTGTTTAAATTGTTTATAGAGGAGACTAAATAAGAGCATTTGGATTTAGGAAAATGTAATCTGGATAAAAAGAACTACGTGCATCACCTCATAGGATGGATGGTTGGAAATTCATGAATAGTAGGTTGGATACTTATCTTAGCAAAGGGGTCATTACTTTGCCGTGGGTGGATGGCGGACATAATTATCCAAGGGGTCCAAATCAACTCCAAATGTATATTTATAATATTGAGCTTTTCACTTGAGTTGACCGAGTATCACACATTACTCACAAATTAATATGAAGATAAGACATGTCAACATTTGTATTCTGTGAGGCACAAATGCCACTTAATAAACAGTATTAGTTCAGTTTAGTGTTGTATAATTCTAAAATGTACTGCATGTTTAGTACGGCCTGTACATTATCAGGCAAGAGTTAATGTGCGTGCATAGAGTGGTTATATCAAGTTATGGATACGTCTTCACTCTAAAATTATACATTCTTCTATAATCTAGGTATCCGTGTATACTGCTCCAGACAAGATAAATCAAGCTGATTACGCATTGGATGCTGCCGTCAAACTTTTGGAATTTTATGAGGACTATTTTCGCATTCCATATCAATTACCAAAACAAGGTAGTGTTTTTTTTGTAGTTATTGTGATGTCAGTTTTACCCTTGCTAAGAAATATTGAAAGTTGTATGCATTTGCTTAACTAAGCTGTCTATTTTTACTGCCGATATGCGCTTCGTTCTATTAGAAGCTTATGCATTCATCTAATTTTTATAGCATGTTTTATTGAATTTGTTACATGAACATGGCACGCAGTACAAGGCGTGTATTAAACCACTGTAGTATAAAATCAGCACAGGTGCCCAAGCCACAGAGCAACTACATGTTGGTGAATTTCATGTGTGTAAGAACCTTACGTCTTACCTTATGCCTACGTGTTTCTCTAGTATGAGTTTCCATCCCTTCTATATCTATATCCCCCTGAACACTAATTTCTCTGTTGCCACCAATACCCTACTTAATTTAATGTTGTCATCCAGCCACCATAGATCTTTTTGAACTTTTTTGGGCAGCCTCTTTCACTGTATACCACTCGTCGGCAACCATGCACCAGTCATTTGTTTATGCAGTGTGGGTGTTGCTCTTCCCAATTCAGTGCCAGAATTCACTTCACTCCTATTATACCCCGATTTGCAAAACGTTTCTGCCAGCAATTAATGGACTGGTCTCCCCACATCCCCAGCAGGATTATAGGTGCTTCTAGTCTTCAGTACTGCACAATCCCAATGTGTATGTATGAAGTCTAGCCATAGCCCAGCAGACAGGTGTCAGCTGTGAAATGATTGAAGTGTCTGAGTTTCACCATGGAGCTGAGTTTCACCCTGGAGATACATATTTTGTGCAATATTTTTAATTGGACCGTGCCGACTCTTCCGTGTGTTTCACATCTGTGGGATTCCAGGCCTGTCTATTCCCTTGCTGTATTATTTATTAGTGCAATGTGATATTTATCACCCTTGAATCCCGGAGTCTATATTTCAGGGTTGACCCATCAGTGATGACTGACCCCCCCAATGCTTTTTTTTTTTTGGAAGATCTTTATTGCATCAATTGCAGATACACAGCTTCTGGCCTACAACCCAACGGGCCGGCCGCAATCGTTGAATCAGAAGCACACATGGTTCTCAGCACACAGCCACTACCGTAGTCAAAGGCCCGGTGGCGTATCAAGCAGTACAGGAATTTGAACCGAACTTGGAGTAGCAATGACGAATCTACTTGAGGTCTTATTTTTGCTTTTTTCCATAAACAATAGTCTACGTTTAGGAACAAACATAACCCCCCCCCAACCCTTCCCCCCGGCCGTAATACATTAGCTGTGCGGATATCATAGGGGATAACAGACTCGATGTGAGGAATCCCTCACTTCACAGGAGAGATTCACTGCAGGACAATCGCCAAGGCATACATTAAGAGCAACCAGGAACTGCAATGGTTTTGGGGGTCAGCTACAGGTAGGAGCTACACAGTCGACGGAATGTCGACGGCCAGACGACCGGCATATATCAAAAGGCAGCAGCACAAAGAATCAATCAAGGGAACAGGAATGACCAACAGCGTGCCTCCTCTGATCTGGCATCCCCCCAGACAGGACATCCCGCACTCAGAGACTCAGAGACTCAGAGACATGGGCTAGGCTAGTCATCATCAGATAGTTACGCCAACATATAAGTGGTATACGGTCCCCAAATATCGCGGGGGCGTGAGTCTGCTGGCAGTTCCTCATAATAGCATGTCAATTGATCTCGACAGTATGCCATTTCTTGCAGCCAAGACTTTACATCCGGTGCCCTCCTCCCCCCCCAGCAGGTCGCCACTCTACGCTTGGCCAGTTGCAGCGCCAGCGCCACTAACCGCCTCACACTCAACGGAACACCAGACACCATACCCAGCAAACATACACGTGGTGTCGCCTCAATTGTCACCGAGGTCATAGCAGACAATGCCTCAGTCACATCTATCCAGAACCTAGTCACACGCGGGCACGTCCAAGCAAGATGCAAAAAATTGGCCACGGCAGCCCCGCAGCGCACGCACGCAGGTGTGTCACGCAGGCCAAATTTAAAAAGTTGCTCCGGGGAATAATACCACTGTTGCAAGAATTTATAATGCAAGAGCCTAAAATTCCCATTAGCAGCAAATTTCCCAGTCATATCACAGCACTCCGCCCATTCGTCGTCCAAGAGTGGCTCCAGCAGACATTCATCCCACCTAGCCTTCGTGATCACATCCATACCACACTCCTCGTCCTGTGAAATTTTGTACAACCTCGAAACCATTTTGACGCGAGAGGTCGCTGTATGCATCAACTGCAGCGCAGCCAGCGCGGGCGGCTCCATTGGGAAGGTCGGAAAGTGAGCACGCACAGCGGCGCGTAATCTGACATAAGTGAAGGTAGCCATAGTGCCATTGTTTGATTGGTCCAATATCGTTGGCAAAGCCAGAAAGAGGCCCGCCGGGAAGATATCCCCCATGATGTGTATACCAACATCCTGTAGCAGGTGGAGGGCCCCTATCTCAATCGAAACCGATATATGCTCATGATAGAGCAAGGGCATGGCCGGCGCATAAAGTGGCAAGAAACCCGCGCGCCTGCCTAACTCCCGCCACGCCTTCACCGTACTCTGCACTGTGTCCACCTCGCCCCTCTCATACACAGTGTGAGTTCACAATCATCGCGTTTAAGGGCAATGGATGTGTCGCTGCCGCCTCCATCGCCACGTGTGGCGTATACGGCGGCGCCGAGATCCAGTATGAGGCAAAATGCGCCTGTGCACATAAATAGTATAACTTCATGTCAGGCACCGCAAATCCACCTCTCTCATATGGTTTGGTCAGGGTATCCCATTTAACTTGTGGTTTCTTTCCTCCCCAGGCCAAGGTAATTAGCAGGGACTGCAACGTTGTAAAAAAATTAGACGTCAAGTGAAGTGGGATGTTCACGAAATAATATAGAAATTTGGGAAGCACTACCATTTTAATCAAGGAACGACAGGGGCAATCGAATCCAGCGCGCGACCTGGTCTTCTAATTTTGAAATGGCCACACCGTAGTTAGCCCGAATTATTTCCTGGGTATCTATGTGTATCCATATCCCCAAATATCGGACAGGCTCCACAGCCCATTCCAAAGGAAATTCTAACGGAAATGGGCGCGTAATATCGGTCAATGGCAGCACGATAGACTTCCCCCAGTTTATCGACAGGCCGGAGAAACGTTCAAACCTAACGTATTCCCTGAGCACCCCATCTAGGTATCTGTCTGGCTCCCGAATATAAAGCACCATGTCATCCGCGTACATGGATACCGCCAGGGAGCGGAGACGGAAACACAGAGCTGAGGATGCGTGCCTTTGTCGCAAAATACAGGCCAGGGGTTCTAAAACGATAGCGAACAGTAAGGGCGGTAGTGGACACCCTTGCCTCGTGCCCCTCTGTATTGCAAACGGCTCCGACACACGCCCATTTACTCGCACACGAGCCACAGGATTAGTGTACAATAAAGCGACCAGAGATGTGAAAAAGAACGGCACACCCATGCGATGCAATACTGCCATCATGTATTTCCAAGACACAGAGTTGAACGCTTTGGCAGCGTCCAAAAGGACCGCCACCGCAGCTAAGTCTGGTTTGAGCAGGTGAAGGACAGCAAAAAGTGCCCTCAGGTTATGTGTGGTGGAGCGCGCCGGTACAGATCCAGATTGGTCCGGCAATACCATTACCGGTAATAGCAGTTGTAATCGCGTGGCTAGCACCTTGGCAATAATCTTAACATCAGTGTTCATTAGGGACAAAGGCCGATAGGACTCACAACTGTCTAGTGGTTTACCCTGTTTCGGGAGTACCACCAGCAGAGCCTCCCTCATCATCGCAGGTAGTTGTCCTTGTTCAAAGGCCTCCTCCAGCACCATCGCCAAATGTGACAATAGTAAATCTACATATTCTTTATAGAATTCAGGCGGCAGGCCATCAGTACCAGCAGCCTTACCATTAGACAACGCCGCAATCGCATCTCTCAGTTCCCCCTCCGTGATATGGTGCATTAGAAAGTCCTGCTGTCCCTTCGAGAGCCAGACCAATGCGATATCTTCTAGATATTCCGCAATTTCCCCCTCGTCTGCCGTGTCTTTATATGCATACATGCTGGTATAGTACTGAGTGAAACAGTCTAAAATACCTTCCGCATCGGTCACCGTCCTATCGCCCTCCCTAATCTCCTGCACTGCACAATGTTTAGCCCAGGGGTCCTTTAGCCTATCTGCCAGTCCCCGCCCGGGTCTGCCACCCTCTCCATAGTATTGTGCTCTAGTGCGTTTAGATAGATATTGAACTTCCTGATCCACCAGTTCATTATATTCAGAGACCTTCAAGCGTATGTCAGCCAGCAGGCGATCAGAGGGCTGTTGCTCACAGTGTCGCTCCATACTCAGCAATTCACGCTCTAACCGATCCATAGAGTCCCTGAGCGATTTCAGTACCCCAGCCTGCATACCAACATGCACCCCGCACTGTCTCCTTAAACGCCTCCCAAACCACACCCGCACTTGACACTGACCCAACATTCTTACCGAAAAACGATTCAATCGATTCACGCAAACTCTCCCGCAGTACCTGATCCTTCAAAACCCCAGGAGGCAATTGCCATGCGAACAGGACGTGCGCATGTTTCGGGAGCTTAACTTCCATCAGCACAGGGGCATGATCAGATAATGTGCGAGCCAAGTGTGCCGTCTTCGCCACCCAGCCACTCACATCTTTCGTTACCAGCCAGTAATCTAATCGCGACCAAGTATCATGAGCGGACGTATAGCAGGTGCCCTCTTTCACTCCTGGATGTCCCAGACGCCACATATCCACCAGCCCCAGCTCCTCCATCCCATCTCTGACAGCCCCACATCCACGCTTCATAGATGTCTGACGTATCTCCTTCTTATCCAACCCTTTATCCAGCGTCACATTCAGATCCCCCCGCAAATAATCGCAGATGGAGGCAGCTGATAAACCTTATTCCACAACGTGACATAGAAGTCCGGATCATCGATGTTGGGCCCATATACATTAACCATTGTGATCAGTGTACCACACAGTTTTCCATGCAAAATGATGTAGCGACCTTCTTTATCGACCTCCTCATGCAAACTCACAAATGGGACATCTTTTTTAATGAGTATCATAACGCCCCTGGCATAGGAAGAGTACGAGGTTGCCACTCTGGTACCAGCCCAACGGCAAGCAACCGCGCCAGCCGCCTGCCCGCTAAGATGCGTCTCCTGCAAGAAGACCACCTGCACTGCTTGCCTATTCAAGTATGCAAGCATCTGCCTGGTCTTTTGTGGTCTATTAAGACCCCGCACATTCCACGTTATCCAATTCAGTGTTCCCCCCTAGACAGAATGACAGTTAATTCATATACCCAACCATCTGGTCTCTAAAGTACTTTCCGGCCAGTTAACAGTGATAGTTGCGTTCACTCCCATGTCCCACCCGAAGCAGTCCCCCTTCCCAAATCTGAAACCCCTGGTAACCAGTTACCCTCCCCCCGCCCACTTCAGCACCCCCAACCTGCCAAAGCCTTCCCCAACCCCCCAGTGTCCCAACCCCGAACTTTGCTCCAAACACTTTGTGGGGAACTCCCATATGTGGGGGCGTAGAGGTGCCCAACTCCCACTAGTGAACTAAGCAGGAGAGGATCGAGCAATTTATTTGAACGCCCATCCCCGTCCTCCCCAGCGCTGCGACCTATATCATACCATTCCGGCAGTACCCAATGGAAGAGGCAATATTTCATCTATCGTCTTGCGCCAGCATGCAACTAGTGACAGTCTATTAAACAGTGCAACAGAAACATTCCCAGCAAATAGCCAGCCCCTAGGCCACATCTTTATGTCCGGTTCGTTCCCTCCACATAAAATAGTCCCAGAAGTCTAGCAGCCGAACCCTAACAGACAATAAATCAAACAGCGCTATAGCCATGAATCCTTAGCCAGGGCACTGGTGTCACCGTTGGATTTGCAAAGCCGCACAGGCCCACCACCCACCAGCAGTAGTGAGATATAACTAAATCGCCAATTAGAAGAGCGGATTGTTAACGCATGTCAACATCCCAGCATGTATGGGCGTGATTGAAGATTGTGCTGAAGAAGTACGTAGACTCGTGCAGCCTCATCATGTAACTCCTCCTCCCTGTCCTGCGCTGCATTTGAGTCTCGCTTTCTTTTTTTCTGCTTCTTTGCATAGTCCATGGCTGCCTTAGGAGAAGTAAAGATTTTGTTATCTGACGGTGCCCCAATCCGGAGGCGGGCCGGGTACAGCATGGCATATGGAATATCCTCCGCCCTGAGAAGTTGCTTTACTACATTAAATTCTTTCCTCGCTGTTTGCACCGCTAAGTAAAGTCAGGGTAAAATTCAAGTTTGCTGCCCTGATAGTCTATAGTGCCCTTCTCCAGTGCCAGGCGCAGAATCAGATCCCTGTCTTTATAATTAAGTATGCGGGCAATGATGGGATGGGGCGGTGCTCCAGGCACTGGCCTTTTCGCTAATGAGCGATGCGCCCGCTCCACAATGAACACTCGAGATAACTGATCCGCTCCAAAAATGTCAATCAACAATCGTTCCATGAAATCCTCCATTCGGCCCACATTGGTAGATTCATGCAGTCCCGTGACGCGGATGTTGTTACGTCGGGACCGCCCTTCCAACTCCTCATTCTTAGCCTGGATAACAGCCAAAACCCGCTCCATGTTAAAAACCTTGGTGTTCACGGTAGCCAGACCATCCTCAGTGGCAGACACTCTCTGCTCCACCTCTCCCATCAGTGCATTCTGCCTGTCAAATTGCGTGGCCATATGATCAAGTCTGTGATTCACTGCCTCCATGGCGCCTTCAATGGACTGCAATGTCTTTTGCATCGCCACGAGCACGGCCTCTAAATTCGGTGTACCTCCAGACGCCCCAGCCGACTCAGTGTCCAGCGGCGCCTGCGAGGCCGACATCGTGGTCTTTCTAGTGTCAAAATTTAATTTGGGCTGATTTCTCTCAGGCCTGCCCATACTGCCGGCAGTCCGTCACACCCAACACACAAATTCACAGAGCGGGCAATATCAGCAGTTTGGACCAGTATCCGCAAGCAACAAGGGCAGAACAGTCCCAATACCCGGGGAGAGATGGCACCAGAATCCAAACAGGCAGCGCCTCCGGGCCGGGAGTCACAGTCCAATTAGGCTCCGTTTGCGCTCCCCAGGACGCCGATCGCATTCCCGCAGGCCTCCTTCAAACCCACCATCCAATTCAAAATGCAATCGCTTATGCAGCCCCAGGCGCCACAGATCGTCCAGAAGGCCACACCAGTGGTCATTGGCAGCAGTGCGTGACTACACGGCAGTTTAGTAGTCAGAACAGACCAGATCCGCAGTCCGATGCAGCACACAATCAGCCCCGATGTCCAGGAAGGAAAAGCTGCAGGCGCCCCTCAGGCCCACCGCTAGTCAGCAAATGGTGCATCAACTAGGCCCAAATCAGTCTCCGCAGTGCAGTGGGACGCTCAGCCACAGTCCCAGGCTGAAGGCGAGTCTCCCGTCACCTCAGAGTCACCACCATGCCGCCCGGCCCCCGCCGTCGCCTCCGAGCGCACCCCGCCCCCACCAGCCGCAGTTCGCGCAGAGCGGCACAGCGCGGCATAGCGCCACCTCCGCAGCCCCGGGCTTTCTTAGGCCGCTACCCCACTCACCGCAGCCAGCAGAGATCGGGACCGGCCAAGGCGACGACCGCTCGCCTTCGCCGCTGTGTAGAACCTCCTCGTTGGCCCCGATGGTACTAGCAGTCACTCGAGCCGCACCTGTCCGATATGCCAGGCGTCACAGGGGTCCTCCGCTGCAGGCAGGCTTCAGACGCGGGACCGTCCCGGAGCACCACGATGTCTGGTCCCAGCCGGTAGGCCAAACAGCAGCACTCGTCTCCGGAGAAGAGTTAAACAGCCAGAAACATCGCCAAACAGTGCCGCCTCGACGTCTTCATGTACTGCCACAACGATGTTGAGTTACGAAGGCAGGACGTGCAGGATATCAAAAGGATTGTAGCTCGATCTGGCGGAGCCTCACATACGTGCGGCCATCTTGCCTGGTGTCCTCTAGCGCCCCCGAGTGACCCCCCCATGTTAATGCATGAGCTCAGGGAACAGTGAAGCTGCATGTATGCAAATGTTTGTTTTACCCCTGCCAGACCTCGCCAAATGGATATTGCCATTCACCCCATATCTAGAAACCCTTAGGGGTGTTTACTCCAAGTAGGCTACATCCTGTTCATAATGCTGTTCCAAGTGGCATTCGCTACTCCCAAACCATTTCTCTGGTAATGCTGTTCCCCATCTTTATTTTTTATGTTTTATTTGTTTTGCTGCAATAAACAGGAAACAAAAAAACTCAGATAATAGTACAGTCTCTGCGACAGTAAAGACACTCAGCGTAGTGCCATAGCTAAGCTCAGGACATTTCACCATCTGACACAGGTAAATGAAGGACGAACACACCACAGATGTCCAAATCACAGTATTGCAGGATCTCAACTTCCCCATTCTGCACCAACTCTGACATTTTCAGTATCTACAATATGCTTGCCAGCCACCCCAAACCCTATCCTTCTTCTGCAGGCATCCTTCGGCTTTCATATACCACCCTCTCTGCTTGTTTGCGCCAGTCCATGTCCAATTTCCAGTCTGTGACCGTAGGGGGCATAATAGTGCTCCACACTCTTGCCATGTTTTGTTTGGCCACCCCGGCTCTCACATTTAACCATACTGTTTGTGTTCTTGGGCCACGCCAGTATGTCCTCTTTGTTAAGCAGAAGCCATTCTGCCTCCAACAGGACCTCCTAGTTCTGCACCCATGCCATTATGCACATCACCCCCTCCCAATATGTCTGAATGAGTGAGCAGGTCCAGAGTATATGGAAAAAGGATCCCTCCTGACCAGAGCCTCTCTGGAAAGCACAGTCTCCCCTTTCAAATTTGTGTATGAGTGTTCTGGAGTAGTAAGACGTATGCAGTATGCAAAGCTGAATTAATTGGAACCCTGTAGTAATTGAGACAACCCGTAGGCTCTGCAGTGCCTCTTCCCATTCATCGTCATCTTGCTCTCCCACATCTGCTACCCAGTTGTCCCTCTGAGTTTTCAAAAGTGTCGGGTGTGTTATTCATTATCCTTTTGTTTGTCAGGGAGATAGCTTTGTCTGGCATAAAGTCGTGGAGCAAACGATCTTCCAATGGAGCTGTATCCGTCAGTTGTGTTCCGCCAACCATGCGAGTCCTAGGGGCATCCAGAACCTGTATATATCTGAACTTCTCCAATCAGCTAGGTTTTATTCCTTCTGTAGAGCCTTGAATGCCTTCAATGCTGATCCTTTCCATGAATCTCCCAGATGTTCTATGTCTATCAGGCCCCATCTAGAAAATTGGACTGTCCCCATGGTGAGCAGGATCAAGACAGATTTGCATATGGCTGGGTCTAAACTGGAATAGCATAGTGAGCAAAACAAATGATGGATTTAGGCCCAGATCTCTGTACTGGTGGTGAATATTTGACATTGTTTAGCATTCCGTCCATCAGTCATTCTTTTTGCAGTCATCTTATACTGGGCAGCCCTACCTATGACAGAATGCAGAATGCTCCTTCAGTGGCTTAAGGTCACAATGAAATCGATCAAGCTACACATAGAGGTTCCTATGCGGAAATTCCACAGAATCTCGGGAGACATAGGTGCCTAAATACAAGAAACCATCCATCATTATCGGAACACAACAGCCCAGGGGTAAACCTAAAGCAGCACCTGCCAAGGGATAGACACATGACTTGCCCCTGTTGACACGATCGCCAGCACGGTCTAAGAATATCCAAAAGCTCTGCAGCACTCTGTCTATTGACCGGGTAGATTGAGATAGGTATAGTAGTACATTATCAGCAAACAACAATATCCGCTCAACGAGATCCACGGCACCACCCACTCCCAATATCATTGGATCTTGATGGACCCATGCGGCTAACGGCTCAGGTGCCAAAGCAAAGATCATTGGGGACAGAGTGCTACCCTGCCACATACCCTTCTGTAGACCGAAGGCGCATGACAGCGTGTTGCTAAGCCATACTCTCGCCATCGGTCCCTGAAACTGGAGTCTCACCCAGCTACAAAACGTTGGGCTGAATCCCAAGCAGTTGAGGACAGCAAATATGTAATTCCATTCCACGCTGTTGAATGCCATTCTGGCATCCAAGGACAGCACCACCACAGGCTCATTGTGCCTTCATAGTCATGTACAGTACACCGTAGAGGCTTTGTAGGCTACGTCTAGTCTCAGTTTGTGTCATAAAACCTGACTGATCATGTTGAATCACAGTAGAACTCCCTTTACGGAGTTTGGTTGCCAACACATTTGCCTGTATCTTAGCTTCTACATTGATTGAAGGGTTAGGTCTGTAAGATGCACAATCGACTGGTAGCTTTTTCTTTTTAGGGATCACTATGATAGTTGCCATTCGCTGGTCCTCTTGTAAGTGCCCCTGCTCCAGAGCATCCTTAAACATTGCCAACAGGTACGCAGACAATTTAGTTACCATGCCTTTATAAAGCTCCACTGGGAGCCCATTCAAGCTTGTCGTCTTCCCTGATTGAAGATCCCTAATTGCTTTTGCTATTTAACTTAACTGTGAGGTCCTGGTTCAGGGTTCCTCTGTCTTTGTCAGATAGTCCCAGAAAGTCAATATCTTTGAGGAAAGCATCACAATCCTCGTCTGTCATGATAGTTGTGTGGGTGTAGGCACCCTCACAGCAAGCCGCACATGCCTCTGTGATTTTGAAGTTACTCTTTCAGACCCCAACCACCCGGTCTGATATTTCAAGAACCAAGGTCCTACCCAAGTCCCTCCACTCCAGCCACGTCAGGAGTTTGCCTGCTAGACATTAGGTTGCTAGAACATAGACATGGACTCAATCCTCTGCCAATTCTCACAATTTGTACTGCTTAAGTCAGAGTTAGTGTTTGAGGTCAGCATCCTTCCCCAGCAAGCAGATGTGACTCCAACCCCTCTATTTCTTGCTAAAATGTTGCATAATGGGCCTGTTGCTGCTTCTTTTTTCCCCCTTCCGAAACGTGTTAGCATGCAATTGTTGTGTAAATATATAAATTAGATGAGAAAAGCTATTTTGTGCAGCCAAGAAGTAGGTAAGATGATGCACCAATTGGTTGTGGTCGCGCTACAGGTCTGTAAGGCCCAGAGCCTCCACAAATGCCGGCAAAGGACCAGGTGTATCGGGTGGCATTGCCTGGCTCACCCTGTTGACATTAGGGTCAGCCACTTCATTCATGTCTCCCCCCAATATGGGAATACCTGTGGCATGCCTAATATTAGGGCACTGATACCAGGAAATGTAGTGGTGTGATGTCACAATGGTACAAATGCCTAGCAGATGTTTAGGGTGGGATCTTCCCAACTACTTGATTGCACTACAAACCTGCCTGACATATCACTCCGCAGGCATTGCGGGATAAAGGGTATATACTTTTTAATCAGCATCCCAGTCCCCCAAAGTCCAACATGTAGCTTGCCTGTGCCAACAGGGTATAGCTAAATCTGTCCAATGCCTTGTAATAGATGCCTTTAAGGTGAGTTTCATCCAAGAGGGCTAAGTCAGAAGCATGCCTCTTCAAATATTGTTGTACCATGTTCCTCTTGATCCTACGCCCCAACCTGTTCATGTTCCAGGATAGTATCTTTAGTGCTTTTTCGTGTGATGTAACCAGTGGTCTGTGGAAGGAAGGCTGGTTCAAAAGGATTTCCATACTGTACCCGATGGGGACTTGAAACATGGCACCATCCCCGGCCTACAACATCCTCCTCCTCCTCCTCCTCCCTTCCTTCGCGCGACTGCTCATAAACAACATTTGAACAGAAACATTTGAAAACAAAACAAAACCTTTTTATCGAAACAATCCATCTCCCCCCTCCTAGCCTCGCTGCATAACAGACATAAAACGGCCCTCCGGCCTTAAAATGCAGAGTGCCTGTCGGTCCAACTTTTCTTTAGTCAATTTACTGGTTTGACTAAAGGCGCCTACAGGAACAAAGAAAATCCATTAGGGATTTATAGTATCAAAAATACAGAAATGCGTTATCAATGCCTCTACTACTTAAACGGCAAACCGGGCCACCTAAGCCCACGCCTCAAGGGATTGTATAGGAAAAAAGGATATGAGGTGTTCATATTCTTCACATCAGAAATACTCAGGACACCCTCACTTTAGACCCAGATGGAGGGGCAGCAGCAAGCAGTCAAGGTAGGGATTGGAATACCATCACTACAATGAAGAGACAACTTATGGAGATCATTTTGCATGGAGCCATAATGACTGAATATTTGTGAGCTAATATAGCTCCCAACGGCCTAGTTGTGACCAACATACCAAGGATCTTCCTAGAAGACAAACAATTCAAAGAGGAATGCTCCCTAGTCGCTTGGAAATGTACTAGGTACTGGCTGGTCTTGATTTTAAAAACAGCCAAGCGCTTAGCGGACAATTTAATCATCATAATCACAGTGGCTGAAGGGGCTCTAAAGGCCTGTATCACCATTACAGCTTTCAAAACATAACTGGCAGAGATGAATAATGGGATAACAGAAAACAAAGACTACTTGATGAGACAGAAGTTCACAAAACTCCAAAAGAACATCTCTAAGTTCAGCAAAGAGAAGATCTACCCCAAACTCAAGGTGGATTACTGCCAAACATTGGATGATAACATGTTGGATGACAGCCATTCCTCCCGTAGAAGGAACTACACCAGCAGCAGCAACTCGAGTACCAACAGCTGGGGTGGACAACAACATCACCAAAGAGGACCTGCGAACCCGATGTTTGGATACGGAATACCTCCCTACCAAGGACCACCAATCTTGCAATACCCGGGCTTCCCACAGGGTCAACCTTTTGCCCCCATTCAACCACAATCTTTTTTAGGCAGAGGAAGAGGCATAAAACGAAGAGGCAACTTCAACCAGCGGAAGCCGGTGCATTGGCAGGACCAACCCCAGCAACAGCATATGGAGCTGAGGAGCCAAACGGAGAAGAGAAGCTAATCGTCATCATCTCGGAGAGACATCTCAACGATGTGGAAAAGAAGGTTTTGAAAAGAGGTTTGGGTTTTGTCCCCACGCCCAGAATTGATCATTTCAGAACTAACTGTGAACTCCACAACTTTTTTAGAAAAGTACGGCTACATGCCTTTTTTGTCAACCACCCTGAATTACCTTCAGTGGACTCAGGCCAACGTAAACATTCCACTTTCACTCCAAACATCAGCATGGTACCACCAGAAATTTTCTCTTTTGATAAAGCAGTCTTAAAGGATATCTCAGAAACACATACCAATGATGCTTTTCCACACAAGAAAATGAGGCTATACACTACTTGGCAAATGACAACTCTATTACCATGAAAGAGGCTGACAAAGGGTCTGCAATTGTTAGTATGACAACCCCTGCCTACAGAACGGAATGCTTAAGTCAACGGTGGCAAATATACACCCCCCCTTCTGGAGGACCCAACTACACGTCTGATCACACAGATAAAATCTCTTGTGACATCGGCTTTAAATCCGGGATGGGTAATAAAAAACGAGGCTGAATTTCTTATCTGTGACAATCCAAGACTCCTCTTTTCCTACACCCTGCCGAAAATACATAAAGGGACACGACCACCTCCCGGTAGGCCTATTGTGTCAGGCATAGGGTCAATCCTAGAACCACTATCGAAATTTTGCGATCATTACGTTTGTCCATTGGTCAAGGAAACCCCCACTTTCCTTCAAGACACTAGGGATGTCTTGAACTTAATGGAAGTCACCAACTTAGAGGATATACATCCTGACGTCTAAGTCACCTTGAACATCGAAGCCCTCGATACAAACATCCCTCAACTTATGACACTTGAGGTTTATTGAGGAAACCCTCAGAGCCACTACCTGGACAGCACCCACACCCATAAGCTTCATTATGGAGTGTGCTACTATTGCCTTAACTGAGAATTTCTTCCAGTTTGAGGATCGTCTGACATGTCTCTACAAGTCAGACTTTGAGGCAAAACATGTGCTCATCGATACCAACCCCTTCAAGAAAAAAAAAAAAAAAACCATCACCCTGTGGCATAATTACATTGACGACATTTCCGTGTTCTGGACAGGCGGCCAAGACAATATCCCTGCCTATATCTCCTGTGTTAACAGCCTCAACCCTTACCTCAGTTTCACGGCCAATATTTCTGACCATGAACTACACTTTCTAGATCTAATGATCAGCCACAACCAAAACAGATTCGAGACCAAAACTTTTAGGAAACCCGCAAACAGTCACAGTCTCCTCCTATACAGCAGCTTCCATCCTAAAGCCCTCCGGGAAAACCTCTCTTATTGGCAATTTCTATGAATCAGACGCAACTATAGCAACCTGGATGGTTTCAGATCACAGGCACCTGAACTAAACAACTGTCTGGTCTAAAGGAATTACCCAGCCAGCAAAATCAAAACGGCTCAAAAAAGAGCCTGCAACACCAACAGAGAATAACTCCTTTATACACATCCAAAAGTAAAAACAGAACACATGACATGTGTAACCACCTTTACACCCGAATCAAATATGATCAGACTGGTCATTCGTAATCATTGGAAAATTCTCAATTTTTTTTTGACCACACCCTAAGCCCTCCAAGGTTTGCGTTCAAAAGAACGGCCAACCTAGAAAATGTACTAATCAACACTAGGCCTAGAAAAAACATACCTCCATCTCGAAATCGATTGTGGAACCTACCTCCTGTTTCCGGTCACTTCCCTTGTGGACAATGTGTAGTCTGTTCTCTTACTAGTGTGACAAAAACGGTAACACTGACCGATACCGTAATGTGGACACAAAAGAAACACTCCAACTGTAAAACGAAGAATTGCATATATCTTATCACTTGCCCTTACCAGCTCCAATATGTGGGCATGACCACCCATCCAGCTAAAACCAGGATCACCGAACATAGATGCAATATAAGATGCAAGAAGACTAATACAAAAATGTGTGCCCATTTCTATGAATTCAAAGTAACAAACAAAGATCTACACTGGACCATACTGGATGCACACCCCCAAATATTAAAAGAAGCCCTGTTTAGGAAAGAACAAAACTGGATCTTTAAACTTTCCACACACACAAGGCATCTCAATGATGATATACCATGGGCAGAACTAAATCAATCAAGATAACCATCTCTTCCATGCCCACAATGGGTCTTACATTAAGTTCCAACGCTTTAGCCTGATTGCTAGCTCCTGCTGCACCTCACGCACAACCCATGCTCATTTATACTGACATGTCACTTAAACATCATTACCTCACAGTGAAACATGTAATGACTACGCATTTTAAATGGCATCTACACGTAATGCCACCCTTCACTTCAGTGCTAGACAAATCATTTGAGCATGCTTGGCTCCACTCAAGCAATACAACCACATAACTGCCATGCACCATTTCAAGAATACCTCAGGCGCGATCATCATGTTCCCATCACACCACTTTCACCTTGTGTTCCCATAGTAACAATAGTTAGAAGGTCAGGGCTAGGTGGATTCACTGGAATATCAAAACGTTATCACTTCTGTAGTTAGATTGCTACACTTTAGCTCTGTCCACGTTACGCATGTTAATAAAATCCCCTAGCAAGATGGCTGAGGCAGTTGACGCTCTAGCCACTTTGTGCATGCACGTCAGAGCAATCCACACAACAAGTACCTAGCCCCCAGTAGTACTCCTTATGGAGACCAAAGGTAGGGTAGGACTTGAGCTAGTTGCCGCGCCTCCCTGGTGTAAGTATACCTTCCTTTTTCCTTTTTTCTGAAATCATTACTGGCGCGCAAGCGACCATACCGGTAAGTTATATGCGGTGCTTGTCTACTGACCACACGCTTGCCGTATTTACTCTATTTTTCAGGTCAGAGCAACAAAGTGCTCTGTCACATGCCCCGTCCGATCGGACCCATTTCACCAGGGGTGAGTTTATTATCGGATACTGTGCGTTGGCTTACACAGGCTTACACAGGTCTTGATCATGTGCGTTTGGCCATAATTGTTTTCTGCTTCTGTCTGTGATCACCACAACGAATAATGTCACAACCACGACCTCACTTGGGGTGCTCTGTGTGCTTACCTGTATAGGAACAACCTAGGGAATTGTTTACATGGTTTAATACCTATACTTGGTCACACAGAGATACTTTTTCAACTATGGGCGATTTATAACGAATGCTATATGTTGTGTGTCTGTCAAGTTGGTCGGCTCATTGTTTGGACGATCCTCATTACGTCCTGAAAGCAATGTAAACAACAAAGGGTATGCCTTACGATAAGGATAGACCACCAACCTTAGAGTGGTCCTGGGCCCCATGATAATAGATATCTCAATTACCCTTTTGGCTGTATCCTTGCCAAATTGACGTTTCTTACCATGTGGGCGCACAATTCCGCGCCACGATAACTTACCGATCACTTACACAAGCACGATACGTGTGTTTTCCACACCATAGATACCGTACTATCAGGTGCACCTGGCCTAGCTCCCTCTGAGCGATAGTTAAGCCTGGACACTCAGGATGTAGTCACACCGAATTACCTTGTAAATAATCTCCTAATCTATGTCTACTGTTGTCCTTATTTTTATTTCCTATCCCCGACCCTTCCCTTCAGGTTTCAGATCGCCAGGCCACCTAGGACCTAGGTCTTCACTACAAACCTGGTTACCATTACACCATATGAATTTTGAATTGTGAATTATTTTCCTAAATACGGCCCTGATGAAGTGCCACTAGACCCTCTAGGGGCTACTATTGGCATGAAACATGTCGACCATACACACCACACAGACCCTGTAGGATCATTACATCCTCCCAGGGTCACTCTCTTTTAATTAGGCTAGTGCCCCTTAGGAATAAAATTACTGGAAAGGGTTGTCCTAGACCTATTTTACAATTCACTCGTACACTCACTGCACTACCCAGCCTACACACACCATACGGATTCATCAAAAAAAGATCTCTGCCAAAGAGCCCCTTCACAGGTGCCCGTCAGGCATTGCAGCTCCAGCCCGACGAGGAGCAGGCCCCATGATAAAGCATGACATCCTTTGGGGTGTGTGGGGGCACTTTTTTGAAATAACTGATTTTCTCTCCATCTAAGGAACTGCATACCCCCTTACTTACATAATCTTCACAAGCAAGGGTGACAGCATGTGGGCTGTCTCGTTTGTGAACCAACACGACCGCCAGTGTCACAGGCCCCTCCACTCGCAAATCAGAAAATCTGATCAGTATATGTGTGCATTGTCCTAGGGTTCCCCCTGTTCTTACTGCATATCGGAAAGGTCCAAATCGTTGATTATGTGGTCTGTCCCTTCGGCGCCCGCCCCAGACACTTCCGTGTCTTTGCTGTCCCAGGGTACGCCAACCCTCCAACCACTCCCAGGCATACTCGGGTGTATTAAAGTGTCAAGACATGCCCCCTGCAGTCACTTGGAGTCCAGCCGGTGGGAATAACATAATGTATTTTAGTTCCTTGTCCCTCCATGCCCTTTTGACTTCATCAGAGCCACGTCTTTGCCTCTGTACTTGTAATGTGAAGTCTGGGAAGAACCATATCATGGCAGTTTTCAAATTTTAGATCATAGTGTGTGAGAACAGCTTGCATCATGGCGTTGCGGTTCCTTTAATTGCACGCTCCTTGCGATAACCGTCTTGGGGGGAGCACCAGACTTCGGTGACAGGACTGGAGACGTATGTGCCCTCTCAATCGTGAAGAAGCTTGAGAGCCGCTTTGGGCAGACTGTTTGGGTGATAAGCTCTTCCAGGAAATGTTCAACACTGGGTCCCTCTGCCCTCTCGGGTACACCTACCACTCGTATGTTGTTCCCCCTCGCTCTCTCTTCTTGATCTTTGAGTTTTGCCACAATGAGCGAGTTTGTATTTGTGAGTTGCTGCACTTGATCTTCCGGTCTCTGGTTTGTGACCAATAGTAAAGAGATGCATGTTTCTCCCTCTGCCACTTTCTTGGTTATTTAAAAAAAATCTTCATTAAGGAGGGTGATGTCGACAGTGACCATATCTAGTTTGAGTTAGAGGGTCCCCTTTAAATCCTTTATGTCTGCCATTATTGCACTTGGGGAGGGCTCATGGTTGGGCGGCAGCTCCGTTGGCGGTAAGGCATCAAGACCCACTCCTACCCAGGGCCAGCCGCCGCCACGACCACTGCATATTTGTCCATTTTGTTCAGCTGGGTTTGACTTATGACCAGCACCATGATCGCTCCTCCACTCTCCGGCTGCCGCCAGACCCTGCATCTATCGGCAACCATTAAATCTGTAAGATCACCTCTGCTAGTATTCTCTGGGGCAGTAGTCCGCACGTAGAGCAGATAAGTCCAATGCAGCGATGGTCCCTGAGTCCTCTCCGTAGGATGAGGCCAGAACAGTGGTCTCCACCAGGCAGATCGTATCAGCAATCTAACTCCTAGTCACATACCCCAATACTATAGGCACACCCATAGGTAGCTACTCCAGCAGAGTATCAAAGCCGGCCATCTCCAACCATCCATACCACCTCTCAGTCAGTAGAGCACAGCTGAGGCCCTGCAGCAAAGGGATCAGTCTGAGCCACAACAAATTTGAGGCAGAATTGTGGCAGGTCCCCCGAGGTGGTTACAACAGGGGCCACTGCCAGGCATGCCCCTTCCTCTAGCATGAAGTTGTCAGGCATGTGAATATTAGGTCGCCTGTCCTCACACCTGGCTCTGCTCCTCACTAGGCATGTTGTGTGGGGAAGGAAGACAAGTGGGAGGGGGGCCCCAGCAGCTAGGGCTGTCCTTAGCCTGTCTTGTTATTCCGCCCATAGGCCTCTGGGCCCAGCTGGGCTCACAGCAGCAGTCCCAGCCTGTAGGAGCTCTGTCAGTCCCTCCGGCAGTCTCCGGCTTCACAGTCCACTTCTCAGGCCTCTCAATTTCTCCTTGGCAGCCACCAAGGCCTGACTCCCACTATTTGGAACAGCACCTGCATCCCTCTGGAGGCCCAACTCTGCCTCCCGATGTCGATGGGCACCGCGGGCAGGCCCTTCACTTCCCACGATGGTAGCCGTTTTCGGGCTTGGGCCTTTCTCTGCACCGTGGGCCACACCCCAGCTGCAGGATCTCCGTCGGTCCCTCTAGCCTCAAAGCACACTTGTTGGGCCACACCTCTGAGCAGCCACCGGGGCCCAGGCACGACTATCCTGCCCAACGCCCACTCCTCGGATCGTCCAGAGGCCCGGTTCTACATCCCGGTGTTAATGGGTGCAGTGGATAGACTCGAGCACAGGGCCAGCTCTGCACTGTAGGCCACTCCCTGACCATGCTCCCACTCATCTTCAGAGCCTCCAGTTCATCACCCACCTCCTTCACTTGCCGGGAGGTTCAGCAATGAGGCATGATAGAATAGGTGGATGGATGGGGGATTAATTTGTTTGCTGTTGCCGGGCCAACTTAAAGTACGACCCTTTTGCCTGGCGTTCAGCCACACCCTGCTGTGCCACATCTTATTCACCTATCTTGTGGCATTCTCTCCTCCAGTGTACAACCACAGAGTGCATCTGTACATCTTTTTTCCCATCCTTGTCGGTCAGTCTGTTCTGCTTGTTCATTGTACAGGGTGAAGTCCATTTTCTCACCACCAGAAGTTGAGCTGAGAGGGAGATACCCCCCTCAAATGAGCATTTTTGCAGTTTTGCTAACGTAGTACAGTGGGAACTGATCTTTACAGGCTAATGATCTGCGAATCATGTCTAATTATTTGAAAAAAACTTTCAGGGATGACACTTGGAGAGTACTATAAGACGTACAAAAATCTCCAGAGGTTGATCATCATGTATATGGCCGTCCTTCCCATTTGCGTCAAAGGATGTGTCTATCGCTGGGTGGATCTTTTAAGTTTATTTTAAGTAATAACGGACTTAGTATATACCCATTAAAACTTCTTGGGGGTCTTTTCATATCTGTATACTTAGGTACTTGAAAGGTTCCCTTTCACTCATTATCAGTTGCATTTCTGCCTGCCGTGGCTACGAATATTGCAAGCACCATAGGGATTTTTCCCTGTTTATACGGTATCTAGAGTGCTATCCATAGATCTTGATTATATTTCAATCGCATGAACAGATTGTGAAGGTCAGCCAGGTGTAGTAGGATGTCATCTGCATAGAGAAATGTGTGCTTGTCCCAGGGGTCATACATCTCCAGCCACCAATGAGAGCATCTCTATATATCCACTCTACTAGTGATTCTAATGGAAGGGCAATCTATAAAGGGGACGGTCAGACCTATCGACTCCCTCTGTGTATTTCATATATTCTGAAAAGTGTACCATTAACCCTCACTTTGTCCAATGATATGTTTAGTTCAGGACGTATTGTGTGTCCTCCACCCCAATCTATATATATATATATATATATATATATATATATATATATATATATATATATATATATATATATATATATATATATATATATATATATATATATATATATATATATATATATATATATATATATATATATATATATATATATATATATATATAATGTCCTTGCAGTACAGGATAGTTTTGATTTCTAGAAGGTGCAACAGTGTACTGCAAATCTATATGCTACCTCCTGGTCTCCCTGTATCCTACTCCCCCAAACCCCCAATAGCTCTTTAAAATGTGGATGTGTCAGTTGCCTTCTTCTTTCTTACTTATCCATGCAAGGAGATTCTCAATATTATTCTCCATCTCGTATAGCTTTCTCTGGGTGTTTAAATAGTATGCCTGTGCCTCATTGGTAAATAAGGTACTGTTTGCCTCTCTTTTAACCCGTAATTGCCTGTCCCACCTTTCAGCAGGCCTGTGACCTGGAGTCTTTTTCAGGAGAGGATCTCTTCCTCCTTTTCTCTGTATTTCTACTCTCTATTTTTCTCCTTCCTGGTACTAAATATTCTCTTACGACTGGCTTGTGAGACTCCAATATCATTGATAGACTGGCTAAAGATCCCATGTCCTCCTTAACACCATTGCTGCTGCAGCAATTCTCCTCATATGCTAACTATTCTGCATTCCCATTGTTCATGACGAGCTCAGCTCGTCATCAGCACAGCTCAACCGTGCCTCATGATGAGCTGAGCTCGTCATGAGCATTAAAGGGTTTAAAATCTATGTCTGTGGCAGTTTTAACATTGTCCACTGCTTCAGGCCACATGTTTGTCACCTTTCACTAGTACATGTGCCTCAACCAAGTCACAGACAACCTCCGCCTTGCTAGATGAGATGCATTAAAGAATCTACGTGCATATGTCCCAGAGGTCCCAGAGATAAAGATATAGTCTATCTTTGAGTGAAGAGTGGAGGCCTTGGAGTAGAAAGAGTAAGTCTTGCTCTTCCCATTTAGTCCTCTATGTATGTCATACAAAACCATAGCTTAGTCGGACCCACCAAGTTTAGAGGTAGCATTGTTCCACTTCTGTTGGCTTAAGGATCTCTTTAGTGTTATAATCACTACTATTTAAAGTCCCCCTCTCAATTATAATCATCGCCTGAGGGAGCTGTAGGAGCAGAGCTGCTAAGATGTTCAGCATTGCAGTCTGCAATCCTAGGGTCCACACACATTAATAAACAAAAGCTTTACTCCTTCCCACAGTCCCAGTGCTTCCACAGTCATCCCGCTGTTATCTATTCATGTGTTTTATAAGTGGAGTACAATTGATTTTTTTAGAGAGGTATTGCTACCGATCTAGACCGAGACGTTTATCCGAAATGGCAAAATATTTTACATCTTCCCAATAAACAGGCAGCAAAAATGTTACTACGTATCCCTGTCTGGACAACGACTTCTGTACCACTCCTCTTTTAATCCTATCCCAGACTTTTGGCAACCCACATACGCACTCTAACTGTCTCACCATTGTGTTTTGTGTCTGGTATGTTCCAGTTCAACCAACGTAGACAAAGCCATGATGCTCCGTCTACCTGGTGTTTTCACTGCTTTTACATAAACATATACCAAACACAAACTTTAACTAAGGTCCCAAATGCGCATAACCCGCACATTAGTAATGTGAGCTTAAAACTACCACCCATTCATTGCATGATGTCCCTGTCAGCCCCAAACATGTGTAAACTTTAACTATTCCCCATTCTCAATAATGAGCTAAGCATACCCAGTGGGTGTATGCGATGTCAGATCTTTCACCCATCCTTGTTTTTCACCTTCATTTCCCAGTTTAAGCATAGCTTATTGCCCCACCCCATCAGGTGCCCGCAAGGATTGTAGGTATCATTTCCACATCTTCCTCTGGGCTTTGGATTGAATGTCCGAAAATATTTTGCCTGTAGTGAGCCATGGCTATGGTGTTTCTGGGTTCCAAAGTCCGTTTGGGACAAATTCTCTAATGCTGGGTGTTCCACAGTATTGCAGTGTTGTACTTTGTCCGATACTTTTATGGATGAATTGAACGACTGCCACATCATGGAACACTGGGTGCTTCCATTCCATCTCAGAAGTGCTGTTTATTCCTTTCTGCTAAGATCTTCAGGAAGGCGCAGAACTGTATTATATATTTATTCCAACAAAAGAAGAGTGCCCTGTAGTACACAAAGAACCACAATAGGAGCAAAAATGGAAGATAGAAACCGGCCTCACTTAGGTCAGTTAGGAAAGCCCTAACTCACCAACCTGGTTGGTGACATGCTTCATCATCGGGCCCCACTGAAGAGGCCGAGTGCCTCTCCAGTGTGCTACGATGCCAGGTGTACTGCGGAGCAGGTTATTTGTGAGTTCAGGCGTGCAGTGAAACTATTTTAGTGGTGGTGAAGGAATTATAGTAAAAATGTCTTAAGTGTATCAAATTTTTTTTTATTTTATTACTTGATCACTAGGACATGAATAAAAATTGAGTGTTCGAAACGGGTCCAAAATTAATTGATTGGTTATTTCCAAATGATTTAAATATCATTCAACATGTTTCTGCCTACAAACGGTGTGAGTTTACCAGGCATTCGTCAGGACCATAGTAGTGAAATAAACCCTGGCGGTATGAGCACCCTAAGGCTCACCCTGACCTAGGGACGTGAAAGTTAAAATATAAAGGTGAAAAAAAGTGCATCGGGGAGGAGCTTGCTCCTTCCTGGTTACTCCTGGTTTAGGAGGCTTTTCGACTTTAGGTTACTGCACCTGTGGAGAGAAAGAGACATAGACATACATATAGGACAAGACGAACAATTAGTGAGTGGTCTTATGTTCATCAGCATGTCTATGGTGCTCCAGTTGTAGTGGGAGGACAGTGGGTTGCATATTGATACTACAGTTATCACCAACCACTGTCCCTGTGGGAACATATGCTAATTGTAAGGGGTGTTGTGGGCTACAGGTGGACTAGTAAAACAAGGTAGCTAAGGTTTAAAAAGGGGACTCGTGGGGGGAGGAGCTACGCCGCAAACCAAGATAGCCGCATAAGCTCCCGGCTCCGCCAACCTCTGCCGGCGGCTCGTCTATCCTGCTGACTATCCTTTCCTCTCTCCGGACTCCCGTGCGCATGAAGTGCTTCTGACTCTTGCGGTGCAATCCCGGTTCTCCCAACTGGTCGGGTGAAGAAGTTATATCGAGAACTATTCTTGGCCTGCTCCAGAGCTGAAGCCGGGACCTCGATTTCTAGCCCTGCCTGGTTGGAATTGCACAACATCGGCTGTGGGGTCGGGCTGCGTCCAGTCTCCCGAACTTGGACCATTCTTGGGATTTTCGAATGGCACCTCAGTGACCGGCTTGAGCGGCGGACATGGTACAGTGCAACAATTGAAGTTCGACAGCCGCGATTGGGGGTCCGACGCCCGGAGACCCTTCTGGGCCGGGGTCGACGGGCTAGGCCCCGCGGGCGGCGAAGGTGTCGATTCTGCCAGTTTGGTGAGCGCCCGCTGTTATCATCGGCTTTGTGCGTGCCTAGTGACTCGGAGTTTGTGTTCTGTGATCGTGTCCTGCTTTGTCTCTTCGTGGGAGGAGATGGAGGAGGCGGACGGCACAATATCACTGAGGTCCGTAATGGCCACCATTGGGGCGCTCCACTCTCAAATTGCCGACATGTATGATCGGATGTCTGTACCCCTGAACAATGTTTGTTTGAGACCAGAACGTGATGCCCCAACATGCTACCAGCAAGCTGTGGTTCCTGTGGAGTCCTCTGCCTATCATTTTGAGATCCTCGGGCGGAAGCCTGATTTAGCCCACTCAGATGGTTCTGGCTCTGTGGACGGCGTACCTATGATCATTTCTGGCTTCCCCTACTCAATCCTTGCTCGACGACACATCGGTGCTAAAAGTGTTGATCGCCACGACCAGCTCTTTAGTGACTATCGGAGAGATTCGCCTTTCTTCCTCATCTTTCCTTGCCGGAATTATGGATGTCGCCATCTTATATCCTGTTTTCGATCTGACTCCATTGTTTTGGACTGTGTTGAACGCTTCAATTTTCTTATGAAGACTCTGGATTGGGCGGCAAGGACTATCGTAAAGACGCGTACTGGTCAGGGTTGATTTTGGCTTCTGGGGTTTGCTGCGTCATGTACTACAAGTTTGGATTGTACCTCATATTGTAACGGGGGGCGGGTGGTTTTGTTGATGTCCTCCCCAGGTTGGGGTGCAATATTTGCTTCATACAGTGGTTAGGATGTCCTGGGGAGGCCGCCATGGCGGGGGGCAAGGGAGACCGGGAGTGTGCATGTTCTTCTCCTCCTCCGCTTTTCTTTCCTTTCTATAGGATAGTTCCGGGGCGACAGGCACGCTGTTAGTGGGGTAGGCCGTAGCCATTACAGGGGTGCAGGGTGGCGGGTGTTAGGGGGGGTTTTGTTTTTTTAGTTTGTTTTGTTCTGTGGTCCTTTTCTTTCCTTTCTTCTTTCAGTGGGTCAGCTGTTTCTCCTTCTGCCATTTCTTGAATCATGGGGTGTCTACACCAGCTTCTACTTCATTGTCTCCTGAGGGTGGGTTTTCGGGTGGGTGCTCGCACTTGATCGCTTGCTAGTAGATATATTTTTACTCCTAGTCTGATACGTGACCAAGACTGCATTATTTTGTTATCTGTTTTTTGACTGCAGTGCGCAGTACATCCCCTCATCTCTTACTGCTTTTTAAGTATGGTGTAACGCCTCTCACAGTAATGCCACTACTGTCTCTTCAAAAACGAAAAAAACGAAACCTTTGATATGTCCATTGTATTGGTGATGCATTTAATTATTTGCTGCAAATTCTTCGTAGAGGTCGCTAGGATTGCTGATAGATGCATGTACTTTAAATTGATTTGCTACTTTGCGGCCGGCCCCTGTGGTTGTAGGCCGGCGCTTGTACTACTTTGAATGCATCAATAAAGGTTTTCCCAAAAAAAAAACGGACTTGTGTCCCTGTTCAGCATCAATGGACCAAAGGTCTAAAGGTCTGTGACCCCACCTAAGAAGCGGTAGTATTTAAAATGTCTCACTTGTAAGGTTAAATCGATCTGTACCATGGATCACGGGAGGGGGGTGTTAGCGTAATCGGCACACCCTTTGGAGAGAGAGAAGGACACATTCACAGTCAGAAACAGAGAGGATGTTACTTATCTCGCTCAATTTGTAGCCGTGGGAAATTCCGCCGTGTGCTGGTCTATTACTCACGCCCTCAACGCCAGGCACCCTCTGGAAACCTGCGACACCCTCGAACCGGACCCAGAGGATGAAGTGCGGGGCCGGTGTGATCGTTAATAAGCCTCACATTGTAACCCGGCTCATTTCCGGGACGGGCGTGGCCGCGATTGAGACTGGGCGGGGTCAGGTGAGCTGGACAATCGCCGGGCGGAGTAGGTAGTGACGTGATAAGTCACATGACGCGGAAATGGTAAAAGGCTAGAGCGTAGCCTGAACTTGTTACTGCGGCTCGATTTTTCAGTTTCAAGTGTAACTTTATCAATCAGTGTCAATGTGAAGACATTGGACACGGAGCGGCGGATAAGGTAAAAATAAAAGCCGCAGGTTAATACATGCTACGGACTGGCACAAAGACTAGAAATGGCACAAAAATTTGAGCGATGCAGGGCATGCCCTGTGGGCCTCCTTTTCTCCACTTTCAATGTCCTTCGGAGAATGCCCTGCTAATGGAACAAACTCTGTTCTGCTTCTGTCCAAAGTGTCACTCAAAGTATCCCCAAACTGACCAACACTCCGTTTGCAACCTATGCCTCTCACTCAATCATCGAGAGGGAAGCCATAAAGCCTGCAAGTCTTTTAGATAAAAAAATGACTCTTCCAGATCGAGGTGCTTGATGCCAGTGAATGCGGTATAGGCAAGCAAATGATGTATTTGACATCTTCTGTCAACAACCAGAGGAGGATGAGGAAACTTCGGGTAGCACAGGAGGAATCACTATCTACCCATGATTCCGAGTTCCAATCTGATCAGGAATCGGCCACCCTTCAGCCAGCACAGCAGCATCGGACAGTGAGTACTTTTACTCTGATCCAAAGCCCAAGTCATTGGCTCTGACTGAAAAAACAGCGCACGCACCGCCACGTCAAAAAGGCCATAGTGTACCGAAAAACTGACTCAGAAGCCCTACCCTCTGGTTCGGCTCTGAAAGTTCAGCCTGCAGCAGGGACCACACCTCCTCAACTTCTGGTTCTACAGCCCCTCGATCATTGGTCTCGGAACTGAAACAAAACATAACATTTCAGATCAGACCACAGCTTCTACTAAATTGAAGCTTCCACCACCGAAATGCTATGTTTTTTGACCAAAACCACCACTGGAGCCGGTGCACAATCTAATGCAAGAATGGCTCGACCGGAAGCAAAAAACACTCCAGATTCAGCCTGGAACCAAGAAAATAGTGCTTCAACCAGCAAAACCTCACTCTTCTTAAAAAACAGTTCTCATTCCAAGAGGTTTTGGACATTACTCTATAGCGGGATACAAAAGGGGATGATGGACGGAGCGTTTGAGCAAATCAAACACTCACCCCCAGTCAACTGATCTGGGTTTAATCCATCACCATTCTTTAGCTCACTCAGCCACCCCAGTTCAGACATGGCCATATGCAAATCAGTCTGACCCTGTGCCTCATGGGAACAGTCCAGCCCGAACTGCCAAGCCATGTCTTCCCTGGACCGGAAACAAGCATCCTGGGACCGGTTTCGGATTCATAATCCTCATCAGCCAGGCTATCTTGAATCCAGTGGCCAAGTGAGCAAGGGTTTCACGTCTGAGCATACCTTGCCAACGTAGGGCGAACAAAGGGATACAAAAGGGGATGATGGACGGAGCGTTTGAGCAAATCAAACACTCACCCCCAGTCAACTGATCTGGGTTTAATCCATCACCATTCTTTAGCTCACTCAGCCACCCCAGTTCAGACATGGCCATATGCAAATCAGTCTGACCCTGTGCCTCATGGGAACAGTCCAGCCCGAACTGCCAAGCCATGTCTTCCCTGGACCGGAAACAAGCTTCCGAGGACCGGTTTCTGGCATTCCGGCCGTCTTTAGCCCGGCTTGCTTGAATCCAGTGGCAAAGTGAGCAAGGGACTCACGTCTGAGCATACCCTGCCACACTTATGGCGGCCAAAAGCGGTACAAAAGGGGGTGGTGATGGAAGGAGCATCTGAATCAATCAAACACTCACACCCAGTCAAAAGATCTGGGTTCAATCCATCACCGTTCTTTAGCCCACTCTGCCACCCCAGTTCATACATGGCTATATGTACTGGGGTGAATGTAAGACATTGTTCTGCATTCTGTCCATCAACTGTGTTTTTTGCAATTTTCACCTCGAGTGGGCTGGGTATGCTCAGACGTGAGTCCCAGGCGCTCCACATCACTGGAGTCAAGCTATCCAGGCTGAAGAAGGCTGATAGCCAGAAACCGGTCCTTGGATGCTTGATTCCGGTCTAGGAAAGACATGGCTTGGTCGTTCGGGCTGGACTGTTCCCATGAGGCACATGGTCAAGGCTGATTTGCATATAGCCATTGTCTGACCTAGGGTGGTGTGGAGTGCAAAGAAACGATGGATTTAGGCCCAGATCTTTGTACTGGGGTGAATGTAAGACATTGTTCTGCATTTTGTCCATCAACTGTGTTTTTTGCAATTTTCACCCCGAGTGGGCTGGGTATGCTCAGACGTGAGTCCCAGGCGCTCCACATCACTGGAGTCAAGCTATCCAGGCTAAAGAAGGCTGATAGCCAGAAACCGGTCCTTGGATGCTTGATTCCGGTCTAGGAAAGACATGGCTTGGTAGTTCGGGCTGGACTGTTCCCATGAGGCACAGGGTCAAGGCTGATTTGCATATAGCCATTGTCTTACCTAGGGTGGTGTGGAGTGCAAAAAAACAATGGATTTTAATGTAAGACATTGTTCTGCATTCTGTCCATCAACTGTGTTTTTTGCATTCCTCTATAGCCTCCAAGGAAGACAAAGAAGGATGCTGCTACTAGTCCTTTACACATCCTGATTCCAACTTCACCTAACCCACAAACACCACCTCCACCATCTATACCACCACCTCACTCATCACAATTATCTGAGGCAGGTGAAATGTCTCCTCACTCAGCCATAATAGAGGATGATGAGGATATATCACAAAACCTACACCCTGGGGATGCTTTGGATGACTATGATGTTGAACCACAAGGGGATACAGACCCTAATCTCTATCCCACATGAACATCACCACCTGATGATGCTTCAGCATATCAGGATTTAATATCAAGGACAGAATCTTTCCGTCAGGTCACGTTGTATGAGGACACAACAGATGAGGATTTTCTTTCTCGAAACTTTATGTAATGCTCAGCGGGGGGCACAATACCTACCACTTCTTAAGGGCATGATATGTCATGCAGACAAGATTTTTAAAGACCCTGTGAAAGCTAGAGTCATAACACCATGCATTGACAAAAAATATATGGCTTTATCATCAGAACCTATGTATGTTAGAGGTTAGTTAAGCCCATAGTCTCTGGTAGTCTATAAGGCAAGAAAGGGGGCTTGCACCCAAACTTCAAGAGATGCGCCTGGGAATTGTGTAGCTCCACAAGCAGATAACTATTGACGCAGAGCCATCAGCCAGGCTCTATTATCCAGATGTGACCGAGCCCACTGGGAGGAAATTGAAGGGTTCCTCCATCGCCTCCCAGAGGAACACAGGAAAAGGGGGCAGTAAAGTGTTAATAAAGGAAAACTCATTGCCAACAATTCCATTAAATGTGCATTAGATGCAGCTGACACCGTTGCTAGAGGAATAAATATGAGTATCCTATTAAGTAGGCATGCTTGGCTCCGTGTTTCAGGATTTAAGCCTGAGGTACAACAAGCTATTTTAAACCGACCTTTTTGATAAGGAAATTTTTTTAGACCTCAATGTGACACGGAGGTCGCAAAATCAATGGAGGCTGCACAAACAAACACATACCGTGGTCCCTTTCCTAGGCCCAATTATAAGCAATTTCCAAGATCTATCTAATCAGACAACACAGGGTCAGCATACAAATAGCAGGGACAAACCTCCACTCCAAAAGCATTTTACAGAGGTTCCTGCAGAGGAGAAAATGTTAAAGGAAGATGTCAAGGGAACAGTACCCATACCTTAAAGAACAATACAAAGCTATGACTTGCTTACCATTCCCCCAGACCACTTAACACCTTCTTCAAAACGTTCTCCCTATTTGGAAATTTATCACAACAGATCAATGGGTGTTGGATATTATCCAACATGTTTACTGTCTGGAGCTCATTACAACTCCTCCAAATATCCCACCTTGGAAACACAAACTATCCAATCACCATCAAAATCTCTTACAATAAGAAATAACAGCTCTACTACAAAAATGAGCAATAGAACCAGTTCAAAAACAGTTTCAGGCAACAGGAGTATATTCCCTATAATTCTTTATTCCCAAAAAGGATGGATCGTTACGACCCATTCTTGATCGCAGACGACTAAATCATTACATCATATCGGAAGACTTCCACATGGTCATGCTTCAGTAGACTATACCTTTGCTACACATGGCTGCCTTAGACTCAAAGGATGCCTACTTCCATATACCTATTCATCCAGCACACAGAAAATATGTGAGGTTTCAATCCGAAGGAAACCATTATCAATTCAAGGTTCTTCCCTTTAGGATTACTGCAGCTTCAAAGGTATTCACAAAATGTCTAGCAGTAGTGGCCGCACATCTAAGCAGACAAAACATATATATCTTTCCATATTTAGAGGACTGGTTGAAATAAAAAAAAAACGCTTCCGCATTTGCAAATAAAATGCTCAACAAACCCTAACCTTACTACACCAGCTAGGGTTCACCATCAACCTACAAAAGTCACATCTCCAAACCGCTACTATACAGCCATACCTAGGAGCCATGATCAACACATATTCAGCATTGGCACACCCAAATGCAGACACAATACACAGCATAGTAACATTAATTCCACAGTTTCAAACAGGAAGTCAAATCCCAGCCAAAACATTTCTGACTTCTAGGCATGATGGCATCTTGTATTTCCAAAATTCTGCATGCCAGACTACACATGAGACCTCTCCAAGAATGTCTCTCTCATCAGTTGACACAATCACAGGGCCAACTTCACAATCTGGTGTTGGTAGACATCCTCACACATTACTCTCTGCAACGGTGGAATCCCCAAAATGTATCCAAGGGGTGGTTGTTTCAAGACCCAGTTCCACAAATATATATATTTTTTAAAGTGTTTATTAGATGTTAAGCAGTATTACATTTGCAGTCAAAGGCATTGCAAGGCGTAGCGAAATAGCCCCATATCAAAAATGACACAAATCACAATTGCATAGTCACTAACACAGCCATTTACCAACATCCCGAAACGGGCAGGCAGCGTGAACCTACATAACTCGCAGTATTATGCAGCAGTCTCGGCCTGTATAGCTCAGGTCCCAATTCTAATGTGCATACACCCCCCGTTAGCACTTCCCTCTCCACAGCCATTCCTGCTCACAACAGCCACTCCCATCCTTTCGATTATTCCACTCACAAACGCTGTCCTACCCACCTTCCCCAGCCTCCCCACACCAACACCCGCATCCCATCATCCAGAAACGATACTCCCTCACACAACTTTTCAGCCTATCCCCTCTGTCCGTGCCTCCGCCCCGCTGTCGTCTTGCGCACTCTGTGTATATGTAGCATTAAGCCCCCCAAAATTCTTAGGTCTGATTCTAGGAGGAAGCAGTTCGCTATAAAGTTCCGACTGTGTAGAGCAGTTTAGCATATCTCTGGACCACAGGTGCAGCGTCGGAACCGGCCCCCTCAGCCAGCACATGGCGACTCTCCTCTAGGCCATAAGGAGCCCCATGTCCACTAATCTACGGATCGCCTTTGGTAGTTTTTTAGTATATCCCAAAAGGGCCATGAGTGGGTCCAGATCCAATGTAACCTCAACTATTCTGCCAAGCTCTTCAAATACTGATTCCCAAAATGCACGCACCCCTGGGCACATCCATGCCAAATTCATGAAGTCCGCCACCTCCACCCTGCATCTCTCACACTCTGCGCTCTCTCGTAAACCATATCTGCATAGCCTTTACGGATTATAGTACATCCGGTTGAGATACTTAAAGTGCACCAACCCGTGCCTACCATGCAGGGATATTTTTCTGGTATTGAGACAACAATAAGGTTTTGCAGCAGCCAATGCCAAGCATGTCTCGTGTTTAATGAATCCATTATACCAGTCCTGCGGTCTACCCGTTCCATGATGACCGCCGGCAGGGCTACTGGGGCAGCGAACAGTCGCTCCATCCAAAGGTAGGGAACCCCCTCTCCACCATGAATCCAAGCATGTAGGTGCGCCCCCTGCGATACCCTGCAATATCATTCAAAATCTGGAGCACCCATGCCTCCTAGATGGTATGGTAGCGTGAGCACCCCCTACAGTACCCGGGCTTGTTTACCTGCCCAGGCTAACTTGAGCATCAATTGTCTCAATCTATAGAAGAAGGAGCACGGCAAAACCAGGGGAATATTAGTGAAGAGAAAAAGGAGTCGGGCAAGATAACCATCTTCATAAGCGATATACGGCCCATCAGCAACAGAGGGAGCCAGATCCATAGGTCCACATCATCCTCCAGCTTAGAGATGGCTGTGCCGTAATTTTCCCAGAATACAATATCCGTCTCCTTATGCAGACGAATGCCCAGATACCTCACCGAGTCTACCGTCCAACAGAGGGGGTAGTCCATCGCAAACTCTACTGTAGCAGGCGTGAGCGGAAAGACCAAGGATTTCTCCCAATTAACTTTAAGGCCAGACAAAGCACCAAATCTAACCACTTCCCTAATAACAGCCGTCAAGTTCTCTTCAGGTTCCCTAACATAAAGAAGTGTGTCATCTGCTTATGTAGATACTACAATTCTGTAAGTGGGGAACCCGATACCTTCATTCCCATGATATTCCCGTAAGGCACAGGCTTGTGGTTCCGTCTGTAGGGCGTATAGTAGCGGGGAAAGGGGACAGACCTGTCTGGTGCCTCTAGTGATGTTAAACTGGGCAGTGACCAAATCGCCAATACGCACTCGAGTGGTTGGCTCGTAATACAGAATACCCAGCATATGCAGGAATGCCCTCCCAAGTCCCATTCTCATCAACACTTGGCGTAAAAAACCCCATTTCACCGAATCAAAAGTCTTTTCCATGTCTAGGAATACAGCCACCGGTTTAATCTCCTGGCGGACATGTTGCATGGTTCCGAACACAGTCTGTATTTTATACGTTAATTTTCTAGTTCCACAAATAATTCTCAAAACAGATGCTTCCCTAATTCGTTGGGGGGCACATCTCCAAACCCTCACAATTTATCGGGTATGGGAGTCCAAACACAGGGTACTCCATATCAACCACCTAGAACTGCAAGCTGTTTGCTTAGCAGTGAAGGCCTTCCTACCTCACCTACAACACAACGTTATCCTAATTTGAACAGGCAATATGACAACTTCGCAATTTTTTTGAGTTTGATGCATTGCATTTAAGGAATCTCAATTTGAGATTCCTTAATGCAATTGCAATTTAAGAAATCACAATTTTGCTATTTCTTAAATTGCGGAAAATACAAAAATGTTAATGCATCCCAAAAATGGGAGTTGCATTCGCAAACGGACGAATTTTGCGATTCGCACCATTTGCGAATGCAATTTCCTTTGATGGATGTGCCCCTTAAACTTTCAGAAAAACAAAGCAATTGTTTATTGCTTTCACACCTCCTCTCATGGGAATGGAAATGTTTCAATCAGGCATTTCAAGATGGATAGTTAAATGCATCCAAACTTGCTATGCGCAAGCTAAAAGGTTTTAAATTTTTCCTCATAAAGCTAACTCCACTAGGAAATAGGAGCTTCAATGGCTTTTGTAGGCAATATTCCTATTGCTGATATTTGCAAAGCAGCAACATGTTCCACTTCACATGCATTCACAAAACATTATTGTGCAGAGGTCTTTGCACGCCAACAAGCCAATGTTGGTCAAGTGGTCGTAAGAACTTTATTTCAAACAACTGCAACCCCCACAGGTTAACCACTGCCTATGGGCCAACCCGCCTCCTCAAAAACCTTGTGTAGGTTGAAGATCATACACTTTATATACTTATATCATACTACTGCATGGACATTAACATTGCTGATTTATATATCATATTTACATACTCACCTACCCACAGCAAAACAATCTGAAGATGACGTTGATGGCCATGCGCAGTATTACCAAGAGGAGGAGTCCACACACAGCCTTGTGACTCGAAGAAAACTTCTTGAAACAAAAACAACTTGTAATCATCTGAGCTAACACTAGATGGTAGACTTATGCAAAGCATGTGAATTTGCAGCACTACATGCCAAGAACAGATGCTTAGAGGGTAAGTAACATAATCCTTTCTCGTAAACGCTCACTTGAGTTTAGTATACAGCTTGTTTTCTCAGTGTCATAACGATTTTTGGTGGCTGAGCCCCCTATAAGTAATAAACAAACTACAAATCTAGGTCTAGCCCAAAAGGCAGTTTCTTTCTATCACACACTGTTCACTTTGTATATGGAACAGGCTCTCAGATTAATTGGCTAAAAGATTCCCAGAGCACCACTGCGGATAGGCAGAGATATCTTCAGCGCTGAAGAGGTTCAGTGGACGTGAGGAAAGAGGGATTAAGAAGTGGAGTGGCCTAATGAAGCAGGGGACATACACAAAATGTGACAAGCTGCAAGTAATACAGACCTTTAAACAAGTACATGAACAGATCTAGTCAACTTCCACACAAATTATACAGGATAACACATAGAGAAAAATGCACACTACTAGAACACACTCCCACTGAAATGTAGCGTCCTCCCTGTTAATAAGTGATTACTAACATCACAGCTACCATACTGGTGTCCATCAGTGAAGCTTTTTGTTTCCTTAAGTGACTGCAATAAGCTCCAAAGTCATGGGCATATATATAGGATATTTTCCAGAATCATTTACTCGATAGACAGTCTACATTGTTAATGATGGTAAAGAGAGTCATAGCTGACCTGGTGGCCCCAAGCCCCCTCATGAAAGCACTATGGAAACAGAATTAGTTTAGGTCCATTCCGCAGGCACTGTTCTTTCTAGTAAAGGCCTTCTGAACAAATGTTTAAATAAATGGCAAGAAAAGATTTAAAACTCCGAAGCCAATTGCAATGATGCATACACCAAATAGAAAGGGGGATCTTAGGTGGAGTGAGGCATCCCATATGCTTAGACCAGGGTCATACAGAGATGAATTGAAAGTTGATCCTCTCCACCCAAATGGACACTCTTGTAATCAATAATTGTCATCAAATCTTGATTTTACTGTAACCACATCTCATCTCTGATAATTGAAAACGTCCAACAAATATTTTGTTAAATTAAATGTAAATTATGACATTTCACAGGTAAAGTTTGGCCTAACACTGACACTCCCCGTGCAGATTTTCCATAGAAGAATGGTAGTAACATTAAATATGTGATAACTCTCTGCTTGGAATGTGCATAGCCCATCTAAGAAAGGACCTCTGATTCTCCCCAAACAGAATTTGTGGTTAGAAAGTATTGAATTGTGCATAAATACATAAAATGCTAGGGCGCTTAAACATCTACGTTTTGAAATATTTAGAAAGATATGGCAGTGGAGCAAAGTTGATAGCTTGAAGCATATGATGGGTAGAGTAAAGCATGATAAAAGTGTCGAAAAAATTGCCAACTTTTTCGCCACCTAGTCAAAGAAAGGAGGGAAATAGTGAAGTTAAATAGGAACATAAGGCTTGATTTAGAGTTTGGCATATGGGTACTCAGTCACAAACATGATGCATATCCTGTTTGCCTTATTACAAGTGCATAATATCTTAATGCATTTGTAATAAGGCAGACAAGATGCCTGTTACTTTTGTGTCGGAATGCCTGTCCGCCAACTCTAACTCTGCCCATAGCAATGAATGGATGAGCAAGGAGCACAATATTTAAGGGAAAGGCACTTGGTGTTTGCTAGGTACTTTATACTGGCCATTTTTATGGTATTTTGTCATAATGTGGTCGTCTGCGGCAGAGGCCATGAGGAATGCAGGAGGGGTCACTTGCAAAGAAAGGGGTGGACAGTGTAGAGTGGAATGAGCCTTGTGGATTGAGGGCTATTCACCAGACAGGTAATATTCCATCCGACAAGAGATTATTTTGAGGACGATTGACCTTAAGCTTTATTAGTAAAAAGGTATGGCAGTAGGGATGGAAGAAAGAGGATTTAAGGCAAACAAGAAGGTGTGTGAGAGATGATCGAAGAATTAATGGCTGACAGAAATTTAAAAATGGTTCACCTATCGTGGAGTACCAGGATAGCTGAGAGAAAACCTCTGTGGGTCGCAGACTGCCTCCTCCTCGTCTTCACAATGTCACCAGTCAGCTCTCACATGCAGCCTTTCTACAATATATATTTTTACCCACAAGCTCATATATTAAAGGGATTTTGATGGCAAAAAAATAAAGGGGGGTCTCATTGCTTGAGTGGGTCTCCGTGTTGTCAGCGTTAGTGGAGGTGTTCATCTTCGCCATTGTGTACTAAACATTTGATGACAGTCCTGTGTGCCCTAAACTGGGTTCCACACTTCACAGTAGGATGCCAATTTAGCTACAAGTCTGAAGACCACATGTGCTTTGGGCACATAGAATTTGCAGGGTGCAGAACCGTGCAGATCAAGGACTTCAGGGTAACAGCAAGAAGGTAAATTTGTATGACCTACTTGGGCCCAGTAATGCACCACAGTGATTCTTTACTGAAGTTTGTTCCAAGGGTATAGGCCGGCCCTTGAGAGCGCTCAACAATTGAAAGAACACAAGTGTACTTTTTGTTCTGATGGCAGTGCACAGGTCTACTGACTGCCAGGAAGTAAATGCTGGCTTGTTGCTTCCCAGCAGCTTACACAAGGATACTAGACCATGCCGACTTATGTAGTAGCGTCGACAGAAGAGGTAGTCCACTAAGGCCCTTTGTGAGGTACGACACTCACCCCAAGCGAGTCACAAAGTCAAGACTTTGCTGAACAGGTGGTAAGAGAATCCGGGTGGGAGTTCCCTGTATTATTTAAAACTGTCCTCTGGCACCCTTTTCTTCTTTGACAGAATGACTTGGGGCCACCTTCAAAGTCAAAATCTCATAAAGGAATGTTTCTCTACTGCATTCATAAGTCACTGTAAATAAAGAACCCTATTTTACCCACATACCTGGCTTTAAGGTACCATATGAAAGACTATTACACTGGGTGCCATGGTTACCAGTCTGTTGGTGCAAGTGTAGGAGAAGGGCATAGATTCCGAAAGAGCGATATAATGGTCTTGCCAGCTTTCAGCCCTACAAAAATGCGTTTCATGGTCATTGAGAACAGCTCTTACAAGGAAGTGTGAGGAGTCTGAGATGGTAGGTATGAACTTTGTGTGAAACTATATTTTACAGATCTGAATGTATAATTTGTGTTTACAATTTAGTGAAGTTCATTTATTATGTTGTGTAATTTACCATCTTATTCTTGCTTGTAAGTGCCTGGTGGGGAGAAGGCCTAGAGGATGGTGACTTAGAATGTGCACGTTTGTTTTACAGATCTAGTTGCTATACCGGACTTCCAGTCTGGGGCAATGGAAAACTGGGGCCTGACCACATATCGGGAAACGGCTTTGTTGTTCGATCCAGAATCTTCAACTGCATCTAATAAACTCTGGATTACTATGATTGTGGCTCATGAACTGGCTCACCAGGTAATATCTTTGGGCGGCAGAAAGCACATTTAGGCATATTGTTTTAAAGTTTGTATTTTCATTTTGTTTCTTTTTAATAAGAATTATAATAAAGAAAATTGGGTCAATTCAGAAAACTTTGGGATAGCACAAACACTTCAACATAGGAAAAAGTCAGAGGTATTACACTTTTTGAACACGGTTTGCAAAGAGAGATTTGCCAAAGATACACATGATAGAGCATATGCTGTACATGTGTGTTTGTGCGTGCCACATGTTCCTAATATATACAGTTGTAGATAAGCATTATAAAATGCCTACCGTCTGGGCACTAATTTAGAAAGGAGGATGCGACCAAGGGCATGCCAAGCACGTAAGCCACACCTACAAAATCATGTTTTTAGGAGATTCACAAAACCCCTTGATAAACTTCCCCCATTGTCTAACTATTCAATTAATGTTCCTGTGTAAGTGATGCAAAAATAGATTTTACATTCATCAGTCGGTACCAGGAGGTACCTAGGAATGGGTGGAACGCATATGAAATATTTATTTTGAAGACATTATTACCAGACTGTAAACATTTTTTAAGTTGGGTGTTTGTGCTTAACTGTATGCATAGGGTTCTTTACACCTGTGCATAAAAAATGGGCACAATCAGCATCCACATTTACATGTGCAAATTATGTAATAGAAATTAGTGTTTTTTTGTATACCGCTTTATTCCTCACTCCCGCTGCTTGCAAATACTTTGTTACTACTTATTACTATTACCTGATTCACTGCTACTCAACCCACCAACCTCAGAAGGATGGCTGACTTCCTGGTTCATTCGCTGCCAAGTCTAAGTCCTTCATTTAGAGTTGGGAAGAACAGGAGCCCGCAGGGCTGTTGACATTCCAGGCTTGCTCTTCTCTCAACTTCATTTGGAAGTGATGTAGCCACTATGTTTCTAAGAGCATAGACTTCAGTGACTTAGCCATTAAAAACCTAAGATCAGGTGCCCCTTGCGTGACAGAGGTTGTCTTCTGAAACACATTGTTGTGCCTAAGATTCCCAGGAAAAATTATTTGTAGGTCCATACAAAATCGCAATGCAACAGGACCATTGATTTATTTTTAAAATCAATGTTTTTTTTTAAACTGTCTAATGATTCTTAGAGGTCAGTTTCCCTAAATGTAAGTCATATCAATACAGCCCTTCTGAGTAAAGCTTTTAAATCTTAAAATGAAATGTTTAATCCTTGTCATAGTTGAAATATGTGTTACATTGAGGAATATTCTAGTGCATCTAGTGCACCAATTTTGTTCACTTGTACTTCTGCCACCCCCAGCCCATCCCTGCTGTCGAAGATACAGTAGAGCGCTGCAATGCATCCAGAAATTCGAGGAATGTTCCAACTTGAAAGACATAAAGCAAAGGCTAAAGAGAGCACCCCTGAAGGCAATTGAAGTGCAGTCTAATTTCCAAGAAGCTGACCTGAAAGCCATGAAGAATAATTTGGGCCATCTTCCAATTATAGGCTTTTACCACTTATGTGACTGATAGGCCCCCAGAGTTCTTATCGAGTTGGCATACTTGTTTAGATGCAGTGTTTCCCCTAGATGCCATGCAGTTCAACCAGTTTCCACCTCCGCACAGCAAACTAATAAATAAGATACCTCTGTACAGGCAAAAGCTCACCAATTTCAGTGTATTTTCACCTTTATTCTATAACTCAGCTGATGTTCGAAAGTATGACGGTTCACCACAGACAATTACAATGCATGCTTTTACAGCGCAGTCTTTACATCTTAACTACCATTACATTGCATGATTTTACAATGCATGCCATTACAACGCATTTTTTTAAACTACCATTACAGCGCATTCCATTACAACGCATACCATTACAAGGCATAATTCTTTTAGGACAACAGTAAGGTAAGTGTTGGATAGTGTATGGGTAAAAATGACTATTCCCATGTACCCCAAAACCATACCCACTCTAATACTATAAAAATATCCACTACTTACCTTATAATGCGTTGTAATGGCATGCGTTGTGATGGTATGCATTGTAAGGGCATGCATTGTAGCGACATACGTTGTAATGGCATGCATTGTAATGGCATGCGGGGTAAATGCAGTTGCGTTGTAACAGTTGCATTGTAAAGGTAGGTCGTTGAAATGGCTGCGTTATAATGGATGTATCCCCTGATGTTCTCACAAACAAAAAACATAAATTTGCTTTTCTATGTTAGTCACTATATCTATATTTTTTTAAATAAGCACATCACACATTGTGCTAGCACAGCAGGCATATACCTTTGTTGAGTATCAGCAGGTCATTTACATACTTTAGTGTGGAAATCCTCTTGTACTAACCTTTGAAAGGCAACCACCAGCCTAACTCAGTTTTTGGGCTCTGTTTCCATCCAGAGCTACTTTCTGGTCAAATTGAAGGCCGAACTCAAGCCTCAGCAGCTCTATGTCCCTCTTGTGCTAAAATGAACAGAACCAGATCTTCTCCAGCTTTTGCAATGAAGTTAATCGTAACATTATGGGCTAGGGAGTTTAGAAAACATTTGCTTGAAAAACATTGATATGATCTTTCCCAGCTTATTCTCTTAAAAGTGTTCAGGGATCTCAGTCTTAGCCCCAGGCCTGGTTATTTTTCAGTGAAACTAACTGTTTGGAGAAGGTCTGGGTTATTCTATGACTTCACAGTACGAAGGAAACCGCAAGGGAATTACGCTGGACTCTTACTTTTTCTATGAAGTCAGTTTCTGATAGTAAGCATAGACTGAAAACGACAATGCCTTTTTTCTTTTATGAATTGGCCATGCAGGTAGATGTTGGGACATGTTTCTCCTTGTGTGGATAAAAAGTCTTGCAAGAGACGTGATGAACTTAAAGTTGCACATTGGTATGTTGAATTTTGTTACAACTTTTCATAGTAGTATTTTTGGTACACACCTTTAGTAGCATTTGTGATTGGTGTAGATGAACATCAACTGCGATCCATGGTATTATTCCAAATATCATTTGAAGGTTATCATGCAAAATGCAAAAAAAGCTAATGTTGAATAAAAAGTCAGGTGGATAGTATCAGAAATTTGAGACCTCTAATAGACTAAATTCCATTTGAATATAGTTCAAACATTTTCATTAAGTATTACATCATACAACAATCACAGAAGTGCTATACTTCTGACGAGTACCCTTACTGCTCTAAAGTTGTCATGCATCACATAGACACTTGATTGGTGAGAAGTGTTTTGTTGTCCTTTGCTTTGGTTCATATTGAAGGTATCCGTTTTCTATGGTGAGTTTAATCACGCAAAATAACATTTTCCACATTACATCTATCAGTCATAACATTATCATTCTTTACATCAAAGGGCATGTCAAGTGTAAAATAGGTTAGACAAGTCTCTGTTGATCTTATATTAAAATGAGTGAATGTTTGTTATACTTAGCATTCAAAGGTCAGCAGATAACGCAAAGCATTAAAAACAAGAAATACAACTCAGGCTGTAATTGAATGTGCACTCACTATATGTCTGCCTACCATTCAGACTACAAAACAGATTGACCCACATGTTGAGAGGATTTCCCAGGGATGATGTAAGAAGACCACCAATTTCAGTTTATTTATGTTTAATATTATACCAATATCAATAATACATACATCAAAAAGACAAAGAATGAAATGCATTAACATACACAAGAAAATCCCCCAAAAGTATATATACAAAGCACAGTTAAAATACTTTATATATAATTTTTAAAATACTTTTTTTTTTAAAGAATACTGCAACAGCATATCAACAGTTTTTATTGCTACATGTATTAGAGTATGTAATCAATGTGGAAATACATTGCATACAGACATGTACTGTGCATAGTGCAAATAAAATGCTATCAATTATTATGTCCCTTAAATATCAATCAGAATTCACTAATCCAAACTCAAATTCCTTCACAAATATATATTGGACACAGTTGGGCATTTAACTATTCAAACACAATCCAGGACCCAGATATTACACTTATTTATCCGGCTTCCATTATTGCTCATAAAGCGAATCAGTCTTAATACTAACCATCTCAAAGAATTTCCCAAGTTGGTAGCATTATTGAGTAATAGCACACTTCATTAAACAGCTTAACAATTTATAAACTTTTCGTATGTTCATATATTTAAAAAGTGTCATTAAAAGTGTCATCCAATCCAGGGAAAAATATGTACAGAAATTCAAGAGATGCATAAGTGTGGCTATACAGTCTTTACAAAACGGCATTTATATATTGCCTGTGTTTAGTCCAATGTTACTGTTGGGTAATTTCCAAAATGTAAAGGAAGAAACTTGGCCTAAACGAAGCTTTAAATATCCACTGTTTAACATTTCTATCCTTTCTATCTTCTAAATATATCTGTACGTTTCTGGTAATTGAGCCATATGCATATGATGTAGATCTGTAATACTCACAGTTCTCTAGGTTTGTTTTGTTACATAGCTCTTTCACCACTTTTTTTAATAACGTTTTCCAGGCTAGGTGAGAGCGCTCTGCTGGATCAATGGAACCAAGTGGATCACCCGTCATTATAATTTTCTCTAAAGTTTGCATTCAAGATATGCCTTTTCAGGCTGAAGATAATTTTTAATGATATGTCTCATTGTATATTCTGCAGATGAAAATATTTGATAAAAAAATGAATTATTCTTTGATAGTTACATTATATGTTCAACAATCCAATCTCAAACCTTAAAGCACAATTCACTGATCCATTCGAGAGACCAAGTCATCTTTTCCATAATGCATCTCTGTTTCTCTACACATTTCATCTGCTTCTCTTTTATTAGGTTGCACCCATACAGAAATGATTGAATGATCTTCATATTGTAAGACTTTTGGATCCTCTACAGATTTATGGGCAAGTTCATGGTTTACTGCTGTGCCTCTTTGTTTCTGTGACTGAAAATGTCAGCATATTGATATTATCTTTTTCAAATTTTTCATAAAAACCATTGCTTTAATATTGGTCACATTTATTTTAATTCATTAGAGACACAATATTTAGGAAATTCATTCAGTTGTCCCTGTAGACCAAGTGGGGCAAGATCAATCAAAATAGCATCATCTGCATAAAATATATGGAGCACATATTCCTCCCACAGTTTTGGTGGAAATGACTTGCCTTTGCCAAATATTTCTGGCCATCTACAATATAGATGTAAAACAAAAGGGGTGCCAATATGCAACCTTGTCTAAGTCAATTTGGAGTTTACATTTTCTTAACAGTGCACCATTATTTCCCAATTAAATCTGGGTCCTGGAGCCCTCATGCAGGTTGATTATCTGTTTCAATAATTCAGGTGAAGTACCCCATTTAGGAGCTTGGTATAAATCTGGCTAGTAATATCTAACAGACTTATCAAACGATAATTATGCAGATCCTCATGCAGGCCATTTTATATAGTGGTACCCATATTACCTTTCTATGATTCTAGTTTCCTTAGTAACTGCATTTGGCAAAGATGGTAACATTGTGCTCATAGATCTGGAGTTCATTTTAATATAGTCGTGGGTATACTATCCTGCCCTTACACTCTAGAGCCCTTGAATGCTTTTATTACATTTTTGACATCTTTTACTGTTGGTATCACATTTTCTTGTGTTAATATTGCTTAAGCCTGATCACCTAAAATGCCAACAATATCCAACTCTGGAACATTTCCCTTTTCTTTAGCAATATTTAGTGCCAAACATGTTAACTAAAAATATTCACAGAGTGTGCCTGCCAGCACCTTATTTGTTCCAAGCATTAGTTCCCAATAAATGTTGCACCTTGTCTCTCGTACTGCCTTAATAACTTCTGATCACTATTTTCCTTTTTCTGCCACGCTTATTCTTCTAAATTCAGATCTATTTCCTTTACAGCTTCCTCATAGGACCCCTCAGTGTTCGGTCTATTTGAGAAGCTTCCCTAACATACTATTTATTCTCACTCTTGCTGTATCAATTGCATCCCATGATCCTGCAGCACCTGAGTAGGCCCTGATCTTAAGTGCATTTCCCCCCATTTTTTGGACTGCTCATTTAAAGTCATAAATCAGCTTTTCACTTTGGGCCTTGAATCTCGGGGACCAAATTGATCCTTTGAATATTCTTTCAACAAACATATTGAATATTAACCCAGGTCTCTCTATTATTGGCGTGGTCATGCAAAGTCAATTCTATGGATCTATTATCATCCCTGACTGTTTCATCTACCAACATATCTTAAATAATAAAGAAGTCTTCCGATAGTGCAATCAGTAAGTGATGATGTTTTCCCATTGTCACAAGTGTTGTTTGCAGGTTGAACCCCTGGAACTCTCCCAATAATAATGGTCATATTGTGAGCGTTTATTGTACGTTTTAATTTACTGTCTACACCATTACATTTCCTATCCCTGGATATTTGGCTTGGTATGCATAGACATTTTTCATAGTTTGTTATACATCATCCAATGTTTCTGACAAAGGGCTTTTATCATTAAAATCCCGCAATAGCAGTATATTTGACGGTAGGCTATTTAAATCCAAACTTCTTTATTTGAACTCCCAACTTTTGTAGTTTCTCTCCGTAATCTCTCTTTTATCCGTAGCAAATGGACATTAGCTATAATAAATGTTATTGATTTCCTCTTATTACCATTATTAATACACTTCTGTATCTATATCTAATCTCAACTACTATTGCTACAAAATCCATATCCTTGAGCCAATATCTTTTAAAGCCAGCAATATTTCTGGATATCAAATGGAGAGTTTTACAATCAAGATATTTGATTTGGTCACCAAACACCCAGATTTAATTGCTGCCACTATCGAATTCCATTCACATATCTCTTATTCTATTGTCTTTTTTTAGTGGTGGGGCTGTGAATATTCTTGTTTCAGAGCCTGTGTTGGTAATTCATTATCTTTGACCCGACTAATCACCTACAGTTGCTTTTGCGTTGCCACCTGGCTTTTCTCACTTTGTGTCACTGATGTCATACACCCTATCATCATAACTAAAGCCTTCCTTACTTTCCAGCTGAATATTCTTACCCTTCTGCACAATGTATATGTCGAAACATAGCTCTTAAATCATCAAGAAAATGTAAGACTTGTTCAGCCACAAGCGTTGAATAAAAATGGACCATGACATTAGACTATTCAGACTCGAACTTTTCTTTGGGAAGCTCAACCAATACTATTTCACATTTTATTTTAGATAGCCTTGATGTCCTATTAAGGATCAAGATTATTATTCCCCTATTAAGATATGGGCTTGGTATCCAATCTGCAAAGATATCAACTATTTGTAAGATCAAATGATCCTCACTTTTTTCCCAGAGACCAATCACATTTTCAAGTTATTTTTTTCAAATGAAATCATTATATAGATGACCTGGACTCAGGATTGATAATTCATTGTGCCATATCATTAGTAGTTAGTTATCTACGCTGCTAATGGCAAATGGATAGGATGATATTTTCATATTTTAGATCCCAACACTTCAATCTCTCCTAGTTTAGTAGCCACTCCTAATTCGGTTTCTTGCTCCAGAAGATTTATTTCATCATCACTTGCTGCACCTACTTCTGCTTCACATTTCTCATCTAAGCAATCATTTGTTGTCATACTTTTATTTAAACCAGAATTTAACTCCTCTTTACAATTAGTATGGGTGCTATCCCAACACACCCTACGGAGTCCTTTTTTTGTAATCCTTTTCCTTTTTCTCCTGTACAATTTGATTTACTATTTTTAAGACCAGTCTCTTCCTTTCTTGTTTTATCTTGAAAAGTAGAATGTACTTTGATATTTTTAGTAATGTAGCTTAATTCCTTCTCTATTTCTTTGGCCTTAACATGCATTGTTTGATCCCTGTTATCAGTTCTTGTTTTTACTGTTTTCTGATTATCTGTGGGTAGTTTGAGCTAAAACATCTACTAGATTGCAATATGTGTCCCCTGTTACCTCTGCCCTCAGTCTGTAAAGCTGTGTCCCTTTTTTTTATTCACAAATATAACGGTATCTATTAAAGTTTAGATTCCTTATCAACTAAAGTGCAGCTAGTCATGCTAACCTGTTTTCTTTTGGAAAGCCCTGCAGTAAGTTCTACAAGTTTATTTAGCATTGGTGAGGTGGTCTCAATATTATGATATAAATCTTTTACTACATTTTCCAATAGGTTCATGATGTATTTCAAAATACGATATATAGCACTCATCAATTTAGGGTGGCCTTTCATTTTACGTTTGGCAATTGCTACACCTCAATAAACAAACTTTGTACTGGAAAGTGCAAATCACTAACTTTAATTACTGTTTCTTTTATAATATGAGATAGCGTAGCGCAAATGAATCATGTAATTTAAACAGGACCAAAAGAGGATGTAGTTACTCCCCACAACTAAGGACCACTGCAGCAAGATTTTATTTTATTTTGTTTTGACAATTCTTATAGTTCATTAGTCTAAAGTATGTGTTTCAACATTTTCTTTTCTCCACGTTATTGCCAGTAGGTCCTAAGTCTCAATGACAATAACGGGTATAGATATACCAATCCATTCTATGCATCTAAAATTCATGCAAGGCACAGCATCCTCCCGATGCAGCTCAGATGCATCAGCTCCTAAGTTTGTCGGATCATCTGTTCTTCTTGCTTCCACCCCTGAACTCCAGCGTATGACTGGCTTTTCAAACTCTAACCTTTGTCCCAAAAACTCTGCCCTCCCAGAGACTGTGAGACAGCAGTCAACTCCACCAGCCCACGACTACTCTCACGGTCGGAATGTTGACCCCCTGAGCCAGGTTTGCCATGGACTAGTGACTGGGGTAACAAGGTCCCTGAGAAGTCAGAGAAGGAAGATTAAGAAGACCAAAGCACAGACACCACAGCAAACTCGAGTATGGTTACCATACAAAATTTCAAAGTGCAAAATTCTTGCTGTGAAAATCCAATAGCCACTATGTAGCCACTCAACCTGTGTCTTAGCTTCCCAAGAGAGCCAGCATTGATCCTGGGAGGCAAACATCGCAGTCTGTCATAATTTGTGTATCTGCACACAAGGAGCAGGAAATCAAAAACAAGTGGCAGGGCTGTAAAAGTGCAACATAATGAAAATAATTTCAACGTTGAGGCAAAGACATTTACAAAAGAAAAAAGATCAATGACAGTGAATTTATAGTAGAACAATGTCAGGAAACAAGTAGCTTGAGCAGAAACTGCGGCAGTGATATAGTGAGGCAAAGCAGAGCAGAAGAATGATTAATTGACAGAAAGGGGAGAGGGTCTGCAGGACCTAGCGGTACTGGTACCTAAACTGACCACCTTTGCCCCACACAATGCTGCCTCCTGGTGCTGCAGGACTAACACCAATGGCCTGACCCTATCTGCCTCCTCAACAACAACAACTACTGCTGATGGCTGCCTTTACTTCCTCAGTGGGAGCAGTAGGATTGACAAATGACCATGAACAAAGGGGACTCCAGGGAGACTCTGGCACTTTACGCGCACCAGCAAACCTTTTCCCCTCTTCGTTATACTGGTGTGGCGGCTCATGAAGTAGCTCCAAATTCCAATGGCTCCAACTACTGCCCACCCTCTCTTCACCCCATGATTTCCCACTGCTTGTTTTTGCAATCTGAGTTGAGTTTGGCTTCCTGCCATCTCAAATAGCCAAACAATCAAACATCTCCTCGCTCACTCCTCGCCAAATTCCTGCCAATAAAGACCACACAAATGTGGAATAACTTGAGTAGACAACTCACTGGCTATAGTTAGCCATCAGAGTGTGCGCCGCTAGCATTACGCACAGACCAAACAGCGTGTGGACACCAACATAAAGTGAGTGTGCATGATGGAGAATGTAACTCATCCACCTTTATTGCTAGATTGGTGACATGATAAAATCTTGTGGTATCTAAAAAGTATTAGGTCCCATCTTGTGATCCATGTAATGGCACAGTGCGCTGGGGATGCTCAGACGTGGGTCCCAGGCACTCCACACCACTGGAGTCAAGCTAGCCGGGCTGATGAGAGGTGTTATCTCGAAACCGGTCCGGTCCTCGGATGCTTGATTCCGTTCTGGGAAGGACATGGCTTTTGTAGTTCGGACTGGACTGTTCCCATGGGGCACAGGGTCAGAGCTGATTTGCATATCGCCATTGTCTAACCCAGGGTGGTGTGGAGTGCAAAAAAACTATGGATTTGGGCCCAGATCTTTGGACTGGGGTGAATGTGTGACATTGATCCACATTCTGTCCATCACCTGTTTTGCTTGCAATTGCCGCCATAAGTGCGCTGGGGATGCTCAGACTTGGGTCCCAGGCACTCCACACCACTGGAGTCAAGCTAGCCGGGCTGATGAGAGGTGTTACCTCGAAACCGGTCCGGTCCTCGGATGCTTGATTCCGTTCTGGGAAGGACATGGCTTTTGTAGTTCGGACTGGACTGTTCCCATGGGGCACAGGGTCAGAGCTGATTTGCATATCGCCATTGTCTAACCCAGGGTGGTGTGGAGTGCAAAAAAACGATGGATTTGGGCCCAGATCTTTGGACTGGGGTGAATGTGTGACATTGATCCACATTCTGTCCATCACCTGTTTTGTTTGCAATGGCACAGTGCTATTACATGCATGTTATTTATGTCAACTGTATAAGTCCTGAAGAAATCCATCTATTTAATTCATGTTTGTTCCCATCTTTTTATTTTAGTGGTTTGGAAACTTAGTTACCATGGAGTGGTGGAATGACCTTTGGCTAAATGAAGGATTTGCTAAGTTTATGGAGTATGTTTCTGTGAATGTTACACACCCGGATCTGCAAGTTGTGAGTATTGTAGTATTAGGCAATTTTCTTTACATATGAATTAGAAACATTGTATGTTTTTCTTTTATTCTCGGTATTGGGCTAATGAAGTGTCTTGTTTAAATGTAATAGTTGTACTAAAGCAATTGCATATATGTTCTATATTTCCAGGGGGACAAACTCAATACTTTATTGTATAAAATAAACTTCAAAGTAACTAGCTCTTATTAGCCCATTTATACTATGTCAGTAGCACCAGAGTGCAGTTCTGTGGGACTTCTCATGTCTGTTAAGAAATATTAATAGCAAATAATATCTGGAAATATCAGAATCTAACATTTTTTATAATGAGGTCTATGTAGTATACCATACTATGCTGTAACCTGTAAAATGCCAAACACAAGAATCATAATAAGACTCAGAGAAAAGCGCCACAGACGATCAACTAATTTGTGTTAATAAATACTTGAGGTAAAACGAAAAAATCAAAGGAATCCTCCTATAACATTAAAAACTAATTGAATCTTATTGGGAACTTAACTATATGCTCCTCAATCAAGCAATGATTGATTAATTGTCTAGAAAAAAAGTGAGAACATCAAAGACTTGATCATTCAAACCGAAATGAAGACTACAATGTATCAACTCTTTCTAGAATCAATATGGGAAAGTTTCTGTGCTCAAACTTTGTACTCTGCTTAATCCTTGTAAGCTCCCAATTAGTATCCTCCAACACCTGGCAGTATCATCAAGCTCAGTCATTTCATGACTTGTGTTTCCACTAATTGCCCTTCCCTTTATATTGCCCATGTGGTAGGGTTTATGTTAGGAAAAACAACCTGTAGGCAAAAAAGGACTAACAATACAAAAGCACCAGTGGCTTTATACTGGATTGGGGATGGAAACCATTTCAACCATGTTTGTTTCCAGATTCTTGAGTCAGTAACCATTTCACCAAAACAAGGAGACATGGAAAAAGACTGTTGCAAATGTAATTCTTCTGGATATATATACTGAATGCTCTGTAACCCATTCAGTAGAACAGCAAGATAGACATGAAATGTTTCTGGTAGGCTTATCAAACTAAGAAAAACAAAGACTTTTTCTCTACATAACATATCTTGGTGTGGTAAAGAATTGAGAAAATAGTAGAGCCTTAAGAGTGGTGAGCAACCAAAAGATTTTAATTAATTAGAAATATTCTGAGTCGAACAGTATTTAACAGAGCACAGTTTGTACGTTTGATATAGTGTGACATGTGGATTCAGTTATCTGTAGATTCAGGTTTCAGACTACCTGGTATACTTGCTATTGGTGTACTTCTCTGGGTTTGAAAACATTTAGTCATAAATTATCATGTGTGACATAACTGTACAGAAGCATTTGTTGGAGTGATACATTTTATTTTAAGAGAATGGATGCCGTAGGTCTCAGTAGTTGAGTTTTAGGCTCATAAGAAACATGATAGGCACAGAAAACACAGTCACACTTGTTTGGGAATAATGGGCACCAAAGATATGGCCTCAGTACTTCTCCATGTACTATAATACAGCTATCACTTAAAAGTAATAGATGTAGTATAGTAAAGTTGGAGAAATTGTATGAGTTTTAGAGACTCGTTTTAGGAGCTTTCCACTACAAAAAATGATAAATTTTTTATTTGATGAATTTCAGATGATAGCTTCATGGCAGAAGGTGGGTAGGTTGAAACAAATTTGCAAACCTCAGCCACGTAAAAACATGTCAATGAATGATTAATATCTTTGCACTTATGGATAATATGATTTGCAGAATAATGCTGCACCATCCTGTCCCGCTGAGCATAAACAAAGTTTCAAGGTTCTAACTCCAGGGACCACCAAATCTGATTACTGTTATGGCTCATATTATTGCAGTGGCCAAGTGATGGAAAGGGTTGGAAAACAGAACAGCAGGGAAGGAGAACTTAAAACAAGGAGATAGTTATATGTAATATGATCATGTGGGATATCCTAATGTCCCTCCTTAATGTTAACTCTTTATTATAATCACATAAACATGTGTATTATTTCGATTACTCTTTTCTTGTAGTGCAAAGACTTCTGATTAAAAAACTATATTATCATAAAAAATATATATACTTTTTGCATTTGTTGTCTATTTCAACAATTTCTACTTACAGTGCCCCAGCATTTTAAGAACTCCTGTAGATAACACAACATTTATTACCTGCAGTCATTCATGTCTTCTTTCAGTAGCAGAAGGTAACAGCACTCTTCTTGTGAAGGCAAATAATATAATTCAAAAAATTCACAAAACATGCAAATTAACTATAGACAAGATGTAGTTTTCAAACCGAAAGCCACTTCTCCTCACAAGAAATATGACTTAAGTCTTTGCGCCAAGAAAGAGCCCCAAGAATCCTACTCTTCTTCAGTCTTTGCAGGATATATCCGGCCCCCGGATGATAAACCGTTTGAACAACTCAATTTTACTTTACAAAAGTAAAGGTTTTACTTCACAAAAGTAAAGAACAACTTTATTTCCAACTATCTCGCCAACTCATGTGTATGCTCTTTTTCAGTCATTGAGTTTTTACAATATCAACAATACTATTTTGGAAAGCTGAGTAAACCCTACTGTGTTCTTACCACTGAAACTAATCTGGTACCCAAATCTGAGAAAATGACCCAAGAAACGTGAAAGGACGAGTGGCAACTTGAATTATGCCAGTTGTAGGAATGACTAAATATACTATTTTGAACAGGACTTTGATATACTGATTTGCAGATTGTTGGGATGGAAAAATCCTCTGCATGGTGATGGATGGGAACCCCAGCCCTGAGGGCCCAACTCTAATTTTGTCAGATCCCTAATACTGATTTTTTTTATCATAGGAAAACACAGATCATGCGTGTGCACCACGACATAGGCCTGTCTCATGGATTATGGTCTTGTTGTAGTGGGTGGGATCTATAAACAGGCAGTATACAAAATAATAGACTCCTTATCACATGGATTAATTGGAGAGGTGCTTACGCGCCTTCTCTTACGAACACATTGCCTATTATTCAGACGTTTGTTAGATGGCCTCACACATCTGAACCTGCATTTTGAACATTTACTGAGTACATTTTGTTCTGGGCTAACACGGATCATATGTGTGCCTCATGAACTAAGCCTGCCTTAGAGATTGCGGTCTTGCTAAGACTGAGAGGATGCCTAAAGCACTAAACCCGAGTGGTGGAAGGGTTCTGCCTTCACCAGGAGAGAGGCCGCAAGATTGCAATGGTCGCAGCATACCATGTTATAAGTTTAGAGAGTGCGGATGCGACCCCCGGATGCCAGGTGGGAGCCACAGCAGGAGTGTGCTGTGACCCATAAACCAAGTGCACTCTCTGAACTTGGAGCTTCAAGGCATTATCGAAACGTCAGGAGCACCCTAAGTCTACCATCAGGACACAAGGGTACTTAATGCAACAACAGAGAAGCGCCGCAAAGGTCCAGACACTGTGCTGATGAAAAGAGACTGTTTTTCTTTGCTGTCGCCTGTCACCATCAACATTGACCCAGAATTTCTGAATGCTCCCGGTTTCTCCATCTTGTCTCCAGTGGGAGTGGGAAAGACCAAATTCTTTAGTCGCAGAGTCCATGGGTGGAGCAACTGCTCTGGCTCTACCGCCAAGTGCTTTGGGCTACTTTGCCTGTAACTAGCCATTGTGGGGCTTCTAAAAACTCACATTCTCTAGCGCTGCCTAGACTGGATGTTTACTCAAGTAAATGAAGGATAATATTGTCCATAGTAAGAAGAGTTTATGAAGAGTGTGTTATTGTTAAGTGTGGACCTTATTTCACTATGGTCCGTAGTAAGAAGAGTTTATGAAGAGTGTTTTTGTTAAGTGTGGACCATATTTCACTATGTGTATGAATACCACTCTTTATAAAAGAAAGCATTTTGCTGGACATTCAGTTTTTGCGCTTGCTGGATGTACGTTGAGTCGTGAGCCTGAGTTCTCGCTACACCTACCTCCTGTCTGAGAGGCCTTGAACTGCTCGACCAGCGTTATCACTAAGGGTCAAGTGCGGGAGGAGTACTTGGCTCAATTGTTCAGAGCCCTCGCCCAGCAGGGAGGCTAGCAGAACTTGACTCCAAGTTCTGGTTCCAACTGCTAGAAGTCCTGGTGATCTTCGTGCCTACTGAACAATTTTTTGAAGAACTTGACTCGGATCCCCTTTTTTATAGTCCAGATCCAGCACTGATCTGGGTGTAGACGTCTTTAAAGTGCCTTATTCCCTGTGCAGTACATTGACAATGGGACAGTCTGCCACTGCATGATTGGCTCCAATTTAATTGACCCACAACACTGGCTAAGGGAGTAATCAGGGTCACACCTAGGGTTGTATCACAATAAGTGCCCCGGGGGTGCAACGGGCACACACCCACTTTGTGCGCCCCTGGGGCACTTTGGTATCACAGAAGGGGCTGCAGACACTTGTGCTGCCCCTTATGTGATATGGCTAGCACTGGTGCACATAAAACGTCAGCGCTGCCTTCAGAGGACATTCCCTCATTTGCATGTAGTCATGCCTCTGCACCATATTACAGACGTGGGTGCAGAGACAAAGAAGCTCTCAGGCATAGCAATGAAAGTGCACCAACTAAAAGGTGGTGCAATGTCAGTGCACCCCCTGAGAGCAAACATCTGGAGAGGGAAAGGGGATTCTGTGGACTCCCCACACATCTCCTTTCAGGTGGGTGGTGAAACTGACATTACCCGCTTGAAAGGGGATCTCTAATACACTTTAAAAGTGCAGGCGGGTGCTGCTTGCACTGTGAAAAGATGGAGCAGCTTGAAAGCAGCCGGTCTGTTTTTCACATGAATGTGCTACCCCCAGGGCAGCGCAAATTCGCGGCTGCCTTGAGGTTAGTGTCTTCATCATAATACAGTGCTCGTTCCTTCATTGCGCTGGGCACACCTTTTAAAGGTGCGCCAAGCGCAATGAAGAAAAATGCGCAGCATGTATAATGTGGCCCCTGGCTGTTAGCCTCCATTAAAAGATTCCTCCGATAGGTTCAAAGGCCTAAGCCTTCCCTTCTATCGTGAATCCCTGGTCCTATAGTGCCAACCATATCAAATGCCGCATCTTGCTTGACAGTGAGCCCGACCCCACAAATCAGTATCTCTTCCTAGAGTCAAAGAAACCTTTGATGTCCACAGATGCTCTAGTCCGTAATGTCAGCAATCCATATTTCCTGTCAGGGGGTTGCAGTCTTCACCTCTATTTGCCTTTCTAGCCCCTCTCCTTCCAAAGTAGAACTTGCAGGCCTCCATTTTATGTACCATGCACAGGCACACATACATCACAGGACACATGGTCTACTGTCATACACTATCCAGCTCTACACGTAGCTGCCACATAGGCCAATGGCGAATTCTGTCCACAGCAGCAGAAATGTACATGAGTGGGCCGATAGGAACAACTCCAGCACTCAGATAACAAGCATTTGCAATGCAATGGTCTCGGCATCATTAATGGTAGAGCTATTGGCATTGCTCATGACATTTTTTTTTCTTTAAATCACAAATAAATGGCATTGTCATTAACATTGCCAATACACAGCACTCTGCACTCAACAGCATACAATGCTCTGCACACTCACTGCTCTGCACACTCACTCTGCACTCACTACTCTGCACACTCACTCTGCACTCACTACTCTGCACTCACTACTCTGCACACTCACTTTGCACTCACTCTTCGGCACTCACTCCTCGGCACTCACTCTTCGGCACTCACTCTTCTGCACTCACTACTCTGCACTCACTACTCTGCACTCACTACTCTGCACTCACTACTCTGCACTCACTACTCTGCACTCACTACTCTGCACTCACTACTCTGCACTCACTACTCTGCACTCACGCCTCTGCACTCACGCCTCTGCACTCACTATTATGCACTCACTATTATGCACTCACTACTCACTATTATGCACTCACTACTCTGCACTCACTACTCACTATTATGCACTCACTACTCTGCACTCAGCACTCACTACTCTGCACTCTGCACTCACTACTCTGCACTCACTACTCTGCACTCACTAGGAGGAAGGATACACAGTTATACGAGTAGCTTGTCCAGGTTTTTTGCTTTGGATTCTGCGACTTGCAATCCTCTGTACCCCTTTATAAATTCAGATCTGCAAATCTCAGAATTGAAAGGAAAACATCTGGACTTGATTAGATACTCCTACTCGGAACCAGAAAGCTTGAGAGGGTTGAATGAGCCTGCTTAACTCTGCAGTTCGGTAAGTGCTTCCTAGAATCAAGCGACAGGAAGTGTTGAGTTAAATATGAGGGCCAAGTCACAGGCACATCATGCTAGTCTCCCTCAAGTGCCAATGTGCATAGCTGCCAAGGTTTCAGATTGCTATGTGTGACATTTTCATAATTTCAGTGCAATTATGAGTGACATTTCAACAAATATGAGTGACACCTTCTCGCGAGCAAAATCAAGTAATAAGGACGAGGGAAGCATATAAATATCAGGAATTACAACCATCTGAGGAATGAGAAACTCTAAGATCTTAAAACTGTTAAAAAGCACCAGAAATGGAAGAGCACTTCAGTGTGAATGTGCGAGGCGCGCTGCTTTTAAGCACCTCATGCCCATGACCCCCAGGATCTCCAGCCACGGCCTCCCTGAGTTCTGGGGCACTCTAATCGCCCTACTATGTCTCTCACATTCCATAGCGGACACCCAGCCTTGTACTACAGGTGTAAATGTGTGAGTTACTCTGCTTCTAAGCACCTAACACCAATGATCCACGTCCCCTCCTGTCCTCCCTAAGTTCTGAGGTGCTCCCTCTGCGCTACCATGCCTCTCACAACTCTAAGGGGTCACCCATGCTGCTGACACACATGTAGGGTCATGATACATGTGTGAATGTGCTAGATGGGCAGCTTCTAACACACCACTACCACCCAGAACCTCCAGCCCTCCTTGAGTTCTGAGGCGCTTCTCTGCCCTACTGTGTCTCCCACGCTCATAAGGGGACATCCAGGCTGCAGGTATTGAAAGCACATTTAAAATTAAGAGTCAACAGCTGACTCGTGGACTCTGCTGCAGACAGGCACAGACATTGACTGGGCAACAAATAGCACTAAGCAGCTGAGGTACACAGCCAGCGGCAGTATTTCATAAACTACCCATCAATTTAGTGATACCAAAAATAATAATTATTGCCCCCGCCCCCTTCTTTGCACAGATCACAACACACCACAGCTTTCACAGAGACCTACACACCACTGAGCAGAGTCACCGGCGCGGCCCAATTAAAACGAATTAGTACATGACACTGCGGGCTCGCTCCGTTCCAGGACTCTAAAAGTACAGTGTAACTAACATTGCAATTTTTAGAACGTACAAAGCGTGCTCCTGTTATTAGTGTTGGTTTAAGCATGGGGTTACGTGGGGACACAGGAGCGGCAAGGACTGCAGCGCTAAAAGTTCGAAACAGACCCCCGGGCGTGGCAGAAGAACCAGAGTGGGGGCCTTACCGTTGTGCCTGAGGAACCAGCATATTTTGTGCTCACAGTGAACCAAGGTGGTTGTCGGCACAAAGGTCAAGCACTGAGTCTTCTTAAGGCACAAGAGGCGGGAGGGGCAAGCTGCTGCGACTACGTGAGCGAGAGAGAAATCATGTAAGTGCAGGGATGCATGCAGCCTGACTGGCCGGTTGGGGACTCTGCAGCACTGATGCCAGGCTCAGGCCTTGATACACTCCCCCCGCCCCCCTCTCCCTGATGCCAGGCTCAGACCATGATCCACTCCGCCCTCCCCCCCTTCGCGGTAATCATTTCATTTTAAGAGGTGGGTAGCCTTAGTTCCGGCTGACAGTCTGTCCCTGATTTAAGTTCTATCGGGCCTGGCACTGGCTGCTGCACCAATCTTACCGTTCAGTGGGTGTCACACGGAAGACTCCACGATGTCCGATCACTCCACTTCACTCTTCCTCAGCAGGGTATGGCAAAATCGCATTCACTTGTGGCGCCCATCATAAGCCCCACAGCATGGGGGCCCCTACGAGCAGACAGCAATGCTGAGAAAGCCGAGCGCGGCGCTACCTGCAAACCAATGAGCCCACACTGTGCTGGCTTTTTCGCTTGAACTTCCCGCTGCGCCAGATGGCAGCAGGACGTGACGTTCTCCGCTGCGCCACTGGCCAATTGTATCAGTTGGGCCCAGCCCTGCGTCATGCTGTCTGACTCACAGCCGCGCGGCGTCATGGAATCACCACCTCGAGTCCTGAATAAGATACTTGTACCATTAAATGACGAGACGATGAGCCCGCCCCCCGCCCCCCCCTAGCTACGCGGCTGGCCCCGTGTTTATTTCCTCTGCGGGGCTGTGGAGGAAGCACAAAGCACGCCCCCTTCTGCGTGACCCTCCTATGATGGGCTGGCTGAGAATGAAAGTCTTACCATTGTTCGCTACGGCGCGCGCACTCCTGAAAACGAAAGCTATGGTGGGGGCGGGACTTCCGCCTTGTGCGCGAAGCCCGCACCCACGAGTGCCTGGCCCGAGGAGCAGTGGTTGAGGCTGCAGATCTCCGGAGTGGCGGTAAGTGCCCTTACTTGTAGGGGGGGTAGAGGGGGGGGTGCGCTTGTATGTGTATATGTATGTGTGCGATGGGGGGCCTTGGTGCACGTGTGTGTGTGCTTGTGCGCGCGCGCGTGTATGTGTGTGTGTGTGTCTATGTATGTGCGTGCGTGGGCGCTGGGGGAATTGTCAGAAGAGGTGCGGCGTAGAGTGTGAGGCGAGGTGGGGGAGGGGTGGGTGCAGTATCGTGGGCAAAGGAGAGAGCGGACGAGGCACTGGGAGGCATGCGAAGGGGGGGCGAGAGTGCCGGGATAGTGGGCAATTGAGGAACATCAGCGATGTGAAGAGTGGGGTGGCATAGCGAGCGCTGAGCAGGGCTGCTGCGGAAGGGACATGAAAATGGTTGATCACCGGAGTAGCAACGGCATAAGGGGCCCGTTGCTGGAGAGTTTTTAAGAGGTGCGCATCTGTCGGCGGGGGGGGGGCGGGCGGGCGGGCGGGCGGCTCCCGTTATGGTGGGGATGTGTGTGTCTGTGTGCATGCGTGTGTGTATGCGTGTATGCGCAGGCGTGTTTGAAGCTTCTCAGGAGACAGTGGCTGAGCGCGCGGCCCGCGGCAATCGCCTCAACAGGAAATGCGCGCGGCCGGGACTGTCTCCTGGGGAGCATAGTCGCTGACAAAAGATCTCGGCGGAGACGCGCTTCCGCGCGTTGACGCCGAGACCTAAAAAGGCCTTTTCACACTACTGATTCTTATTAAACACAAAATGGGTATGCTGCCAGCACCGTGCGAGTTCCTGTCACTTAACTCCTGACAAGGGCAGTAGCCCTCTACCATCATAAATGCCTAGGTTGTGGTGCATATGAGTGATCTGTGTTCGCTCATGACCAAAAATCAGTATCAGGAATCCAAATATCCAAGCACCTGGGGTACTCAAGGCAGGGGTGCAGATACGTCGCTGTGCAGGCAATGTTTCTATCAGTTACATTCTCCTTGAAGAAAATATTTTAATCTTTCTATCAAAATGGATACATTGGGGAGTAAAGAGGAAATAAAGTTTATTATTCAGTTGGTGAACAATTCAGAACTGTTTCCTGGTGGTTACTGATTTCCCATATATCTTGCTTGAGAAAACATTTTTACTTTTATAATGTTTAATGATATTGATTTTAACAGGTCTAAAATATGTTTATGGATTTGGATTACCTTTCACAGTTATTAAGGATTTGTTAGTGATTTAATGTATGTTAAGTTGAGACAAGTATTTAGTGTGGACAATATACCTGTTAAAGCCAAGTTATTTAGTTGGGATATGAAAAAGTGTAAGTCAAGTTTGATGGAGTATGAAAACACTTTGCACACATATCAGAATAACAGTTTTGACAATGACAGACTAGTCATGTTAAGGGTATGAGCTTCCGGACTGTTTAGGGACACGCAGGATCAGCAAAAAAAATTTACAAAAGAAAAGTATACCCACCTATTAGAATCCAAAACCACATTTTCATAAAAAAACAGTGAAAAGGTGGTGTTCTATTAATGTAAGTAAGCATTATCATTATTTTCGTGTTATGATAAATCTATACAAGAATGCGTGGGCTTTTAAATGTGCATTTAACCATGTGGCGTAAAAATTATTCCCAAGTTATTGCCCTGGTGTATAAGTTCCTATCTTTAACGCGTTCCGTGCGTCGGATGGCCCCCGGCCGTCTGATGTCACAGTGGGCATGTGTATCGGACGGCTAGGGGCCGTTCTAGTTCCGCACAAGTTAAATCCGCCCCCACAGCAAGGGAATTTGCGCTGCAGCGAACGTGTTAAATATACTGGTGCATTGTTATTGTAAATAGTTATGTCTCTAATTATTGCATGACGTACAGAAAGATCGTTTGAGATTTTTGTGTATTACAAAAAGGTGAGAAGCTCTCTCCTTTTTAAAATTACAGTGCTAGTGTCTTTTGCTCAATTTAAAGTGTCTCATTAAGCAATAAGAATACAGATAACCATGTGTTCTTGTTTTTATTTCAGGAAGACAAGTTTTTATCAAAGTGTTTTGAAGCCATGGAGGTTGATTCCCTAAATTCATCACACCCTGTTTCCACAGCTGTCGAAAATCCAGCTCAGATCCTAGAAATGTTTGATGATGTTTCCTATGATAAGGTAGCATAGATATCTGTTTTCTTAAGATTGATTGAGAATTGTATATTCAACTAGAAATTTAATGTTCGAGGCATATGAGCTGCAGATTGTACACTATGCATTAGATCGGCACCTGGTGTTAGGCTCGGAGGATTGCAGGTTGTTGTCTTCTTGGAGAAGTCTTTGTAGTCACGATATAGGTGACTCCTCCCTTGGACAGTACTGCGCATGGGCATAGGCTCCATGCTTAGATTGCTTTTTTCCGCCACTGGGCTCGGATGAAAGTTTCTCCGCTCCGGCTAGAAAAACTTTTTCTGCAACTTCGAAGCGCAAAAACGTCCTATAACTAATATCGACATAGAATACAACTTTCGACGCCATCGACTTGATTCCGGTTCATCGACGCGGGCTGATGGGCCTATCGACGCCGTGCGGCCTACACCACATGGAAAGAACTCTGTTCAAGAAATGCCCGGTATGCTGAGCAAAATTTCCACATAGCGATCACCACGAGGTTTGCAACCTCTGTCTATCGCCGGATAACGACGAGTCGACCTGCACAGCTTGTGCATCCTTCCGATCGAAAAAGACCATCCGGGATCGGAGGGCCCGTCGACACAAAATGAGGAGATCAGCCCCAGCACCGGAGTATATCTTCGACGACGAGGTTCTGCTCGTTCCGGAAGAGGATTTGCCTGATCCCCAGATCATATCAGAGGCAGAGGACTCGGACGACTCGATTCCATCACGTCAACCCGTGAGTACCTCTGCCCCTGCACCACATGCACTGCCCAAGCCAAAGGCGAAGGTCAGCACTCAGCCCAAGGGGCCTAGTCGAGACCAAGTACTTCCTCCTAAAGCCCAGCCTTCGAGCTCGGCTCCGAGGAAAACAACTACGCCTTCAGGTGCTTCGGCACCGAGCAAGCCACACGTGCCGATTCCACCACCTCCATCGGCACCGAAACACAAAGGCCCTTCGACACCGAGGCCAAAAGACCCTTCGGCACGAAAGCGAAAGACCCTTCGGACCGAAAGTAAAAGATCCTTCGACGCCGAAGCCTAAAGAGGTACAGGCACCGAAAGAAGCTCCGGCTCCCAAGCCGCCCGCTTCCAAACCTAAGGAGGGAAAGCCAGCGCCTGACGCCACAAAGCCGACCAGGCCAGCTTCCACTCCGAAGACTCCCACTCCAGTGCCAACACCCGCAAAGCCTGATTCCGAGGTTCCCAAGCTCTCGGACTCGCCTACTAAGCCGTAAACACCTTCGGCACCGAAAACTTTGGCACAGGACGCTGTAACACCTCCCAAGGCAAAATGCCAAAAACAACCTCTATCAGAACCGAAGAAGTCAGCGCCGAAGAAGGTTGTAGAGGAAGATGAACTGTTTAGACCAGATCCTAAACAAAAGAAGATCTACATAAACCCAAAGACTGGACATGTAGATGCTATACCTAATAAAAAGAGACCAGCAGAAACACCACCTCAATATGTGGTTCCTGCCAAGAAGAAGGACTGTGCAACTTCTCCTATACACCCTCTCTCTCCTGTACCTCCTTCCTCTCCTGTCCCTTCTTACATTTCACAACAAATCTCTCCTGTCCCATCTCCTGCATCATCACATTCACCACAGACTGATGAGGAGTATGACTTAGGTGGTGGGAAGGATCCAATTGTAGACCCAAATACATATCCTTTAGATGAGGATGGCTACACGTTTCCACCACATAATGTGCCTGATATCCCTGATCCACAGTTATACCCGTCAAAGCCTTCTCCACCAGAAGACACCATTGGTTTTAACCACCTCTTACACAGAGCTGCTCTTTACCACAATGATTCAGAAAAGGGGGTGGTGATGGACAGAATAGCTGAATTAAGCAGAACACTCCTACCCAGTCAACAGATCAGGGCTTGATCCATCACCGTTTTTTAGCTCACTACACCCTCCCAGCTCAGAACCTGGCTACATGCAAATTAGTCTGTCCCTGGCCCAGTGCATTATGGGAACAGGGCAGACCAAACTACCAAGCCAATTCTTTTCCTGGAAAGGAAACAAGCTTCCGGGGACCGGTTTCTGGCATTACAGCCGTCTTCGGCCCGGCTTGACCGGCCTGACGCGCTTAGAGACGGTCGCTCCCCAAGCTGCCTGCTGCTTTTGGTATCGTAACTGCTTCTCTGTGCCTCCCGCTAACTGCTGCCTGACATAACGCTAGAGCGTATTTAATTAATTAATTATCGCGCTTGTGTACTCCTCTAGCTGCCGCTTGACACAACGCTAGAGCGTGTTTAAGTAATTAATCATCGCGCTTGTGTACTCCTCTAGCTGCCGCTTGACATAACGCTAGAGCGTATTTAATTTAATTAATTACCGCGCTTTGTACTCTTCTAGCTGCCGCTTGTCTCTTCGCCTCACCTCTCTTTTGCCTCTTCGAGTGCTGTGAACTAATAGTGCCTGCCTGCCAGCTGCCGCGTGTATTAGCACTTTACTATTTAGAATCTTTGTAGAGTGTTTGGAGCCGCTGCTGACGATTTCCCTACTCTCACTATTATTAGCACTCACTATTTACATTGTTGTGCGCAGGGCAGGTAGAATACGCGCTGTTGTGGCTTTGACCCCATTTGACTGAGTTGGAACATCGCGCCATTTTGTTGTTGTTGTTGTGCCTCGGAGCCCGTCCCCTACGACCCGATCCCGCCTCCCAGCTGATCCTCCCTCCCACTGACCGTACAGCCTGGCCCCCACCTCCAGTAGCACTGTGACCGGCCTGACGCGCTCAGAGACGGTCGCTCCCCAAGCTGCCTGCTGCTTTTGGTATCGTAACTGCTTCTCTGTGCCTCCCGCTAACTGCTGCCTGACATAACGCTAGAGCGTATTTAATTAATTAATTATCGCGCTTGTGTACTCCTCTAGCTGCCGCTTGACACAACGCTAGAGCGTGTTTCAGTAATTAATCATCGCGCTTGTGTACTCCTCTAGCTGCCGCTTGACATAACGCTAGAGCGTATTTAATTTAATTAATTACCGCGCTTTGTACTCCTCTAGCTGCCGCTTGTCTCTTCGCCTCACCTCTCTTTTGCCTCATCGAGTGCTGTGAACTAATAGTGCCTGCCTGCCAGCTGCTGCGTGTAATAGCGCTTTACTATTTAGAATCTTTGCAGAGTGTTTGGAGCCGCTGCTGACGATTTCCCCACTCTCACTATTATTAGCAATCACTATTTACATTGTTGTGCGCAGGGCAGGTAGAATACGCGCTGTTGTGGCTTTGACCCCATTTGACTGAGTTGGAACATCGCGCCATTTTGTTGTTGTTGTTGTGCCTCGGAGCCCGTCCCCTACGACCCGATCCCGCCTCCCAGCTGATCCTCCCTCGCCCCTCCCCTCCCACCATCCATATATGACAGAAGCCTTTGCGTGCAGCGTTCACGCGCAGCGATCGCGCCCCATGCGCGCCGAAGGTGCGCCAAAGGTAAGCCCGTCTACGCCCGTCAACGCCTGGACCGCGCCCAGCGCCAGACCCCCTGGTCCCCGCCGCTCCCAACCCTCTAGAGTCACATATGATGCCGCTACTCTCCTCGCCCTCAACCCCGGACTTACACCACTATGCTGCGAAGCTACTCCAGGACGTACCCACGGCCCATTCGCCTGCCTCCCCTGCAAGTTCAACTGCTTCAGAACACTCACCAAATCCACGTCCTCCAAACACAACTCTGGCCCAGAAGTAGACACTACACTGGAAAAAATGAAGAAAGACATGGACACTTCAAAGTCAATGGGAGCTCTACAGTCCACACAGACTAGAGGTTCTTTTCGTCACTCCTTTTATAGAGGAGGCTCCAAACAAACTGGAGCAGATACAACAACATCTTTCAAGACGCAAACTCAAACATCCTCTAACAAAGGGTATTTTAGAGGAGGATACAGGGGCAATAATAACAAGGGAAGAGGACGGGGTAACAACAGCAATCGCTCCTCCTCCACAACTAAACAGTGACTTCCCTCTGCTCCCCCAACAGCATTCCACTCCTGTGGGGGGCAGATTAACACAGTTCCAGCCTGTCTGGAACTCCATCACAATGGACAGGTGGGTGAGACAGATTATCCAACATGGCTAGTGCCTAGAACTTACAGCAACCCCCCCCTAAATATACCACCCAGGCAGCGTCCTATGTCTACATATCACCTGACTCTGCTTCAACAAGAAGTTCTAGCACTTCTACAAAAAGATGCTATTCACCTAGTCCAATTAGAGGAACAAGGAACAGGGGTTTACTCGCTGTATTTTCTAATTCCCAAAAAGGACGGGACACTGAGACCAATTCTCGACCTCAGGCCCCTCAACCATTCCATACAATCAGATCATTTTCATATGATCATTCTGCAACAAGTGCTCCCACTACTGCAACAAGGCGATTTCCTTTCAACACTAGACCTGAAGGACGCCTATTTTCACATCCCAATACATCCTGCTCACAGGAAGTACCTACGGTTTGTAATACATGGACAACACTATCAGTTCAAAGTCCTTCTGTTTGGTGTCACAACAGCACCAAGGGTGTTCACAAAGTGCTTAGCAGTAGTAGCAGCACATCTCAGAAGACAACAGATACACGTCTTCCCTTATCTAGACGATTGGCTCATAAAAGCCAAGTCATTCCACCAATGTGTACAACACACTCAGCAGACAATTCAACTATTGCACAACTTAGGGTTTACGATCAACTACACAAAGTCGCACCTAGACCCTTCGCACGTGCATCAGTATCTAGGAGCTACCATAAACACGTCTACAGCTCTAGCGTATCCCAGTCCAGCCAGGATACAGAGCATTCAAGCCTTAGTCTCCACTTTCCAACACCAGCAGTCTCTCCAGGCAAGAGAGTTCATGAGGTTAATAGGCATGATGGCATCCTGCATCTTCATAGTACCACATGCAAGACTGCAAATGCGTCCATTACAGGAATGTCTGGCACAACAGTGGAATCAGGCTCAAGGTCAGCTCACAGACCTGGTGTTGGTAGACAGCTGTACGCATCGCTCTCTGCAATGGTGGAACACCAAAAACTTGACAAGAGGACAGCCATTCCTCAAGCCTGTTCCACAGATAATGCTCACAACAGACGCGTCCCTCACAGGATGGGGAGCCCATCTCTTACACCATACTACTCAAGGTCGATGGAACAACCAACAAAAGCTGTTCCATATCAACCATCTAGAGCTGCTAGCTGTATTCTTAGCACTCAAAACTTTTCAACTTCAAGTACAGAACAAAGCTGTCCTAATCCGGACGAACAATATGACAGCGATGTACTATATACAAAAACAGGGGGGGACACACTCTCTGCAACTGTCCCAGTTCGCACAGAACATTTGGAGATGAGCCATTCCTCAAAACATATATCTGTTAGCGGAACACCTTCCAGGGGTTCACAATCCGATAGCGGATCCGTTAAGTCGGCAGTCACAACAGTTTCACGAATGCTACATCCACAAGTTCTTCAGCCATTCTTCCAACAGTGGGGGCAACCACACATAGTCCTGTTTGCCACCCACAGAAATGCAAAATGCCCAACCTTCGTCGCCAGGTTCCCACAACCACGGTCCAAGGGCAATGTAATATGGATGAACTGGTCAGGCAGATTTGCGTACGCTTTTCCGCCCCCCCCCCCTCATTCCACTAGTGGTGCGCAAGCTCAAACAGTCTCTCAAGCTCATACTAGTAGCTCCCACGTGGGCACTCCAGCCGTGGTTCACCACACTACTAGACCTCTCCCTGGTTCCACATCAGAAGTTTCAGCTCACACCCTCGCTGTTAACACAGAACCATGGAGAAATCAGACACCCAGACCCAAACCAACTGAATTTGGCGATCTGGCTCCTGAAGTCTTAGAGTTTGGTTATCTCAACCTACCACCAGACTGCATGAATATCATCAAAGAGGCCAGAAGACCTACTACCAGAGCGTGGTATGGCGCTAAATGGAAAAGATTTGCAATTGATTGCAAACATAATCACATTGATCCACTAGATGCCTCCATCCAGAATATCATTTGTTACATTTTACATCTACAAAGGTCTAATTTGGCATACTCTTCAATACGCCTACATCTTGCAGCAATTGCAGCCTATTTACAAAACAGGCAACATCTGTCGCTTTTTAGGGTACCTGCAATCAAAGCATTCATGGAAGGATTAAAGAGAATAATCCCTCCCAGACTGCCACCTTCTCCAGTATGGAACCTACATCTTGTCCTTACGAGACTCATGGGACCCCCTTTTGAGCCTCTGCATAAATGTGAACTGCAATTTCTCACATGGAAAACTGCTTTCCTTGTTGCCATCACCTCTCTCAGAAGAGTAAGTGAAATACAAGCGTTCACTATACAAGAACCATTTTTTCAAATACATCCCAATAAAGTGATTTTCAGATCTAATCCAACATTTCGACCAAAGGTTATCTCACCTTTTCACCTAAACCAATCTGTTGAGTTACCTGTGTTTTTCCAAAACTTAGACTCTGTAGCAGAAAGGGCTGTACACACGTTAGATGTTAAAAGAGCTCTGCTATACTACATAGATGGAACTAAATCCTTTAGAAAGACAAAACAATTGTTTGTATCTTTCTCTCCTCCACACAAAGGCAACCCTATCTCCAAAGGTGGGATTGCCAGGTGGATTGTGAAGTGTATACAAATATGCTATCAAAAAGCTAAACTCACACTAACTAGAGCACACTCCACTCGCAAACTAGGAACCTCTATGGCTTTCTTAGGAAATATACCACTGGAGGACATATGTAAGGCAGCAACATGGTCTACACCACACACCTTCACTAAACACTAAAGTGTTGACGTGCAAGCCAAGCAGCAAGCTGCAGTAGGCCAGGCTGTCCTTAGAACACTATTTCAGACTACTGCAATGGATACAAGCAACCACAACTAGGGGAGACACTGCTGGACAATCGATGCATAGTGTACGATCTGCAGCTCATGTGCCTCGAACGGAAAATGCTACTTACCAGTATGCATCTGTTCTTGGCATGTAGAGCTGCAGAGTCGTACACGCCTTCCCGGACTTGTATCCATTCCAGTTCTCATCTTACTTAGATGCACACGCATGGACATCTTTTTTTTCTTACTGTATCTCTAACTCCATCATTTCCCATCATGGCGAAAAACAATCTAAGGATGGAGCCGATGCCCATGCGCAGTACTGTCCAAGGGAGGAGTCACCTATATCGTGACTACAAAGACTTCTCCAAGAAGACAACAACCTGCAATCATCCGAGCCCAACACCAGGTGGCGATCTAATGCATAGTGTACGACTGCAGCTCTACATGCCAAGAACAGATGCATACTGGTAAGTAGCATTTTCCTTCTTATACAGTATCATACTATATGAATATGTTCTATTACAAATGTATATGTTCTCTTAATTTGTTCAGTTACTAATTAAGTATAGTGAATTAATATTGTATGTGCGGTGTTAGTCCCTATCTGAAGTGGCCTTTAATTTCCACTGTGAGCCGAGCATGCCTTTGAAACTGTTTACGGATTGCTGCCATTTTCTCACTTAGAGTTTAGCAGCCATACTTGGAAACAGAGTCTTTAGGTTGCATTTCCTGGAAGTTGCAACTGCATTGTGAACTACACCAAGGACACGTCCTTGTGGTGCCAAACACACCAGGGGGAATACTGGATAAGCATCTATACTGGAATGGGGCCAACAGTGACAGGTAGGGCCTTCCTGAGGTCCTTGTTGACCCCAGAGGTAGTGGCAATTAACTTAGAGTGTTTTTCCCTTGCTGCTGTGAGCATGCGGCAGCTTGCATCTGTATAGCTTCGGGCTTGAGAACTGACAGGTCACTGCCTCCTCTCTCCCCCCTAGTGTAGGTGGTGCGGACGTAGTTCTGCCCTCACTCCTGTGACTCAGAGGCTTTCCCACATTAGTAAACACTGGTTTGTGAGGTATCAGCCAGGTGGCTGTGATGAGTGAGACAGCCTAGGGTCCCAACCAGCTACATCTAGGCAGAAAGTGGACTTGGTTATTGCGGTCTCTTGTAGGGATTGTACAGCACCCTGTGGGCAGCGGTGGCCCTCCTGCAGGAATGCTGCTGACTGAAATGCCGACTGGGAGTGGTACCATGATCGAGAGGTTATCCTGGAGTAAGTATTGCAAGAGCATCCATTCCCGAGCTGAGCCAGGGCTCCAATGCATATAGTAGATAGATGTTGCAGCTGGAAAGCCAAGTGTGGCTGTTTTCATAGACGTTCAGTTGGAGTTAGTCAGGGGTCACAACTGTGACCTCTAGCTTACTCCCTGCTACACCTGGCCTTTCCTATGTGACCCCTGACATAACGTCCATGACTGGTTTTAATCCATTAAGCGGGGTGATAGGCAGGACCGGACTGGACATAGCGGGCACAGGGCAATCCCCTGGTGCGCCGCACAGGTGGAGGCCGGTTTTGGCCCCTGGGGGCCGTTTTTATTACAGGGCCGTTTTTGCAGCATCAGCCCTGTACCAAAATCGGCTGAAACCCGGCCCCAGCAAAGAGCTCGGTGGCACCTCGAACACCCCCGAGTGGGGAGGGCGGAGTGGGGGTGGGGGGGTGGCGGCCGAGCACTTTGCGAGGGCCGGTTGTGGTTTCCAGTCCGGCCCTGGTGATAGGATGAAGTGTGAGAATGCTGAATCTAGCCTCTCTTTTTCTGTGTTGGCTTAGACTATTCCTTTGTAACTGCACACCCCTTCCCCTACTGGCCCACTCGCACAGATTGTGGAATTACACCTCCTGTATGACACTGTTAAGTAGAATATGGAACCGTGCACCTGGGTGCTGAGAATTTCTGAAGGAGATGACTTGGGGGCATCACATTGACCCCCCCTTAACCACTCCCCATTGACTTCTTGTGTCCGAGAGGCTAAGCCCTGCCATATGCATTATAGTGGCAACATTGCTGTGACTGCTCATGCTTTGATGACTACAGGAAAAGACACAAGCAGATTCAAGGCAGGTTGGTTCAGTGGCAGCCGTGTAAGTCATTAGGGCGGGGGGAAGGAATAAATAAGGAACTAAGAACGTACTTGAATCCTGACTGATGTCCACCGCCTAACCGCCGCTTCAGCTCCAGCCGCCGTCATGATGGTTCTCACAAAGGTTCCCAGAGTGCACAGTGCGAATCCAGACGCTACTCTCATGCTGGTATTACCTATCATGAGAAAAGCTTTGAGATTGGGCAGAGCGGACTGGTTCTACGCTCCAGCAAGGATGTGGAGCCTGTGCTCCTGAACCTTGCGGATATCTTTCAGCAATAGCTTGGAGATATCCAAGTGCACATTTTGCCAGCCATGGACTGCCAGCCAAACCTCCATGCGCACTGGTAGTGCCCTGAGCCCAACTCCTCCTGCTGCCAGAAGCCTGCCCTCAAGACTCTGTGGCAGGTCCAGTGTAAAATATAATGATAATAAAGCAGGTTTATTAACTGCTTTATTATCATTTTATTTTATGCGTCTGCTGGTTCCAGCAGTGGGGCGACGCTTCTCTGCCATAACCGAGGAGCTGCCTTTGGGTTGGTTGCTCTTGGAAAGCACTCCCACTATACACACTGATCATCAAGCTATAACACTACTCACCTCATTAAGTAATTCATGATAATGTGCAGGGTACAATGAATAGCAGTCACTGTGGTGGAGACCACGCAAGCTAAGATGTACTCGTCTTCTGTATCCAAAGAACCTAACTGACCCACAATTGATCCTCCAATCTTTGGGGTGAGGACTAGTGCTGAGCCAATGCACAAACTCAATGTCACTTTAAATGTTATCACCACCATGCATGAATTGTTGAAAACCACAATCAGTGCAGTGGAAGTAGATTTGGGCCATTTGAGAGAGGATTAGCACAAGCCTGCCAAGAAGGTATTACACACTGAAAACACCCTCCGGCACCACACCCTCAAACTACTGAGATGCAGCATCAATTTAGTAGTGTCACAGACAGAGCAGACTACCAGCAGGTGAGAGTGGAGGATGCAGAGGGGAGGGCCAGATGGAGTAATATTCAAATTGTGGGCATGACTGAGGGAATTGAGGGCAAAGACATACCCCAACCCCCTTCATAGAAAATTGACTCTTCGATGTTGTGGCCCTGCATGGAATCTAAATGTTTTTCTCAGTCAAGAGAGTGCACCGAATACTGATGCAGCGCTCCTACTCCTGGTGTACCTCCTAAACATAAAGTAATGAAATTGCTACACTACATGAATTGAGATGCCATTTTGAGAGGGAAGCTGGTAAGTATGAAGTAGAGGACAAAAGAGTTCTACTTTATCCAGTCTGTCTACAGCATTGCAGTGCAGCACATAGGTCCTCTCTCACACCCTTAAAGTAGAAATTATGAGACATGGGCTGCACTATACCTTGATTGTCCATGCCAGATTGAAGATAATTCTTGGACAAAAGGTGCTGTTCTTCTCTGAACCTGATTTGACCTAGGCATTGATTGAATGACCCTGCCCTGCTTGGCTGCACAGTCATTCCTTGTCCATTTGAGCAGAAGATTAAAACAAAGAGCCCATGGCAGTAGCTTTTCAGAAGCAATATTTTGTCCAAATTGGCCTTGACATCTACTTGCCAGTACGTGCAGGAAGCTTTGTAGGACATGCTTTCTCCAACCATATTTGTGGACCATGCATCCGATGGGATGTCTTTACCAATGAAGGCTGCTCTGCTAGTTCCTCCATGAGCTCGGTGACAGGGCTCTTACATAAAATCACTTCACATACAGCGCACAATATCCTTTGAATAAATGCTGTGTGGATAACGTGATTGGGAATAACATGATATTGCAGTTTAATAAGAGAGGCCTTAAAGGGATATTGCAATGATTCAAAGGTAACAATCATTTTGGATACCCTTATGTATCCCTGTAGACACATTCTATGCTTCGTTGTCATGCTAATGGGTGTTCAGACCTTCCCCATCAGAGGGGATCCCTTCGTTCGGTATTATTATTGACTTGCTCAAGTTGTCCAAAAAGCATGTTTCTCCATGGAAGGCCGAGGCCTCAGTGCCCCTGCTTAGCAAAGTAGAAGTTGGTTTCCATGCCCCTCATATTCACTATATGGTTAATTTATGATTAGGCATGTGGCAGTTCGGAACCATAACCCTAGGAAGGGCCACATTTCACGTGGTTGAAGAGCGAGCCATTGAAAAGGAGGTGGAAAGGCGAGGTTTATTTCACTTCATACTCTGCACGTACTAGGGTTGCATTTCTCTAGATTTCGTCCTGTATTCTCTACTTAGTCAAAATGCAACAAACAAACCTGGAAGGCCATTATGCTTATGTGAAGTCAAGTCAAGTCATAAAATTTGTATAGCGCACTACATACCCAGAGGGTTTCAAGGCGCTTAGGAAGGGGAGGAGGATTATTTGTCAAATATCCACGTTTTAAGCTGCTTTCTGAACGCTAGGTGGTTCTGGGTGAGGCGCAGGTAAGCGGGGAGTGAGTTCCATGTTTTAGCAGCCAGGTATGAAAAGGATCTGCCTCCCATGGTGGTCTTGTTGATGCGAGGTACAGTGGCGAGGGCTTGGCTGGAAGACCGTAGTTGGCGGGGGGGTGTGTAGAAGGACAGTCGAGAGTTGAGGCAATCTGGTCCGATGTCGTAGAGTGATTTGTGTGCGTGGGTAAGCAGTCGGAAAGTGATCCTCTTATTGACGGGTAGCCAGTGGAGGTCTTTAAGGTGACCAGAGATGTGTTCGTTGCGTGGGATGTCTAATATGAGCCTGGCTGATGCGTTTTGGATTCGTTGGAGTTTTTTCTGGAGTTTTGCGGTAGTACCCGCGTAGAGGGTGTTTCCGTAGTCCAGTCGGCTCGTGACCAGAGCTTGTTTCGGAGGGGATCCAGCGAAATGTTTTTCTGAGCATGCGAAGAATGTTGAAGCATGAAGAGGATACGGCGCTGACTTGTCTGTTCATCGAAAGAGAGGAATCCAGGATGACGCCCAGGTTCCGTGCGTGGTCTGTCGGGATGGGTGCTTTTCCGAGGGCTTCCGGCCACCAGGAGTCGTCCCATGCAGAGGGGGAGGTACCTAAGATGAGGACTTCTGTTTTGTCTGAGTTCAGTTTCAGACGGCTTTGTTTCATCCATTCGGCAACTTCTTTCATTCCTTCGTGTAGGTTAGTTTTGGCGGTGCTGGGGTCATTGGTGAGAGAGAGGATTAGTTGAGTGATGTCCGCGTAGGAGATGATGTTGAGGTTGTGTTGGCGTGCGATGGCCGCGAGGGGGCTCATGTATACGTTGAAGAGGGTGGGACTGAGTGAGGATCCTTGAGGTACGCCGCAGATGACTTCAGAGGCCTCGGACTTGAATGGAGGATGGCGGACTCTCTGGGTTCTTCCGGCGAGGAACGAGGTGATCCATTCAAGTGCTTTTCCTTGGATTCCGATGTTATTGAGGCGTTGTAGAAGGGTGCTGTATGTAGAGGGGAACTGGAATCTGCTTTTGGTAGATTTATATGTACCCAATGGAGGGCAGGCAGCATTTCTCAACAGCATCACAACGCTGCCAAGGATGCTCCTTTAGATCCTTTGCTGATAGCAGGTGACTTTAGTTGTGCCATAAATAGAAAGATGGATAGATCACACTATCCTTACCTATCACACCAACATTGAATAATTGGGCATCATATTCTAAACTGATTGATACATGAAGGGTCCTCCACTTAAAGAGTACACCCATTATTATATGCCTCATGTTTTATAGTCCTGAGGACAAGAACATCTCCTCCATGTAATCATAGGGTTTAACTTACCTTTATTACGTTTTTATTTGTATGTACATTGCATAAGTGCTCGAGTGAACTTACTTGTATTTACAAACTTAATAAATGTCTCTAAATGAGAGCTCTGCTCACATATATGGAGAAGTGTCACTCACTGCACATGCTCAGTGGTGAAGGCCCACAATTTCATGGCAGAGTAGTAGAGTGAAAAAAAGGACTTATAGTCAAAAGGGAACTATACAAGTTCATAGGAAAGAAGAATAGGAAAATGGCTTGACCAACAGATGTATTGTCAGGAAATAGATGTCATGTGTAACACTACAATATTGTATACATGATGAATGCAGAGAGTAGCCAGGTTGAACCGCTTAATCATTACAGACATAGATTAGTGCCAATCATAAAATACAGGGCAAATTCAAAGGAGGACAAATTATGGAGTCCGAAGCCGTCAAGTTAAAAATCCAGAACTGATACCAGGATAATTAAAGGGTCCATAGTGAAAGGCATTGTTCAGATCATTCTTCCTGGCGCTTCAAGCAATTCCTGATTGTGTGTATGCTGAGGATCCATTTTAATTCCTCCTTTTTGAGGAGTTGCTCCAACTTGGCACCTCTTTCATGTAATTTTAAAGCCTGCCATCTTGTGCCATTCTCTGTATGGCCTTCAGCAATAATGTATTCTCCCGGGGGACAGTGGGGACCTTGCAGCGGATAAGACTCCAATGTTGACAGATACATTCAGATTTTTTTGGATGGTTTGTCCATTATATAGTTTACAGCATGGACACTTAATCCTGTATTTCACATTACAGTTATTGCAATTGGAGAGCTCATTGCAGGGGTATCTCATTGTTGTCACGTTGAATTGATTTACATTCTATACAGAACTGGCACACTACACTGGCCACATTTAAAGTGTTCAGTGACCGGCGGTAGTGCCCAATGATCAATCAGGGTTTCTGGCAATTTTTCCGGTGTGAGTGTGGCCCTACTAAGTGGTCTTTCAGATTTTTACTCCTTTTGTAGGAGAACATGCGAGGTTCCACAGCAAGATCCCTTGCAGCCAGTACCTTCCAATGCTTCTTAACACCTTCAGTGCTAAGACATTATTAGTAGTCTCATATAATTTTCATTGAAATCAATGGAAAGTCCATGACGAGTTACCCTTGTCATTAGCATGCTTTTGGACTCTAAGCTAGAAATTGGAAAGAAGGCAGTCACAATAGTTTTTGAGACATTTCTCCCTTGGTTTTTTAAGTGAGTAACGTCTCCTGGAGCAGTACCATGCCCTTTTCAGAGAGCATTTTGCTTGACGTTTAGGATAACCTCTGGCTATTAGTTTTTCACCCAATATGGCAGCTTCTCTAAAGAAGTCAGATGTATGATAACAATTTCTGTGTATCCTTAAGAACAGACTATAAGGTAAAGAATCTTTCAGTGAGCAGGGGTGGGGGTGTATTTAATCTTGAGCACTCCAGTAGCATCTGTCTATCGTTGTTTCATTGTAAAGTGTGCCATATATTTTAGTCTGACCACAACATGATAAATAATAAATGCACTAAAAATCAAATATTACTTGAAAATATGGAAGGCCATATAATTCCAAGTGTACCATAAGAAACGGATATGTTTCATCTTATTTATTTTTTCAGGGAGCATGTATCCTTAATATGTTGAGGGACTATATGGGTGCAGAGCCATTTCAAGATGGCATTGGACAATATTTGCATCGCTACAGCTATCGTAATACAAAAAACGAAGACTTGTGGAACAGTATGACAGATGTAAGTAATTATGCTTTCATTAAATGAACTTAATGATATTGTGTTTTTTGTCCAAAAACAAATAAATATTTTGGAAGCTGTGGCAATAATATAGCTTGCCCCCACCACCCAGTTTGGGGTGGGGGAGAAGTTAGAAGAGTAGAGGTAATGGATGAGCAGATATATGGTCAGATGCACACACTGATACTCTTGATACAAACCTTTCAGCTTACGTGTCAATGCTGAATGGTCTTAAGGAGTCCATGATCACTCCCTTAAATGGATCTATTGCAGGGTAAGATGCAGACAGGCATATTGTCCTCCAAGAGCTCGAAGAGCAAATTCTCCTCCTAATAAGGAAGAACCGAGGGGCCAAGAAACAGTTATTTGCAACTAGAGAACTCCACATTCAGCTCCTAAAACTGCTGCAATGTCCATCAAACAGTTGACCTGTACCAGATAGGACAAAGCAACCTTGGGAAAAGGGACCAAAGTTGTAGACACTGTGTGTTGCACATTAATCAAATTCCTGAATGTTGATGAGCTGTGCTAAGATTCAGCTGCAACATGTTAACACTGAAGGTACGGTACCAAATGCTGGTTGTGGCAGCCTATGTCTGCACATTGCCTTCACACTTCAGTGTTTAACTTTCTTTTAACCTAATCACTTACAGTGATGCTCACATATTTTTCAATAAGGTCATTAGAATCATGTATTTTTTAAGGTAGATACAGGACAAATATTCTACGTTATATGGGTACATAGGCAGCCATATAGAGACTGTATTTTTGCATTCTGTGGAATCAAATCTTGCTTAAAGGATGAAGTAATGGTATAGAACAAATGATACTATAAGGAGTGGTGGTACAATATAGATTACGCTACATGTACAACATTTTGTCTCCCAATTTGTGTTTTTTTTGTTCATGTTCGTTAGATGTTTTACTCCGGTGTGCAACCTTTGTGGCATTAAATAGATTTTTTTTCACAAATAATGAAAGCGTTTATAGACAGTTTTACAGTAGATTTTCACTATTTTGGACACTTATGTACAGTATTTTTATAGTATTATATGGCCAATACAGACAGTTTTGGGCTGAGTAAATGGTTATATTTTAGTATGGCTATCCCAGTTTTAATAGCAACCTGGCAACACTAATCAGCAAAGGATCGTTCCAGAATGAGTGTGTTAGTCATAGGATGTAAATCTGAAAGCTGCTATTTTACACTTGTGGCTATAACCATTCGTTAGCAAAAAATGATTTCTATTGTACAACCAAATGTCAAGTGAACACAGACTCCTAAAAGAATATCCCGAAACAGAAATTAATTTACAGCTGAAAGGACTACTTTATTATTGTTTTGCTGTGACGTGCGGAAGATTTATGAAAATTTTGTTGGATTTGTGTATTTCGATTTTTTTTTATTTTGCTATCAAATGCCATCATTCATTGACCAGTATAAATTCAGTGTTAAAGAGTCAAGTCTTGATTACAAGTGCCCTTATATTTTGTAGACCTAACACATACACCTGTTTGCTCAGGGATCTCAATTACAACTGACGTGGGATTTACTCAATCTTGTAATTACTTGGTACAATAAAGTCCACATCTCTTATACATTTTCAAAACAGACAGAATTTAATGAGAACAGAAAGAGTGGTACATACTGGATGATGTAGAGTTTAAGGCAGAAAGCACCATCATTTACAGATGGCAGAACTCGACATAACCCTGCTACAGGGTCACATTTTATCAAATGCTACAAATAGTGCATAACACTCCTTAGCACTTGTAATTGAGCTGAAGAGTTTAAAACATTTTTTTTTAAATAGGCAATGTTAATGAATATTCAACTACTGATGTCAGAAAGAAAAACCAAGCACTTTCTAATTTTAAGGGGGGGGGGGGGGAATGTTAGAAGGGAAGGGAAGAAAGGGAATAGAAAACCATGTCAAACAACAATCATATATATATGTAAGTATAAAATAAACAGTTATCGGCATAGAAAAGCAAAAACAAGTGCACAATAATTAAAAGCAGAAGTATAATTATAACATATGTGAAAAACCTAAACTGTGGAATTTAAGGAACGAAACTGCGGACAGAAGTACATATGTTCAAGGGGGCTTAAAGTTGTCAGAGGAAAGTGGAGTATAACGTTTGTTGACAGACTGAACTAAATACAAAGTAAGGGGTAGCCAATAAAGCTCGACATTGCGAGGAGGTTTGCAAGAGGCAGCAAAGGCAACATCAAGTCTGTGGGAGTTACTGAGAAGATTCCACCAACCACGAATGGAGATATTGGTAAGGGACTTCCAATTGGAGGCAATGTGTTGAAAAGCGTGGGCTAGCATGAGATCAAGGAGACCCAATGAGTGTGGAGAAAGATCCAAAGAGTGTGAAAGACTTCCTAAAAAGATAAGGGAATTGGAAAAGGGAGTAGAGAGTGTAAAGATATGAGAGATGCGGGACCAAACTTGTTTCCAGAAGACTTGAACAGAGGGACAAAGGAAGAAAAGATGAAAGAGATCAGCTTCAGGGGTATTACATGTCCAACAGTTCGAGGAGGAAGAAGAAAGAAAACGAGACAGGGAAAGAGGAGAACAACAGAGTCTATGATAGAAGAAAAAGATGGATTGAGTAAGGGAAGCAGAGCGAGAGGTCTTAAAAGTTTTAGTCCACAATGCATCCCAGAGAGAGATAGGTCAAGAACAAGCCAACTCTTTCTCCCAGGATAATTCTATCTTAGATTTGGGGCGGTCAGGATTAGGAGCAGAAAAGAAACGGTAGATAAGAGAGGCTTTAGGAACAGTGGAAAGTATGGAAAGAAGAGGTGAAGAGGGTGGAGTTGTTTCGGAAGAGAGAGAATAATAGCGATCAAGGACAATTTCCATAAGTAGATAATATTTCTGTGCAAATGAACGAGGGCAGTGAAACTGCAACTGAAATTGAGGAAAGGAGCAAGGTGAAGAGCCATCAAAGAGATGATAAACCCAAATAATACCTTTTGATCTCCAAGAGGACCAGGAGATGGGTCGATTATGCAAAAGGATAAGCGAGTTGTACCAAATAGGTAAAAGTAGAAAAGATTCACGAGAGATGATTAGTGGGGAAAGTAAGGGTTTCAGAAGAGAAGAAGTATATTTGAACAGAGGAGGGATAGTATAAGGAGATTTGGAAGTAAAGCGAGGAACCTCTTGAAATGAAAAGGGTAATAATAAAGAGCGTTCAACATGAAGCCAAAGAGGAGAAAAAGGGAATAATTCTGAGGAGAGCCATCGGGAAGCTTGACGAAGAGAGAAGGATTTAGTTTGGAAAATTAATTCCTCCATTTGATTTGGGCTTGCGAAGATTCGCCAAAGATATACGAGGTTTTTTATGTTTCCACAGAAATTTGGATATAATAGAATCAATGCGATGAAAGTAAGTGGCTGGGATGTGGACAGGAAGCATAGAAAGTAAGTAAATCAAAATAGGTGCAATCATCATCTTGACAGAGTCAAGACGACCCCACCAGGAAAGGAAGAGGGGGTTCCAAGAGGAGAGTAAACGCTCAATTCTAGAGATGACTGCTTTCATATTAAGTTTGATAGAAGAGGAAATAGAGTTAGTAAAAAGAACCCCAAGATACTTTATCTTATGACTATTCCAAGCGAAGCCTGTAGAGGTAAAGAAGTGTGGGAGACAATACTTATTTAAGGGAAGAATTTCGGTCTTGTCGGAGTTGATTTTATATCCTGAGACAGGAGAGAACTTCTCAAATTCAGCTAACAAAGAGGGGACGGAAGAAATTGGATCGGAAATAAATAAAAGAATATCATCAGCATAGGCGGATAACTTGAGCTGATGCTCTCCATATGGAAAACCAGAAATCGAAGAATTGTTATGAATAGAGGACAGAAAGAGTTCAAGGGCTAAAATAAAAAGAATTGGGGAAAGAGGGCACCCTTGACGGACTCCACGTTGTAGTGTGAAAGATGAAGTGAGCTGACCATTTACCAGAACTGAAGCTTTGGGAGTAGAGTAAATTAAAGAAATAAATGAGATAAATTTGGGACCAAAACCCTGCCATTTTAGGGAAGCGAGTAGGAAAGACCAATCAACTCTGTCGAAGGCTTTTTCAGCATCCACAGAGATGGCGGCCAGGGGGATAGAACGAGAAGAAGCTTTATTTAAAACATTGATAAACAATCTGGAATTATCCGATGTGAGACGACCTTTAACAAATCCACATTGTTCTTTCCCAATAAGGGATGACATGAAGGGATCAAGACGGAGGGCCAACAATTTAGCATACAATTTATAGTCAACATTAACCAAAGAGATAGGGCCTTAATTTTTACAGAATTTTGGATTGCGACCTTCCTTAGGGATAAGACAAATAGTGGCATCTTGAAAGGAACCTTGGGCAAGACCAGTAGAGCAGAAAGACTGAAAGAGGGAGAGAAGTTGGGGCAAAAGAAGATCAGAGAAGTGTAAATAAAATTCAACCGGAAAACCATCGGGACCTGGAGTTTTCCCTTTGGTGAGGGAAGACAATGCAGTGGAAAGTTCCTGTAGAGTAAAATCTGTTTCTATGTCTTAGAAGTGAAGTTGGGACGTATCAGGTTTAGGTAAATTATCAAAGTAGTATTGAAGAAGATTAGGTGAAGGGGGATTTTCAGGAGTATACAAGGATTCATAAAAGGACTGAAATTGGTTCAAAATATCCTTATTGGTGTGCAGGAGGACATTAGAAGGGGAATAGATGGAATCGATGAATGTACGTTCTTTCCGTGACTTGAGGTAGTTAGCAAGTAATTTACCAGATTTGTTACGGCCCCCATAGTAGCGAGCGCTGCTACGGAGAAGAAAGGAAGAAGCCGAATCAGTGGTGAGTATTTGAAGGCGATTTTAGCTTGAAGGAGTTTCGAAGGCATATGCTTGGTGGAGGAAGTATAAAACCGATGTTCTAAGGATTTAATGTGTGCTTAGGCAACAGTACGTTTCTGGAGAAATTTCTTTTTCTTCTTAGAAACAAAGTCAATGATGAAACCCTGGGCTGTAGCTTTGAAAGAATCCCATAAAATGTGTGGATAAAGGAGAGGGTCAGAGTTGAGTTGAAAAAATTCAGTAGTAAAAGGATCAGTCAGTAGGTAATAATTAAAACGCCAACGAGATGATTTAGGAGAAGGGGGGAGGAGATCAAAGTCTGTAATAATAGGAGAATGGTCAGAGATGACAATCGGTTCAATAGAGGAAGATAAAAGATTTTGAGATAGAGAAGAGGAGAGAAATATATAGTCTAGACGAAAGAAGGAGGCATGTGGGGGAGAGAAGAAAGAAAAATCTGAGTATCAGGATGAGTGAGTCTCCAGGAATCAATAAGGTGGGCCTGTGCAATAGTATCCAAGAACTGTTTATGGGGTTTATGTGGGGTGAAGCGTACAGAGGACTTACGATCTAAGAAGGTATCAACTACTTGATTACAATCGCCACCTAGAAGGAAGCAATCGTCTTTATATTGGATACATTTGGAGGTGATTGTGGGCCAAAAGGAAGAATCGGAGAGCGTGGGGCCATAAACATTAAACAGGGTAATAGGAATAGCATTGATAAGTAATTTAGCTAATACCCAACGACCTGCATCGTCTTTTTCTTCTAGTACCACCTTGCATTTGAGTCGTTTGTGGATCAAAATGGCAACTCCATTCTTTTTATGAAGAGCCAGGGAAAATAACACAGTACCAACCCATTGTCGTTTTAACTTTATAGATTCAACATCAGAGAGGTGGGTCTCTTGGATAAGAGCAATGTCAGGGTTATAGGAGGAGAGGTGAGATAATACTTTCTGCCGCTTAATAGGATAGTTAAAACCTTTCACATTCCATGAAACAACTTTAAATATTAAAACATAGTAAACAATTCAAATGCAAAAAGTGCAAATATACAGTAATAATTGGGAACCAAATATAAAAAGGCCGGAAATGAGAAAGTATGAAAAAGGAATACGGGAAAGGGGGAAAAGAGGGGAGAAAGGAAAGGAAGAAAAGCTGGAGCGAGAAAAGGAAGAAAGAAAACCGAGAAGACAGTACAAATCCATAAGGATGACTGCAAAAAACATACCTGAAGAAGAATACAAAAAGGGATATGGGGAAGTGGTGACACGTAACAAGACGAATCAGACCAGAAGCAGAAACAAGACCGCACCGAGACGTCACAGAACTAGGAAGGGATGACATATGATGAAGGGGATATTCGGTAAGGTACAAGTCTGCAATGGAAGGAAACAAAAACAGTTAATAAGAAAGTCGAATTGAACACAAGGAAATAGAATATGAAATAGAAATATTGTAAAAGAACAGAGAATACAAAGAAACGGAATAAAAGCATAATAAGAAATAGAAATAAAGACTACAGCATACTAGAGGAAATAAATAAAAGAAGAAATAACAAGAAACATAACATGTATGAAATAAATAAGCACACGAAGGAGCAGATCAATTAGAAGGTAGAAGCAGGAGAATATTAAACCAGTTAGCCACTATTCGAAGGGGAGGACTCCATTCCTTCACCATTCTGCAGGAGGAGAAAGTTGCGAAGTTCACCAGGCTCTTGAAAGGTCCAAGTCTTATTTTGGTGAGTGACTCTGAAGGTGCAGGGATGAAACAGACCGTACCTTGCTCCCATGGAGCGCAAAGAGGGGCGAAGTGAAAGAAATTCCTTGCGTCTAGTTCAAGTTCAGGAATTTGTATAGCGCACTACTCACCCAGAGGGTCTCAAGGCGCTTGGGGGAGGGTGTGTGCATTACTTATCGAATAGCCAGGTTTTAAGCTGCTTTCTGAAGAAAATGTGGTTCTGAGTAAGGCGGAGGTGAGTGAGGAGAGAATTCCAGGTTTTGGCCGCTAAGTAGGAGAAGGATCTTCCTCCCATGGTGGATCTGTGGATGCGCGGAATTGCTTTGAGGGCTTGATTGGAGGATCGTAGTTGGCGGGTGGGTGTGTAGAAGGACAGTCGTGTGTTGAGGCATTCGGTCCTAGGTTGTAGAGGGCCTTGTGTGCGTGGGTGAGCAGACGGAACGTTATTCTCTTGTTGACGGGAAGCCAGTGGAGGTCTTTCAGGTGACCGGTAATGTGAGCTTGACGAGGGATGTCCAATATGAGTCTGGCTGATGCGTTTTGGATGCGTTGGTGTTTTTTCTGTAGTTTGGCTGTGGTTCCGGCGTAGAGGGTCTAGAGGCAGTTGCATTAGATACATCTTGGGTGGGAAAAATACGTTGACCTTGCCAGGATACTTGTCATTTGGCTCTAGCTGCAGAAAGAATGGATAGGAGATCCGTAAATTTCAAAAAAAGGATGATGACACCCGAGGTTTTGTAGATGTAGTTGTACGTTGTCCAAGTCTATGAGCCCTTTGGATGCTGATATTCGTAGAGGATGGCATGTCCAAAAGTTTTGGAAGGAAAGAGGTGAAAAAAGTGACTGGGTCATCCCCCTCAAGAGATTCTGGCAAACCATAAACACGAAGGTTATTCCTTCTATTTCGATTTTCCAAATCCTCTGTGTGGTGTTGAAGGGAGAGTACAGTCTTTTCCAAGGAAGCAATGCGTTGAGTGTTAGTTTGGACCTCAGGGAGTTGTTGTTCAAGTGAGGAAATGCGAGCATCCATGGTCTCCCACTTATCTTTTAAAAATTGCATGTCTTTACTGGTTTCCTCCACAAATGGTCATAACGCCCGGATTTCTTCTAAAATCAAATCCATGGGGGATGAGGATGAAGATTTATCCGGTGAAGGCGGATCTTGTTTTAGTCGTTTGGAAGAAGTCGCTGGAGGTGAGGATTTATTTGAAGAGGACTGCAATTGTGAAGCTCGCTGAGAAGTAGAAGTCGCCATCTTGAGAGTCTGTGAGGGAGCGAGCAAATCAGTGGGAGAGCCCAGAGGATTCTTCACAGAGGAAGGAAAAATAAATTTAGGCTTGCGTAACTTGACCATACGAAAAAGTTCAGTATTAGTGATAAGACAAAAAGACGGTGTGTAGAGAACACTTCGTCTATTGAAAATTAGTCAAGTATCGTGAGCAAAGACAGGAATGGGAACTGAACTGAGACTTCCACAGAGAAATTAAGCTGTGCCCATGGACTTACGAAAAATCACTGAGAGACACAACAGTCTTGTGGAGCGTTGTAGAGCTCAGAGTATCTTTGACATGAAAAATGGCAAAAGGCGCAAAAAGGCTGGAGTGCAGTTGAGAGGGTGTCATAGAATACAACATGGAGTGAACATTGGTCCAACACAATACAAATGTTGGGAGGATTCTAGTAGACAGGTACACTGTATGAAGCGTAGAGGTGCCAAAGTAGGGAAACTGTAATATCCAAAGGACAGTTCATCATAAGAAAAGTTCATACATGAAACAGAGAAGCAAATGTTGTATACTGCAGTATGCAACAAACATTCCGTAGGTCAGGAAGAAAAAACGTTGTTGAAGAAGGTGCAGCGCGAACAAACGCGCTCAAAATGGCGGCTTCCTGACAGGCGACAAGCGCATTTTGAGTAAAAAGTGGAAATTAGGACATATTACCGGCAGCAGGAATCTCTTTGGCGTTTACCGCAAAGTCCGCAAAGAGAATGAGGAAGAGAGCGGAGCGTCAACGTTGAGGAGGTTAGGTAAACGGAGAAGTCCGTTGGAGCTGCGGTAGCGCGAAATGGCGGCTTCCCAAAGCGCGCACTTTCCAGTACGCAACAGGCACGTCGCAAATTACACTGGAAAAACGGCTTATAAGGGGTCGCAAAAGAAATGTAGGTGCTCACCACCGGTTCCGGTGCTAGATGTTGTATGCTGCTGCGAAAACAGGTCCCTTCACATCGGGAAAACTGTTCAGAAAGTCCTTGATGCGGCGGAGCTCTGCAACTAGCCGGCCATCTTGCATGGCGTCCCAGCCACGCCCCCTTAAAACATTTTTTTAAAGCTTTATTTATCAGTTTTGATACACAATGAACTGGAATACTAGAGCGGTACATTGTCAGGCGTTCTATCATACAACAGTGATGTACCGTGAGGTACATGTCATAGCATATGGCAACAGTGGATATAGTCTTAATGTCAAGGCAATAGAAAACTAAAAAACTGTCAGCTCACATGTCACGGGGTCAGCAGACCTGAAAACCATCCCAGCTACGGGTAAAACCACAAAGAAATTACACTTGATCCATTGGTGACATAGAGACAGGCATAGTACATTAATATGAATACAGTATACAATATCAGCTGGGGTGACACTCCCATCCACCATTCCCTTAGCCCACCCCCTCCGGTACAATGCCACTCTCCACCTGTGTATCAGAGTCCCTATTTTTCTCAGCGATATACGCCCTGTAAGGGCCCCAGATGTGTTTAGGACGTGAGGAACTGGGCATTAGGGTCGCATAAACTTCACAATTCACATTACAATATGCTAGGCTTCGCAGCCAAGCCTGTAGTGTAGGTGTCCGCTTCTTGCCCCACATTAATGCTATCTCTCGTTTTGCCAACAGGAACCCAAGCGCCGCAAACCTCCTCAATTTCTTGGGAAAGTTAATCATGTAGCCCAGAAGTGCAATCTCCGGTTTGGGGGTCAGAGACAGGGAGACAATATCTCCCAGTGTGGCATGCACCTGTTCCCAATACATTTGTAGTCTCGGACAAGTCCAGGTCAGATGTGCGAAATCTGCATGAGGGGCAGAACATTTCCAGCAATGATGTTGCCTAGATGGGTCTATCCTGTGCGACCATGCAGGTGTGTGGTACATTCTACGAAGGAATTTAAAATGCAGAAGTTTGTGCTTACTGTTAAGGGACACCTCCTTTGTGACTCTACAACACGGTTCCCATTGGTCGTCCGAAATGGGCCGGCCCAGATCACGTTCCCATGCCGTGCAAGCCTTAACATCAACGGCTGGGCGGGCAAAGAAACACACCTTATACATTTTAAAAATCAAATGAGCGCCCGTTTCACTTTCGATAACTAATGTAAATGGAGCTTTAGGTTCGGGCGCGATGGGCAATGTGGGAAAAGTGGCTCTTAGTATAGAAAGCATACGCCGCAGTACGAAGGCGTCCATAAATCAGCGGTCTTGGAACCGAACATCCTCTGTCACTGAAAAGGCATGTTCTTTTGGAAATAGATCGCCCATCCTTTGGACCCCAAACTTAGTCAGTGTGCGTTGTACTAATGGCTAGTCCCAAAAACCTCCTTAACTTCACCCACGCCCAGCTAGTGGTGGAAACCGTCTGGATATCCAGTGGGTCCCTCGGGATCCCTTTGGGTAGAACAGTGGATCACTTCTGCGGTTGCACCAAATCTGCCTCCGGCCTCCAGTCAGGGATCCGGTATCCGGGTGGTACCAAGCAAAAGAATAACTGCACTGCGCCGTTAAGTAATATAAGTACATATCTGGGACACCTTAACCACCGCTCTCGTAAGGGAGAGTCCGAGTCTGCCAGTTTACCTGTGGTATCCTACCCCCCCCCCCCCAAATACCAAATGTTTAAGGTGTTGTCTCAGCTGTGAGAAGAATGACTGAGTGAGGAGAATGGCAATGTTATTAAAAATATATGAAAATCTCGGCAGGTCAACCATTTTAATTATGGTGATTCTACCCGCCATAGACAATGAGAGGCGAAGTTGCAACTCCACGGCGTTAACCGCCACCCATAATTCAACCAGATGATAGTGGTTGAGTCCATGTGTATGTGGACACCAAGATATTTGACCGTGTCATGACACCATTCGAGTGGATACTCGCAGTCCCAAGGAGTAATGCTGCATGCTAGCAGCAAAATCACTGACTTGTGCCAATTAATACCAAGTCCTGAAAACCGGCCGAACCGTAAGATCTCCCTGATAATTGGTTCAAGGTTAAGTTGCAGGAGTCTCCCATATAAAATAGTGTTGTCTGCATAAAGGGACACTAACAAAGGACCAGTTTTAAACTGCAGATCGCTCCTGAAAGTGCCTGATCAGAGGGTCCATTGCCAAAATAAACAATAAAGGGGACAAGGGGCAGCCCTGTCTCTTACCGCGAGTCAAGTGAAAAGGTTGGGATATCGTTCTGTTAAGGCGCAGTTTGGCTAAGGGCCCAGTGTACAAAAGGCCGGTGGTGGAAACAAAACCCTCGGGCATTCCCATGCGATGCATCACTGAGATAAAAAAAGGCCATTCTAAGGAATCGAAGGCCTTTTCGGCGTCCAATAAAACCGCCGTTGCTGGAATCTCAGTATCTATTCTATGAAGTACAGCAAACGGGGTCCGTAGATTTAGCGAAGTGGATCTATGGGGGACGAACCCAGACTGAGCCGGGGAGATAATAAACTCCATTAATAAAGAAAGACAGATTGCGATCACCTTTGCCAGTATTTTATAATCTAAGTTCAATAGTGAAAGGGGCCTGTATGAGCCACACTGCGAAGGATCTTTACCCGGTATAGGGAGCAAAATAATGACGGCTTCCCTAAAGGTGGGTGGGAGAATACCTTTCTCCAGTGCCTCCGCTTAAACTTCTATCAAACGTGGGACCAAAATATCTTTGTAAGCTTTATAAATATCCGCTGAGAACCCATCCAGACCAGGCGCAGATGAACCCACGGAGCGCCTCAATGGCCTCCACAATATTATCCTGAGATATGGGAATAGCGAGAAAATCCTGCATATGTTTCTCAAGATATACAAGTGCAATTTCTGAAAGGTAATCTTCCTGAGCGTGGAGATCACTATTTATTCTAGAGGTGTATAGGTTTTAAAGTGGGACAAGAACGTGTCGCAAATCTCCGGAGTGGAATACACCAACTGGTCATCTGATCCTCTGATTTCAGTTATATAAGCTTTACTGTAAGGGGGTGAAGTATGTGTGCCAATATTTTGCCAATACCTTCTGGCGGTGTAATGCTTGCCCAGGAATAATAGTTCCATCTCTGCAGCGTCCCGGAATTCTACCATCAGAGCTAAACGCTGAGTCTCCAATTTAGCCGAGGCGTGCTCTAGCAATTTTGAATCAAAGGCCGCTATTTCCTTCTCAATGCGGGATAGTATATTCCGCAGATTGTTTAGGACGCCCGCATTTTTGGCAATACAGACCCACTGAATATAAGTTTTAAAACCCTCCCATAGCACTGCCCACGTATCCACCGACCCAGTATTGATGTCAAAGTAGTCTTCTATGGCAACCCTCACCTCTTCAAGAAACACCTGACCCTGCAGCGCCCCTTCACCCCCTCCCTCCGCTGAAACCGCCATTGCCTTTCAAAACCCCCAGGATGCGGGACATCTAAACGCAGTACCACAGGAGAGTGATCTGAAAAGGTCCGCGGTAGCATTGTGTGGTATCTCCCTCCTCAATCGCCCCCGGCGTCTCTGCGTGTGATGGAGCTGCTCGCGGTGACATCACTTAGAATGTCACCGCGACCAGCGTTCCAAGGCGAGCGCCGGGGAATCAGTGTGAGGAAGCTGCGGAAGCAGAGGCTGTGGCTGAGGTCGCTGTGTATATCACTTTCTTGAATAAACACTTCTGTTTAACCTACGTGACGTCTTTGTCATTGGTGGACGTCACTACACTGGCGACGAGGATGGGATCTGAACCCACGCGTGCAAAGCACGAAGATTGAAGGAGAACGCCAAGCCAGTCGTGGCTAAAGTCAGAAAACTCCCCATTGCCATCCAAGAGGTGGTGAAATCCGAATTAGAGAAATTGTGCAAGGCTGGAGTCATCGAACCGGTGGAAGCGACGGAATGGTTGGCACCCATCGTGGCCGCAAAGAAGAAGGATGGGTCGGTCCGGCTCTGCATCGACCTAAGGGCGTTGAACAAAGAGGTCGTGGTCGACCGATACCCTTTACCGAACATCACCCAAATGATGAACATGCTAGAGGGTGCTAAGGTGTTTTCCACTCTCGATCTCACCTCGGCCTATTTCCAGATAAAATTACACGAGGAGTCTCAGGAACTCACAGCATTTTTGACACCGATGGGCGCATACAAGTTCAAAAGGATGCCTTTCGGGCTAGTCTCGGCGGCCGCCGTGTTTCAGAGAATCATGGGCAACATCTTGAAAGGCATCCCAGGCGTCATGTGTTACCAGGATGACGTGCTTGTATTCGCCAAGAACCATGAAGAGCACGATGAGAGACTGAGATGCGTGCTAGGGAGGTTCTAGTCACAAGGGCTCACGGTGAAGAAAGATAAATGTGTGTTTGGCTGTGCAGAGCTAGATTTCCTGGGGCACAAGGTGACGACAGAAGGAATATGTCCCAAGGCCGAACTGCAAAACACCATCGTGAATTTGGCACCTTCCACAAGCAAGGACGAAATCAAGTCATTCATGGGGATGTTGGAGTTCTACGGGAAGTTCATAAGAAACCTGGCGGGAAGGACTTACGCCATCAGGCTGCTGTTGAAGAAGGAGAATGAATTCAGCTGGAGTCAGGAGTGCCAGAGGGAGTTCGAAGATGTAAGGAGGGCACTTGCAGAGGCCCCCAGTTTAAAGTCATATATACCCAACCGGGCGACAGTAGTCACTACCGATGCAAGTGCCAAGGGGCTGGGAGCGGTCCTCACCCAAGTAGGTGAAGAAGGAGAAGAAACCATAGCGTTTGCCTCAAGGTCACTCCGGAAGTCCGAGAACAACTACTCGGTAATTGAAAAAGAGGCCTTAGCAGTATCCTGGGCGGTGGGAAAGTTCAGAGACTTCCTGTAGTTCACTCTTCGAACTGACCACAAGCCGTTGGTGGAAGTATTCAGCAAGAAAGGTCTGGATGCCATCTCCAGCAGGATAAGGCGGTGGGTGGTCAGCCTCCAAGAATACACTTTCGGCGTAGAGTACGTCCCAGAACCGCGAAACCTTGCAGCCGACTGTCTATCCAGACTCATCAGTGGAGATGAGGCGAGAGAGAAGCAAGAGAAGTTGGATGAAGAAGAGGATGGTCTTCAGATGGAGGACGTCTGCACCATCCAGAGAGCGTTGGGAGAAGAAACATGGAGAAAGGCGTTGGAAGAGGACAAGATACTGGAGGAGGTGTGCAAAAGAATAAAAGGCAGATGGAAGAACGAAGACAAACGGGAAGAAAACTTGCGGCCATACTGGGCTGTTAAGGATGAGTTGTCCATAGTAGACGAATGCCTATTCAGGGGGACGAGACTTGTACCACCTGCAACAGTGAGAGACAACCTGGTCGAGATAGCCCACAAAGGGCATCTGGGTATCACCAAGACTAAACAAAGACTCAGGGAGAGCTATTGGTGGCTGAACATCGACCTGGTCACTGAAAGGAGAATCAGAGAGTGCATTCCGTGCAGCAACAGTGACAAGGCCCTGAAGCAACAGACGCCCCCAATGGTATGTAGGCCTCCCCCGTCAGGACCATGGGATGAGTTGGCGCTAGACATCGTGGGCCCAATGTCTGGAGAACTGCGAACGCCTTACATCTTGGTGCTTGTGGATTTGTATTCTCGGTGGCCGGAGATGAAGTTCGTAAATGAAGTCACGACCAGGACAGTCATCGGGTTCCTGGAGGAGGTGTTCATCAGGGAAGGGCTGCCCAGCAACATCCTCACGGATAATGGAGTACAACTATGTTCGAAGGAAATGGAAGATTTCCTTGTGGAGAGAGGCATCAAACACAAGCGTTGTGCTTTGTACCACCCCGAAACATGGTCGAGCAATTTAACAAGACCCTCAAGGAGAGCATCCAGTTAGCCAAAGCCAGTGGCATAAGCTGGAAAGAAGAGGCGTGGAGGCGGTTAGAAGCATACAGGTTCACACCGCATCAGACGACGGGCGTCACCCCATTCGAGCTGCTCCGTGCAAGGATACCCAACACCAAGCTATCCCCAGGGTGGATGGAGTGGCACAACGGGTGGTCAGACCAAACCAAAGGAGCGGAAAGCTTGAAGAAGCAAGAGGAAGCCATGAAAAAAAGAAAAGAAAGATATGACCAGCTCAAGGCCACACGGGAGGCCGAATGCAAAGTAGGGGATAGCATCAAGATCAGAACCCCTACTGGGAGAGCAAGTTGGTCAGGGTACAGTAGTCCTACCAAAATCACAAAACTATTCAAGAATGCAGTCAAGACCCAGGAGGGAAAGATATGGAACCTAGGGAGAGTAGTGAGGTTCCACCCGCCAGGGAATGACTCTGAGAGTGAAAGTGGGGGTGAGGGTGACGCAAGACAGGACCGAGGTTCCACCACCAAGAAGCTGTTGGCAGTCCCCCACCCAGGTAGTAGGCCTAATAGGAGAGTGACCAGACCCCCCAGGCATTTCGATCAATATATTATGATGTAGCCCCTGCTACTCTGCCAACTGTGAGTCATTCTTTCTAGCAGGTTAGGGACCAGCCGTATAAGACACTTCTAATCAGGATTTATTTTGTCCTCCTGTGTTTCCTGTTGTTCATGCATTATTCCATTGTTTTCTTTCCGCAGGGAAGGGGGATGTGTGGTATCTCCCTCCTCAATCGCCCCCGGCGTCTCTGCGTGTGATGGAGCTGCTCGCGGTGACATCACTTAGAATGTCACCGCGACAAGCGTTCCAAGGCGAGCGCCGGGGAATCAGTGTGAGGAAGCTGCGGAAGCAGAGGCTGTGGCTGAGGTCGCTGTGTATATCACTTTCTTGAATAAACACTTCTGTTTAACCTACGTGACGTCTTTGTCATCTGTGGACGTCACTACACATAGCCAACGCTCTGAACCAGCCAGCAATGCCTGGAGATACCAACCAGGAGTCAATTCTAGTCCAGGTGTCATGAAACCCGGAGTAGTGTGTGTATGCAGGTGAGACGAAGCAGTGTGTACGCTCTATGTCCACCAGCGAGAATTGCCGGCAGATATCCTGTAATGCAAGGTGAGAGCGGTGTTTAGTGTCTGGTGAAGTGGAGGTGCTGTCTCTGGTGTGATCTAATAATAAATTAAAGTCAACCCCCATTATGAGCAGACAGGGAGTCAGTGCCAATAAGTGTACTTGTAATGAGTGGAAAAACTCTGGGTAGTCGACGTTAGGACCATAGATACCTATTAGTGCAACAAAGTGGCCCATTAGTGTCCCTGTAACAATAATAAACGGCCTTCACCATCATCTATCACTCTGCTCAGGGAGAAAGGGACCATCTTATGAATAAGTATGGCCACCCCTCCAGCATATCTGCTATGACTGGAAAAATATCTGGGCTCCCCAGCTCGCCGCCAATGTTGGCGCGTCAGATTTGGATAGATGGGTCTCCTTCAAGCAGGCAATATCAATGTTGTGTCGTAGTACGTAATTGAGCACCTGACGCATTTTACGGTTGTTATTCAAGCCCATGACATTCCACGACATAAGCGACAGCCCGCAAGGACCAGGCAAATAACCGAACTGTGCCATTCTAGAATGAAAACGTGAATCATGTCGATATATAAGCTAAACAAACACCATACAACAATGACATGTGTACCAGTCCCTAGCAAACTATAAACAAACCAAAAGTGTCCCCCCATCACCCAGCCTCACCATTTCCCTAGCGAGGCAAAACCATGCCCCACGGAACATCTGACGGTGCCAACAGAGTGTTACCTGTAAATATAAAAATAGCACATAGACACCGTAATCTTTGCACACACAAAAAACAGAACCGGGTATTCACCATGAGACACAGCAACGCCACGTCGGCCGGACAGCCAAATGGATGCAACTAGCAAATAATAGAAAACCACAAAGTGAAATATACGTTACAGAAAACTCAAATCTCCAAGAAGGATCATCCAGTCCCAGTGTTAGAAAAGAGTTCCAGTTGCCACCGCTCCATTGTTATCTTTCTTGTAGTTATAACAAAACTCCTGCGCTTTATTTGGGGTGTCAAATATGCGTGATCTGCCGCCCACCTCCACCTTAAGTCTGGCCGGGTATAGCATTCCCTACCGTAATCCCAGCTTCCGTATAGTGGCTTTCACTCAGTTGAATTTCCGGCGAGCATCTTGGACCATGGCCTTAAAGTCTGGGAAGAACGATAGTTTATTACTATGCCACTGGATTTCACCATGTTCACGGGTGGCGCGTAGGGCTGTGTCTCTGTCTCTAAAGTTCATGAGTCTTGCAATGATGGTCTCGGCGGCCCAAGGATCTGTGGGCTCATTCCACTACAAATCCCTGCGTAAAGGACTCTCTACCGATCAGATCAGATAGCAATTGTTCCACAAAAATGTCTATGCGGCCTGTGTCGCAGTTTCCGGTAGGCCAAGAATGCGCACGTTGTTGCGCCAACTGCGCGCCTCCAAGTCCTCATTCTTGATTGCAACCTCCTTCAAAATTCACTCTACCCTGTCCAATCTTTTCTGCGACTGGGCCGCACCATCTTCAACATCGGATATCCGCGCCTCAGCCACATCCAATCGGCGGTCATGTGCCTGAACCTTGGAGCTCATGTCAGCCAGCCTCTTATCTAGTGCATCGAATCTGCCATCCAGGGCCTTGAATCCAGCCCTCATTTCCTTAAGCATTGCAGCTGGGAGAGACGGCTGGTCCTCCAAACCCTCGGCTCCGTGAGCTCCCTCCATCATGCCTGCGGGCTCTTCGGATTCGTTATCTGTGACCTTTTTTTAAAGGCAGAGTCCGTTGTTTGGGATCTTTGCATCCCATGACACAGGGCAGTGATTTGTGCAACCAAGGCAGGTATAACGTGGTAAAAGCACCATCCCGGAATAAGCACAGCAAGGAGAAGCCCTGCCCAGGCCGAGTTGACCGGAATGACGTTGTAAATAAATTGCCAAGCGTTCAGTCTGCCAAGCCCAACGTCGGCGCGTTATTAGTAAGGGCTGCACCTCCTGCCCCGGGCAGCGCGATCACACAATGCACAATCAGCCAGCCATCTAGCCCCCGCCTCAGTGAGGATGTGCCGTAGATTCGAGAGGCCAGCTCGTAGGGTGAATCCAAACGTGTCTTAGCCAGAGAGAGCGAACTGCTGGCCTCGCAGGCCCACCAGAGTACCCCAGCACTCAATGGCGTCTACCAATGACAGGCAACCTCTACGTACAGCGCGGTCTCTTCGGGTGCTCCGAGATTGGTGAGCGCCAGCCCACCAGCAAACATAGAAGGGGATCACTTCGCACCCCGCAGCAGAGCAGCCTCCTGTTCCAACAAGTGTTTTTTCAGTGGCCGCCTATTGATTATACGATATGCCGTTACCAGACAAGGCGCTCCCTCTTGGCCAGCCATGCCGAGAATAGTATCCAGCGGGCACCTGCGCTGATGGATCCTTCACCCTAGTCCCCAGGGCCGAGGTAGCAGTGTAGCCGTAGGCCGGTCCCGAAGCCTGCAGAGGGAGGAGGGAGCACGCACACCCAGCCGGACCCAGCGCCGCCTCGTCTCCAGAAAAGTAACCAACTGGACTGCCTCCTCACTCCCGCCGCACCGCCCAGGTCGCACTGGGACCGTAAGGCCCTGTCCCATCACGGTCCCACGGGTAGGTCTCGAGCGCGGGGCCGGCAGTGCCCCACAGATGTCACACGAGCTGCTCAGCCCGTAGTCCCGAGTCCGCGTGGGGCGGAGGAGGGCAGCCACAAAACGAGCGGGGAGCCGGAGACAGCAGGGGGAACAGATCGGGGGCCAAAGCTCACCTCAACTCCACTGCTCCTCAGCTCACACGTCAGCCTCCAAGAAGACGGAGGACCCGTGCTCGGGACTCTGAGCCCCCATTCGTCGACGCTGACACTGGCGGAATGGGGCGTCGCAGATGTTGCTGCAAGCCTTCTCTCCTCCTGGGTATAATGGCGGGTTTTCTGTATCAGATGGCACAGCGGATCCTGAAGAAATCGGGCTTTAGCCGTGCCCATCCAATGGAGCTTCAATCCCAGGCGGCCAGCATAGATGCCTGCGTGGCCACGCCCCTTGAGCTGAAGAGTTTAACTGGAATATGTCTGTGGACTGGTCCTCTGCTGTATGTAATCTTTTTGCCACTCCATGTGATAAAATCTTCCCCATATCTGGTAATTTAGTCAAACCATTAAGTAGTTATGTTTCAGTCTCAAAAATCTGATTAATTAATGTTGAAGTGTCTGACTTGGAATAGAAAGTGGCGAGTCTACTTGTGCACTGGTAGTGCCCTGAGCCCAACTCCTCCTGCTGCCAGAAGCCCACCCTCAAGACTCAGCGGCAGCTTCGGAGTAAAATATAACTATAATAAAGCAGTTTTAATAACTGCTTTATTATCATTTTATTTTACGCGTCTGCTGGTTCCAATAGTGGGGCGACGCTCCTCCGCCATAACGGAGGAGCCCCCCCTGGGTTGATTGCTCTTGGAAAGCACTCCCACTATGCACACTGATCATCAAGCTACAACACTACTCACCTCATTAAGCACCTCCCCTGTTCTACAACCTCATTGTAATAGTACATAAAATGTACCAGGGCTCTAACCATTCCTTTATCCCTTTATGCTTCTCAGCTACAGTCATGCTATATAAACCTATAGATGCTCACAATTGTATCAATTGCACATGCAATGGTCAGGTTGATGTTGAAAAACAAAGAAACTTAGCAGTGACAATAATTTTCAACAAGTCTTACAACTCAGCTATCGGTGGTGGACAAAGAGCTTGAAAAGCAAATAGTGATTAGCAGAGGATATTTGTCAAAAGCACTGGATTTCCAGGACTGTGTGTTTTTTTACCGGACCGGGGTTACAAATTATAAAATAATTGATGTTTGTACCTGTGTAGGAAATTCTGTGATTATGTTGGTATGTCACCGCTTTAGACATGCACGTAATTGTTAACTGGCAATGATCATAAACATCTTGCTTTTCAGGGTATTGATTATTCTTGGCCAATGGAATTCAGTCAGTCTTGCTTCTGATCTTTTTAGGTACATCTCACAGATTGTTGTTATCTTTATTAGAATGTATTTTTATTAGGTAAAAGCTGAAAATGATTCACTCCTGCTACTGTTTGTTCTCATTGCTTAAACATGCTTATTAAAATAATACGGTTTAGCGCTCCTGTATGGAAGTGGTCAACTTAACCCCCTGTTCATCTTATAAACCGCTTAGCATATAAAACATGTATTCTTGGTCTCAGTTCTATATGGCATAGAACGATTTTGGTATTCCTCCCTCAGCTGTTTTTTTCCAAAGCTTTGTGTGTTCACCTCCGTATTCCCTCCTTTTGGTGATCCAAAGTCCAAGGAACCCCTAACCTTACTTCACTGTCTGAAAGTCGGGCGACTGTCCATTGCACAGCAGTATTCACGCTGCCTCTACAGGACTTTTTTGGCCTGCCTTTACAACAGGCTTGTAATCGAATTGGACCTTATCTTAGAATCCCAGTAGGTATATTCCCCATGTAGCATCTCTTCTTATGCTGCGAGGTTAAAGCAGAGAACTAGACTGTTCAAGCCAATAATTTAGGGCAAATAGAAATCTAAGGCTTGAAAGTCTGGAGAGCCTTGACTGGTTGAAAGGAGGTCTTATTTCTGGTTGGTGCCAGTATGAATGGTCCTGAGGAATGTGACCATGTCTATACCCATCCCAAATACTGTAGTACTTCAACAACTGAGGCAGTGAATACATGATTTCCTTCAAATAGCAAGTCCAGACCCTTTGCTTTGGGCCTCTTGTTTGACATCCAAAGTCTTCAGTCAACTTGCCAAATTATGTAAAGACAAATCTTACAGTGAGGTGATGTTTGTTGAGTCTAATGGGTATCAGCTTATATGCCGCTTGGATATAGTGCATTCAGGAAAGATGTATTTCAAAAAAGAGCCCCAGTTGCAGACAATGTTTTGTAGGATTGTTTTAGAATTAGCTGTTCTTAATGAAGAACCTCTAGATTTTTTTTATGTTCTGTCAATAGTTCTCAAGAATTGTCAATTCTTGCCATACTGAAAATACTGTTGTCTTAGTTGGACTTAGGACTTTTTCATACACTTGGAAATTGCAGGTCTGGAGCAAGAAATATATACTTACATAAATGCACCCATTTATCAGTGATTGGGTTGGTATCATAGAGGACTGAGCACTAAGCACCTTCACATGAACAGAGAAATTGCTCCAGGCAAGTCAAACGACTATCCTTATGGGTCCTGTATCTTCAGATCATTCACATGATCTAAATGATGCTGAGACTGAGATTATTTTGAGAAACTCAGCTCATCTTCCATGGAGCGATGGACAGCCCCTGAGCACCCTCACTAGCCCATGAGAAAACCCTTGGTCTGGTTAGGACAAACCTCCTACATTAAAGGGGTGCTGGACAGGTGCTTCTTTTTCACCATAGAACTGTAGGACTGTAGGACAGGGATCATGGAAGAGAAATGTTCTGCTTCTTTTTGTTTTGCAACTCTATCAAATGACTGGGGCATTAGGAGATATCTTCTCCTACTAAAAAATGAAGGCTTACTGATATTTGCTACCTGTCCCAGCTGCATCAGAGAATGGTTCATCTAGTGTACCACAAAATCTAAACAAAATCGAGGTACTGCGCATCGTCATTGCATAAGACATGCTTCTTAAAGTAGTGCTGTTTAGCAGTACTGTCTGGATAATAGCTTGACCTCCGGCCAATGAAAGCTTATTGGCAAGAGTGATGCTCCTAAAAAGTAGAAAATTGCCCCTTTACTTGGTAAACATCATTGCAGTTGGAAAGGTGGGATCGAGTTGAGCTGTGAACCCACTTTAGAAATCAAAGCTCCAATGTTCAAATCTTGGTAGCATTTAAAGAACTGAGACTGTGACTTTCTTTTGTCTTGACGAAGGTGCTTTTGCTTAATTGGACTTGCTGAAACACACATTATTGCCTTATAAAGCCTGAGCAGTTTTATACTGCAAAATAGATATTGAATTAAGGTTGAGCATTCAATATGCCCTTGTATTAGAGATGCAATATAAAGATGCATTATCAAGTAGAACCCACTGTGTTGGTCCCTCTATGCCATAATATCAAGGTCGCAAATATTGAAATTTAAAAATATTGTGGACAAAAATATCAATATTCCATTGGCTAAGCATATATATTTCAAAGTATTTAACATAAGAAAACTTTAGAAAATTAATTGACGTTAAAAACGTTACAAATAAAAAAGATATATATATTTTTTTAATGCAATACTTGAAAATAAACTAAGAAGTAGCATTACAATATATATATATAATTATTTTACAAATTGTAGTTTATTAAAAATAGTATCATAATTTTAAAAACACATACCTATAAATTATTCAGTATAAGTATATACTAAATAATTATTAAATCAATTACTCAATGTTAACGTAAAATACATTATTAAATTGAACTAAAAATAGAACAAAGTAAAATGACAAAACAGTTGCCTAAAATAATTATAAAATGTTACAATACCCAAAATATGAAACTCATAAAATATTAGGCTACTTAAAAATTGATACTAAAAATAAGCGTATATTAAGAAACTGTAACCCCATACTTGCTTGCAAACCCAACAACCAACAAAGTGATAAAACTACCAAACTAAATATAATTGAAAAGAAATACTTGCCATTTTTTTTAAAGAAACAAATATTTTTAAAGTGTACTTTTACAACGGATTTGAAAAAGTTACTTATTTAAAAAACAGAACCACTAATTGATATATTTTACAACTAAAATATATATGTAGAAAATACTTTCCCACCCTAGGCCTCCATGATCCCACCAAGCTGCCAAAAAATCTAAATTATATTAAAAAAGTATTATAAAAATACTAAATATTTAAAAAATCTAACACATAATACATCAGAATGAACTAACTGAATTCAAACTGGTAAATAAATTACACAATGAATACTCTAACTATCCAACTAAAATTAAAGAATAATTACATCATGTATCAATTAAATATTGTACCCATTTAGGCATCCAATTAGCCATTTACATTGTGTGAACAGTTTAAAAAAATAAATAAAATATTAAAAACACTTCACATCCTACTCCCGTGCAAACGCAACATCCTACCAAAAGTTGAACATGAAATTGAAAGGGAAAGGAAAGAGAGACAGGGATAGCCGCCCCGCGCTGTGCGTAGCGAGTCGAGACAGCAGAAGACCCTCAGAAAGACTTCTGAGACGCTGGGACGCCATACTCTGTTTTAAAGGGCCACCACATACATGAATTACTATAGGGAAGCCCGAGGATTCCGATTAGGTACGGATTATTACACTAGCCCAAGTCCTGATGAGGCCCAAAATTAGTGGGCTGAAACGCGTCGACACCTTTGTTTGAGAGAAGACTCCAGCCAAAATACTGAAAACTATAAATGAAACAATTGGTTTCACAAGGAGTAAAAAGGACATTGAACGGATCTAAAAATTAAAATGATCTGGTACACTCTTTGTAAATAGGACTGGAGGTGCTTACTATCTAAGGAATGCTGAGGCTATATACTAGGAGCTATCATCCTATGTAAAAAATTGGGCTATCAGAATATACCGCAATACCAATTTATTATTGTTTGTATGTATTGTATATGTATATATGTAAAAAGTGATGTGTGTATATATATATATTTGTTTGTCTAAATGTGTCAAAAATAGACCAAATGAATAAGAAATTTGATTCAATTAAATTGAAATCAAACACATAAAAAAAACATTTGCTGTTCTCTATATAGGGTTGGGTTACATGAGGAAACGAAATATAAAATTTGATTCATCCAAATACAATAAATTGGGTATAGGATGCGATAATTAAATGGTCTCATCCATGAAATAACATTATGCTAGCAGAGTCCTAGGCATCATTTTGCTTTATAATAGTATTTATCTACCCAGATGCCTTTGGTTTACCGGGTTTCCCCTGTTTTTTGAAGAAGAACATGAAATTGAAAGCAATTATTTAAATATATTACTAAAGCAAAAGAAAGAATGCAAATACTTAATGTTAAAATAGTAGCAGCTATCTATAGCACACAAACTCATAAAACATTTAAAAACATTGAAATCGAAATTCTATATAACAATATTTAATAAAATGTTATTACACTCAAAAAAATCTCTATTCTTATCTGCGATATTCTGTCCCAGTATATTTGTGGTGTCTCAATATATTTTAGATGATATGTGTGTCTAACAGTATTTTAACAACCATATAAAGCCTTACCCTGGGTAGATTTCTTTGAAGTTGATATCCGATAACTGTCGAAGGCCTAAAACATAGTAGCAGATTTTGCTTCTAAAATGAATATGTTGTTAGAAAAATGCAATTATTTTGTGTAACATTTGTTTTTTTACATTGTTCAATATGTATTATAAAATAGTATGTGCAATACGTATATGCATTTTGATAAAAAAACTTATTAAAACTTGAGGACTCGAATACATTGTAGTACATCTTAGTACAAGCATTTACAATGCAATAGGTCTCCCAGCTTTAAAGTTTGAGCTATTGGCATTGTATATTACAATGTGTTACATTAATTTGTTATCAAACTCTGAATTGTTGTATAAAGATGGTAAATGCTGCAAGAAAAAGCAGCACTGAAATTTATAGCTTTCGCAATCGCTATTGTAATGAAGCTGAACAGGCAGGGACAAAAGCATAGTCATAACAATCGATTTAAAAAATAAATGAAAAAAACACTCACTGAAAGTCTGCTTTCGATTCTGCGACTGTCCGCAAACCCAAAACAACGGCCTCCTCCTCCCCCGAGGGCACCTCACCACGCCCTCGCCCCCTCCTAGCTACGCGGGTGCTGACGCATGCAACCGTCAGGGAGGACACCCACGTGTGAGGAGGAGCGGCCGGGGATCGAACCGCGGGCGCACGCGCCCACGGAGAGAAGCCGCGCCCACGGAGAGAAGCCCCGCCCACGGAGAGAAGCCCATGCCCTAGAGAGAGCCCCGCAGTGGCAGCTGAAGACCGGAGTAGCGGTAAGTGGGGGGGGGGGCGCTTGGTGCACGTGTGTGTGTGTGTGTATGCGACAGCAGGGGTGAGTTCTCTTTATGTGGGGGTGCATGCGTGCATGGGCGCTCGTGTGTGTGTGTGTGTGTCTCTGCGTATGCGCATGCATGTAGGGTGTTGGAGCTTCCCAGGAGACGGCAGCTGAGCGTGTTCGCGCGCGCGTGGCCTACGCCGATCGCCTTTGCGCGCGGCCTGTGCTGTCTCCCGGGAAGCATAGTCAGCAACACAAGCATTTGCAATGCAATGGTCTCGGCATCATTAAAGGTAGAGCTATTGGCATTGCTCATGACATTTTTTTTCTTTAAATGTAAATTGATACTTGTATAGCGCACTACTCACCCGCAAGGGTCTCAAGGCACTTGTACGAATACCGCTGTGGAACCCGTCCTGGCTTTCCCTGTGAGGCGTCCACTCCTGGGCACTCCCAGGGTGAAGGCCAGGCATCCTTAGCGTTGTGGGGGCCGTTGTGGAGATTAAGCAAGCTATTGCCCAGAGTTGCAGAGTGGGACTCTATGATTAGAATAGGCACCGAGGCGAGAATTATCAGGCCCGTGGAATTTTGAGCCCAAGACCCGCCGAGGCGGGGAATTGAACCCTGGTCCCGGGCTAGACCTCTGCATCAGGGTCTGCCGCTCTAACCATTGAGCCACACTCAAAAATAAAACTCTGCCCTCACCACTCTGCACTCACCACCACTCTGCACTCACCACCACTCTGCACTCACCACCATCACCACCACTCTGCACTCACCACCACTCTGCACTCACCACCACTCTGCCCTCACCACCACTCTGCCCTCACCACCACTCTGCCCTCACCACCACTCTGCCCTCACCACCACTCTGCCCTCACCACCACTCTGCACTCACCACCACTCTGCACTCACCCACCACTCTGCACTCACCCACCACTCTGCACTCACCCACCACTCTGCACTCACCCACTGCACCTTTTCTGTAAGAGATTGATCTGTCGCTTGTCAGAGATGTTGTTTACTGTTCCAGTCTCTGATTTCCCAGGGATCCAACTGCCACCCGACCATGGAGATCCTGGTTATAGTCCAAGTGTAGTACATTAAAGAGAGGTGTTCAATATGCCCTGTGAGATGGAGTGTGTGTCCCCAAATCTGCCCCCTTGGACCTCTGGCACCAGAAAGTAATCTAGTTGGGACATTGTCCTCATCCGACTGAGCAGATAGTAGTGCTGTTCCTTCCGAGGCGACTCCTGACAGAAGTCCATCAGACCCATCGACTGTGTAAAATTATGCAGTCTACTGTTGGTTCGCCGTAGGTGCATTGTTGATGTGAATCTGTCCATCTCGGGCCTCATCGTCAGAATCAAGTCTCTCCCTATGACGAGCACAGACAGCAGACTGTAGCATCCATTTGCCTATCTTGGATAATGCCCTAGTTTACAACCCTGGGGATGGGGATATACCAGGATAGCACCATCACCTGCTCGCTGTTCCACTCACCTCGAATAGCAACCCACAGAGTCCGTCAATGTCTGTGTTACAGTGAGTGAAAGTGATCGATGAGCAAAATAATTGTGCCCCTCTGGTGGAGTTGTACTTAAGCAGAAAAATCATTGAATTATCTTAAAATATGCACGCGCCGACACTCAGAGCTCTTAGGGGTCATCGCTAGTGGTTTTACCAGCAGAAATCACAAACAAACGAATAGAAAATAGCCCCGCTTGAACTTCGTGAGTGTCAGACAAAAAAGCAGCATTTCAAAGCCTGGGACGGCCGGGTAACCAGGCAACGAGGCTCGACCTCAAACTCTGAACACAGAAACACTGGCGGCGACCGGCGAATGAGAGAGGCTCTCTCCTTCCCGGCTGAGAGAGGAGACGTCACTGGGGGTCCAATGTAGCACCCGTTCCCACCACGGGACACAGGACGCGCCTTTCCAGGTATGTACACTTCTGTATTTTCCGGGCGCCGCAAACAGAAGTGCTCTACAGACGTTGAATACGGAAACTGCACAGTGCAATTATCACAGAGCTCACAAAATGAGCGGCTTGTTCAGGTGTGAATCATGATTCGTGCATTCTGGGATGTGTGGTCCTGCATGGATAACCCGCTTGCCTTCCCAGTTTTAGATTTGAGTGGTCTTCCGGTCTGGTTATTCGCCTGCATGGGGTTGTAATTGTACAACAGTTTGAGTACGGCCGGGCAGTGTTTGTCGTGCGTGGTTGTTAGAGTGTGTGGTGTAATACAGCGTGGGTGATGGAAGAATCTGTGTGTCCTGCTTGAGGACAGGCGCGCGCCAGTCACGTCGTGGCCTTGCACTGCATACCGACACAATTGTAGTTTTGCTTTTCACATTATGTATATGTGTTTACACTGAAGTATAACCTGCTACAGGCCCCTGGGACCGGACATCAGCAGCGCAGCTTTGAACTCGCGGCCGCCCCGGAAGTCAGGCACGGTCGCCTGTGACGGGGGCGGGGCCACGTTCACACCGGAAGAGGAGGCAGGCGGAGTCGTATCGTCTCGCGGCCCGGGGCTCCTGTGAGCGGTGTAGAGCCCCGGGGCCGCGCCAGCAGGAGGTTGGGCGCCGCATGCTGAGGTAAGGTAAATTCTGGAGCGCGATTGGTGCACTTGTGTGTGTGTATGCTCGTGTGTGTGTGTGTACGTATGTGTGCGACGGTGGCGGCGGGGGAGGGGGAGGGGGGGCCTCGGTGCACTTGTGTGTGTGCGTGCGTGTGTGTATGAGTCAGGGGTGGTGTCTGCACTTGTGTGTGTGCGCGCGTGTGTGTATGAGTCAGGGGTGGTGTCTCTGTATGTATGTATGTGCGTGCGTGCATGGGCGCGTGTGTGTGTGTATGCGCATGCGTGTGTGGTGCTTGCGCTTCCCAGGAGACAGCGCCTGGCCACAGCGCGCGTTCCAGTTACAAATCGCCTGGAAGGATGCGCGTGGCCAGGACTGTCTCCTGGGAATGAGAGTCGCTGACAAAAGATCTCCTGGCGGACACAGCGCTGACGCGCTGTTAAACGCCAGGAGACCTAAAAAAAGCGCTTTTTTAGGTCTCGGCTAGCCGCGCGGAAGCGCGTCTCCGCCGAGATCTTTTGTCACGGACTGTGCTTCCCAGGAGACAGCCTCGGCCACGCGCATTGCCTCTTCAAGGAGGTGATTTCCGCTGGCCACGCGCTCGCGAACGCGCTCAGCTGCTGTCTCCTGGGAAACAGCAACACCACACACGCATGCGCATACACACACACAAGCGCCCATGCACGCACGCACATACATACATACAGAGACACCCCACCCTCACACATACACACACGCGCGCACACACACACAAGTGCACCGAGGCCCCCTCTCCCCCGCCGTCATCGTCGCACACATACATACACACACACACGAGCATACACACACACACAAGTGCACCAAGCCCCCCCCAGCCTTTTGGAACTTACCTGGCCAATGTCGGGGACTCTGCTCTCAGCACGCGGCGCCCAACCTCCTGCTGGCGCGGCCCCGGGGCTCTACACCGCTCACAGGAGCCCCGGGCCGCGAGACGCATCGACTCCGCCTGCCTCCTCTTCCGGTCTGGACGTGGCCCCGCCCCCGTCACAGACGACCGTGCCTGACTTCCGGGGCGGCCGCGGCGGGCTTCCGGGGGCATTTAGGATGCTGCTGTTATTTACAAAATATCTTCTCTGTTATTCACAATGTGGCTTTAAATTAGTTCAGCTCTACAAGTTTTTTTAGCAGCAGATGCAGAACATTGCTGTAGGCACTCCCTAACATAATGAAACCTGACATACGCACAACACAACTCTTTTTCTCCCTTTGGTTTTAATTACATGTCTCCATCTATTATCCACTCTCCTTTTCAAGAAAAGGTTTTGGGGTGCTGGGGTGCCTTAGGGAATATCGTCAGGCGGGTTGCTGTGTGCTGTCCACTCCCTCCCCAGCCCATAGCCTATGACAAGGATGCCATGGGTCTATTTCACTCCTCGCCTGAGTACACTTTAGCCAACTGAAATTCCAAATATTGGCATCATGTACAGACTTCTGTTTCTCCCCTCAGATTGGTGCTAGCGTCGGTGTTATGCAATCAATTAAGCACTCTCACGTCTGGCAAACGTCACTCAAAGCAGAGAATTAGCTAAACATGCAAAACAAACAAAATTGCTGAAAACATTAAATGAAATATTTGTAAACGTTATCTGCCCCTCAGTTTCCATAGATGTGAAATGAATGGTGGTCAGCCATCAGCGGTAGTATTTTTGTGAGAAATATTTTAAATATGCATCTGCTCCACTTACAATTTTTGAGCACACCTGAAATCTGCTACCACGTCTGTGCTTTCTTGAAAGTAGCCATCCGGGCCAGTAGTGAGTGCAGAGTAGTGAGTGTGCAGAGTAGTGAGTGTGCAGAGTAGTGAGTGTGCAGAGTAGTGAGTGTGCAGAGTAGTGAGTGCAGAGTAGTGAGTGCAGAGTAGTGAGTGCAGAGTAGTGAGTGCAGAGTAGTGAGTGCAGAGTAGTGAGTGCAGAGTAGTGAGTAGTGAGTGCAGAGTAGTGAGTGCAGAGTAGTGAGTAGTGAGTGCAGAGTAGTGAGTGCAGAGTAGTGAGTGCAGAGTAGTGAGTGCAGAGTAGTGAGTGCAGAGTAGTGAGTGCAGAGTAGTGAGTGCAGAGTAGTGAGTGTGCAGAGTAGTGAGTGCAGAGTGCCGAGTAGTGAGTGCAGAGTAGTGAGTAGTGAGTGCAGAGTAGTGAGTAGTGAGTGCAGAGTAGTGAGTGCAGAGTAGTGAGTGCAGAGTAGTGAGTGCAGAGTAGTGAGTGCAGAGTGGTGAGTAGTGAGTAGTGAGTGGTGAGTAGTGAGTGCAGAGTAGTGAGTGCAGAGTAGTGAGTGCAGAGTGGTGAGTAGTGAGTGCAGAGTAGTGAGTGCAGAGTGGTGAGTAGTGAGTGCAGAGTGGTGAGTAGTGAGTGCAGAGTAGTGAGTGCAGAGTAGTGAGTGCAGAGTGGTGAGTAGTGAGTGCAGAGTGGTGAGTAGTGAGTGCAGAGTAGTGAGTGCAGAGTGGTGAGTAGTGAGTAGTGAGTGCAGAGTAGTGAGTGCAGAGTAGTGAGTGCAGAGTAGTGAGTGCAGAGTAGTGAGTGCAGAGTAGTGAGTGCAGAGTGGTGAGTAGTGAGTGCAGAGTAGTGAGGAGTGAGTGCAGAGTAGTGAGTGCAGAGTAGTGAGTAGTGAGTGCAAAGTAGTGAGTGCAGAGTAGTGAGTAGTGAGTGCAGAGTAGTGAGTGCAGAGTAGTGAGTGCAGAGTAGTGAGGAGTGAGTGCAGAGTAGTGAGTGCAGAGTAGTGAGTAGTGAGTGCAGAGTAGTGAGTGCAGAGTAGTGAGTAGTGAGTGCAGAGTAGTGAGTAGTGAGTGCAGAGTAGTGAGTGCAGATTAGTGAGTGCAGATTGGTGCTTGCGTCGGTGTTATGCAATCAATTAAGCACTCTCACGTCTGGCAAACGTCACTCAAAGCAGAGAATTAGCTAAACATGCAAAACAAAACAAAATTGCTGAAAACGTTAAATGAAATATTTTTAAACGTTATCTGCCCCTCAGTTTCCATAGATGTGAAATGAATGGTGGTCAGCCATCAGCGGTAGTATTTTTGTGAGAAATATTTTAAATATGCATCTGCTCCACTTACAATTTTTGAGCACACCTGAAATCTGCTACCACGTCTGTGCTTTCTTGAAAGTAGCCATCCGGGCCAGTAGTGAGTGCAGAGTAGTGAGTGCAGAGTAGTGAGTGCAGAGTAGTGAGTGCAGAGTAGTGAGTGTGCAGAGTAGTGAGTGTGCAGAGTAGTGAGTAGTGAGTAGTGAGTGCAGAGTAGTGAGTGCAGAGTAGTGAGTGCAGAGTAGTGAGTGCAGAGTAGTGAGGGCAGAGTGCAGAGTAGTGAGTAGTGAGTGCAGAGTAGTGAGTGCAGAGTAGTGAGTAGTGAGTGCAGAGTAGTGAGTAGTGAGTGCAGAGTAGTGAGGGCAGAGTGCAGAGTAGTGAGTAGTGAGTGCAGAGTAGTGAGTAGTGAGTGCAGAGTGGTGAGTAGTGAGTGCAGAGTAGTGAGTAGTGAGTGCAGAGTAGTGAGTGCAGAGTAGTGAGTAGTGAGTGCAGAGTAGTGAGTGCAGAGTAGTGAGTAGTGAGTGCAGAGTAGTGAGTACAGAGTAGTGAGTAGTGAGTGCAGAGTAGTGAGTGCAGAGTAGTGAGTAGTGAGTGCAGAGTAGTGAGTAGTGAGTGCAGAGTAGTGAGGGCAGAGTGCAGAGTAGTGAGTGCAGAGTAGTGAGTGCAGAGTAGTGAGTAGTGAGTGCAGAGTGGTGAGTAGTGAGTGCAGAGTAGTGAGTAGTGAGTGCAGAGTAGTGAGGGCAGAGTGCAGAGTAGTGAGTAGTGAGTGCAGAGTAGTGAGTGCAGAGTAGTGAGTAGTGAGTGCAGAGTGGTGAGTAGTGAGTGCAGAGTAGTGAGTAGTGAGTGCAGAGTAGTGAGTGCAGAGTAGTGAGTAGTGAGTGCAGAGTAGTGAGTGCAGAGTAGTGAGTAGTGAGTGCAGAGTAGTGAGTGCAGAGTAGTGAGTAGTGAGTGCAGAGTAGTGAGTGCAGAGTAGTGAGTAGTGAGTGCAGAGTAGTGAGTAGTGAGTGCAGAGTAGTGAGGGCAGAGTGCAGAGTAGTGAGTGCAGAGTAGTGAGCGCAGAGTAGTGAGTAGTGAGTGCAGAGTGGTGAGTAGTGAGTGCAGAGTAGTGAGTAGTGAGTGCAGAGTAGTGAGGGCAGAGTGGTGAGTAGTGAGTGCAGAGTAGTGAGTAGTGAGTGCAGAGTGGTGAGTAGTGAGTGCAGAGTAGTGAGTGCAGAGTAGTGAGTGCAGAGTAGTGAGTAGTGAGTGCAGAGTGGTGAGTAGTGAGTGCAGAGTAGTGAGTAGTGAGTGCAGAGTAGTGAGTAGTGAGTGCAGAGTAGTGAGGGCAGAGTGCAGAGTAGTGAGTAGTGAGTGCAGAGTAGTGAGTGCAGAGTAGTGAGTAGTGAGTGCAGAGTGGTGAGTAGTGAGTGCAGAGTAGTGAGTAGTGAGTGCAGAGTAGTGAGTGCAGAGTAGTGAGTAGTGAGTGCAGAGTAGTGAGTGCAGAGTAGTGAGTAGTGAGTGCAGAGTAGTGAGTACAGAGTAGTGAGTAGTGAGTGCAGAGTAGTGAGTGCAGAGTAGTGAGTAGTGAGTGCAGAGTAGTGAGTAGTGAGTGCAGAGTAGTGAGGGCAGAGTGCAGAGTAGTGAGTGCAGAGTAGTGAGTGCAGAGTAGTGAGTAGTGAGTGCAGAGTGGTGAGTAGTGAGTGCAGAGTAGTGAGTAGTGAGTGCAGAGTAGTGAGGGCAGAGTGCAGAGTAGTGAGTAGTGAGTGCAGAGTAGTGAGTGCAGAGTAGTGAGTAGTGAGTGCAGAGTGGTGAGTAGTGAGTGCAGAGTAGTGAGTAGTGAGTGCAGAGTAGTGAGTGCAGAGTAGTGAGTAGTGAGTGCAGAGTAGTGAGTGCAGAGTAGTGAGTAGTGAGTGCAGAGTAGTGAGTGCAGAGTAGTGAGTAGTGAGTGCAGAGTAGTGAGTGCAGAGTAGTGAGTAGTGAGTGCAGAGTAGTGAGTAGTGAGTGCAGAGTAGTGAGGGCAGAGTGCAGAGTAGTGAGTGCAGAGTAGTGAGCGCAGAGTAGTGAGTAGTGAGTGCAGAGTGGTGAGTAGTGAGTGCAGAGTAGTGAGTAGTGAGTGCAGAGTAGTGAGGGCAGAGTGGTGAGTAGTGAGTGCAGAGTAGTGAGTGCAGAGTAGTGAGTAGTGAGTGCAGAGTGGTGAGTAGTGAGTGCAGAGTAGTGAGTAGTGAGTGCAGAGTAGTGAGTGCAGAGTAGTGAGTAGTGAGTGCAGAGTGGTGAGTAGTGAGTGCAGAGTAGTGAGTAGTGAGTGCAGAGTAGTGAGTAGTGAGTGCAGAGTAGTGAGGGCAGAGTGCAGAGTAGTGAGTAGTGAGTGCAGAGTAGTGAGTGCAGAGTAGTGAGTAGTGAGTGCAGAGTGGTGAGTAGTGAGTGCAGAGTAGTGAGTAGTGAGTGCAGAGTAGTGAGTAGTGAGTGCAGAGTAGTGAGTGCAGAGTAGTGAGTGCAGAGTGGTGAGTAGTGAGTGCAGAGTAGTGAGTAGTGAGTGCAGAGTAGTGAGTAGTGAGTGCAGAGTAGTGAGGGCAGAGTGGTGAGTAGTGAGTGCAGAGTAGTGAGTGCAGAGTAGTGAGTAGTGAGTGCAGAGTGGTGAGTAGTGAGTGCAGAGTAGTGAGTGCAGAGTAGTGAGTGCAGAGTAGTGAGTGCAGAGTAGTGAGTAGTGAGTGCAGAGTAGTGAGTAGTGAGTGCAGAGTAGTGAGGGCAGAGTGCAGAGTAGTGAGTAGTGAGTGCAGAGTAGTGAGTGCAGAGTAGTGAGTAGTGAGTGCAGAGTGGTGAGTAGTGAGTGCAGAGTAGTGAGTGCAGAGTAGTGAGTGCAGAGTAGTGAGTAGTGAGTGCAGAGTAGTGAGTGCAGAGTGGTGAGTAGTGAGTGCAGAGTGGTGAGTAGTGAGTGCAGAGTAGTGAGTAGTGAGTGCAGAGTAGTGAGTAGTGAGTGCAGAGTAGTGAGTAGTGAGTGCAGAGTAGTGAGTGCAGAGTAGTGAGTAGTGAGTGCAGAGAGGTGAGTAGTGAGTGCAGAGTAGTGAGTAGTGAGTGCAGAGTAGTGAGGGCAGAGTGCAGAGTAGTGAGTAGTGAGTGCAGAGTAGTGAGTGCAGAGTAGTGAGTAGTGAGTGTGGAGTGGTGAGTAGTGAGTGCAGAGTAGTGAGTAGTGAGTGCAGAGTAGTGAGTGCAGAGTAGTGAGTAGTGAGTGCAGAGTAGTGAGTGCAGAGTAGTGAGTGCAGAGTAGTGAGTAGTGAGTGCAGAGTAGTGAGTAGTGAGTGCAGAGTGGTGAGTAGTGAGTGCAGAGTAGTGAGTAGTGAGTGCAGAGTAGTGAGTAGTGAGTGCAGAGTAGTGAGTAGTGAGTGCAGAGTAGTGAGTGCAGAGTAGTGAGTGCAGAGTGGTGAGTAGTGAGTGCAGAGTAGTGAGTGCAGAGTAGTGAGTAGTGAGTGCAGAGTAGTGAGTGCAGAGTAGTGAGTAGTGAGTGCAGAGTAGTGAGTGCAGAGTAGTGAGGGCAGAGTGCAGAGTAGTGAGTGCAGAGTAGTGAGTGCAGAGTAGTGAGTAGTGAGTGCAGAGTGGTGAGTAGTGAGTGCAGAGTGGTGAGTAGTGAGTGCAGAGTAGTGAGGGCAGAGTGCAGAGTAGTGAGTAGTGAGTGCAGAGTAGTGAGTGCAGAGTAGTGAGTAGTGAGTGCAGAGTAGTGAGTAGTGAGTGCAGAGTGGTGAGTAGTGAGTGCAGAGTGGTGAGTAGTGAGTGCAGAGTAGTGAGTGCAGAGTAGTGAGTAGTGAGTGCAGAGTAGTGAGTGCAGAGTAGTGAGTAGTGAGTGCAGAGTAGTGAGTGCAGAGTAGTGAGTAGTGAGGGCAGAGTAGTGAGGGCAGAGTAGTGAGTAGTGAGTGCAGAGTAGTGAGGGCAGAGTGCAGAGTAGTGAGGGCAGAGTGCAGAGTAGTGAGTGCAGAGTAGTGAGTGCAGAGTAGTGAGTGCAGAGTAGTGAGTAGTGAGTGCAGAGTAGTGAGTAGTGAGTGCAGAGTAGTGAGTAGTGAGTGCAGAGTAGTGAGTAGTGAATGCAGAGTAGTGAGTAGTGAGTGCAGAGTAGTGAGTGCAGAGTAGTGAGTGCAGAGTAGTGAGTGCAGAGTGGTGAGTAGTGAGTGCAGAGTAGTGAGTAGTGAGTGCAGAGTAGTGAGTGCAGAGTAGTGAGTAGTGAGTGCAGAGTAGTGAGTGCAGAGTAGTGAGTAGTGAGTGCATAGTAGTGAGTGCAGAGTAGTGAGTAGTGAGTGCAGAGTAGTGAGTAGTGAGGGCAGAGTAGTGAGGGCAGAGTAGTGAGTAGTGAGTGCAGAGTAGTGAGGGCAGAGTGCAGAGTAGTGAGGGCAGAGTGCAGAGTAGTGAGGGCAGAGTAGTGAGTAGTGAGTGCAGAGTAGTGAGTAGTGAGTGCAGAGTAGTGAGTAGTGAGTGCAGAGTAGTGAGTGCAGAGTAGTGAGTGCAGAGTAGTGAGTGCAGAGTAGTGAGTAGTGAGTGCAGAGTAGTGAGTAGTGAGTGCAGAGTAGTGAGTAGTGAGTGCAGAGTAGTGAGTGCAGAGTAGTGAGTAGTGAGTGCAGAGTAGTGAGTGCAGAGTAGTGAGTAGTGAGTGCAGAGTAGTGAGTGCAGAGTAGTGAGTAGTGAGTGCATAGTAGTGAGTGCAGAGTAGTGAGTAGTGAGTGCAGAGTAGTGAGTAGTGAGGGCAGAGTAGTGAGGGCAGAGTAGTGAGTAGTGAGTGCAGAGTAGTGAGGGCAGAGTGCAGAGTAGTGAGGGCAGAGTGCAGAGTAGTGAGGGCAGAGTAGTGAGTAGTGAGTGCAGAGTAGTGAGTAGTGAGTGCAGAGTAGTGAGTAGTGAGTGCAGAGTAGTGAGTGCAGAGTAGTGAGTGCAGAGTAGTGAGTGCAGAGTAGTGAGTAGTGAGTGCAGAGTAGTGAGTAGTGAGTGCAGAGTAGTGAGTAGTGAGTGCAGAGTAGTGAGTGCAGAGTAGTGAGTGCAGAGTAGTGAGTGCAGAGTAGTGAGTAGTGAGTGCAGAGTAGTGAGTGCAGAGTAGTGAGTGCAGAGTAGTGAGTAGTGAGTGCAGAGTAGTGAGTGCAGAGTAGTGAGTGCAGAGTAGTGAGTAGTGAGTGCAGAGTAATGAGTAGTGAGTGCAGAGTAGTGAGTAGTGAGTGCTGAGTAGTGAGTAGTGAGTGCTGAGTAGTGAGTAGTGAGTGCAGAGTAGTGAGTGCAGAGTAGTGAGTGCAGAGTAGTGAGTGCAGAGTAGTGAGTGCAGAGTAGTGAGTGCAGAGTAGTGAGTGCAGAGTAGTGAGTAGTGAGTGCAGAGTAGTGAGTAGTGAGTGCAGAGTAGTGAGTAGTGAGTGCAGAGTAGTGAGTAGTGAGTGCAGAGTAGTGAGTAGTGAGTGCAGAGTAGTGAGGGCAGAGTGCAGAGTAGTGAGGGCAGAGTAGTGAGTGCAGAGTAGTGAGTGCAGAGTAGTGAGTAGTGAGTGCAGAGTAGTGAGTAGTGAGTGCAGAGTAGTGAGTAGTGAGTGCAGAGTAGTGAGTGCAGAGTAGTGAGTGCAGAGTAGTGAGTGCAGAGTAGTGAGTAGTGAGTGCAGAGTAGTGAGTGCAGAGTAGTGAGTGCAGAGTAGTGAGTAGTGAGTGCAGAGTAATGAGTAGTGAGTGCAGAGTAGTGAGTAGTGAGTGCTGAGTAGTGAGTAGTGAGTGCTGAGTAGTGAGTGCAGAGTAGTGAGTGCAGAGTAGTGAGTGCAGAGTAGTGAGTGCAGAGTAGTGAGTGCAGAGTAGTGAGTGCAGAGTAGTGAGTGCAGAGTAGTGAGTAGTGAGTGCAGAGTAGTGAGTAGTGAGTGCAGAGTAGTGAGTAGTGAGTGCAGAGTAGTGAGTAGTGAGTGCAGAGTAGTGAGTAGTGAGTGCAGAGTAATGAGTAGTGAGTGCAGAGTAGTGAGTGCAGAGTAGTGAGTGCAGAGTAGTGAGTGCAGAGTAGTGAGTGCAGAGTAGTGAGTGCAGAGTAGTGAGTAGTGAGTGCAGAGTGGTGAGTAGTGAGTGCAGAGTAGTGAGTGCAGAGTAGTGAGTAGTGAGTGCAGAGTAGTGAGTGCAGAGTAGTGAGTAGTGAGTGCAGAGTAGTGAGTGCAGAGTAGTGAGTAGTGAGTGCAGAGTAGTGAGTGCAGAGTAGTGAGTAGTGAGGGCAGAGTAGTGAGGGCAGAGTAGTGAGTAGTGAGTGCAGAGTAGTGAGGGCAGAGTGCAGAGTAGTGAGGGCAGAGTGCAGAGTAGTGAGGGCAGAGTGCAGAGTAGTGAGGGCAGAGTGCAGAGTAGTGAGGGCAGAGTAGTGAGTGCAGAGTAGTGAGTGCAGAGTAGTGAGTGCAGAGTAGTGAGTAGTGAGTGCAGAGTAGTGAGTGCAGAGTAGTGAGTAGTGAGTGCAGAGTAGTGAGTGCAGAGTAGTGAGTGCAGAGTAGTGAGTAGTGAGTGCAGAGTAGTGAGTGCAGAGTAGTGAGTAGTGAGTGCATAGTAGTGAGTGCAGAGTAGTGAGTAGTGAGTGCAGAGTAGTGAGTGCAGAGTAGTGAGTAGTGAGGGCAGAGTAGTGAGGGCAGAGTAGTGAGTAGTGAGTGCAGAGTAGTGAGGGCAGAGTGCAGAGTAGTTAGGGCAGAGTGCAGAGTAGTGAGGGCAGAGTAGCGAGTAGTGAGTGCAGAGTAGTGAGTAGTGAGTGCAGAGTAGTGAGTAGTGAGTGCAGAGTAGTGAGTGCAGAGTAGTGAGTGCAGAGTAGTGAGTAGTGAGTGCAGAGTAGTGAGTAGTGAGTGCAGAGTAGTGAGTGCAGAGTAGTGAGTAGTGAGTGCAGAGTAGTGAGTAGTGAGTGCAGAGTAGTGAGTAGTGAGTGCAGAGTAGTGAGTGCAGAGTAGTGAGTAGTGAGTGCAGAGTAGTGAGTAGTGAGTGCAGAGTAGTGAGTAGTGAGTGCAGAGTAATGAGTAGTGAGTGCAGAGTAGTGAGTAGTGAGTGCAGAGTAATGAGTAGTGAGTGCAGAGTAGTGAGTAGTGAGTGCTGAGTAGTGAGTAGTGAGTGCAGAGTAGTGAGTAGTGAGTGCAGAGGAGTGAGTGCAGAGTAGTGAGTGCAGAGTAGTGAGTAGTGAGTGCAGAGTAGTGAGTAGTGAGTGCAGAGTAATGAGTAGTGAGTGCAGAGTAGTGAGTAGTGAGTAGTGAGTAGTGAGTGCAGAGTAGTGAGTGCAGAGTAGTGAGTAGTGAGTAGTGAGTAGTGAGTGCAGAGTAGTGAGTGCAGAGTAGTGAGTGCAGAGTAGTGAGTGCAGAGTAGTGAGTGCAGAGTAGTGAGTGCAGAGTAGTGAGTGCAGAGTAGTGAGTGCAGAGTAGTGAGTAGTGAGTGCAGAGTAGTGAGTAGTGAGTGCAGAGTAGTGAGTAGTGAGTGCAGAGTAGTGAGTAGTGAGTGCAGAGTAGTGAGTGCAGAGTAGTGAGTGCAGAGTGAGTGTGCAGAGCAGTGAGTGCAGGTGCAGAGTGGTGTGTGCTGTTGAGTGCAGAGTGCTGTGTATTGGCAATGTAAATGACAATGCCATTTATTTATGATTTAAAGAAAAAAAAAGAAATGTCATGAGCAATGCCAATAGCTCTAACTTTAATGATGCCGAGACCATTGCATTGCAAATGCTTGTTATAGCTATTTGGTTGTTGGGCAGTGGGTGCCTCTATCTCGGTCAGAATTGCATTGGGGCACAAATTTATGTGAATAGAGGAGCCTGCAGATTTATTGAAACTGGCTAAAGGTCCTAAATAACATGAGGTGTTAATAGTATTTGAAAGGGGAACTCATTTTGTCTTAACTGTAGTTCCTCCATTTTCCCTTCCTCGTGTCCTGAGTGACAGTCGGAATGCTCAGGCTCAGTAAAATCAGCAGGGCAATTCCTTTGAATCATTAGGAGGGGATTCCGTATGTGGGCATCCCCATAGGAGTCATAACTATCCAGTGCAACTCCTCTTACTCAGAGTCCTTGATACAGATACAGACTTGCTCAACGTTTAACACCTTGGCTGCTAAGGGTTTTCCCGCTGGGTGCTGGAACTCATTTTTTCCCATTGTTCATGACAAGGTCAGCTCGTCATAAGCGCAGGGCAGGTAACACCCATGACGAGCTGGCCTTGTCATTAGCATGGAAGGGGTTAAAGTAATGTTGCAGTGTCAGCACATCGAGAGATGAGTGTGAGGGCGATTCATGTTGTAGTCGCTGACTGGCACCTCAACTGTGTGCTAACTAGACGTTCCATCCAATGGTGCAACATGTGTAATTTCAGAAATATGGCCTGGAGGATCAGTGGCGGGTAGTTGCTTAGAGGAAGGGGAGCAGGGGATAAGAAAGAAAAGCAAGGATAAAATGTAATATGCAGAGGATAGCATAGAGGGTAATGCTGTCAGGGCCAAGGAGAGTGAAACCCGGGCCCTCACATAAGACCGAATGTAAATATAAAATAAGCAACTTGCTGTGTTGACTTCATCATGTTTGACAGTGCTTTGTAATGTAAAATAACAGCAGTTTGCATGTAAAAATGCCTGTAGTATAATGCATTTGGGGTCGTTCTGATGAAGAGGTCGTAGATCCTATGCACCAGGAGGGACCTGGCATAATTGATAGTTTTTTTTCTATTTATCATGTCATTCTTCAGCCAGTTTACCACTTTCTTTAACAGAAATGTGGGTAGTCCAATAAATTCCTGTTCCCTCTGTGAACACTGCAATTTATTGGCATTTATTATAATGAAGAAAGTTTGGATCCTTGAAAAACTATTTTATCAGCTATACGGCTACATGCGGATGCCCTCTGCACTCGTGTAATCATCTGTCCAAAAAGCATAGCACTTATGTACCCATTTCTTCATTATTATGTTTTATGATTTCCAAAATAGACAAGAACTTCTCCACACTAGTGCCATCAAATATTAATGCTTATTGGATGAATCAATACCTTTGTTGCAGGAAGATTCACAGAGATGAATCTCCCTTCAAATTTGTGCTTGTTTTCATCTTACTCTTCAAAAAATATTCTTTAATTTTTTCTATGAGTTTATGATTTCCTCTGTTCCACATTTCCTAAAGCTGGTTCAGGATGCTACACAGAATTAGAAAGAAAAGTCAAACAGCACAACTGGACCTCATTTCTTCCCAAAGTTTTAGTTGCTTTCCCAGCTGAGCCACAGGATACGCCTCAGATTCCTCTGGGGGTATCCTGCTGGTTTAGAGGATGCAGTGAATTGAGCCCTTGATGCGAAAACAAGATCCCCGAGCATGGTTTTGCCAGCAAATCTTGAGAAGTGCATAACATGAATTCCTGTGACCACGTCATCAGGTCAAAATGGTTTAATTTTCTTTGTCATAATTAGGCTTATTCGTGATTTTAAACTTGAACTAATCCAGCATCTTTGATTAGACTCTGTTGGCAAGTGTGATGCTCACTCAAGCACATATGGAGGAAACGGAAATTACAGTATATTTTTTCTGCCTCAAAGGTGTCCCTTTGAACCTGCAAAGATTCTTAATCGATAAAAAATATCTTGCACACCCAGTTGGTTCAGTAGTTATGTTACCTCTCTCAGTTGCCATAGTCTATGTATCACAGTCAGTGATACTAGGTAATTTATTGACAGTGAAGCTGTGATGGCCTTCTTATAATCCCCTTACTTAATGATTAAATGTATTCATTTGGTGTTCTATGTTTTGATAAAAAAATTACTTTGAGACCTTTTCATTGTAAGTATTCACGACTTAACCGAATTCGTTTGGCGGTGTTTGTGTTTTACATTCATGATAATATTATTTGTATGTGGAAGCAATTGTAAACTTCAATACAAGTGTCAGACATGTTATAACGTTGTGTGCATCAGCTTTGTTCTACAGATGGAAGCCAAGGCGAACTTAAGAAAATGGATGGATTCTGTTCCAAGCAAAAATCTGTAAGTACTCGGAGTTTGTACACATTTATTATATAAACCGAGTCTACCATGTTGAAACACAATTTTGTTTAATAGTTGGGGGCCCATTAGGACTTTGCCCGCCCGCCATCCTGTCGGTGAAAGGGACCGCCCGCCATAAGGTTGGGGGTCCCGTGGGCAGTATTAGGATGCGCCCGCCACAGTGGCGGGCGCATCCTGCATTCCTACCATTGTGGCGGGCGGTGCACCGCCACAATCGCAGGACAACATGCTGTGCACTTCCATGCTGTGCATGGAACTGCTGGGGGGTACCATAGGTATTCCCCATGTGCACCCCCCCGGAGTCCCTTGGGGCCCGCAACGGGCCCCTGCAGGGCGTCTCCGCATGCCTTTCCGTGGCGGCATTGCTGCCACGGAAAGGCATTGTTTAAAGCCCATGCTAATTTGGCTGGTGGTGTCTGATAGACACCGCCACCATATAAACCGTTTGCGACCGGGGGCAGAAAAGCGGCGGACGGTCTTTCCATCCGCCCCGGACCCCCCAGCAATACTAATATGGCGGACACCGCCACCATATAAACCGTTTGCGACCGGGGGCAGAAAAGCGGCGGACAGTCTTTCCATCTGCCCCGGACCCCCCTGCAATACTAATATGGCGGGGGGTCATTCCAGAGCGGATGGCGGGCGGATTGCCCCCACCAGGCCGACGGTGGCAATCCGCCTGCCATCCTAATAGGCCCCTAAGAATGTATTGACTCTTTTTAGTTGCATGCCACTTGTGTAATGTGCATTATGTCGGAAGACATCATTGCCTGGTTGTATTTCTCCCTCTGGCTCGGATATGCTTTCACAAACCTACAGACACACCCTCTTTTCTAAAACCCTACTTGCACAAATCCCATGCATATGGAAAACCAAATCCGGAGGTCGAGCATTGTCCTATATCGCTCCTAAAGTGACCTGTCTGTACACATAAGAACTTCCTTGTAACTTCTTGAATTCCACAAGAACCTGAACACTTGACTTTTCTAGTTGTTCCGCTAGGCCCTAGGAGTGGCTAGACTCACACCTGCTTAGCTGAAGATATCCTTCTGGGTGATAGTGTGCTCTACAAATCTGCATAACATATTCAGGGGATTTCTCATTTTTAGATTTAGCTGCACGTTGATTTAGCTGTCTGTTGACAGACCTCTTTTTCCAATTCATAGAATGTATTTAGAGTGGACTTTGTGTGAGCCCCTTGCTCATGACTGGATGAATTTACTATCTGTCTCACATATCTGCTTTTAATACCGTGGCTTTCCTCCCTCTTCTTGTGTTTGTCACACCCAGGTGCCTTTTGCTCTGACAGTGTTCTTATTTGATGAGTTGTTTCCTTCCATTGCTGGCACCCGGCAACTATTTGTCCTTTTACATAATTCTATAGCATTTGACTTCTCCTACTGGATGGGAGTGCTCAACCCCCTCCTCTTTCCCCTCGAATCTAGCTCCCAAAGTATCCCCTCTACTGTATATGGGTGTCTTCTGGCTTGTCCCTCTGGACTGAATGTCAGGTGCTGGTGCTCCAGCTACCAGTGGTACTGAAACAATTTTCAGAGTGGGGTTGCTGCCATCAGTATTCTATCACTGAAGACATAAGGATTGTGAAAAATCAAAGTGTCTTACAAAGGACAAGTGTAGCAAATAGACCATGTCATTTCAGCAGGACAGTAGTAAGGGGTTGGTATGCAGGTGCTGCTGCATTTTAGAGCACACTGTCACAAATATATTACTTGAACATGATGTTGTAGCGACCTGTCATTTACAAACAGCATATTATCATTTGAAATGACCACTGATTTACTCAGACATGCAGATTTAGTGATAAAAACATTAAATTGTGCTTCATTTACGCAAATGCATAAAAGTGGTAGATGGAATGCTTGAATTATTCTTAGCCATTGGTTATTACTTTGGGTCACATCCCAGTCCATCATTATTTTGCACACCATGCCACCTCAGTCTGGACCCAGCTATATGCAAATCAGTTTTGACCCTCCTCCAATTGGAACAGTCCAGCCCAAACTACCAAGCCAGGTCTTACTTGAACCGGTTAAGAACTGGTCCTAGATTGCTTGTGTTCCCGTTCAGGGAGGACCACACTTGGCAGTTCAGGCTGGACTGTTTCTATGAGTCATAGTATGTATAAGTTAGTATAAAGGAATGTTGTAAATGGCCATTTGTCTTCATAACTTTAAAGGAATATGTAGCTTTTGACTTAAAATGTAGCAGCATTTGTTGACATTTATAGTAAAACTAGAGGGCAAAAAGAAAGATCAAATAACATTTCATAAAGCAAAATAATAAAAATTGATGACACAACAAAACACAGCAGAAAGAAACACAATAACCACAACAAACTGCAGTGTAATAATGCAGTACAAAAACATAACATCAGAAAAAGCAATCACTCTCACAACAAAGTGCAACACTAAAGTTATGATTTCATTATACAGTGGTAAAAGGTGTTTGCACCAAGCACTGAATTACTTACCACCAAGAACATGAAATAGTACCAGTCAAGATGTTATGTGATCCAACCAATGACCTGGAGAGGGCCCCATGAACTAGCAAGTGATTAGAGTCTAGGTGCCATTGGAAACACAAATATAACCTGTAACCATTCCAAACGATAACACCCGCCAAGAATTCCTGGTGTCACTAAATATCTGGCCTGAGGTATCAGGTAGCTGTTACACCCATCAGAGAAACCAGGACCAAACAGGGAAAAGGGGTATCAGAAAACCCGGACTGGAATTGTCCTCTAGATTGATTTATCTCAAGTTATGGTGATGTCTTAGACTTTCCATCGTGTGAACTCGTACACTTTGAGGGGTATGGACCAGCAGTCGTACTGGTGGAGTGAATGGTGATGATCTCCAGTTGGACTAGTTAGGAACCCCAAGATGGATGTAGACAGACAAGTTGCCAGCTGAGGTTTAGGGTACATAAGGCAGGAAAGCACAATAAATCTACAAAGTCAGGTGTACCAAGCAAAAGAACTAAAGGGAAGCCCTAATTGCAAGGAATCCGTTTGGGAGAAAACAACAAAGGTACAATCAAGGTAAATGGTGCAAAGTAGGAAAACCACAGTAACTTTGCAACACGTTGCCAGGCATCCGTACTGTCCTGAAGGAGCTGTACATACTGACTCCCCCATAAGTAATAGAGTAAGTCAGGAAGTGAGCATGATCAGTGAAGCTAAGTTGTGCAGTCTGCTTGAGCCCAGTCTCCACTGCCTGTTATCCAAATTCTCCAGGCTTTCGTAACCATGCAATAGACCCTTTTGAATCTTAACATCCATCCACAAAATGCCATCAGCTTCATTGACAGTCCATCAAAGCAATGGCAAACAATGAAATTAATGTGAAAGCCAGTGATTTAAAGATGCTGAACCAAAGCCCACTCTCTTTCTCACTCTACTTCTTATTTTTTCTTTTAGAGACTTTGTGAGAAGTTGGCCTGGTATATGCTGTCCACTAATTAAAGTGGGCACCCTGTACCATTCCAAACAACCCTTATGGTGATTTAAGAGGCCAAAGATAACCTTAGAAAGCTATCCAACTGGTAGCTGTAGAGAGCAGCCTTCAGGCTTAGTCTTGAAGGAATGTTAAGCAGCTTATTTTACCAGAATGTAAACGTATAGTATTGGTTAAATGAAAGGGGAACCGCACAGTAGTTATAAAAATATGTATGTATTATTATAACACTCCCTAGTACGATAAAGTAAATGCTTCATGCAGATAATCACAAAGTACACAATACTGTAGCACAGAATCAATAGTAAGTAGCACTAATACACAGTGGGCTCCAGGGAGAGACCAAACCATATGCTAAAATAGTGGTATAAGACCATGACTCGAGTCAAGACAGTGTCCAGAGGATGAAGAATCACTGGGACCCCAAGGAACAAGCTTAAAACATGGCTGTTTTCCTGCCCCTAAGCTTACTCTCCCGTGTTGCTACCAGGCAGTCAGCCCAGGACACTCGTTGAGTAACAGTGCGCTTTATAAATACTCCCATATAGACATAGTAGGGACCCCACGGAGGACGTGTGCAGTGTGGGAACACGACTGGGTGTGCCTTACAATTCTATGGGAGAGATGCTGTTGAAGTTCTAAAGTTTAAGAACCCTTCCCAGTGGACTTCAAAGAAACCCAGTAGAACTTAGGAGGTTGGAGAGCCAATCCACCCATGGATACCGTACTACCAGAGTTACCCAACCCAGGGAAGTCGAGTGCATAGGTCTGAAGTGGTGTCAGAAACCGCAGTCGAACCCATTGGGGTACTTCGAAGAAATGCCAATGCTGGAAGGAAGAAAAGGGTCCATTGGAATCCAAAGGTGGATTCTTGATGAAGAGTACCTGAAAGCAGAGGGGACAGAGTCTGGGTTACTTAGGAGTGACCAGGGGCTTGGTAGACGAATGCCCACCGATGACGGGTGCTTTAGGAGCGTTGAGGGGGTTCTTGACTCTGCAGCCACATGGACCAGGAGACAGCGAGGATGACCAGGAGCCAGATGCAAGATGTCTCACGAAGAATGTCGAATGCTGAGGGGTCGGTGTCCGGTGGGAGCACCTACAAGCCTTGGCAATGCCAACCCAAGCAGAAGGGCAAGGAAGGTTACGGTTTGGACCAGCAAAGTCCAGAGACTCACCAAACCCAGGGGAGTCTGGGCAAGCCTGGAGCAACCAGGGGAGCCAAAGAAAAGCAAAGTTGGCCCTCAAGTGGACCCACAGGCCGGTGGCACAGGAGTCGCGAGGGGACCTTGAGCAGTTTCACAAAGCAACAGCCTATGGATCGCTCAGTTCGAGGAGGCCAGAGTTCTATGTAGGAAATGGTGCCAGAGGTTGGGGCTACTTGAAGCCCAGTGCACTTGTTCTAGAACTCCAACCAGCATATGCACTTGCAAATGAACGTGGTGCTCAGGGGTAATGGTATTGCACTCCCCATGACAGATTTTAGCCTCAAACTTGGTGAGCGTACCAGCCTGGCCCTCGAGGGACTTGGAAACCCACATTCTGTGTTGCTGAAGCCTTTGGTGTCTGTAGGAGCTCAGGAACAGAAGACTGGTCCGTCGAGATGTGGTGCCTGCGGTTGCAGGGGAGTGATTCCTTCACTCCAACGGCGATACCTTTAGTTGTCCTTGATGCTTCACAGGTCCTGCATGGAACCTGTATGGTGCACAGGCACAGACGATGCTTCAGACTGAGAGGGAGACCAAGTCGGGCCCAACCGAAGTCCAGCCAAGTCCAGAGTGTTCAGACGGTCAAAGTTCAGTGGTTTCTGGTTCAGAATCTTGTCCACGGCGAATCTAGGATCTTACAGCCAGGTTAGCCCTTTTGTACCCATGGGAGAGGGTTCAACAGATTCAGGGGAACCTCCCAGGAGAGGCTCTGGACAGTAGGGAGGTTACTCCCACGTTCTTTGTTAGTTTCGCAGCAGAGCAGGAGCCAATGGCTCCCTGGACTGGTTTAAACTGGACTATGCACAGGGACATGAAATGTGCCCCTGATGCAGACTTTTGGTCGCTGGCAAGTGCACCCACCCAGCCCTAATACACTAAATCATTTCTGGGAAGTGGTCACACCTTCCTGTGACAGGATGCCTATTGTTCTGCCTTCCCCTGCTCAAGCTTGGCTCAGCGGCAGGAGGGCAGGAATGTGTCTCTGGATGACAGCAACCCTTTTGGGCTGTCTGGGAGTAGGAGGCTGGCACCGCGAACTCCAGGGACCTCACAAAACTCATTCTGAGGGGTAGAATCATACCTCCCATACCAGTTACCGGTGTGGGGGTATGATTCCACAATGTTTGACACCAAACACAATAGGGTTACTTTCAGCCATTTTAGAGTTGGTCATCACACGGTCACATAATGCCACTCTATATGTTGTGAATGGCTGCAGCACTAACCACCCGGGAGAATGGACTCCGTAGGCTGCAGGGGTGATCTTCCCATGATGTGGCACCCTCTCACTTAGAACCAAGTACCCTACCTTCAGGATTGTTAAGGCCTGCTACAGGGGTACTTATAGGTTTAAGTGTAGTGACCCTTAGATATAGTAAACCTATATCTTATGTAAGTGGCGCATGCACCAACTTACACAGACTGCAATGGCAGGCCTGTGGTTCTATTGTGCATGACCTCTCATGTGGTGCATAATACATGCTTCAGCCCGTGAGAGGCCTCTGGGGTACCTATTACATGGGTACCATATACTAGGGACTGACAAGGGTACCCCAGTATGCAATCTGGAGTGTACCTAGTACATGACATGACAGTTTAGAGAGAAAGCAGATAGACTGGGGTTCTGATTAGCATGATCCCAGTCAGACTAGTCAAAACAGTATCTCATGAAGCAAAAAGTGGAGGTAACCATAAGAAGCAGATCCTACTTTCCAACAGGCTTGGTGACATGACGACCTTCATACAGCTAAACATGCCAATAGCCTGGTCCAAAAAGCACTTTGCCTTATAATAGCTTAACCCGGTAAATGCACACTTAATTTGTATAACTAAAAAAACTTAAAGGAGGAAGATCAGTAAAGCCCATTGTGAACTTGTTTCTAAGGTACTATTTACAAGTTGAGCATAATAGGGTGGGGTAGTTACTAATCCCACTAAATGCCATTTTCGTTACCCAAGATGAAGTATTTACTTTGTACTGTAAATAACTCCTATTTAAAGTATTCAAATTGAATATGATCAATAGCATGCAGAATTAGCATTTAATGGCCCTGCAGGTTATTCGTTTAGCAATTTCTTCCATTGCTATGAAATTTCATTGTTTTTCAAACATGGTAGATTTGATTCTTTAAATATTTTAATATTTTCTGCCTCATTTGCCTATTTGCAATTGTTAGTAACTTGATCTCAAGATGTGACAGAATGAAATAGAATTTAAAGAAGAGTCTGCTATAGCTCTAAAGAAGCTGTTTTTATTTCAGCATTGGACTAAAGGAGACATCCTTGATGTGAAGGCAATGATGAACACTTGGACACTACAGAAAGGCTTTCCATTGATAACTGTTAGGTTGAATGGAAAGAAAGTTCACTTGCAACAAGAGCATTACATAAAGGGCTCAGATCCTTCACAAACAACTGGGTAAGAGACATGAATGAAGGAGATTTTAATTACATTTTTTGTAGTAGCTGTTAGGACATATATTGAGGAGTTAATAACTAATGACATAAAAGGCATCTTTCTAATTTTGAAAGATTGACCAGTGTGAAGTTACTGTCTGCTTTGGTTGCACTTAGATTCTGTCTTAGAACATTTACTATGTAGGCTCTCGTAGGAGGTGACTGATGAAGTGCGACCTGCAGTAGTGTATCAACAGAGTGAACATTTTGAAGCAATCAGGCAAAGGGGATGGAGATGGGTAAGTGATATTTGTCAAAACGACTGACAAGTGACTGGATTAACATTTTCTGGCTTGGGAGTTTGGGAATATATGGTATAGAATGACCAGACCACAAAGTTGTTAATGCCATTGCCTTTCAAGTATGGATACAGTGAGCACAACAGTGGCAGATGGGGGAAAAGTATGTGAACCGCGACAAACGACGTGCAAGAGAGTGGCGTCATATTGTGTTACATGATGCCACTGGAGGTTGTGGCTGGATGTATTTTTGAAGCTTAGGACAATGTTTGTCACTTATCCTGATGAATCACTAAATTCAATGATCAATATACTGAAGTATCCTGCTTGATATATGTATCGGTGACATTCTGAAAATATGGTGATGTTGCGGGTCCCCAACATTTACACCACTGATTTGATTTGAGTTGACTGCACTTTGCCAGTTTCACTTCTGCTAATATTTTGTAACTGATTTTATCCTTGAGAGAAAGTTTTTTATCGCTAGTTTTTATAGAATTACAGATTCAACGAATACAGGAATTAGTGATATTCATCATGGCGTGATAGTATCCGACTGTTTTACTTTTTAGGCACATTTTTAGCAATCGTGATGAAAAGTATGGAAGAGTAGAGAGAGGTGGTGTTTAGACCTTAATATATTTTGTTGCTAAAATGGTATATCGTATTTTTAACGATATATTCCTGTTATTTCATGCGTTTTTAGTAAATGTAGAGTATACCACTCCCTGTACTCTGAAAGGTAGGCATGAAGATGCTTATTTCCTTCTTAGTCTATTGTCTGGACTTTGAGATTCAGAGGAAGAGATGATGTCCTGATGCTGTTTTATTCATGTAATTGGTCTCAGGAATCCAATTTTAATTTATTATAATGTCCTCTAAGTACTGCATATGTTTAACTAAGATTAGCACCTTATTATGGGTCACATTATGTTTTACCATTTAGTTTTCCTAAATAATTGGGTCATATTTTTCCTTTTTCTCTCATCTGCTGTTCAACCTTTTGAATGATATATGGTTCATATTGCAAGAGGGGTAGGTATTGTAATGTATAATTGAAATAAATATGTGAATATTGTTTAGAATTCGTATGTTGTAGTATATTGCTATTTTCAGCTATATTTTTTTGGGGTGGTTTGTTATGGCTTGTCTGCAAAAAAATCAAGCAATAAATCTAATCAAATACTCTTCTGGTAGTAGTACAAAGCTTTATTTCGATATAATAATATCTTAAAAGCACATGACAATAAAAATACAATTCATGTTGTTTACTTAATAAATAGTTAAAAAAAGACAGTTTAAAACAGTATTAAACCATTTACAGCTTTGAATTTAAAAGAAAGAAGGAACAAGGGATTGCCTAAGAAAGGGTTCGTCACATAGCTTTACATCTGATCACCCACGCTCAACTAAGGAATTTGGGGGCCGATGTAGGAGCCCTAATACCGGTCGGAAACGGCTGATTTCGGCCGTTTCCGACCGGTATTAGGGTTTTCTAATGTAGGAGCATGCTTTACAGATTCGGTAAAATTACTGAATCGGTAAATACAGACTCGGTAAAAATACCGATTCTGTAAAAGCACATGTAAGTAGCACATCTTTGAGTGCCGCAGGCCTTTCAGATTCGGTATTTTACCACCCAATCCAATTGGGTGGTAAAATACCGAATCCAGGTGTGCATGCACATCTGTGCATGCACACCTGTGCAGTGTGACACACAGACATGCCCTTAGGGCATGTCTGTGTGCCACATGGCACACCAGTCCGGAATTGGGGTGCCAGAGGGTGTCAAAGTGACACCCCCTGCACCCTTGCAAAAATCGGAATTTACCGAATCGGTAAATACCGATTCGGTATTCACCATTGATTCCTATGGGCTTCAAGGCCCATAGGAATCAATGGGGGATACCGATTCTGTATTTACCGAATCGGTAAATACCGAATCTTACAGATTCGGTATTTACAGATTCTGAAATACCTACATGTGCCCCCTTCTATTTTACCACTTCTTAAATACCGAATCGGTAAAATTCGGTATTTTAGAAGTGGTAAAATAGAATTACCTACATCTAGCCCTTGGCTACCCCGCACGCCAGTACTGTGTTAGGATTAGATTGTAAAATTCTTAATGCTGGGGCATAGCCTCTGGTCTCAAGAAGGCGACAGACTGGTTTTAGCCATTTGAATCTAGGCTTATTGTAGGCACTGCAGACAAAAAAGACATGTGGGATAGTTTCCAGTTCAGTGCTGCAGTGCGGACAGGTGGCAAGCGTCTGATAGGGGGGTTTCCATTTAGAGGTGCGTTCACGGACTGGTAGGGTTCCTATTCTAAACTGTACATATAATGCCCTATCTCTGGGTTTTCTAATAAAGTCCATGTAGGGTTCAAGTAAGGGTACAGTTTTGTGCAGTCGAAACTCATCGGTGAGTCTGCCCAAGTTAACCGCTCTAGATTCTTGGGCGTCGACCCACCGCCAGTAAGCCCGCTTGACTTCCAGTTTGGACAATGAAGCACCGGACTCCCACGCCACCCAAAGGCCAATGGCCGTCAAAAGTTCCTTTATTTTAGAAAGCCAGACTATTTTGTGTGACCCCTGCAAGCTCATGATTTCTTTGAGGCCGTCTGCGTAGCTCTCTAGCTCTGGTGTACACCATAGGCGAGCCCAATAAAGAAGCGGACGCAGAATTATGAGATCTTTAATAGATCTGCGTCCAAGGTCGTATTGAATGGGCTTGCTAGGGGAGCTCCTGGGGATGGACAACAGCTCCTTATAGAATTGGTTTTCGGCCATTACAAGGGGGTCAACATTATTAAAGCCCCAGAGCTCTGCCCGTACAGTGCACTGCCTACTGCTTTTGCTGAATAGATCTCTAAGACAGGGGCTATAGGTCTTGAAACTGAGGATCTGCGCTCCCTGCTTATGGCGCCCACGACCCGTTTGTGGTTTAAAACCATTTTTTCAATGTGGGGTTTCCACTTAAGTTGGTCGGATATCCTGATCCCAAGATAATCAAACGTTTTGACCCGCTCTAGCGGCTCTTCATTGAGAGTGAGCGTATGATTGGCTTTTCTACTGGGATTAAAATAAAGGAGCTTTGTTTTAGAAGTGTTGATAACCAAGCCCCTTAAGTTACAGAAGACACAAAACCGATCCAACAGTTTTTGAAGCCCCGTGGGCGTTTTGGAGACTAATAACGTATCATCGGCAAAGAGCATGGCGGGGACCTTCACGCCAGCCAAACTAGGGGTGTCAGCATCAATGTCAGATAGAAAAGAAACACCCCATTAACAAATAGGGAAAAGAGGGTCTGCGCCAGAACACATCCTTGGCGGACGCCTCTGTTCACCGGAATTTTTTCTGTTATCTGCTCCTTCGTGCCCCACAGAATGCGTGCGTAAGTTCCATCATGCATGCGGGCCAGCAGGTGCAGAATGGGCAGAGGGAACCCCATCTCATGAAGGACCGCCCACAGCCGCCCTCGGGGGACCAGATCGAACGCGGTCTTCAGATCGATGAAGGCCAGGTACAACCCACCCTTGCTAATCGAGACAGTCTTCCAATGCAGTAGTAACAGCCTGAAAGCCTGGTCTACAGTGCTTGTACAGGCCCTAAACCCCGCCTGGAAGGGTGAGATAATATTGTTCTCCTCTGCCCAGGAGAGGATCCTTTCAAGGAGGACTCTGCCTACCACCTTCTGACCAGCATCGATCAAGCTGATCGGACGATAGTTGGCAGGGTCACCCCTTGACCCCTTCTTATATGTAGGGATCACTTCTGCTCCCTTCCATGAGTTTGGGACTGGAGACCCAAGGAGGAGGGCATTGGTCAAAAAGGAGAAGAATTTGGACCATTGCTTGGGGCTGGCACGGAACAGATCGGCAGGGATGCCATCCTGGCCCGGTGCCTTGCCTTGGACGATTTTACTAATTGCAGACTCTACCTCCCTCTGCCCTATTGGATCAATAGATGGGGGTATATTGTGATGGGGTAGTGTGCATTCAGCTGTAGCTTCGATGTTCTCAGGGACCCCTACCCCTGCATACAGTTTCCTAAAATGGTCAAACCATTCCCCATCCGTGATGTGGTTAGGTAGTGGGTCTGTTTCATCATCATTATTTCTCACTAGAGCCCAGAGTCGTTTGCCCGTTCCTATTCTGGCTAGCCAATTTTAACTCTTCCTCGTGGGAGTCATCCCAAGCCCTCTTTGCCACTAATAGTGCGCGCCTATACACGGCACGAGCTAGGCGAACCTCAATTGGATCTCGGGTTTTGATAGCACAGATCAAATTAGACTTAGCCATTCTGCATTCGTGGTTATACCACCTGACAGCGGGCTTCCTACGTTTCAGCCGGCTTGTCCCACGTCCGTCAAGGAAGAGAGCGGCCATCCTATCTATTGTCTCCTCATAGACCATGTTGACCTGGGCAGAGCCGGGATCATCGGCACAGAGTGTGGAAAGCTTCTCCGTCTGATCTTTAACAATTTCCCCCAGGGCATTTGTCTTTTGCTCATTAATGGCAAATTTGTGCCATTTGATGAACCTTTTGCAGTTCGAGGGTACTATTTCTCTTGTCGCCATTGTTAATCTATTGCTAGACGGGGGGTTCCCCACATTTATCAGATTGCACAGGCTAAGGGATAGGGGTTTGTGGTCGCTATGGATAGATGGGATAACCACCATATCCAACACATATTTCCGCACCTTATTAAGGGTCACATTATGTTTTACCATTTAGTTTTCCTAAATAATTGGGTCATATTTTTCCTTTTTCTCTCATCTGCTGTTCATCCTTTTGAATGATATATGGTTCATATTGCAAGAGGGGTAGTTATTGTAATGTATAATTGAAATAAATGTTAATTTTGTTTAGAATTCGTATGGTGTAGTATATTGCTATTTTCAGCTATAATTTTTTGGGGTGGTTTGTTATGGCTTGTCTGCAAAAAAATCAAGCAAGAAATCTAATCAAATACTCTTCTGGTATCTTGACCCCCAGAGAGACAAATGGAGTTGAGGCCACCTAGTGAAATCATTATGGATTTTTGACATAACCAATCCAGTATGTCTGTCACTATTTCTTTAAGGACCCTATTGATCAGCGGTGTATAAAACATTAGTGTTTTTTTATTTGAATCTGTAACCCTCCACCAAAGCTTTGGTGGTCTGTCAGGTCACAGGTATTACTTTGCTTTTTTCCAATTTTACCTTGTGTCTAGAGAATAAGGAGAAGTCTGTGATGAACAAGTTCAGACGGGGGTATTAGGCCCTAGGATTAGATATGGTAAGCAGCATGTCATCAGCGTACAGCATTCCCTTTGTATCCTCTCCTAAACTCTAAATACCTTCAATCGTGAACAGTTGGCGTGTAGCCATTGACCGAGGCACAAGAGGTATTTGAACTTTAAAAGTATTGGAATCATAGCCTTCTCATTTGAGTTGTGCCCACAGCCCAACTAAAGCTATTTCCGTTTTAAAACCGAGACCTGCAATTTCTGCTATTCAGCAACGATATCCCCAATTAACATGGTCAAAATTGTCAAGCAAGTTACTAGCAATATCATAACTCATTCACCAGGGTTATATCGTGCTCACCATTGCAGATGTGAGGGTGCCTGTATATGGTTTCTTAAGGAGCACCTTGGCACAAAGCCCACCTGAGATTTGTGTACAATGCTCAGTACTAATCTTCTCAGCCTGTACGCCAAGAATTTGGCCAGCGTTTTGATATCCATGTGGATGAGGGAATTTAGGCAGTAGCTAGTACCATTAACATTTATTTTACCAGGTTTAGGCAAAAGTGATATGGTGTCCGTTTTAAAAAAAAAGGTGTGAGGTAGCCTATTTGTTTGCACAGAAATGTCCTCGGCTTGGTGTACAGTGCTCAACTTGTTAAAAACAGATATTTTCACCATAACCTCAAGCTAATCCCATGTGAGCGCAGAGGTCCAGACCTGCCCTTTGGCACAAGTGATGTACGGACCTGGAGGAGCTCACCAAATGTGCCCTCATTACTGACATTGGACTACTGTCCCTGTAGTGGGTTTAGCATGTAAAGTGGTGGCAGCTTATTGTTGTGAATCCATAGTTGTTACTACACCTTTTTACCTTTTCTCATTGGAGTTGAGTCATGCTGGCTCAATTGTGTAAAGTTCTGCTTCTGTGCACCAACGCAGATCTTAGTAATAACATCACAAGTTTATGTTATATATGTGGCCTTAATGGTACATGCATGGCATGGTGAATGAGTGAGTCAAAGTAATGGAGGCCTGTGGGTTCCATTTTGGAAGCACCATGTCTGTTCTTGTGCACAAGATGGAGGTGAGGGTGTTTTTTCCCATACAGTGGCAGTATGTTGCTGACATTCCTGAAGCTGGAGAGAGGAAACTGAGAGACTGAAGTGGGGACTAAGGATCTCTACTTCTTAGGGTGAAAAAGAGTCCTTTAGCTAAGGCCACCCTTATCCCTAATCACTTCCCATTGTGGCTTTTGATAGACAGGCGTAGAAAGCCGACACCTCTTTGTCTATAGGGAGTAGGCTGAAAAGCACACTTGAAGTTAAAAAACCCCGATATTAGTTTTGAAAGTGCTTAGAGTGAATCCATGTTCCCCCCCTTCCCACAATGGTCTAAAACTAGTGGCCTTTAGACAGGAACTTACATAAACCACAGTCAATATGTGTCTCCTTGTCTGATGATTGAATCCAGTATGAATAAAAATAGAATCCAAATAGTGATTGCTTCAAAAGATTGCTAATAGAAGAAATGAATATCGTCCGACAATCAAAAGTCCAGTTTATTAGAATACCATAGTTAAGATCCTAGAGTTTGGGAGAATCAAAAATATTAGCTTTGAACAAGTGACCAATAGACTAGAACTAGACCATGTGCAGGAAATCTTGAAGAAGGAACTTACATTTAGTGAATGGAGTTTTTGTCTTATTCAGTGGACAAATGAGCTGCAGTATTCAGGGTACAGTGATACGACCCTAGATACCAAAAGGATACGCACATTAGGTAAATACGGAAGAATCCATAAATAAGAATAAGACTTTATATATATATATATATATATATGTATATATATTTAGAAATTCAAGTAATGTAATCCTATATGTATATATGGAGAATATTCTCTCTTTAAGAGCGGTCACAGTAGAAAATTGCAGCTCATCTAATGCTAACAATATCTCATAACATGTAGTGACGACAAAGTGTTGGAGAAGTAGTTAAAGTGTCTGGCACAAAAAGTATATATTGCAAACAAACCTATTTTACCTTCATTGTATCACCCGCTTTGTTGTCAGAATGTAAGCAATGAGGGTAGTACATATACATATGATATAGGAGAAAGTAGATGCCCAAAAATTAATGTAGAAGTACTGTAAGTGAATAGGAAGGGCATTTGGCTAGCCTTTTGTAATGACACCCAAAACAGCCCCTAAGTCCATATCGGTACCCGCTATCCTTTAACATACTCGTACAATGTAACAAGGTGTAGGTGTCAAGAGACACATGCACAGTAAGTAAACACCAGCAGTAACAGTTTAAAGACATCACCAGACATCAGGCGGTAATCTTTAGGATTTAACAAACAACCTGCTATTGCTGAGAATGTTGCTGGTAAAAAGCGCCCTCCCACACTAACCTGTACGTATGTCCGCGGCTCCGACAACCTACACCCGTCTGATTTCGCCAAAACAAATGCTACTCACGTCGCGGTGATATTTGAATACAGAAATAACCTGGAAGTGTTCGCGAGTCGGCGTCCCAAGAGAAAGTAAAACCCAACGACGGACTCGTTTCCTTCCAATAGTAAAAGCGGCCATATTAGAATGGTGTTCCTCTTAGCCTAAAAAGCAAACACCCCATTCACTCTTTAATTTACATAAAGCTGTGTGTTTGGTCATAAACATAATTCAGTTAATGTTTTTTGTTTTTAATGAGCTGGTTATTTCTGTGAACCAGCGGGTGATATTTAGAGAGAAAAGAGAAGAAAAGACGTCTTGAAAGAAAAGAAAATGAAAAAAACTTATTTTAGAGGTACAGATTAGAAATAGAAACAAGTCATAAAAAGGGTGCAAAAACACCCGTATTAAGAGAGTGGCTTGAGTTACAATGAAAACACAACCCCAATATTCCTCATACGGGGGCACAAACAATACCCTATATTGTAATCTAACATTTTGCATTTTCCAAGTACATAGAGTATTGTAATTGAATACATTGATCAATAACCGCATCTGACTCAGCCTTGCGCGCTTTTATCGCTGTGGGGCGCGTGCAGTAGCGCTGCGTTCTTTCTTTCCCTCTTTCTAATATTCTTTCCTCCCCCCTTCCCTTCTTTTCCTATTCATTTGGGTTAGTATAGGGGATGATTATAACTAAGCTGCTGCTCTGGTTCCTCTGTTATGTACTAGCATACATTTAAGGGGTCGACGGGTGCGTGATGGGCCACGGTGGGGACTGTTTTGAACTGGGATGTCTACAAGTTGATTCCTTTTAACCGCTGCTGTTATCCGTTTTTACTGATGCCCTTTTGTCTTGATTTTGTAACGTGGCCCGCCATGGGAACTTAGATGACTAAAAGTTGCAACTGATCCTGCTATACTTCCTATTATATTATAAAATTAACCTTCTTTAATCCTGCTTCCGGATGTCATATTCAGCCCTTTAATATCGGATCGCTTACTGGTACATTGCTGGGCGACAGCCGGGAAATTTCATTATTGTCTCATGTACTTTCATAATGTGTCGTGGCCGGCCTGATTGGATGTAGGCCCGTATATGTAAGATTCCATCTGCACAATAAAGGTTTTCAAAAAAAAAAAAATAACCGCATCTGATTACATGGGAAAAACATTTTCCTAACACATTTAGTATACAGTACATTATGCAGGTTGAAAAATTCTAAAATACACTGTCCCTAAATTACGTCAAATGTTATATCTATCGGTACACATTGTTGCAGTTTGGCATGTATTCCCAACATCTCTAGCTGCAAAGAGTGACAAAATAAAAGCTGTTTTTACATTTTACAGAATAGCCCTATTTCTGTTATTAGGACACAGGCAAATACGGATTTTCAAAACACGGTCTATCATACTATTCTGATAAGAAGACATGTAATTCCCTATCAGAATTGAGTCTCTGTTCGACCGCTCTCAATCTGATGATCCATTGGGTTTCTGTTTGTTAGATTTGGGGGTCTCTAGTTGGCACAGGTAGGTACTTGTGACAAATAGGGACCCTTGCCTCTAGTCAGGATAAGGGGATTACACCCCAAAAATAACCCCTGCTCACCCCCTTGGTAGCTTGGCACGAGCAGACAGGCTTATCTCAGAATCAGTGTGTAAAGCATTTGTGACCACATACAGTAACCTAATGACAACACAACAGATGGACACCACACAAGGTTTTATATCAAAAATAAGTATTCTTTATATAGATTTACCACAAGACCATAAACAACAAAAATACACAATTCTGTTACTTTAAGATGGTAGATTTAGCTTAGTTTAGTTCAGTTCTTAAGATGCAACACTTAGCGTCAATGTACCTTAGGTTGCGTTGCGCTTCCATGACAAGCAATTTCGCAGCGAGGGAAATGCGGCAACGTTCAGGTGCAAAGAAATAAAGACGTGAAGATCTTCCAGATGCGCCACCCTTCTCCGAGGATGCGAGACGTTCCCGGTTCGATGCGTGGACTGCAGCGGCGACACCCTTGTTCCGCGATGCGACTGTAGCAGCTCCACCTGCTACACTCTTCTCCCACGATGCGTGAAACTTCCGCACGATTCGACAACTTCAGCGGCGACATCCTTGACGGCAGCAGCTTAGACGGCGGTGCGCTTCTCGGGGTGTGAGGCGCTTTTCTTCGATGCGGTGCAGTGCGACAGTTCCAGCGGCAACACCCTCCTTTTGGAGTTGCAACGGCATGCACAGCGACGGCGACACGCTCCAACCTCTTTGCGAGACTCTTCTCTCGATACGGTGCAATGCGACAGCTACAGCGGTGACACCCTCCTTCAGAGTTGCAACGGCAGCAGCAGTGACACGCTTTCTCTTTGTTGCGGCACGCTTCCCTCGATGCGGTGCAGTGCGACAGCTACAGCACCGACATTCACGATGCGACGGCAGCAGCAGCGACGGCGACACGCTTCTTCTTCGATGCGTTGCTCTTCCAGCTCCTTGCGACATGCAGTTCCTCAGAAGGCCCAAAACAGCAGCAGGCACTTCCACAAGAACTCTGGGGAGCTGGGGGTTGAAGTCTGTTATCCCTGAGACCTCAGCAGGAGGCAAGATCTTTTCCAAGCCCTTGGAGATCCTTCACAAGTTAAAAAGCAAAGTGCACAAAGTTCCTTTCTCCTTCCTTTGGCAGTAAGGCAACCACTGCAGGCCAATCCCCCAAGCAACACTTCAGCTTGGGAATAGTCTTTCCTCAGTTTCTTCAAGTTACTCTCCTCAGTAAAGGTTTCTTCTTGTAGTCCAAAAGTGATCTAATTTCATGGGATCAGGGTCCCAATATTTATACCCCCAAATCCTTTGTTCTCTGAGGGGAGAGGGACCTTTGCCCAGTCCAAACTAGTTCTGAAGCACTCTGTTTACCTTTCACAGTGCAGGGCAGAAACATCAGACGCCCCACAGGGGGTGGAGCCAGCATTGTGGAAGGCAAGTACAGTCCTGGAGCACTTTGTTTACAGGACTCCTTCTCTTCTTTCAGTGTGCACGGCAGAGACATCAGCTGCTCTCCAGGAGGTGGAACCAGCATTGTGGAAGGCAGGCACAGCCCTAATAAAGGTTCAGGTGCAACTCCTCTCTCCCATCTAGATGCAGATCTCTCTATTCACCACTGGGCTGACTCATCCTGTCTCTTGGAATTCCCCAGCCCTGTCACTCACAAAACCAGACAAAGGAATACCCAACCTAGCAGAGGCAGGCTTGAAAGGTTAAACAAGCAAATACCTACTTTCTAAAAGTGGTATTTGCAAACACAGACTGTTACAACTTCACCAAAATATGTATTTTATCATTCTCTGTTCAGGCATACTATACTCGAATTTCCACCATGTTCTCTGAGACAGTTAGGATTATAAACATGTAATAATCTAACAGCCCATTCTGGCCTATGGAGAACAGGTAGCCTTGCAATAGTGAAATACGAAAATGGCTGTAATTCACTATTAGGACAGGCCAAACACATTAGGGCTTGTCCTACCTTATATTTACAATGCACCCTGCCCTTGGGCCTACCATAGGGGTGACTGATATGAAGAAAAGGGAAGGATTAGGGACTGGCAAGTGGGTGCACTTGCCCAGTCAGCATGACAGTACCAGACTGCACGCAGGCTCTGCAATAGCAGACCTTGGACACATTTTACAAGGCGGCTTCTGTGGGTGGCACAACCAGTGCTGCAAGCCCACGAGCAGCATTTGGATTTGCACGCACTTGGCACACTCAGTGCACTAGACTAGGGTCTGACAAGTAAACCAAATAGCCAAACATGGAATCACTGATTAATACATCAATTTACAATAGGGAGCACTTGCACTGTGGCACTGGACAGCAGTGGCACAGTACCCAAAGCATGTAACACCAGCAAAAATACATGAGGCAACAGCAAAAATGGAAGGGAGACCCACACCAATGGTGCCAGGTCGAACACTGTTCTACGAAGATTGAGAAGTCGGTCCCCCCCTCTCTTTTGGGATTGTATTTGGGTGATACCATGAAATCTGATACCCATCATGCTTGTCACAGGATGTGAATCGTTAAAGTGCACAGCAAAAGGGTAGTCCGTGTTTTTACTTCGGACCGCCCTGATGTGTTCTTGAATTCTTTCTTTCAGGGGACGTAGTGTGCTACCTATGTAGATAAGCCCACAGACACAGATTATGCAGTAAACCACATATCTGGTATTACAGTTTATGAGTTCCCGTACATGGTGTTTAGTCAGTGTGTTATATTGAAAGTCAGTCAGTTTGCTTAGAGCATAGGGGCAGACATTGGACCGTGTGCATTTAAAAAAACCTCTTGGTTTCGTTGGTAACCATGTTAAACCTTACTCTAGACAGTGGTCTCAAACAGAAGTCTTCTTTTATATCTACGCTCCCACCAGACAATTTGGTTGATGTGTTCTATCAAGCCGTGACTAATGACTTACACAGATTAGAGGACGCCTCTGCACTTTACCCACAGTCTTCTAAATTCAATCTTACAAGAAGGGAACATCAGGCACTCAAAGTGCTTTCTAATAAACCAGATATAATCATAAAGGAAGCGGATAAAGCAGGAAATATAGTTCTTATGCGAAACATTGACTATATTCAGGAGATTGAGAGAACTTCTAGATGGACAGGCATACACCAAACTTACGACCAATCCACTTGGGGACATTACAAGACTTTTACGGGGAAAAATTGACAAGTCTGAGGGAACAGGGGCTCATTACAGACACTGAATTTAATTATCCATTTAACTCCAGTCCTAGAGCACTGTGCTTGTACATTTTACCCAAAATTCATAAGCCGAGTACTTTTCCGCAAGGAAGACCAATAATCTCTGGTAACAGTTCCCCAACTGAGCGCATATCCGAGTTTATTGATGTCTACCTACAGCCCGTAGTACACAACTTACCTTCCTACATCAGGGATACTGGGGATTTTAAACAAATTGGAAGATGTAGAGTGGTCCAATGAATTCTCCTTTGTAACACTTGATGTTAGGTCACTCTATGCATGCATACCATTGGAAAAGGGACTTCAGGCTTTGGGTGAAGTACTGTGTCAGAGAGATGCAACACTTTATGAACATACCCAAATGCTCCTAGACCTCACCCGTCTGATTTTAGAGAACAATGTGTTCCTACATCAAGACAATTGGTACAGACAAGCTGTAGAAGTCACCATGGGTTCAAAGTTCTCGCCATCATACGCAAATTTGTATATGGGGAATTTTGAACAGAAGCACCTGTGGAGAGCTGGCCCCCAGAAGTGACTGAATATATCATCTATTGGTCACAATACATTGACAATATCTTTATGATTTGGTCAGGTGATGAGGGATGCCTTGTGAAACTTGTAGAACGTCTCAATGACAATGCATACAACTTAAGTTTCACACATAAATCTAGTTCACTAGAAATTGATTTTCTTAATGTTCTCATTTATGTGAAGGACAATAAGATCATGTGTAGACTTTTCAGGAAAGAGACAGCATGCAGTTCTATCTTGCATGCACTCAGTGCACATCCTAGCTCCCAAATTAATGCCATCCCACTGGGTAAAATGACAGGAATAAGGAGAAATTGCAGTGATCATTCTGTGTTTTTCTCAGAGCTGAGGAGCTTAGAGGAACATTTTGTGCAAAGAGGCTAGCCGCAAAGAGTTTTGGACAAAGCCAAAACACAAATTCTCAACACCTCAAGAGAATCACTTCTGAACAACACACATAAGAAAAAGAAAAACAGACAAGATAGAGACACCAAACTGGACTTTGTCACTGGCTTTAACACTAAGAGCCATGAAATTCATAGGATTTTATATAGACACTGGCATCTACTTCATCTAGATAAGTCATTGGAAACACACATCACAAGAGAACCCAGGATGATGTATAGAAGAGGCACTACTTTACGTAACATCTTATGTCCCAGCTACCTCCCCCCGGTGAGACAAAATGCAACATGGTTACCAACAAAACCAATAGGCTTTTTCAAATGCACACGGTGCAATATCTGCCCCTATGCTTTAAACAAACTGACTGACTTTCAATATAAAACACTGACGAAACACCATGTACGGGAATTCATAAACTGTAATACCAAATATATGGTTTACTGCATAATCTGTGTCTGTGGGCTTATCACACTACGTCCCCTGAAAGAAAGAATTCAAGAACACATCAGGACGGTCCGAAGTAACAACATTTTCTACCCTTTTGCTGTGCACTTTAACAAATCATGCCCTGTGACAAGCATGATGGGTATCAGATTTCATGGTATCGCCCAAATACAATTCCAACAGAGAGGGGGGGACCGACTTCTCAATCTTCGTAGAACAGAAACCCAATGGATCATCAGATTGAGAGCGGTCGAACAGGGACTCAATTCTGATAGGGAATTACATGTCTTCTTATCAGAATAGTATGATAGCCCGTGTTTTGACAATCCATATTTGCCTGTGTCCTAATAACAGAAATAGGGCTATTCTGTAGAATGTAAAAACAGCTCTTATTTTATCACTCTTTGCAACTAGAAATGTTGGGAATACATTCCAAACTGCAACAATGTGTACCGATAAATATACCATTTGATGGGATTTAGGGACAGTGTATTTTAGAATTTTTCAACTTGCATAATGTACTGTATACATAGGGCCAGATGTAGGTTTCCAAATACCGGTCGGTAACGGCCCAAAATACCGATTTGCGGCCGTTACCGACCGGTATTTGGATACTGAGATGTAGGGCATCTTAAAACAAAGATTCGGTAATTTTACTGATTCGTTAATTTTACCGAATCGGTAATTTTACCGAATCGGTAATTTTACCGATTTGGTAAATTTACCGATTCAGTAAAATTACCGAATCTGTATTTTGAGATGTAGGTGGCACTGTAAACAGTGCCACAGGGCTGTAAGGATTCGTTATTTACCACCAACTATTAGTGGGTGGTAAATAACTAATACCTGTGTATATGCAAATCTGTGCATGAACACCTGTGCCATGTGGCACACATACATGCCCTTAGGGCATGTATGTGTGCCACATGGCACACAAGCCCTAATCAGGGGTATAACAGGGTGTCAAAGTGACACCCTGCCACCCTTGAATTTTTCTGTATTTACTGAATCGGTAATTACCGATTCGGTAATTGACATTCATTCCTATGGGCCTCCAGGATCATAGGAATGAATGGCAATTACCGAATCGGTAAATACCGATTCGGTAATTACTGAATCTTACCGATTCAGTAAAAAATACCGAATATTTACCTACATCAGATTTACCGATTCTAAAATACGGAATCGGTAAAATTCGGTATTTTAGAATCGGTTAAAATGATTTACCTACATCTAGCCCTAAATGTGTTCGGAAAATGTTTTTCCCATGTAATCAGATGCGGTTAATTTTAGCATTGTTTCTTCAAATTGTGGGCTTTTTATATGGTATGAACAATGTATTCAATTACAATACTCTATATACTTGGAAAATGCAAAACATTAGATTACGATATAGGGTATTGTTTGAGCCCCCGTAGGGGGAATATTGGGGTTGTGTTTTCATTGTAACTCATGCCACTCTCCTAATACGGGTGTTCTCGCTCCTTTTTATGACTTGTTTCTATTTCTAATCTGTAATTCTAAAAGAAGGTTTTTTCTTTTTCTTTTCTTTCATGACGTCTTTTCTTCTCTTTTCTCTTTGGCTTCACTGCCAGTTGGGTTTCCGACCTCTTAGTACCGTCAGGTTTTTCTACTTAATATCACCCGCTGGCTTACAGAAATAACCAGCTCATTATAAACAAAAAACATTAACTGAATTATGTTTACTACCAAACACACAGCTTTACGTAAATTAACAAGTGAATTGGGTGTTTGCTCTTTAGGCTAAGAGGAACACAATTCTAATATCGCCGCTTTTACTATTGGAAGGAAGCAAGTCCGTCATTGGTTTTTACTTTCTCTTGGGACGCCGACTCGCAAACACTTCCGGGTTATTTCTGTATTCAAATATCACCGCGACGTGAGTAGCATTTGTTTCGGTGAAATCAGACGGGTGTAGGCGGCCGGAGCCGCCATGGACATTTGTACAGGTTAGTGTGGGAGGGCGCTTTTTGCCAGCAACGTTCTCAGCAATAGCAAGTCGCTTGTTAAATCCTAAAGATTACCGCCTGATGTCTGGAGATGTCTTTAAACTGTTACTGCTGGTATTTACTTACTATGCATGTGTCTCTTGACACCTACACCTTGTTACATTGTACGAGTATGTTAAAGGATATCGGGTACCGATATGGACTTAGGGACCGTTTTGGGTGTCTTTGCAAAAGGCTAGCCAAATGCCCTCCCTAATCACTTACAGTACATTTACATTAATTATTTGCCATCTACTTTCTCCTATATCGTGTATATATGTACTATCCTCATTGCTTACATTCTGACAACAAAGTGGGTGATACATTGAGGGTAAAATAGGTTTGTTTGCGATATACACTTTTTGTGCCAGTCACTTTAACTACTTCTCCCACACTTTGTCCTTACAACATGTTATGAGGTATTGTTAGCATTAGATGAGCTACAATTTTTTACTGTGACCTCTCGTAAAGAGAGAATATTCTCCATATATGCATATAGGATTACATTACTTGAATTTCTATTTATATATACATTTTCTTTTTGACTATTCTCTAATGTCTGTGTGGGCTCCGCACTGTCTAATATGTATTCTTACGTATTAACCTAATGTGTGTATCCTTTTGGTATATAGGGTCTTATCACAGTACCCTGAATACTGCAGTTCATTTGTCCACTGAATAAGACGAAAACTCCATTCACTAAATGTAAGGTCCTTCTTCAAGATTTCCTGCACATGGTCTAGTTCTAGTCTATTGGTCACTTGTTCAAAGCGTTAACAAATATTTTTAATTCTCCCAAACTCTAGGATCGTATCTATGGTATTCTAATAAACTGGACTTTTGAATGTCTGACGATATTCACAATACAAACTCCATTTGTATTATATGTAAGTGCCTTTTGTCATTAGCGTGACAGTAGACTTAGACAGCAATATGAATTTATTTTCTACCACACAGTAAGGGTAAACCCTGTGTTTGAATAGTAAAAATTGTTGTATCCCTTGTCACTTTAGGATTTCTTCTATTAGCAATCTTTTGAAGCAATCACTATTTGGATTCTATTTTTATTCATACTGGATTTAATCATCAGACAAGGAGACAAATATTGACTGTGGTTTATTTAAGTTTCAGTCTAAAGGCTACTAGTTTTAGACCATTGTGGTGAAATTTCAGAATTCATTGATTGTAAATCTTCTATAATCAATAGACATTTTCAGCGCATGAAATACATGTGAAACCGAGCTTCGGTGCCCAGGCCACAATAAGAGGGAAGGGGTCCAGAAGCAGTTATTACAAGTGAGCTCCTTTCAGATATGAACACAACCTAAGATTTGAAAATTAAGGTTTCTTTTCATGTGCAAACCATACTAACAGTCAGACTATACCGTCTTATATTTACAGTCTGCCTCTACAAAGTTTTGAGTGAGGACCAAGGATTTTTACGTATTTCGGGATTTCAGAGCCAGGGACACGTTTTTTGATGGGCTCGCTGTCAACACGACCGAAGGTTATTAGTCCTCATTCTTATCTTAGAACCCTCTCTGGATACACACCTGGCTTGGGTTTTTCTTTGCTTTCTTCTCTCACGTGTTTTTACTATGTAGAGATCAACTGTTCGAGGCATGTGGGCTGCTGAATTCATATCTGTGCATAGATCGCCGCCTAGTGTTGGGTCCGGATGATTGCACATTGTTGTCCTGGAAGAGTCTTCGAAGTATCACGAGATAGGTGGCTCCTCCCCTGGACTACAGTGCGCATGGGCATCGCCTCCATCCCCAGATTGTTTTTTTCCGCCATTGGGTTCGGATGTGTTTCGGTTCCCTCTGTCGGAACCGATAGTTGTTCAACTTTTCTACTCGAGACCAAAAGGTCTTTAGGCTGAGCGTCGGTATAGTTGCGTTCGGGTTTCTCGTCTGACTCTCAGCTCCGAACTCTTGCTACCCTTCCGCGTGCTCTCGGCGCGGACGGGCCTACACTACACTTCTGCTATGGAGCGGACTCCGTTCAAGAAGTGCCCGGTGTGTAACTTCAAGTATTCACACCTCGACGTGCACCCTGTGTGCAATACATGCTTGTCACCGGACCATGACGAGAACAGCTGCATGGCGTGTTCGAAATTCCGGTGCAAGAAGACTCTAAAGATTCGTCGGGCCGCTAGGCTCCAGGCCAAGTTCTCGGCTACCACGGCGCCCCCACCAGACGACATATTCGAAGAATCTGTTGGAGACGACGACGACGTACAAGTTTCGGACTCTAGTCCCGCGTCCGAAGGGGATGCCTACGATGCGGGTGATGAGGACTTTGACGAAGTCGCCGACGAGGTAGGGGACGACGATCGGGCTATTGCCACCGTAGGGGATAGCTCGGAGGAGGAGCATCCCCAACCAGACTCGGGGGTCAATCCCCTTCACACGGCCCAGGTCGAGGGATCGCCTTCGGGCCTTACCCAAGACCTCGCTATGAGTCCTACGTCCCCGCCTCCGGGCCCGGTCACGGACATTTATGAGGCGCCACTACCGTTGAAGAAAACGAAAGTGAACCCATCGGGTCACGCTCCCTCGGTTTCGAAACCGAAAGTGAAAGCGTTGGGGCAGAAGGTTCTGGAGGCGTGAACTTCCAAAAAATTCAAGATGGCCGACTTGAAGAGCCACGCCAAAATGGCTGACCCGAAGCCCTCGGGGTCGACGCCGAAGGCGAAGTCGACCGACGCGGCTGCGTCGGCGCCTAAGATGGTCGGGGTCGAGGACCCGAAGACGGCTCAGAAGAAGCGTCAGGGCGACGATGCGACCCGGGCTCAGCCCGCGCCGGACCTTGGGGACAAGGCGCGTATGGTGTCGGCCCCGAAGAAGGTGCCTGTCATCGACCAGACTCCCGGATCGGGGAGATCGCTCGAGCCGGTCAAGCCCTCTCCTGCGTTAACGAAGAAGGTGTCGGAATCCCTGCAGCGGATACGGAACGACGATGGGGTTCCCGATCCGGACACCGTGGCGCCTAAGCACACGCCGAAGCCTGCGAAGGCGCAAACGCCTATCCGCTTTACCCTGCCGCCAAAGTCGACGCCGAAGGCTTTCGCGCCGAAACATGGCGGGCCCTCAAAGGAGGTATTGACACCGAAAGCAGCCTTGGTGGTGTCAAAGCTTCGGCTCCAGCCTCTTGCTGAAGAGGAGCGTCGAGAGGTCATCATCGACGCCAATACTGGGAAATTGTCTCTCCTCAAGAGGAAAATCACCACCGAGCCGGTGTTGGAACATTTTCGGATCCCTCTCAAAAATAAGAGGGACTCTGCGGAGACTTCGGCCCCGATGGACCCTGTGTCGCCACAAGCCCTAGGACACTCGCCAACGCGCTCCGCCGCAGGCGATGCTGACGAGGAGGACGCCGAGTACAACTATCCGGCGTACTCGGATCCGGAGGAAGTGCACGAACCTTGGTCGGCCGGAGGCGACCCGGAGGACCCGCAGTCGGGCCATGACACGCAACTTTTTGCGGCCAAGACATCACCGACGGAGGACTCGGCGGCCTTCAACGCTCTGATCGAGAGAGCGGCGGCTAACCACGATGTCGAGCTGCACTCGGACCCTGTGGATGTAGACTTTTTATTTGACACGTTCTCAGTGGCTGAAAAGTCGGTCAAAACACTGCCAATGCTTAAGGGGGTGCTCAAACACGCAACGGAGGTCTTCAAGGAGCCCACCAGGGCGCGTGTCGTCAACCCTCGCATTGACAAAAAATATAAGGCAGCGCCCTCGGATCCTACATACATCAAGGGACACTTGCCACTGGACTCCTTGGTTGTATCCAACGCTCGGAAGAGGGCGAACTCGCAGACCACTGGTGACGCTCCTCCCCCAGACAAAGAGTCCAAGATATTTGAGGCCTCAGGGAAACGGATCGCTGCACAGGCAGCTAATATTTGGAGGATCTCCAACACACAGGCCCTGCTTGCACGCTACGATAGGGCGCACTATGACACCTTAGAATCACTACTGCAACACTTGCCTGACCAGTACAAGGAGGCAGGGGAAATGCTGATTCAGGAAGGAAAGCTCATCACAAACGCATCCATAAAATGTGCGCTAGATGTGGCCGATACAGCCTCCAGGGCAATCAACACCAGTGTGTTGCTTAGACGGCATGCTTGGCTTCGAATTTCAGGGTTCAAGCCTGATATTCAGACAACAATACTGAACCAAACAGTTAATCCTGACCACCTGTTTGGCCCTGAGGTGGATGCGACGCTGGAAAAAATGAAAAAAGATACAGACACTGCCAAGTCTATGGGGGCCCTCCAGTCCCAACAGTTTCGGAGTGGTTCCTTTCGCCGCTCCAATTCCAGAGGCACCTCAAGGGGTCAGGCATCGCAGTCCACACAATATTACAAAAGTAACACCCAAACCTCATACAACAACAAGGGTAGAGGTGGCTACAGAGGCAATAACGTCAAAGGCAGGGGACGTGGGAACAACAGCTCCAGATCCACCACCGCCAACAAGCAGTGACATCTTGTCACTGCCCCCCGACCATACAACACCGGTCGGGGGGAGACTCCAGCAGTTCCTGCCCGCGTGGAAATCCATCACCACGGACAGGTGGGTCAAGTCTCTTATCCAGTACGGTTACTGTCTGGAACTTACTTCCATTCCACCAAACATACCCCCAAGGAGCCGTCCTATGTCCGGCGAGCACTTGACCTTGTTGTAGCAGGAAGTTCTAGTCATGCTGCAAAAAGGGGCAATAGAGCTCGTTCCATTGCAGGAAAGGGGAACAGGGGTTTACTCCCTGTATTTCCTAATCCCCAAAAAGGACGGATCCCTCAGACCCATCCTGGACCTCAGGCCCCTCAACTGGTACATTCTCTCGGAGCACTTCCATATGCTCACGTTACAGCAAGTACTCCCGCTGCTTCAGCAGGGGGACTTCCTGGCTACGCTGGATCTGAAAGATGCCTATTTTCATATCCCCCTGCATCCTTCCCACAGGAAGTATCTCAGATTCACGCTTCAAGACCAGCATTACCAGTTCAGGGTTCTGCCGTTCGGGGTCACCACAGCGCCGAGGGTATTTACGAAGTGCCTAGCGACTGTGGCGGCGCATCTCCGTCGCCAGAACGTCCACGTCTACCCCTACCTGGACGACTGGCTCATTCAAGCAAAGACAGAACAACAGTGCGTTGTTAAATTCAGTAAAATAAAGATGATGGGTCCTTGTTGTAATGCTCATGTAGTATATTTATTCTTGAGATGAGATAGTCAGGTACAGCATTCAAGTAGGAATGTAATATGGTAAGAAACCCCACCGGGAGCAGATAACTTCCTGCTCAGCCTCCAGGTAACTGATAAATCCCTTGAACAGCAACAGGTAGAATCCTGGATGACATCACAGAGACATGACCTAGACAAGCAGACACTAACACTAAGGAGGGACAAAGAGAGAGGAAGAGCAGGATATAACACACCTCCCTCCTTTAATTGAAAAAATGAATAAGATGAAACTAAAGAAGGCAGAAGCAGAAAGGCAGAAGAAAGAAAGAACATAAATGCACCAGAAATAAACACCCTCTTCAACATGATGGAAATAAGAGTATCAAAGGGGAGCAGGTACAAAGGTTGTACAAGCACCGTAAGCTAACAAAAGAATGTAAGCTTAAATGAAATGAAAACTGAACATCTCAATACAAATGAGCAAAGGTACAGTATGGCTCAGTACCGTGGATAGAAAATGAAATATCAACTCCTCAAATTCGAATATTTTCTATTCCTCTAAAATAAAGCACAATAAAAATGAGCCCAACTCCTCAAAGTAAATACATGAACTCCTCTAAACATAGAGCACAGTAAAAGTGGTTCATGACAAAACGGCTCTTCACAGAAAATGCACAACTTCTCTATCAATAGAATAAAACTGAGCCCATGCAGCTCCTCACAGTAAGTAATAGAAAATCAGCAATAAAACTGAGCCCATGCAGCTCCTCACAGTAAGTAACAGAAAATCAGCAATAAAACTGAGCCCATGCAGCTCCTCACAGTAAATAGATGAACTCCTCTAACCATAGAGCACTATAAGTGGTTCATCTGAAATGACAATAAAATTGAGCCCCTATGGCTTCTAATAGCAAGCACATGAACACCTCTAACAATAGAGCACTATAAAGTGGTTCATAACAGAAATAAACATCAATATTGAGCATCACTCTAGCTCATCATCACTAAGAATGAAAACAAACAGGAGTACCTCAACATGGTTGAGCACATAAATGACCCCAATAAGCATAACGCCTACAAATCATCACCAAAATGAAAGCAAATGAGCACCTCAACAAAGGTTGAGCACAAACGTGGCTCCAGTAAAGTAGGCAATAATAGAATAAATTATTTCAAAATGTATCACTTGCAAATCCACACAGAAAAGAACATGTAACAGCATACATACATAACCTAGAAACAGAGTTCTAAGTATTGAGCATATAAATAGATATTTAGCACACCACAGTACTTAGAAGAAATGCACTCAAGGGTAAATTACAGCGCAAACTACACATTGCATAAATTAGGAAATATGCAAAATTGTTCACAACATCTTAAACATAACAAATCAAAATAATAAAAGTAGCCACCGTTGTCATTTGAATGAAGGAAGACACAAACAGCTCTGTAGAAATGTCCATGGGAAAATGTAAAGAAAATCAAACAGTACCTTGTTGGAGAACCCAATTTTTTTTTCAAGGGAAATAAATAAATCATGAAACAGCAAACACCGGTGAGCGATCTCTCACCCGGATTACAGATCCAAACGTAGTGTAATGTCAGAAATTAATGATGTGCAGATCAAGTTCCAATTCTCTAAGTCAGGCATGTAGACAGACTCCTAAATGGTGTAGAGCCAAGCGCTGGCATGTGAATTCCAGCACAGTTTGCAGAGTATGCTCAGGACGTGATTGGCAGAAATAGGCATCAGGTCTCAGCGTAGGCCACACGGCAAGCCAAATAACAAAGTAGAATAGCCGTCTCTTCACTCAAACTGCTAGTGCACAACCTCCAAGGTACCGAAACATGGAGTTCACACAGATTGATGCAGGCAGACTTTAATTTTAATTGCAGGTTGTAACGGTCCCAGTTAGTAGCGCTTTTGTAAACAGGAGACCTTTAAACAGCAGGTTGGCACAAGTTGCGCAGGCAATAAACTGAAGTCACAAAGTGAGCTGACAATCTTTTAAACAGCAGATTTCAGAAATTCTACAGGCACACTTTCATTTAAACAGGAGTTTTCAGAAGTAGCACAGGCACACCTAGGACAGACAGCAGCAGCCACGTTACTCACGTAAAATGCTGACTCACTAGATGAAAACAGGGAGTCCTTTAAGTTTGCTCTAGTGCCAGATGATTTAGTAGTAGTATTACTTCAGCAAAGGTTATTCCAATGCTCTGGGTTGAGACTGTCCGTTGGAACCAGACACCGGTGGGGCACCCAGACGCAGGAAAGTAATTTTAAACGTTTCTCTTCTTGTCTTTGGTTGCAATGATGATCTCTTCAAATTCACTGAAGTTCCTTTTCTTTTAAATGGGTCCTTTTTTACCTCGTCGCCAGTGTTAAATTCAGTAAAATAAAGATGATGGGTCCTTGTTGTAATGCTCATGTAGTATATTTATTCTTGAGATGAGATAGTCAGGTACAGCATTCAAGTAGGAATGTAATATGGTAAGAAACCCCACCGGGAGCAGATAACTTCCTGCTCAGCCTCCAGGTAACTGATAAATCCCTTGAACAGCAACAGGTAGAATCCTGGATGACATCACAGAGACATGACCTAGACAAGCAGACACTAACACTAAGGAGGGACAAAGAGAGAGGAAGAGCAGGATATAACATGCGTCGATCATGTGTCACGCACCATTCATCTCCTGCACGATCTGGGATTCTCTCTGAACTACCCAAAGTCCCATCTCCAGCCCGCCCACGTGCGACAGTATCTGGGCGCGACAATAAACACTCTGGCAGCCACTGCGCAGCCAAATTCAGTGAGAATCGCCAGTATCCAGGCGCTGATCCAACGATTCACACCCCAACACTCGCTTCCAGCGAAGGTGTTCATGCAGTTGATAGGCATGATGGCCTCCTGCATCTCCATTGTCCCGCACGCGAGACTACATATGCGTCCGCTTCAGGAGTGCCTAGCACGTCAGTGGACTCAGGCTCATGGGCAACTGACAGACCTAGTGTTGGTGAGCGGTCGGGCATACAACTCTCTGCATTGGTGGAATCCACACAACCTTTGCAAGGGCCGACCATTCCAAGAGCCTGTGCCACAGATTGTCCTGACAACGGACGCCTCTCTCCAGGGATGGGGAGCGCATGTACTCCATTACACAGTGCAGGGACTATGGACACTACAGCAAAGGAAGATGCACATCAATGTGTTGGAACTGATGGCGATCTTCATGGCCTTAAAGGCGTTCAAAGTACATCTGTGCAACAAAGTCGTGTTGATCCGGACGGACAACATGACAGCCATGTCCTACATTCAAAAGCAGGGGGGCACCCACTCTCCGCAGCTGTCTCATCTGGCTCAGAGCATGTGGAAGTGGGCCATTCAGAGGAACATCTTCCTCATGGCAGAGCATCTCCCGGGCAAGGACAACCAGATGGCGGACCTGCTCAGCAGGCACAGCCACCAAATGCACGAGTGGGAGATACATCCATCAGTACTCCAACCGTACTTCCAAAGGTGGGGTCATCCAGAGATAGACCTGTTCGCCACAAAGGAGAACGCAAAATGCCAAAGCTTCGCCGCCAGGTTCCCACACCCGCAATCACAGGGCAATGCGATGTGGATGACCTGGTCAGGCAGATTTGCGTACGCTTTTCCCCCAGCACCTCTGATACCGCTGGTGGCACGCAAGCTCCGGCAGCACTCGATGACTCTCATCCTGGTTGCTCCAACGTGGGCTCGCCAACCTTGGTACACCACGTTTCTGGAACTCTCCGTGGTACCGCATCAAAGGCTTCATCTCACTCCCAGCCTTCTGACGCAGAGCCATGGCGACATTCAGCACCCAGATCCGCAACAGCTCAACCTGGCGATCTGGCTCCTGAAGTCCTAGAGTTTGGCTACCTCAATCTGCCTCCCGATTGCATGGACATCATTCGGGAGGCAAGGAAGCCCACTACTAGAGCTTGTTATGCGGCTAAATGGAAGAGGTTTGTCATTTACTGTGTTAACCACGATATTGACCCGCTAGATGCTTCCATTCAAAACATCATTTGTTACCTGTTCCACCTGTATCGATGCAATTTGGCGTACTCTTCCATCCGCATTCACCTGTCTGCTATGGCAGCATACCTCCAGAATAGGCAACACCTGTCACTTTTTAAGGTCCCTGCTATCAAGGCTTTTCTGGAAGGACTCAAGAGAGTCCAAGTGGAAAACGCAACAAGAATCTGTGCCCAAGCAGATTGTGCCACTGCAGTGAAGACCTGTGCCTAAGTAGACCGTGCCGCTGCATCAAAGGATTATACCTGAGCTGACAGTGCTGCTCCATTGAGAAACTGCCTAAGACAAGATGTGCAGCATCAGAGACTGTACCTGTAGCCTGTTCTTGTGAAGACTTTGAATGCTTACTGTTGCTACCACTTAGAGTGAAGTGCTAAAGGGGGTTGTGCTTGATCTAGTTTTGCAGATACTTATTAGGATGTGCTATAGGGCATCAGATGGAAACAATGATAGCTTAGGCTTGGTAACCCCTGCTTGGTTTGTGGTGCCTGAGCTCAGTCTGACACCAAGTATTCTTCATCTCTGAATGACTTATGAGGCAGAGAGGAACATTTTCTTGCCTATCCTGTACAGCTTACCGGGGAAGCCATTATCCCCCAGCTCTTTACTGCAAGGCAATTCTTTGACGACCTGAATTGCATAGGTAGTGATTTTGCAATAGTCTGTTATCATTGAAGAGTTTAGGCAGGGAGGCAATTTAAGTAGTCCTCTTTCAATATTAAGATGTCTCCTTAGATACATAGCTAGAGGTTGATAATAAAGGTTGCAAAAGCTTTAGTTGTTAAAGGGGGTAAGAACAAATAATACCTTTGTCGTTGTATATAGTTGAAATGGCAAAGTGTTTTTCTCTTAACTTTAATTAAGCTATGTGAAGGTGTCCAGCCTTCTCCTGCTGCTCATAATGGTAATTTTGTAGTCTAGACACGGCAGTTCTGCTTGAGAAGTTAAAACTGAGTAAAACTCAAATTCTTCAATTCAAGATCCTGAAACAGGATCAAAGTAGAGAATCTGTGATGACACCTAGTTAGACTTTTGATTGCTTGTTCAGGTACCTATATTTGCACCTATTTACCCTTCTCATGAGTGCCAGGTCACACATTATTATTCCTCTCAGGGCTACATTCCCTGGCACCCATCCTGTCTGGGCAGAAAGAGTCTAAGAACCTGACATAGTTTGGCAGAAGTGTTACTCCGTCACAGATGTTGTGAATATCCCATCCACCTTAATGCAAATGCCACAGGATATAATGCATTTGTAATAGGATAGACAGGATATTCGTCATGTTTGTGAGGGAGTAGCCCATCCGCAAAACTCTGAATTAGGCAGTCAATCCTAATTTTGCTCTAAGAAGCTAAAGATATACGCAGTGAGACAGTTCTTTCCTGCCAATAGCCTACATTAAGAAGTGTTCATCCTTCATTTCTTGTTTTGCAACAGTGATAAAAAGCCTATGTTAATTTCAGGTGGAACTTGGAAGTGGTTAGGAACTCCTCTTTCTAAGATAAAACATAATAGATGTCAGAAAGTAGCGAGCCAGAAACAAGGAATGAGCAAATCCTGGAACAAGACAAGTGAACATAAGAAACAAATGTGAGTTATTTTCCCTTTGGTTGAATTGATTGTCCGGTAGGTTATGATATTCCTTATTGTCCCCTAGCACGGCTCTTTCATTGCATAGGATTTCTTCAGAGGTCCAGATCTATCCTGGAACGAGTCTAAGACTAGGTTCCAGTCTCCACATGCGATGATCAATGACAACCCAAATTCAATAAACAGTGTAGAAAGTGGTGAAAGGAGGCTAGCCATGGCTAAATGGCTATGGGTAATGACTTATCCGATGTAATCCTGATTTTGCAGATGCTGATGGGTATACGTGGATTCCCTGAATGAGCTTTGTGACAGAGGATTTGATACCTAAACAGCTTTGGACTTTCTTCTTTTTTAGGTCTCGCCTTTACCATTCCGCAGGAATGGGAAATGGGGAGAATTCAAGTCGGCTATTTTCTCTTCAAACCAAAGGGCTTTCAGCCCCGCGGTTTTCATGAAGTTCACGTGAACATGCACGCGCATCGCATGCAAGCCCAGCCTCTCCCGCCCCCATCCGGCATCAGGCTTCTCCTCCCCTAGCAGCACTCCTCCCACACCAGCAACTCCCCCCTCCCACACCAGCACCTCCCCTCTCTCTCCCCGCAAACACAGCCTTGCCCTTTCCCACACCAGCACCTCCCCCTCCCACACCAGCACCTCCCCTCTCTCTCCACGCAATCACAGCCTTTCCCTAGCAGCACTCCTCCCACACCAGCACCTCCCCCCTCCCACACCAGCACCTCCCCTCTCTCTCCACGCAATCACAGCCTTTCCCTAGCAGCACTCCTCCCCCCTCCCACACCAGCACCTCCCCTCTCTCTCCACGCAATCACAGCCTTGCCGTCTGGTTCTTTTATTCCTCTTCTTTCATTCAGCCATGATCTCACTCCTCCTACAACACCCCGCCTATCCATGCTGCTCTCCTCCACCCCCACTTATTTTACTTCTCACCCCCAGGAGCCTTGCTCTTCTTCCTCTTCTTCTTCTTGCCAGGCTCTTCTGACGTATCTGCCTCATCCTTGTCCTCTAGTTCCAACTCTCCATTGAGGTGCGGAGGTTCTTCAAGCAGCGATTGATGCTGTTTCACTGCCGCCATGTTCAAGAGAGAGAGCCTAGGTCTGACCGGAACACTGTGGATCCTAAAACAACTCTGATTCAGGGGACCCGGATTTCCGCTCTAACATCACTCTATGATTCAGCCATCACCAGTCAAAGGGGATGCCGGGACAGCTGCACACAACATTACGGAGCGCTCATCTGTAAACATAGAAAACGGACTTCACCACTTTTTTTCCACCGAGGGCTCCTTATAGAAACACGTTAAAAATACCCAATTAAAAACAAATGACATCATATTTTTAACTGCAGCTCGTGAGAACCCATTTCAAAATGAGCTTTAAGTTTTCACGAGCAGCTGAGCTATACTATTTTCGATATGACAATCACATTGGAATATAGAGGCAAAATAGCTCAGATCGTAATAACCATGCACGTATTGTGACGCTTTTAGCTAGTTAGGAATACATTTTCACAAACACTTGTTTTAAGGGGCGTTTAGAGCCAACGAAATAGTTACAGTATATTGTTGTTGTTCTTTCTAGCTACGCCTCCACACTCACCAACCGACCCCCACTGCGCCTTGGATCCCAGCTGCGAAACTTTTTATGGCGTTCAGCCGCTGGCTGCATGATTTCTTCAGTCTAAGTGGAGTCACTTCAGATTGCAGTACGGATTATCAAACCATGTACTCATTTATTTTAATTATATATTTACTTAGACACTTAAGGTAAACAAATATGCCTGGGCGTCAGGAGCTTCGAAAACGGCAAACTGAAATCGAATTTTAGAACCAAAAGCTCAATTTAGCACTCTAATCTTACTTTTACGAGCAAAATGTTTCCACTTCAACACTTTATCTAAAGTCCTGGTCATCAGATTCATTGCCCGCTCCCATCACTAGATATTTTAAGCCACTTGGGCTCTATGCCATACTAATTGTTTGCAAGACATGAACACACTCGTATATCGAGTTCACCATTCCTCCACGCTCACTCCCAGCCCCCCTTTGCGTATTCACCCCGGCCGGCTGTGCATGCCTACTGGCTTTGTCACCATTCCTCCACGCTCACTCCCGCAACCCCCCCTTGCGCGTTTACCCCGACCGGCCGTGCATGCCTACTGGCTTTGTCACCATTCCTCCACGCTCACTCCCGCCCCCCCTTGCGCGTTCACCCCGACCGGCCGTGCATGCCTACTGGCTTTGTCACCATTCCTCCACGCTCACTCCCGCAACCCCCCCTTGCGCGTTTACCCCGACCGGCCGTGCATGCCTACTGGCTTTGTCACCATTCCTCCACGCTCACTCCCGCCCCCCCTTGCGCGTTCACCCCGACCGGCCGTGCATGCCTACTGGCTTTGTCACCATTCCTCCACGCTCCCACCCCCCCCACCCCCCTTGTGCGTTCACCCCGACCGGCCGTGCATGCCTATTGGCTTTGTCACCATTCCTCTATGCTCACTCCCACCCCTCCCTTGCGCGTTCACCCCGACCGGCCGTGCATGCCTACTGGCTTTGTCACCATTCCTCCACGCTCACTCCCGCAACCCCCCCTTAAGTGTTTACCCCGACCGGCCATGCATGCCTACTGGCTTTGTCACCATTCCTCCTCCCCCTCCAGCTTCCCCCAGGCCGTAGCAGCACTCCTCCTTAGAACAGTCCTAGCATATCACCGGCATATGAGGCAGGCTTGGCGCCAGACGGTTAAACTGAGCATCGGATAATGAGGTGCCCTTTGCAGCCATTCTGCTGCTATCAAGCACCCATCCTGCCCTTGTTAGTCGCCATTTCCGCGATGACAAAGGCCGGTGTGGGCTGTGCCTGTCCAGAACATTCTTGTGTTGCACCCCTTGCCGTTAAAAATTTAAACCGGGTTCGCATTACAAAGCCAAAGAACTCGCCTCACAACTTTTAAAGGTCAAGAATAAACTAACTAGCTTTCAGCCTACCTTCAGGGCCAATGTTAACTTCGAGATAATAAGAAGGCAAATAGTATTTTAAACGCATAAGCTAAACAAATGCATATTTTTGTCCGATGTTTACATACGAAACTGTTTTCAAAGTGGATTTTTTGTGTCGCTTGCTTTAAACGTGTCACAAAAAATTGCAAGACCTGTAGCAACAAGTTGGCTTTAGGAGAACTACTACTTATATATAATATGTCGACGCCATGTTGTTTTAGTGAATCAAGAGATTCTAGTCGCCGCACCTCTTATGACATTTTTGCCAACTTTGTATGTACCAGCAAGTTGGCTAGCAATAGGCCCTTAATGCATTTGAGCTTTGTGAAACTTTGTGAAACTTTGTGAAAGGTTGATATTGCTATATGTTCTTTTGTATTCCCTTGTTTTCTAATCACGGGGTCGCCTCAGGTTGCAGAGAGTGCTTAAGCCTAATCACACATCTTCATACAAAGGGGTTCCAAGTTCTGAATGAATAATTTTTTTGTTTGAACTCCCATGTCAGTGAAATGCTCCCTTGCGAAAGCATACTATTATAGCCTTGCAGCCTCACGCTCACTCCCGCAACCCCCCCTTAAGTGTTTACCCCGACCGGCCATGCATGCCTACTGGCTTTGTCACCATTCCTAATCCCCCTCCCCAGCCAGCTTCCCCCAGGCCGTAGCAGCACTCCTCCTTAGAACAGTCCTAGCATATCACCGGCATGTGAGGCAGGCTTGGCGCCAGCCGGTTAAACTGAGCATCGGATAATGAGGTGCCCTTTGCAGCCATTCTGCTGCTATCAAGCACCCATCCTGCCCTTGTTTGTCGCCATTTCCGCGATGACAAAGGCCGGTGTGGGCTGTGCCTGTCCAGAACATTCTTGTGTTGCACCCCTTGCCGTTAAAAATTTAAACCGGGTTCGCATTACAAAGCCAAAGAACTCGCCTCACAACTTTTAAAGGTCAAGAATAAACTAACTAGCTTTCAGCCTACCTTCAGGGCCAATGTTAACTTCGAGATAATAAGAAGGCAAATAGTATTTTAAACACATAAGCTAAACAAATGCATATTTTTGTCCGATGTTTACATACGAAACTGTTTTCAAAGTGGATTTTTTGTGTAGCTTGGTTTAAACGTGTCACAAAAAATTGCCAGACCTGTAGCAACAAGTTGGCTTTAGGAGAACTACTACTTATATATAATATGTCGACGCCATGTTGTTTTAGTGAATCAAGAGATTCTAGTCGCCGCACCTCTTATGAATTTTTTGCCAACTTTGTATGTACCAGCAAGTTGGCTAGCAATAGGCCCTTAATGCATTTGAGCTTTGTGATAGTTTGTGAAAGGTTGATATCGCTATATGTTCTTTTGTATTCCCTTGTTTTCTAATCACGGGGTCGCCTCAAGTTGCAGAGAGTGCTTAAGCCTAATCACACATCTTCATACAAAGGGGTTCCAAGTTCTGAATGAATAATTTTTTTGTTTGAACTCCCATGTCAGTGAAATGCTCCCTTGCGAAAGCATACTATTATAGCCTTGCAGCCTGCTGCCAAGTGTATCGGTTATTAAAGGGCCTTCTGAATTCGCCTTTCTTCAGTTTGCATGCTTTCTAGAAAATCACACAGATCACACAGCCGCACCTACACTCACACTCACACACACTCACCCTCACACACCCTCAGCCACATAACACCTCACACACACACACCGTCACCATAACACCCTTTACATCATACAAAGGCACACGCACACACCTTCATCCTCACAACACCACACACCATCGGAATACACACACCCTCCCCCTCGCACCACCTCACACACACTCAGCCTCACACACAATTACACTCAAAGACCCTTACACACCCTCAATAACATTCTCAAAAATCACACAACTAACACACTCACACACCCTATCAGCATCACACATCATATCACAATCAATCACCCTTTTCAAACTCACTCACACTCTCTCACATTACACAAATGTCACAAAAAGACGTTAATATTTCACTTCTGTTCTTTTATTTTCCTCACAATAAAATACACTGAACATAATCTTCACAAAAGGTATTTACAACACTTTAAGCTATTGCCATTATAAATTACAATAACTTTTAAGTATTAATTATTTAAAAAATTTCATAACCATTGTTATTTGTAATATCAATACATCTAAGTCACGTAAATACAAAACATTTGCATTACAAATACTATGAGTGTCACATTTGCAAAAGTTAAAAGTATTGGCATTGTAAATGACAAAACTATTAATTTCGCGATTTTCAAAACCATCACATTAATATAAAATGTGTCATTTACAAAACCAATAGCTCCAACTTTCCTACTGCGAGACCTATTGGCAACGCCAGTGCTTGTCTTTGTTTGGGGTGGAATACCCCTACGACTTCCTCAGGGCTAAAACTAATACAAATACCAGTGTTGTAATTGGGTATTATAAAACATGGTACAGCTTGGAGTTACAATGTATGCTTGTACTACAATTAGAGTGCTTGAAGTAATCTCCAACTCCAGGTGTATAATGTTGATCATCTGTGACGTGGAAACCCATGCCAAAAATCATGTCATGTTTATACTGACTTATACCAAATAAATCATTATGCTCGTTAAATACAAAGATCATGTGCATACATAAATTCAACCATATATCCAGTATAGAGCGCGTGAGTAATGTAAAGCCTGGTGTGGCAAAGGATTTGACACATATTCATATATCATATCCTGGTGAACATCACTAATTCCCTCATTTTAAAGTGATCATTATCTTAACCATATCTTGTGTAGATGAAAAAATAGAATAAAAGCCCTCCATAAATTAAATCACCCAGGAGACCTTTTGTCTTAAAGTGGTCCTGTGTTTAGACCTATGTGCATGAGGGGAAATTATGGTATCAGAGACTGGTATCAGAGTGGGGCCTCTCGATCATGAATAGCAATATGTTGGGATGATGTCTAATAATAGCTTACCTCCGAAATGGTGCAGTATAGAAGGTCAGTAAGTGAGACTTCATAAAATATAAACAATCGACGTAAAGTAGTCGAAGGATCAATATTGGGCACTGACAGAGAAAATTCCTCTCTGTGTACAAAGTAAGAATATATAAATATAGGGAGCCTCAACTGAGCAATAGTAATGCATGTGTGGTCAACGAGGGGCTTACCGAGTGTAATGTTCAAATATCCAAAAAGTACATTGTAGTCAACGGCGGGTATTTTGCTGTCAAGCTAGTAGCGTCCAAAGTGAAGGAACCCTGTAAAATAAAGAAAATAAATATCCTCCATGAGTATCCTAATGAGAATAACCAACACTGTAGGTGAAGTGAAAATACCACCCATGAGTATCCTACTGAGACAAAGTAGACTACTGTATTGGTCCCACAATCTCATCCGGTAATCAAAATAGTTGCCCAGAAACTGAGGCGGAATAAATGTCCTGAGTTAATGGGACATTTAGTGGTAGTGACTTCAAAACCTACCTGTATCTAAAAACGAGGCCACGTCAGGCATTTGCACTCTAGCGAAATTTCCTCGTTTGTGTTTAAAAATCAGTCTTGAACACGTTCCTCATAGGAATAGTCCAACCTGAACTACCAGGCCAGGTCCTCTCTGGACCAAAAACAAGCATCCTGGGACCGGTTTCGGAGTATTACTCCTCTTCAGCTTGGCTAGCTTGAATCCAGTGGCACAGCGAGCAAGGGACCACGTCTGGGCATGCCCTCGGCCACTCAGGGCGAACATGGCAAACACAACAAGATGGTGAATGGAGTGCTGAGAATTTTCAACCACTCACCCCCAGTCACAGGGCAATACGGATTTGCTTACGGCTGGGTCTAAACTGGAGTGGTATAGTGAGCAGAAGAACAATGGATTTAACCCAGATCTCTTGACTGGTGGTGACTGTATGATTTATTCAGCATCTCTCCACCATTTGTTCCCATTGTACACTGAATCATAGACATTACACTGATCTAAAATAAAACAATACACTGAATAAGAGGTTACACATGAAACAAATGCGAAGTCGGAAGGTAGGCCTGAGTTGTAGTCAAGTAATTAGTTACTTTGGGAGGCTACTGGTTTATTGTTGCATTTGGCTATTCAGGATCAATCCTTTAACTTCTGTTTTTTAATGCAGCTGTTGGGTTTCATTCTGATTTTAGTAGATAGGTTGCTGTGTCGAAGGAGGTGTTGAGGATGCTGGTGAGTTGAGTGCTGATTGGGTTTGTTGCGTGGCTGTAGAGGTGGTGGAGGCATGGGTCGGTGGGTGCCCCGGAGTAGATGAAAGACATGGGAAGGGGTTTAGTACATTGGCCCCTTTTTGGGGTCTGCTAAAGTAAGTGCTTGGGATATCCAAGGGGAGTTGTTGTCCTTTATTATGAGTGGTTCAGAGTTTAACAAACCATGCACAAATATGTAGGTTTTGGAAATTTAAATTGTATACTGTCTGTGAAAAAGACCTCCTACTCCATTAAATGTTGGCAGGTCAAACTTGCGGGAATTTAAAAAAGGAAAAGTGTGTGGTATTTACCGTAATGTGGATTTTGTTGTGGTAAATCACATGTTGTTTCCCAAGTAACTGAATTTGCAATAATGATCACATATGATAAATTCCGAACATTTTGATAAATATTGCATCCAACAGGCCACTCGTAATCATGCTCTTTGTGCTCAACAGGCCACTCGTAATCATGCTCTTTGTGCTCATGGGTCTGTCTAGAACTGGGATCTCCAACTGGTCGATCGCAAGCTGCCAGTAGCTTGCAGGCTGCCACTAGGTAGCTCATGCTAATTGCATTTCAGCAAGTTTGAAAGTATACAGCTTCCAACCTGATAACACAGGCATTTGGAACATTGTCCATTTCTGTGAGTACTCAAAAGCTAACAGTGCAAGATGACACAGCATACCCTCTGCTGGAAAATTCCTTCTTTACTTATTTTTCTCATTGCTTTCGTGTCTCCTTAAATTTTTGTTTTTCCTTTATTTTGCATTTCTTTCCTTTCTCAGTCTTTTATCCCCTCCTTCTTGATTTCCCTCTCTTTCTCCCTTTCTCCATATCTTTTTACACATCTTTCTTTCCCTCATTTGTTATGGATTCTTTTTCAGTTCCTTTCTTCTTGCCTTTAATTTATTCTAGCTATTTTTTTCGACTTTCTCATTTCTACCTCTACTCTTCTCCTTTTACTCTATTTTCCCCTTCTTTGTGTCTTACTGTTTTTTGTTAATTCTCCTCTTTCATTCTCTTAATTTTTCCTTTGTTCTTCCATTTTCTTTTTCATCCTCTTTCGTTCTTTTTCATCCTCTTTCTGTCTTTCAACCTTCTGATTTATTTTTCTTCCTCACCTTTCTTGATCTCGCTCCTCTGCTTCCTTTCTTTTGTGCTATCACACTTTCTCCAGTTCTTCCTTCTGCTTCTTTCTCACCTCTTCTTTACCTCCTTTCTTTGTTCTAATCTTCTTTCCATTTCTTCATCTTTCTTTCTCTTTTTTATATAGTTGTATTTACTTCATGTAATTGTTTTTCTTTTTCTCATTTCTTTCTCCTCTATTGCCCTTTTATTCTTGTCTCCCCTTCTTTCTGTTCTTTTCTTATGTTTTTGTCTTCTACTCTTTTGGTTTCGATCACTTATGTGTTTCCTTACTATCTGTTGTTTTCTCGATCTTTTGCTTCTTCCTTTACTTTCTGCCATGTTCTTTATTCTTACTTTTTCTACCTCTTCCCTTGTCATTCATTCTTTTTGATCTTTCATTCCTTTCAATGTTTTTTCCTTTATTTCTTTCATTTTCTTAATTTCTGTATTCATTCATCCCCTTTTTTCTCCTATGTTTCTTTTTTAATTTTTCCTCATTGTCTCCTTTAATTTGTTATTTCTTTCTGTCTCTATCTTTTTGTTTCCTTTCTCATTTTGCTTTCTTTCTCTCTTGCCTTTTTTCCTCATTCTTTCCTTTGTGTCTGTTTTTCTTTTCTCTCTTCCTCTTTTTTTTTTCTCTCGTGTTCTTTGCCTCCCTTTCTCTCTATCTATTTCTCCCTTTCGCTGTTTCAAAAGCAAAGGGACAAAACTGATCCTCAGGAGCCCAAAAGTAAAGGTTTTGTGATACAGCCTCTGTCTCATTAATACTGCATGCTCCCTGTAGTGGGAATAGGGTACTCTAGGGGCAGTTTTTAGGTCTCGCGACCTATCGATGTGCGCAAGCGCATCGAGCGGAGCGAGAATTCAAGTGGCGAAAACATCGTGAAACCAAAGGGCTTTCAGCCCCGCGGTTTTCATGCAGTTCCCGTGTACATTCACGCGCATCGCATGCAAGCCCAGCCTCTCGCATTCCCAGGCTCTCCCGCCCCCATCCGGCATCAGGCTTCTCCTCCCCTAGCAGCACTCCTCCCACACCAGCAACTCCCCCCTACCACACCAGCACCTCCCCTCTCTCTCCCCGCAAACACAGCCTTGCCGTAGCAGCACTCCTCCCACACCAGCACCTCCCCCCCCCTCCCACACCAGCACCTCCCCTCTCTCTCCCCGCAAACACAGCCTTGCCCTAGCAGCACTCCTCCCACACCAGCACCTCCCCCCTCCCACACCAGCACCTCCCCTCTCTCTCCCCGCAACAGCACTCCTCCCACAACACAGCCTTGCCCTAGCAGCACTCCTCCCACACCAGCACCTCCCCCCTCCCACACCAGCACCTCCCCTCTCTCTCCCCACAACAGCACTCCTCCCACACCACACGGAGGATTCAGCAGCCGCTCTCACCAGCTTGTTTTGTATTTGCCACCTATGGTCTGCAGCACCGTATTCATGGCTGTTCATTCACAAGCACAGCATGTCACGTTTTAGTCTCTCTTCATGCTCTATAGTGGCGGTCTAATTTTACATATAAAGTCTGTTAACAAGAAAACACAGGTAAGTCTATGATAGGCACAGTACTGTTAATCAATGAAAGACGGGTTGGGGATCTCCCATCTAATTGACCAGTTAATAGTAGAACAGATCGGTGGTCCCGTGAGATACCGCTTCACCCACTTATAACGTGTCCTGTGCTCCTTAGGTAACAAACCTGCTTTTAATGGTTGGAAAAAAATTGTGTAGGTTCGAGTGTAAACTTTCCACAAAGCATGGGGGAGAATATAGTGCTGTCGTTGCCAGGCAACACCTTCTCCTTCCCTCTGCAATCCTCAGTACCCTCAGGGCAGTTGGTAAATGGGAGTTCATCGCATCAGAATTTGGGATTCTGTGCAGTTTTTCACCTGGGCAGAGCAAGTGTTCTGTTATTTCAAAATCCGCATTTGTAACAGCTGTAGTTACTTCTGGGGATAGTGGTCTTAAATGGTATTTCTGGCCACACATCTGTATATCCCCTACATAAATCTGCAATATCTAGTGAGGAGAACGAAAACCCGCTGGTGAGAAGGGCACTAGGGCAGTTCACATCTCCAACGGGTTTTTCTCTTACCTTCTGGTATTTGCAGTATTTAAGTAAAAAAAAATTAATAATACATAAAAAAAATACATAGTATTCAGCCAGGACAAAAATGTGTAAAGATGACCTCAATCATTAGAATAAACGTTTTTGTAGTTTACAACGTGATTATATCGGTACATTCTTAAGTGGAAGCATCTTCTCCATCAGACAAGCATGTTGTTACACAAGCTCGTTCTCATGTGCCTCCTACCCCCCAGCGCCCCTCCCCCCTCCCTCCTCCCACAGAGGAAGTACTTGTGATAAAATCGCCCGGTGGCATGTTTACACGTCACACCTGGATGCTCTGAGACAAGATAGCACTTGATTTATATGCTTTTGAAAAGACACCGAACAAGCCGAAAGTAATCCGTTTTGGGAAACCAATCAAGATATGGGTGGTGCGGGTCGGCCCACCTGGGAGCTGCAGGCGCTCGTGCCCGGGTAAGCTGTAGTTTGTTCAGTCCACCGCGCCAACGTATCTGCAAACCCGAGAACTAGCCAAGGTTCTCCCGCCAACACTACTGCATTGCGTATTACCATCCAGTCAGCTGTCAACATTCATTTTCTGTTGAGCCTCCGCCTTTACGCTACTTTATTAAAGGTATAAAATCATTCAGCACATGTCCCGCATCAACTCTATCCCACAAGGCCGTCTGACAGGGCTCCGCAGAAACCACTACCTGGCCCCTCTCACATCCTAACCCTGGCCCCTCTTGTAGGGTTTACTTCGCGAATTTAAACACACCCGGCGCACGCACCGGCATCTTGCCACCCCTCAGACCTAATCCCTTAGGCGGAGCTGGGTTTAGGACGTGAGTCGGGCGATGAGCACACGCAGTACACATTTGTGGTAAGTGGAAAACATCCCCGCCATACTTATTCACCAAAACAAGAAGCACATAAAGTAAACAATCCTTGTGAAAGAAAAAACGTGCGCATTAAACATGAGTTAATAATATGATCGCTGGTACAAATCCAGCCATGCCTACCGTTACACACAACACTTATTCAATTAATGTTTGTGTTACAGTAAAATATGACCCTGTCTGCCTCCTCCCGGGAACGAAGCTGAAACTATACCCAGGGAGGAAGGGGTCTACTACCCCGTGGCCCTCCTTGACCCCACAAACCAGAACTGGGGAAAATGAAAGCGAAAATGGTATTTATTGCCCTAGTAACATGAAGTGCGTAAATGCTGTCCTCTTTCCAGACTTCAGCATACCTGCAAAAGGGCAACCATGACCTGCATGACATTCTAACAGCCACCAGCCCCTTAGTGCACACTGGTCACAGGACCATATTCAAAACAAGCACTGGCGTTGCCAATAGGTCTCGCAGTAGGAAAGTTGGAGCTATTGGTTTTGTAAATGACAAAGCCCTTTATGTTTTTAAAATGAAAACAAAAATAAAAGGCATTGTTATTTGCAATTGTAATAGCTCCAACTTTCCTACTGCGAGACCTATTGGCAACGCCAGTGCTTGTTCTATAGTGCGATGTTCCATTAATGTATAGGGATATTTTGGAAATTGGTCTGAGCATGCCCTGTGTGGGAGCCAGGTTAAGCGGTATATGTGACCAATGTAGAGGAATATGAAAAATACTCTAAGGATCGCCATATTTGCCATCCAAACTGCTAGAGCTAAAGAATAACGGCATACCATGTTTAATTGATTATGGCTATATGGCTATGTTTGAGTTCAAGAGATATTCCTGCTTGTCCATGGGAGAGGCAAGCATTGAAGAGACTGGGGAGGTGCGTTGAAAAGGAAAGGTTTATCCCTTACTGAAGCTCTGGCAAAGGTCTGCCAAGCTGTTCTTAAATGTGTCCAACTCAAGGTGGGGATAAAATGAGCAACAAAGAGTGTTTATCATGAAGCAAGACGAGTTGGGTGCAACTTTAGTTGGTAGACTGGAGTTTACCATCGTGGGACCAGTGATCCAAGGCTTAAGAGTAAAGGAAAACGACAAGTCTGCTAAAGAATATAAGAGATGTAGTTGAGTAGGATACATGGGGCGAGGGCATGTGGTTTGAGTGATGAGACCAAAGCTATCTCCTAGACCAGCCAGCAATGAAAAGTGGGATCAAACGACTTGTATAGAGTAGACATTTGCAAAAGCTGACACGTCCCAAAGCACATTGTGAGAGTAGCCATTGGTCCTTTGTGCAGTGCAAAACCAAGGGACTACAAGATACCTGACCAGAAAGGATCGAGGAGAAAAACATAGGGATGGATTCAAGAATTAGAAGCAAGTGTCAGTAGTACCAGTGATAGAGTTCTGTTCCTTAGGCCTCCAAGTCCTCTCATGCCTCTTGACAGTTTTTCTCAAGGTCTTCATTAGATGGCACTTTCATTGTTCAGACACAGAAGCTCCTGCATTCTCCCTAGACGATGTAGTGAAAGTTGGGAATTTTTAAAAGTCGTCAGGGCAAGTGGGATGATGAAGTACGCACCAAGAAGGTGCAGTGTAATTACTGAACGGATATCTATACTGTGAGATCATTAGAACCCTTTCTTCTATGTCACATCACCTTTGCTCACATCTACTTGTGAGACCGTCATGGGTTAATTGAGAAGCATCATTATTTGTAGCCCACTGTACTCAGCTGTATATTGGAAATTCAGAATCAACTTGCTCAAGTGTTTTTTTTTCATCTAAGCTGAAAAGCACTTTGGAAAGGCCTCAGAATGCTGAACCAGGCTTCTAATCGCACAGATCCAATTAGCCACCCTGGTGAGGGGAAACGAACAGTGGGGAACGATAAAAGCAGTTTATTTTTCAATTATAGCGTAGAATGATTTGTTTTATGGTTGAATGTGATTTACTGGATATGGAAAAAGCACAAATACACACTAAAAAGACCAACTGTTCGAAATCCCAGAAACATTAAAAAGAATAAACTAAGGTTGTCAGGCGATACAAAATGTGTGCACCGCGTCGTATTTGAATATTTTTATTTTATTTATATTGCATTTATATAGCGCTTACTACCCCTGACGGAGCGTTGAAGCGCTTTTTCGGCGGGTAGCACGCTACTCCGGGACCCATAGAGGATTAGTGTTGAATTAGTATAGTGAAACATGCAAGTACATTTTAAGTGGTGGATAGGTTAGTCAGTTATTTGGATTTGGACTGATAGTAGAAGGATAGAGGAGAAAAAAAGGTTTGTATTGGGGTGTTGAAACATGCTATCAGGAAGCCCATGAAGGGTTAGTGGTGAATTAATAAATGTGAAATATGAAAGTAATTTCAGTGGTGGATATTAGTCAGTTATTTGGAGTGAGAAGGATAGCGGAGGGATAAAAGGGGACGAAAGGCTTGCATTCATATAGCACTTGTTACCCCTGATGGATGTTGAAGCGCTTTTATTGCCAGGAGCAAGCCACTCTGGAACTCATAAAGGATTAGTGTTGAAAATTAGTATAGTAAAATATGAAGTAATTTGAGTAGTGGATATGTTATTTAGTTATTTGGGTAGGTGGCGGGATAGTGAAGGGAAAGAGGTTTGTATTTATATAGCGCCTGCTACCCCTGATGGGGTTTTGAAGTGCAAGTAGCACGCTACTCGGGAACCCATCAGGATTAGTGTTGAATTAGTATGGTGAAACATGAAAGTAATTTTAGTGGTGGATATGTTAGTCAGCTATTTGGATTGAGAAGAGTTGGGGAGGGGTAGAAAAGAGGGAAGAGTTTAGAAAGGTTTGTTTTGGGGGATCTATATAGTGAAAGAGGTGTAAGATGATGCAAGGAGGGGTAGAGTAGGAGAGAGTCTAGAAAAGGTTATTTTGGGGATCATAGTAGTGGTATGGGGTTTGGGGTTAAATGAGAGAGTGGATGTAGAGGATATATTGACCGAAGTATAGGCTGAGAAATAGGGAAGTGCATTGGAAATGCTAAATTAGAAGAAAGTGATAAATGTATAGATTCATAAGTACATTGAAAGTATATAGATACGTAATGGAGGTATGTATATTGGGGAGCATGTCTGGCCTTGGACCCGGCCAGTGTCGAACAGGCTGAAACAGGCAACTGTCCTTGTCCTCTCATCCCTTAACAGGCTACTGCCCTTGTCCTCTCCGCCCTTAGCCTCCACGCCCGGACTGAGACGCCCTAAGCCTGGCCTTTTATAGCCCCAGTAATCAGGTGACCCCGTCAGCCAATGGGAACCCTAGCCCTAACACTATCCAATCACAACACTAGCCCTAAAAATCTAGTACCAATAGGAGACCAGGACCTTACAGCTAATCTTAGCCCAAGTCCAAGCACCCAATCAACTCAAAAACCCTAATCTCTACGAACAATAGAGGCCCTAGCCCCACCAGTAGTCCCACCCCAAGTCCAAGCAACCTATGGCACAGGAAGCCCTTTTTCCTATTTCCAATAGAAAGCCTAACCCTACTCTTAGTCCCATAACCAGTCCAGCAACCAAGCACATCAGAAACCCTAATCACTACTTCCAATTAAAAGTCTAACCCTAGCCCCATTCCCACCCTAGTCCCAACAACCAATAACACAGAAAACCCTAGTCACTACTTCCAATAGAAATCCTACCCCTAGCCCTAGTCCCAACACTACATTGATTGAATCACAGACCCAGAAAACAATCAGAGCACTCAAATACCCAACCAATGAGGACATTAACCCTGACAGGATTTGTAGGGGGCGTGCTAACCTAAGGAATAATATAAGTTACTATTCCAACACCTTCCCTACTGTTGCGCACACTGGAGTTGGAATAGTAAATTATACTATTCCTAAGTCCAGCGCGCCCCCTACAGCAAGTGGATGTAACAACTTGCGTTGTAATGTACTGCGATGTAACAACTCATGTAAATGCATGCGATGTGAGGTGCTATATTCGGCTGCACAGCAGTAACACTTCTGTACAACTGGCTAAAACATTGATAAACCCAATACTTCTCATAGATGGGACCTACTGGCTGTACAAATGCTTGTTCTGAAGCATCAGCCAATTTCTGGAGTTCATAGGTCCTTCTATTTGGAAAAGTTGTCCCTTGATGTTAGCTGTTTACCTGCCGCTGTCTTCATTAATGATGTTAATTATTTGTGTCATTTTAAAATCTCTCAAGAACCAGTCATGTTTTTATGCAGAAGTTCATGCACAGGCATCTCTCTGTCTGGAGTCAGTGGATGAGAGGTGGTCTTCTAATCCCTGAGAAAGTTTATGGCAGTTGTAGTTAATGTAGGGTATCAGTAGTTATCCTTTACTTGTGCATCGTACTATAAGTGAGTCCCGACTGAGCTCCACTGGTACTGACCTTTTTGGCAGTGTGAGTTGCAGAGGTTGTGGGGAGATATAGACCTCAATTCAGTCACAGTTGGCTGGGATGAGGGGACTGAAACTGCTTTGATCAGTATGAGCAAGTGCAAAAGAATCCCTCATTGTCGCTAACACAATCGTGCTTGTGGCATGATCCACCTTGCGGGAGCGAGCAGTGGCGCGCGTGCTAATTGGGCGTTGCTCGCTCCCGCAAGGCGGATGGCACCACAAGCACGAGTGCTTGAAAACAGCTGCTGCTTGTTAATTAGTGCAGCGTGCGCAGCACACACCACTTGTGTGGTTTTTCTTTTGTAGACTGTCTGTTCCCTTCCTCTTCTGCAGCCACAAAATGGATGTTAAGGTTGTCCTGCTTGTTAAGTAGTGCAGCACGTGCGGCATACACCACTCCCGAGTTTTTTTTTTTTTAGACACTTTTAAATTGTCTGTCCCCTTCCTCTTCCGCAGCCTCAAAATAGATTTAGGTTGCCCTGCTTGTTAATTAGTGCAGCGCACGCGGCGCGCACCACTCGCGTGTTTTTATTTTTGTAGACACTTTTAAATTTTCTGTCCCCTTCCTCTTCTGCAGCCACAAAATGGATGTTTAGGTTGCCCTGCTTGTCATCGTTGTGAATTGACCCTGCGGCCGGGCTTATTTGAAATTGCTTATGTGTAAAATGAGGGAATTACTGACATGCGTAAGAAGGTTTGTTGTGCTTCAGCAGATGCCTTGAGAGCTAGAACTTCGTATATTTAAGGATCCTGCACTATCACTGTGCCTAAATTCTCAATTCCCTTCTGATATCTAGTGTTCATTGTCACTGTGCGCATCGGTCCTACTTCTCTTTTGTGTTGACCAGTTGAAAGAGAGGAAGGTCTGCTGATCTCAGCATCGTGTCTATGTGGCAATGTGTGACTTAGTTGTGGATCTGCACTCCTGAAGTAAGGCGGCATGCAGCGATTGCTTGGTGTACCTTTTCGGAGCGCGATTCCCTCATCACATCACTATGAGAAAATCCACATAATAAACGTTCTCCTGTAGCAGCATCCTTCCCACATTCATTCTTCTGCAGGGCAACTCCCCACCAGCTTTTTTTATTAAAACTTTGCAACATGCTGCACAAAAGCCACACTACTACACAACATAGCTTAAACACATTAGCAAAGCCAATAGCTCTGACCAAACACTAACAAGTTCCCAAAGGCGAGACCTATTGGCTTTACAAATGCTTTTTCAAAAAGTCTCTCTCATCCACCAAGTATATTGAGCTGCTATCATTCTTTTATTTCACGTGTTTTGCCATAGAATTCTTGAAGCAGTGTTTGTATGATAACCACTGATGAATCATTCACCTAGTTTCCATTCCTACACATTCACAACAGCGACATTTTGTTAACTTATTGATTTAATAATTATATTTTATTATGTTGACTTTTTTCACAGTTACACATGGCATGTCCCATTAACTTACACCACAAGCAAATCTAATGTGGTTGGAAGATTTTTGCTGAAAACCAAAAAAGGTACATTTTTTAGCATGATTCATTACTGCATATTCACATGTTGTGTATAGGATTATTTCGCACTTGGGTTACATGATTTTGTACTTCTGTTATGTAATATAGGAAATGTGAAAGTTATTTATTCACTCAGATTATATATTTAGATTTCATTATTGTGGGACATTATAGAAACTCTTTGGAAAAATTACTTACTTTATTTGAGTAACGATCAGGACCCAGGTTTTTTTTATTGAAATGGGTGTTTTCACCTGTTTTGTATCTTTATTATTTGATATATTTTTAATTCATCTAGTGATTCTTATTACATCTAGTGATGAATTACATTAAGTGTCTTTTATATTTTTGGAGCGTGCAAGAGTGGTAGAGGCTTTACGGAGATGTCAACCAAAGTGTTTAGTTTTGCCTTTTTATCCCAGAGTGTGCAGAAATCCGTTTTTAAAATCTCAAGACTCATGCCTACAATTCATGTATATTTTGTATATGTGAGTGATTGATAATTTTTTTTGTTTTTCGGTGTGTTTTTTTACTGAGTCGCTAGGGGAGTTCAATCACAGATTAGGTTACTGAACGGTAATCCGAAGGCCAGAGGCAGGCAGTTTTCAGATGACTGAAGAGGAGCATTCAAAGAAGAGAAGAATTTATTAATTTCGAGCCTTTTTGTTTTGCCCATCCTTTCCTTGGCTTTGATTTGGCACCTGCTTTTTGATTTCCTTTGCATTAGACTGAGCATTAGTAAAATTCATAGCAAAACAAGCATTTACAATGCAATGGTCTCGGCATTATTAGAGGTAGAGCTATTGGCATTGCTCATGACATTTTTTTCCATTTTTTCTTTTTTAAACATAAATAAATGGTATTGTTATTTACAATGGCAATAGGTGAGCATTAGAGAGTAGTAGAGAGTATTCGTGGACACAGAGCCACACAAACAGAAAGCCACACACACACACACAGAGAGCCACACACACACACAGAGCCACACACACACAAACAGAGAGCCACACACAGAGAGAGCCGCACACACACTCATAGACCCACACACACACACAGAGCTCCTCACACATAGAGAGCCCCGCACACACACACACACACACACAGAGAGCCCCAACAAACACACACAGAGGGCCCCCCCACACACACACAGAGAGGCCCCCACACATTTACAATGCAACGGTCTCGCCTTTGCAAAAGTTAGAGCTATTGGCATTGTAAATGACAATTTTTTTTATTTATGTGTTGGTTTTGAAAACATATAAATAAATGGCATTGTCATTTACAATGGCAATAGCTGAGCATTGATGTGTGTGTGCTCACTTCTCACTAGTGGAGAAGATACGGCATGAGAGTTGTAGGGGAAGGGGAATCCTTTAAAGAGAGTCATTTTCTCTCTAGATTTCCTTTCTCTTTTTGAAACTAAGGAGCAGCAACATTCAATATTATATGCAACTCATAGTTGCTGCTTATTTATCTTATGTAACTAACGACTATTGACACAGTCATTAGTTTTGACGTGTTGCAGATATGTTACTTTTATCATATATCTGTATGTAATGACAGAAACAGCAAAACATAGGCCGGAAACACACTATACTATTAAGCACAGACTTTTAGTTTACATGTTTTTAAGCCACGCCCTTAATTATATTGGCCACGCCCTTTTGAGAGACCCCCAGTTTTTTTCATCCCACTTAAAGCCCAGTCTGCATGATTTACTTCTTGCCCCCCCCCCAGAGAAGGCTATTTCTCTGCTCTGATTACTTTGTCCAACCGTCACATGCTGCTGCACTCACGCCCGTACCTGCACACTCCTCCGGGTTCTTCTCCTCAGTGTGACTGCTCGCCGGTATGATCTCTGTGTCTCGGGCGGAGCGGCCTCTGAGAGGGAGAGGCACGGAGAGGGAGAGAAACAGTGAAGAGGGCCGGGGAGGAAGAAAAAGAGACGTATAGCAGCCACTTGTGCTCTGGTCGATCATAATGAGTATTTTTAATGAGAACAGCAATTAACTATTTGATGTTCCAAAGGAGCATAATTTCTAGAATTTGGCAAATCATTAAATCAAGCTTAACATCACACCTCCTTCTTTTATGGTTCTTTTATTCGTAAGCAGGAGATACATTTACTAACATCCATTTCAGATCATTCTTACGACCTTACCTTTTTACCCTACCCATAGCAATTACGTAAGCATTTTACATATTTTTCCTTCCTAAAAATCCATTCTCCCTATTGTTGGAAGGCACCCATTTATATAGTTGTAAAGTAGGACGGGGGAACAAGTTGTAAGTTACCTACCCATAGGCTTCTTTTCATTTCAGAACCCAGGTTTTTATTACCATATTCAAATATACTAATTTTGTCCTTGTAACCTGCAGAAATGGGTTCTAATCCTGGCATCAGCACGTGACCCAAAAAACACAGTTGATGGACACAGAGATGAGGCTGATCAAAAACGTACTACTTGGGCCATTTTGTAAAAAAAAGAAAAGTCTCATGCTTTCGTGCCAGAAACAGGAGTGTATTCTCACCAGAATTTGAATTCTGCTAGGGGAAGAGACAAAAGGCAGTACAGTTAGAAAATTTGCTCTACTGAGACTTATAAAGTAAGCCAGAACGGTTTTTACTGAAGCTTTTCACCTTTTAGCCAATTTCTTTGCAGAGGAGAGGTTGTAAAAATAATGAATAGGCTGACTGTGCCTATCTCTGGCCCGCTGGGCTCCGCCCACCATCTGCCGCCACGTTGTTCTGGCTCCTACACTGCTTTTTTCCTTTTCCAGCACTATATTTCTCATGCAATATAATTAAATTATTAATAAATCATTCACTGTAGATTAGGTGCTCCTTTCATAGTAAATACACCAAGAATTCTGAATGAACTGAAAACGTTCTTGTATCAAAGGTAATGTCAACTGAGCAGCGTTTGTATGTTTGCTCACAGAAAATCTACTGGTAAGAAAATAAAAATTTGATGTGATGTTTAAAAGTGAGGGGACAGTGATGAGGGAGTATGATCCTTGGCCGATGCACTGTGATCACATAAACAGACTATAACTGGAAATATCTTGAGAACATGGTTTTTGGAAAGAATTATTTGAAATAGAACATCTGTTGTAAAATACGTTTTTAACAATGCTCCTTAAATCACTTCGGTTTCAAAATGTTGTAAATAGCCAGTTTTATTCTTCCCAATAAAATGGTGATCAAATTACCGGCACGTTAAAGATGAGACATTTGGCGTAGGTCGGATTCGAACTCGTGACCTGCAGCTTACACCAGATGCCAATGATGACCAACACTTCACAGGCGTGCACCCCAAAAGAAGAAAACAATCGGCAAACTCCTTCTACAAGCATAACCATGCACACAGTATCCTGCAGAAATACATAACAGGATCTAGCCGGCCCAATGCAAGACCGTCCTTTCAGTAAACAATGCATACCCCATTCTAACCAGGCCGGCCAATATCCAATAGAATCATAATTGAATCAACAGAGAACAAGGAAATGCAAAATGCACAGAACAGTGTGCCTCTGAGCGAGCACCTAAGCACCGTAAAGTGTGCCCAGATTCCAAAGGAGGTGCTGCACTATACAGATGGGTATAATGGGCTATACAAATGCATGGAGCATAACATATTTAAGAACAGACGTCTATACCCTTACACACGTTGATTGCCTTCTACAAACGTTACCGTGCTGAAGTCTATTTAACTTTCAAACGGCATACTTTTCCCTTCGTTTGAAGTCATCCCTGTATTTTAGAAAACAAAAAGTATTCCGGATGTACGGTGAGATATACTCTCTAAATAACATCTGCAAAAATATGTACACACATTAATATTAAACATCACCCAACCTGCGTCAGCTGGTATAGGTGTAGTTCGGGTTCCTTTAATGTGTGCTGTGCAACCGGCTGCACACAGGGCAACTTCCTCACAGTGGTGAACTGTGGTTGTCCTGTTTCCATATTCACAGAGCTTTGTGCAGCGAAAGGTAGAATTGGCGGGAATACCAACATGAAAGCAATACCACAATTTATTCCTCAATCCTCGCTGAACTGCACAAACAGCAGTGCACCCCAACAACATGTTAAAACGAACAGTGACGTAGCAAGGGAGTCATTGGCCTATTATGCAAGGAAAGAAACCGTGACTGTCTGCAGACAGTTTGGTAAAAAAAGGCAATCATGATTTGTTGTCAGACTCATACCTCAGGTTTCCGGTGCCACTGCACCTGCTGCACTATTGGTAGCCAAGCCCCAGAACCGAAGGAAACGCAAGTTCTGCAGCACACCTGCTCGCCGTGGACTAGTTTGGAATCCACTATGCTCCTCACGCTGTCTGTCATGTACAAAGTCCAGGGGTAGGGCTGGACAAACCAGCACAGCACTGTAGAAGTGAGAACGTGAAAGAATGACATGGGTGCCTTCTCAGGTACAATGGGAGACATGTTCCTGTGTGTGGAGAAATACAGTAAAATTACGTTTTTGCAACAAAAAGCTGAATGTGTTTCTGAACTCAGCATTTTAGGAGGATGTGTAACTTTTAGCACAATTGTTGTGAGGGAACATGGCAACCTATTTAAGCCTGACCTCTTGAGCATCTTACCGTCAGATCAATTGTTGCGTATAGTATAAAAGATCTGTATATGGGGGACTGAAAGCATAGTCAATTGTAAACAATGTGAGGACGGTCAGCAGCACCATCAAGTGTGCACGTGCACCAGAGGATGAGTCTGCAGTCTGCGCGCATGCGCACCACCGCCCTCGAGATTACTGCATAGAGGGCTCGAGGGAAAAAGTGAAAATGTTAACTTTTAGCAGACTCCTAGACTCGCAGTTATCTGTCAGACTGTCAGCTTGAACCCTGGTAATTGTTATCAATGACTGACCTCAAAGTGACCCCAATTACACAGGTGCTGCACCCCAGGCGGTGGGAGAGCAAATTATTCATCCCAGTCTATGTTGCCATTTACTTCAAATGCACCAGTTACACTTTGGATAACGTGTGATGGGGGGACAGTTATTGCAAATTATACGCGTTCTTGCAAATTATAAGTGTTTCCATTTATAAATGAAGTTTGAAAATAGGTAGCTTGGCAGACGGGACGGCACATCTGGTCAGAAAGCACAGCACATCTGCACGTGTGTAAACAGGTGAGGCGGGCCCTCCCTTCAAGAGCAGAAGCTAGGTCTCCACAAACTAATAATCTGTTTACATTATTTATAATATCCACATTCCTTGTTTTGGAGGTGGTGCAATTGCTGAAGGACCCGTGAGACAATTTGTTTCCAAAAGCGGAACAGACTCTGCCCTATTCCCCAAATTCTCATCACTTCAGTGGAACGTTTACCCTGTACCAGAACTTCCAATGTCAGGTAACTCTGATAAAAATCCCTGGTAGGTTGAGAGCTATCTAAACTTTACCCACCCCTTTCCAGGTAATCTTTGTCATTATTAACTCAGCAACCCCCTTTACCCAAGAGTACAGCCGCCTACAGGAGTCCGGCTGCAGCTGTACCCACACTCTGCCGCCACCCGGTGTCTGCCTTCATCCCCGGGAGGGGGCCAAGCATGTTTATCACGAGGCATCAAGCCCCCCCACCTCCACCCCCCACCCGGTGCGGCTGGTGTCGACCTCCCTCCTCCCCGGCCCACTTTCTCCTCATGTGGAACAGTGTGAGCGCCGGGTGTGGAGGGGGGTGCTCGTTGTCCTGCTCTCGCGCACACTTTTTTTTTTTCATTCGAGTCTAATCCGTACTCTGCACTTTGTACTCGAGGGCATTCTTTACTCCGTGCAAGATGTTCTGCACAAAACACCAAAAGTTTAAGTGAAGTGGCGTACTTTGAGGAGGGACAGATGAGAGAGAGACAGATTATTGCACTTCACTTAAAAGTACAAGCATTTTCCAGGCTAAAAAAACAGTACTGTTCCCGGAGAAAGCAAGCACAACAGAACTGGGGACGTGGACTGTAAATACGACATGAAGAACAGTCACTCCATCATTTTAGTGATGCACAATAGCCTAAATAATGCACGTACGGGACAATAAATGAGCTATCCCATGGCCTGAAATAAAACCGTGAGTTATCAAACCATCAGATCCCGGTGCCTTTTAAGTCTTCCAATCAGCGGCCTCCTCGCCTTCCAGTTCCTGTAGCCGTATATTTTCTAATCTCAGTAGCTCGCCTCTCGAATCCTCCTGTCCCGGTCCCGTCGAGCAGTCCGACCCCGGTGACTCGGGTCTACAGCCCGCCTGCCCTGCTGTCTGTCTTTCACGCCCTGCGCCCCTGGAATGCTAACCAGGGCACCGCCGGAGCTGGGAGAAGCCATTCTCCTTCACAGAACTGCTGAGCTCAGCGCTTCGCTTCCTGGGGTGTTTATTTTGTACAAAATCGCTGATCCTGTAAAGTGTCGAGAAACATCTGGGAATGCAATGGGTACATTTAACTTTCTGCGGGTGACAAAGGAGGAGAGCCCCGGAGAGCAGTGGCAGAGGCGCGGCCGCCGGCGAGGCCCCAGAGGAGGGGAGCCCTGCCTGCGGCACCAGAGGAGACGTCCAGCAAGGCCCCGAGGAAGAGAAGCCCCGCGCCAAGTACCGGTGAGTGCAGCGACCCGGGTGGGGGCCTCGCAGTGTGAGGGTAGAGCGGCCCCAGCAGACAGCTGGCCGCTCCCCTATCTCAAGGCGGCATTTGGCGATTTGGAGCCCCGAGGCTCCCGGGGGCAATTGCAAGTTCCGAGTCCCCAATGGGGGACTCCACCGAGATGGCCGCATTTCTGTAGAGCCCAGGAGGGCTCAGGGGGCAAAGTGCGTGACAGAGCCCCGAGAGGCTCAAGAGCAGTCTTCTTTCTCCCCCAAGCGGCCCCATGTGTTGACGGGTGCACTAAGAACGGCACAAACAGGGGGGCAGAGGCTTACCTGATGTCCTTGGTTGACGCTGCTCGAGCAGCAAAATGGCGTCCGGCAGCTCTGAAATTTTTCGGATTTGGGGGCGTGGTTTTGCGCCCTGAGTGACAGACGACGTCACAGGGCTAAAGAATGCAAAAAATCACGCCCCCGAATCCGAAAAAGACGGAGCCTATTCGGAGGGGCAGCTCTCTCCTCCAATGGCTGGCCTCCATTTAGGAAGCCAGCCAATGGAGGCGAGACGGGCGAGGGAGGAGGGTTCCAAATCCCTACTAAGAAGCATACGACTCCTCCCGGAAGCTGGCAAGCCAGCATTTCCGGTCCTCGACCGAAAAAGGGATTATCCTGGCCAGTTGCCTGGATTGAAACTGGTGGTTACCCTCTGAGAAGAGACTCTCTGAGGAGAGAACGATCCTCATCACTACTGACAAATAGGTTTTGTCAAATATTTCCAACTTTTAATGTTCATTTTCAATTGAAAAAGCTGGTATATGGCAGTTCCACGGTAGAGAGGAGAATAGGCACAGAAAAATTTTTATACTTATCAGTCAGAAATTCCATTGCACGTGTTATTTCATTCAGAGTGGAAGAAAATATGATTGGAATAGGGAGCAGGTCTCATTTGGCATGGAATATGTGTTTTAATACTTGTATATTTGTGGATAGAAACCAATGCCTTCGAACGGCTGCATAGCATGCCCTGCAATCTCGCCACAGAATGCTAGTTATAAAATGGATTTTGCTGATTTTTTTTTTAATTCCAATTTCTGAAAGTCCTACTAAAAACGCCCTGGGAAATATTCTCAGAAATAGTTGGGACTCTGATTGTGCCTCTTCCTCAAGGCAGGTATGTTTGGTCCCCTCTGAGATATCAAAAACAGCTCTATATTTCAGAGAGGGACACACAATTGCAATAGCTATTCTAACCAACTTTCCGGACTAGATTTATTATATAAAGAACTTTAAAATAATTTTACCACCTTACATTTATCTTAATGGTAAAATATATTGATGTTTAAGCCTCTTACCATACGTTTATATTAAATATGTTAACATTATCATGTTATGAATTTTATACAGTGCACAAATACTTAAAATCCTAGCAATGAGAAACTGAAACGATCAACTATCTATGTAATGGAAAGCCCCAACATAAAGCAGGTTACTGTAGCAATCTAATAGATACAGAGAGCAGCACAATAACTGTCAACATACCCTGGTTTTTAATGCCTTTCTAAATTGGGGGATGGTCGTAATTTTCCAAAGCTGAGGAGGCAAAGTATTCCATAATATTGCTTTCACTGCAGAAAAAGCCCAGCCCCCAACCAGGGGATGGAAAGAATCAATGAATCCTGGGGACTTACCGAGCGGCATGGCAGACAGATTGTAAATGTCTTCCTACAGTATGATGGACCTGAGTGAAAAAGACCCAATGTACTAGACAAATGGATTTCAAGATGATCCTTATAGCCATAGGAAGCCCATGTAGTGTAGCCAAGGCAAAGGTAGAAGAGGCAGACCTAGGCCATCCAAGTGTTAATTTAGGGTGCTGCATTTTGGATGTGCTGAAGCTTCGACAGCGCACCCAAGGCGACCCCTAAAAAGAGGGAGGTACAGTAGTGAAGACTAAGTAAGAATAGTCGTCTAAAACCACCATCCGACAAGCATTAGTGGGAAGGAGTTGAATTATTTTTTTGCTCAGCAACCTTAACAAAAGAAAGCACATTGAAGTTAGGTGATTAGTTTGTCTCCAGAGATAAATTGTCTTCCAAAACAACCCAAGATTCTTTACTGGGCTTGGTGCATCCAACCAAGAAGGCAGCAGGAGTTTGAGGTAATAGTGCTGGCAGGAGCTGTAATTGAAAGAACCTTAGTCTTACTCTAATTGAACTTCTAAGCCTTCATATGCGACCATGTGAGAACCACTGTCATGAACTCAAACAATAACAATATAATGTGCAAAATACTTTGTTCAACCTGTTAAAGTGTATGAAATATGATGTAATAACTGAGGGGCTGATTACGATGGCAGTGAACTTGCCACCGTCAGGCTGCCGGTGGCGGGTTCACCGCCATTGTGCAGCCAGTTTCCACCTGCCAGATTGTGATAGGCCCTGTGCTGGCGGGCAGAAGGCCCGACCGCCAGGGGCCCAACAATGGCAATCATTCTAATTGCTTGTCGGACCACCCTGCATCCCTAGAATGGTGGTGGTGCCTAGCAGGCACCACCCGCCTGATTAGGATGCAGTATCCCCCCAACCCTTCCATGGTGGTTGAACCGCAATGGAAAGGCTGGCGGGGATGGACTTTGGTGGCCCGTAGCAGGCACCCCTTGCCCCTGGGCACCTTGAACTTCCACTTGGTGGGCACCTATGGTGCCCCCTACGTTTCCCTGCACCATGTGGCAGGCACTGCATTTTTAACATTGCAGTGGATGCTACAGTTAGCAGCACCCTCTGCAATGTTAAGTATTGCAAATGCGACCGTCGTGGTGGCGGTCGCATCTTTATTCCGTGTGTGGGACTGCCGCCTCATAGGCAGGCGGTCTCCATCCCCGACACGATGGTGGATGAACTTAAGTCCGTCCGCCATCGTAATGAGCCCCAAAGTATTTACATCAAAGGGAGTAAATAAAAAATTAATAATAACAAAGGGAACAATACTTTGTTATTGGCTATATTAACCCAGTTCCCTTTGTGTCAGAAGGGTTGCTTTCAAGTTTAAAAAAAAAAATATGATGTAATCAATGTTTCAAAATTACAACTATGGCATGCAAATTGCAGGGTACTTAAGCTGAATCATTGCTAGAATAGGTAATCTTTAGAGTTAATCGAAGGTAATTTCATCATGGGATTATGCACCAAATTAAAACAAATTACCAAACAATGATAACAAAAGGGTACACAAAGGAATATATTGATAACCGAAACAGCTTTCTTCTCACATTCATATAGTAAATTTAAATGAGGTTGATTAACAGTATATTTTATGCACCTAAATTAATGTTAGGTCCTGATGAGAATTCCAAATACGGGTGCAAGTGACCTAGCAGTTTGTTTCACGAGGCTAGGTGCCGGTTCCACGTGCTGTGCGCTGTTTTTATTGTGTTTTTATCTTATAAACCTTAATTGTAGTGCATTTTCCTGCTGTCACTGGTTACTGTATGACTGGGTTATTTTATTTTTACTGACCTGAGCTCCGCTCTGCCGATATTTTGGAACGGAGTGTTCTTTGTCTATTCGTCTCCCCGGTCTACCGCAGCCATTAGCGGGCTGTTTGCTTGGAGGGAGTACTAAATTGCCAACGCTGGAGCTACCTATTTCCGGTGGGCGGTTCTCCTCCGCCATATTGGGGGTGAGGTGGTCTAGTCTTTTTGCCATTTGCTCGGACCCAATATTTAATCAGGCCATGGCGCAGGAGTGCAGCGGGCGCACCAGCGACGCGCCAAAGGCAAGCCCAAAATGCTGGCTGTGGCGCAATTTGAGTGCCTACTTATTTCAGGGAGGAGTTGCTGGCCATCAATGAATCAGTGAGCCCATGGAGCCGGCCCTTAATTGATTCATTGGAGGGGCCATTTTGCTGTCTCCTCTATGGGTTTGATTCCCACACTCGACCACCTTCTTTACTTCCCCTTCCTTTGCCTAGGCTTTCCATGAAAATGTTACTCCTTAATGTTCGTTCCCTGGCCAAACACTATCTGGATGTTTATAATCTAGTACAGGAGGAATCCCTTGATGTGTTCTTCTTAACGGAAACTTGGTTCACCGACGATATGGTGGCAGAACCTGGTCTAGCGCTTCCCCACGGCTATAATATTCTGACCTCAAATAGGGAGTCCAGGGGAGGTGGCTTCACAGTTATTTTTAAGTCATGCTACAGCTGCTCGTTTGTCAAAGAGTCTGTGACTGGCTGTGAATGTGCACGCTTTGGTATCTCCTTTATCGTTCACTTTACCATGTCAGGTTTGTTAGTCTATCGTCCCCCTGGGCCATCTAAGGAGTTCAAATCTGCACTCATTGAAGTCACTAATACTCTGGCAATGAGTGCAGCTAATTTTAATATCTTGGGAGACCTCAATCTGCACTTTGACCGCCACCTTGACACAGAAATTGGCATCTTACTTGCAGATCTTGCAGCTTGTAAATGAACTCAATTAGTCCCAGGTCCTACACACATCGCTGGCCATCTTCTTGACCCTGTTTTTTCCAATATTCCTTTCATGACTGTCAAGCTGCCTAGCCCGGTGTGCTGGTCAGGCCATTTTCTTGTTTCCTTGTCCTTTCCGGACTCCGAGCCTCCGCACAGAGCTGGTCAAAAGTTCTCTTGCCCTTGGTGTAAATTGAATCTTGAGGATTTTCATGCCCTTCTCTCTTTAACCCCACCCCCCCAAGCTGTTGAAGGATCCTGACTCATCGTATAAAACACTCTACGACTGGATTCTTCACGCGTTAGACTCTCTCATTCCGGCCAAATTGTCTAAAGGCCGTAACTCTAATCCGAACCCATAGATCAACGACTCTCTAGCAGCCATACTTAAATCCTGTAAAAAGCTTGAGCTTGCCTGGAGAAGGGACTATGACCCTGTGGCTAAGAAATGCTACCAGGCTGCCATTTACAGTTGAAAAAGGGACCATACACGCTGTTCGGGCTGCCTATTTCACTAATGAAATCAAGTCTAGCTGCAACCCGGCCAAATGTATTTTCAAAATACTTAACGATTTTAAAGTAAGAAAAAATTCCACTGCCTCTGTAATCACGTCAGAGCAGCATTGTGAGGACCTTTCCACTTTCTTCGTTGTGAAAGTGGAAACCATTTATAGGTCCTTCCCTATGTTTTCCACCTGCCTTTCTGCTTCACACGGTCCCCCTCCCATCCATACTCTGGTGGTTATTCCCTCCATCTCACAGGATGAGTTTCTCCTGCTAAGTAGTAGAGTTAAATCGGGGAACATCCATAACAACGCGGTAAAAACACCCCGCTGCCATTAACACGCGTCTTTTACAACGCAAGTCGTTATCACGACTTGCGCTGTAGACTAAGGAATAGTAGATTTACTATTCCAACACCTTCCCCACTGTACGTAGGCTGGAGTTGGAATAGTAAATCTTACTATTCCTAAGTCCAACATCCTACAGTGCAAGTCATGGTAACGACGTGCGTTGTAAAAGATGTGTTGTGATGTACCGCGATCTAAAAGATTGCGTTGTAACATCATACAACCATTAAATCGGGCTCCCCTGCTGATCCTCTGAAACCTGCCCAGTTTAGGGACTCCCTATCTGTGTGTGCCAGGTAATCAACACCTCTTTTTCCACAGCAGTTGTACCTAGGCTGTGGAAGCAGGCTATGGTAGTCCTTTTACTTAAGAAACCTTTCTTGGATCCGGCCAAGCTGGAAAACGTCCGCCCCATATCCCTTTTACCATGGTTCGCCAAGATTGCTGAGGCACACACTAACAACATCCTTACAGGATTCTTGAATAATAAAGGCATCTTGGATCTCTCTCAGAATGGTTTCCGCCCTGGTCCCAGCACGGAGACTGCTCTACGAGCTGTGACCGAACACCTGCGGACCATTCTTGATGCTGGGCACAACACTGCACTGATATTGCTCGATCTAAGTGCAGCATTTGACAGGGTCTCCCACCAGATTCTTTTACATCGTCTGGAAAAGGCCAAGGTTGTTGGCCCAGCCTTAGAATGGTTCAGATCTTTCCCGTCGGAAATAACATTCCAAGTAACTGCCCCTCCTTTCTTCTCCCGTGTCCAGCCCATTGGGCAGCGTGTGCGTCAGGGCTCTGCCCTTAGTCCTGTACTTTTCAATCTGTACGTGCAACCTCTAGCTGTGGTGGGCAAGGACGAACGTCTCACCATGGTCTCGTATGCCAATGACACGCAGTTGGTGGTGGCTCTCTCTGACGACTCCACGCAGGGTGCCTCTAAATTTAGGGGTGGCCTAGCGGCAGTTGCGGAGTGGATGAACACCAACTGCCTCCAGCTTAATGCCAATAAATCTGAGGTGTTGCTGGTGGGGAGAGACACTGGACTATGGAGTGAGCAATGGTGGCCCAACGCCCTGGGTAGTGCACCCACCCCTAAGGCGGTGGTAAACAAATCTAGGTGTGTGGATGGACTCTACTCTTAGTTTTCAGGAGCCCACCAACTTAGGCCCCTGCTAGGGTTTTTTGACATGTCCACCTGTCAGATGACAGTCCCGGTGACCATTTTATCTCGACTGGACTATTCTAGTTGACTCTATCTAGGGGTAATAAGGCAGAAGTGGTTCGTTTGCAGCGAGTCCAAAACGTGGCAGCCAGAGTGCTGCTTGGGCTCCCTAGAAGCTGCTCTACAGCCAGGGCCATCTGTCGGTTGCACTGGCTACCTATGGCCAAGAGGATTGAATTCAAGGCCCTCTGCCTGTCCTTTAACATTTTTGAAACTCTCGTCTCCTGGGATTCCAGCCAATTTGCTGGTGCCTTATGTACCTACCCGCCAGCTGCGCTCCTTGGGGCAATATCTGGTTATTGTCCCTCAAGCAAACCGTCTCAGAGCCGGGGGGCAGTCCTTTCGCAATTTGGCGGCCAGGCTGTGGAACTCCCTGCCCTTCCAGATTCACAGTTTGGATAGCCTGCTGGCATTTCTAAAGGCTACTAAAACATACCTTTTCCCTGTGGTCTAGACTCTAACCTCTATGTTACACTGCTTTCAGCGCCGGGACGCCTCTTTGCTGAGGCAGCTGTGCGCTATATAAGTCAAGCTAACATAACATAAAAGATCATGATTTACTATAGCAGGCCCTGTGGCCCTGTATTAGGGTCATAAGTAGGAACATGGGTGTCCTACGGGAGTGTGCAGGGTCACTGATGCGAAGATAGTGAACCCCCAAGAAGATGCAAGTTCATAGGCATAGACAAACATTCTCAATGGTTTTTCACACCCAACTTCTGGCATGAACTGTGCCAAAAAGGATGGTTTAATTGTTCATATGCAGCAGGAAATACCTAAATACCCACTTATTTAATGAGGCTTCATGTATAGGTATTTCTCTAACAGAAAAATTAATAATTGCAGAGAAAAACAATGCTTGCTATGCTTATTCCTATTTATTCCTCTTTAGCTATTTGTTGTTGGGGTAAGTATAAATAATGACAATGTACAAGACACCTTGTGTGAGGGTGGCACTGGTAATGATGAGCAAGGGGTGAGAGAGCATCCTGAAAGATAGCTCTGGTGAAGCACAAATAACGCATCAGCTTCATAAGAAGTGGCTTTGAGGGAATTGAGTATTTTGGTGAGATTTGTTAGAGATAGTACTTTGACCACTAAAAATTGTGTGATTCTACAGGAAGAGGTGGGCATAAGAAATGTTTTGTCAATAGGCTTTCAGATCTTCTGTATTTTTAAATGTATTCGTGGATGATTGCATTGTACTTTTCTGTAGAGTGAGGAAAAGGTCAGTCTGACAGGGTTGATGCAGTGCTTGGTTGTCTTCAGAAGTGTTCTGCTCTTGTTGGTGGCTTTATTGATTGTGTGGGTATAGTTGGTACATAGTGGCTTTATTGATGATACTGGTATAGTACTTTACTTTGGTCAATGTGATGTGATCTCTGCTTACTCTGCAAATAGAATATCCTGAGCTTCTGTTTTTTTCTGTTGGACTTGACATCCTTGGCATGGTACCTCCAACTTTTTGCCTCCCAGCCTCCTGGTTTTGTTGACTTTGTTTTTCTGGCCTTGGGACTCTGCTCACTGCTAACCAGTGCTAAAGTGCTTCTGCCCTCTCCTTTGAATATGGTAAGATTGGCTTACAACCGATTGGCAAATTTAATTTAAAGTAGTACTACATGGACCAATGACCGGTAGATTAAATGCTACTAGTGGGCCTGCAGCACTTACTGTGCATCCACTTAAGTACCTCTTAAACGGCCATTTCAACCTGGCAAAATATACCTATTTCCAGGCCCAAACCTTTCCTTGTAATACATACAGGTCAACCCTAGAGTAGGCCCTAAATAGCACAATGGGCTGGGTGCGATGTATTTGAAAAGATGGACATATATGTTTCAGTTTTACCTGTCCTGATAGCGAAAAACTCTTAAATTAATTTTTCACTGCTACAAGTCCTACCTCTCCTATGGGATAGCATTGGGGTAAATTATTACATTTAATAAGTGATACTTTCAAATGGGAATAATTCAAAAAACATCTTTAATGGTAAAGTCAAGTTTTAAGTTTACATTTTGAAAATGCAACTTTTAGAAAGATCTTGGGAAAGTTCCCTGACGCGCGTCTGGGAATCCTAGTGCACTGCCTTAAAGGTATCACTCACAAGAGTGTATAGGCTTAATTCCAGTATTAAATCAAAGATTAAATAAACGTTATCAGTTCAATCAACAGTTCACAATGAAGTAATCCGTAGACACAAAGAGAAAGATGCGCTTAAATCTTTATGTATGGCTGTACGTTGTGATTTTAATTCTTGGAGATTCTTGAGACAATTCACAAAATCCGATCAGGTAATAAAATCTCCCTGAAATTCAACGCAAATTGTAATAGTCACCATGTGATTTATATCTTGAAATGTCCCTGTGACCTTTATTATGTCGGTAAGACTGAAAGAACTCTTCGCACTCGCATCACCGAACATAAAAGTCGCATCAGGACAAACACCGCCAGCTCGCCGATTGCGCAGCACTGGAATGCATTCAAGCATAATATTGCCCAATTGAGATTCGGTGTCTTAGAGGTTGTTGAGCATCGTTCAGACAAAGACATGCCCAAACTATTATCAGAGGCTTGCAGGGCTTTTCACCTGGTGCACTCATTACCTGTGTTTATTTGATTGTGTAATTCATTGTTAAATTGAACAGTTTTTCTAATTAGTTTACTGAGTGCATTACAGCTGCCCACCTTTCATTGTTAGTTCACTTTTAGAAAGATGGCATTTTTCCTGCCCTAACTATTTGGTGCCTGCAGCCTGTTCTTGGGTCACATGACTGGGTGTAGTTGACATTTGGACTTTGTTTATTGCTCCCACATCCACACAGTAGGTGGATTCGGCGTGCCTAAAATGGGTCATCAGCTGGCAGGATCGGCAGGTTGGAGCTAGACACAGCAACTCCTGCAGCTGAATATGCTGTGCTCTTCCCTGCCTTCACACAAAAGACTTTTCACCACAGCAATGTTCATGTGCCAGCTTGAAGCAAGATCAGGGAGGCATGAAACTTCAATAACTTCAAAAGGAATTGTCTAGGACCTTCTCCCACATCAGAGTGTGTGCACCTGATATAAATATTTGACCCTCAGACCCAAACTCTTCAGTACACCTCTGGACCTGTGGAAGACTGAAAAGGATTTTTGTGCTGCTCTGCAAGAAGGACTGCTACTCTGTTACTTTGCTGTCTGATTTGGGGATCAGGCCTGCATCTTGAACCCAGGACCACCTGAGTGACTCCAAGGGCTAGTTGGTTGGCCTCCTGGTCAGATCCTTAGGGACAGAAAAGGCTCCAACCACCTTGAAACCAGCACCTGGATTCTATCTGCTGTGAATCCGACCTACCAAGTGATGCCCTCCCCACCCCCAAGTTCTAGTCACTTAGAAGTGGGCCTGAAGGTGTTCTGCCAGGCCATCTGTGGTCTTGTGAGCAAAACCAATGTAGTACGATGCATCTCCTCGCAGCTGCATTGGAACAGCTACACACTTGGTGGAACGACTTCAACATTTCTCCTAAAGAGGTCCCCTCACCTAACCCACTTGGTATTTTGCTTAACATACTACTCAGTCTTCACATTCATATGAACAATATAGCCAAACGTATGGTGTGGTAATTAAATCTGCTGCAGAATATCGAACCCTTTTTCCCTAAAACCAAAATTCATATTAGCTCAAGGGTTCTGGTTATGCTGTGCATTCTTCGTGGAAATGTTTATCTTCTCAGTCTGCCCAAAATAATAAAATACTCCTACATTTCACTGATAGGCACCTAACTAACAGTAAAACATGCAATCCCCATTATACCGGAACTACCATCTTTCAAATGTTTCCCACTTGAAATTAAGGACCTTTACAAAACTGCCTGCACCACCTACAAGGCCTTTCCAGCAACAGACCCAAACCTTTTGCCCAGAAACCATATATTGTTGTCCTGAATAATCCTTTAAGGAGTCACACTTATATCTTCATCAAGAGACAACAGTTCAAAATAAACCCTCTATGAAGTGCTACTTTTCTGGCACTGCTTCTAGAATGTGGAGTGTTCACTCAGATTCAAGATTGGCTCCAACACATACCATCTTCAAAAGAAGGATAAAAAAAACGTCACTGGATGTAATCACACATAGTACAGCCTTTAGCTTTCAACCTACATTAATCAAACATAACAATAGAAGACAAATAAGACCTGGTGAGCATAGGTTCGAAGGATATGACATAATGATTGCACTGCTCCTACGAAATTGATCATCAGCCAACATAAGCCTAGCTAATTTCACTTAGTCCAAGAGGAATGACAAAGTTAGTGACTAGAAGAAATGTGCAACGAGTACAATATGTGTAACTACTGTTTATAAAATATATAAACCACTGTTAATTAACACTAAAGGAACAGTCTATAACTTTGAATTCATTATACGTATTATTTGAAAATGCCACCCACATTATGAAATATACTGTGAATTAAGACTTGTAAAGGGAATATTTGTTTGAGGGGTGTGTGCTGTAGAAAAACATGCATTGCATACTCCTGCCATCTAGTGTTGAGTCCGGATGTTTGCAAGTTGTTTTTCTTCGAAGAAGTCTTTTCCCTTCATTAGGTAGGGTGACTCCTCCTTTTAGTGATGGTACCCATGGGCTTCGACTCCATTGTTAATTGGTTTCTTTCCGCTATTGGGTTCGGACGTGGTTTGCTCTGCGCCGGTTTGGGAACGTTCGTCGGGATTTGTTTGGTGTGCAACCACTATATCCGCGTTGGTATTGTTTTGAATGTGTTTCTCACCATCCGCATGTCGAAAATTGAAATAAATCTGCTACTTTGATTGCGAAAACTCCAACCTAGCCGATTTGATTTCACTTCTACTCGAAAAAACACTGAGGAATCTGCCAATGTAACAGACTCTGTTCCAGTTTTCCCCTTGGTGCCACTCCAAATGTCCGTGCACCAACTTTCACAAAGTCTGTAACCTGTGCCTGTCTCCGTAGCACAAGGAAGAGTCTCCTGTCACTCATTTTGCTTGAAAAAAACACTCTGTGGTAATTGGGCGCAACGGAAAGCAATGAAGGAAAAAAATATCGAAGACATACCCAATATCGTCAGAGAAGATATCGAACAGGAAGAGATGGAAGCGTTTGTAGCGGAAGAATTAAAGGCTTCTCAGTCCAAGATTCTGACTCAGAGCTGGAGATAGAATTGGAATCACAGGACATTCCATCTGGTCAAGGTGTTGTGAGTACCAAAGCCCCTTTGCCCACAAAAACCACTTCCATTAAACTTAAGACTTCCGGGCCACCTCACAGCGACTCTCCTTCTGACACCCTGCCCTCCGGCTCGGCACCAAAAGCGCCTGTGAAGCCTTGCGACTTAAGTTCGAGTTGAGATACCACTGCCTCGGCACCTAAAGCATTGGTTCTGAAAGACAAAAGGGACAAATCGAGCTTCGCACCTAAAATTTACGCGGCAAAACAGAAAGATGCTCCTCAAAAGCCTGCGGAGAAAATTCTGGAAACCATGCAACAAAAGCTGGATCTAAACCAAAAGAAAAATCATATAAATCTAGACACAGGACATATTACAGCAAAGCCAGTGATGCCATCCTCCAAACGGAAAATAGATGAAAGATATAAAATCCCTTTGAAGAAAAAGGAGGACATGCTACTAGCCCTATTCACTCAATTACTCATACCCCTCCACTTTCTTCACCAGTACCACATATTCCACCTTCAGACCCTCTAGATATCACACCACTGAGCTCTTCTTGTACAGATCCTGATAATGAGGATGACACTGAGTAGTGCCATCAACAGATCCATGGGATGATTACAATATAGATCATCCTACAGACACAGACCCAGATCTGTACCCTGCTAAATCTTCCTCTCCTGATGGCAACACCTGATATCAGGAGTTCTGTAGTAGGGGATCTCTGTGTATAGTCATAATCTAGTGAATAGTCCCGCCCATGTGCGTGGACCCCGGAGCAATCAAAAATAATCTCTTAAGTTGTCAAAAAATGCAGAACTGCAAAGACACTTAATAGAGAATTTAAAGACAGATAATGCCGCCTATATCAACAGGCTACACTGTCCAGTACTTCAACTAGAAATTCCACCAAAAATCCACACAAACAGCACAGCCTGCCCAGTTTCCTCCATGGAGAAACCTGCCTCTACCAGCAAAAGCCTCTGGAATGATAGAGAGGAAGGTATGGACAGACAAGCCCCATAGGCTGCCATTATGTGGCTCAAACAGGATACTGTGCCTTTAAGAGAACTTTCCAAAACTTCTCTCAGTATCCCAGAATGCACATCAGGTCCCTTTTACTTTCAGTTTTTTTTCCGGCTCCTGCGAGCAGGACCCTGGAGCATTGAGCTCACTCTTTTTTTAAGGGTTTCTTGGTGATTTTTCACTTTTTCAAGTTCTTTAAGTGCTTTTCTAAAGTACTTTGGTGCTTTTCTTCCTGTTTATCCTTAGGTGCACTCTTTGATTGTCAATATGCCTGCATTATTTGACAGTGCTCCAGGAAGAAGGCCAAATCGGATCTACACGAGGTGTGTATCATCTGCCTTCCCTCTTCTCATGTCCCACAGGAGTGTGACATTTGTCAGGGCTTTTCTGGCAGGACCCTGAGGGATAGAATGAAGATCAGGCTTCAGGGCCTGGAGGACAGAAGGCTGAAGGCGCAAGGTTGGTCTGGAGGGGCTTCCTCTGCCCATGCTGAGGCCTCTGGGGGGCTCCCCAGGGGCAGGAAGACCAGCAAGCGTCCCCATTTTCCGTCTGTGTCGATTGCCCCGACTACGGCGTCGAGAGGGATGACTGCAGTCTGTTCCCCGTCTACCCAGGGCTCTGGGTCGAAGCGACGTCTACGTTCGGCTACGAGGGAACTGAACAGACCGCCATTGAGATCTCTTGTGACGATTTCATCCTCGTCGGAGTCGTCGTCGAGTAATCGATGTCGAGAGGTATGGCGTCGGCGCTCGCCGTTGAGGCGACACCGCCGTTCGCCGTCGCCGAAGAGTAGAAGGTCATTGTCGAGGGGATCCTTGACTTCGAGGAGAAGATCGTCGTTGAGGCGAAGATCGCAGTCGAGGCGAAGGAGGTTGTCGCCGAGGCTAAGGAGGTCGCCGTCGAGGCGAAGGAGGTCGTCGTCGAGGCGAAGGCATTCGCCGTCGAGGGAGAGACGGTCGCCGTCGAGGAAAAGACGCTCGTCGTCGAGGGGCCGACGCTCGCCGTCCGGTCGCCATTCTTCGACGCCGAGAAGGAGTTCTGGCGCCAGGAGTCAGTCTAGCAGGCGCCAGGTGCCTATGAGAGACTCGCAAAGGTCCCAGCCTGGAAAGGAAGGCGGATCACCGGGTTCGGTGTACTCCGCGGTGTATACCCCTTCTAGGCCGAGGTCGGTTATGCCCCCTCCTCCCCTGCCAAGGGGACTTCCTCCGCGGGCTCCCACTCCGCCTCCGCTCCCGCCTCCGCTCCCGCCATTTCCACCGCATCCTCAACCTCTACCTCAACCTCAGCTGCCGGCAGACAAGCCTTCTCCGATTCCTCCGAGGTCGGTCTCACTGCCCCGATATCAGACTCCTCCCAAGGGGACCCCTCGGCCGAGGGCCCCAGCCACGCCAAAGTTGCCCGTCCCGGAGGAACCGGCGGATCGACCGAAGCCCAGGAGGTCGCGATCACGCTCCGGATGGATAGGGAGATCGAGGAGTCATCATAGATCCTCCTCCAGGTCAAGAAGGCGCCATTGGAGGCGCGGATCACAGTCCCGCACTGACTCTTCCAGGACCTATTCACCGACTTTGTCGGAATCCCCGGGGACGAGAGTGTCTCCTGTGGACGACATCAGCATGTTCCAGGATGTTCTCCTGAGGGGTGCAGCGAAATTGGGAATCACGGTGATTGCTCCAACACCCACGACGTCCGTGATTTTTGAGACGCTTCATAGGAAGCATTTGTCTCGCCCTTTACTACCGCTCGTACCAGGATTGGTAGAGCCGGCGGAGGAGCTGTTCCTCACGCCAGCAGTGACGAAGGCGGCTCCTTCCCGGCTTCTTAAGAAGTACAGCGACCGGATTCTGACCCGGCTTTTCTGCGGATGGATCCAATTCCGGACGATGTTATAGTGATGGCGGCCAGGAAACAACATTCTACCTCCCCGTCTTCTACCGTGCCTCCTGATAAGGAGAGTCGATAGATCGATTCAGCTGGCAGGAAGGCCTGTGGGACGGCATCTACGGCCATGAAGGCGGCTAGCGATGCGGCTCTGCTAGGGCGGTATGATCGTGCCCTGTGGGATTCCCTCCAGCAGTTCACGGAAATCCTGCCACGAGAGAAGGAGGATTTCCAGGAGATCCTAAAGGAGGGGATGCTGGTATCGAACCAGGTCATCAGCGCGGCTGCTGATGTCTCTCTTTGGGCGGCCCATGGGTACTGTCATCGGATCAACCTACGGCGCCATGCTTGGCTTAGACTCGCATCACTCAAGCCGGAGGCTCAGCAGCGGGTGGCCAATCTGCCCTTCTCGGAGGAAACCCTGTTCGGCAAGCATGCGGACGATGAGATGGCCCGCATGAAAGGGGAGGCCGAGACCCTGCCGGCTGTTGGGTTAGAGAAGCCCAAAGAAAAGAAGGCCTACCGCCCGTTCCAGAGATGGTTCGGGGCACAGGGCAGAGGGCGAGGGCAGGCTTCGGGACAGCAACAGCAACAACAGCAGCAGTTCCGGAGGCCCTTCCAGAAGCGCCAGAAGGGGAGAGGAGGCCAGCAGTCCTCTACAGCGAACAAAGGCCCAGCTGGGTCTCGACCCTGAGCAGTTACTTCCCCTACATCCGTTACCCGCTCCGGTGGGGGGCAGCGTTCAACTTTTTCTGGCAGTGGAGAAAAATTACTCAGGACAAGTGGGTGCTGAATATTGTTTGCAATGGATCCAGTCTTCGGTTCACCAGCCCGCCTCCATCAATTCCTCTGGTCAGCTCGCAGTTCCAGATGCGCGAGCTCCAGGCGGAGGCCGATATCCTGTTAAGGAAAAGGGCGATAGAAGACGTACCTCTGTCTCAAAGAGGAAGAGGTCTGTACTCCTGGTTCTTCCTGGTGCGCAAGAAGGACAAGAACGAGTTCAGCCCCATTATGGATTTGCGACAAGCAAACAAGTGGATTTGCAGAGAGAAGTTTTGCATGCTGTTGTTGCATCAGATTTATCCTCAGCTGCAACAGGGAGACTGGCTGTGTGATCTAGACCTACAGGATGCGTACTTCCATGTGCCCATTGCACACAAACACAGGAAGTTCCTGCAATTCCAATTCGACGCCAATCATTATCAGTACACAGTACTGCCATTCGGGCTGAAGTCTGCGCCCAGAACGTTCTCGAAGTGCATGGCAGTGGTAGCTGCACACCTGAGGAAGAACAAGGTGTTTGTCTACCCGTACCTGACGACTGGTTGATCAAGGCCTCCTCCTTCTCGGAAGCTCAAGCGCACTTCCAGAAGACGTGCGTTCTATTGAACAAGCTGGGGTTGCACATCAACATGTCCAAATCTGTCCCGACTCCCGTCCAATGCATACAGTACTTGGGAACCTCCATCAATACTCTGTCAGCAAGTGTGTCTCCTTCGGAGGAGAGACTATTATCACTCCTTCGGAAGGCTCATGCTCTTATGACCGCTCCATCTACAACAGTGAGGAAGGTGTCTTTTCTACTAGGGTCGATGGCCTCTTGTATCTTCCTCACGCCTCATGCACAGCTGCACATGAGACCACTGCAGGAGTGCTTGGAGGATCAGTGGGATCAGAGGAAAGGGTCTTGGGACGACAAGATACGACTGTCTCTGCATGCTCTTCAGTCTCTGAAGTGGTGGTGTTCAGCGTAGAATCTCGTCAGAGGGGTCCCTTCCACAAGGACATTCCCACACTGACGATCGTGACGGATGCGTCTCTCCATGGCTGGGGAGCGAACTCCAGAGACTTACAGATTCAAGGGACGTGGTCTCCGACGGAGTCCACGTACCACATCAATTTCCTGGAACTCAGAGCTGTTCACTTGGCACTGAAGGCCTTTCATCCGTCCTTTCAGACCAACTCTCTGCTTGTACAGACAGACAATACGACCGCGATATATTACCTCAACAAGCAGGGTGGGTCGAGATCGCGCACTCTATCGCAGGAGATCTGGCAATGGCTTCTGGCCAGAGGACTGACGATAACGGCTACCCATCTACCAGGTGTGCAGAATGTTCAGGCGGACGCACTGAGCAGACTGATTCAGGAAAACCACAAATGGGTCATAAACGATGAAGTGCTAGGAGAAGTCTTCGCAAGGTGGGGGACTCCAGACATAGATCTGTTCGCCACCGCCGAAAACAACAAATGCTGAGACTTCGCATCTAGGTACTACCAACAGGGGGCGTTAGGGAATGCCCTATGGATCGACTGGTCGAACAGCTTTCTGTACTTTTTTCCGCCCATTCCCCTGATTCCGGCGGTGCTCATCAAGCTGTCCCAGTCCAGGGCTCGGATGATCCTGATTGCCCCGGAATGGCCCAGGCAGTGGTGGTTCACGGACCTGCTTCACCGATCGCTCCTTCCTCACATACGGCTGCCGTGCAGGCGGGACCTTCTCACGAAGTTCGGAGGGCAGATGGTGCACCTGAACCTCTCGGCTTTGCGTTTGGCAGCATGGCTCCTGAGATAGTGCAATATGGCCATTTGAATCTACCAGAAGATTGTATGGACATACTGAAGGATGCTAAGCGACCTTCCACTAGGACTTCCTATGCTTACAAGTGGAAGAGATTCTGCATCTGGTGCAAGTCCAAGAACTATGACCCTACGACGTGTAAGGAGGATGTCATCCTTCCTTATCTCCTGCATTTGGCGCAGTCTGGCCATAATTTCCATTCTATTAAGGTCCATCTCGCTGCATTGACTGCCTACAGGAAATGCCCTTCACGGACTTCCTTCTTCCAGATCCCTGTGATCAAAGATTTTTTGGAAGGCTTGAAGAAAGTATTCCCTCCTGTCCGGCTTCCTTCGCCTTCATGGGAGTTAAATGTGGTGCTGTCCAGATTGATGAAGGAGCCTTTTGAACCTATTCTGTCCTGGAAGGGTGAGTGAAATTCAGGCATTGTGTTGCCAAGAACCTTATACTGTATTTCATGCTGCTATGGTTGTTATGCGTACTCACCCTAAATTTCTTCCCAATGTTATTTCTGATTTTCATGTCAACCAGACCATAACTTTGCCTACGTTTTTTCAGAATCCTTCATCTCCAGCGGAAAGGTCTCTACATTCCCTGGATGTTAGGAGGGTGTTGAAATTTTATCTGGATAAAACCAAAGATATTCGTAGGTCAGACCAATTGTTTATCAATTATGGATCAGTCAGGACCGGCCTTGCTACCTCCAAACAGTCCATTTCTAGGTGGATTGTGTCCTGTATACAATTGTGTTACCAGAAGGCTAATAAGACCTTAGGAGGTAAACCTAAGGCTCATTCCACCAGGGGCAAAGCTGCCACGACTGCTTTGCTACGTAACGTTCCAATTGCAGAAATCTGCAAGGCGGCCACTTGGAAGTCGGTCCATACCTTTGCTAAGCATTACTGCCTGGACACTGATGCCAGGACAGATGCTCAGGTTGGGCAGGCTTCGCTGCGGAATCTGTTTGCACAATAGTGGTATTATTTCTTTACTCTCCACCGCCGCTTTGGTGTGGGGATGGGCTTGCCATTCTATTCACTAGATTATGACTATACACAGAGATCCCCTACTACAGAAGTAGTTTCTGTCCTGTAACTCCAGTTCTGTAGTAGGGGTATCTCTGTTATAGTCATAAGCGCCCGCCCTCCTCCCCGGTGGAGAAAGATATTCATGTAAGGAATGCTACAGGTCTGGTGTGTTACGCCTTCAAAAAGAACTGAAAGTAAAAGGGACCTGCTGTGCATTCTGGGATACTGGGAGAAGTTCTGAAAGTGCTCTTAAAGGCACAGTATCCTGTTTGAGACACATAATGGCAGCCTATGGGGCTTGTCTGTCCATACCTTCCTCTCTATCATTCCAGAGGCTTTTGCTGGTAGAGGCAGGTTTCTCTATGGAGGAAACTGGGCAGGCTGTGCTGTTTGTGTGGATTTTTGGTGGAATTTCTAGTTGAAGTACTGGACAGTGCAGCCTGTGGATATAGGCTGCATTATCTGTCTTTAAATTCTCTCTTAAGTGTCTTTACAGTTCTGCATTTTTTTGACAATTTAAGAGATTATTTTTGATTGCTCTGGGGTCCACGCACATGGCGGGACTATTCACTAGATTATGACTATAACAGAGATACCCCTACTACAGAACTGGAGTTACAGGACAGAAACTACTCCTTAATTGTCAGGACAGCCACATACCATGGAGTCACATTACCCAAGGAATGTTTAGAAGAAGATTTTTAATTTGAATCTTAAGGAACTACACATAAAACAAAACACAGTCTTACCTATGTTAAAGGGTATGATGAGGCATGCTGAAGATATTTTTAAAGATTCAGTAAGGGCACGTATATAACACCTAGGGTGGATAAAAATATAAACCACACCCATCTGACCCAATTTTTATTAAGGGCCTGCTTCCAGATTCTTTAGTGGTGTCCAATGCTCGTAAAAGAGAAATTTCACCAACTTCATGTGAAGCACCAACTCCAGACAAGCTAATAGAAGCCTCAGGCAAAAGGGTGGCTGCACAATCAGCCAACCATTGGCGTATAGCCAATGCACTTCTGTCTTTTGGCTAAGTACGATGGGAGCCACTGGAATAAATGGAAGACTTACTCCAATATCTCCCAGAGAAGCATAAGAAAAGAGGACAGGAATCTCTGGATTTAAACCAGAGGTACGACTGACAATACTTAATGCCCCATTCAAGGAACATCTTTTGGGTTCACAAGTGGATGAATCCCCTGAAAAAATGATAATGGACACAGGTGGGAAAACCTATGGGAACGCTGCAGTCACCCTCTAACAAAGGCTCTTTGTGCCTCTCTTTTTATAGGAGAGGCTCTTAAAGTAGATCCACAGATGCCAACACATCTTCCTATAAACCATAGAATCAATCCTCCACCTCTAGAGGATTTTACAAAGGTGGTTACAGAGGAAACCATTTTAAATGCAGAGGTACCTCTCTATCTCCCAACATGTAGTGACATGATAACAATTCCCCCCGATCATCATACACCTGTTGGGGGAAGACTGCATCAATTTCTTTCCATTTGACAATCAACTACATCAGACAAATGGGTGTTGGACATTATCCAACATGGTTATTGCGTGGAATTCACCAGCAATCCTCCCAATATTCCACCTCACATTCACAAGCTCTCTTTAGAGCACCAGCAACTGCTCAAAAAGGAAGTATAAGCTCTTCTAGCAAAAGGAGCTATAGAATCAGTTCCACTACAACACCCAGTATCAGGGGTTTATTCACTTTACTTCCTAATCCCCAAAAAAGGACAGTTCCCTACGATCAATATTAGATCTCAGGCCTCTAAAGATATGCATATTGTTAGAACACTTCCATTTGGTCACACTTCAACAGGTGCTTCCTCTTTTACAGCAAGGCGACTTTATGTCAATACTAGACTTAACAGACACATAGTTTCACATCCCTATTCACCCAGCACATTGCAAATACCTCTTGATTTGTGGTAGCAGGAAAACACTATCAATTCAAAGTACCCCATTTGGAGTAATTACTGCCAGAGTATACCACAAATGTCTAGCAGTAGTAGCAGCTCATCTAAGAAGACAAAAAATCCATGTCTTCCCAAATCTAGACTATTTGATCTTCAAAGCCAACACGTATCTCAAGTGTTGACAATACACTCAAATTACTCTAAATCCCCTTCATCCATTGGGATTCACAGGCAATGCGTAAAAATCCAATCTCCAATCTGTCCAACAGCAACCCTATCTAGGAGCTCTTCTGAACTCCCAAACAGGTTTAGCTGCCAGAATTCACTATTTTCAGACACTGCTGCTACACTTTTAAAGCAATCAATATCTAACAGTAAGACCTTTCATGCAACTTTTATGGATGTTGGCATCATACATTGCCAAGGATCATGCGCACAACAGACGTATCCGTTACAGGGTACGGTGCCCCTCTACAAAATCAAACAGTTCACTGTCTATGGGACACCAAACACAAGAGTCTCCACATCAACTGCTTGAGCTGTTCACCTAGCGCTAAAAGCATTTCTACCACACCAGATAGGGGAAGGTGTGCTAGTCCGGACAGACAATATGACAGATATGTACTATGTACAAAACCTGGGGGGGCGCACTCTCTATAGCTATCATCCCCCTCTCGACCATTTGGCATTAGGCAATAAACCACAAAATCCACCTGCTGAAAGAGCACCTTCCTGGGACGGACAGCTAATTTGCTGACCTCGTCAGCAGGATGTGGCAACAAGTCCACGGCAGGGAACTCCACCCCCAAGTCCTCCACCCATTCTTCCAAAAATGGTGATTTCCACAAAAAGATCTCTTTGCAACAGCTCAGGACTCAAAATGCCCAAACTTCACCTCCAGGTTCCCACACCCTCTATCCAAAGGCAACGCGCTATGGATGAACTGGTCAGGCATATTAGCTTACGCTTTTCCGCATCTACCTCAGGCAAACATCTCTCTCCCTCATTTTGATAGCTCCCACATGTGCTCTCAACCATCGTCGCCCCACTACTGGAGCTTTCAGTAGTTTCACACCAGAAGCTTCACCTCACGTCAGACCTTCTCACTCAAAACCAAGGAGAAATCAGACATACCAACTTCAAGGATCTCAACCAGTGAAATGGCTCCTGAAGTCATAGAATATGAATACCTAAATCAACCATCAGATTGCATGACAATTCTTAAAGAAGCAAGAAAACCTACCACTAGACCACGTTACGCAGCAAAGTGGAAAATGTTTGCTATTTATTGTAATAATCAAACAGTTGCACCACTAGATGCTTTTTTACAGCAAATCATGTGTTATTTATTATACCTACAACGTGCAGGCATTGCACACACATCCATATGCCTACACCTTGCAGCAGGGGCTGCATATTTTCAATACAGACAACACTTATCACTGTTCAGAGTGCCAGTAATTAAAGCCTTTATGGAAGGACTTAAAAGGGTGATGCCACCAAAAGTTCCATCTGCATGGAACCTTAATATTGTTCTAACAAGACTTATGGGTCCACCCTTTGAAGCATTGCACAACTGTCCACTACAATTTCCTTCTTGGAAGGTGGCTTTTTTAATTGCTGTCACTTCAATTGATGTGTCAGTGGGCTTCAGGCATTAACCTTAGAAGAAACATTTTTCCAACTCCATGGAGACTGAGTAGTTCTTCGTACTAACCCCCAACGTACCTTCCAAAATTAGTCTCTGCTTTTCATATTAACCAATCAGTCGATTACCTGTTTTCTTCTCTCAATCTGATTCTGTAGCAGGAAGAGCTCTGCATACATTAGATGTCAAAAGAGCATTATTGTATTGCATTGACAGAACAAAAGGCATCCGCAAAACAAAAAAACCTCAAAGGGAAACCTATCTCTAAATCTGGTATCACTAGTTGGATTATTACATTTTTTCAAACATGTTATACCAAAGCCAAAATAATGTTGTCTCCTATCCACGGTCTTAGTAGGTAACATTCCTATAACTGACATTTGTAAAGCAGCTACATGGTCTACGTCACACACTTGTTCTAAACACTATTGTGTGGATGTATTAGCACGACAACAAGCTAATGTAGGACAATCAGTCCTAAGATCACTTTTTCAAACAACTGCAATGCCCACTGGTTAGCCACCACTTTCGGGGGGTACTGCTGTACAGTCTGTGCAAAGCATGTGTATCTACAGCACATATGCCTCGAACGGATTATGTTACTTACCCTGTAAGGATCTGTTCTTGGAATATAGAGCTGTGCCCTCCCTCCTCCCTAGGCACCAATCATCTTTGCAGTTATCATTATTTTTATTCATATTATGCACACATGGACATTTCAGTGCTACAATCATTTACTCCATTCTCACCCTCTTGCTGAACAACTATTTAACAATGGAGTACGATGCCCATGCGCTCTATCACGGAAAGGAGGAGTCACCCTAACTCGTGACTGGAAAAGCCTTGTTTGAAGAAAAACAACTTGCAAACATCCGGACCCAACACTAGATGGCAGGAGTATGCAACACGTGAATCTACAGCTCTATATGTCAAGAACAGATGCTTACAGGGTAAGTAACATAATTCCTCCATTCAATATTTGTCTTCTGATGTGTTGCTATATACATTGCACTCCGCAAATGTAATTATCTGTGGTATACAACCTATGCCCACTATCTAATTACTCCTTATGCCTTCCCCATTACGTGAAGCACCATGATGTCTCAGTTACAAAGTCTGCAATATTCAAAACCATGAATAAATTAGTCACATTTGTTACTCTACTTGAACATTAGATCATAGGTCAGCTGGCTATAAAGTTTAGTCTGTCATTGTTTCACCTACCTAGCTAAGTATGAGCCATTATTTTTTACTTTGCTGGTCTATTGGATTTTGCCTTTAGCATTGAATACACAATAAATAAGCGTTTTTTAGGATACTGCCAAACGTTGACGATGACTACCTTGCATCAAATATAATACAAAAAATTCATCTTGTTTGTCTAGATGTCATCTTCCTTCCTGATGAGGTGGAGTGGATAAAGTTCAACGTTGGAATGAATGGTTATTACATTGTACACTATGAAGGTGATGGCTGGGATGCTTTAATAAAACTCTTGAAAGAAAATATGACGGCAATTAGCAGCAATGATCGAGCCAGTCTCATTAATAATGCATTTCAACTAGTAAGGTAAGATTCAATATTATTTTGATCGCTAACATGAATTGAATTGAATTGAAACTGCACTTATATAGCGCTATCTACCCGGAGGCCTCGTAGCACTTATGACTGGAAACTTACTTAGCGCAGGCTCGGGCAGATCAGCAGGATTTAGCAAACAGGTGAGTTTTCAGGGCTTTTCTGAAGGAGAGATGATTGGTAGTTCCTCTGAGGGATAAAGGAAGGGTGTTCCAGAACTTAGCCGCGGTGTGTGAAAAGGAGCGGCCTCCCCAGCGGGCTTTCCTGACTCTGATGGAGGAGGCCAGCCGGAGGGTGCAGGATCGGAGGGAGCGTGACGGAACATAGGGAGTGACCAAGGGCTGTAAAATTGCAGGGCCAAGGTGATGGAAGGCTTTGTGTAGAGTACACATAGCCTTGAATTGTACTCTAGCCGCTATGGGGAGCCAGTGAAGTTCCCTTAGGGCATTCCTTGCTGACTGCCAGCGAGGGAGGTTGTAGAGTAAACGAGCCGCACTGTTTTGGGTGACTTGGAGCTTCTGGATGACAAAGGAGGGGGCTCCCATATAGAGGACATTCCCGTAGTCCAGGCGAGATAGTATAAGAGCCTGGACCAGGATCCTCCTTGCCTGAAATGGAAGCAGAGGGAGCACCTTCCGCAGCATCCTCATCAATCCAAAACAGGTAGCTGCGGTCTTTGTGGCTTGGGCTGAGAAGTTCAGGGCTGTGTCGAACCAGATCCCCAAGCTTTTTATTTGGGACTTGGGAATGGGAGGCGAGCCCAAACATGGTGGCCATATGGATGCAAAGACAGAGGGAGAGGGGTTACCCAATAAGATGACATCTGTCTTCTCCCCGTTAAGTTTTAAACGGGAAGATTGCATCCATCTAGCGAGAGCCTCTAGACAGGGGCCTAGGGTGTTGGACGATACCTCCGAGTGGTCTAAGGAGACCACCAGTTGGGTATCGTCCGCGTAGGTGACAATACGCACACCGAAGGGATGGACAATCCTGTCTAGGGGTTCCATGTAGGCATTAAACAGGGTGGGGCTCAGGGAAGAGCCCTGAGGAACCCCACACCTGAGTGGATGTTTAGGTGACACTGCCTCGCCCTCAAAGACCTGGAAGAAGCGGTCAGCCAGGAAGGATGTCAGCCAGTCTAGAGCCGGGCCCGACACGCCCATGTCCGCCAGACGTTGTAATAGCGTGACATGGTTGACCGTGTCGAACGCGGCGCTGAGGTCTAATAAGATGATGGCGACTTTGCCACCCCGGTCTAACACTGCTCTTGCTTCCTCTGTTACCGCTATGAGGGCGGTTTCGGTCCCATGTAGGGGATAGTAACCCTTTTTTGGTTCATGTAGAATAATGAAACAACCGACCTGATTCACAACCTGCATTTTGTAGTATATAAAGTAGTACTGAAGCAGTAGTAACTACTTAATTAAAAAGGAATTTAAACAACATACAGGTCTAAGTCTACACCGCCCCTCTTTTCTATGGGGAGATCCACATACATGTAGGTTTACTATTAAGGGCCTGATTCTGATGCGGTTAGGAGGTACTGGAGCGGAGGTTGAGCTCGACCCCAGCTGTCCTCGCATACTACAGTGCTAAGTAACGAAACCTTATACTAACATGGCATATTAGTGATGTCTCACCACATTCCAGTCCCATTACACTGGGCAGCTAGATGCTGAGGAGGCCTCTGGATGCTTCTCTGTTGAACACTGCAGAAAAAAGTAGAGGCAATCAACTATCAAGCAGATAAAATAGGTACATAGATTAGCCTCTTAAAATACCCTGGCCATGTACGCACCGGGGATTGACATGGAAATTGCAAATCTTACCAGTTTGATAAGAAAACCACAAGCTGGCATTCAGGGCTTTTGGCAAGACTGCAATTGCTTGCCTGCCTTAGATAAACTGGCAATTCTTCCAGAGGTAATTTCCCAGCTAGTCAAAGAGATAATGGAAACTGCCAAACATAGGGCACCTAGTGGTTTAACAGCTAAACCAGACAATGCACCAAGGCTCCTGAGGGATGTGGGGCTAATGCAGGGGGGATGGAGCCAGACAGTGCTGCCAAAGCAAAGCCCCAGGTGGAGGATCCCCGGCCAGCAGCAGCACAGAAGAAAATAGCACAGAGGGACTCGCACCCTGGGACAACGAACGCAACAACACAAATTCGGAGCACTGACTGTGAACTACACACAGCAAGGGCAATTCCTAAAGGCAACAGATCTAACAAAAGAAAGACTCAGCAAAAAATCACCTTGTGGCAAGTCGTATATCTGCCCATCCAATCTTTAACATACAGGAAGGGAGTCGTCCCTTAACCACAACATTGAAAATGCAACAGACTGGGATGCAGTATCAGAAGAAGTGTATGGTGTAAGAGAAACCAGCAAATAGATCAAAGGAGGGACTGAAGCTGAGACAGACCCGAAGGTGACACTCTAGGTGCAGGCAGACAATCCAGCTGATGCAACCAAACCAAAACATCCCTCAAAACTATCCCGGATCTCTCCCCTCAAAGGCTCTGTCCACATGCAAACTCCCACCTCACAGCCTTTTAAAAAAGCACCTTGCATGGAAAAGTCAAAGAAGTAGTCACAACACCCAGCAATTGGACAAAGAGTGCTCCCTCTAACACTCCAAATAAACACACTCTGACGAATATTCAAAGGCAATTTGACCCTGGGATTAAGCTGGAAGAGTCTTCCCCCCTACAAGTCTGCACGGCAAAGCAGTCCCCACAAAAGCCAAAGTAGTCACCAGGATGGGGGTAGAATTCACACACATTTATGAAGGAGCATACATTAGTCCGCTTGATAACCGAGCACCCGCAATGGCCACAGCATTCACAAGGCGCAGGACAGAGCTACAAACCTCTCTGAAGATGAAAGCACATAACTACTTCCAGACTACATATCTAAAGGATCTTTTGATATTCCAAACTCCTGCAATGTCCTGAAACTCATCTGTCTATCACCTAGCTTAGGGAAGTTACTTCTAAGGACATTGTTTCGATCAGGTTTCTTGACCTTAGCCATGGACAACACAGCGAAACCACTGAAGGTGTTAAATGAGGCAGACACTGTCAAAAGCTAACAGATTTCAATCACAACTGTAAAAAGCACAGTTTACCCATATTTACTCAAAACTCCCAAGCCTATAGTTTACTCTGTCATGCCTGAGATACACACTGAGCAAATCTCTAGTGCCTAATAGGATTAAGCTCAGAGAACACGCTTTGAAGCCAAGTCCACTCACTAGTGCCAAAACAGACTGGGGCTGGCTATTGAATACTTTGAATACAAGTAGGGGATTACAATGACAAGAAGCAAACATAGGCTCCCAGACAGATACAATATTGAGTGTGTGCTCCTGGAATATCAGTAGACTTGCTAGTAAGTTGATTGATCTGGAGATTCTTCTCTACTTGCGCTCGGTCCAAGTAGTGGTACTACAGGAGACATGGGCGCAGACCTCAGTGCTACTGTACGGTTTTCTCAACATCTTCATTCCTGCGATAAAGGCTCAAAAGCATGGGCACTGTAAGGAGGGGCTTGCAATCTATGTATCAGCAGCTAATGCTATAGAAGGAAAGGCTTGGGAGGCAGTGATGATGACCTGCAATCTGTGGAAAGGGTTCTGAACTCACCTGAAGACTTTACTAAAACTATCATAATAGTGAATGTATATATCCATACAAGCAAATAAGCAATGACGGAGCTTGCAGTTAAAATAACAGATTTGATCAGGAGGTTAAAAAGGGAGAGATTTGACACTGAACTCATAGTCTCTGGAGATTTTACCATGTTGCTCTGAGCTCACCTCCCAAGAATGACATTTTGGAGGCACAAGACTCATACTGGGCTATACCACACCAAGAAAGTACTGGAGCAAAAAAGAGTTGTTGCAGCTTTACAATTTAGAGCATTTTGTACTTCGAGTTTCGTGTTAACCATGGCCCAGACATACTGCTACCAATCTCATATCATTCCAAAACAGGCATATCTTACTGACTATACCCTGCTATGTCTCCCCTTATGGCAGTTTGCAATCTCCTATGGATATGGTGAGAGATCGGAAAGCGAGCATCTTCCACAGGAGATAGCCCTGTCAATTGCCTTCGGAGAACCTGTGATCTCTGATGATCAGGGAATCTCATGCTATATCATTTATAACAAGTGCATTAGATGCATGGCCAACTCCCGACAACAAGCCACGAATGCAGAAGGACAAAGTCCTCTGAGCAGCTGGGAAACGTTCACCACAACATTGTCTGGTTGATATGCCAAACCAGTCTTGTTACAAAGGAAAATACCGACCACAAGGGCCTTCACCAAGAGGGAACTGCTCCATAAAGGTGAGTAAAAAGCAAATAAACCAGCTCTGGAGGGCCCTCAGGAGGGCACCTACTGACAGAGAGCTTCGTCAAGAGCTCTGGGAATCCAAGAAAGCTATAAAAAGATCGAAATGGGACCTCCTTGGGGCTGCAGGGACTCCTTCTGGGCAAAATTGTTGTGCGCTATCAGGCTAGATTCTGGCGGACAGTGAATTACATCAATAGCTCCCTCCCGCACGTGGCTTATTCAAACCTTTCACAGTCTGCCTGAGTGCATCTCTTGTTAGGACATTTTAACTCTGGGGGCCCTGCTTAGCACAAGAGAAACTATCCCGGGAGCAGAATGTTGCAACCTAAACACATGGTTGATGTACAGCAATTTTCACATGCGTTTTTCATAACGGAATCTGTTGATCAATAGTTTATGTTGTTCCTTCTCTTATAATGTAATAATGTAATAGCATAGATGGGGCGTAAGGATGTTACATGTTTGACGCGTGCCCGGAAAAAGACCTGTTGTGGCATATCCGTGGTATGAGAAGAGTCGTATAACATTGGCTAATCATGTGTGGACATTAAAGAAATAATACAACTCAAAATACGGAGTAATTGGATTCATTAGCGAAAGGAACGAAGAAAAAGCAAACAAATATGTGTAATTTACAACGACTACCGCTGTGCGCCTGGATTTGGGGTGTAGACACGCCCCATCTATGCTATTACATTATTAATTCCCACGTGGCAAAGGGCAAACCACGTCATCCAGAGAGCACGCAAAGAGGTTTAAAACCGCGAAACAAAGGATACAAAGGTTCAACAGCCAGAAACATGGTGTGCACGGCAACTCGTGTCATTATTTTTCAAAACTACTGCCCACTCGCACGTAGCACCCACTAAGAGAAGGAACAACATAAACTATTGATCAACAGATTCCGTTATGAAAAACGCATGTGAAAAGCACACCTTTAATGTTGAAGAAACCTGCTTGGAAGCATTTGTGTTTTAGTGTTTACAAAACATGAGCATGAACATTATGAATTACTGCTTTGAATGTGGTTCGATTACTTGTCCAATGTAAAACGTATCGTATTGATTGTATGAACAACTTAACGCTTTTTGGCGCATATGATAAGATCAACAGGGTGGGCGGGGGATAGTAAAGAATCTGTCAGAATAATTACGCACGGGTAGATTTCACCGGGTTTCATGCAGAGAGGCATTATGGGGGTTGTAGGAGAATAGCGTAGATGATAAGGATAGGTTGTGACACACGAGGGAGAAAAGGCGGGGCACCATCTTAGCAGTTAAAATCGTGGAAGAAGACGGCGTGTAGCAAAACGTCGACATCGTGTGCACAAGTGATACGTAACGCTACAGGTACGGATAGGTAGCGAACTCTGGGTGAAGAATGAGGGGATAAATAACGAAGACCACTGGGTGGCATATTGGGTCCCGTGTGTGAGGTTATGGAGGGTTAAACAACGCTATAAGGGAGTTAGTTTAGTGGATTCTTTTTAAATTTAATTACGGTAGCATTTTTGCTCCGTTTTTTCCGAGGGTAGCGCCAACAACGTTTACAACCACGGGGAGATTTCAAAAGCAGTATAATCTTGTTATCGGGTTATGAATTGTATTTTAAATTTGTCACTTATGCAAAATGTTTATAGCAAAGTTTTTTTAATTTCACAGTGAACCCCTGAGGAAGGACTTTAAAAGTTTGAAATGCATTGGGTGGCATCATCATTGTAGATTAAGGATGTTACATGTTTGACGCGTGCCCGGAAAAAGGCCTGTTGTGGCATATCCGTGGTATGAGAAGAGTCGTATAACATTGGCTAATCATGTGTGGATATTAAAGAAATAATACAACTCAAAATACGGAGTAATTGGATTCATTAGCGAAAGGAACGAAGAAAAAGCAAACAAATATGTGTAATTTACAACGACTACCGCTGTGCGCCTGGATTTGGGGTGTAGAAACGCCCCATCTATGCTATTACACGATGTACAGCAATCCCATCCTGACGCGGATAAAGAGTCAACATGGACCAGCCTGGAGGTCTATGATTGTATTGCGGCCAACAGCCCTGCAGGCACTAGTTCTATCAGTCCACTTAGGTTCTGATAAAATATCCCAACCAAGCATTGCCCAACAGCTTCTCTGATTTTAGTGACTTCAAGCCTTAAATTAGCACAAGAGCCATCCAGAATCAAATTTCTCAGGGGTGCCGAGAAGAGGCTCCAAGTCTGAACGGGATCCCTTCAGCTACCCTTAAGGAAGAGTCCATCTACTGGGCAGAACAATTATCTCCATTATTTAACTTTGCCAGAGGCTGGCCCTGCAGTCCCACCTCATGGTATGGCTCAATCATCTAGCCCATCTATACATGGGGCGGTAAAAGAAACACAGGTGCCTGCTTCGAGTAAAATTTTACTTGATTTTTTTCTGAAACGTTGAATTGGGCAGGTAGCAGAACCATCACCACCTCATTAGCTAAGGTATAAACACCTTAACAGCCAATTATTCTGGACAGTACAGTCTAAAGTCCAACCACAAGGATTTGAAAAAGGGTTATCCCCAGATATACCTGAGCTCTAACTTTAAGACGTCAGAGGGGAAGAGAGGATGGGTTGTAAGAGCATTAGCACTTTACCAACTAAGGCAAAAGCACTTTAACAGTTTGCAGACATGGGCAGCACTGTGCAGCTTAGAGATTACTTTTAAGGAATGGCAGGAGAAGGAATCCCAAGCATATCTATACTTATCACCTCGGAGGCAAAACTGGTTGGGCAGTAAGAGCACCAGCATTTTACCAGCCGAGGTACAAACCCTTTACAGTTAAGTAATTTGGTTAACAAAGCACAGCTTAAATACTAAGCATTGGGAGTAGAAACCGGTTAAGGCCTTGATGTAACAGGATCTTACCTGTCCTGAGCGCAAGGCCAGATGGGCTGCAAGAGCGCTAGCACTTTTCACACCCACAGCACAAGCACTTTAACTTCTCACTGATACAGGCAGTACTGGGTAGCCTAGTAGAAGGCATGAGAAGTGTTAGATATTCAGTCATACTAGCACTTCACTTCCTTGGATTGCAAATCCAGGTAGGCAGTAAAAGCACCAGCCAAAGCTCATACATCCTAACTTAGTGTTTTTTGGATAGCACAGGGTCTTAAAGAATAGCAATTGGTGGGCATTTAGGCATAGCAGCACTTTATCTTAGGGGCACCTTCAGTTGTATACTTCTGCGGCCATCTGATTGTCAGCATAAAACTTCCACTTTGCCAAACGGAAAGTATCAGGTGGGTGCCCAGACATAAAGGTACTCTTCCTGAGACCTGCAAATGAATGATTTTTTTTAGTATCTTCCATTTTCTCATTCCAGGAAACACTCACTCGCTTGAGTAGGCTTCAAAATTGAGGTTACCCGTTGGGTCAATTTTCATAAAATAGGGTGTTAAAAGGATTACTTAGCTTACATCATTACCATTTGCAAATATGTTATTGCTGCAATTTTGCAAGCTCAGTAAATGGACTGTGCTTAGATTGCCCAACTAGCATTAAGAGTATCTAGTTTTAACACTTTGAATATTGTAAGCCAGCCATGTTGTAAACTAATGCTTGCATTTGATCTGTTCAATTTGCTATAGGGACCATAAGGCATATATGTATTTCTTTTTCTATTTCAAACATACTTTACTGCGTTTCATAAACATAAGTATTACATGTCACCACAAGATATATCTTGCATTGTGTTGTATCAAGAAAAGATGCATATGTTACAATGCCATTGATGAATTAAGTACAAATTGTCTATCACAACACTTCTTGCACTGCAGCACATATCTAAGTAAATGCAATAATTCAACAACCATCTCACCCCTCCACCCAAACACCCACCCAAATCCTACCACCACAATAGTCCAGCTTCCAAGGGGCATGGAACTTGTCTTTAGCAGAGTGTGTAGTGTCCCATCACATCATAGCCCAACATAATCAGTGACTAATGTACACCACAGATGCGAAGGGGAATGTCAAATGCCATTGCCCCAGGGTTAAAAGATCCGTAATGGTTTGTCAAGTATCAGCCGGAGTCCTCTGATTGTGCCTTGAACTGTTCTAGCAAAGTGTCCCATATCTGAAAGAAACACGTTAGTATTAGATTCCTTACCTTAGAATATCCCCAGGCGTCAGTCTGGATCCGGAAACTTTTGCGTAGCAGTACCCCTGCACGTCGGTAGGCGTCGTCTGCAGGCATCCCCTGCGGCTCCGCGTCCGTCGTTGGCGTCGTGCGCCGTGATGACGTCGCTGGAGTATATAGACGCCGCCTCCGCGCGCTGACGTCAGTTCTTCTTTGTCCGCGCCAGTTAGCGCAGATCCGAAGAGCAGTACTCCGGTCTTTTGACCAAGTTTTTTGATCTTTTGATCTTTTGAATGTTCTACGGTGCCGGTAGGATGCCCAGTTTTAAGAACTGTGACGACTGTGACCGGACGATGTCGGTCACGGATCATCACCGACTCTGTCTCCGGTGCCTGGGCCCCGACCACGACGTGGACGCCTGCGTCAATTGCCGGGCCTTGACGAATAAAGCTAGGCGGGAGCAGTCCCGCAAGCTGCTCGAGCTCCGGGTGTCGGCCCCGCGTCGAGAGCGGTCCCGGTCCGGCCGGAGATCAAGGGAGCGATCGAGGGAGCGGTCGCGGAGCCGTCATGGGCGCTCCGGGAGTCGTCACCATACATCTGGTTCCTCAGGTAGGAAGCACAAGACGTTGGGGCGTCGTCATCGTACCCCCGACTCCCCCCGACGCTCGCGCTATGCGGCCGGGGGTTCGGGTGGCCCCACTCCCGCGGCTCCGCGTGAGTCGCCGACGCGGCCTGCTCCATACCCTGCGGTCCCTGGGCAGGGCGCATCGCCCGAGGAGATAGAGGCGTTCCTCGTGGCCATGAGGGCTCTTTCTCCTCCGGCGGGGATCTGCGGCGCCTTCGGGCCCTGTGAACCCGTCCGGGGGCCCTAGCGGCTCGGGTGACCCTGCCTCGACGCCGTCGGGAGCTCCGGACCCGGCGCCGCCGACGGCGCCGATCCCGGCACCGCAGGGGCCCTCAGGGTCGACGCCGGCTGGTCAACCGGCCTCTCCGGTGCCGCTTCCATCGGGGCAACCCCTGGCGCCGGCTCTGGCCGGCGCCGGTGCTCCGGCTCCGGGCGGCGCCGTCCCTATTCCCTCTCCGAATCCGGACGCGGAGTCGGACCGGCGTCGTTCGACGCCGGGTCCGACGCCGATGGGGCCTGTGAACCCCGAGGAGCCGGTCTACATTGTTGATTCCGAGTATGGTGAGGATGTAGAATACGGAGAGGGGTGGGAGGGGTCTGAGGACCCTCTGACACGCGAGTGTCAGTACGACATGGACTGGACGGGTGACTTGGGTGACGCCAGTGGTCTGGATGACTCCCCCAACCCTGGATTTGTCTAGCCTCCTACCGTGGCTACGGAGGAGGGGGCTGCCTATTCAGTGGTGTTGATGAGGGCTGCCAAGGCCTTAAACCTTGTGCTCCCCGTCGCGGCCGTGAGGACTAACATCCTCACTGAGGTCCTCAAACCGCAGTCATGCCCACAGGAGCCACTGCTGCCGTTCAACGAGGCCTTGACTGACGTTCTTTTGGGCACGTGGTCCAGGCCCGCTTCAGGTTCGCCTGTTGATAGGAACGTGGCCAGACGCCACCGTCCGTGTTCGGACGACCCCAAGTTTCTGTCCACCCATCCCACCCCTGAGAGTCTGGTGATCCAGGCCTCCACTTCCCAGACCGCATTCCCGTCGGCCCCGCCGGACAGGGAATCAAAGAGGTACGAACAGTATTGCAAAAAGGTCTTCTCGTCCCTGAGTCTGGGACTGCGGTCTTGCAACACCGCGTGCCTCTTGGGCCGCTACACCCACTCTCTGTGGGATACGGTCGCGGACCTGCTGCCTGAATGCCCGCCGGAGGTACGGGCTAAGCTCGGCAAAGCTATGATTGAAGGCCGAGACGCAGCAAGATAGTTTAGATGTCGGGACCCCCTCTATATATATTTTGGTGACCGGGGAAGAGAGAGGAATACAATGTATATCGCAATTTATCAAAATTCCCCCATGGTCAAATCATAATTTCTTTTCAGGCTTCGCTCTCACAATTTAACCATCAAAATTCACATTTAGTATAGGAATAACAGTCTCATATTTTTCATTTGAGTCTCTTTTATTTCTTTTTTTCAATTTTATCAAAATTATTTAAAACAATTATTTTATTTCTTTTTTTTATAGTTTTACCGAATCTTTTTTTTTTTTTTGGATATATAAGTGTAATTCATCAGTTCATTAACATTTGTTCCAATCCAAATAATTTATACAATGTAACATCAGCTATCATCATCTGTACAGTCCAATCATGTATTTGTTTGTTCTGAAAAGTGCAAAGTGTAAAGATACAACAAGACCAACTATACCCCTAACACACACAGCAGCTACCTCACATACATCCCATTCATACAGTTTCACACTCTTACAAATTCTAAAACAATCTCTAAGTTTGGAAATAACAAAAGATCTTAAAAGTTTCCTAACGCCAGGTCTACGCGTTTCGGTGGGATGTGACCACCTTCCTCAGGACCAGCTTAGAAATCGTTTTATCCTTTCATTCTTCCTTCTGGCTTAGTTAATACTGCAGTTTGTTCTTGTGGACTCTCACAGGATATCTTGTCTTTGGCATTAGAAGGGGCCTATTCTTGTGCATGCCGCGGAAGGGGAGAACTGGCAGGAAGAATCCATTCAAGGAAGAACGCGTTATAAAGGAGCATGAGCCACATGTCAGTCAGCGACGCGCAGAAAGACTAAGCCACACGTATGAAAGAAGACATATAAGAAGATTTGAAAGGTAGCCCGTGACCATAGAACACTAAGATTGGACAGAAATCAAAATCTAAAAGACATACCAAACCTGCGCCTCCCTTGCCGAAAAAACAGAAGATAAAAGCACAAGAATAGGCCCCTTCTAATGCCAAAGACAAGATATCCTGTGAGAGTCCACAAGAACAAACTGCAGTATTAACTAAGCCAGAAGGAAGAGTCATACATAGGACATTTGCAGCAATAATAGTGGTGGTACATTGGGATCATTTACATCGACCACGAACGTAATTGTGTGGTAAAGGCCTTGTACGGATTTGATTGTAAGATACCCTGCACACAAAGAAGAATGAAAGGATAAAACGATTTCTAAGCTGGTCCTGAGGAAGGTGGTCACATCCCACCGAAACGCGTAGACCTGGCGTTAGGAAACTTTTAAGATCTTTTGTTATTTCCAAACTTAGAGATTGTTTTAGAATTTGTAAGAGTGTGAAACTGTATGAATGGGATGTATGTGAGGTAGCTGCTGTGTGTGTTAGGGGTATAGTTGGTCTTGTTGTATCTTTACACTTTGCACTTTTCAGAACAAACAAATACATGATTGGACTGTACAGATGATGATAGCTGATGTTACATTGTATAAATGATTTGGATTGGAACAAATGTTAATGAACTGATGAATTACACTTATATATCCAAAAAAAAAAAAAAAAAAAAAAAAAAAGATTCGGTAAAACTATAAAAAAAAGATAAATAAAATAATTGTTTTAAATAATTTTGATAAAATTGAAAAAAAGAAATAAAAGAGACTCAAATGAAAAATATGAGACTGTTATTCCTATACTAAATGTGAATTTTGATGGTTAAATTGTGAGAGCGAAGCCTGAAAAGAAATTATGATTTGACCATGGGGGAATTTTGATAAATTGCGAGACGCAGCAAGATACTCCATCAGGTGTGGTCTTGATACGACCGACTCGCTGGGCAGAGCGATGTCCACGACGGTGGCGATTCGTCGCCACGCCTGGCTGAGATCCGCCAACTTCTCGGCTGATGTCCAGAAAGCCTTAATGGACATGCCGTTTGATGGCAGTCGCCTGTTTGGCAACAAAGTGGACCACGCGCTGGAGCGCTTCAAGGACTCCAGGGTCACGGCCAAGTCCTTGGGTCTCTCGACCCAGCGCCAGTAAACAGGTTCGTTTCGCTCCTTTCGTGGCCAAGGAAGGGGCAGTCCCACACGTGCTGCCAGCCACGCGCCGCAACAGACTTATCAACGCGGTGGCGGCCGTGGAAACCGCTGTGGTGGCGGTCGGGGACAGCGGCGAGGTCAGGCCACACCTCCCCCCGCAGCATCTGCCACTAAATCCTCCTAGTCCGTGCTTTCAGGCCCATGTGACGCCGGTGGGAGGCAGGGTTCGCCATCACCTCTCCCACTGGCGCACAATAACATCGGACAGGTGGGTGCTGCAGCTCGTCCGAAGGGGCTACTCCCTCCCCTTCGAGACAACTCCTCCAGCCATGCCACCGCAGAACCACCATGTGTCGGGGGACCACTTGGCACTTCTGAGGGAGGAAGTTACGGCCCTCCCGGCCAAGGGGGCCATCGAGCGCGTTCCTGGGCCAGAAGTAGGACGTGGTTGCTATTCCCACTACTTTCTGGTACCCAAGAAGGACAAAGGGGGCCTACGTCCTATCTTGGATCTAAGGAACGTCAACGGCTTCCTCCGGAAGGAGAAGTTCAAGATGTTGACTTTAGCTCAGGTCTTGGCTGCTCTAGACCCGCAAGACTGGATGGTAGCGTTGGACTTGCAGGATGCTTATTTTCACATCCCCGTCCTGCCGGCCCACCGACGTTACCTGCGGTTCACGGTAGGCCTCGAGCATTTTCAATTTATCGTGCTCCCCTTCGGCCTTACCAGCGCCCCACGGGTGTTCACCAAGGTGATGGCGGTGGTCGCAGCTCATCTGCGCAGATTGGGGGTTTCAGTCTCCCCCTATCTAGACGACTGGTTGTTGAAGGCGGGCTCGCCCCAGACAGTCGTCCACCACCTTCAGATGACGGCAGACCTCCTGCACGAGCTGGGGTTCTCCATCAATGTGCCGAAATCACACCTGTGTCCCTCTCAGAAGCTCCTTTTCATCGGAGCGGTTCTCGACTCGGTGCAGTTTTGGGTCTATCCTCCGGAACGGCGAGTCCAGGATATACAGGCTTTGATTCCCATCTTTCAGCCGTTATACCGGGTTTCGGTCAGGTTGACGCTGCGGCTGCTGGGGCTGATGGCTTCCTGCATCCTTCTGGTGCATCACGCTCGGTGGCGGATGCGGGCTCTGCAGTGGGACCTGAAGTTTCAGTGGGCCCAGCATCAGGGCAATCTGTCCGACCATGTCTTGATCTCGGAGGGCACTGCACGACAGCTGCAGTGGTGGCTTACAGACCGCGATTGGGTCAGAGGCAGATCCCTCTCCCTTCCCCAACCGGAGCACGTTGTTGTGACGGACGCGTCCCTCCAGGGCTGGGGAGGCCACCTGGGAGAGGCAGAGATCAGAGGCATCTGGTCTCCGGCGGAGTCCCGGCTCCATATAAACTTGTTGGAGCTGTGGGCGATTCGTCTAGCACTGAAGGCATTCCTCCCCTTTGTCAACGGGAGTGTAGTGCAGGTGTTCACGGACAACACCACCGCCATGTGGTACTGCAACAAGCAGGGCGGGGTGGGGTCGTGGACCCTTTGTCAGGAGGCTCTGTGCCTCTGGCAATGGCTGGAACGTCAGGGCGTGACTCTGACGGTTCAACACCTGGCAGGTTCTCTGAACACCAGGGCGGACGAACTCAGCCGTCGGTGCTCGATGGATCACGAATGGCGTCTGAACTCTGACGTGGCGCAAGGCCTCTTTCGGCAATGGGGAGAGCCTTGGTTAGATCTATTCGCCACAGAAGAGAACGCGCAATGTCATCAGTTCTGCGCGTTGGAGTTTCCAAGACGGCACTCGCACGGCGACGCCTTTCGGCGCGAGTGGAGTTGCGGTCTGTTATACGCCTTTCCGCCTATGCCCCTTCTGCCCAGAGTGCTGAAGAAGATCAGGTGCGACCGGTCCCAAGTCATCCTTGTGGCTCCGGACTGGGCTCGAAGGTACTGGTATCCCGAGCTACTCAGCATGTCAGTCGGTCCCCCGATCCTCCTGCCCCTTCAGGAGGACCTTCTGTCGCAGCAGCAGGGGACGGTCCTCCACCCGAACCTGTCCAGCCTCCACCTCCATGCGTGGAGATTGAGCGGCGGCAGTTGAGGCCATTTGACTTGCCTCCTGAAGTCTGTGATGTGATTCTAGCAGCCAGGCGTTCCTCCACAAAATCGGTATACGCCTGTCGGTGGAACAAGTTTGTGGCATGGTGCACAGCAAAGGCTGTGGGTCCTCTTTCTGCCCCTCTTTCTGAGGTTCTTCTCTTCCTTCTTTCTCTTGCCCAGCAGGGCTCTGCTCTGGGCACTATCAAGGGCTACCTTTCTGCCCTTTCAGCCTTTCTAAGGCTGCCTGATCAACCTTCTTTGTTCAAGTCCCCCATTGTAACAAGATTCTTGAAGGGCATCACACACATGTATCCACCTGTTCCGTTTGTGATGCCTCAGTGGGACTTGAACCTGGTTCTAACTTTCTTGATGTGTGCTCCCTTTGAGCCACTTCATTCCTGTCCTCTCCGTCTCCTGACTTTAAAGACGGCCTTCCTGGTTGCCATCACCTCTGCCAGGAGGGTGAGTGAGCTCCAGGCTCTTTCTGTCAAACCTCCTTTCATGTCCATTCATCCAGACAAGGTGGTTCTGAGAACTAGACCTTCTTTCCTGCCCAAAGTTGTCTCTGCTTTTCACATCGGGCAGTCCATCACCCTCCTTTCCTTCTTCCCGCCTCCGCATCCTTCAAAGGATGAAGAATGGCTCCATCGTCTGGAGCCAAAACGTGCGCTTTCATTTTATATGGATCGCACATGCCAGTTCCGGGTGGATGACAAACTGTTTGTTGGCTACGTGGGTGCGAAGAAGGGACGCGCGGTACATAAACGGACCATCTCTCGGTGGGTCGTTCTGTGCATCAAAGCGCTCTACTCTTTGGCTCGGAAGGAGCCTCCTGTTGGGCTGAGGGCCCATTCCACTCGGGCCACGGCGGCTACTACTGCCCTGGGGCGGAGAGTACCCTTGCAGGACATATGCCAGGCGGCTACGTGGGCCTCGCTGCACACCTTTACGAGGCACTACTGCCTGGACAGTCAAGTCCGGAGGGATGGCTTCTTTGGCCGTTCTGTCCTCCAGGACTTTCTGGTGTAGGAATGTATTGGTTCGCAGACCCACCACCGGGGTTGGTATTGCTGGGGTATCTATTCTAAGGTAAGGAATCTAATACTAACGTGTTTCTTTCAGATGAACAAGTTACTTACCTTCGGTAACAATATATCTGTAAGAAACATTAGTTAGTATTAGATTCCTTACCGCCCCACCCATCCTCCCCGTTCTGCGAACTGATACCTAGGGTTAAGGACATCCCTTTCAGGGCCCTAGTTTCAAATGGCACCAGTGTTGGTTCTCACATGGCTCTGCGTGTTCTGGCGCGGAAAAGCTGTGTGCAAAGAACTGACGTCAGCGCGCAGAGGCGGCGTCTATATACTCCAGCGACGTCATCACGGCGCACGACGCCAACGACGGACGCGGAGCCGCAGGGGACACCTGCAGACGACGCCTACTGGCGCGCAGGGGTACTGCTACGCAAAAGTTTCCGGATCCAGACTGACGCCTGGGGATACTCTAAGGTAAGGAATCTAATACTAACTAATGTTTCTTACAGATATATTGTTACCGAAGGTAAGTAACTTGTTCATTATGGCTATAGGACATTTGCGTAACCCTCTGTACTCCTCCCTGCACGGCGACAAACTTTAAGTGGACCCACACTGACTAATCTCTTCGTGCCAGCTCGGTACAGTAGGCTGTATTGGGGACTTCCAGTGATGCGTTATTTGCTGTTGGCCAAGAGGAGAGCCAAGTCAACGAAACGAGAAACCGCCGTGGACATTTTGGAATGGAGATATATGCCCAGTAAGCATTGTTACACTGTGTCCCAGTGTGTGTTTTCCATTAAGTTTCTGAGCGAGTCTCTCGCACCTTCTCAATAAGATGACAGAGTGGGGCATGCCCACAGCATATGGAGGAGGTAAGTGTCATCAGTGTAAGATCTAGGGCAAATGGATACTACTGTGGGAAAACTTTTGTGTAGTTTGGAAGGTGTCAACTATGTTCTGTGTAACAACGTGAACTGCATAAACTTGAATTGTATGTTGCAGAGTATTATGCTTGGATATTCCAGAAAGACCGGCCATTCCTTATCATGATATGGGCGATCTAAGTCTGCCTCCTAACAATCTTGCAACAATGTCAGAGATACAAATAGGTGGGGGCATATGCCTTTGTAAAGCCACTCAACTGTCTGCCGGTGCCCATTTTGGAGGTTGCCTGTACCAGTGCATGTCTGGTATGTTCCACCTCCATTGGCAGCGAGTACCAGCGCACTTAACGAATGGTGTTGGCAAGCCTAAGAAGCAGGGCTCTGGGAAAGTCACATGAGTGTATAAAGTCCTGGTGTGAAAGCAATTGCCTGTTTTTAAATAGGTCACCAATTGAGAAAACACTAACCGCCTCCCAAGGTACTAGTTTAGTGGCCATGAGAGCACCCGTCAGGGTGTGTAAGCCGTACATTGGAATGTTCGGGGCATAAGGAGTTGTGGTGTGCATGATACGAAGTATAGTGTTCAATATGTAATAGCATTATGAAGGGGTAGAGGCATTTTGTTTGGGGTCCGTCATTTTCTCCAGATCCAACCCTTCTTAAGGGCAATTCTCAATTCAGTTACCGGCAAAGCCTACACAATACCTCAAAGCGTTTCAGTCTTTGGACAGCTTATACCTCATTTTCAGCCACACAGTCACCTCACAGTAAGAACTGTAATGCACCTCTTTGGATGATGGCCTTGTGTATTGCTATCGTCCCCCAAACCCAGCTACACATGCAGCCGCTGCTACAGTGCCTCTCGGCACAATGGTCACATGTGGAGGGTAAGATGAGAGATATACTGTTGGTAACGGCCAGCGTCCATCGTTCTCTGCAGTGGTGAAACAGCAGCACCTTATTGCAGGACACGCCTTTCCCTAGACCCCTAGACCACTCTGGGTGGGGAGCTCACCTCGAGCTTCTAGCAATCAGCCTCACCCACAAAGCCTTCCTGCTGATTATTTAAGGCAAAGATGTCCTTATATGGACAGACGGTATGATGGCCATTTACTATCTTTAAAGAAGCAGCATGGTAGTTGCTCACTATTCCTTTTCCTGCTGGCTCAGTCAATCTGGGATTGACATTATCCTGTAACCATCTATTCATAGCGTGTAGTGCTGTAGATGCTCATGCACCAACCCTCCTTCCCAGACTCGTGTGGACTGATCATAGATCTCTTTTTTACTCAAATCATAATCTTTTTGTGAAAATACACATGCATCATTTACTGTTCACTCACAACTCCATCCTACTCTCACCAGTACAATTTAGCATGAAGTCGATGCTGATGCTCAGGAAGTAGTCTCAGTGCCTCGTGACTTGGAAGCCTTCTTCAGAGAAAGAAAAACTTTAAAATGTCCAAGCTCCAACACCTGATAGCAGGAGAGTATGCAGAGCATGTGAAACAGACTTGCATAGCACAAACAGATGCTTACATGTTATATCCCCTACTGGCAATCACTACTTGGAATTTTTAGTAAGGGCCTAGTTTCCATAGGAAAAGAGGTTTTTTATTTGGCTATTACTTTTGCGTCATTTGATGAATCTTCACGACTCTTTCAAAATTAGTATGACTGTCGGTTCAGCTGTTGTGTTGAATGTTTTGGGATGATTTGTCCAGGGGGGAGCGGAAGGGGGGGCAGAGCAAAAGGGGGGGTCCAAAACATATTTTCCTTATGCAATTTCCGATAGGAATGTTAGACACCACTACAGCCCAAACCGCTGAATGAAAGTACACCAAATTTGGCAGAAAGATTGCTCTTGGTCCAGAAAGCAACCTTTTTAGGTCTCGCCTAGACAGCGAATGAGCTGTCTCGTCAAGAGATGCTGTATACAGTATAGCGGGGGAAGCTCCGCCCACTACCCAGCCCATCTTTTTCATTGGCTTGTGTGTAAATGCTTGCTTTTGATTCATTATGAGACTTGTTAGCCCCTCCTTAGTACGTCCATGTCGTCATTTCATTCCTCCCATGGCTATTGGCCCCTTTACTAGGTTGTTGCACCAGACCTGTTCTATTTTCTTTAACGAGTTTCTCCGAACTCAAGCACGACAACATGCTTCATTCAGCGGCCATGTCCACTTTCAAGACAGCGGGACAATCACGCCTTTCCAACCTCGCCACCGCTGTTTTTTCTTCCCATTAAAGATTAGGTGAGTAAGAGAGTTTCACTTGTGGCCTTGGGTTGGAATCTTGCCGAGATCGGTTTAAGCTATTTATTGAATTCCGAGTCCTTTCTGGTTTGATTACCTTAATGTAATGCCTCGTTCTGCTTTTTTGTACGAGGAGCAGAAATGCGGGGGGAGATTTTGGTTGCAGTCTGTAATGAGCAGGCTCACAACTTGCAATGTAGTCTCTGCAAGCCCCCTCTCCAGACGGCGAGCTGCAGAGGAGCAGGCAGGAGACATCACATGAAAGAGGCCCTTTATCTCGAGAAAGAAAGGGTGTTTGACGTTCACACACCTTGACGTAATCCCAGTTGTTTTGTTTCGGGGGGCTCTGCTGTGGGGTAAATGCTGCAGTTTTTAGAATGTGGAGAAGCGTGGCTCAGTGGTTAGAGGCGGCAGACCCGGAAGCTGAGATCAGCCGTGGACCAGGGTTCGATACCCCGCCTCGGCGGGTCTCGGGCTCAAAATTCCACAGAGTCGACAATTCTCGCTCCGGTGCCTACTCGACTCACGGGGTCACACTCTGCGACTCTGGGCAATAGCTTGCTTAATCTCCACTACGGCCCCTCGCGGCGGGATGCCTGGCTTTCACCTTGTGGATACCCGGCCGGGGTATCTCACAGGGGAATACCAGGACGGGTTCCCTAAGCAAGCGCCTTGAGACCCCTGGGTTAAAGTGTTGCGCTATATAAATCGAAACACATTCACATTCACATACATTCACAATGCGAGACACGTCAGAAGACGTATTCAGCTCCTGGTGGGAGTTATAAGGGCCTGTGCAAATATAGTGACTGACAACCACAATGCGTGATGCCTTAATATGTAGTCATACTGGAAGGAGTGTAGCAAAACCGACACCCAGAGTGTTTTTAGAGGTCACAGCACAAGCAGCTAGACTGTCCCTTAATGGCATTGACTCAGTAATAGTTCTATACTTGACCGGAACAGTGCATTTCCAGAAAACTACAACGATAACAATGTAATCTGTCTGACTGTCTCAGTTGTTTCTCTTTTGTTAATCACATACGTATTCTTGATTTGCGTGTATTTGTTTCACTCCCAGCTCCCCTCTGCACATCCTTTTGTCACCCGCCCCTTCACTTCCCAGCAGCAGAAGAGGATCGTAAAGCCTGCCCAGTCTGAAATCAGAAGCACAGACAGGGCTTAGTAATGTTTCCCATGTTTAACCCAAGAGACCCCTGCCCGACATGCAGACTGCTCGTCTGGAGCAGAGCAAAACATATTTTCATATAATTGGAGGTACGTCGATCAGCTTTCCATAATCGTTAGGCAGCATACTGTGTGTGTGGAGACACTTTGCACACCCGCAGACACTTTGTATACGTATCTACACTACAATACAAGAGGGACGTAATGGACTACTGTGCCAGTTTCGGTAACTGGATTTAGGTCGAGCTGGAGAAAGCAATGCGAGCATTTCGTCCAGCAAAGTATCTATTGTTGTCCGCTTTCGGGAATCTGAGACGGGGGATGTGCACTCGGCGATTTCACTTCGTGGGCGCGCACGCCCAGCCCCGTGCCGTGCACATCTCCTGTGTCAGATTCACAGCAAGACAGCCTCTCGCCGCTCTCAATCGCACCCACACATAGCCACACTCACGCATGCGCACACACTCACATACACCCACGCAGGCATAATGCAGCAGGGCGCGCGCACAAAGACCCACATATACACACGCACAGCTAACAGACACACAGTCACACATATACATACATACACACGCACAGCTGCACACGCGCACCCACACAGCTACACTCACACACGCGCACACACCACCCACTCCCCCCCCTGCCGCCACCCCCACTACAACTAAGCCCCACTTACCGCATCGGCGCAACTCTGGACTTCAGCCGCCACCGCAGGGCTCTCCCTCGGGCATGGGAGCCCCACGTCACCACTGCTCCTCTCCTGGCCAGCCACTCCATGGGCGCAAGCTTCCAGCAGGAAACGGAAGTCCCGCCCCACGGTAGTTTTCGTTTTTGACAGTGCACGCGCACGTCTTGTTCAGAAGTGTGGTGGTTGTCATCCAGGAGTCAGAGACTTGTTTAATGAAGCAAGCGTCGGCATTCTCGAAGGTCGCATCAGACAGCCTGCGTCGGGCATCTTTTTCTTTTCTTGTTAATAGTTACCCTGGATTCATCCACCTTCAACTTCCCCGATGCACAAGGGTGAGCTATGGGTGTGTATTATTGATAACCCGGTCCCTTTGATAACTGCCACTGAGGGATGGTTTATTTGTTTATAGATATTTATTCCTCTCCAACAAGCATCCATAGCAAACCATATTTTACACCTTCTACATCGCATGGGGAAGTTATGGGCTTGCGTAAATGAGAACCCGTTCCCGTTGATATCTGCCAGTAAGGGAGGTTTACTTTGGTTGTGGATAGTGAGTGCTTTTAAATTAAGCAACCTAGGCAGACCAAAGTTTCCAAATAACATTGGAGAAGGAATAAAGAAAAAACGCTACCCCTAAAGGTCTCCATGACCACGCGTAAGTGCGTTGCGCTGTTGCGGTCACGTGACGTGATGACACTGCAATCACGTTCTCCCATGACCGCAAGCCTGCTCCGCACAAAGAGACTCTTCGCCCGATCGCCGGTTGTTCTTCACAGCGGTAACGGGACAAAGGGTCCGGCGTAGCCTCACTTTTGAAGTAGTAAGGAGTTGCGGGGGCAGGCACCTTGGAGGCGGAGGCCTAAAATAACGGAGGGTTTCTCATAAAATAACTTAAAGGATGCCTGATAAACCTTGGGCAGATAGCAGAAGGGGATGGTTTTCAATTAATAACATGCTTGGATTAACTTTACTCATGACTAGGGGTAATTTAGAATATACTGCATATACTACCGAGGTCACAATTAGATTGTGATCCTAACCTATGATGTATGACCAACATGGCTAAAGGCCCAACAGTTGAAATTTACGGTAATCACTGGCCTGTTTTACAAGGTGTGCAAGGCCTTTTAACCTGGGTGGCCAAAAAACCTGGATGAGTTTGGACAGACCAGACACAGATGCTAGCTCTCTGCTAACCTAAAAACCTCTCTTCTCCATGTTTAGCCCTGCAGGGTTCAGTGATCTATTTTGGGTTTTTGTCATGTTTCCAGGCTTCTTGTTTTCGTGGATTTCCAGTGTGATTCATATTGTGGTGCAGGTTTTGGGAATTGCACATTTTTATGGTCTAGAGTTGTGGTATGTTAGAAAGTTTAATAACCTCAAATTCATTGGCATGAAGATGGTGCACATGTGGAATAACAAAGATGGAGGATGGTTGACAAGTGAGATCTGAGAGTGGCAGCAGCAACTGGCAGCAAACCGCCTCACCCATAACTGTTTTTTTTATTGATAATGGAATTTGGTTCCAGGTCTTAGCTGTATGCAGCAGAAAGCTTCTCCATCTTAGCTATTTGACTCTGGGGGTTTTGGTCAGCTTTGCGTTGCTTGATCTGAGTTTCCTTGATGGTTCATATTATTTGAGGTTGGTTTTAGAAATTGAGAGCCTACCCCCTGCAAAGACTTGTATGACAGGCAGGCCGATTTGAACCTTACTCTTTTCTCGATTGTGAGCCAGTGGAGGCTTCTGAGTCTGTGGGCCACCAGCTAGGACCTGGGGATGTCCAGAACTAGTCTAGCTGCAGCGTTCTGAAGGCGCTGGAGTTTTAACAGTTGTTGATTTTGTAGCCCTGCATTCAGTGCATTCCCATAGTCCAACCTTGATAGAGCCAGCATGGTTACCAAAGTTTTACAAGTTTCTACTGGAATAAATGGCAGGAGCTTTTTTATTAACTTCAGGATATACCATACCGAGGATGAGAGTTTGTTAATCTGGGCTTGAAATGTTAATTTGGAATCAAATACAAAGCCCAAATTCTTAACTTTGTCCACCGGTGAGAGGCAGTTATCTAAGCTGTCAGGCCACCATTTATGTGACCAAATGCTGGGCTCTAGCAGCATAACCTCTGTTTTATCACCGTTTAGTTTTAGACAGTTTAGTTGCATCCAGCGGTTGACTTGTTCCATGCATTTGCTAAACTTGTCAGCTGTTTCGTCTGTGCTGTGGGAAATTGACACCACTATTTGCGTCATCTGCGTACGAAACGGAAAGAAACCCACAGTTTCTGATGATGGTTGCTAAAGGGACAACATAAATATTAAAAAGGGTGGGGCTCGGGGACGGGCCCTGTGGCACCCCCCAGGGAGACCGAAAGGATTTAGATGTATAGTCCCCTAGTTTGACTGAAAAGGTTCCCTCCCCCAGGAATGATGAGAGCAATGCAAGTGCTGATTCATGCAATCCTATTTCGGCTAGGCGGGTCAGGAGTATATCATGATTCACGGTGTCAAAGGCTGCCGACAGGTCTAAAAGAATTAGGCAGAAAACAAATTTCTGTATAGAGGGATGTGAAGGCTCCGCAAACTCTCCCAATCTCGTGCTGAGATCTGATTGGCTGCCAAACACTTCAACTAGGAAGTATTGGCAGCAATTGTGGGACTCTGCTTCAGCTGAGTCCCAGAAAAAACCTTAGAAAAAGAAAAGGGGACAGGGTAGGAATAGCCTGACCCTGTAGACCTGTGCCAAGGGTCCCACTGGGACCCGCCAAGACAAAAAAGCATTAAAAAAAAAAAGAAATTCAGCAGGAATTGTGGTCGGATCAGCAAATCCCACGAAAAAATAATAAAAACACTTTGGGCTCCCCCACTAGCTCCTGGGGGCATTTTTTATTTTAAAAAGATGGGGCAAACAGGGCCCCACTGCAAAGGCTCTCGGAGTGCTGAGGACCACCACCTCCCAGGCTTTATTTACAAAATTGGAGGGGTGCCTCACAGACCCCCTCCAGGGCTTTGCCGAAGAACTGGGGACCACCACCTCCCTGGTTCCTTATGTTTCATAATGGAGTGGGTGTTTGCGGACTCCCCTTCTCGGCTATCAAGAACCCTGGGGACAACCACCTCTCTTGGGCATTTAAAATATATGCAGCCCCCTCCCGGGCGGCCCGTGCACAGAGAAGGTGGGTTGCCCGCTCCTGGAGCCATTATTGGCCCTGGGGACCGCCACCCAGGACATAGCTGTTTGCTCTGACTTGGCAGGAGATGTGACCGCTCCCACCAAGTCAGAGCAAACACTAACTCTGCTAGCAAGCAGGAGCTGTCAGACCGTTGTCAAGCAGGCAGAGAAGCAGATAAAACAATTGCTCTCACACACAGGAAGCTGCATGTTTAGCAGGTCCCTGTGTATGAGAGTAATGCCGGCTTTCACTTGAGGTGGGGAGCCGGCAGGGACCCCCGGGCCAATCAGGCTCCTCCTACAGTCCCCAACACTTCTGACTGTGTGCCCTGGGTTGGCTCTAGGGCACCCAGCATTTCAAGGCTGGGCCTCAGGGGATGTCCTCGGGCCGAAATGGACCTAAAGGGTGGGCCCCGTGGCCTCCCCTCCTCCATTGACTTGTGGCCGGGCTGCAGGGGGCTGAGGTTCCCAGGGCTGTAATCAGCCTGGGGAGGAGGGGTCACGTGGTCCCCCCTCCCCCACTGTATTGAAGCCAGGCCCCAGGGGATGGGGTCAATTGGACCAGATGAGCAAGTGGTCCCACCCCCTTCTAATAATTCGTTGGGTGGTGCACCTTAGTAGTTTGCAAAGATCTTCCTGCCTTTTGCCAGGATGATGGACAGCTTACCAAAAGCAATCCCCCCTCCCCCCAGCGCTTTTCCCACGGATTTTGGTAACACACTCTTCATGCTGAGAAATATGAGGATATCTTAAACAAACAAAGAAGCACTTCATATAGCATCCCTTGTTTGTTGGAGATTTATCTTTTAGTCGTCTCGTTTTGCTCTCGATATGAGGAGTCATGTTATCACAGATTTGTTGATAAAGAAGCAGAAGAAACGATCCCATTGCCAAAATGCACACAAGGTCACTGGAGAAATTGCCTCGTGGTTCACTATACAGATGTGGTGTTGAATACACACTGGAAATTTACCCAACAAGGTAGCAGTTACTAATTAACCAGAAGAAAGTTCTCCACTTCAGTAAATATTTTGTGCAAAACTGTGGAGTCTTGTTTGATAAAATGGGCAGGTATGGTTCCTTTGAGGCCCAGTTACTTATACAGCTACTGACACACCCACACTGACTTTTAGACACTCACTCAAGCACTCACACACCCACTAGCAGACCCACTCAGGCACTAATACACTCACTCACAGACCAACTCACAAACTTATTACCACTTACTTATAGACCCACTCAGACATTCATGCATCCTCTAGCAGACCCGTTCAGACACTCTCACAGCCACTCACAGACCCATTCAGACACTCATGCACCCACTCACAGACCCAGTCAGACATGTACACCCACTCAGACTCACTCATAAACTCATGCATCCACTTCTAGAAACACTCATATTCATTTGCACCTTCTCATATACCTACTCAGAGACTTACGTACTGATCCACTCAGAGATTCACACACCCACTTGCAGACCCACTCTGAGACTCGCGCTCCCACTCTGACCCACTCGGAAACTCACACACCCACTCAAACATGCATTCAGACACTCATGTATTCACATACAACTGAGTCACACACTCATAGAAGCACTTACAAACCCACTTGGACACTCTCTCACCCACTGAGACACTCATGCACTACTCACACTCCAATACAGCCACTCACACACCCAATCACTCACCGATCCAGTCATTCACCCATTCAGCTACTCACACACCCATTTATTCAACCCTACAGCTATATATATATATATATATATATATATATATATATATATATATATATATATATATATATATATATATAGAGAGAGAGAGAGACAGAGAGAGAGAAAGAGAGAGAGAGAGAATGAGAATAGCTATCATTTGATATAGATGCCTGGGCATTCAACTAGTATGTATTATCGTTTAGAGCGTTAGACTGGTTGGCAGCTATTATATTCCTTTTAGGTGTACATTGATACTACTCTCCTGTGAGATAAACATTTATACATCTAACAGGTTTAATGTTGCACTAAAGCAATTCTGGTTCGAAAGAATAGGAAACAAGTGTCAAAAATAACTAAATTGTGATAAACAAATGCAAGTTTTAAAGAGCTGGCGCATCCTACCCTAGAATGTATTTTGCGAAATCATGCATATATGTTATTTGTAGATAAAAGGTCTGTGGCACCTTAAACTTGGTTTGACAATGAATGTATTTATAATTGAGTAAGCTAGCTACAGCGAGCATTAGAAACACATATTGCATGAAAAAAGAGTTGACGTGTGCCCAATATCAATCTGACCTAAACATTAAAAAATATGTGCTCTAAAGGAAGACTTGGTAGGTTAAAGGCATAGGGTAATATGGGCAGTCTAAAGATGATAGTTTTGTATGTGGTGTCCAAATGGTTCCAGCAGATTAAGACTCAAAATGATTTTAATAATTCAAAACAGCAGTGGGAAGAGTAATTAACTTACATGCTCTACAACTACAACATCTGTAACTATTTAATCATTTAAAATTGCTGTTTATGAGAAATTCGCTGTTAGTAAAACAGAACCTGAAGAGGTTAAGACGAGGCTAAAAACTAACAGGTTGCAGTTCTGGTTTTATTTATTTATTATTTATGAGTTTTATATAGCGCGAACAAGACCCATTCGGGTGACAGAGCGCTTTACAAGAGTGGCAAGGGAGGCATGATATGAAAACGATAAGCAATATAATAAAACATATAAGTCAAGAGGGGAGTAGTTCTAGGAGCAAGAGAGATAAGAACATAGTCAGTCAACAGTAATGGACTGAATAGAAATTGATGAGTGTCAAATGGTATGGGGATATGAATACAGAGCGGAAAGCTTTATACAGAAATATTATTAAATGTAGTAAGACATGAGGCCTATATTTACTAGAGGGAAAAGGTACAAGGAGAGAACGGAACACACGGACAATCATTGGTACTGGCATAGGCAGTGTCCGTTGAGGGTCAGAACGGTGGTCTGAATATGAATGGCTGGGAAGCACTGGAAGACATTGTGGTTATCGGGGATATGTGCAAAGGCGTGATGAAGAAGCAACGAGCGGCCAGCTGGAAGGAAGGGAGAAAAATCTATCCTTAGCGTTAGAGGCATTTGTTGAGTAGTACAATATTTACATCTTTCCAGAAGAGATCTTGTGTGGATGGGCTGTATCTGATCTTGGGCGGTAGAGAGTTCCAAGTTTTGGGGACAATTATGGAGAAGGATCTATTGTAGGTTTTGTTTTTGATTAATTTTTGTGGGTTAAGAATTAGAGAGTTTGTGGAGGATCTGTTACAACTTGATAGGGTCAGTTTCTGGGTCAGGTACACAGGCGTATTGTTGTGCAGTGCTTTATGGGTCATGCATGCAGTTTTGGGATGGGTTCTTGCATCATAGGGTAGCCATTCCAGAGCTAGGAGTTGGAGGGTGAAGTGATCACTTTTTTTGATATGGTGATAAGCCTAGCTGCTCATTCAGAATAGCTTGTAATGGTGAAAGTGTGTTTTTTGGGAGGCCTACAAGGGTAGCGCTACCATAGTCTTCATTTTGATAAAACATGCTTGGACTGCTGTTTTGAGGTCAGCCAGGGGGAGGAATCGTTTTAGTTTCCTTAGTGCATGTAATTGAAGGTTGACTTCTCTAATAGCGGCATTGATGTGCTTTTGCATGGATAGGGGATTGTCCAATATTATACCTAAGGATTTCACAAAGTTCATGTTATATGGGGTACAGTTCAAGGCAGTAAGATGTGGGAGCCAGTCTTTGATACGAATGCAGGTGGCGAGATTAATAAGAATTCTGTCTTAAGGGCATTGAGTTTTAGGTGGTTATGAGTCAACCAATGTTGCGTTGTAGTTATAGTTTTGTTGAAGTTAGTGTCATCCGCATACATGTAGGAAATGTGGACAAGTTTAAAGATTTAAGTTAAGGGCTCCATGTATAGGTTAAACAATGTTGGGGAGAGAGTAGAACCTTGAGGTATGACTAGTGACACTGGCGAATGATCGTGGAGGGCACAGTTGATTAGAATGTACTGAGATCTGTTATGAAGGAAGAAGAACCATTTCACCATGGTATCAGAGAGAGACCCATCCTGTGTCTAGTAAATTCAGTAGAATATCATGATTGACTGTGCCGCACGCGGGCGACAAGTCAAGTAGGATTCATCATGGTTGAGAGCTGTAGAACATCGTCAACAATGTGGACTATGGTCCAGTTGGAAGACAGATTGGCACTGATTGAGGAGTTTCACAGCCTTCCTACCTCAACCATCGACTAAACTTCCACCAACCCGCCATACCCCTCACTCCTCTTCACTCAGCCTTGCACACACCCTCTCATCTGCCCCAACCGCAGCAGTGACCACTCCATCTCCTACATCACAGCCAAGTACTAGAACGACCTTGAGCTCCGTACAGCCCCCTCGCTGGCAGACTTCTGAAAGAGACTCAAGACATAGCTCTTCTGCGGAGACACAGTGCCAAGATACCCTTAGGGGTGACAGAGTTGTGCTTTACAAATGCTGATTGATTAATTTATTGGAAGTGCTTGATGTGATTGCGGAGCTATGACTGCACACATTTTTTAAAGAGTTTAGCTAAAGTTGGAATGTTGGAGATGGGGTGGTAGTTGTTGGGGTCGGACTGGTTGGAGTTGTGTTTTTTAGGATAGCGGTAACCTGACCACTTTAAAGGCTGTTGATCAGGGAGCCTTGGGTGAGTTAGGCATTGATTATCATAGTCCATAAAGGGAGTAGGAGGTGGATAGCCCCATTAAGGAGTTTGGAGGGAAGGGGATCATTGAAGTGATTGGAGTATTTCAAAGAGGTCAATCGTTTTACAATCTGCTTTTTCACTGAAGGATTTGAAGCTGGACCATGCGGCGTTGTTTTCTAATGGATACATCTGCCAGTAAATTCCTCACCTTGTGAATATCCCCCTGCGCCAGCAGCATTCAGAAATTTTTTGTAGCTCTCCACGCCGACGAGGACGACGTCACAGATGCAGGGCTCCGCTCGCGACTCCGCTGACGTCACTGGAGCCATAAGAGAGTCTTGTCGGCTTGATGACGCCAGTACCCTTTTTTCCGAGCCGTCGGCGCTAACGGTTTTCTTGGACTTGGTTTCACTTGCTACTTTGTGTTTCTAGATTGTATTTCTGGTCTTCTCTTTTGTTTCTTTCTCAAAGATGTCATCGAGGAAGTCGGGATTCAAACCCTGCAGGGAGTGCGGAGGACACATGTCCATTACAGATCCTGATGAAGATTGTGTCTGGTGCCTGCCGTCAGATCACGACGTCGAGGGATGCGCCTGCTGTAGGAAGATGAACCCGAAGGCGTTAAAAGAAAGAGAAGCTAAACTCTACATGGCGAAGATGAGGAAGGAGAAAAGAGGTAGAAGAAGGTCACGGTCGAGCTCGAAATCGACATCGGGGCATGCTTCAAGATCTAAGAAGCATAAGAAGAAGAAGAGGCATGGATCTCAACACCATTCGAAAAAGGACACGGCTCCGGAGTCGACCTCTCCAGCTCCTCGACGTCGAAAAGACTATGTGTTGCCTTCTCCCTTGAATCATGGTTCCTGTAAGATCAGCTTCTCCTGCGGCTTCACCAGCTCAGTCTCTGACGCCGGCTCCATCTCCGACTCAGCTCATTCTCCGGCTCCGGTGGAAGAAGCTCCAGCGCCAGATGAGTCGTCGACTCCAGTGGCTCCGGCGCTGATTGGCCCAATCCGGTAATGCCTACGCCTGAGCCTTCTCCAGTAGCTTATCCACCTTTCCCTGGCCCGGGGCAAGATCCATCGCATTATTTAAATGCTATATATGGAGTCTTTCAAAGGGCGATGTACCCCTCTGGAGCACCTTCAAGTCCCATGGGTCCTATGGCGTTTAATTTGGAGGTTTCTCAAGCTTATGCTCAGGCTCCCTTTATACCATTTCTTCCAGCCGCACCATGCTGGCATTTCCCGGCGCCGAGGACGTCGATGCCATTCCCTTCTTCTCTGGCGCCGTCAGCTCGTTCTCGTTCAATTCAGGCTGTGCCTCTGGATCCGTGTTCGACACCGGTGCCGGATTTGTCGGAGTTGTGTCTGGCTCCACGGACAACTTTTCCGTCTTCATCCATTCTTTCAAATGTGAGGACAACCTCAAATAGACCTCTTTACCACCCACGAGAACGAAAAATACCCAAACTTTGTCGCCCGATACCCAACCACATTGTCCAAAGATGGATGAACTGGTCAAAACTATTTGCGTACGCATTTCCTCCTCTCCCACTAGTTCCATTAGTGGTGTGCAAACTACAGCAACCTTCCCTAACGCTCATACTAATCGCTCCAACTTGGGCCAGACAACGGTGGTACACCACGCTGTTGCAAATGTCTGTAGTACCACACCAAAAACTAAACCTATCACAACACCTATTAACGCAGAACCGTGGAGAGATAAGGCACCCGCACCGAGCTCAGCTCGACCTAGCGATCTGGCTCCTGAGGTCATAGAGTTTGGTTACCTCAACCTTCCCCCCCCAGACTGTATGAACGTTACCAAAGAAGCTAGACGCCCCACCACTAGAGCATGTTACGCTGCTAAGTGGAAAAAGTTTGTCATATACTGCCAAAACATTCAAATTAATCCTCTAGATGTGGCTATTCAACACATCATTGGATATTTACTGCACCTTCAAAAGTGTAACATAGTCTACACGTCTATCAGGTTACACCTTGCAGCAACTGCAGCATACTTGCAAAATAGACAACATCTATCTCTTTTTAGAGTGCCAGCTATTAAAGCTTTCATGGAAGGACTCAAAAGGATAATTCCTCCCAGAACACCACCTGCACCCGTGTGGAATCTAAATGTAGTTCACACAAGGTTAATGGGACCTCCCTTCGAACCATTACATAAATGTGAATTGCAATTTCTAACCGGGAAAGTAGCTTTTCTAGTAGCCATTACGTCTCTCAGAAGGGTTAGTGAACTACAAGCATTTACCATTCAGGAACCCTTTCTGCAAATACATCATAACAGAGTTGTTCTTCGCACTAGTCCAAAATTCCTTCCAAAAGTAATTTCCCCTTTTCATCTAAATCAATCTGTTGAGCTGCCCGTGTTTTTCTCGCAACCTCAGTCGCAGAAAGAGCTCTACACACTTTAGACGTCAAGAGAGCATTACTGTACAACATTGAAAGAACACAACCCTTTCGTAAGACAAAACAACTTTTTGTGTCTTTCTCACCGCCACATAAAGGCAATCCCATTTCAAAGTCAGGGATCGCTAGGTGGATTGTTAAATGCATACAAATTTGTTATCAAAAAGCTAAACGCACATTAACAATCCCACCAAAAGCCCATTCTACCAGGAAAATAGGGGCTTCAATGGCATTCTTAGGGAGCATTCCCCTAGATGACATATGCAAAGCAGCCACTTGGGCTACACCGCACACATTCACAAAGCATTACTGTGTAGATGTGCAAACTAAACAGCAAGCCACTGTGGGCCAGGCTGTACTAAAAACTCTGTTTCAAACCACTGCAACAGATACGGGTGGTCGCCGCTAGGTTTGGGAACTGTAATCTATGCATAGTGTGCAATCTGCAGCTCATATGCCTCGAACGGAAAATGCTACTTACCAGTATGCATCTGTTCTTGACATGTAGAGCTGCAGAGTTGCACACGCCCACCCGCCTTCCCGGCTACCTTTATCTGTTCCAGTATTATCTTAATTAGATACATATCAAATGGACATCACTATCTCTTATACAGCTCCATCACTTCCCTAATGGCGAAAAACAATCTGGGGATGGAGGCGATGACCATGCGCAGTATCATCCAAAGGAGGAGTCACCTATCCTGTGACTTCCTAAGACTTTTCTACAAAACAAACTGCAAACATCCGGGCCCAAAACTAGGTGGCAATCTATGCATAGTGTGCAACTCTGCAGCTCTACATGCCAAGAACAAATGCATACTGGTAAGTAGCATTTTCCTTTCTTTTCACTTTTCCCATCTTCCTACCATACTGTTGGCACTTGGGGAATGAAGAAAATCCCCTTTCTTTGATTGATTAAATAGTAGTCGACCATCTTTCAGTCAAGCTTGTATTTGATTAAGGTATACAACCTTCTGAACTTAAGCTTTAGCACCATGGCTGCTAAATACTAATAGGAGTCAGTGGGATGTAGGATACCCATTAATTGGCCCGTACATGACAGATTATGCAATTAAAGGCAGATAATTAGCTTTTTGGCATTTTACTACATAGAATATAGAAATGAGATCACAATAATATAGAGGATTCTAGGCATATATAACAAAAAAAGGGTTTTCTCTTTTGGATGGAACAGATCAGCTTACATAAAAAGGAAAAAGGGTTAAAAAAACAAATTGGTTGAATTACTGTTTGTGATGGTCAGTTAGATGCAGCGATTTAGTTGTATCAATAACAGTTGAGAAGGTTATATTTAAAAAGTGTTCCTATACTGTAGGAGATATTCTTGACACCACATGTCTTCAAGAAGATTTACCCACCACCGTGTCCACATAGCCCGTGATAAGAGATTATGAAGCAGCTAGGTGACAATAGCATTTCTTTGTCTTCAGTTTTAAATTGTTCTCTTGCTGGTTTTATTTTGCCTCTCAATATTATGAAGGACAAGGGGAAGTTGGGGGGGTTTTTGAAGATGACACAGGTCAGCAGAAATTTAATTCTGGCTTCATTCGGAAGCCAGAGATTTGTCAGTATATAAAGAGAAATTTACACATTTACCATGCCATTTGCTGTTACTAGTAAAAAGGAGGTGAAAGCCCAAAAAAATGTTTCAGCATTAAGGTGACTTTTCATTTTAATATTCTCTGATATGAAAGCATTGAGAAATTTCATTTTGTTTTCACCTACAATATTGAGTAGCCAAGGACTTTTATTTAAGAGTCAAATACCTTATTTCTTTAATTATTCACCACTCTGCATCACCACGGGTCGAAATCTGACTCCAGCAGTGCTCTACACTAGTGAGTGACGTCATGCCTATACCTCACATTTCTTAAAATCAAACACGTCCTCCGTAATCAATCATTACATGATAAACAAGAACTGAAACTGAGTGAAATGTTTTTATTTGGGGCAGGTAGTATGTAATGTCCGGGACACATTTTCACCCTTTGTCCCACATGTTCGTGATTCTAAAGGTCCTGAAGGTTTGTGGATTAACCTAGAGGGATCGAAAAAATAGGTAAATAATAGCAATTTGGAGTTGTTGTTTTTTTTTTTCTTTTAAATGCGCCCTGCATTAAGGAAAGTGTTTTTCATTAAAAATGTAATCCACAAAGTATCATCTCTCTTCCCCATTTTCAGGAACCAGCGGTGTTTAAAAAATAAAAAGCACAGCTTTTGCAGGTTTCTAAGTGGTAGTATTTCCTATTTTTGCCATTTTTCATACTTGCAATTTGTTGAGGAAAATTGGTGTGAATCCATTCGTTGAACCCAGAAAGCACTACAGTTGTGAAATGTAGACAAAGTGTAATTCAACAAGTGATCATTTGCGTAAATTGCTCATCATTTTCCCAAGAAAAACAAATTGTTTAAATCAAAAACTAATCAAGGTATGAACAAAAAATGTGTTTTCATCTGTAATTTTGTTGCTTGATGAACGAACAACAAAGGTAATTTACAGTTATGTTCATCTAACTCTTTCAATCACAAGTATATATAGTGTTTGTTGGTTGTCCAAAATCATGTGATACCCAGTCTTCAGCGGAGCAGCAGCTCAGAATATTTTTACAGTGAAAACAACCATGCATCAGTTCATACTAGTAAAATGTAATGTACAAAAAAATAAATATGAAGGAAAGCTATGCACTTAAACTGCCTGTGTTTCTGAGTTTAGGAATAGTGGTTATTCACAGAATTCACTGCGATTTAGGGATACCTGTAATCTAATGTGATTAAGAGGGTGTTTGCAAAATATTTTCTTTCTTGAACACTGACTTTCATTTGGAAGCAAAAAATGAATGAAAGCACTTTTAAAGTGCACACCTGCTTGGGAGTGTCCTGGCTCTGAGGCAAAAAAAGGGATTAAGTCCCCAAGTTATAGGCTCAACAAATGGGGTTTTAGCTCTTCATGGAAAGTGATCTTGTCTAATTATTATCGGAATTGGGTTGAGAGCTCATTCCAGCACATAGCTGCCAATACAGAACAGACGGAACTACTCAATTTCTCCCTTAATGCGGAAACTAGCAAGAGCCAAGCACTCTGCTATGGCAAGGCCCTAGAGGGGCAGTATTCTTGCATCCAATCAGTCATATATTTGGGTCCCGCCATATAGAAATCACAGTGAGCAATTGTTAAAGCTTTAAAAGTAATCCTTTTCCTCACTGGCAACCAATTGAGCTGATTGCGATATTGAGACACCAAAGCACGTTTAGACAATTTAAACAGATTGCGGATTGCAGTATTTGGAATTGATGTATTAGGTATTCTGAAACTCCCAGATGAAGAACATTAGAATAATCCAGCCTGGATAGAATCAACGCAGAACCACTGATTCCCATGCTTCCCTAGGAAGAAAATCTAAGAACTTGCTTAACATTGTTAGTCTCCAGACGCAAGCTTTCACAAATGAGGAAATCTGGGGTTTAAAAGAGAGATGAACATCAACGAGTACCCCCAGGCTCATCGCCACAACCATGGGGAGTGGGAGGCAGCAGACACCTGCTCGGCCAAGCACCTCTCCAACCTGGAAGTGGATTGGAACCAAAAAGCAAGATTTACGTCTTGTCCGGGATACATTGAAGGCAGTTGACTGTAAGCCATGTCATCACAGCCTCCATGCATGCTGAGAAAATTTCCTTGTTTGGGTTAGAGTCACCATCATAGGTAAGCAACATCTGGGTGTCATCCGCTTATGAAACTTTTCTGATGCCAAATGATTCAATTAAAAAAGCAAGAAGAGACATGCAAATATTAAAGAGGATAGGGCTCAGCTCTGAACCATGTGGTACAGCACACTTTAATGTCTTCACCTCTGAATAAAAGTGCTTCATCCACAGCTATTTCTCTGTGATCGAAAAGGATTTGAAGCACTTTAAAGCCACCCCACCCACTCCAATTTATTCAAGGCGCTGAAGCAGAATTTAATGTGAGACAGTATCAAACGCTGCAAGAGATCTAACAAAATCAAGGCAACATTATGACAAGAGTCAAAATTCATCTTAAAAGGCTCTGTAATCGGAAACAGGGCAGATTCTGTGCTATGCCTGTTGAGGTGTCCTTTAATACATAATCAGAACTTTGTATGGGACGATCACAGGGAAGACACTCTAGAGGAGTTTTCAACTGTAAGCATGGAAGAGACTAAAAAGGTGCTCTGTGGTTTAAAATCAGGGTCACCAGATGACCCGTATCCAGCATCGGTAGCCAAGCTGGCACCTTTGCCCATCGCAACAGCTTTGACAACGGTTTTTAACAACATGTTCGCATCCAGACATTTTCCTGCATGTTGGAAACAAGCATCAATCCTTCCTTTGCTAAAAAAATCAAATTTAGATACAATGGATCCCAATAGCTACCGGCCCATCTCCAGGCTCCCACTTCCAGCGAAACTAATTGAAAGGATGATTAACCAGCAACTCAGTATGTTTTTGGAGACAACTCACGCCTTGGACCCGTCTCAACATGGGTTCAGAGTGGGGCATAGCACTGTGTCTGCCCTGATAAAGGCAACTGAGGAAATTAGGGAAGTAATGGACTCAGGGGGCAGAGCTGCACTGGTCCTTTTGGACCTGTCTGCAGCCTACGATACGGTGCATCATGATATTTTGATGCACCGGTTGAAGGACTGTGGAGTCCAGGGAAAAGCAGGGGACCTCTTGAATGCGTTCCTGAGGAACAGAGAACAGAGGATGGCAATGGGAGAGTACGTATCTAAACCTTTCGTTCTCCCATGTGGGGTCCCCCAGGGCTCCTCCCTAAGCCCCACTTTGTTCAATGTATACATCACATCCCTGGCTCCGATTATTAAGTCCTTCGGCTTTAATCTGACCTCCTACGCAGACGACACCCAAATTGTGGTGTCAGTGCTGCCAGGGAGAGAAGTGGGAGTGGCCTTACGGTTTCAGGAATGTATGTTGGCTGTGGGTGGGTGGATGGGCGAAAACTGCCTAAAACTAAACACAGCCAAAACTGAAGTCATTGTATTTGGTGTAAGGAACGATTTCTGGAGTCCGCAATGGTGGCCAGAAGAGATGGGTGCACCCCCCCTTCCAGTGGAAAAGGCAAATAACTTAGGGGTTCTTATAGATGACCAACTGACATTTAGGCCCCAAGTCAGTGCCTTAACATCCTCTATCTTTTTTCTTCTGAAACTGCTGAGAAAGATGCTCCCATTCCTTCCTGAAAGCAGTAAAAGGACAATTGTTACGGCCTTGGTCTTACCTCTGCTAGACTATTGTAATAGCCTTCTGCTTAATGCCCAACAGGGGCTTCTTAACAAGCTGCAGGTGTTCATATATAAAAAACAAGTGATGCCAAGGACACCAATTACGCACTTATAATACTAAGACAAATAGCTCAATTATCCCATCTTATGACAAGTATATTATCTCGAACACAACAAATTATAATATTTTTTATAAGGCTTCCCACCTCTGAATAGAACACACAATGTATTATTAGTCTTATTTATTGATTCAATTGAATTGAAAAGGAGTTGAATTCAGGCAAATATAATTTTTATGCCCATTTTCTACGTGTAGACGAACAAACACATATATATATATATATCCACATCACTTTTTACATAAATATATACAAACAAATATACATACATTGATCTAATGACTTCTCTCTTTCAAAAGTTGTAGCCCAATTTCTTTCTAAAGGATGCTTGATAACATGTAAAGACTCAGCATTCCTATATCTATATCTTTTTTAGACCTATCTCAAGTCCTTTGCCCCTTGTAGAAACCAAATATTTTTCACACCCAAAAATACATGTCATTTTTTCAAAGAAGACACCAGCCAAAGTAATTTTTTTGTGAAAAATATTTGGTTTCTACAAGGGGCAAAGGACTTGAGATAGGTCTAAAAAAGATATAGACTTGTTATACCCCTTGTGTGTTGGTCTGGTTGATCTTACTTGAGAAGGAATGCTGAGTCTTTACAAGTTATCAAGCATCCTTTAGAAAGAAATTCAATTGAATCAATTCGGTGCACCCCCCTCTGGAGTATTTCAGTTAGCGCCAGGACACCTTCGGGTAACAGTGCGCTCTATAAATCCAAAAAATAAATAAATAAATATGCTGTGTTCTAAAGCCTGATTGTGATGGGTGCAGGAGATCGAAAGTGTCCAAAAACTCTGATAGGTGTGTGTTAACAATCTTTTCAAGTAGCTTAGAGTTGGTCGGTAGAAGGGAGATCAGTCTAAAATTTGAAACAGTTTCAGGATCCTCATTTTTTCTTTTTTAAATTGAGAAAAGTTTAATACTCTGCAGTGTCCTCACACTTTTCCTGTTGAAAACTGTACCACATTTGTGTGGGTGGACTTAACACCCACAACAGGAAAGTCCCCAAAATGCAGTTTGCAGACATCAAGATTTTGGAATTTGAATTTTTTAGGGAATGTGCTTAGCTGAGATGTTTGGGCCCCAAAGTCTGTCAGCATCCAGTAATCAGTGTATTAATATATCTGTATATTTTATTAGAAACTATATCTCTTCCAGTCTTGCAGGCTCTTCATATAACACTTAGTTTGAAACTGCCAGTAGATACATCCTATCTTGTAGCAGAAGCCAGTTAGACCTTCTCGTGGACTGGATTATCATGGGTAGATATTATTTCCTCTGGACATCACTCACACTCCAGTCCTCAGGCAACTTTTCTGTAGGCCAAATGTTGTCTTGGGAGGCTAGCTAAAATATACTGTTACATGATCATAATGTCTTGAAAAGGGCTGGAAAAATAATACCATTTTGTAAGACCTCACTATTTAGGTGGCATAAACCCGAATTAATTCAATAGCTAAAACGCTCTTCGAACCCAGCTGATCAGCCCCGCATAAGTGAAAACAGGTACACAGGTACAAATACATATTTTTGCATGTTTCTTACATAGCCTTAAAAATGCGCACTATTTGTTTACCTTTATGACTTGAAGCATTTGTGCAATAAGAATATCTTACACAGCCTATTTGCTACTCTTCCTATTCAAGCTCTAGGTATAAATATAATAAAATGTTGTTTGTGACTGCTGTAAAGTCACCTGATCCAAAAGACATTAACATATAAGGGTTTTGGATGAAGAATGGACCCACAAAACTTGACTATGTAATGAAGCAATTTTTTCCACAACTGTATGCTTCTAAAATTGTCCGACTCTTTCACTATGAGTATTTACTATAGTTTGTCTCCAGTTTATTGAATTAAATTTTTAATGATCACATTTACCTTATTGGTGATGGACTGTCCTTTTTTATTATCCTTCACAGCATCTTGTTTGGGTTGATTGTTCTCTTTAAGTGGTCCTAGTTACATCTTCACATGGATGAAAGTGAATCGAGGGACAGGAACAGCATGTTTTAAGCAATGCTTATGCACAAGTAACGAGGATGTTATCATGCTGTTTGTGTCAAACACATTCACATGACTTGCAACTAGCTCGGTGTCAGATGGTGATATGGCATTGTGAAATGTGTGTGTGGTTCGTTTTGACATTAATAACCATGCAGTGTGGTTGTCCTTTAAGGAGTCACTTCACTGGATTAATCGGACAGGAATACATCTTGGACATTATCTGCTCTACTGCTGGTGTGGTGGTAGCTTTTCGTTAGTAGTGTACAGCAGAAGTTGCTATCAGTACTTCCCTGCTTCCTCTTTCACCTATATGGAATCCACCCTAACCCATCATGTCTACAGTTTTTAAAGGCGACCCATGGGCATTAAATCTTTGTACAGTATATGAACACTATAGTTTTCTATTCTAAACCACATTTTAAAATGTAAACTGACCCATTTAGTAAAAGAAGTTTTATTGAATGCAAAAAAAGCAACATTTGTCAATGAATCATGGTGAAATCATTTTCTTTCACATTGCCTGAATGATATGAATCCTTTTGTCCCACCAGTGTTGGTAGACTTCCGATTGACAAAGCACTGGAGCTAACACTCTACTTGAAACATGAATCCAAAATCATGCCTGTGTTTCAAGGTATGAATGAGCTGATACCGATCTACAAGCTGATGGAGAAGAGGGAGATGGAAGATGTTGAAACTCGGCTGAAGGTACTGCCATGTCTCGATTTGGCTTTTATTGGTTTGAATACCAGCACGACAGAGTCTCGCTCCTAAAAGCAGAACAGTAGCTCCTTCAGAGGTGCTTGGGCAGATGTTTTCAAATGTTTTTCGAGTGTGAGGTGTTGTCTTTCTCTTCTCAATTGTAATCAAAAGAGAATTTCACTGGGGAGTGGACCTTAAAAAACAGTTTACTTGGCGGCCGCCTCAGGTAAGAGCGGCGGGGAGGGGCGCGGTCAGGGGGAGGGGAGGGGGTAGCGGACAGACGACGGAATAGGTATCATTTATTTATTTAATTATACCTATTCCTTCGTCTGTCGACTTCCCCGCCCACCGCGCTTGTGTGCCAGCCGCCAAAATATGACGTGGTATTTCCTGGGAAGATAAAACAAGTGAACCTGGAGAAACACCACTAACTTGTGTTACAACCTATAATGCATTATCTAATCAAGTGAGCAAAAGCATCAACAAAAACTGGTCGATACTTAACACAGGCAACTTCAAATGGGACAAACCCCTATTCTCATACAAAAAAGGACAGAGCCTAAAATACAGCCTGGTCAACACTAGACCCAAAACCACAACCACCAACACAAATCCCACCATAACACAAATATGGGGGCTTCCTCCGGTGACAGGACACTCAAAATGTGGGGACTGCAGCGTATGCCACCTCACAGAGAACACCAAGACCCTCAACCTCAAGCAGGGAAAAATCTGGGAACAAAGGGCTCACACCAATTGCAACAGTGCCAATGTGGTATATCTGATCAAATGTGTATGTGGAAAACCTTACATAGGTATGACAACGCGAAAAGTGAAACAACGAATAAGTGAACATAGGAGCACAATACGTTGCAAAAAGAATATCACCAAACTCACAGAACACTTCCTGACAGCAAATCATACTCCAAATGACATGAGGTGGACAGTCATCGAGCAGGTACAAACAGGTTCAAAAACTTGCAAAACCGGCTTTTTGAAAAGGAACAAAGATGGATCTATAGACTTTCTACAAATAAGACGGGTTTAAATGACAATGTTCCTTGGGCCACAGTTATGAAATGAGACCCAGGGAAATCTGCAGACAACCCGCAAAATCTCCTTCTGACAACTAACAGCTTCCGTAGAATAGAGACGCTCACGCGTTGTGATAGCAACAATCACGTGACCTATGGCAGTCCCTGCCCAACCCGGAAGCCTAACTGGTACTTAGTCACACACGAGACAGACCGGCTTCGTAGCAGGGCAGCGGAGGACAAGCATAGGTAACTGGCATTTCCACCATGAAGTAACTGTAAGTAGAAACGCTTCCCTCAACAGGAACAAATGCTGAAAACGACCCACTCTCCCTTACCGCGCAACTCGGCGGTTCTTAAAAAATACTCGCCTTCTAATGACTCTACCCATATTTTTACAGAAATCGGTTAAGTAGTGGGGATACCCCCTCCCGCCCTCCGATGAGATAAGACTCCAGAATAGTAGTAAGCCAAGCACTTACAACAACCATGTGTCTGTATATGTCTACGTTTTATGTCAAGTAAGCCCGAGTATGTCGATTGAATTGCCACAGATAAATTACGCACTTTAAATTCTTATTCGTGACCACCATTAATGTATGGCGAGATTTTGATATCACAACACCTTAATGATATGATCAGGACGAAAGCCTGAATAAAAATAAAGTTACGGCAACAATCACGCTGCCGCTTAGCACGCACCTCTTGATATGTATACGTGCATTACCCAGACAAACAGCCCACAATGGGTAATGTCACTAGGTGATAGTTTCACTCAAAAATTCACAATATTCCTTCTAATGAGAGTGGTAGTAAGCCTCAAGAGTCGAATGACACGACACTGCACTACGTAACAGGCATGTAACACTGTTCATGTTTGACTGATGTCTGTTTTATTCTTCCTTCCCACAGGTCTTTTTCATTGTTTTGGACTCACCCATTGTGGTTAGAGTCTTCTTTTACGCCAGAAAATGAATTTTTGCTATTTTGGGTCACAGAGAATGAGGATAGGGTGTGCCTTTTAGGGGCACATACCTCCCAGTTCCCTGACTTTCCGGTCCTCATGAAAACCTGGTACATCCCAATCACGTTTGAAACATGTAGACCATCACACATATAAGAGATACTCTTGGCCTTAATATACCCTCACAGTATCTCGCCTCACCCTTTTTAACATTGTCCAGTTACTTGTCAATAAAAAATGTTTAAGTTAAACCAGGACAATTTTTAACATATTTTTTCTGCACTTACATTCACAACCTGCTCCACTGTAACCCAGGTGTCGTAGCACACCCTAGTGACGCTAGGCCACTAGGGTGGACCCTGATGATGAAGCATGTCATCACTAGGCTGGTGAGGGAGGGGTTTTTAACAAAAGGATAAATTCTTTCCTTTTGTCAACCTACCACCACATTAGGAATCTCATTTTGATCTTCCCATGATGGTACTCCTCTATTTGTTTATCTAGTTCTTCCACAGGGGAATAGGAGTACACTCCGTTCACCTCCAGTGAACACGATCCCTTGCTCTCCCTTTTGTTAGCATATACAACAGAAATAACGCAATAAAGGCAGGCTGTGGGTCAGTAAAGGGGATCTGCGGCATGCATGAAACAAGAGTCACTCCCATGCTCTTTGAATGTAGCTTGCAGGGATGGTCAGCAATCGGAGATGGATGGCAAGAGCATGGGTCTTGTTGGCTCCATTAAGCCTCGAAGGAAGGCTTGAGCAGTTGGGTTGGTTCTGAACTTGTCTAGCGGTCAGATGTTGAACTTAGATAAAAGATATAGCCGATACATGATTAGAAAAGTGTGGCTATTGAATACCTCAGTGCTAAAGTAGGCTGTTTTTGTGGGATAGTGAGATCTGCAAATTAAAGCCACCCGGTTCATGCGTTTTACTGTTTGATTTTAGGTGAAGAAATGAAGGCATTCATGCGTAAGTACAGATAGGTTGATTCATTAAGCTGCTTTGCATTTGCAAACTGACTTGCTCCTAAGAAAGTAATACTTAACCTGTGCAGGGGAATCTAGACTTGCAGATGAGGTCTCTATTACCGAACATAGTATTTCAGAGCTGTGAGCATACTGATCATCTTCTCTGCATCCTGGTCTAGTGCTCCCCTTGAACTGTGCTCTCTGGCCTTTGAGCTTCCCTGTTTGAACCAATGATCCATGACTTGGCTGTACTATCTATCATGCGTTGTCCTCTCATTCGTTACGGCAGCATCCATTAGCCACCTATTCACATTCACCATCCGTCCATGAATACACTCTTGACCACCCATCTTGTATTCATCATCCATTCAGTATTTATCCATGTATTATAACTGTCCATTCACAATCTTTTCACTATAAACTCTGACCCTTCCAGAGTGTGGGACAAAATTCAGATGTGTACCCAGGACTGGATATAAACCACTCAGACTAAATTCTAAAACTGACAAAGCACTGCAGATGGAGACTCCAGTACCAGGTACAATATAACAGAGGTGCCCCTTCATGAGGACATCGGGACATGGAATGCTAAAAATAGATTGTAAAGTGGAACACAATACTCCATTATCTTCATTGAGAACTAGACACAAAAGAAGAGCAGGCTTCAATGTAAATTAGTAATGTAATGTAAATTAGATTTTTAAAACATTGCCTAAAAGGTGACCTGGTGCTAAGATATCTTGATAGTTACTATGATTCTGCATTTATCTACGGTGAATAAAGCCATGTTTTCAAACCTTTCCTGAAAGACGAACATTGGTTGTATAATTGTAAATGGACTGGCAGTTGCTTCCAGAGTGTTGCCAGCCTGACTGAGAATGCGTGGCCACCAGTTCTAGAGTGCAGACTTAGGCATTATCAAGAAATTGCCAGAAGCTGATCTGAGCTTGAGGGAAAAAACGGATGTGAATATTCCTATTGCAAATACATCAGGCAGAATTGTTGAAAGGCTCAATCGCAAACAAGCTTGAAGAGCTGATGTGGCTGAAAAATTGTGTGGCCATTGAAGGGCAAGCCTTGCTTCCGCATTCTGCATGCGCTGTTATAGATGAAAAAAGCACAATCCTGCATCCTGGAATAGGGAGTTAAAGTTGACTCTAAATAAAGGCCTGTACAACATCTGTGCATTTTTGGGGTGTCAAAGCAAATAGGAGTTTCTATGCAAAATCCTCACTTGGTTCAAACAAAGCAATGATAGATGGTTTGCTTGACTGTTTAAAGAGAGTTCAGCATCAATCGGTAAACTCTAGCTTGCCACTGGAGAAGAACTGCTAAGTTGTTGTGGCCAAAAACTAGTCCGAAACATAATTAAAGCCAATGGACCAGGTGCAAAAGCACCTCTATCATGTCTGTGTTGAATATCAGTGAATTCACCGCCTACCAGTTTGCAACTGATGTCATAAAGTCATCAAAGGTGGTCAGTGTTTGAGGAACAGAATCCTCCATTGTTATTAAATTGTGTGCGTCATCCGCATAGCTCATGAATCTGAACCCAAAGCATTTGACACAGTATCCTCCGGAACACCACAAAATATGATACAGTAGTTGAGAGATGGTCTTTAAATGTAGCTTTTATAGTTCATGTGAGCTACGAAATCTAAAATATGCACAAATATATATGCTGTGTGTCCTATACACCTTGTGTGAGGTTCAGCAAAATGGTGAGGAAAGCAGAGACCTTACAAGTAGATAGCAAAGAAATTAGTCCCTGGAGGGGCAAACTGCTTCAGATTAGAAGATAATCACCAGATGTGAAATTCCACTTATGCATGGGTGTATCAAAAAAGATTTTAAGGTTAAGGTTGGCGTTACTTGAATAAACATAAACAAGAGTCAAATGTCTGGTGTATATGAAGAATAGAAGCTGTGTTGTTAGAAGCTCTTATGGGAGGATTTCATGGTTGAAGTTAAAGTAATACATATCTCTCTACTTTCCATACTCTCCTGCATCCACACCGTCTCCCATTTTCTCCATTTATCCCTCGTATGGACATGACAAAGAAATAAGAAGTTAAGAATATGGATCACAGTAGATATAGATAATAAAAGGCGAGAAGAATAAGTGTGACCTTAAGATATATGAACAGATTAAATATTTGATTTGATCTATTATGTCTTGTTAAACAAAAGAATAGGCAGATAAGAAATATAGTTGAAATGCTTTGTATCTCCCCTTTCTCCACCAAACCACATGTCTTTCAGTGTTTCCAAATATCTGGGTATTCTTTTGAAAGTATGAGACCTGTAGTCTCACCATTTTCTCTGGTTGCCCAGATTACCTCAGTTCTTAAATGTCCAGATAATAGTAGCCCATCTGTTCCAGGACAGCATGCCATAAGAAACTGCTTACTGTCTGGGGATCTGTTGAGGATAGACCACTGTGTTGAAAGAAGCAGAGAAGAACGACTGCCAGCGTTTGCACCCTGTTGGAGGCTATCTTGAGGTCCTGTATCTTATCAACCACTACCATTGTTGCAATGTGCATTTAAACACAAAAAGGCTTCTAATCTACATTTAGAACAACGCTCGTTTGGAGAGCTTCCTGTTAATGGCACTTGGGGAGCAAGCAAATGAAAAAAGAGAAAGGAAGCAGTTAAAAGTTTTTCCCCAGGACCACACTAAACAATTATCAGGTGGTGTAAGAACAGAGAAGGTCCAGACAAGTCCATGTAAATGTAAATGTAAATTTACAGGAATTTATATAGCGCAAATCACTGAGCGGTTTCTAAGCGCTTGCTTAGGGAACCCGTCCTGGTATTCCCCTGTGAGATAACCCCGGCAGGGTATCTGCAAGGTGAAAGCCAGGCATCCCGCCGCGAGGGGCCGTTGTGGAGATTAAGCAAGCTATTGCCCAGAGTTGCAGAGTGTGAACCCATGAATCGAGTAGGCACCGGAGCGAGAATTGTCGAGTCCATGGACATTTTAGGACTCAAGAACCCGCCGAGCCGGGAATTGAACCCTGGTCCCGGGCTGACCTCTGCTTCCAGGTCTGCCTCCTCTAACCAGTGAGCCACACTTCTCCACTCCATACAGTGTGAACGTTTGTATTGGAGGCCCTGGGCAAGACTGAATGTACCATTTATCATTTGGAGTGCAAGATGGCTCAGTAAAATTGAAGGAATGCTGTAGGAAGCTGGTTTCCACGTAGCATAACAAAATGAAGTACCTATGCTGAAAGTGCAGATCTTATTGGTTTAGAGGGCTTACATTAATAATCCCAAGTGCTCTATCTGTGGCAGTGTGGGCGATCAGTGGAGACTTATCAGGGGGTAGTGTTAAGCACTTGTACACAAAGAGTCAATTAAAGAGACACACACTCAAGAAGAAACTCGAGACCAATTAAGAAAAATAACATAGATTTTATAATAATTTTACACACCTAGATCATTAGAATTAGATTAGTACCTTAGGCGTTTTAGATTTTTTCAGGTAAAACAGTAGAAAATCACAGCTGTTGGATTTGAGGCCTGATCCTCGAACGCGGTAATGTTATCTTCTGGGAGAAACATTCACTGCATACGTACACTTACAAACGATTCTTTGGGTTACTCTCCTGGTCTTAAGGTGCATAGGGGCCAAGGTCCAAAGAACCACAAGCAGTTCAGATTTACCTGCTCTGGTGTGTCTGTGTTCAGAGGTGCTGGTCACAATGGTAGCCTAGAATGCTAAACTTTAAAGTCAATTAGAAAACTTTTAACTAGAAAAAGTCTGGAAGCGGGGACTTTGGGTCAAGTCCGGCAGAACCCAAAGGGGGACTTAGCTCTTGAGGGTTTCTGAAGCAAAGGGCACAGTTGGTTGGCTCAGACTTGGGGTTTGGATTTGAAGGTGTTTTGTGTGGCATGTTGCATGCTTTAGAGGCTCTCACTTCTTGGGGCTGACATGTTGATGGGGGCAAACAGGACATTTAAGAAAACCCAATGAAGAAAAATAACACAGATTTAAAAATAATTTTAGACACCTAGTTCATTAGAATTAGGTTAGTGCTTGAAACGTTTTAGATTTTTACTGGTAAAACAGTGGAAAATCACAGCTGTCAGATTTGAGGTATAAACCTCTGTGGAAATCGAAAATAATTGGCGTTAGCATGAGCTGAAGCCATCTTGTTTGTGGCATCCATTTTGTCAGCTATGTAATTCTTCCGTCTTCACTGTTGCTTGCCTTTCTATTCTGCTTGTGTCATCAGCTTTAGTTAACTCCTCCTGTACTGAGCCAAAGCAATGTATGAGGAAAGGCCTGTAGCTGCTGGAATGCACCTGGCTAAAGATGCAACTGTGTCTCTGTGCAGAGGGGTTTGTCACAATGGTAGCCTCGAATGCTACCCTTTAAAGTCAATTGGAAAACTTTTTACAAGAAAAAGTCTTGAATCGGGGACTTGGGGTCAAGTCCGGCAGAACCCAAAAGGGGGCTCAGCTCTTGAGGGTTTCTGGAGCAAAGAGCTCCATTGGTTGGGTGCAGAGATGTTTTGTGCGGCGGGTCGCTTGCTTTGGAGGTTCTCACTTCTTGATGTCGACATGGTGATGGGGGCAAACAGGACAGCAGGGCCACTCTCGGTGCTGCCCTCTGTGATGCTGATGTCCCTTGTTGGTAAGTCAGTCTTGGCAGGGTTGGTGTCCGGACTACACACTTAACAAGCCTTGGCTTCTCATGGGGCTCCTGTATCCATGGTATTGGTGCGGGGGGATCCTGGAGGGTCAAGCGGCACAACACATGCTGGGGAGATGGTTCACACCTCTGGGAGCCACAAAGTCCTTCTCCTGGCGTTCTGCCACCTAGGTGGACCCGGTGGTCAGCAAAACGGTGTACCTGGCAGACGCGTTGGTGCCTGCAGACTGCAGGGAAATGGCTCCTCCACTTCAAGGGAGATGCTGACTGTTTGGCGAAGTGTTGGCAGACCTCCATGGCTTTAGGAGGATGCAAAGGTGCTGGATGAGTTGGGTCTTTGCAATTGTCGAGACAGCGACAGGCAGGCAGTGTTTGGTGCCCTTTCCATAGCTGATCCACAGTGGTTGCAATTTCAGCTCTTCTTAGTCCTTCTTGTGTTCCCAGTAGACAAATCCGAGTTCCTGGTGTCAGGGGGCCACCTAAATACTGAATTTAGGGGTGTTAAGGGGAATGTAAGGTAGTCGCCAATGGGCTACATACCCCTGGGGTGCCTACACCCCTTACATGGCCACTTCATGTGCAGAGTGGCATTAACCTGACCCAGAATTCCTAGTTCCACTAAAACTTGATGATGGAAACCTTCCTTCTTTATTCACTTTAGGTAGCACATCTTAGGAGTGTGACTAACCTGAGGGTGAACACTCCTTCTCAATAGTGAATTTTCCCACCTGTCCTGTTGCCAAATTGGCCTCAAGGCAGGGGGTGGCATCACCCAGGACTGCGGGAAACTGTGGTCGAATATCAGGCGGTAGAGATTTTGAAGTCTCTGGCCTTGATATGCTAAAACACTAGCCAACTTACTGGAGGAAGTATGAACACCATTCTCCAGTCCAGACCTCAGAGAGCATGGGCTGTTACCTACAGGGGGTCAGAAACTTGTCTGTGATGGCAGGCTGGGCGATACAAGTCAGCCAGCTCACTAAGAGACTAGTATCATTAAGGGTGCACTTCTAAGGGGATCTCTGGTTGCATGTCAGGACAAATCCGATACTTGCAGCAAACACAATTATTTTCAGTGAAGCCATCATGCAGCTGGGTCTCTCGTAGTGACAAGTACAAATACTTAAGATGGCTTCCTGAACACTTGCAATGGTGTGACAATGGAACCAGACATCACTGTGATATATCTGTTCATGAAGATACATACTCACATATAATATAATGTAGCCTGCCGTAGGGCTCTAAGACCTGCTGTAGTGGTGATTTACATATAGTATATGAAGTGTGCATGGGCATGGCACACAGTGATTGTGCCATGTTGTGTTTTCAAAATGGTTTGCTCCATTTCACACATCCTGCAGTCTACATATAGTTTTTGTGTGGGACCTTTTGGGTGGCATAATACATGCTGCTGCACATAGAAACCCCTTTTCGTACCCATGCAGTGAGTACATAGGTACAATTCACCAGGGATGTACAAGGGTGCCATAATCCTTGCCTATCGAATTGGTTAGCAGGCTTCAGTGAACTGTTGGAGTAAAAAAAGACCAGTATCTAGTAGTTTTAAATGGGGGAAAAAGTGGGGGGACATCTGCAAAGGAATCGAACGTCCCACAGATGTTACTTTGGGAGGAAAGAGTACCTTCATCGGTACAGGAATAAGGAGCCTACTTGCAAGGATGGAAGGCAAGATTACAAAGTTAACTCTGAATATGAGAAATTGAACACCCCGAGTTCGGAACATACATTCCTTCCTTCTAGAATAAAATAATTGAAGCACTCTCTAGATGGCACCAAGTTGGAGTTATGAGGATATTGATCATGGTGGAGGTAGAGAATCAATAATTGTTTGTTGTGCAGTAGATCCTAAAAGTCCTAGAGGTTCATCTCTGTGTAGAAAGATGCTATCTCTCATTTCGGAGGTTACTAGGTTCCACATTTCATAGCAAGAGGAGTGGGGCTTGAACTGCTTCGTCATGCCAAATGAAAGTGAATTGTTAAGAACCTGAGTACTTCTTCTGGGTCTCTGGAAGGGCTAAGTCATTTCTGGCTGTGCAGAAAAAGAAGATGGATTGAGGGTATGACATATGAACAGATTATGACCTCAGATATGCTGTTTCTAGAGTTTTTGTTTTCATAAGAATTCAAATCTTTACTAAGATAGGCAACTACTAAACATTTAAAGGGAAGGGCCATTATAGAAAAGATCAGTAGTCAAAACTATCTCAAATACTCATTTGGGGTTAGTAATGTAAAAATCCCAAGAGCAGAGTTTCCGGATCCAGTCTGGAACCTGGGAATATTCTAATGGTGAGGAATCTGTGTTTACATAAAGTATCCATCAGAAAGAGCATTACCAAAGGAGAGTAATGTGTTCTTAATGGATGCCCTAATTTGATAGCAGCCTCTCTCTACTAAGGTAGATCAAATTGCCATTCAATACACATAGGTAAATAGTAATCATAAATTCTATTGGCCTTCCAGCAATGGCTGTCACTTTTTAGACATAGCTTATGGAGTTTGTGTTGAGACTCAGAGTAATTTTGTGTTGCAGTACAGAGAGCTGCAGATTCTTTTTGTGATGTCAATATATTTAGCCATGTGTGAAGGTCCATATTTAGATTTAACTGTTGTCCAGCTTTTTGTATATCTGTGCAAGAGATTTTTTGCGATTAGAAGTTTGCAAAACGTACTCAGACACTCTTGTCCAAAAATTAGAAGAACTATATAAGACGGCCCTAGAAATCAGTCATTTACCACAATCCACTATGCAAGCTCTGGTCGTCTCCCTACCCAAACCGGGATGAGATGGCACTGCCTTATCCAGCTACCGGCCCTTATCGCTGAATATAAAATCCTTAGTAAGGCCTTGGCCAACCGCCTCCTGCCCCGCTAAATACCCTAATACATAAGGATCAATGCGGATTTCTCCCCGGCCCATAGTACTTCCCTAAACACCAGACTGCTACACCACGTCATGGCGGCTACTCGTCTTGAATACACCAATGCGGTCTGCCTGTCATTAGATCTTCGCCAGGCCTTCGACTCCATCACTTAGGATATATGTGTGCAGCCTTGTGCCAATTCGGACTCCCTCCAGGGTACCTCCAATGGGTGCGGCTGCTCTACACCAATCCCACCGCCAGAGCACGTACTGGGAAGCTTATTTCCTGCGAATACACCATACATAGGGGCACACAACAGGGGAGCCCGCTATCCCCCATATTGTTCGTCTTGGTGCTGGAGCCTCTAGCGATAGCGCTGCGGCAATCGGTCGAGAGTAGGGATACCGCTCGATGGTACTGCGCATCTAATTTCGATATACGCAGATGACATCCTCATTTATTTATGAGACATGACAGCTAGTGCGGAACCCCTTCCCAGTCAGTATATTCTCTGCCTTTGAGCGTAGCTTGGGCCTTGCCATCAGTGAGGGAAAGTCAACACCTTTTATTTTCTCGACGGACCACACCCAGGCACACTTTCTTATGGCACCTACAACTTGACGATAGCGCACACCACCTTTAAATATCTGGGATCCGTGTATACAGGGCGCACTCTGATCAACTTGATGGCGATCTAATGAGGGCGATTACAGCCATACGCTCAAATATATCCTTTTGGACCTCCCTACCACTGTCGGCGATGGGGCGGATAGCCATTTCCAAAATGGTGATGCTCCTCCGTTTTCTATTATTCTTTGTAAATCTACCCCTAATAGTCCCACAAGCTGTATTCAGAACATTAAATGTACTCCTTCTGGAGCTTACATGGGGGAAAGGTCGGCGCAGGGTTAGCCTCAAGACATTTTAGCTGGAGCCCCACAAAGGCAGATTAGGGGTTCCAGACTTCAGGGCCTACTATTATGCATGCCAACTGCAGTAGTTATCCTTCTGGACAGCAGGCAGAAACCTGCAGGAAATAGGCTATGGTCCCCGAGACTTAGAAAGTGGGACACTTCACAGACTCTTGCTCCCCAAAATCAAACCCCCGTTGCAGGGACCCCCCTTACTAACAACCGCACTCCAATGTTGGAAAAAGGCCCTACAATATACCTCGGGGACACCCCCCTATGCGAGGAATATCCCGTTATTAGGTATACCACTTGCTAGATCATGATATGTTCTTGCAAGCCACAGGAGCAGCAGATCGCCATTATCTGCTATACGCTGCAGTCGCCCACTACACTAGAGAGACATGGGCAACCTCAGCGCATTGTACCTCCACAACATGAGCTAGTACACTTGCTTTACTACATGGGGAAGGGAGGCCACCTCATGAAATTGCTGTACACTGGTATCAGGGCGCAAGCTTCCATCACACTCACTGATCCCCGGACAAAGTGGGCAGAAAACACAAAAAAAGATATAACCGACAAAGCCTGGGTGAGTATTCTAGAACACCCCAAATGGGTATCCCATAACGCCCAACTTAAATTTATACAGACTATGGTGCTACATAGGTTATATTTAACTCCAAAGAGAATACAGCGTATGTTCCCTGAGGCCCAAAATTGCTGCCCCCGACGTAGGGCTGAGAAAGCAGGATTTATCCACATGTTATGGGCTTGCCCCCGCCTCTGCGCTTACTGGGGTAGGGTTCGAAGAGCACTTGAAGAGACCACACATTTAACGATTCGTGACAACACTGTGGAATGCCTACTGGGTCTGCGCTAACGTACTAGCGCCCTAAGGGTCCAGTTGCGATTTCTCGACTTAGCTCTTATCTTAGCCATAAGCGGGATTACCATGAGATGGAAAGCTCCTCGATGCCCTCTATTAACAATGTGGCAGGAGGATGCAATGGTGTGTGGACGAGAGTGCGGCAATTGGATAAATGGAGGTGAGAGGTTAACGAAAGCACCCCATCACCCTAGAATGGAACCGCATGCTAGAAGTTTAGAAAGTTCGATCTAACACCTGGGCCCCTCACTCCTATTCCATAATATATCCATAATGCTACATCACATGTGACACAGACTAGATAACGCCAACTTGAATCCAGAGAGCATGCCACCAACAACTGGTAACAAAGTGACCTAGACAGATGTATGGTAATAGGCTGAATGATACAACAACAAAAAAGAAGACCAACAGGAAGTGGGGTGGGAGTGTAAGGGAATGTTTTAGTTAATGTAATAGTTTAAACTGCATTTCTAACTGTAATTGCGCCAGGTAATACCTTTGTGCCTTATAAGCATGCGTTACTGGTCGTACATGTACGCAGAATTTACTTTGATGTATTGTAATCTACACTCAAACGTCTTATCCTACAAATTTGAAATTATTTGGCTAAGACGCTTCAACAAAAAATGAAAATGCCGTAATGTACCTAGTAATAACATTGTAACCATTTTTCTGGTGCTCAATAAAGTTTGTATAAAAAAAAGCTTCAGAAGATAATTAATCTAAGAATTTTTTGTTATTTTTCAATTCTTTGTTTAACAAACAAATTAACAAGCAGCGAGTTTCAAGTAATGATTAATCATTAAAACTGAAAAAACAATAGCAGTTGTTTATAGATAGTTCTAAATCTCATTGTCAGGAAGGTTATGTAATGCTTCCATTTCATAAGAGATCATGTAATCCTTTCTTTAGGGTGATGGTCACTTAGGTTGTTTGAAAAGGGACAGAAGTAAAAGTGGGTGATAGAAGGGTATCAATCAAATGTATCCCTCAAAACAATACCTCAATTAGATGCCACAAACACTTTTTAATATACTGCCTTGCTCAGGTGGCTGTTGCATGTGTTGACTCTTCCTTCCATCAGATTTTATGGCTATTTTAATGACTTTAAAATGTAATACTATATTGAAATAAAATATTACTGATTTTCAGCAATTCTGTTGCATCTGTCTGTATTGTCATTTTAGGCATATATTGTGAATCTGTTCAAGAGCCTAATTGACCAACAGTCTTGGAGTAATGATGGCACTGTCTCTGAAAGAATGCTTCGTAGCTCTCTTCTGCTTTTTGCTTGTATGCGGAAGTACCAACCTTGTGTCGATAAAGCTGAAGATTATTTTAAGAAGTGGAAGGAGTCCAATTGCACTTTACGGTCTGTGATTAGTTTGGTTAATGGCAACTATCTTTTCAATGTACTGCTAGTTTTTGTTCTGTTTGTATGTTTCTAAACTTGAGATGCAGGTTTTCCTTATTGTTCAGGTTTTTTTATTATGGGAAATCACATTGCAATATATATAGGCATCCTGTAATACAATATTTATGTATATGCAACGATTTAACCAGCTCAAGATACACTTGACCTATGACCATAATTAATATTCAGGGAAACTTGCCACATTTCCAGTCTCAGATTCCTACTGGCTCTGCCTTTTGCCTTATAGAGTGCAAATTCAGTTATGTATAGAACGCATATTGTCTGCCGCCATTGCTCATATACGGGTTGGATACAATTTTGCAATTTGTAATGATTATTAGTTTTGCCACCATAGTATCTGATAATCTAAGTCTACTGTCAAAATGTTAAAGGATGTTCTAAATTGTACCAGTAATTTCAGAAAGTCTACACTTTAGCGAGGCCACAGATCCCTAAATATAGGGCAGGTGGCAATCATATGGGCCTCTTCTAAAGCACACCTTGGACATCTATAGCTAAGAGTCTCATTCTAAACCTTTGGGGGAAGTAAAGTTGATGGGTTGTTTTATATTTCTGCATTAATAAGTTAGCAGCACACAGGTATTTATGAGCCTAACTAAAACTCTGCAATATATTTCAGTTGTTATAGGAAGATGCAAACCAATAGCTCATTTATCTGCATGCTGCTTGTTGCAGTTGGATAGTTGCTTTTTTAATCATGTATATACATTTTTTTCTGTAATATCTTTCAAATCAGATAACATTTTGATGATGTCACCGTTATCCATAGTTTAGCTTTCATGAGAAAGTCCATTATCTGCAAATATTTGAAGAACCCAACTCTTAGGAAGCTGAAACTTGTTATTAAGTATCCGTTGATGCCTCTAAAGTTGGGCACCACCCCATGTTAACCCATTTTTGTTGCCAAGTCATCATAAAAGTTTTCTAGTAATGTAGTTTTTATTCCAGTTGGAGTATATTAATTGATAGGAGGAATATTCAAATTTTTAACGCATTGTGAGCATATGCTTCTGGTGTCTCTAACATGAACTTCATCCGCTTAAGTAGTTAGGATCGTAATGATGAAAAAAATATCCACTCATGTTGGCTCCTTTGGGCAAAGAATATGTATTAGTAGAATTATCCTGCACTGCTATGAAGAGCAGGATTGACAACCAGATGTTTCTTCTATAAAAAAATGTATTTGTTTGAGGCATGTGTGACTGTGTTTATGCTAACTAGTGTCGCGCTCGGAAATATCCAGGTTGTTTTCCTGCGAAGAAGGTCTTTTGAGTCATGAGGTAGAATGACTCCTCCTCTTGCTTGTAATGTGCATGGTCATAGACTCCATCAACAGTTTGGCAAAAAGTGGGGGCAACCATGCAAAAAGAGGTCACTTGCTTACACATGGCCAGGGTATTTACGGCTGACCAAGATGGAATCTCATCAATTGGTTACAGAGCCTTAGGGTGCAAGAAGTTTCAGTGCTTGCAAAAGATGACCCCAAAGGGTCAGTCTTAGCTTTTCAAACCACTCCTGGATACAGCCTTTCAGTTTGTCCCCTGGAATGTTTTCAGCCCCAGAAATGTTTCTAATTTCAAATGTTAAACATTGACTGGAAGGAACCAATTCATCAATGTAACTAGAATCACTTACCAGTTACCATAACTTATTTAGAGCTTTTTTCACTAGATGTCAAGTTTTTTGCATGGGCTTCTCCATCATTTACCTGACCTCTTGGAGCAGTGCACAGTTATATCCTCCACACAGGTTATTGTTCACATTTTCTGTCTTTAGAATGTGATCTCAGCATGAAGACCGAAACTTTGACTGACACCAGCCGCCTGCTTTAGTGGACGACATGCACTTGTGTCACAGCCACTTGAATTGCTTAGGTCCTGTTCTAATCCCTACAATTGGTGACATGTGCGTGTGCGCATGTATGTGCTTTAAGAAAAACAAATGTTATGGGGTTTTTATTAGGAAATTGTTGGTCCCTAACTTTTGAACACTCTTTTCACTCTTTCCATTTCTGTATTTTATATATTATAAGTAATGTATTTTAAGCTGCATTCATAGGTTTGTTTGCTATATTCAACACCTCCCACACATTCTCTCATGATGTCTTGGCTGCAGACCTACCTTGCAAAAGTGATTGAATATTACCGTCCATGAAACATATTTACCTCTGTAGAACCATCTCTTTGGGCAGTGTTGCATCTTGACCACAGCTCACATCAACATTGTGGCCTCTTTCTTCTTTAGCCTAAAAGTTAAATTGCCTATATTGTTACTCAGCACATTAATGTGGATGTGTATTTATTTGAAAACTAAGAAATCAACCTACAAAGGGAAGACAATAAGATGATTATCAAGAGCAGGTTATTATGAAGAGCAAGTATCACTTTTGATTTTTGTAGCTAATGGATTCCATTGCCTACACTGTTTACTCTAATACCCAACTCCACTGAAGCTATGAAAGCAAAAAAGGTTTTGTGCATAGGCATACAGTAAAAATCTGAAGATAGATAAGCCACTTTGTGCCTGAAATGAGTCGGGTTACAATAAGGAGGAGACATACAAGAAATAAAACTCTTAGAAGGCGGGATCTGTGACCCCTGACTAGGATGTCCAGAGGTTTAATATATGCTGTGCGTACTCCAGAGCAAGCAACAGATTCACTGGAAGGACCCTCAGTGCCAGTGCACGGGCCATGGCAAGACTGTAACTGGAGAGCAAACATTTGAAAGAGTTTCAAATTAACTACTCCAGGAAGAACAGTAGATCACAAAGGAGACGCAAGTGGTAGGCTATCATCATACTCAAAGTATGAAATGCTTGACCATGACCATTCATCTGGCATTGCCAATAGCATACTGAGTGAAACTTCAAGCATGGGTAAACCATAGTCCATCTTGCCCAAGGAGTTGGTGTCTAGTTATAATATTGTAATTGGTGTAGATATTTGATTCCAAGCATGTGAGCTCATTTGTCCAGTGCATACTTAAGGCATAGTAGATGCATTAGGGCAGCGGTAAAGAGGAGGGTTACCTGTTAGAGAAGCTGGTCCATTTTAATTCTAGAACCTGAATTACACACACATTATTTTGACACTGAGAGTGAAATAAGACCAATTATATGTTTCAAACTGGAGTAGTTGGCATTGGCAAGCAAAATGTATCCATTTACCCTCCCCTGTCCTTGCAGCGAAGCCCTCAGTGAGCTGCAGTCTCTGCTAGAGTCTAGGGAGCATTGCATAGGAACTCTGGGCGGGCTGTTCTAAATACTGGTGCTAAGTAGGTTAGTAAGTGATATTTAAAATATCCAGAAAAGATAAAGGCAATGGTCCCTAGGCACCTCTGACAAAGAGGAACTTGAGTCAAGTACAGTCTGCAGCTGAAATGCCAGATAATTAGGATATGTCTATCCTCATGAAAGAGAGGCCCTAGTCTGAGGAGACATAAAGGAGTTGCAAGCCGCAAGAGGCCCAACCAAGATACTTTTTTGACGCAGCAAGTGTGCCTTAAATACCTTCGGAAAAAGGTCTCCGCACTAAAATGGGTAAGCACTCTCTTATGCTTAAAGTATATCTGAAGAATGGCATTCTTCACGGTTAGACTATGTACTCTAAGGTCATTAGCAGTGCCTAACTATTACAGTATTTCCTTTTCAGTTTATTTCATGATCTGACTCTGGCTGGCCACCTTTATGCTCTCAAGCTCCTGAGAGATTAGTAATCCCTTTCTATTGGCCACAGTTAGGAGGAGTTAACCAAGTGTCAGTCAGTCAGTCAAAAGTACTTTATTCGGCAGTCAAGAGCCATAAAAGTAAACATGTTTTAAAAGACACATTTAATTGAAAGACATTTTATACATAAATGCTTAAGTCATGTAAAAATATAAAAATATCTGTACTAAGCAATAAAAGGGTAATCTGGCTTTACTGTTTCAACGATCACATATAGACCTAAAAGGAGTACAACATATAAAGTGCACCAGTACTAGGCATTAGACCAAAGGCTATAAGCATTATCTCATAAAGTGCACATTATAATAGTTTGAAAAGAACGTGTTTGCACTAGTTGAGGGAACAAGGTGGCTACTTCGGTGACAACTTTTTCCTATGTCTGATAGCTCCTATTAGAAAGCTTGCTACCCCAAAGCAGAAAATGGGGGAGAGTAACAATTGAAGATAGAGCAGAGCCGGCCTGACTTGGACAAATTGGCAGTCTCTAAATAATGGTAAAATATGCTTTTCGCGCAAAGAATCCTAGTGGGCGCAGAAAAACATAAAATGAAGAGTATCCAGCTCTGAAAAATGATCACAGGAGCAGGGTTTTTGTGATCCAGGTTTCAAGTGACCTTGGGAAAATGCCAAAAGCCAAGGGACCAGATTCAAACGAAATCTGGGCAAAACAAAACAATGATATGCTTTGTTGACATAAGATAATTAAGGCTGCATCTGTGGACCCAAGCTCAATATGGCAGACCTTCTCACAGACGGTTTGGCTAATTCCATCTCTTTCCTAAGCCCTGCCACTTTCCAGAAACTGCTGTTTGAAGTCTGATTGCAATCTTGCCCAGGGACCCGGGGCTCAGGAACAGGTCAGGACGGCCAAGCCATCTAGTCTGTTCCATTATGTACTTCAACCAGGGAATGTGTAACTCCAGTGCAATGCAATCAGTAATTATAAGTTGGTGTAAGTTTGGGGTCGGACTTGCCCAGATTCTAAGCTAGCGCAACAGCGGGGTGACCGTGATCAGGTCTGAAATGTAACTGACCCCCAATTCTTCGTGTAAGTTAAAAACAGGGGTTGCAGTGGGGACGGCAAGGAGTTTTCACATAAAAATATTCTCAGCCACCTGAATTCCCTTCACATCCTTGTAGCCCCAAATGTTGCACCCAGACGTAGCCATTGGGATACATTTTGCATTATAGACCTTCAATAGTGTGGGAAAGGGCTTTGACCCCAATCTTTTGACAAAATCCAAGGTGGCCGCTGCTGCTCTGGCTGAGATGTTATTTTTAAGTAAACATTGCGCGCACCAAGATCCTTGCACATCAAAAAGTACCCCTAAGTATGGAAATGTGGACACTTTGGTTAATTTGGCCCCCTTGCAATACAATTTGGCCTTAGCCACCTTTCGGGGACCTATGGTCATAGTATGTGATTTCTTAAAATTTGTAGTTAAATCTATCAAATCCATAAAACCTATAAAAACAATGTAAAAGTTGTTGAAAGCCCATCACGGTTCTGGCCAGTAAAGCCGCATCATCAGCATACAAGAGTGCAGGGATCATCTTGGAGCTAGGTCTGGGTATGTCTTTGCAACTGGATATTAGGGAGTCTCCCAATTTGTTAATATATAGCGTAAGCAGCAAAGGGGCCAAAATGCACCCCTTCCGGAACCCCCTTTTTACTTCCCAGGAGCCTGTCAGACTGCCATCTGCATTGTACCTTACCCCTGCAGTGGTGTTTTCATCGGCAGTGTGCAAGAAAGAGACCAACTCCACATCTATCCCCAGATCGCGTAACACCAATCACAACTTAGATCTATTAACATAATCAAACGCTGAAGTTAAGTCCATGAAGGCCAGATGTAAAACTCCCCTCTTGGTGATGGTGTACTTCCCAATCACTAAATGCAGGTTAGGGCATTGGTCCAAGGTCCCTTCCCCCTGCCTGAAGCCATACTGCAGATCAGAAATTATGTTAACCTGATCAAGCCAAACTTGTAGGCGATCCAATATTACTTTCCCTTAAATTTTAGCCGCTGAATCTAGGAGGGAGATCGGTCTATAGCAAGCAGGGTCATCCTGGGTGCTTTTTTAAAAAATGGGGATGATAGCCTCCTTTGCCCATGATGAAGGAAAGCCACAGACAGGCTGCATTAAAAACATGAGTTAGAATCCTACAGAAAGTGAGGTAATAGCTTTATTTTTTTTGGTAAATATATTTTTATTGCAGCAAAAACAGGCATTTATGACAGTGTATATTCGCCCTTCCAGACATTTATCCGCGTGCATGTATATCCCCATTTCAACCTTCACACAGCCTTTTAGCTCACACCCCGGAGGTTGAGCGGCGCAAATGTAAAGAAAGGTCCATCCTGGGGGGAGTCGCATGGATCGGTGAAATTCGTTGTCTGGTAGATGGCAAGGCCACTTTTCGGTCCCCTCAGTCCCTCCCACTTTTGTAACTGGCAACCGTCCCAATCAAACTACATCCCTTTAGCTAAACTCACCCCCCTCCCCTACCCATCCCTTCCAAGACTCCCCCTCCGTTTCAGCATCCCCCCCCTCTCTCCCCCCTTCCCCACTCCCCTTCCTCTACCCCTCCCCCCCTCCTCCCCCAACCCCTCCCAGGCGTGTCAGAGTGCCACCAATGCGGATCCGCACATTATTCTGTAACCCCGAACCCGAGGCAGATTGTCAGGAGCAAGCAACTAAGAATGACTGCCATCACGTAGGAATCAGGTGAGCAAGGGGTGGAGGTCAGGCCAACACTGCCTCAGTCAGTTACTCTGCCGGAGCAGGGCTATGCGCTGGGGTATCTTCATCCTCTAGGTCCAGGAATTGGAGGTCTAGGACCAGCCTCCCACGCCCTGGCCCTCTCCAGTGCCATGTCATTGTCCGTTCTAAGCGCGGTCTGCATACGGAGTTCCCCTTCACAACGGGCCCATTTGTGTAGTTCAGCCTTCCATTTCTCTATAGTGGGACCCCTACTTGATTTCCATTGGGATGTGATGGTTCGCTTCGCTAAGAGTAGGCCTAGGTCCAGAAATTTACTAGTGATTTTGTTCTTTGACGTGTGTGGGAACAAGTGTAGGATGCAGTGCGCCATGGTGAGTTGCAAGTCCCTCTCCGTGATTTCCCCCAGAATTCCCACTACCTCCCGCCAAAATGAAGTTAGCTGTGGGCAGGACCAGAGCATGTGCTGAAAGTCAGCCACACCCGCTGGACAGCGCGGACAGTTCGCTGGGTGGGACGGGAAATATGTATGCAGTTTGTCAGGGGTCAGGTATGCCCTGTGTAGGACGTAAAAGTGCACCAGCTGGAACCTAGCGTTGCGCGTCCCGTTCCGGGCCCATTCCACTATGCTAGACCATGCCTCCTCAGGTATGTCCGTCATTAAGTCGGCCTCCCATGTCGCTTTCAGAGATAGGAGTGGGGCAATAGTCTCCGAGACCATGCGCCTATATAGGCACGTGACTGCTTTGACTGTCCCTGCCATCATCACTATGTATTGGCAGCCCAGCGAGAGCGGCGGTTCTGATATGCCCGTCCCCCAGTGTTTGCGGATCGCCGTCGTCAGCGCTGCGTGGAGGAGGAAATCCCCCCCGCCAGTTCAAAGCGGTCGCGCAAGAGGTCAAAAGGCAGCAGCACTCCATTCTCATATAGGTCCCCTATGGATTCCAGTCCCTGTTGCCCCCAGCTCTCCAGTCGACGCCATGAGCCCCCGTGCGGGAGTACCCCACATAGTTTTAGTGGGATCTCAGGCGCATATGGGACCTTGATGCGACCCCTCCGTCGGTATCTGTTCCAGCATTTCCGTGCCGTCGCAAATTCCTGGGTGAGGTGAAAGTCCCCCAGCGGGAGTCCCAGGACAATCCGGGCCAGCACCTGAACCGGTCCCGCCGGCTCCCCCGATCCTTCTCCCTCTCTCCTGGCTCTCGCGACCCACTGTGTTAGCCATTGTAGCTGGGCTGCCAGGTAATATAGTTCATAGTCCGGCACCGCTAGCCCACCCTCTGTTCTGGGTCGGAGAAGTGTGCTGTGTGCCACCCTGCGTCTACCCGCCCCCCATAGGAAGCCGATCACCATCGACCGCAGTTTCCGGAAGTAGCTCACCGGGATCCAGATCGGGAGGGTCCTGAAGAAATAAAGCAACCACGGCAGGGTTACCATTTTAAGTAGTGCCACTCTTCCCATCAGCGAGAGTGAAAGCGTACCCCAAAAGTCAAAGTTCGTCTTGATGAGCCGTAATGCCGACCCGGTATTGCCCTCGAGGATGTCTGCCTGATCATGAAAGATTGAGGTGCCCAAGTAGCGTAGACTCCTCTCCTCCCACGTCACTCCTTCCGTAGTCTGGGAACGAAGTCTGCGTGGGCGGGCTGGGAACAGGTAGGACTTCGTCCAATTTACCCGGAGGCCAGACACCCTACCCAGAGATTGCAGGAGGGACTTAGCCCCGCGCAGGGATGCTGCAGAGTCCGCCAAGAACATCAGGAGATCATCGGCGTATAAGGCGATGTGGTGTACTTGTCCGTAGACATCCAGCCCCTGATATGCCTGTCCCTGCCTGGCTCGTGCCGCTAAGGGTTCGACCGCTATGGCAAATAATAGGGGGGAGAGAGGGCATCCCTGGCGGGTGCCCCTGCCCACCACGCACATCTCCGAGATTATCCTGCCAGTTCTAACCCTCGCTGTGGCGTTGCGGTAAAGTAGCGACGTCCAGTTCCACGAAACCCTCGCCCAGGTCCAACGTGCGCATGACCTGGAAAAGGTACGGCCATTCTAGGCTGTCAAAGGCCTTCTCCATGTCGACCACGAATACCGCCGCTTCCTCGCCATCGTAAGTGTCGGCCTCGAATACATGCAGGAGCCGTCGTATATTAAGCGCCGTGTTGCGGGTCGGGATAAACCCGGATTGGTCTGCGTGGATCAGCGTGGACATATGAGGGAGTAACCGCGTCGCTAGGATCTTACTCAAGATCTTGAAGTCCAGGTTGAGAATGGACAGTGGCCGATATGCCGTTCTGTCCCATGGTTGTTTGCCCGGTTTCAGGAGCGGGACGATGAGCGCCTCCCCAGTGGTCACCGGCAGGCTGCCCAGCCGCCTCGCCTCATTATAAAGCCATGTTAAGCGGGGCGCAAGGAGATCAGTGTAGGTGAGATAGAATTCAGTGGGGAGTCCATCAGAGCCCGGCGTTTTATTTCTCGCCATGCTCTTAATGGCCACCCTCACTTCTCTCTCTTCAATTTTGTTCCTGAGCAGTTTTGCAGCGTCTTCCTCCAGCTCCGGCAAGTCTAGTCCCTCCAGGAAACCCCAGAAAGCGTCTTCCGGTGGTAGGATCCTGCTATGGTAGAGCTCCGTGTAGTAGTCATAGAAAATCCCATTAATTCCCTGCTGGTCAAAGCGCGCCGCACCCGAGTGGTCTCTGAGCTCGAGGATGACCGAGCTTCGTCGCGCTGGATTGGCCAACCAGGCCAAGAGAGCTCCTGACTTATCACGCTCAGAGTGTGCCCGAGTGAGGTAGGCCTTGTAGTCGAAGCACTGTTGCCGCTCCACCGTCGCCGCCACTAATTCCCGCGTCTCCAGTAGAGCCTCCTGAGTGTCTGGACGCTCAGGTCGCGCTCGTTCCAAAGCTCGGAGTTTCTCATCCTCCCGCGTAATGTCGGCCAACAGAGTTTTCCTAACGCCCGATGCCGCTGCGATGCATTGCCCCGGTACCACCATCTTAAAGGCATCCCATTCAATTGTGGCTGAGCCCGCAGAGCCCGCGTTGACCTGGAAGTAGTCCTCGATGTTCGGGGCTATCGTGGTACGGAAAAGCTGGTCGTCCAGCGCTTCCGGGCGCAGCTTCCAGGCAGGAACTCTGGGACGGCACTGCGACCAGCGCAAGTGCAACAGGAGTGGGTTATGATCGGAGATCGTGCGCGTGAGATACTCGCTATGGTACACCTCCGCATGCACGTCCCGGGAACTCAGGAAGGCATCGATGCGGACGTGCAGCTCATGAAGAGCGGAAAAGAATGAGTAGTCCCGATCCGATGGATGGCCGGTTCTCCACGAGTCAACTAGATTCCATTGTGATTGCCAAGCGGAACGCGCAAGCGCCAGTCTGCCAGTCGGTGCATTTGGAAGAGGGGGGTGCGATCTGTCCAGCGCAGTGTCAGTAACACTATTAAAGTCTCCTCCCAGGAGCAGGCGTTCTACCAGGAAAGGGGCCAGCCTGTTGGACAGCAGAGCAAGAAAGGCCAATTGGTCCACATTCGGGGCGTATATACAACCCAATGTCAGGTCCCTCCCATCCAGCTTGCCTCTCACCATGACATACCGCCCCTCTGGGTCAGTTAGTTGTTGTGTGCAGTGAAACAGAACCCCCGCCCGCACCCAGATTGCCACCCCCCTGGCATATGCAGAGTAACCAGTATGAAAGACTTGTCCTCGCCACCTTCTTTGCAGTGCCTTCCCTTCCTTAGCTAACGGGTGTGTTTCCTGGAGGAAGGCAAAGTGGATACCCCGTCTAACCAGATAGGAGTGGATCTTGTGGCGTCTGTGCATAGTGTGCATCCCTCTGACGTTCCACGTGAGACATTTGTAGTCTAGGTCGGGTCCCATTGCAGTACCCATCGTGCTTCACACACCCTCGCGATGACCTCTCTGACACGCCCAGGTCCCCCCCCCCAGCCAAAGAAAACAAACCCCCCCAACTCCCACTCCCCCGGACAGACCCCCAACATGGAAACCCCATCCAAACTCTTAGTAAAGCTAGTGTATCTTACCTGTTAGGGTGGCCAGTACGCCGACCCCCACAGGCCCGAAGCCCCCCGCTCCCACCCCCTCTCCCTGGAAACTTCAGGATGCAACCCCCCCCCCCCCCCCCGCGGCTCGACCTCCTCCCCCCCCCCCCCCCCCCCCGGGATTGCAGTCAGAAGTCTCAGGAGGGGTGGTTACCCCAGCGTCCAGCTTATGGGGGCATCCAGTATCTTATAGATATGTCCAGCCTCGTCCAGGCCGCATCAGCTGAGGATTCCGTCCGCTGCTGGAGCCCGGACTAAGTGCACTGTTCTTTGACCGTTCCGATGCACTACTGGAAGGGCTGGCGTCCCCCTGGCTGATGGCCGCGACCGCCAGTACCGCCTGAGCTCGTTCCTGCTGCCATCCCGACGGGGAACCAGGTCTCTTTGTTGGTGTCGTTTCCGGAGAGCGCCTCCTAGGCGAAGTCATCAGGGGAGCATCCGTGCTTGACTCCTCTCTAGTGTCCAGCCAGTTCCAGGCCTCCTGCGGTGTGTGAAAGAAGTGGGTGCGGTCCCCAGCAACCACCCTAAGCCTAGCCGGGAACAGCATAGCATATGACAACTGCAAAGACCTCAATTTTCGCTTGACCGCCGTGAAAGAGGCCCGTTGCTTTTGTACATCTCTCGTGAAGTCTGGGAAAATCATTATCTTGCTATTGTCAATCCGCAGGTCCGGCAGGTTCCTGGCCTTTTGGAGGATACAGTCCCGGTCCCTGAAGTGCAGGAGGCGCCTCACTATTGGGCGCGGCGGACCACCAGGTTTAGGCGGTCGCGCTGGGACTCTGTGGGCGCGTTCTAGGGCAAAGAACGGGGAGAGTCCGTCTGGAGCCACTTCAGTTCGCAGCCATCCCTCCAAGTAGGAGACCGCGTCCCGGCCCTCCACTTTTTCTGGCACTCCCATGAGGCGGATGTTATTGCGTCTAGATCGCCCTTCGCTGTCCTCAGCTCTGAGCTCTAGTACTCGGGCCCTCTGCGCCACTTCCGCCAGCGAAGCCCTCAGCGTAGTCACGTCGCCAGGCAGTTCTTTCAGGGTCGCCTCCGAGGACGTCACCCGCTCCTTCAACTTCCTATGGTCGTCTCTCAAGAGGGACAGGTCCGAACCGATGGTGTCCATACGCTTTTCAATAGCTTCCCGCGATGCCACAATCGCCTGCATAATGTCACTCAGTGAGGGATCACGCGAGCACGCCTGGCCCCCCGAGCCGGTAGGCAGCGCCTCTTCCTCCACGAGATGGCCTGGGTCATCTAGTTTCAGTGCTTCGAAGCCCTTCTTCCTGCCGCCTCGTACCATGTTGCCCAGTGCCAAGGCAGGTATGCGCCTGGCCCAACCTCCAGCAATTCAGGGCACCTCTGATCTCCGGCGTCGTCGCAGGCACTCAGCACCGTCGCGCCTCCCCACTTCTCGCTTGGTAGCGCACCAGGTTGTTAAACCTCAGGGTGCAGGACCCCACCACACCAGGTCAGGGGGGGCTCCCCGAGGGGGTTCCCTCTCCAGGTGCGGGGCGAGTGTCTCCCCCGCCGGGCCGCTGCGGGTTTATATGTCCTGTACCTCTGAGTGCGATGACTAGAGCAACCCCCTGTGCCCGGGCGCCCAACAAAATGCCGCCTTAGGTCCGGGGGCCTGTCCGCACCTCTGGCAGCCGCAGCACCCCCTCCACTCTTCTGTGCGCCTCCTGTCAGGAAGGCCAGATGAATCCACAGGAGTCGACGCTTAGTCCCAACGCCCCTTTGCCTCAGAAGTCACCCGACACAGCAATGTCAAGGTAACCGCTAAAACAGAAGGGAAAGGGGAAGTGGATAAAATAACAAAAGAGAAGAGAGGCTGCCCTCGAGAGTTGGAGAACACTCTTCGTATTGGTCTTCGGGGTCTTCTGTTTGACCTGTAAGGAAATCCTATTTAATTTCAAGCAGCTATTTTACATGCAAATCATTTATTACACTAGCAAAACGCTTACCCTTAAACCACAGGCAATTGCTTCTCTCTTATTAGTTTTCAACTGAACTCGGGTTTCAATTAACCTATATAAAACACAGCTATCAAGAATATCTTACGGAAATAGTTTAGTGTGACTCTATGATGGATCTTATAATAGATGTACCTGGCAGAGTTGGGATGTGTTCTGTAACTAAGTCCATTTAAAGTTGCATTCCGTAGCTTGACAACAAAAATATATATTGCGTTTCAGAAAATACACGATACCCTAACTATGAGTAAACTATAGAAGAAAGAAAACAGCTTCTGGCATTTCAGTTCAGCCACTTGAGAACGCCTTGGCTAAAAGACGCCAAATGCGTCAAAAGCAGTTCATTTCAGTCTAGAATGAGGCTTGAAGAGTCTTACTTCAGGTCCCTCGTTGCGCATGCAAATGTAGAACCTTTTCGGCTGAAAACTGAAGATTTCTCTGGAAAACTCAGAACTCCGGAACTTCACTTTGTCTTCGTGGACGATTCCAGTTGAAGTGCGCAGTTCGTTATCAGAACGCGCGCCTCGCCAGCTGCACTGGTTGTGAGCGAAGAAACACTAGACCGGCAACTTTTCATTCTGCCGCGTCCCGTTCCTTCAACCATGTTTACGCTGCTATTTTGGAGTTCAATTAAACACCGCTTAAGGAAAATTATTGGAACCACATGACGTCTTTTCCAGCGTGAGTGTTTACATTGCGTCTGACCTTTTGACATGATTTTTGGGGTTTTCCCACTATTTTGACTAATGGCTAGGCAACACCTGACACCTCCCTTGCGCAGAGCCGCTCACCTCACGCCACCGACCTGTGGCGGAGACAGGCGCCCCTCCTCCAGCTGCAAGGCGGACCTCCTACACAGCGAGGTCCCGGGCTCAGCTGTCGCCCAGATCAGCAGGTCAGGTCCGGGTGTCTGGGCCACGGCCACTACGTGGGCGATGGGTCCTGCTTCTTCCTGTGACCCCCTGCCTCTTCAGTGTCCCGCTCTGAGGCCGTGTCGAGTCAGGCGGCAGCCGCCATTTTGGCCGTGCGTTGCCTCGGGCGTCCCGCCTCAGCGCCACTCACCCCCGGTCCTCCAACAGTGCTGGCGCCAGTCCACTCAGGGCGCAGGGCAACAGGGGACCACTAAGGCAACAAAACTGGGCCGGCAGTCTGCCCAGCCTCTCTGCCGAGGAGTCCAGTCCGGGTCCGTTAGAGCTGGGCCGCCATCTTGGGGTCAGGCGGCCCTCTGCCAGGCTCCACGCCGAGCTCCGCCAACGCCGCCTCGCCGGCTGAAGGACTTCACCCACAGCAGCTCCGGGGGGCTCCTGCTGCAGCGCGGCCGATCGCCTCTGTCCGCCAGCGATCTCCGCCGCCCGTGGGACCGCCTGGTCAGGCGAAGGGAGTCGGGACCACGGCTGCCATTTTGGCCGGGCGCCCGTCTGGGCAAACAACGACCTTTTGAAGCAGTGGTGGGGGCTCCAGAGCCACCAAAGTTATCCCCAGTGCTCCTCAGGCCCTCCCATTCGAGCCTGCGGGTCCGAGGGCCGAGCCGGGGGTCAGGATCTGCTGTGGAGCCGGGCGGGAGCGGAGGAGCTCCGGAGTCCCGCTGCCAACTACATCGGCTCCTAAGCCACGCCCCGTGAGGTAATAGCTTTATGAACCTCATCTATGCTGAAATGGAGGGGGATGCTTGGTGGGCCGGCAACTGGTTGTCCCACAGAAGCTTCTAGATTTACATTGCTATAGATGTTATCAAAATGCTGGACCCGAGGCTTAGCAGGTATCATATAGTCTCTCCTAGAGTTGGGCATGTCTGGGGAAAAAAAGGGCTGTTGACCACCGACCAGAATCTGGCGCTGTCAGCCAGGACACTGGCTTGGCTGAGCTCCTCCCAAGCCTGCTCCCTTATCTGCTTCTTCCTTTCCTGAACTGCAAGTTTATAGGCCTTCCGGCGGCTCCTAGTTAATATTGCATCCCTTCGATTTTGCATAAGGGCCAACTTTAGTTCCTTATGGGCAGCTGAACAGGTATTATCAAACAACCTTTTAGGTTTTGGGTATGTAGCTCTAGCTTTAGAGGTTAAATCAGATGCTACCTGCTTAGTGATTTTGTCAAAAGCCACTAGGATGGCTCCATCGTGTGGGACAGGATCTGTACAGACTTAGAACTCCGGAGCACAGGTGGGTAAAAATTGTCTAAGAAACTCTCTGAGAGGATCCTTTCCCACTTCAGTCTCCATGATTGGTGTTTAGTACTGATGTTAGCATTAGAGATTTGACTCACTACCCCCCCTTTTATGGCGACCGAGAGGGAGAGATCCAGTATTAGAGGATTATGATCACGAAGACAGTTCCAGGTATCGCTTAAATTTTTAACAGCCGGCGCTAATAAAGCGGATAAAATAATGTGATCAATTATGCTAGAGCTACCACTGCCTGCATAGGTGGGCACCAGGACAGAGGCGTCTGTTTGCTGTATGCATTACAAATTATGGGCTGAAAGGAAACTTTCTAAAAGAGTGCCCGATGGTGTGTGTGCTCAAAATGATTTGACAGATCAAAACTATCACCCTCCTCCAACATGGGAATACAGTTAAGACAACAATGATGGATATTAAAATCCCCTAAGATTAATGTGTCATGATAAGCTTGTCTTCCTACCCAGTAACTTTCCAGAAAAAGCTCTAATGCTAATAGATGTTCAGTCTTGTGAGATCTGGTGGACGAGTTATAAAAATTAACCAGTAACAGGGTGGGGAGATTCTTAGATGAAAGTTCCACTGCTAGCACATGGGGTGATCGACAATCAATCAGTTTAGCTTTGTAGGAAAGCTTAAGAGAAAACATTAAAAGAAGAATCTCCCTAGCTCTTCCCATGTTCGAAGGCATTGCATGTTTGCAAAATGTAATAAAACCGTCCAAATAGAAACAATTGTTAGACTCCCATGTGTCTTGTAAAGCAATAATGTGGTGTGTAGCAAGAAGTGTTTCCAAAATATGCTGCCCATCTTTGATCTGAGACCAGTTATATTCCAGGACAATACTTTCATGAGAGGGTCGACGGAAACAGCTGGGTAGAAATAGTTTTGGAGCGATTACCCAGCAAAGGTGGGAGTGTAGGAGCAGATACACATAGCTTAGTGGAGGCATTCAAAGACGACATCTTGACCGGAGTTTTTTCAGCTGCCGACGGTAGTCAATCATTCTTGAAATTAACAATTATGCACTCCCCTCAACGTTTTTCTTAATCCCATAACCTTTCCACCCCACTCATCTGGCAATAATGATGTCTGAGGAACTTTTAGGACCATTAGTCACTTTGTTATTACACCAGTGAATGGTCTTATGAATGATCCAAATATGTTTCCTAGGTGCCTGGTGTGTGTGGGAACACCTAATAAAACAGAGACTAGAGGAGCTAATTGGGGGGGCGGGGGGTTCAAGTATACAATGGCTATCAGGTGTGGCCGTATTTGGGTGGGAGAAAGAGTGTATAGATGGTGGACCCTCATTGAGATTTTCCCGCCCTTCTGTGTGGGCCACCTGAGGTACAATGATAAAGCTCCCCTGATGTGTGTTTAGTATGATTAGTGTTGGATTTGCTGGTTAAAGACCCTGACGCCGCTTCTTGGGTACTGCTCACCTGGTGGTCTTGGGTTGCACCACCAAACGCCAGACAAGGGCCCCTCCTCCCCCCTGCTGCTATGACATGCCCTGCGGGACAGTTACTATACATGGAGGCAAAAGAATTAAGTTTTAGCGTGATTTCTTCCTGTTTTGAATATATGGGTGCTAACAGATCTTTGGTCAAACTCTCTAGTCTCACAGCGAGATTGTCCAACAACAGTTCCAAATTACGGTCAGCTGGAGGTGGGATTGTTTTTGACTGTGGCGATTTTCTTAATGCTCTCTTGCCACCAGTTCCCTTTCTTTTAGTGGGCGGGCAATACAAGTCTTCACCCAATCTCAGAATGGCTGCAGAGGTGCAAATAGATGATTCCACCTACACCATATGGCCTACTGTCGATGAGGGGGTCAAGACATAGGGTGGACCTTTCTTCTGCTGGATCCTTAATTGCCTTCGTCATGTCTCCATCCCTTACAGATGCCAATGCTAATTTCTCGGACTCCATGAAGAGCCTTTTTTCAGTTAGGCTATCTCCTTCGTAGTAACGTTTGCCGCTTTAGTTAAAAAGGAGTCTATGTTCCCAACTGGCCCTGCTACATTGGTTCCTAGCGTACCCCCTTATACGACGGCCACTTTCCTTTTATCCATCAATAGTCAGTCAGGAGATGCTTTGTCTTATATGATCTGAGCTACAAGATAACAGTCTCTTCAGGGGTCAGATGGAGAACACGGGGCACTTCCTGAGTTAGGATAAAGGGGCAGGAAAATGTAAACCAGGAATAAAACAGTCACAGGTCCTCATACAAAGGAAACGTGCAATGTACCTTATTCTTGCCCTTAAGGACTCACTCCGAACAAGTGTTGTAGCCTTGGGGTAGCCTGATCCGGTAACGAGAGCCAAGAGACCTGGCCCCGCCCAGCCTCTTCCGACCACTGACAGGCGCAGAAGGGCCAACCTAGTGTTTTGTGGATTCTTTCTCACCTTAAAAGCCAATAAGAAGGCTTGCAATTAGGCACAGGCTCCCCTGGATACACGGTCTGTTGATGGGATACTCTTTGAGGTGGTTGAGAATTTTGGTATCAAGTCTCTAAATTATGTAGACCTGCTCAGGGAACAGACATATTGTTGTAGTGATAGATTATGTGCTAATTACCTTGCGAAGTACCCTTCATGTCTGTCACTGCAACTACGGCGGCAATTGCCCTGATTATTTTCTTTATTATTATTTTATTTTGACCAGACACGGTTTCCTAGGCCTACATGGTGACTGTATGGTGCATATGTAAACTGATCTCCAAGTTCTCCTCATCTTTCCACTCACTATTTAATGTTGTGATAGAAAAATGCTTGCAGGACCCTGCTAGAAATGGTTCATGATCTGGAAGTGCCCCTCAGAAAAATTAGTGCTGTTCTATTGCCCTACTGTATGTCTTAGTGGTAAAGCATGTGAAACATAGAGCCCTTCAACATATTTGAAATGGGCTGTTCATATATCTGAACTCTGTTGAATTTTGAAACCACAAGCTAAAATGATGGTTCTACATGTTAGCCTTAAACGTGACAATAAATGGGCTTGAATGATATGTTTGCTGCCACATAAGAAGGTGAGAAAGATGAGAGCGAGCTCCTCCATGACTTACTGTGAAGTAATAAAAGGATAAATCTGTACTCAAGTGGGAGGGGAGACTTACGCTGGCAACCCTATTATGGAGTTCAGAAAAGCTGGGCAGTTTGTGGAAATCGAAGGGCTTTGACTGATGGGATCTGATTGGTATTTCATGCATAAAGGATATTTGGGTAAATGGTACGATTCTGTTGTTCGATTCCCTCAAGCTACAATATCACTTGAGTGATGGTGAATATTTCTGGTTTCTCCAGGTACTACATGCTTTGCTAACACACATCCCCAGGGACACAACACTCCCTGACGTTTCTCCACTAGAAGATAGAGTGCTAGACGGCCATTTTCCTGAGAAAACTATTTTGTTACTGTATAAAAAGCTCATAAACAATATGACTGACCCGTTAGAACTGCTTAGACGGCAGTGTCAGGAGGATGGGCTTGAGCTTGATGATGAAGATTGGCAGGAAGCGGTGTCATCCCCACGGGTGGTGGCAATCCCGATGAGGCTCAGATTAGTGCAGCTAAAGATTTTGCACAGGTCATATGTTACGGGCCTCATTTGATCCACATGGGCCGCTCAGGGAGGGGGGAATGCAAGAGGGGATGCAGGGAGCTTGGGTCTTTTATACATATTTTGTGGCATTGTGCAAGGGTGCAGGGGTTTGGGGGAAAGTTCATGACACGTTGCATGTGTTCCTAGGTACGGAATTGTGTCTGGAAGCCCGTAGGTGTATACTGAATATCTGGGAGCCCACCAACCTTAATGCGTTCCAAAAGCAGTGGGTAACGTTGGCGCTCATGGTAGCGAAGCGCAATGTCGCCCAGTTGTAGGCTGCCAGACAGACGCCTCAGGTGGAGAAATGGAGGGAGGACCTGGACTGGTGCTTGTTTAGGGAAAGATCAGTATATTCGGTCCGGGGAAGCGGGACAAGAACTGGGACGCCTGGAATCACTATAGGGGGGACATATGTACCCCCCCCTCCCCCCCCCCGCCCCCAGGGGTCTTCTTGAAGAGACTGAGGAGCACACGTCCCCTTGATCCGCCAAGTTTGATAACTGCAGTGTAAAATGTAGGTATGGATTGTCATCAACGGCTCTCGATTATTTTGTAATGTGTCACCTGATGTTTTATTTTTGATTGTTTCGGTTTAATAAAAAGAATTTAAAAAAAAAAGGATGAATCTGTGAAGAGAATGTTTCTTTCTCTTGCGGGGAAGGACAGCAAGTATGTATTGTATTGCTAATGCATCAGTTCTCTAATGTGTTCCCGTAACTTGGACTCCATAGTTGCTCTGCCCATGATATAGACACTATGCTAGTAAAAAAAAAAAAAAGTATTTCAAATAAATTGAAAGCCAGCTTGTCACAAAGAATTGTCATGGTGCATTTGCTATATGTTAAACCTTTTAGGGCCAGATATACGATCCATCCTCGGTGGATCCTTCTCTATGCCGGGGCTGGCCGCTTCCCCCTGGAATTGGGGAAGGGCGGCTCAGTCTGCGATCGTCATCCATGGAGGAATTGCTTTCACCTCTGTGGCGCTTTACTGAGGCCACTGTTGCCTTTGTTCTGGCTATTTCCACGGCTGCTAGTATTCTGAGGATGGGTGAGCCTGTCACTCCCATTTCCTTCAGACCATCTCTTGGAGATTCTCCACTGGGGCTCTGGTGGACGGGAGTTGTTCCTTCCTTTTGAGGCATCACTCCATGATTCTCTTATGAGGGCTTGGAGGCGCCCTGCTACGGGCGATCCAGTGCCTCAGGCGCTGCAGCACCGCTATCGGCCTGCTCCGCATGACCCGGTCTGTCTTTCTTTCCACCCTTCTACTCAATGCGCTCTACTGCATACTACCTTTTCGTGTTTACCTGTGGTGTTGTTCCCTCTGTTTCGGGAGTTCCGGTGGATAGATTCATGGGAACGCAATGTCTTCGCTTCTTCCAGTGCTGCCTTGAGAGAGCTTAACAATTTGTGTATGTTGACCAGGGCTAGTTCTAGCCTGTGGGGCTCGGTGGAGTCCCTTCTTTCTCGTTTCTCTCTTGAGAGTGCCCGTGCTGATCTGCGGGCCCATGTGTTGAATGGTAAAGAGTCGACCGTGTTTATTCTTTGTGCAGCTTTGGATGCTGCTGATGCTATTGGCCATGCTATGGCCACTTCTGTGGCTCTCTGTTGCCATGCTTGGCTACGCAATGCTGTTTTCCCTGAAAATATTAGGGAGCGTCTGGTCGACCTCCCTTTTGACAGGTTCCTGCTTTTTTAATACTCTTGCAGACTCATCCATCCAGCATCTTCTTTTGGGGCTTTGTCCTCCTCCTCCTCCTCCTCCTCCTCCTCCTCCTCCTCCTCAGTAGGTGGTTTGTTGATCCGCCTGGTTTTAGTGGGAGGTGTTATCCCATTGCTCCTGGAATCTGGTGTGGGGTGAATGTTACACTTTCTGTGAGAGATACTGTGCAATCCGGGCCCTGAGCTGGCCTACCTCTTTAGTTGGGGTTCAGCCCCCGTTGGCAAGAGTGTTCTTTTTGGCTGCTTACTAAGCCTTCTGTGGTTTTTGCCGCAGGGTTTCTAATTTGTTCTCTGGTGCTGGATTTCTTCCCTAAGAGTGGTTCCCGTACTTCTCGGGCCATGTCCTACCCTACGTATGGTATTTGTAGCTATTGGATAGCCTGCCTTATACTGGGATGAGTGGACTTACCCTTGCGGGTTCCTTGCCCTTCTTTGTGTGCTGTATGCTGCAGGTGCATTTCTTGGACGGATGTGATGTGGGGCGGTGTTCTGCCTCTGGTTTGCTACTGGCCGGGTCCTCTGTCTGGTGTCCAGAAGAGTTATATCCTGTGTTGACGACTTCGTTCGTCCTACTTATTCTCCTTTTGTTACCCGGCTGGTTGCTGGTTAGCACCCGGCGGCGTCCGCCGGTTCTTCTGGTCCACAGCCAAGGGCCTTGGAATTAGGCCTGGCGCCCCTGCTTTTGGCTTTTCGGGAGCTTATGAGACTGTTTTTCTCTTTCACCCGCCTTATTACTGAGGCGCTGTTGAGTATGGGCTGTGATATCCAGTTGTGATGAGTTCGGCCGCCCTCTTCACCGGGTGTGTTCTCGGTGGAGGGCTCTTGCCTTCGTTTTGGCTCTTCTCCTTGGAGTCTCTGTGTTCCTCTTCTTCCTTGGCCTCCTTTTGCATTGTCTATACCTGGGGCTTCCGGTGGAGGTCCCTGGTACATTGACTGCTGTTCTCTTTTCCTATTGCCTGTCCCTGGGGCTTCCTTTGGAGGTCTCTGGTACATTGGCTAATGGTCTCCTTTCGTGATGCCTGTACCTGGGGCTTCTGGTGGAGGTCCCTGGAACATTGGCTGCTGTACCGGGGGCTTCCACTGGAGGTCCCCTGTACATCGGCTGTTGGCCTCTTTTTGTATTGCCTGTGCCTGGGGCTCCCGATGGAGGTCCCTGGTACAACGGCTACTAGTCTCCTCTCGTCTTGCCTGTACCTGGGACTCCCTGTGGTGGTCCATGGTATATTTGCTGGTGGTCTCTTTTCATATGGCCCTTCCTTCTCCTGCTTGGTGACGACGGGCCACAGATTGTCGGGGTGACTCACTCCCTGTGGAGCGGTGTTCTGTGCAGCGCTGCAGTTCTAGTCTGCTTGGGAGGGGAGACTGTGTTTTTTCCCCTGTCCCTGTGGCTCATCCCCTGTTGGGGAGGACTGGATTATTTCCCTGTCCTGGCGATTTGTTCCCCCTGCCGGGGTCTGGATTCGCCTGGGCTGGGAAGGTCCTCTCGCAGACCCTCCTTCCCCTTGGGTATGGCTAGGGTATCTATTCTACGTGAAGGAATCTGCGGCTCATAGTCTCTATCAGATGTACGAGTTACTTACCTTAGGTAACGATGTGTTCGAGGCATATGGGCTGCAGATGGTACATTATGAATAGATCGCCATCTGGTGTTGGGCTCGGATGATTGCACTTTGTTTTTCTCTTGGAGAGTCTTTTGTATCTTGGTGACTCCTCCTCTGGTTGGTAGTGCGCATGGGCATCGGCTCCATCCTTAGATTGTTTTTTTCCGCCATCGGGTTCGGATGAGGATTGAGACGCTCCAGATCGACTTCGAAAAGAAGTGAATTATCGGCGCGTATTCCCTTTCCAATTCGACGGTATTGTTATCGAACGCGATTTCATTTCCATTCCGGCGCGTTCGACTCCAACATCAAAGAAAAACTTTGATCTACGTCGACGAACAGGAGGCCTTTCTCGACGTAGTCAAGCCCGGAGTCCATGGAAAGGACTCCATTCAAGAAATGTCCAACGTGTGGTGCTAAGTTCCCACACAAGGACCTACACGAGGTGTGCAACCTCTGTCTATCGCCTGAACACGAATCCAGGGACTGCGAAGCCTGCGCAGCATTCTCCTCCAAGTCGACGATTAGAAATCGTCGAGCTCGAAGACACGAGGTTTCCAGAATGCAGTCGGAGGCGATCCCGGAGCTGTTCGAAGACCAACACCTCGATGAAGAAGAGGATCATGACGACCAGTCGGGGTCGGAAGGGGACGAGTCGGACGTCGAAGAACTCGACGCGCAACAAACCGTGAGTGACGACGTCCCCTTACCAAAAAACCGACCCCGTGCGGTAACGACCCCGCCTTCGAGCCCGGTCAAACCGCAGAAAAAAGTTTCCGACGCCCCGCCTTCGGGCCCGGCAACGAAACCGAAAATGAAACCGAAACTCTCGGTCTCCCACCATGTCGGATCCGAGAAGAGGTCGACAGCGGCTCCGGCGCCGAAGCTCCATGCAAGGGAAAGCTCGGCATCGAAACATTCCCTGTCGAAACAAAAACATGATTCGACGTCGAAGACTCACTCGACACCGAAAAAATCGGAATCGAGCAAACATTCGGTGCCGAAAACACCGAACATTGACGATCGAAAGCAAAGGCACCTTTCGGACCCGAAAGCTTCGGTACCGACACAGGAGCAGCAGACAGATCCCAAACAAAAGATTTTGTTTATAGATCCACAAACTGGCAAAGTTGTGACAAAGAAGAGGAAGAATGAACAGATAGACAAACATCTTCATTCAAAAAAGAGAACAATGGGGACCAATACAACTCCTCCTACTTCTCCTCGACCTAAAGGCACACCCTCTTCTCCTATTCCTCACACTATGCCAAACATTCCTGCACCTTCTACACCAAGACCATCTACACCTCAGTCGGATGTAGACAGTGATACAGGGGAGGGAGAACCTCAAGGGGAAGATGACTCTATCCCAGATGAGGATGACCCATGGGAAAATTATAATGCAGGGTCAGATGATGACAACGACCCAGAGTTATATCCCTCAAAGCCTTCACCACCTGATGATAACACAGGGTTTGTACAGCTCATTAATAGGGCAGCAAAATATCATAAGGTAGACCTACATACAGAACCTCAAATAGAGGACTTCCTATTAGAGACACTACCTACTGCACAAAAAACATCAGGTACTCTGCCTATGCTGAAAGGTCTTCTCAGTCACACAGGAGAAATATTCAAAGACCCAGTGAGGGCTAGGGTGTTAAACCCAAGAATTGATAAGAAATATAAGGCGGCTCCAAAGGATCCAATATTTATCAAGGGGCAGGTACCTCTGGACTCGCTTGTAGTTTCAAATGCTCGCAAAAGAGCAAACTCATTATCTACAGGAGAAGCCCCTCCACCTGATAAAGAGTCAAAATTAATAGATGCATCAGGCAAAAGAGTAGCATCACAAGCGGCAAATAGCTGGCGTATAGCCAATACACAGGCGCTACTTGCACGTTATGACAGGGCACATTATGATGAATTAGAAACACTCATCACTCATCTCCCCAAAGAACATCAGAAGAGGGCAGATCAGCTAATACAGGAAGGAAAGATAATAACTAACACTTCCATCAAGTGCGCCCTAGACGCAGCAGACACTGCAGCAAGATCCATCAACACCAGTGTCATGTTAAGGAGACATGCATGGCTCAGAGTCTCAGGGTTCAAACAAGAAGTGCAAACATCATTATTGAACCAACCCTTTGATCAAAAAACACTCTTTGGCTCAAGCACAGATGAGACCTTAGAAAAAATGAAGAAAGATACAGAAACGGCTAAGTCAATGGGAGCATTGCAACAGCCAACACAAAGAGGTTCCTTTCGTAGATCCACCTATAGAGGAGGCTCCAAAAATACAGGAACAAATCAGCAATCCACCTCTTTCACACCTACGTCACCCAAAGGTAATTCAAGAGGTAGTTACAGAGGTAACAACAACAAGGGTAGAGGCCGCGGAAATAATAACAACCGCAACTCACCAACCCCAAAACAGTGACTTAATACAACTTCCCCCAGACCACATAACACCGGTCGGGGGACGTCTAGCACAGTTCCTACCTGTCTGGGAAAACATCACATCAGACAAGTGGGTAAGACAAATTATCCAACATGGTTATTGCCTAGAACTCACAGCTACCCCACCAAATATCCCCCCCAAACAGCGTCCAATGAGTCAAGATCATCTAACATTGTTAAAGGAAGAGGTACTATCACTGCTACAAAAGCATGCCATAGAGAAGGTTCCAAAAGAGCAACAAGGAACGGGAGTATACTCTCTATACTTCCTAATCCCCAAGAAAGATGGGTCTCTAAGACCAATCTTAGACCTCAGACCTCTCAATGTATACATAAACTCGGAACATTTCCACATGGTCACGCTCCAACAGGTACTTCCTTTACTGAAGAAAGGGGACTTTCTTTCTACACTGGATCTAAAAGACGCTTACTTTCATATCCCAATTCACAAAGCCCACAGAAAATACCTAAGGTTTGTAGTGGAAGGACAACATTATCAATTCAAAGTCCTTCCGTTCGGGGTCACAACGGCACCAAGAGTGTTCACAAAATGCCTAGCTGTGGTGGCAGCACACCTAAGAAGACAACAAATACATGTCTTCCCCTATTTGGACGATTGGTTAATAAAGGCCAAATCACAAGAGGAATGTCTTCACAACACACAAAAGACAATTCAATTGCTGCACCAACTAGGGTTTACGGTGAACTACAAAAAATCACACCTGCAACCAAACAAAATTCAGCAATACCTGGGGGCTACTATAGACACAGAAAGAGCCATAGCATACCCCAATCCAATCAGGATACAGACAATGGTCAAGTTAATAGAAAGATTTCAACCACAACACTCACTGCCAGCACGAGTGTTTATGCAGCTGTTAGGCATGATGTCCTCTTGCATACTGCTAATACCACATGCCAGACTACAAATGCGTCCACTACAGGAGTGTTTAGCGACACAGTGGAATCAGGCTCAAGGTCAGATTACAGATCTGGTGTTGGTAAACGACCGTCGCATCGCTCTCTGAAGTGGTGGAGCACAACAAACATTTCCAAGGGACGGTCGCTCCTAGAACCGATTCCACAACTGATACTAACAGCGGACGCATCGCTCTCCGGATGGGGAGCGCACATGGAAAAATACACAGTGCAGGGGAAATGGAGTGTGCAGCAAAAGAAACTGCACATCAACTACTTGGAACTATTAGCAGTATTTCTAGCACTAAAGGCTTTCCAAATGCAGATAAAAAACAAGGCAGTCCTGATCAGAACAGACAACATGACTGCAATGTATTATATTCAAAAACAGGGGGGGACACACTCTCTCCAACTATCCAAACTAGCACAGGACATTTGGAGATGGGCCATTCCTCAAAAGATCTATCTGTTAGCAGAACACCTACCAGGAGTTCAAAATCAGATAGCAGACATCCTAAGCAGAGAGTCAGAACAAGTACACGAATGGGAGCTGCACGACCAAATACTGCAGCCATTCTTCCAAAGATGGGGGCAACCAGAGATAGATCTCTTTACCAATCATCAGAACGCGAAATGCCAAAACTTCGCAAGCAGGTACCCACACCACCTGTCTCAGGGCAATGCACTATGGATAAATTGGTCCAACAAATTTGCTTACGCTTTTCCCTCTCTCCCACTAATTCCATTAGTGGTTCGGAAACTGCAGCAGCACTCAATGACAATGATACTAGTGGCACCCACGTGGGCAAGACAGCCGTGGTTCACCACACTACTACAACTCTCACAAGTGCCACATCAAAAGCTAAGATTATTACCCATGCACCTTACACAGAACCATGGAGAAATAATGCACCCAGATCCCAAACAATTGAACCTAGCAATCTGGCTCCTGAGGTCATAGAGTTTGGATATTTAGATTTACCACCAGAATGTATGGAAATCATTAGACAAGCAAGACGTCCTACCACCAGAGCATGCTATGCAGCAAAATGGAAAAGGTTTGCTATACACTGTAACAGTAAGCACATCAACCCTCTGGACGCATCCACTAAACAAATCATTTGCTATTTACTACACTTGCAGCAATGTAACTTAGCATATACCTCAATCAGAGTTCATCTTGCAGCTATAGCCGCGTACCTACAAAACAGGCAACATCTTTCCCTGTTTAAAGTACCAGCAATTAAAGCTTTCATGGAGGGACTCAAAAGAGTCATTCCACCAAGACGACCACCTTCCCCAGTCTGGAATCTCAATATAGTACTTACCAGACTAATGGGACCACCATTCGAACCTATGCATAGGTGTGAAATACAATTCCTCACATGGAAGGTGGCTTTCCTCATAGCTATCACATCACTTAGAAGAGTAAGTGAGTTACAAGCTTTTACGATTCAAGAACCATTCATGCAGTTACACTAAAACAAAGTGGTTCTTAGAACAAACCCAAAGTTCTTACCAAAAGTAATTTCGGCATTCCACAGCAATCAGTCAGTGGAATTACCGGTCTTCTTTCCAAAACCACAAACAGTAGCGGAAAGGGCCCTACATACATTGGATGTAAGAAGGGCAATATTGTATTATATAGAAAGAACACAAACTTTCAGAAAAACAAAACAGCTATTTGTTGCGTTTTCTCCTACACATAAGGGCAATCCCATCTCGAAAGCAGGCATTGCCAGATGGATTGTAAAATGTATTCAAATATGCTACTTAAAAGCAAAGAGAACATTAACTGTTCCTCCTAGAGCTCACTCTACACGTAAACTAGGAGCATCTATGGCATTCTTGGGAAACATTCCACTAGATGACATATGCAAAGCAGCTACCTGGGTTACACCGCACACCTTCACAAAGCACTATTGTGTAGATGTGCACACAACACAACAAGCTAGAGTGGGACAAGCTGTATTAAAGACTTTATTTCAGACTGTTGCAACAGACACGGGTGACCACCGCTAGGGAGAGAACTGCTGTATAGTCTATTCATAATGTACCATCTGCAGCCCATATGCCTCGAACGGAATATGCTACTTACCAGTATGCATCTGTTCTTGGCATAGAGGGCTGCAGAGTGGTACATGCCCTCCCAGCCTCCCCGGAAACCTGTGTCTGTTCCAACACTATCTTATTTAGATACACTTACATGGGCATTCCTATCTGTATTCTATCATACAACTCCATCTAACCCTACTATGGCAAAACAATCTAAGGATGGAGCCGATGCCCATGCGCACTACCAACCAGAGGAGGAGTCACCAAGATACAAAAGACTCTCCAAGAGAAAAGCAAAGTGCAATCATCCGAGCCCAACACCAGATGGCGATCTATTCATAATGTACCACTCTGCAGCCCTCTATGCCAAGAACAGATGCATACTGGTAAGTAGCATATTCCATCTGGTAGAGATGATTCTAGTCACCGATTACAGCATGGCCCGCCCTTCCCCCCATTCTGCGAGGGCCCTCTGGGTCTTCTGCCCTCGCCGGCCTACGGGTGGTTGGCTTTTGTTGGTGTCTTTCTCACCCCCTCCTTCCAGGGATGCGCTCCTTGTTGTTGTTGTTGTTCCATTCTGGACTTTGTAGACACTTCTGGACCCCTGCACTCTGGTCTCCAGTGTGGGGTTCGCTTGTGCTTCTTCTTTCCTTTGTTGATGACAATTCTGCCTTTGGCAGTCTTTAGGGTCAAGGTGTCTTTGTTGGACTTGACTTAGGTGTTCGGGAGCCTTTCTCCCTACTGGTGTTGTCTGAGGTTAACTGGTCATTGCTCTGCATTCTGACCTTGGTGTCCCTTTATGTTCCGGACAGTGGCTGCAGCCTTCTTGGTCTGATGTGTATTTTCACATGCTTTTGCCCCAGGGAGGCTGTTGTATTCGTTTGTAGGATTGCTTTCCAGTGGTGGTGCCCTGGTCTTTCGTTCCAGATCTTGGTGCCTGGCTATATTCTGGATGGTTCACATTTTTTGCTGGTGATGGCTCCGCGTTGTGGCGCGGAAAAATTCTCTGAAGAAAACTGACGTAGGCGTGCCGGGGTGGGACTTATGTATCCTCGCTGACGTCACGGACGCGGAGGACGTCAGGGCAGAGTCACGTGGTGCCGTTCCCCCGGCGTGCAGGGATGATGTGGCAAATAATTTTCCGGGTCCAGTCTTACACCTGGGGATAATTCTACATGAAGGAATCTGCGGCTAAAATCGTCTTAACTAGATACATCGTTACCGAAGGTAAGTAACTTGTACATTAATAGCATCTTTAATATTCAGGAGGAAATATGTGATATATGCAGCATAGACAGAAAGCAAGTTGCATAAAGAAGTTCTGAAGGTTATTTCAATAAATGCCGGTGGCCTTAATAATAAACGAAAGGTTCAGGCAATAGATATTTGGCTTAGAGGGCACAGCCCGGATATTTTGATTTACAGGAAACACATTTAATAAACAAATAAATAGATAACCCCTCCCCCCTAGTAGAAATAAAACAACCCTTAATCAATATTCCAGGCCAGGTAATTTTGGGTGGAGATTTTAACTTTCTGCAAGATCTGGTGTTAGACGCATCCTCTAACACACAATGCAAAATAAGCTGCAAATGGCTAAAGCTTTAGCCAGTTGCAAAAGAGAATTAGATCTGATCTATCTATGTCGGTCCTAGTATCCTTAGAAACGTGAATTCTCATGTTTTTCTGCTAAATATAATACTGCCTCAAGAATAATTATTTTCTTGCTTCGCATAGCTTGCCATTGGTTAATCATGAACATATACAGAACGCCTTCTCAGTCCATGCCATGGTTAAAATGGAAGTGATAGGAATTAAGACAGAAATAACAGTAGGCCGATGGTTTTTCAATAAAGTGAATTTAGAGGATGAAGCGTGGTGCTCAGAGGTCCATGATGAGACACAGCCACCCTGGGCCCTGATATAGGTAATGCTAGGGCCTAGGCACAAAAATGCCTGGCTAACATGTACAAGGCTTACAGTGTGCATCTTTGTCGGCCTGATGAGACGTCTCTGCTTTCACTGACCACAAAGATAGAAATCAAAGGTGGTCAATAGCAGAAAGTCGGTTTTTGATAGAACCTGCAAGCCTGGTGAATGGGCAAGGACAAATTACACAATTTAGTAGTATAAAATTATTTGGGCCCTGGCCTCGTATCTGGCTTCCCCCCGAGCAATCCTCCCAAGCTCATGCACAAAAGCTCGACTTTAAATTTGGCATTTAATCAACTGTACTCAAAATTAAGGACGTCATTCAGCTCTTCACATCAAGAAAGTTATAAAATCAAACATTTCTGCCTTTTTTCAAACATGTTCTTGAGGCCTTTCCTGGCAGATTTAGCATTTGACTTGACAGTGCAGTGTGAATTGGTCCGAAAAATGTTAAGCCTTCCTAATTCCAATTCTCATGCCCAACTAAGACTAGCGTTTGTTATTTATATCACTTTGTTATCATATGAGAAGTGTGATACCTGGGTTTCTAAGGCCATTTTAATGGTACCAACTCTATCGAAGAGATGCTAGCAGATCCTCATGATGGTTCAAGTATTTGTTGAATGCAATACAAGTTCTGGAGGTAGCAGGTATTCAAACGATCCAATGTCAGCTGTCTATTTTGAGGTCCTTTTGGAGAATTAAGCCTTTATTACCGCCTGACTCCTAGACTATAAAAAAGTTTACACAGAGAGACTTCACGTTACATTCTGGTTTCCCACGAATGTAGGATTGTACATAACACTATATTGGTAGTGTCAGTCAGGTGAGCCGCGAGAAGCAAAATAATTGGACAGTGATGTTTTTTTCTCTCTTGAGGGTGCTCAGAAGAAATTAGAGAAATTTCCCAGATAAAGGGGGGAGGAGGGAATGTCATTTGTGCTAAAAGTCCTTGGAATCTCTTACACACATTTTGTGCATTTGTAAGTAATTGATTTATGAAACAGACTAGGTCTTAATCCATTGTTCTTCAGAAAACCAAAGTGCATAGCATGTATAAATGGAATGGTAGAACAAACCTGAGGAGTAAAATAAAACAGCTTATAATTGCGTAGGCAAGTTTTGTTAGGAGGTGCTAGGAAAACGTGTGTAGAAGTGTAGCACATCTTATATAAACAGAGAGCTCATTGTAAAGCTTAGGAGCAACAAGAAGAAATGAGAAAAAGCGAAAAGAACGCTATGAACATATAAAAGAGAAAATTAAGTAGACAGAAGCACTTGAATGTGACTATATTGGGAAACTAGGGGCCAAAGAAGGCTAATTTAACACTGCGAAAAAAAGACGTAAATTGGAGGTATCAAACCAGTGTCACGAATGGCCTAAATAAACAAGTTTTTTATGTTCTGAATCGAAGCAGCAATGTATGTAGGACTTTTAACATAGGGGGGGAAACAATAGTTCTGACGAGAAAGGATCATATTTTGCAGAAGTTGTTTGAAAGCTGAAAAAGGAAGAGATCTGATTTGATAAATGTTATAGATGGAAGCAGAAGATTACAGAAAACAAGTTCAAAACGAAAATTCAGTGAAAGAGTACAGCAAACTAAAGTTACAGGTAGCGATATAGAAGGACAATTAAATAGATAGGAATAATATTGCAGGAGGAATAATGGTAGGAGACGAGGCAGAGAGAGAGAGATTTGTGCTTTTGTGCTGGGGAGTGCATAATGTGGTTCAATAATAGTACAAAAAAATCGTCCTAAAAGTGGAAAATGTTTGTCACTCATTTTTAGGTCTCGGCTAAAAGACGCGCGTAAGCGCGTCTCCGCCGAGATCTTATGTCACCGAGCGTGCTTCCCAGGAGACAGTCCTGGCCACGCGCATCCTTCCAGGCGATTTGTAACTGGAACGCGCGCTGTGGCCAGGCGCTGTCTCCTGGGAAGCGCAAGCACCACACACGCATGCGCATACACACACACAAGCGCGCATACACACACACAAGCGCCCATGCACGCACGCACATACATACATACAGAGACACCACCCCTGACTCATACACACACGCGCGCACACACACAAGTGCACCGAGGCCCCCCCTCCCCCTCCCCCTCCCCCGCCGTCACCGTCGCACACATACATACACACACGCACACACGAGCATACACACACACAAGTGCACCAATCGCGCTCCAGAACTTACCTTACCTCAGCACGCGGCGCCCAACCTCCTGCTGGCGCGGCCCCGGGGCTCTACACCGCTCACAGGAGCCCCGGGCCGCGAGACGCTACGACTCCGCCTGCCTCCTCTTCCGGTGTGAACGTGGCCCCGCCCCCGTCACAGGCGACCGTGCCTGACTTCCGGGGCGGCCGCGAAATGAGTAGGCTTGTTTTTTTTTTAGCAGTCGCATAATATGTTTCACATTCTGTTCACATACTTTTTACAGAAAATGTTAACGACATTGCTATTTAACTAATGCATGTTACATTGCCAGTATTTACAAGGCAGCTTGCCTAATTTATTTTTTGATACAGCTGTCTATTAATTGTAATGCACCAAATTGTAATAATAATTGTTTTTTCTACCTTATTTTATTTTGTGACACACCTATTGACATTGTACAATGTACATTAAAGCCTTTTGATTGTGTTTTACTGAAATGCAAGTTTAATAACTGAAACACTTTGCTCTGATCCGTGGGTGTTAGCTGTGTGGGAATGCTTGCTTCGACCACAATGCTGCCTGTTTCAAGCACATAGGTGAGGTGGCTGCTTCTTTACCTCTTCAAATGCTCCCCTTTATTACCAGTATTTATGAACCGCTACACGCACGCCGGAGTCGATGCAGCAGCACTCCTGCTCTCCTGGCCACATACGCTCGCTAAAGCCCTGCAAGGAAGGGACTGAGGGCTTCATGGCTGCTAGCAGCACCCACTGCTATCTACCAGCAAATGTCGTGTGTGGAGTCACAAGTGACAACTTTCACATCCTATCTTCAAGACTTTTGGCCCTTAAAGACTCGCTCAAGCCCTTCTATAGCTAAAATCGAACCGCCTTTAGCCTCACGGCTACATGTTGTAATAGCGAACACTATAAAATAAATTAAATTTTTTTAGGAGCATAGTCAAGGACAATTGTGGCACTATTTGTCGGCTGTTTGACATTACCTCGTGTATGGAACCAGGCACGCTCTTACTTTTGTGAAAGAAAGTGTCAGTGAGCAGACAGAGGGCCATAAACAAAAGAAAACAAAGAAATAAACAAGCATTGACAAAACGGGAACAGTTTTTCGTGCAAGCGAAAACTTTTGCTATTATTGGGGTCTTACAGTGTTGCACAGAAGCGCAGAGTAGTGAGTGGAGAGTAGTGAGTGGAGAGTAGTGAGTAGTGAGTGCAGAGTAGTGAGTGCAGAGTAGTGAGTGCAGAGTAGTGAGTGCAGAGTAGTGAGTGCAGAGTAGTGAGTGCAGAGTAGTGAGTGCAGAGTAGTGAGTGCAGAGCAGTGAGTAGTGAGTGCAGAGCAGTGAGTAGTAAGTGCAGAGTAGTGAGTGCAGAGTAGTGAGTGCAGAGTAGTGAGTGCAGAGTAATGAGTGCAGAGTAATGAGTGCAGAGTAGTGAGTGCAGAGTAGTGAGTAGTGAGTGCAGAGCAGTGAGTAGTGAGTGCAGAGTAGTGAGTGCAGAGTAGTGAGTGCAGAGTAGTGAGTGCAGAGTAGTGAGTGCAGAGTAGTGAGTGCAGAGTAGTGAGCGCAGAGTAGTGAGTAGTGAGCGCAGAGTAGTGAGTGCAGAGTAGTGAGTGCAGAGTAGTGAGTGCAGAGTAGTGAGTAGTGAGTGCAGAGTAGTGAGTGCAGAGTAGTGAGTGCAGAGTAGTGAGTGCAGAGTAGTGAGTGCAGAGTAGTGAGTGCAGAGTAGTGAGTGCAAAGTAGTGAGTGCAAAGTAGTGAGTGCAGAGCAGTGAGTAGTGAGTGCAGAGTAGTGAGTGCAGAGTAGTGAGTGCAGAGTAGTGAGTGCAGAGTAGTGAGTGCAGAGTAGTGAGTAGTGAGTGCAGAGTAGTGAGCGCAGAGTAGTGAGCGCAGAGTAGTGAGTGGAGAGTAGTGAGTAGTGAGTGGAGAGTAGTGAGTAGTGAGTGGAGAGTAGTGAGTGCAGAGTAGTGAGTGCAGAGTAGTGAGTGCAGAGTAGTGAGTGCAGAGTAGTGAGTGCAGAGTAGTGAGTGCAGAGCAGTGAGTAGTGAGTGCAGAGTAGTGAGTGCAGAGTAGTGAGTGCAGAGTAGTGAGTGCAGAGTAGTGAGTGCAGAGTAGTGAGTGCAGAGTAGTGAGTGCAGAGTAGTGAGTGCAGAGTAGTGAGTGCAGAGCAGTGAGTGCAGAGCAGTGAGTAGTGAGTGCAGAGTAGTGAGTAGTGAGTGCAGAGTAGTGTGTGCAGAGTAGTGAGTGCAGAGTAGTGTGTGCAGAGTAGTGAGTAGTGAGTGCAGAGTAGTGTGTGCAGAGTAGTGAGTAGTGAGTGCAGAGTAGTGTGTGCAGAGTAGTGAGTAGTGAGTGCAGAGTAGTGTGTGCAGAGTAGTGAGTAGTGAGTGCAGAGTAGTGTGTGCAGAGTAGTGAGTAGTGAGTGCAGAGTAGTGAGTGCAGAGTAGTGAGTGCAGAGTAGTGAGTAGTGAGTGCAGAGTAGTGAGTAGTGAGTGCAGAGTAGTGAGTGCAGAGTAGTGAGTGCAGAGTAGTGAGTGCAGAGTAGTGTGTGCAGAGTAGTGAGTGCAGAGTAGTGTGTGCAGAGTAGTGTGTGCAGAGTAGTGTGTGCAGAGTAGTGTGTGCAGAGTAGTGTGTGCAGAGTAGTGTGTGCAGAGTAGTGTGTGCAGAGTAGTGTGTGCAGAGTAGTGAGCGCAGAGTAGTGAGCGCAGAGTAGTGAGCGCAGAGTAGTGAGCGCAGAGTAGTGAGCGCAGAGTAGTGAGCGCAGAGTAGTGAGTGCAGAGTAGTGAGTGCAGAGTAGTGAGTGCAGAGTAGTGAGTGCAGAGTAGTGAGTGCAGAGTAGTGAGTGCAGAGTAGTGAGTGCAGAGTAGTGAGTGCAGAGTAGTGAGTGCAGAGTAGTGAGTGCAGAGTAGTGAGTGCAGAGTAGTGAGTAGTGAGTGCAGAGTAGTGAGCGCAGAGTAGTGAGCGCAGAGTAGTGAGCGCAGAGTAGTGAGTGCAGAGCAGTGAGTGCAGAGCAGTGAGTGCAGAGCAGTGAGTGCAGAGCAGTGAGTGCAGAGTAGTGAGTGCAGAGTAGTGAGTGCAGAGTAGTGAGTAGTGAGCGCAGAGTAGTGAGTAGTGAGCGCAGAGTAGTGAGCGCAGAGTAGTGAGCGCAGAGTAGTGAGCGCAGAGTAGTGAGCGCAGAGTAGTGAGCGCAGAGTAGTGAGCGCAGAGTAGTGAGCGCAGAGTAGTGGGTGCAGAGCAGTGGGTGCAGAGCAGTGGGTGCAGAGCAGTGGGTGCAGAGCAGTGAGTGCAGAGTAGTGAGTGCAGAGTAGTGAGTGCAGAGTAGTGAGTGCAGAGTAGTGAGTGCAGAGTAGTGAGTGCAGAGTAGTGAGTGCAGAGTAGTGAGTGCAGAGTAGTGAGTGCAGAGTAGTGAGTGTGCAGAGTAGTGAGTGTGCAGAGTAGTGAGTGTGCAGAGTAGTGAGTGTGCAGAGTAGTGAGTGTGCAGAGTAGTGAGTGTGCAGAGTAGTGAGTGTGCAGAGTAGTGAGTGTGCAGAGTAGTGAGTGTGCAGAGTGAGTGTGCAGAGTGAGTGTGCAGAGCATTGTGTGCAGAGCATTGTGTGCTGTTGAGTGCAGAGTGCTGTGTATTGGCAATGTTAATGACAATGCCGATTATTTGTGATTTAAAGAAAAAAAAAATGTCATGAGCAATGCCAATAGCTCTACCTTTAATGATGCCGAGACCATTGCATTGCAAATGCTTGTTATTTAGAGGAATAGTTGTAAATCTTAAGAAAATGTTGGTTTCTCCGATGTGCTGTGTATAACTTAATGTCTGCATTTTTACAGCTTGCCGAACGATGTTAAAATGGCCGTTTATGCCACAGGAGCTCAAAATATAGACGGATGGGATTTTCTTTTTGAAAAATATAGAACATGCCCCTCTATTGCTGAGAAACAGGAAATTCAGTTTGCATTGACCCTTACTCGAAACAAGGACAAACTCCAGTGGTGAGCAATTCAAAATGTTGTAGTGTCTGTTGGCGTCATAAGTGTATACAATATAAAACAATTGGACATTAATGTTATTTTTTCTAGGTCAGATTTCAGAAGAGTAAAAGCTATCAAAATGGCTGGTCTCGTTGAATGTGTTCTGTTTCTAATTCCAACTATACATTGTAGTGGTATCTCTCCCATTAAATACAATTACTCTGAAAATTATGCTGCATGCCACATTATTTAATTAAATTTTAATGTAGTACAAAACTTATTTCGGAGCACCATGTAAGAAAAAAAAATCTATATCACCGCAGTGCATGCGTGTGCTCATAGCACCCTCAGATGTTCAGCAAGGCGACTATAGTGACACCGATGGAGCATGGGATATAGCTGCAGCCCATCACCACATAAGCGGCACGTCACTTCGACTTACGTACAACTGTGTAGACAAACGTGTCTCCTGTAACTAAATAACGGCAGCACAAAGCATTTACTTAGGCATGCACAGCAAAGAACAAAACACAATGTATAAGATAAGGGGTTAGGTAGTGGACATTTTCTCCATCAATTACATAACATAAAAATATTTCAAACAATGACTATATGAATCATTATAGGAAAATAAATGGCTCTATTTATGCTGCACATTGTTTTTCTGGAGGACTATGTACCTTGATTCCTATCAGAGAATGACCAGCTTGATGTGGAAGAAAATTCAGTTTGCGTATGAATCTACTAAAGATTCCGTGCTGGAGAACTCAAATTTACCAGAGCATGCAACCGCCAAACATCACACTTGGGACATGTTTGATATCTGGGCTATGAAGGAAGCATAAATACAACTCAGACACTCAGTTGTACCTTCAGATGTGGGTGGTGGAAAATAATCATGGTATGTTATGTGTAAATATTTATAGATCACATGGCTGCCTCAGCAATGGGACGTCCCAGCGCTAACTGTCTAGTATAGTGGGAAATAAAGGTAAATTAAAGATTAAAGAAGAGTCTGTTCTTCACCATCCTTCTAAAAATCCAATGATCAGTGATGCTACGGATAGAAGGAGGTAGGAAGTTCTACAGGGCAGGTGCCAGTGCTCTGAACGAGCGGCCGTCCTCTCTAGCCCTCTGTATCAGAAGCACTCGTGCCAGATGCAGATCTGCTGAGCCAAAGAGGCGGTGGGTACATAAGGGGAGCACATAGCACTCAGAATCCCAGGACAAAGGCCCGAAGATCTTTTGGATTATACAGAGAGCTTTGAAGTGAATTCTTTGTTCCATGGGTAGCCGGTGGATGAGATCGGAGACGTGACAATGTTTAGGAAGTGCAGACAGAGCGCGGGCTGCCGCGTTCTGAGCACTTTGGAGCCTTTGGATCACCGCTTGGTTGGCTCCTAGGAGAAGCACATTGCAGTAGTCCAACCTAGCCATGATGGTGGAATGGATAATAAAATGCAGAGTATGAGAATCGAAAAGACCTAAGATAGGCTTTAGTCCCCGTAACAGTCCGAAACAGTTGCCTGCCACTGATTAAGCATGAGCCTTAAAAGAAAGCTCATTGTTCAACAGGAGCAGGAGGCCACCACTGGTTGCCCCAGAGATTGGAGTCCCGCCCACCAAGAGGATTTCAGATTTGGCGGAGTTCAACTGCAAATAGTTGTTAGCCATCTGATCAGAGATGACAGTTAGAACTTCCTGAAATTTCGTTGAGTCCTGGCTGGGGTTATTACAGAAGGTGAACACCAGCTGGGTGTCATCCACGTATGACACCAAAGAGATGCCCTGGGCTTTAGCCATCAGAGCCAACAGTCTGATGTAGACATTAAATAAAGTAGGGCTCAATGCTGAACCCTGGGGGAACACCACAGCATAACGAGTGAGTGTGGGAGGACAAAGGGAGGGGGGTGTTGACTTGAATGGTCCGGTCAGTCAAAAAGACGAGAACCAGGAGAGGGCCTTGCCATCGACACCGATCTCCATCAGCTGGTGGAGCAGCATCTTATGTGAGACCGTGTCGAAGGCTGCACTCAGATCAAGCCGAATCCATGCCCGGGTTCTGCCCTCATTCAAAGAGGACCGTAGCTGTTCTGTAACTGCCAGCAAAGTGGACTCGGTGCTATGCTGTGGCCGGAAACCATTTTGAGATGGATTCTGAATTGACTTCCAGGTATTGGGTTAAAATAGTGTTGACATAGGATTCTATGATTCTGGATAGAAACGGGAGCAGAGAAATCGGTCAAACGTTTTCCGGCTTGGACATTTCCAATGTTGGCTTTTTCAGCAAAGGAACAACTTTGGCGTGTTTCCACGACTTGGGTATTGAGGCCAAGGATAGGGACAGATTGATCAACTCCAGGCACTCAGGTAGAAGACATTTGTTTACTTTTATTAAAAAAGTCAGGTTTCAAAGGATCCTCTTGAGACCCTGATTTTACCTTGACAAACAGAGTTTCCAGTGCTTTGGGATAAATAGGAGGAAAAGAGGAAAGGGAGTGGGTCTCAGAGTCCAGGGGCAGACTCCTCCCAGGGCAGGGAGAAGTATCCCCAGGGCAGAAACTGCGGTAAATATGCTCAACCTTATTAATTAAAAATGTAGCCAGTACTTTGCACTGCAAATTGGAGGATATGGTACTGTCAGGGGCAGGAGACGATTTTGCCATATCCTTCGAGAGTGTAAAAATAGTTTTGGTGGGGTTGCTACTAGAAGTGATCATGTTGGCATAGTTTGAGACCCTAGTCTTGCAGACCAGTTTATGGTATGCTTTGATCGCAGTTCTATACCATGCTTTAGCCAAAAGATCGCAGGACCGTCTCGATGCCAGTTCTAGGACCTTACAATTCTTCCTAGTTGTAGTTAGTGGCTCATCAAATCAGGTATTAGCCCACGCACATTTGGGGTGGGTTAATTTGACCGGGATGCAGTTATCCAGTGCTTGAGTGACCCACCCCAGGAAAGATTTATTAGCTGCTTCAATATTAGTGGGCCATTCTGGGAGCTGGGTACTTAGGGCAGCTTTAAAGGCAGCAGGGTCCAGTTTGCGCTAAGGACGTTTGAGTGAGGGGTTGCGGTGAGGTTGCGTTTTGAGGCCAGATAGTGATATTAGTAGGAAATGAGGGAATAATCGGTCCAGAACATAGGAAAGGGGGCCTACACCTCTAAGGACTGAAGACTCGAAAAGATAGGGTCCGGGAGGTGTCCAGCTAAGTGGATTGGCCCTGGCACCAGTTGAATCAGTTGGCAAGCTGCCATGTTGCCAAGGAAATTGAGAATGTCAACAGCCTCCTGTGACTCCAGATGAAGGTTCAGATCAGCTATGACGTTAAAGTTGGCTGTCTGAAGAGCTAGTGTAGTGGTGGAATTAGCTAGGCGTTCTCTGAAGATTTTTGATGGGCCATTCGGGCGGTAAATGAGTAGCCCAGAAAGTGTCAAATTGTGAGTCAGCGCAATTTTAAAAAGTCAGAATTCACAATTGGGGATGTATTTAGGGGTAAGGTTACAGGTACAGGCTGTTTTGTATATAATTGCAATGCCATCGCCTCTCCCCCTGCTCTATTCAAGTTGTTCATGGCATAACCAACAGGAAGGGCTAAGGCTAGTAGGCCAACTGAATCCTAGGAGAGCCACGCCTCTGTGGGAAATAGGACCTCTGGAGACCCTTCATGTCAGAGAGCAGCAGTTTAGACTACAGATGTTATAATCCTTCGCTTTGGAGGTGGAGGCTACAGAGCGCAGACCAGGCCTGACCTTGAAGGTGCACTGATTACAATGTATGGGGCAGGCATTGGGTGCCCAGTTGTTTTTACCACAGGAAGCTTGATATCGTAGAGCAAATGATGATTCAAGCGAGTAGACTAACTGTGGGATGAAGGTGGAGCAGAATGCTTGGCTCCTGGCGACATCCACGCGTGGAGGCCTCAGACGGGCTTGCCTTTAGCGCGCCAGCTGCGCGCCCGTGCTGCAGCGTGCATTTAACGCCTGGGGGGGGGCACAACTGGCTCCTCCCAGGCTGGTCTTTGATTTGGCTGAAACTGGCCGATCAGAGCGAGGCACTGGCAGAGTTTTAGAAACAAAGGACAGTGTTACACAGGTTAAATAGAACAACATGCAGAGAGGTTTTTGTGCAGATATAGCATTTTAAAAGTAGCAGCAATCAATACATTTCCTCTGTTTTCGCCCACTAGTATATGTCCAAGCACTGCTCCAGAAGGATATGGGCTGCATCGTTCATCTTAAACTCAACACCAGCAAGACTTGCAGGTCCTGTTACGAAATTGAGTGCTAAGATTTCTTTAAACGACCTTGTCACTGATGGTGTTTTCCCCTCCCAGTTTCTGGCTTGATTCTCAACAGTGATCAGTTCAGCTCTTTCCATTTTCTGAGACAGCTAATGCCCTTTACTGACTCCCATTCTATAGTCCAAGCTCTGTGGTATCTCAGATTTATGCTGGAACTTATTCTTAGAAGGAATGTTCAAATCCATGTTTTATCATTCTAAAAGTAAAACAATCTCACATACATTCCTGCCAATCCTGCTGTACTTGGTGGTGTGTAGAATGTTAGAGTGCACTTGCTGAATGATTCGGGTTGTCTAGAATTGGACAGGGCAATCCTGGTTCCGCAACTACTCAGCGGGATGTGAACAGGATTCTGCACCATAACCCAGCCTCACTGAAGCTTTCAGCTTGGCAGCTGCAGTCCTAGAGTTTTGGCAATTCGATTTGTCCCTGCAGTGCATGGTGGTGCTTACCTACTCCACACCAGAGTCTATCCACCTTGCATATTATCAGAAAAGGAAGAGGTATATGTGTGGTGCTTGCAGAATGGCATAATTTCCATGCTACATGAAACACATAATTTATTACTGAACATAGCTGTCCATGCCTGAGCTGTGGGTCTCATAAGTAAGAGTGCATCTTACACCAGTATTAAACTACAGGAACGGGCCTAGATAGAACACCCTATTTGTTCTACCTGTGATTAGTGTCTTTCTGAATTGCTTACTATGGGTTTTTCTATCAGTCAAGAGACTGGTCTTCCTGCCATTAACAGTTGTACTTTCTAAGACTTTCAGACTGAGTGATGACTCTGATCACGTCTTACTTGCAAAACGACCTTCCCTGTGACTCTCCCTTCAGCCAGGAGGGTATTGCAGAGTCAAGCATTCTTTTCCAAGGCCCATACATCAATTGTCACCTTGGCAAGTTCATGTTCCCAGTATGCGGGACATTTACTCCAAAGGTGGTGTATACATTTCTTGTCAACTACAAGATATATTTGCCAGTGTGCTTCAAAACACCTAGATATGGGGTAGAGACAGTCTGCATAACCTGGACTTCAAAAGAGCAGGTTATCATTACACTAATAGGACACTCTGATCTCAGACTGAACCGTTTGACATTTGGACATCCTTGCAATGGGCAGCAGGTGGTCAAAGCCACCCTTACTCGATGGGATGGGTTTCTGCAACCACTATATAGAAAGAAGGTTATTTGAGAGAGTTACTACCTTCTCAGCACAAGAATGTTTAATGGAGAGTTCCACTGCTCAACATCTGTAAAGCAGCCACCTGGTAATCATCATTGACTTTCTCTAAGCATTAGTACTTCAATGCAGGCTTGAAGGCTGGTGGTATAGTGGGACTGTAAGTTCTAAGGAATCTATTTCAGTGATGATCTGTAGCTCTTTGTTAATTTTTCACGTATATAGTGCTTTGCTTTCTATTCAAATAACATGCAAATATAAAAAAAATCAAATGCATGAGAAGAATAATGTACTTACCTATAAAGCTAGTTCTCTGTCATTGGTAACTTTTATGGTTTCACATGCAACGCTCTCACCTTCCTGCAACTTGTTTTATTTCGTTGTTTTATGGCACTGCATGCTTACATACAGTATTCAAAAATCTCAGCAAGGGAGGTGCTAGAGCATAGGATCTCTGCATGATAGGGCAGTATTGCCAAAGATGAGCTACACCGGGTAGAAAAGAGCCACGTTGCTACAATACATCATTTGATGCATGTTTTTCACTAGAGGATTCCAAATTCAATTTGGGGGAATAGGTAAATAGCATGTAATTCTATAAAATTATTTAAAGCTGGAGTAACACCTATATGGCTAAGTAACTTACTTTTGAGGCATGCTATGTCATACTTCCTAACTGTTTTTGGAGATCAAGTTCCCCCTTGCCTTTTTTAATTAACATTCCCTTAACTCTTACCCTTTACTACCTTCCCTTCTCCTTTTTGTATCTACTTTTTTGGCTTCCTAGTGATGTTTGTTTCCAATTTATATTTCTGCGATGTCATTACATTTCCACTGCCACACAATGCCCCCACCCTGTGATGTGGCCTAAAATATTCAAATATACATTTTGTGCACTTGTGATGCTGTCATTCCTCACACATATGTCTCTGTTTGTCAATGAGGCCCACAATATATGGCCCTTACTCTGGGACTTTCTTTTTTCAAAGCTTTTGGTTCTCATATTTTCTGTTTTATTTTTATCAAAAGACCAATTTGGTAGCAAACACATGTAGACCCGCCTCTTGACTTGGGAACATGTGCTGCCTATGTCCTTGTTCAATGACAGTGTTCCCATGCATAGTAGGCCCAGGAAAAGTAATATGAGCCTCATAGCAGCAGGTGGAGCACACAGCATTTGAGTATTGTGTAAGATCCCAAGTTCCCTTGAGAGGTTGGGTATCCTTTCTTAATTCCCAGCCTGGAGTTACAGCAGGAGTGTGGCCCCTTGTCCACTGAAGTGTATTACATACCTACCAACTCCCTTATGCCTGGATAATACTTTTTAATTTGTCAGATGCAAGTATTTTTCTGATCTGACATGTTAGGGGTGACCCTACCACACTCACTATGGCAGATGCAATGACAGTAGGGGGGCGAATCTCCTGACACGTTACGGTTCCTGACCTGGAATGTACGGGGGCTTAACGACTATCGTAAAGTGCGGAAAGTCCTCCAATATTTAGCCAGACAAAAGATAGACATCGCTCTCTTGCAAGAAACACACCTCCCATTAGACAGTCCCATTCTTAGATACAGGGGGCTTGGGGGCAACGTTCACGCTGCTGGATTTACCACTCATGCTAGAGGGGTCCTCACTTGGTTCAACCCGAAGTCCTCCTTAAGGTGGACGCCGCTAGTAACGGACAGAGCAGGTCGTTATACGATCACTAGCTGCTATGGCAAAGGCGCGGACATGTGCATAGTGAACACATATGGCCCTAACTTCGACTTCCCGGACTTTTATACGGACCTGGTAGCAAAGATTAACACGTGTGCTGACAAACTGATCTGCTGGGGAGAGGACTTTAATTTGACGCTGCATCTGGGATTGGACATATCGGATGGCCCGACGCGTCCTCCTTCAGCCTCTGCGCGGATACTCTCCACGCAACTCACCAATATGGACTTAGCAGATGTCTGGCGCCACAGACACCCGGCGCAGGGCGGGTATACTCATTACTCGGCTCCCCATAATATCCATACGAGGATAGACTATTGGTTTGTGTCGACTTTCTTTCTCCCTAGTGTACGATCCGGTAAAGTTCTGCCACGCACCTATTCCGCCCACTCGCCGGTCTTGATGACTTGTGACATGCCTGCGCGTAGGATTCCGCCCTTTGCTTGGCGCTTCCCTCCGTACTCCCTGCTGGATTCCCTCTTTAAGGAGGAACTGCTTACTGCTATGGAGGTCTTCTTTGAAACTAATGTAGGGTCGGTCGATTCATTTCAATCGGTTTGGGAGGCGTTTAAACTATACGCTAGGGGGGTCACTATCTCCAAGCATGCAGGCGTCCTGAAATCGATTAGGGGCAGGCTTGAAATATTGGAAAATCAACTTAAGGACTTGGAAACACTAAGGACGCAGACTGGTGATGAGTCTCTAGATCAGGATATAGCGGGGGTCCTTCGAGAGTATAATGAGGAGGCAGACTCGGAGATCAAGCATCTGGGGAAGTACGCCACGGGTCGGAGATATTGTGAAGGCGAATGTCCGGATTTGGTTCTGGCTCGTTTAGCCAAATGCGGTAGGGATAGTACCTCTATTCCGGTGCTGAGATCAGAGGCCACGGATGTTCCACTTACGAACGAGCTAGTCACGGAACGCTTTTGTGCTTATTATGCAAAATTGTATCCGTCGAGAGGCCCTGCTCCAGAGGAGCGTATCATTGATTATTTATCTCATATTGAGCTTCCATGGCTCTCAAACCTGCATCGCGAATTCATTGCTCGGCCATTTGATAGGGATGAGGTTGTGTTGGCTTTGACATCCATGAAAAGTGGGAGTGCGCCGGGAAGTGATGGCCTTTCGGTGGCCTTTTATAAGGCTTCCTCTGATCTTCTGATACCACACTTGCTTACTTTATTTGATGACATGGCCAACTCGGGTACAATGCCACCTTCCATGAGAGAGGCTATTATTGTTGCAATTTTAAAACCGGGCAAGAATCCTAGTTATTGTGCCTCGTACCGCCCGCTCTCTCTCATGAATGTTGACACAAAAATTTTCGCTAAGCTCCTTTCCAATCGTCTTCAACCTTTGGTCACGTCTTTGGTGGCCCCAGAACAATCAGGCTATGTCCCAACGCGCAACCTTACGTACAACATTAGAACTGTCTTTGCTGCGTTCCAGCACACATGCCCGGAGGTGTCGGCTGTGGCGGTCTTCTTAGACATGGAGAAGGCATTCGACTCGGTTGAATGGGCGTTCCTACATCAGGTTCTGAGCAGGATGGGAGTGGGGCAACTGTTTTTACAACTTTTGGCAGTATTGTATTCTTTGCCGACGGCACGCATCCGCATAGGGCCACTGGTTTCGGAACCCATTGCTATAGGCAGAGGAACGAGGCAGGGATGCCCCCTGTCCCCGGTTCTCTATGCTTTAGCAGCCGAGCCACTTGCGTGTGCTCTACGAGAGTATCACAGTCACAAAGGCATCCGATTCCCTACATACAACTTAATTGTATCTACCTATGCGGACGATATGCTGCTATACGTCAGGGACTCTACTACGCACCACCCTTCGGTTCTGCATGAGGTGGTTCTCTTCGGATCCCTCTCGGGCATACAGGTTAACTGGACAAAATCTATCATGTTCCTTTTGACGCCCGCCACGGAGAGATTTGAGCCGGAGTATCCACTTCAGTGGACTACGGAGGCGGTTAGATACCTCGGAATACGCTTACATACGGACTCTGAGATCGTTCTTATGGAAAACTATGGCTGTGCTATATCTAAATTGGAAGACGACCTAGGTGAATGGATCTCTCTTCCGTTTTCGCTGTTGGGGCGTATTTCCCTAATGAAAATGGTGATACTTCCTCGATTTCTCTTTTTATTTAGTAATGTCCCTATGGTCTTCTCTTCCCACTTTTTTCGCAGGCTTCAACCCTTATTGGTTCATCTTGCATGGGCGGGAAAGCAACCTAGGATTGCCTGGAACATCTTAACACGCCCATACGCGGCGGGAGGTCTGAACGCACCGGACATGGAGCTTTATTACCGGGCTGCGCAGAGAGCTCATGCCTATTCCTGGATACACGGCCCGCAGGATGCTTCTTATGTTCGTATTGAGCGGATTGTTGCGGATCCGACCCCTCTGCCAGCTCTGTTGACGCAGTCTAGAGATCACCGCACAGGCATACTCGACTCTCTGACTTCGGTCACACGCGCTTGGCGTTACATGATGGAAATTCAGGCATGTTCATTGTTATACTCCCCGAAGGCAGCGATTGAATGGTGCCATTGGTTAGCTCCATGTAGAGAGAAGGGAGTGATACTGGCTCTACATCAGCTACAAATACACACTATGGGAGACTTATTTGAAGGGGGCAGGGTGCGCCATTGGGATGACATTATTCATGAAGAGGAGAACCCACCACTGTTAGCACGCTTCCAGTTTCATAGGGTACGACACGCTTTGAGGGAACTCCTGGGGGACGACATGGAGGAGCCAGTGACGGTTGCAGCATTTGAATATGTGGTGAATGCCAAGACCCCGGGGAAGTTGATGACTAATCTCTATAGGATAGCTGTTTCCGAAAAATATACAGAGTACACAAAACCGAGATTGGCTTGGCAGCATGACTTGCGAATCGAACTAGGTGAGGAAATGTGGCAATACTGTTGCACTAGCACTAGGAAGATCTCGCTCAATGGAAGCCACAGACTCATACATTTTAATTTCTTGAATAGGACTTATTACACCCCAGAGAGACTCCACAGGTATCGGCTGCGTGAGTCCTCTGAGTGTGAGCGATGTGGGCCCTTTTGGCGGATTTTCTGCATGTAGCCTGGTCTTGCCCTATGGTCTTCTCCTTCTGGCGGGCAGTTTATGAGGAAATCAACAGAGTGTTGCTTTTATCCCTAGTCCCAGATCCACTGTTAGCCATTTTGGGCTACTCGAAGCCCTTGAGACGTACTCATAGGCGACTTACAGATATGGCTTTTTTGATCGCCAAGTGGTGCATTGCAAGGGGCTGGATGAGGGGCCCTCCCCATGCTCTCAAATTATGGAAGAGGGAATTGATATACTGCTGCACACAGTCTGAACTATACAACGACTTAATGCCCCCTAAGAATAGACCTAAGAATTATTGGTCCCTAATACTTGACGGCACACTTTTGTCAGGCGCACAAAATTGGGATGGTGAAGCTTGTGGTGAAGAGGGTGCCAGGGAGGACCCGGCTATTGAGGGAACCCTATGCAGAAATACTGACACGGATTTGGGGCGGGATGTGTGTAATACTGTGTTTTGTCCTACGATTGTACTGTATACCCTGAGCGACTAAGTTCTGGGAGACTGGGACCTGTGGGTTGATTGGCCTTTTTTGTTTCCTGATTCTGCTATGTAGAAGTATGCATTATTGCTGATGATTTTACCATGCTGACATTTTACGTTGCTGCCAAATGTACTCACACATATGACTGTGTCGTATCATGCTTTATTGTTTGTCCCTTTTTGAAATTTCAATAAACAAATTTAAAAAAAAGTATTTTTCTTATCTAAATAACCTTGGAGCTTCTAGGCTCTTTTCTATCTTTCAACATCCTGCCCTATCTGTTGTCCTTTTTGTGATGATGCAGTATGATCCACAGCCCAGCACAACTTGGAAACTGCTTTTATACTACAGCAGTGTTAGACCTGACATATTTTGGCTTGTTTCCCCTGTATTATTGCTTCTGACCTCCTGGTCTTTGTGGTACTCTTGATCTTGTTTATGCAGGTTTAGTGTCTCTGCATACTTTAATACTGCTGGTCAGTACTAAAGTGCAAGTGCTCCTGCTGTAAATTGTGTTTGTGGATTGGTGTTTCCATGATTTGCTTATTTAATGTACTCCTAAGTCCCTAGTACAGTGCACTGTGTGTGCCCAGGGCATGTAAACCAAATTATGATAGTGGACCTGCATCACTGATTGTGTCATCCACACAGGAAGCCTTCCAAAGGGTTCTCAGACCTGCCACAGCAGTGTCTGCGCACAGTTTCTACTGTTGTGTCCACCCGGCAAGTACACCCACTTGCCATGCCTTAACCTTCCCTTTTCTTACAAGTAAGACACCCTTCAGTAAAGCCCAAGGTACCCCCATGGACAGGGTGCAGTGTATGGGAAAGATAGGACATATACTAGTGGGTGTGACATGTCCTGATACTGAAATACTGCAAAAGAAAATTCACTATTGAAATGCTGTCTGTCCCATAGACTAACATGGGAGTTAGTTTGTAAAATCTTACAAGCATACCTTTCCATTGGGACAAGATGGAGAAATTGAGTTTAGGCTTTTTCTGAACTCAGAGTTTAAGAATACATTTGTTAGTGAAGATCATTTTTATGTTGTGTGGTTGAAAATGGCACTTTTAGAAAGTGGGCATTTCTTGCTTTACTATTCTGTGTGCCTCTGCCATTTGTGTATTCACTGTCTGAGTTCATAGTGACAGGAGCAGGGATGTTACAATCACACTAGACAGACACAAGAAGGGGTTGAGGTGTGCCTTGCCTAGCCTGGGTGACTCATAGCCAGGCTGAATAGACCTGGTTGCATTTAGTTTAATGGGAGGAGTTGTCACTTGCACCTGAATGGAATGTGACTGCCTTCCACAAAGCTGTCTCCTCCTTTCGGAGTGAACCTGGCCTAAGTCATGCAGAAATTATTTATGTATTAAAGTGGAACTTTGTGCCAACTTCAAAGGAACATGTGATATAAATATTGGGGCCCTGACCCCAGAAGTTTAGAACTCTTTTGGATCAATGCACCTGCCAAGAAGAAGAGCTGGAGAAGCTTTGAGGATCAACTACCACTTTGCTGCCTGCTTTGCTGTGTTGGCCTGTAGTGGCTACTCTGTCTTGAGCAGTGAAAGGACTGGACTGGACTTTCTGCATTCTATTTGCCTGAGTTTCTCCAAGGGCTTGAGGTAGAGCTTGTCCCTGTTCAGGAAGTCTCAGGAACAGCAAATACTTCAAGTTAATCTGCTACAAGCACTGAGAACTGTGTGTTTTGTGCTGCAACAGAAGAAAAAGCAACCTGACGCCGTCAACGATGTCGCTGCCGGCTCCGTAACCCGAAGACACCGCAGAGGGCACATTTGCATCGCAACTCTCGTCTCACCAACGATGCTGTTCAATGCTGCACCGAGTTACTGCTTGCGCCGTGATCTGTGGTCACCTCACTCTGCACCACCTCGCTTAACACCGCCACCCTGGTATCCCTGATAACAGCACAATGCAGTTGCCTGCACCTTGACCTGTGGACACCACTCGTGGAGAACATGAAGCACCTTCGCACTGCAGCCCTGGTCTCTCCGATGATGATGCTCCAACCTGTCATCGATGCTGCTGCCTGCACTGTATTTAGGGGGCACCGCTCATAAGTTACACAATGCACCTCCCCGTCCCACACCACAGCCTTGGCCCACCGACATTGGCGCCTTCGTCAGCCGACAATAGCGCTTAAGCAATGATGATCCCACTGCCTGCACAGTGACCTGGTAGCACTGCAACGAGCACCGCCACACTTTGCACCGCAGCCCTCGTGTCACCGACCCCGCTGGACGCCATCACTGAGCCGCTGCCTGCACTAACGACCTGAGGGCACTGCATGCTGCACTTCGCACCGCAGCCCTGATGCACGGCGGCAGCCAGACTACAACCGCTTGGAGTTTGACCTGCAACGTGTGTGACTTCAAGGGCCCGACTACTCCTGCACTGACCTCTGGAGCCAACGCCAGCTCTTTTCGAAGCTCAATGCGAGGCCCCTGAAGCCCTGAATTTCTAAAGTTACTGTTTTGCGGGTCTTCCCGACAACGTAGCTGGCCTGCGATGCCACGGTCTACTAGAACTGTTGGATTTGTTGACTGACAACGCCGTGATAGCCCCAGACAGAGCTATTGACTTCAAGGAACTGTTTTTAAAATCTAATTTTGCTTTAACTATTTTAAATACCTTAAATACCTCCATGTTTGATTTTTATAATTTTGGTCTTGTTTTATATAGATAAATATTGGCTATTCTTCTAAAACTGGTGTGGTTTCCTTTAGTAGTGTTTTCACTGTATTACTGCCAGTTATGTGCAAATGCTTTACACATTGCCTGTGAGATAAGTCTGACTGCTCATGCAAAGCTACCATGGGGGTGAGGAGGGGTTATTTTGTAAGTGTAACTCCCTTATCCTAACTAGAAGGAAGGGTCCCTACTTGGACAGGGTAACAACCTGCCAACTATAGACCACCATTTCTAACAAGCAGGTGACTGGATCATGAGTGTGTGACCTGACTGGATCTCTATACCTACCTGTCACATTATTGTATTGAGGGCTAATGAGGTGGATTTTAAGGTTAGTCATCCAATCCTATAATATACATGCACAGTTATGCTAAAAATCATAACCAACAATTATTTAATCAATGACCTATATATGCATATAATACTTTTACTCTGGAGGTGTAGTGAGGGCATGAATGTGTTAAATGATGTTCAAGTGAATACCTAGAGCTGGCCTCTGCTCCATTCCCATTTTTTAAATATTTTAAGAGCACCAGAGAATGTCACATTACAAGATTAAACAAGTGGCTGAACTCTGTTATAAGAACTGGTTTCTATTTGAAAAATCTCAACTTTTCCTTTCACAAAACTATTTAATAACTAATCAAACATTGATCTCCCAGCAGCAAGATATTAAGGTCTGAAACGAAAGACTAATCTGCCTATTACATCTGATCCAGATTTTGATGTCCAGGCTATCGGAAGAGATGGCTCACTCATTGTTTGCGTATCTGTTCTTCAGTCCTAAGACAGTCAAGTATTACATGCAGCACGATATATAAGGGATAAAATACCCACTGCCCTACATTATATTTGTATTTTTGTTCTTCTAGAGCGCGTTCTATACAAAGGTGTGAAATCGCTAGCTTACCAAAGAAGCATCCACAAGAAAGACAACAATACCTATTCATCACAACTGAAAAAGATCCAGGTTTTCAAGTGCTTATGAAAAGCTGTGTGGGCAAGGCTTAAGTATATGCAAATATCTAGTTGGTCCCATGCATATATCTCCCGGCCTACCCGAGAAAGCAAACTTCCTCTAGGAGGGCACAGCTACTTAATATCTCTCTTGGTAGATAAACTTCCCGCCAAAAAGGAAATTTCAATATGGTACAACCTGATCTTGGATGAAACGGATGGCGCATTCCTGCTACCAGACGAGCTTTGGTCTCCACTTATGAGTGACTGTAACTTACTAGACCTTTGGAGTACATCGTGTAAGATGTTATGGGATGCTGTCAAACCGGCATGGTTACGTAGGAACCACCTTTTTACACACCATAGAGCCTACTATTCCCCTTTAAGGCTCTCAAAATTTGCTATGGGGAGCGTAGTAGCCTGTCCTAAATGTGGTTTGGTGGCTGCCCCTGATTCCCATATGTTCTTTGAATGCCCCCACTTGTCCACGTTTTGGGAGGCCTTAAGTAAGATCCTTTCGTCATCTCTGGACTCCAACATAGTTCTTGACCTCCCTCTCGTGATTTTTGGAATACTAGAGGGGGTTCAAAGTCCGGCGAAGAAGTTAGTGTTTTATTCCATCTTGCTTGCCAGAAGGGAGATATGCAAAAAATGGAAAGATCCTCTACCTCTACCTCCCTCTATTGATGACTGGTACGCCTCTGCACTGCAGGTTTCTAGATTAGACCTGGTTAGGTCTGGAAACCCAAACAAAAGAGTTTTCTGGCAGCTGTTAAAGTGGGTTCACTGAGCGACCAGGTTTTTTTTTTTTTTTGTTTGTTTTTTCCCGGGTCCAATGATTACGCCACTATGACCCAATTCCTGGGCAATGCCGTGTCCCGGTTGTCTAATCGGGATATTTTGGATGCAACCTCCACCTCCCTTTAGGTTTTAATTGGTGATCATATGTGGTTGAAGGATTAATGCCGAGGGATGAGGTCGGATACCCTATTTCTGTCCCTGCCAGTTGCTAAAAACTGAGGCAGCATGTCGCTTGTATACCTTTTGTTTGCACCATAAAAACCTAGGTGGCAAATGAGGACAAAAAAAAAAGAAAAAGAAAAGCTGTGCGAGAGGAAAAACTTGCAATGTGAGTAGGAAGGGAGTTCCAGAGCCTGACAGCAACCATGTGGAAGGAACTTTCCTCACCCCCATCCCCTCCCTCGGTATTCTAAAATTTTGAGACCTCTACCTTCTTAGAAAGGTAGACCTCTCCTGTCTATTGGGCGTGTACCATTGGAACGCCATTCCCAAATGCATCAGCCCCTGGCAGTGGAGACAGGGTCAGACTGTGGAGACAGGGTTAGACTGGCCGTAGCGGGCACCGGGCATTTTCCTTTTGGGCCAGAAGGTGGGGGCTGTTTTTTGACTGGTGCGGGCCATTTTTGGTACGAGGGGCTGGTTTTGCAGCAGTGCTGCAATGTAGGCCACCTGTAACACAAGTAGCAGCAGTGTTTCCCACCAGCACTAACAACAACCCCTCCCCAACCTCCCCCCCCACCCGGCCCAAGGGTCGGTCCTACTTAAATTCCAAGGCTGGTTTGTGTTCCCAGTCTGGCCCTGAGCGGAGAGCGGTTTGAACTAGACAAACAGCTTTAAACTACACACGCTTCACGACCGGCAGCCAGTGCAGAGAGCGGATGCCCACTATGATTGACAGACATTTAGGAACATCCAGTACCTGGCAGACAGCTGCATTCTGGATTATCTGGAGTCAATTTAGAGTGCCTCAATTAATATTGAGCTACAGGGCATTACAGTGGTCTATGCATGAATTAATGAGTGCAGTGATCACAGCAACTGTAAGCTTGGTAGGGATGAAAGGAAAGACCTTCCTCAAGATTTTAGTGGTGAGAAAATAGGAACTGACAGTCCTCTCCACCTGAGTATCAAAGGAAAGGGAGGTGTCAAGGACAATCCCTAAACTTTTAGCCTCCATGACCAGGAGAGGGCCACAGATCTCTGACCACCAAAGCTCTGACCACACCAATCTTTTCTCACCAAAAACCAAGATCTCAGTCTTTTTGATATTCAATTTAAGCCAATTCCCCTTAATCCAGTTGTTACTGTCCACCAAATACTATTTAAAACTCTCTGCCACCACAGTAACATCGTCAGTAATGGACACCCCAATTTGCACGTCATCCGCATATGATGGTACTTGGAAGCCATGGGATCGAATCAATCTGGCTGAAGGGGCGAAATAAAGATCAAACAGAGTTGGGCTAAGTGAAGAGCCCCTTTTCATCCCACACAGTAGCTGGAAGGAGCCCGTCTTAAAGTCCCCCCTGGTCCAACTGATGACGAATATTGTCAGTTGCAGCCAGCATAGCGGATTCAGCACTATGGCTCCTCTGAAAGCCATTCTCGGAAGGATCCAGTAGATCTTGAGAATCTAAGAATGGTACCAGCTCTTAATTCAAATATTTTTCTAATATCTTGGCTGTTACAAGAAGGAGAGATATGGGCAGAGATTATTAACTTCTTCGGGAGCTCCGGTAGGTTTCGTTTTAAGGGGGACCAAAGTAGCCTCCTTCCATTATTGGGGGAAGATAACTGTTGAAAGGAGTCGATTTTAAACTTTTAAAAGGAAACCAGAAATCCAATCAAAATCTAACTGCACAATGCGGGACGGGCAAGAGTGGCCAAAGAACCGTAATTCAACCGAAGAATAAACTGCTGCACCAGGGTACACAAAATCATGGGAAAAACAGACATAGTGGAAATAGGGGAGCTGTTGATGTCTTACTCATCAATATCTACAGGTGAACAATCTTCGTCCTGACTGAAACAAACAACAATCTTCAGAATTTTGTCCCTTAAATAGGCTGCCACGTTGTTACATAAATTCTGGGAACTTTCGGTGGCTTGCTGGGCATGGGGAGTAGAAAGATTTTTAAGAACTTTGAAAAGTTCTTGAGGGTTCTTAGCAGCCAACCTGGTTTTTGTGGTGAAGTTGAAGGACTTAGCTGGTCTGATAGCACATTTATAACTGAACATCAGTTCTTTATGCTTATCTTTACCTTCAGAGGAGGAAACAAGCCACCACCTCTGTTCTTGCCTCCTGCATAGACTTCTGTGCTCTTTAAGAGCCTCAGAGAACCATGGAGGGGAAGCTCCGGATCTATTCACTTTCTTATATTCAAACAGAGCTAGTTGATCCATGGTGTTCTCCACCTACATGTGGAAATGCTCTGCAGTATATTGCTAGGAACTGTTATACCTATCTAAGGATTCATCCAGTGCAGCATCAAGGTTCTTAGCAGAATTGTATTCCACCTCCTCAGCTAGGTAATTTTACTCTGTGACTTACTGTTTGCTTTCTGAAGGCTAATAGTAAAAGGTGCCACAGTGTGGTCAGTCCAGTGGAGGGAGAGAGGATCTCCCAGTGCCAGGGCCTCATGATTAGCAAAGATGTCGTCTAAGGTATGTCCTGTGCAATGAGTAGGAAAATTCACCAATTGTCTGACTCACTCATAAGATCCAGAAAACCTGTGGAGTCCATATAAACCAGTGTCCTCCAGATAAAAATTGAAATTCCCAAGAATAGAAAAATTGGGGCAGGCAATATAATGTTCTAATGCTAAACTCCAAGCCTCACTGACCTGGGGGCAAAAGTCCAGAGGGTGATAGATTAAAAGCCCCTGGAAAATGGAGTTGATGATGACGTTAACTCTGAAATATGCCATTTTATAAATATCAAATGATACCGGACCTGCCGGCTCTGAAGTGCAATTAAAATATTCTTAAGAGATCATGGCCAGCCCGCAAAGATCTGTCTACCCTAGTGATTGCATAACCTGGTGGAACACTGGCTAAGAGATTTGGGCCAGAATCATATCTTTCCCAGGTCTCTGCAATAAAGAAGCAGTCCAAGTTCTGGGCCATAATCAGCTCATACATTTCAAAACTATGCTTGATCATTGACTGGGCATTAATCAAGGCACAGGAGATCACTTTGGAGCCAGGGGCTCCTTGAGCCATGCCACATTTATTAGAATTAGGATCAGGGAATGGCACATCCAATGTGGACAAGCATTGTCATGGCACTGCAATCAGTTTCCCTGGTTTAGTGCTACAGCCCATAAGCTTGGTGCGTGTATATTGGTATTTCTTACCCTTTGGATTAAAGAGGACAGTGTCCCTGGGGCCGTCCAGGCACAGATTGGCACAGACGGGCTGGCCTACGTTGAGGCACCATTTATCTCCCACAATGCACATTAGTTGCAAGAAACTATAGTGCTCCTTCGCCATGGCACACGAATGGCTAGCAGGGGGAAGCCTTGATGTCACTGTGGGCTCTAACAGGATGACAGAGGGGGCAATCAAATATTAAACAATAAAAAGCACATGAACTCAGCAAGTGCCGGCTGTTTAATGCAGTTGATTTCTTTTTTTAAAAGCACACCCCATTAATGAAAAAAGTAATAGGACAGGATAAAGCCCAGCACAGATTAATATACCAATAACATTTCTCTCACAATGTAGTACCTCTTTGGGAAGGAAATTACAAGTCATAGAGGAGTTTGATAACCATATAGAAGAATGAGGCTGAAGGCCGAGTTCCTTTATAAGGTTTTGGAACACTGAGGTGACTTGCAATATCCTTATCATGTGTGCCGGGGGGTACTTTATCCCATATATTACATGGTCACTCCATCACTTTCCTACAAAACACTTAAAACCTTAGTGAGAAGATCCCTCATATGAAAGAGCGAGCATGTTTACACACATGAAGATTAAAAATTAAACCTCTACTGCAAAGTGATACACATCTAAAACCTCTTAGAAATTTGCTGCAAACAGATGTTTGAAACAGTTCAGTACAAGTCAGTTTTTAGAAATTAAAAAAAGCAGCAGTAGCTCAAAATGTGTAGAACCATGTAGAAAGGTTCTAGCTTTTCTCTGTTTAAGGAGTGCAACAATTAAACATATTCTGTCTGCTTGTCATTGTTAGCTATAAAGGTAGAGCAGAACAAAAAAAATGTGATGTTCTGTTTTCATTGCTTTAAACCACTAGTTCAATTATCCTCAGTGACCTTACCTACCTTTCACGTTGGCTACTGATTCTGGCAGCAGGTATTGTGACATCAGAACTCAGCTGTAATAACTCATAATAGTCGAGTTCTGACTTATTTTCCTTATAGTCAACTGAGTGCGTCAAAAGTTGGCAATTCTAAATAAATTAGAGACATCCATTTATACAGGGATTACAGAATCCCATGAACTATATGTTAAAGGCACAACAGTGAAACATTTTTTATTTTAGTTGAAAGAATTGCATCCTACCCCTAGTTTGAAAGTAATGAAGTTTATATACTCTGCCAAGATGTAGAAATAGAGAGAGAGTAATTAACCAGTCCTTGTACCCTACTGTCCCTTCTAGGATGATGGAACAAAGTCTGATGGATGATGTTGTAAAAACCCAAGACCTTCCTTATATTGTCACGGTTGTTGGCAAAAACCCATCGGGTTATTCTTTGGCTTGGCAATTCTTTACGAAAAATTGGAACACGATTGTCGATAAGTAAGTGACTTCTGTATTTAATTACTTCACTTAATTTTTCTCATATCTGGAATGCGCATTTTGTACATCCTGGATGTGCAGCAAGGGCCTGGCAACACACAGGTCCAGTATTCACACATGTGAAATGGGTGGAAGCTTAGAAACTGGTTCTGTTTAAACCAGACATCCATGCATAAAAATGTGTCTGTGCCTACCTGATACTTTTTTAAGCATTAACTCTCCTGGTGATGTGGAGACAGTTCAACCACAGGGTATCGGATGAGGAGGCTGTGGTGTTCGTCCTGTGCAATGCTGCGAGAACATTTCTGTTGACCACGGGGTGGGCGATCCTGAAGGCCTGCACCGGAGTGCACGGAGCAGTAGTCGCCCAGGACCAGATAAGTCAAGAGACAAGTTTTCCCTTTTTCTTCTTTCTGATTGATATCCTAAATTGACACTCCACTTTTTTGATTCATGTATATGCGGCCACTTTTTGGGTCTCTTTGGTTTATGGATATTTAGCTCTTTCTGAGCCACTAACTCACTGGAATATATTGGTAAGTATATAGTGATATGTTTAGCTTCTGATATGCAAGTTACTGGGCGTTACCCATGTGGATTACTCCACAAGAAACTGGGTGGCAGATCTAACTCCTCAGTCCCTCAGTGTGAACCACAACAGTTTCTTCATGGTTCTTTTTTTTGTTCTTTCATTCATTTTCTTTTGTTGTTGTTGCTGGGGGGGTGGAGGGCACAATGGAATGATGGATGGATGTTTTGGGAGGAGGGTGGGGGGCGGGTCTTTACAAAAAATTGTCTGGTCAACATTGAGTGAACACACATGTATTGCTTGTCAATCACACATGGTATTAAAAGAGGTGAGGATCTACACTGGGAAGGTGTTAACCACGGGTAACATGGGGAATGTCTACCCGCAAATTAACATTTCTGTCATGAAATATTCGCGGACTACAAAACCCGCAGAAAATACGGAGACTATTGGCATATTTGGACCGGCACAGCGTAGATGTCGCCTGCATGAAAGAAACACACCTCACCACATACACGGAGGCTAGAGTGGGCGCGAGATGGGCGACATTTCGTATGGCGTTCTTATTCTCCACGTATGCTAGGGGCGTGATGATACTGGTCAGGCGGGGCACCCCCTTTCAGCCGCTAACTGCATTCAAAGACGATCAGGCTGTTATGTGATAGTGCATGTGGATTTCGGGGGTACAATACTGAGAGTTGTGGCGTCCTATTGCCCAAATACTGACGACCCCGGTTTCTATGCAGCCATATAGTCCAAGCTAAGAGAATTACCCAGTTCAACTATCGTATGGGGAGGGAACTTTAATACGTGCCTTGACCCAACCCTGGATAGGTCGACCGGAAATTATCGGTATGGCAAACAATCAGCTAAAATTCTGCAGGAGGGCATGGATGCTCGGGACATGACTGATATCTGGCAAATGCGAAATGACAGACGTAGAGAGGGCACTTGCACGTCCACGGCGCATAACACTTGGTCAAGAATCAGCTACTGGCTTATTACTCAGGACGCATGCACATGGACCAAGATGATTGAACATTTATTGAACATTAGCTGATCACTCCCCAGTCTGTCTCATACTAGATGCCCCTACTTATGTGCCTAGACAATTTACATGGAGGCTTCGGGGCGAAACTACTAGACCCAGTGTTTCGTAGCGAATTGCATCAAGCCATTACGGAATATTATGATTTTAACACAGAGTCGGTGGAAAGTTCGGGATCATTATGGGAAGCGTTCAAACTTACAATCAGAGGACATTGCATCAGCAAACACTCTGGTATCCTAAAGGATATACAGCAGCAATTGAGTAAAACTGAACGGGACTTTGCACACCTTGAGGGAGAATACACACAAACACAGAACCCAGCACTGCTGAAGCAAATAAAAGAAAGGATGTACGATTATCAACAATATGCAGCAGATGAAATAAAATACAAATCACATAGATACACGACGGCACGTAGGTATGGGGAAGGAGGTAGACCGGGACGATCCTTGTCAAGTAAAATAAAACCGGCACCCACACAATCATACATAACATGACTGATAGATGAGGAAGAACACATACTCTATGATACCCTGTCTATTCTGGATTGCTTCAAAGACTATTTTAGCCACCTTTAAGGCACCAAAATAACAGCCAGCTCGACAGAAATAGATCAATATTTTCAGGATGTAGCTATAGCATGGCTGTCGGACACCCACCGCAAATTCCTCAGTCACCATGACAAAATAGTTGACGCAATAAACTCCCTACCCAATAACAAAGCACTGGGCCTGGATGGGCTACCTGGTGAATTTTACAAAGCATATAGCGATCTGTTGATACCACACCTGGCCAAGATATTTGAGTAGGCATAAAAACCTGTAAATTTCTTGCCTCCTTGAGAGAGGCCCTCCTGGTAGCACTCCCCAAACCGGACAAAGACTTATCAAAATGTGACTCGTAACGACCGTTATCTTTAATAAATATAGACGCCAAGATTTTAGCCAAAGTAAGTGCGACCAGAATACATCTCCTGCAGGAGAAATTGGTGTTGCCGGATCAGGCAGGATTTGTGCCCAATAGATCCACCACCCATAACCTCCGCACCATCTACGCATTATATCACCATTTAGACCCCGACACCCCAGCGGCGTCGGCACCAGGATACTCTTGAGTAATAGAGCGCGTAATAAAAGGTTTTATAACATAACATAACATAACACTACTGGATGCGGCGAAAGCCTTTGACTCCATTTAATGGGTGTACATGCTAACAGTGCTATGTAGAATGGGCTTTCCAGAGCCATTTCTTAAGTGGATAGAGATATTATACACAGACCCTAGTACCAGAGTCAGAATACATGGGCAAACGTCAGACACCATAAGTATAAGCCATGGAACTAGACAGGGATGCCCAATCTGCCCCATTCTATTTACGTTGATAGTAGAACCATTGGCATGCAGGATTCGTCAGTTGCACTCAGAAGCAGCACTACAATTCCATCTCCGTCCGCTCAGCATCTCCCTATATGCCGGCGACATGGTGCTCTTTACTCGCCATCCGGACACGCACTTAAATACACTCATTAGGGAATATGTTCGCTTTGAGCACTTCTCCGGTTTAAGAATCAACTGGGATACGTCGGTTGTTAACCCGCTTACATCGGTTACAACACAACCACATTTAGGCTATCCCTTGAAGTGGCACACAGACCCAGTGAAATACTTGGGCATATGGGTGCATAGAGACCCGGACCTAGTGGTGAGAGAAAATTATGGCAGAGCCATGTCTAAGTTGGAAGAACAGATAGACAAATGGACACGGATGCCCCTCTCCTTAGCCGACCTCATAGCGTTACAAAAGATGATTGGACTGCAAACATTTTTATATTTATTTAGTAATATCCCCATCTGGTTGACACAGGCGCTGTTTACAAAATTGAGGTCAGCAATGCAGAAGCTCACATGGGCGGGGAAACAAGCCAAATTACGTTGGGATATCTTGACAAAACCATACCACAAAGGGGGATTCGGGGCACCAGACCTACAATTGTACTATTATTGAGCGCAGGCACAACATGCTTACTATAGGTTGCAGCCACAAGCTTATATCCCTCATTTGGCGGTGGAGAGGGAACAGTGTATATCCAACACCCTTAACGGCTTATGTATCGGACCCTATATCCTTTACCCACAGTGACAGGATTCAAACAGTGCAATGTACCTCGAAAGCCTGGTACCTAGCTATCGAACAGGGCCAAATAAAACCCTGTCTATGCACCAGCTCTACCACTAGCGTATCATCCAAAGCTATCAGTCACGTAAGAATAAAGGATGCTACAGCGACTGGCTTAGATTAACTTAACCACTAAGGCAGATGTATTCCCGCGTGGCAGTTTCATCCGGAGGGAGGATCCATCGCTAAGCACACACAATACACACATGAAGCTGTTCGCCCACATGCATTTACAGATGGCGACGAAGGAATTGTATGCCTCGTACCCGGCAGAACCATCCAATCTGCAAGCTCTACAAGCGATGTTGACTGCACCTAGCCCCAGACTGGTCATCCATCTATACAACACGTCACAAACAGAACAAATAGGGACATCGGACAAATCACTCAGTAAATGGAAACTGACGCTGAGAGACGCCATAAGCGAACAGGATTGGGATTATAGCTGCATGCAATTGCAATTGATGACGCCAAATTGTAATCTACGCATAGTGCATTTTAAATTCTTACACCAATTTTACTACACTCCGACCCAACTACATAAATACGGTCTTCGCCCAAATTACAAATGCCACAGGTGTGAAGTTTTTGGGGCTGACTTCCTACCCATGTCGTGGGCCTGCCCACAGGTACACAAGTATTGGGAGGAAGTAACTGGGGCACTAACACTTATGTTGTCAGAGGTGATACCTAATGCACCAAGGGTATGCTTACTGGGTATGTACAAGATAACACCAGTAAAAAGAAGGAAATTCTTGGCTGTAGCGCTCCTACTGGCAAAGCACCGCATTGCCATAAGATGGGGCAGTAAGCGTCCTCCTAGATACAAGGACTGGCTCAAAGACATTACATATTGTAGAGACACCTTAGACATCTATTCGGAAGAACTACCGCTAGCATCCAGACCACAAGATTACTGGGAACCCCTGCTGCAATATCTTAAAAATGCGCAGACAGATGAGGGAACTGAGGGTACACAGACTAATGGCTGAAAGCATGACGATGTTGGCATGTACTCCACGGGGAGGGACTAGGTGGATTATAAAAAACAATGTAAGGATAGAGTATATGAGAATAAGGTGAGAAGTATAATGACAGGATGTCTCTTGAAACAACACAGAGAATTGACATGCCTTGTGTAATACTGTTGAGATTACGATCCACCTTGCTAGTGAATGATGGGGAAAATATTATTATGTGGAAAATGGTTGTATACTATGTGAATCAATACTATGTTGTAAAAATGAGATACTTGATAATGGAAGATTTTTTTTGATGCTGACTGGACTCAATAGACAAATAAACAATTAAAAAAACCTCTCATGGTGAAGTGAGAGTGTCATGGTGATGTAAGCAAGTCTCTGGACTTCGATGCACATTTGTGGGGAGCTGGCTTTACCTGGACTAGTGTTATAGATGCATCCGAGGCTCATATGACCTGATGTCGGCCATGAGAAGTTCAGTGTTGTGGTAGAACCAGTCACGGTCCTTGTATTTGATGGATTTACCTCATTCTGTTGCCCTATCCATGAAGCTTCACAATTTAAGCATATTACCAACATGTAAGTGCACAGTGCAAGCAATGAACATCCTTATGTACATAAGTGTAAATAGGCTTTGTGATTCAATCAACGAGCCAATGTATTTTTTACTTAATCTCTAGGTGCATATGTCACAGCAGATTCACTGTTGTGAAATAATCATATATTGACAAAAATGCTGCATAATCAGTTATTGAAAAAGTTACATTTAACACATCCAACAGCTAAGTATGCCAAGAACGGTACCACATGTAGAAATGGCCATCATGTTCATAGAAAACTGATACCTGCTCAGTGAAGGAATAAATATACTTGCCTACACTTTGTGGATAAAAAATGGTGAGGTGTCCATATGATATGTTAGCAAGTTAACAATAATTCCTTTAGTTTGTTAGGCAATTAGGTATTGATATTAGGAACAAAAAAGAATGTAGATGTAATGTAATGTGGATTTGTAGAACGCGAAACCTGTCAGCAGGCGCTGAGTAGGTGCAGGTTCTGCAAGTAGGATCAGTTGAAGAACCAGGTTTTCAGTTTCTTGAAGAAATACGTAAGTGGCGAGGTTGTTCCAGGATTTCACTGCTAGGTAAGAGAAGGCCCTATCTCCTTAATTGCTTGTATGGATACTGAAGGGTGTGGGCAAGTGCAAGTGATGCAGAGTGGAGGTTCCTGGTTGGTGGAAGTGTAGACAATGTTTGAGGTAGGTGGGACCATGGTTCTAAAGTGCCTTGTAGAAGTCGGTGAACATCTTGGGGAGCTAGTGTAGATTTTTGGGAGGTGAGGCGTGATGCGCGTGCTGTGGGGAAGGTTGAGGATACACTATAGCATACTCCTGCCATCTACTGTTGAGCTTGGACGTTTGCTAGTTGTTTTTGTTAGAAGACGCTTTTCAAGTAATAAGGTGGCGTGACTCCTCTTCTTAGTATACATTGTGCACGGGCTCCGACCCCATGCTAGATTGTTTTTTTCCTCCATTAAATTTGGACATGCCCCCAGTAGCCTCCGAGGTCATCCTATTCCTAACATGTTTTTCGTTGGGCTTATTTGGTTACTCTTCCATTCCACTGCCTTAGGTTTCACTGCCCTTCAGCATAGTGTTCTTACTGACGTGCACAATTTTCTCTCATTGAGGGCCTAGCACTATTTCCAGTCCACTGTTGCTTGAAAATGCAGCATGGGTGATGGAACAGACACCTTTTGAGTGGTCACCCATAGTCTTGTGAAAAAATGTAAGTCCCTCCTTACGACCTAAACTACATTGGGGAACAAGTTTCACCATAGTCCCTGGGCGTACGTGCAAATGCGCCTCTATTTTCCTCCAGATAATGGGAGCAAGAAAATAGGTACAGCAGGTAAGAAGTTGGCAGTAGGAGAGGCATCCAATATGGGAAGAGACAATTTGGTGGCTCTCCTGTTGTGGTAGAACAGAGTGAGATGGAGGGGAAGTGGTGGGGGAGCTCCGTACTCAACTCTCTGACCAGTATAGGAAATGTGTGGCGGAGATAGTGTCTGTGTGCCAGGTCATCTCCAGTGCCTGCATTCTCTGCACTTAATGTTCCTGGAGACTGTGTTGGCAGCATTTAACACCAGCATCATACTTAGGTGCCATGCCTGGCTCTGTATCTTCAGGTTCACGCCAAAGGTCCAGCAGTATGGCCTCAATCTTCTGTTCAATGGGTAGCACCTTTTTGGGTTACAGGGAGATGAAATGCTTGAAAAGATTAAGACCGATATCGAGACAGCCACGTCTATGGTATCCCTCTTGTCTTCTCTGTACAAGGGCTTCTTTTGCAAACACCAGCCCAGAGGGTGAGTAAAGGTCACCTCACCTTAGTAACCCCACTTATACCTTCTTGCAACAGCTGGCTTTTCAACATCAAGCCTGCGAAAGGGTACAAGGGAAGTTCCTATGGAGGCAACAACAGGGGTAGGGACAATGGTGGCTCCAGAAAAGGACTTGCCCCGCCCCCGCCTCGATCACACATCAAATTTGTGGTGGAGGATAGGCGATTTCTTCCCTCAGTGGTTGGAAATCATAGTCGACAAGTGAGTCCTTGCAGTAATCCAGCATGGCTATTGCTGTAAACTACAACCCAACCCCCAACATACCAACCTTGGTGCACACTCTCATCAAATAACTCCTCGTCCTCCTACAGAAGGAAGCATAGGTCATCCTTTAGAACACCACCATAGCAAAGGTGCCACAGAACACCAAGTGAGTGGCGTGTACTCTCTACTTTCTCATCTCCAAGGATGACTCCTTCAGACTAATCCTCGTTCCCAGACCCCGAAACATCCTATCAGAACATTTTTACATGACAACTGTTCTGGACGTCATCCCTCTCCTTCAACAGGGAAACTTCATGACTTCGCTCATTCTGAAGGACATCTTTTTCCACAACCTCGGACGCCCTGGTACTTTAACTCTGTGGGATGTAGATAGCACTACCAGTTCAAAGTACTTGCTTTCTGGTCACTATGGCTCCAGGTGTATTTATGAAGTGGCTAGCAGTGAGGGCCATGCATTTCTGAAGGGAGGACAATAGCGTCTTCCCCTGGCACACTGTCAGAGCAGCAGTAAGCTGTATTATCTGACACACTGTCAAGCAACAGTGTCCCTGCAACCTGGGATTCACCATGAACCCTATCACATGCCACCTGCAATCGCTTCTACAGTCCTGGGAAAGCCTACCCCAACCAAGAGAGTCCTGGCCATTCAGCACCTGCCTCTTGTATTTCAATCTAGTCATCAACTCACAGTATGGACTGTTATGTGCTTTCTAAGAATGATGACCTCCTGCATCGCCATCACACCTTAAGCAAAGTTTTACATTTGCTACTTCTATGAGTGTCTCATGACTAAATGGTCTCAAGCGGAGGGTCACTGGGAAGATCTAATGTTGGTACATGCTAAGGTGCACCACACTCTCCAATGGCAGAACAGCAACAACAACTTTCTGCAAAGCAGGCCTTTTCCATAACAAGTTCCGCTGGTGATCATTACCACAGATGCCCCTCTTACAGAATGGGTCGCACATCTCCAATCCTACCACATTGCAGGAAATGTGGGCCTTTTACCAAGGAAGTCACCACATCAATTACTTGGAGCTGCTAGGCATCCAACTAGCCCTATAAGCCTTACTACAAGTCATTCAGGGCGAGGTATTCATGCTCAGTACAGACAGCATGACCTCTACTAACTTTAGAAGCAGGGTGGCGCACACACTCCCCTCACCTTTGTCACTTAGCCCATGACTTTATGCATTGGGCACACAGTCACAGCATTTACCTCATGGCGGAGCATCTTTAGGAGGTAAACACCAACTTTGTGGCCATGCTCAGCATCAACAAGTCCAAAAATTGGAACTCCACCTCGATTATATCTTTCGTACATACTTCCAGCTTTGGAGCACCCCACAGATAGACCTGTTCACCACTGTAAAAAATTCTTAGTGCCAAAAATCGCCTCCAACTATCTACACAGTCCATGAGCAATGCACTGTGGATGAATTGAACAGAGAGATTTACCTGTACTTTTTAATTTCTCCGGCTGCTTCTCTTTGTCATGAGGAAACTCAAGCAGACATCACTAACCCTCATTCTGCCAGCCCAAACCTTGGCCTGTCAGCCCCAGTACTTTACACTCCTGGAGATGTTCCTTTATCATGATGAGAGCTCCCCCTTGCCCCCTAGGCTCGACCTTCTAACACATTGGCAAGGCCAGACCTTGCATCCATATACCAGTCAGCTCAACCTTGCAATTTGGCACATGGAGTTCTAGAATTAGGGTTCCTCAACCTTTCTTAGCCATCTTAAAGCCTGACTGCTCATAACAGGATTGTGTTATGCAACAAGTGGGAGCGGTTCAGTCATTGCTGTATCTTTAAACACCTCGACCCGTTCATGTCTTCTATCCAGGATATCATTGCCTACCTTTTACATTTGCAGAAATTAGCCATGCCTACAGCCCTATTCACTTACACTTTGCTGCAGCTGTAGACTACTTGCAAAACAGGGAACATTCGTCTCACTTCAGAATTCCTATTGTCAAGGTCTTTATTGAAAGCCTCTAAAGGGTCATAACCCAGAGTACCTCCTGCGTGGAATTTGAATGTAGTCCTCACCAGACACATAGGACCACCCTTTGAACTGATATTTTCATGCACCTTCCAGTGCCTCTCCTAGAACGTGGCCTTCCTCATGTCCATTACTTAACTTATGCAAATTAGTGCTCTCCAAACACTCTCCATACAAGAGGCATCTATTCAGGACCACAAGAATAGAGTTGTCATTAGTACCAATCTGACGTGCCTTCCTAAAGTGGTGTCATCTTTCCACTTCAAACAGACCTTAGAGTACCCTGTCTTCTTCCAGCAACCAGATTTCATTGCAAAGACTAGATGTGACGAGGGCTATTGTGTACTACATTGATATGACGAGGCAGTTCCATAAATCAGACTGGCTCTTTGTGTCCTTTGCAAATTCTCACAAAGGATATCCCATCTCCAAGTCAGGCATAACTAGATGAACATTCTAGTTTATTCAAACCTGCTGTATTAAAGCAAATGTAGTTCTACCAGTCCCTCTCAGGGCTCACTCCAATCATGGGAAAGGATCCCCTTTGGCTTTTCTAGGTAATATCTTGCTTGTGTATGTTTGCAAGACAGCCACTTGGTCAACAACACATACCTTTACCAAGCAATACTGTGTGGAGCTCCTAGCCCTCAGCAAGCTATGGTTAGCAAAACTGTTTTAAGGACTTTGTTTCTAACATCCTCATCATCCATATAGTGGATGAGAAGTCCACACTAAACATGTGTATCTACAGCCACACATGCACACTTGAAAAATGATGACTACCCTGTAAGCTTCTGTTGGCAGTGTGTAGCACTATATATTTGCATGTGCCCCCCCCCCCGAAAGCCTGTGTGTTTTGCAGATCTCTTCTTTTCACTACATATTTTGCTTCATGCATTCTACTTATCCTTTCTCTCCATTTATACCCTCACCCATCGGGCTCAAAACAATTAAACATGAAGTCATCGCCCATGCACAATGTACGCAAAGAGGAGGGTTATGAAAATGTTGTAATTGTATTATGTGAATGGTGCAGATGTTGCAAGTGTGTCAAAGCCAACAGTGTGGCAAATCGTCCTACTTTTAGTTTCCACTGTCCAATTTGGTATAACAGCCCTGTCAGTGATACTGAATGTGTTCTAGTGAAACTGCCCTTCATCAGACTTGTTCCCATTATGGATGGATGCAGAACATATTCAGAACAGTAGTGAGCTACCTATTACTTTGCAGAATAGATTGTCTCACTCGATCAGTTTCCCATTTTCCTTCCATTTGTTTTGATGACTCCTGCAGCTTCATTCGACTTCTGGCCCATGTGAGCCTTCTCCCTCCAGAGCCTTCTTCCATCTGGCGTAAATCTCCCACCATGTTCTCATGGTGATGTAATGGATGCTTTTTCGATACTGTCCTCGCTGTAACACAAAATACCCTTAGACCGAACAACATCAGTCTGCAACTTGTGTCTCTCTCTCTTTCAGGTCCTTCTCCCCTATTCTCAGCTCCAGCTCCGAGCTGGAAATCGAAGATCTCCCACCAGTGAAGCCATTCATGAGTACAGTACTCCCCACCCCTCATCTCGACATCAATCCCACGCGAAACAACTTTTGCCAAAGGGTCGTCCATTTACTCTGGAGGACCAGAGACAGACTACCAGGCCACCGCTGCATTCGGGCCATGGTGGGCAGCGACCAACATCTTCCGACCCTCAGCCCCTGCTTAGCACGGAAGAAACCACAGAGACCGAGTATTTCCACACAACCGCTCCTGGCTTGAAGCGGAGGCAAGGACCTGTTATCTTTGACGTTGAAGTGAAGACCTTGTCGGAGTCTAGACCTTCAGCACAGACCGGGAAGTTAGATCACTGTTCTGTGACTGTCAAAGTGATTCTTATGACAAAAACACCTCATGACACATCTTCCAAACATGAGCTGAATACTCAACTGCCCTCCGGGATCTGCTGCTCACCCATCTAAAAGGCATCTGTCCTTCAACGAAACCTTAGACATGCCATCTCCATCAAAGCACCTTTTTCGCTTACAGGGTGGTGAAATACTTGAAAAGATTAAGACAGATATAGAGACATCCACTTCTATGGGATCACTCTTGTCCTCTCTGTACAAGGGCTTCTTTTGCAAACACCAGCCCAGAGGGGGAGTAAAGGTCACCTCACCTTAGTAACCCCACTTATTCCATTTTGCAACAGCAGGCTTATCACCAAACCTGCGAAGGGTACAAGAGAAGTACCTACAGAGGCAACAACAGGGGTAGGGACAAGGGTGGCATCAGAAAGAAGTGGACAAGGCCACAAGCATTCTGCCTCTTTCTACTCCTCCACCACTCCTGCCATCCCCTCAAGACTCTCACGCCTTACCCACTTATCCAGGTGACCCTAATCCATATACACCCGTAGGGTTACCTAATTCAGACATGGGGGTACAGGTAGAAGGTTATACCTTATATAGCTCAAAGCAGGAGGAGGATCCCTTCAATGAACATGGATCCTGATCTGTACCCTGCCTGTCCTTCCCCTCCTGATGCCACCTCCTACCATGACCTAATTGGTAGAACTGCCTCCTTCCACAAAGTGGATCTACAGACTAAGCCGTTAGAGGAAGATTTCCTTTTTGAGACCCTTTCCTCCAGGCACCACTCTGCACAATATGTCCCCATGCTTAAAGGTATGCTCCATCACACCTCAGACATATTTCACGACCCAGTACTTGCCAGAGTCATAACACCATGGTTAGACAAGAAATATAAGGCATCTCCAAATGACTCTCTTTACTTCAGGGGATAGCTTCCACCCTTCTCCCTAGTAGTCTCTATAGCCCATAAAAGGGCCAACTCTCAAGCAACTGGTGAGGCCCCTCTAACAGCTAAAGAGAGCATAAGAATAGAAAGGGTTTGCGGATCCTTCGTATCCCTTCATATACCCAACACATTTCGTGCATGATCACATTGCAAGCCTTGGTCAGGTATGCTGCACAAAACCCTTTGGCCTTGGTCGGCTTGAGTTAGCTGCAGGCCCTGGTCTCTGGGTAGGACTTGCGCCCAAGCCTTCATGGGTTCCCAATCCCTCTGCCAGTATCTCAGCAAACATGTGTTGTGTGGAATGACCAAATGGCCTGCACCAACTGTCCATGTTCACTAACACCCACTATGCAGTACCTTTGGGGATTTGTGTCCGAGCTGGCCAGAGGGTCTCACCCCCTCTCAACTGTAGTTATTTGCCACTGCAGGTATCTACACGAACATTTCCATGCCAGACCTCTGCTGACTGTGAAGTGATTTCAAATTTTTGCGCAAATTCCACACATACACACACCCAGCTGCCTTTAAGGCGGTGCGCCTGGTGCAACCGCACCTGGCACGGACCTTGGAGGGGGTAGCTGTTAGGAAATAACTTGTGGTTTAAAAGCACCTGCTGCAGTGCATCCTTGTGTGTCCAGCAGTTTTCTGGCACCAATAAAAATGTCAGGATTACTCTGGTGATTAATGTTCTTGCAAGAGAGAGATCGAAGTTTTGTCTAGTGGCAGTTTGACTTATCCTATAGTAGTGCAGAGGGTTATTATGTCTGCTGCAAGGGGTGCATGCCATGCAGATCACAGAACTGTATTATATGTGGCTAGCTCAGTGGATTACTGCTTTTGTAACAGAGATCCTTCTGTTACAGCAGTTTATAAGTTAGAATCCTAATGTAGAACAGTGACTCACGTACTGGCCTCAAGAACCTGCAAGCAAACTACATAATATAGGTTAGGACTTAAGTTTTTCCCCAGTATTTCATTGTCTGTACCTAATGTTGCTAAAACTGTTCATTTTTGTATATATAAATTCTTTGAGTTCTGTCCTTCTATGAGTAACTCTTTGGTTATATAGGCAACCCTGAGAGGCAACCACAAACCACTAGGTGAGCACTGCAGTTGTACCTGCCAGATGTAGAAGGTTTCTGTGTTTGCATAAACATATATGTATCCAAGTTGAGACTCTTATTCTAGTCGGGGTAAGGGTATTAACAGCTTACAATACCCCTGATCAGCCCCTTGGAAGCTTGGCACAAGCAGGCAGGCTTATCTCAGTGTGTAAAGCGTTTGCACATAAAGATACAGTAACACATTTAAAACACTACTAAAGGACACCACACCAATTTAGAAAGATTATCAACATTTATCTGAATAAAACAAGACCGAATCAACAACAAATCCAACATACACAAGTAAAGATATCACTTTTAAAAGGTTCAAAATAGTTTAGTCCATAGGAAACTATGGATGAGTCACTTTTATGACTAAGTACCTGGGATGTGTCAAAATCAAAGACGAAAACAGATGCATAGGAGATGAGGCACCAAAAAACAAAGTAATGCATCGATTTCTTACTCGCAGGGGAGGTGAATCGTTGATTCCTTACTTCCAAGGGAAATGATGAGTCGATTCCTTGCTGCGGTGAAGAGGACGTGATGTGTCAATTCCGTACTGCCGGGAGGGTAATACATTGATTACTTTTTAAGAGAAAAGGTTGTTCCTCAGGTTCCGGCAGTTCGTTACTGCTGGGCTACGTCGATGAAGAACCTGGAGAACAGGTGCAATGCGTTGAAAATCCAGACGTGCTAGGGTTGGTGCAGCTGTGGCGAAACAGGCCTGGATCGATTTTCCAGCCACAAGCAGGAGATGTGTCGATTTCTTCAGCCACACAGCAGGGCCTGCATCAGAGTCAGATCAGGTGCCATGGACATCGGAGACACTGTAGTCAGGACTCAGGCTGTGGCAATATTTTCAGCTGCCCAACAAGCGCTGCGTCGATTCTTGGGCCACGGCGATGCGTTGTTTTTAAACCGCACGACAAGGCTACTGGGGGGAAAACAGGCGCTGAAGGTCGATGCATGGAGTGTTGGGCTTCTTTGCAGTAGAAACATCTCAGAGAGCCCAGAAGTGGAATTGTTACCTCTTAGTAGGTCAAAACTTCCAGCAGAGGAGTTTGGGGCTGCAGGTGAAGTCTTTGATGACCCTGAAACTTCTTAACCTGAGGCAAGTGCACACAACCCCTTGGAGAACCTTGAAAGCCGGATACGGAAAGCAAAGTCCAATCTTTTCACTGCCCAAGGCAGAAGTAGCAACAAGCAGAGTGGCAATTTACCCTCCTACAGCTTCTCTCAGCTCTTCTTCTAGGCAGACTTTCCTCTTTAGTCCAGAAGTGTTCCCAAGTTATATTGCTGCAGCTCCAGTACTTATACCAGTATCTACCTGTGACGTAGGCAAACTTCAAGGCAAAATCTCTGTAGTTCACAGGAACCTAGCTTTCCCTTACATGGCTCCAGAGACACTACAGGGTGGTGGAGTCAGCCTTGTGTGACGACTGACACAACCCTATTCAGGTATCAGTGACAACTCCTCCCACAACTCTAGCTCAAGTAGACACATCCGCCTGGTGATGGGCCACCAAGATATGCAGAGGACACTTCATCTCACTTTGTTTGACTGTGTAGAGTGAATGCACAAAAGGCCCAAATCATTCTAAACCATACGTGGATTCCACAGGCAGGTAGAGGCACAGAATGTTAAAGCAAGAAAATGCCTACTTCCTAAAAGTGGCATTTTCTAATACACAATTTAAAAACCATATATATAAGATGTAATTTTAAAGTTAAAAAACCCTAAACTCCAAATCTCTATCTCTTCCCAATTGGAAGTTACACTTGTAGGAGGTTACAAGGCAGCTCCTATGATAACCAATAGTTAAGATAGTCCTTGCAAAAGTGAAAAACTAAGTTAGTAGTATTTCACTACCAGGACATGTAAAACGCACCAGTACATGTCCTGGCTTTCACTTACACTGCACCCTGCCCATGGGGCTACCTTGTTCCATTCTTAAGGTTGCCTTACATGTAAGGTCAACACAGGCAGTTTGAAACTGCACACACATACATGGCAGGTCTACAACATGTTTGCATGGCTACTTATGTGGGTGGCACAATCCGTGCTGCAGGCCCACTAGTACCAGGCCCTGAGCACACCTGGTGTACTTCACTAGGAACTTACTAATAAATCAAATATGAGAATCATGGAGAAACCAATCACCAATACAATTTACACTGAGAGCATATGCACTTTAGCACTGATTAGCAGTAGCAAAGTATCCAGAGTCTTAACCGCGGCAGCAGTTCCGCTGTGGTGCGTCGGTTTTATTGAGTGAGCGGGTCGCGGCGGCCAACAGACGTGCGCAGCACTACGAAGGTAGTGCTCGCGACAGCCATTGGCCGACGGGCGCATCGTATGGGTTAAGGCCAACAAAATCAGATCAAAAGTAATAGGAGGAAGAAGACAAAAAGTTTAGGGATAACCCTGCAAAAAGTGCCCGGTCCAACAGAACGTAAATGAAAATGTTTTACTTTAGATATTCTATGTTTAATGTTGAAATTCTGTGTGCATAAAACTCAGAGATTCCCTTTAGTTATTTTATGGTTACCATCCCTCTCATTATCTCTTATGATTGACTAACTGATAACATATTTAGTGTTGTTAATTTCAAATGTACATGGCAGGAAAAAACACTTGTTTCACATTGAAAAACCTGTTTGTGATGATAAACATTTCGTATTACCACATATGTTTTTGTCATGATCTATGTGATTGCAACATATTTTGTTTTTTCTTGAAAGATTTGAACTTGGATCGCACAGTATTGCACACATGGTGACTGGACTTACTACTCAGTATTCTACAAAGGCAAGGCTTGATGAGGTAAAAAACAGTAACTCCAGCAAACCTATAACCAATCGGGCTTTTGATTTTATGTTTCTTTGTCTGATAATCATATCTTCTCTCTGAAAGACCTCCAACTTGATACTTGTGAAATGCACATGATTTATGTGAAATTGAGGGTGCTTTTTTATCACCATGCCTTGCCTGGTACAGTAAGTAGTAAATGAAAATGTATCATATTCCACTGTAGTTTTAAACCATGCATGGTGGGCTGGATTTCCTAAGTAAATATCAAGAGCTAGGGAGACAACAGTATGATTATGCATACTTCTTGCAAAGCCACATTCTTACATAGCCTGACAAACTGATATTGTATCTCTAAAGAGGGAAAATAAAATATTTAATTAACCTATTTAGAGTATACATTTAAGAAAGTTAAATGTTAATTTGGGTGGATGGCAGTCCCCCACTAGTAATAAAGTCACCAACTTGTTAGTTCCAACACATTGTTTCAGTAATTTAAACTTGAATTCATCCCCTGGTGTCTAAAACATTTGCAAGTATCAAAACTGTTAAAAAGTCAAAACTACAACGCAATTACAAAACCCTGGTGACAAATCTTTCCACTACACTAGAATCCCTCAGAGTGAAATGGCAGACATAGCTTGGCTCCCTTGACAATGACGATTGGACAGAAGCGTTAGAATCCCAGCGGGCGCTGTTTCTGGTTTACAAGTTATCCAATTTAAATATGTACATCGCGCCTATTTAACCAGGCACAGACTCTGGAGGGCAGGACTGATACCTTCCCCTTCATGTCCCCAATGTGCAGAAACCGAAGGCACCTTCTTTCATACAGTTTGGCAATGCACATCACTCACTAGATTCTGGCGAGAAGTCATGGCATGCTTATAAGAAGGATTGGGCTGGGATATACCTCTTTCCCCAAAACTGTCCCTACTCCATGTCACGGAAAATATAGGAGAAAACCAATATAAAAGACACCTGCTATTTTTGGGTTTTACCCTCGCCAAGAGAGACTTAGCGAAGGCATGAAAGACCCAGGCTCCACCTGGGCTGGGTGCCTGGAAGGCGGACTTAGATTGGTGCATAGGCCAAGAACAACCTATAATTAAGGCAAGGGGCTGCCCACAAACCCCCCCCCCAAATCTGGAAACGAAGGGCAGACTATAGAGGTCTACTCCTGGAATCTCCCCCCACTACCTACAGACGCAGAAACACTGTGATAATGACTATTATATAATAAAGACGGTAGTGTGGACTTTATCATGTAGAAGTAGACTCGATGAAAGTGCGAGAGCTGGAACATTGTAAGCTCATGGCACTGACTGTTTCATGGTTACAAGGTGATGGTATTAGGCTTGAGATGTTCTTGTTATGCTATAGTGTAATTAATGTAAGTCATCAGACAGGGTGCTACACACTGGGCGGTACTTATGTCGCAAGAATTGATGTGGCTACGACTGCTGACAATAAAAATGTGTTTTAAAAAAAAAGTACAACACAATGAAAATCCTACTCCATTTATATAAATAGAGCACAACCCAATACAAACAGCATTGGCATAGCCAATAGGTCTCGCCTTTGGGATGTTATACGTTGTTAGTAAAAAAGAAAATGCCCCCAAAAGACTACGCGCAAAATGTGCTGAATTAACCATTTGTAGATGCTTGCACTTGAGCTGCTATGGCAACAAATGCCAAAATAAAGTGTTTGGAAATGCCAAACACACCAGTAAACAACACAATTCATTGTGTAGGATTGATATCCGCTGGAGCGGCGGCAGCCATATTAGTAAACAGCCACATATGTTCTGACTGCATGCAAGATTTAGGCAAAGGAGAAAAAAAACGCGTAAAGTGCAGCTCCTCGAGGAGCTAGCAGAGCCAGGAAGAGACAATACAAAGTGTGACAGCAGCAGCGGCAAGAGGCTGTGGAGCGGCCCCCACCCCCTGTGTGTGTGTGTAGAGAGAAATCAGCCTGAAGAGCCAGTGGTGGAAGGGGGGGGGGAGTAAGGGAACTGTGGGCGGAGACTCCTGCACTTAGGAATAGAAACATTTCAGAAAAAGGGCATTTCCCACAAGAGTATTTTTGTTTTTTGGATCCATTTCATAGGGAAGCAACTAAATGAAAGAAGGAAAGAGAGGTTGTGAACTGTTTCTTGAAGTCACGGTTTTCAGTAAGCAAGGAGCAAGACCGAAAGAGATGGAATAATATGAAGGGGGGGGCAGCGTCGGTGCATGGTAATTGGAAACATCTGCTGCTGCAGCGCGTAACCGCAAGCATTAGGCCGTGGGCGTGAACATGGGTTGGACAAAAAAGGCTTTGGCCAATTGCGTACTGTCTTTGTTAAAAAGACGCACGCAAAGGCCAATAGCCTGGGCAAAACTACAAGCACACATGCGAGCGTGTGCAAGCGTCTAGTGCGATTTCTGAAAGCCCTTACATAAAGTCTTCCAGCGCATGCGCGCTGTGCTAGGCTCGACCTAAAAATGGCACCGAAGTGAAAATAATCCAGTAAAGGGAATAAGAGAAATTATTTTTTAAAGATTTTGGAGAAAAAGCAACTTGAAAAATTACTTGGCCTAACAGTTATCACTGTTCGTGGTTGAGTGAGACCTAGGCATGATTTCAGGCCAATGGCAGTGGAGCACGACTCAAATACCCTGATTAGGTTCATCCCAGTCAAAGACTTTACCATCCAACTTATTCTCTGAATTGGAATTTGAAATGCTCTAGTGGAGCAAGTTAACAGGCTATATATACCGAAGTCCTCTCAAAGCCTGGAGTTTCCTGAGCAGCTCCAATACCTCTAGGCAGCACTAAATTGCCAGGGCTCACTTCAGCACAGGCCACCAGCAAGGTCCAGGCTAGTTCCATTTGCTACTGATCAGCTGAGGCACTTCGGGGAAAAAAACTCTTGCAGCTTCATGTGTCCCTGTAACCTCACAGGAAGTCATCCAGCTGCTCTTGGGGTTAACTGTTCTTATTCCTTGGTATATGCTTGAGCAGGTCCGGCCACTCAGGTCTCAAACAGGAGCTCTAGTCTTCTGTTCTTCTGCAAGTTCAGTTGAGCTGTGGGTCAGATGACAGCTTTATTGGATTCACTAGTCAGTGGGTTGGGGGTGACTGCTGGACACTCCCAAACTAATAAGGAGGAAGTGCGCGTTGGCAACTTTTCCCATCCTTTGACCGCATCCTGTTTACCTCCTGCAAACTATCCCACTGTGCGGTATTCTAAGAAAAAAATGGCACCTGCCTTCTGTCTCTAAAGGGACCCTGTGGACCATGTAAGAGTAGTACAAGTGTGAGCAGGTCCAGCCATTCATATCTCCACATGTCTCAAGCAGTTGGCACAGTCTCCTGTTCTTCTGCAAGTTCAGTTCAGCTGTGGTTGAGATTCCAGCTTTATAGGCTGCACTAGCCAGTAGGTTGGTGTGACTGCTGGACACTCCCATACAACATTCTAAGATAAATACAAGATGGCACATGCCTTCTGCCTCCGATGTGAACCTGTGGGCCTTTTAGGGGTGTGATTAGGGAAATGAGCAGCCCCTCCTCCTCAGCTACACCAAACTGTTTCCGAGACCAGCTCCCCTTCTCAATGGCCTGGTGCCCAGTACCCTACAAAAGGGCCTAAAGATCAAAGACCTTCCATTCCTCAGGTCTCCCCTTACACTTAATTGTGAATGTGCAGACCTCGCCATTTTCCCTTTTCAGTAGATTAAAATCTTGACCCCTCCTAGTTCCTCTTCTGGGGCTGACAGCTGTCACATACATCACACTCAGACCATCTAGCCGCCCAATAAGCCTAAGCCATTGTCCTGCTCTGGAAAGAGTTTTCACACTGCATTAAGGTACAGTGAGGGGTGAGGCAGCTCCTGGCAGGCTGATGCAAATTAGCCTCCAGGTGTTTCAGGCAGTGAAAAGATCTCTTTATAAAATGTACCTTTACTATATATCCTGATGTACATCTAATTCACATCATTGAGGCACCCCTGCACATTCACCAAAATGCCTGAGCACCTCAAGTTGATCCAGGAGGCAGCAGTGAAGCTGCTTTTCGGTCTCATGAAATGGCACATGGTGTCGGTTATGGGGAGGTTTATATAATGCCAGACTCTGAATAAAAGGGTCAGTATTATTAAGTCACCAAGAGACCTGTTGGTGTACGTGCGCTTTATAAATACCACTTAACATAACATAACATAATGAGTCACAATTGTGCATAAGACCATACATCAACAGACTTCATATTTCATGGCAGCAAAACTTAGCAGATATGGGTCTTGGACAGCACTGACATAAGCCAGTCAGTTACTATAACTATAACTATAAGAACGTGTGACAGAGCATTTTCTGTGGTGGGCGTGACATTCTGGAACCCATTCCACTATTGGTTCCATTCTGAACTCACATTGTTGGTATTCTTCACATTGGCTTTTCCTCCTGTACCATGTTCCTATTAGTGTTGTATCTCTTCATCTAGATTGTTCTCTGCCAGTGCTGTGAACCTCCAGTACCTGCACTTAACAAACAAAATTACCATAACATGGGGTCTGATCTTGAAATTTGTTTTTTCAAACCACTAATAGCATGCGAACATAACTATGAACAACATACAGAGAATGTACCTACTATTTTCCAACTCGAATTGATTATAAATATGTTGATTTACATTGCAGTAACCAAGAAGCGCCCTTGACAAATCAAACAAAAAATTAAATACTACAAAAGGAAGCTAAAAGAGAAAGCAAATATATGTATTACAATAATAATATTACAAAATGGAGGAATGAGAAATTGAGAATTTTGATTTCTCACATTTCATAGTAGAGGAATGGTAGAATGTTTCACATATTAAAAGTTTCTTAACTGGTGTCTGAAACATCTTCTAAACTCTTTGTTTCTTATTTAACCAGGTGGAAGAATTCTTTGATTCTCTGGGAGAAAATGGTTCTCAACTTCGATGTGTCCAGCAAGCGAAAGAAACAATTATAGAAAACATTAAATGGATGGATAAAAATTTGGAGAGAGTCAGCACCTGGCTCCAGCTCAACAGCAGCTAAAAAGTGCTTAATGATCTGGGATTTCTTACCTAGATCATCACTGGATGTTTTTATAGTAATTTTTAAATTGAAGGCACATGCACAGATAGGTTACTATGTAAAAATAATGTAAGCACAAAGATAGTGGCCCTCTTGAATTTCTGAGCTAGTGCTTATGTTTCAAAATTCCTTTTTTGTTAAAGGAGATGCCTTATGCGGTGGTTGTGCCTACTATGTTCATGTTTTCACACCTAAAACGTATGAGAGCGTATTAATCCCCCCCCGGATCTCCGCTATCTTTATCAAGAGCGCCAAGAAACCGATGGTGATAGTGCGCTGTATAAATATTTTTAATAGAATAGAATAGAGAGCATCCAATGAAGCAGGCTGTCATTTGCATCCCTACAACATTTACACAAAGAACCCAGTTACATTCCGATATGTGCAGTAACTCCTGTCACAGCACATACTAGAATTTTGAGTTTTGCAGCCAATACCGCTCCTCTTCAATATTTTCCTGAGAAATTTAGCAGGTTATACTTGCTGAAATGTACCCAGGAACAAATGGCCAGTAAATACTGAGATTATCAAAATGTGCAGACACATTTTCATCGTAAGACCCATAATATGAAGTATTTACAGTGTGCAGTAAATATCTCTCCCTATGTGGGAGTACTCATAATGAGGGCACCAAGCAGCTTTTTAGCAAAGCTGCTCAGTTATTAGCCTAAAGGGTTGAGCTAACATACATGGAAATGTGTAGTTCATTTGCCTCAAGGAAGGCATTGCTGGGGACCCAATAATTCACGTTTTGACTTATTTTGGATTATGGTGGCACAGAACATTGCTTGAAGCCTATCAACACTTTGAATTGTAACACCACATTTCACAAACTATTAATCTGAAAACAATCCACATTATACTTCTGGAACCACCATGATGTTCAGCCCTACAAGGATTCGTACAAGCTCAGTAGAACTGTTAGTTTGGACTCAATACTTGTGAATGGTTTTTGGAGGTCTCATTTATTCCATAATGAGTTGCTCCCATGGGTGCAGAGTAGAATGCAGTATTTCAACTTCTTCTGAACTGAGCCTATGTCCAGTTGAAAGGAGTTGAAGGACTACTTTTGCAGATTTCCCATTGGAGGCTGTTGTGTAGACTTTGGTGAAGATTGAAAAAAAAACTTTTCAGAAAAGAAACCTGACTCAGTGGGCTTCATTGGCTATGCTGCCACCACACACCAGGTACTAGAGCTCCTTATTGCTTCCTGATGTGCATGTCCTCCTACCAGTGTTGCCACTACACCACTCCCCCTAGACACACATGGTAAATACTGTTGGTGGCAGTGCCGACTCACCACTTCACACATTCTTGCCATGGTTCCACCTCACCGGCTGCTACATGGGTCCTGAGATGTGAGCTGTGTGGCAGATCTTTTGATTTCTGGCACTCCATGTTTTTCAGCTTTCCATATGAGTTGCTGCCCACCATTCTCCTCTGACACTGGATCAAAAGGGGAGAGGATCTCTTGATTTCCATCAGGTACCCCGATGTATCCAGTAACCCTGAGGACTGCCGTTTCTCCTCTTTGGCATTACTTGGCACTGGAAACCTGCTCTAAGGAGCTCAGGGACTCCAAGAAGGAGACTCCAGCGTGGCACACAGAGTAGGTGACTGTTCCTTGTCTGTAATGGCTTTGCCTCCTCCCTCACTATTAGATACAATAAAATGAATGTTTAGTTAAGACTACCAAAATGATATGTTCATATTTGATAGACATGAATTATATCGAAGAAGCTGAATACGGAAAAGATTAATACATGCTTTGTAGGTGGAATACAGAGAACTAACAGATTAACTGAGTAAAATAGCAAACCAGACAAATAGCACATTCGTTGCAGTCAGCTGTTCCATGCTCTTGTGAAAACTGACTATTTGTAAGTGATTGTCTGCAACTCGTGAGCACTATCATATGACTCATGACTCATGACTCACTCTAAACTTCCAGTAAAATGTCTTAGAGGCACCCTCTTAATAGCATGTCCCAGTCGGCCAAAATCGCAACCCAAACCAATTGGGATTCACAACACCGCACCAAAACTTTGCAGCCATAACTATTTCCCACAGAAGGCTGATTCATGGTGTAGTCCTCACAGATGCAACTTTCCACAAAGTAGATGTGTCACCCCAAGTTTTTGATTTTCAAGCAAGCAAGGATGAATTTCTGGATCACTGTGAAGAAGGGTGTGTAATTACAAAATAGCTTAGGTTCGATTCATGCAAGTCATCCTCCAAAAAGTTGTGTGTCCTAAAGATTTACCAGGCATAATAGTCATTTAACAGATCCTTTAACCACATTCAAATGGATCAGGTAGAAGCCACTGAAGGATGCATCCCTTATTATTCCGCTAGAGCTGTGTCTGCTTTGGTCGAAGAATCCAAGGAACAAAAATTACTCGTGTCTGGTTATCTCTGAGATTCAAATGCATCTCAAATGTATTGTGGGTGTTCAGTTTACAAAGGACCCATGGGCTCTGTTAGTGGTTGCCAAATAATGCAGAGTACCTTTGTCTTCTTATTGCCCAGATTCTGCCTTTTACTCATTCAATTTTCTCCAGTACCTTATTTTGGATGATGAAGAAGCTCCTTGTGATGGGGTCGATAGAAGCAGTGCTCCTGGTAGAAATTAATTGATACTTTGTCCTTAATTCATTGCATTATTATGTTATGTTGATGAGCTCATTTCACCTGATTCATGGAATAATCGGAAAGGATAGGTTTGAGTGTTGAGATGCTTTCTGAAATGTATTTGGTTGGCATTTCCTCATTGCTTCTTGTATTTCTGTGTGATAGCTTAATATATTTAAAATGGAGTGTGATAATCTTAGTACATTTAAATGGGAGCAGCATTGCTTGACAACAGAGAATGCCTATTGCCACTTTGCTTTAAAACATATGAGTGCACCAGATAATAAAGACATGCTGCTCTTAATGTGCACGTATATAGAAGTGGCCCTCCTACATTGGTCTAGGTCTTTGAAGGACATATTCTATGTAAAAATCAACAAAGTGTTTTCAACGGTGGTTGAATTTAGTCTCAAGGTTTCAATTTAAAGACAAGATTCACAGTGCCTTTTATAATTTGTTATAAGTGTGGTACTCTAGTAGGAGCTCGATCATGGTCACTAGAAGGGTGCAAAATGTGTTGTGGTTGATTTCCAGGAATGTGGCAAAATTTGAGTGTGAATACATTTTCGATTGGTAATGTAGCATTCAATTTCCTTCTTTGGGAGTGATTTTCAAGTCTGATGTCAGTATTTTTTAATATCTTTGTGTACCTATTATTACCTCTGGCAGTCAATATATATTTTTTTTTTAGTTTAAGAAAGATTTATTGAAATAATTACATCATAAAGGTACTTCTTACCATGCATGTCTAATATCGAAGAAAAGATATAATAAAACATAGTAATGCAAATGAATACAAAACTATAGAAGCATTAAATGAAAACGAAAAAATGCAGTTTGAGGCATGTGTTCTGTAGATACACATGCTTTGCATACTCCTGCCATCTAGTGTTGGGTCCGGATGTTTGCAAGTTGTTTTCTTCGAAGAAGTCTTTCCAGTCACGAAGTAAGGTGACTCCTCCTTTCGGTGATAGTGCGCATGGGCATCGACTCCAATGTTAGATTTCTTTTTTTCGGCCATCAGGTTCGGACGTGTATTGCTGCGCTCCGGTTCGAAAACCATTCTTCGAGGTCCCCTCGTGGCGCAATCCAATCTACCCTCGACGGCATTGTTTCCCTGCGCGTTTCCCTGTTCTCCACGTATCAAATTGCTCGACAAACTCTCCATTTTCGATAAAAAATCTGGTGGGCGGACGTCGGGCCTAGCCGCATCGGTCCAACCTTCTACCGATGGAACGGACTACATTCAAATTCTATCCTCTGTGCTACGCAAAATATCCTTGCACCGACCTACATCAAGTTTGTAACTCTCTCCAGAGCACAAGAAATAAGACTTCAACGCTTGTAAGTCGTTTCGGTCCAAGAAGACTCTGTGCAATCGTCTAGCTCGACGACGAGGGATGCAATGCCAAAGCATCCAACACATTCCGGATATCTTTGGGGAAGAATCCGACCAAGAAGAGATCAAAGCATCCACCATAGAAGAATAGGGCCTCTCCGTTCCAGAGTCCGATTCCGAGATCGATCTTGAATCCGAAGATGTGCCTCCGGGACAGGGTACCTTGAGTACTGAAGACCCCTTGGCCCCTAAATCCTCTTCCGAAACATATAAGACTCTGGCACCACCTCTACCTTCTGGCCAAGGTCGGCACAGAGACAATGTTTACGACGCTCCGCCTCTCGACACCAAAGCAAACCGTCAAAACCTTCCGGCTCAGGGCCGAGTCAGACAAAATTACCTTCGGATCCATAATCATCTGTTTCCAAGGACAAATCTGGTTCGGAGCCAAAACCCTTCGCTTCGAAACACAAACACTCTTCAGAGCCGAAACAGTCCACTACCAAAGACAAGTCGATTTCAACACCAAAATCAAAGGACAGTGTTCCCGAGCCTCCAGAACCAATTTTAGATGTCTTTGAGCCAAATTGGATCCCAAACAGAAAAAACTACGTATGAATCCTGATCTGGACATATTTTTGCTAAAACTCCAGAAAAACACAAGCTTCCTGCAGAGAACACTACTGATAAGATTCCCTTTAAATGGAAGAAGTACATGGCTATCAGCCCTGTTTATCCTGCCCCACAACCCTCTCCATCTCCACCATCTTCTCCACAGTTAATAGTTAAAGATCCCTTGCACAGCACCTCAGGGAACTCCACATACAGATCCAGATGTGGATCATGGTGATGATGATACTCATTTGAAAGCAGACCCATGGAATGATTACGCCATTGACCCTCACGTAGATAATGAGCCAGACTTTTACCCAGCAAAGCCATCACCACCAGATGATAATATGGCTTATCAACAGCTCATTGCTAGAGCAGCAGAGTATCATGGGGTGCCATTAAATAAAGAGACATTAAAAGAGGACTTTTTATTTGAACCACTTGAGTCCACACTCAGGTCAAGTCAAACACTCCCTATGCTTAAAGGCAAGATGAGGCATGCCGATGATATCTTTAAAGACCCTGTCAAAGTACGTATTTTAACTCTAAGGGTAGATAAAAAAATATAAACCCTCACAATCAAATCATGTGTTTATTAATGGACAATTTTCTCTTGACTCTCTAGTAGTGTCCAATGCTTGCAAAAGAACTAACTCATGAAACTCTGGGGATGCACCTCCCCAGACAAAGAATCCAAACGTACAGATGCCTCTGGAAAAGAGTAGCTGCTCAAACCGCTAATCCCTGGCGCATCGCAAACATACATGGCCTACTGGGGTGAGATTAAGCAACTGCTCCAATATCTGTCAGACGAACACAAAAAATAAGACACAGCAGTTAGTTCAAGAGAAGAAACTCATCTCTAACTCCTCAATAGGATGTGCTTTAGACACAGCCAACACTGCAGCTAGGGAAATCAATACCAGCATTCTCCTTAAAAGGCATGCATGGCTTAGGATCTCGGGTTTAAGCCTGAGGTTCAACAGTCCATTTTGAATACTCCCTTTGATAAGGAACACCTGTGTTCGAGGCATGTGGGCTGCTGAATTCATATCTGTGCACAGATCGCCGCCTAGTGTTGGGTCCGGATGATTGCACATTGTTGTCCTGGAAGAGTCTTCGAAGTATCACGAGATAGGTGGCTCCTCCCCTGGACTACAGTGCGCATGGGCATCGCCTCCATCCCCAGATTGTTTTTTTCCGCCATTGGGTTCGGATGTGTTTCGGTTCCCTCTGTCGGAATCGATAGTTGTTTAACTTTCCTAACTTGAGACCAAAAGGTCTTTAGGCTTAGCGTCGGTATTGTCCATCGTTCGGGTTTGTTTGTTCTTCAGCTCCGAACTCTTGCTGTCCTTCCGCGTGCTGTCGTCGCGGACGGGCCTACACGACGCTCCAGACTACTTAACATGGAACGAACTCCGTTTAAGAGGTGCCCGGTGTGCACCTCAAAGTATTCACACCTCGACGTGCACCCAGTGTGCAACAAATGTTTGTCGCCGGACCATGATGAGGCCAGGTGTATGGCCTGCTCCAAGTTCCGGTGTAAGAAGACTCTCAAGCTTCGTCGGGCCGCTAGACTCCAGGCCCAGCTATCAGCGCCCCCGCCAGACAACATCTTCGAAGAAGAAGTTGGAGACGACAATGTATTTCAAGTTTCGGACTCTAGCCTGGCGTCGGAGGATGAGAACTACGACGCGGGGGACGAGGAGTTTGATGAAGTCGTCGGAGAGGTAGGGGACGACGACGGGGCCATTGCCACCGTGGAGGATAGCTCGGAGGAGGAGCATCCTCAGACTGACTCAGGGGTCGATCCCCAATATACGGCCCAGGTCGAGGGATCGCCTTCGGGCCTTACCCAAGACCTTAATACTCGTCCCACGGCCCCGCCTCCGGGCCCGGCCACGGACATTGGTAACGCGCCACTCCCGGTGAAGAAACCGAAAGTGAAGCCATCGGGGTCCACACCAACGGTATCGAAACCGAAAGTGAAAGTCGCACTGGTGGGACAGAAGGCTCCAGAGGCCTCAGCGCCTAAAAAGCCCAAAATGGCCGCCGACATCAAGAGCCACGCCAAGATGGCCGACCCGAAGACCCCGGTGTCGAAGCCGAAGGCGAAGACGACCGACGCGGCCGCGTCGGCGCCGAAGATGGTCGAGGTCGACGACCCGAAAAGGGTCTCGAAGAAGCGGCAAGACGACCCCAAAGCTCTGGCTGCGCCGATTCCGGTCGTCAAGGCCAAGGGTGGTGATGTGTCGGCTCCGAAGACCGTGCCTTTGATCGCCGACCCGACTCCGGACTCGGGGGACTCGCTCGAGCCGGTCCAGCCCTCCCCGTCCTTAACAAAGAAGGTCGCGGAGTCCCTTCAACGGATTCGGAAGGACGCAGTGGCTCCCGAACCGAAGGATGTGGTGCCGAAGCCTACACAGAAGCCGGCAAGGGCGCAGACGCCGATCCACTTCACGCTGCCGCCGAAGACGACGCCGAAGGCTTTCGCTCCAAGGCATGGGGCCGGGGTGCCCTTGAAGCTGGTGTCGACGCCCAAAGCGTTATTGGTGGTGCCGAAGCCTCGGATCCAGCCACTCGCAGACGAGGAACGTCGAGAGGTTGTCATCGACGCCAACACAGGCAAACTCTCTCTCCTTAAAAGGAAAATCACCACGGAGCCAGTGTTGGAACATTTTTGTATTCCACTGAAAAAGAAGTTGGACTCTGCAGGTACTGCTGCCCCTGTAGAGCCTGCATCTCCACAAACTCTAGAACTCTCACCAACCCATTCTAACGCTGGGGAAGGTGATGGAGATGAGGAGGACGAGTACAACTATCCAGCGTACTCGGACCCGGAGGAGGTCAATGAGCCTTGGTCTGCTGGAGGAGACCCTGAAGACCCTCAGTCAGGTCACGAACCGCAGCTTTTTGCAGCGAAAACTTCTCCAACAGAGGACTCTGCAGCCTTCAACGCTCTTATTGAGAGAGCTGCGGCTAATCATGATGTCGACCTCCATGCGGACCCTGTGGATGTCGATTTTCTGTTTGACACTTTCTCAGTGGCTGAAAAGTCGGTCAAGACATTGCCTATGCTCAAGGGAGTGCTGAAGCACGCGCCGGAGGTTTTCAGGGAGCCCACTCGGGCGCGAGTCATCAATCCTCGTATTGACAAAAAATACAAGGCAGCGCCCACTGATCCAACGTACATCAAGGGACACTTGCCACTGGATTCTTTGGTTGTATCCAACGCACGCAAGCGGGCGAACTCGCAGACCACGGGTGACGCTCCTACCCCAGACAAAGAGTCAAAAATCTTTGAAGCCTCAGGAAAACGTATTGCTGCGCAGGCAGCTAATATTTGGCGCATTTCAAACACGCAGGCCCTACTTGCACGCTACGATAGGGCGCACTACGACACCCTAGAAACACTTCTGCAGCACTTACCTGATCAGTACAAAGAGGCAGCTGAGATGTTGATTCAGGAGGGGAAGCTAATCACAAATGCTTCCATTAAGTGTGCACTGGACGTGGCTGATACCGCCTCCAGGGCTGTAAACACTAGCGTGTTACTGCGTAGGCATGCATGGCTTAGAATATCAGGCTTCAAACCAGACATACAGACAACCATCTTAAACCAAACAGTTAATCCAGACCACCTGTTTGGCCCTGAAGTGGATGCAACTCTTGAAAAAATGAAGAAAGACACAGATACTGCTAAGTCTATGGGGGCCCTCCAGTCACAGCAGTTTAGGGGTGGTTCCTTTCGCCGCTCCAATAACAGAGGCACCTCAAGGGGTCAGGCATCACAATCCACGCAGTACTATAAAAGCAACACCCAGACCTCATACACCAACAAGGGTAGAGGTGGTTACAGGGGCAACAACGTCAAAGGCAGAGGACGTGGAAACAACAGCTCCAGGTCCTCCACCACCAACAAACAGTGACGCCTTGTCATTGCCCCCCGACCACACAACACCGGTCGGGGGGAGACTCCAGCAGTTCCTGCCCGCGTGGAAATCCATCACCACGGACAGGTGGGTCAAGTCGCTTATCCAGTACGGTTACTGTCTGGAACTTACTTCCACACCGCCAAACATACCTCCAAGAAACCGTCCTATGTCCGGCGAGCACTTGCACTTGTTGCAGCAGGAGGTCAAAGTCATGCTGCAAAAAGGGGCACTAGAGCTCGTGCCACTGCAAGAAAGGGGAACAGGGGTTTACTCTCTGTACTTTCTAATCCCCAAAAAAGACGGATCCCTCAGGCCCATCCTGGACCTCAGGCCCCTCAACTGGTACATTCTGTCGGAGCACTTCCATATGCTCACGTTGCAGCAGGTTCTCCCTCTGCTTCGACAAGGGGACTTCCTGGCTACGCTAGATCTCAAGGATGCATACTTTCACATTCCCCTGCATCCTTCACACAGGAAGTACCTCAGATTCACAATTCAAGACCAGCACTACCAGTTCAGGGTTCTGCCTTTCGGGGTCACCACAGCGCCAAGAGTTTTTACGAAGTGCCTGGCGACTGTGGCGGCGCATCTAAGACGCCAGAACGTCCACGTCTATCCCTATCTGGACGACTGGCTCATTCAGGCAAAGACAGAACAGCAGTGCGCCGACCACGTGTCCCGCACCATTCATCTCCTGCACGATCTGGGATTCTCGCTGAATTACCCAAAATCCCATCTCCAACCCGCCCATATACGGCAGTATCTGGGCGCGACAATAGACACTCTGGCAGCCACTGCGCAGCCAAATTCAGTGAGAATCGCCAGAATCCAGACGCTGATCCAACGATTCAGACCTCAGCACTCGCTTCCAGCGAAGGTGTTCATGCAGTTGATAGGCATGATGGCCTCCTGCATATCCATCGTCCCGCACGCGAGACTACATATGCGTCCGCTTCAGGAGTGCCTAGCACGTCAGTGGACTCAGGCTCATGGGCAACTAACAGACCTAGTGTTGGTGAGCGGCCGGGCGTACAACTCTCTGCATTGGTGGAATCCACAAAACCTTTGCAAGGGCCGACCGTTCCAAGAGCCTGTGCCACAGATTATCCTAACAACGGACGCTTCTCTCCAGGGATGGGGAGCGCATGTACTCCACTACACAGTGCAGGGACTATGGACACTACAGCAGAGGAGGATGCACATCAATGTATTGGAACTGATGGCAATCTTCATGGCCTTGAAGGCATTCAAAGTACATCTGTGCAACAAGGTCGTGTTGATCCGGACGGACAACATGACAGCCATGTACTACATTCAGAAGCAGGGAGGCACACACTCTCCGCAGCTGTCTCATCTGGCTCAGAGCATGTGGAAGTGGGCCATTCAGAGGAACATCTTCCTCATGGCGGAGCATCTCCCAGGCAAGAACAATCAGATGGCGGACCTGCTCAGCAGGCACAGCCACCAAATGCACGAGTGGGAGATACATCCATCAGTACTCCAACCATACTTCCAAAGGTGGGGTCATCCAGAGATAGACCTGTTCGCAACAAAGGAGAACGCAAAATGCCAAAGCTTCGCCGCCAGGTTCCCACACCCGCAATCGCAGGGCAATGCGATGTGGATGAACTGGTCAGGCAGATTTGCGTACGCTTTTCCCCCAGCACCTCTGATACCGCTGGTGGCACGCAAGCTCAGGCAGCACTCGATGACTCTCATCCTGGTTGCTCCAACGTGGGCTCGCCAACCATGGTACACCACGTTTCTGGAACTTTCCGTGGTACCGCATCAAAGGCTTCATCTCACACCCAGCCTTCTGACGCAGAGCCATGGCGACATTCAGCACCCGGATCCGCAACAGCTCAACCTGGCGATCTGGCTCCTGAAGTCCTAGAGTTTGGCTACCTCAATCTTCCCCCCGATTGCATGGACATCATTCGGGAGGCAAGAAAGCCCACTACTAGAGCATGTTATGCGGCTAAATGGAAGCGGTTTGTCATTTATTGTGTAAACCACGACATTGACCCGCTGGATGCTTCCATTCAAAACATCATTTGTTACCTGTTCCATCTGTACCAATGCAATTTGGCGTATTCTTCCATCCGCATTCACCTGTCTGCAATGGCAGCATACCTCCAGAATAGGCAACACCTATCACTTTTCAAGGTTCCTGCTATCAAAGCCTTTCTGGAAGGACTCAAAAGGGTCATTTCACCACGGACACCACCAGCTCCAGAATGGAACCTCAATGTGGTTCTTACAAGGCTGATGGGTCCTCCTTTTGAGCCACTGCACTCTTGTGAGCTTCAGTTTCTGACTTGGAAGGTGGCTTTCTTAGTAGCAATTACATCGCTACGGCGGGTTAGTGAGTTACAGGCACTCACCATCCAAGAACCTTTTTTCCAAGTACATGCTAACAGGGTGGTGCTCCGCACTAACCCTAAATTTTTACCCAAGGTTGTATCTCAATTCCACATGAACCAGACAATTGAGTTGCCAGTGTTTTTTCAAAACCCTGAGTCGCTGGCGGAGCGGATGCTCCACACCCTTGACGTTAAAAGAGCCTTAATGTACTACATTGACAGGACAAAGGATTTTCGTAAGACCAAGCAACTTTTCGTTGCATTTGCCTCACACCACAAGGGAAACGCTATTTCCAAAGCGGGTATCGCTAGATGGATCGTGAAATGCATTCAGATCTGTTACGCTAAGGCTAAACGCACTCTTACAATTCCACCAAGAGCCCACTCCACCAGAAAGTTGGAGCCTCTATGGCTTTCCTTGGTAACATTCCCTTAGAGGATATTTGTAGAGCAGCCACATGGTCTACCACACATACTTTTACTAAACATTACTGTGTAGACGTGCACTCTAAACAGCAGGCAGCTGTTGGCCAGGCTGTTCTCAAAACACTTTTTCAAACTGCTGCAGCTGGCACGGGCGGCCGCCAATAATAGGAGGACTGCTATGTATTCTATGCACAGATATGAATTCAGCAGCCCACATGCCTCGAACTGCAAATGCTACTTACCAGTATGCATCTGTTCTTGGCATGTAGGGCTGCTGACATTCATATCGCCCGCCCTCCTCCCCGGCGCCTGTAGCAGCTGCAGTATTCATATATATATATGCTCATAGCATGGTCATCACTCACATAGTTCACTCCATCTCGGCCAATGGCTAAAAACAATCTGGGGATGGAGGCGATGCCCATGCGCACTGTAGTCCAGGGGAGGAGCCACCTATCTCGTGATACTTCGAAGGCTCTTCCAGGACAACAATGTGCAATCATCCGGACCCAACACTAGGCGGCGATCTATGCACAGATATGAATGTCAGCAGCCCTACATGCCAAGAACAGATGCATACTGGTAAGTGGCATTTGCATTAGTCCTGTAGTTGACCAATCCTTAGAAACAATAAAGAAGGACACTGAAGTGGCAAAATCTATTGGAGCACTCCACTCCCTATCCAATAGAGGCTCCTTGCACTGGTCATTTGACAGAGCAGGGTCCACAACAACATCCTCAGACCAAAATGCTTCCACTTACAAAGGCAACCATCAATCCTTTCCCTGAAGAGGTTTCTACAGAGGAGGATATAGAGGTAACAAAGGCTTGTGTAAAGGCACCACATCACGTAAAACCCCTTTCCCTAGGAAACAGTGATTTGCCTACACTTTCCCCCGATCGCTCAACACCTGTCGGGGGAAGACTTCAACAGTTTTTCCCCATTTGGCAATCTATGATAACCAACAAATGTGTGCTAGACCTTATCCAACATGGTTATTGCCTGGAGCTCACCTCCAATCCACCAAAGATTCCACCTTGCATTCACAAAATGTCGTCAGACCATTTGCAGTTACTCAAACAAGAGGTGCAATGTGTCTCACACATGGGAGCCATAGAACCAGTTCCATTTCAGTGCGAAGGTTCAGGAGTTTACTCTCTTTGCTTTCTGATTCCCAAAAAAGGGTCGTTCCTTAAGACCAATTTTGGATCTCGGTGTTAAACCACTACATACTGTCAGACCATTTCCACATGGTAACGCTTGAACAGGTTCTTCCTCTCCTACAGCAAGGCGATTTTTTGTCCACACTGGACTTAATAAACACATATTTTCCCATTCATCCAGCTCATCGCAAATATCTCAGATTTGTGATAGCAGGCAAACACTATCAGCTTATGGTACTTCCATTGAGAGTAACAACTGCTCACAGAGTATTTACAAAATGCCTAGCAGTGGTAGCAGCTCATCTCAGAAGACAACACATTTGTGTCTTCCCCTACCTAGACGACTGGCACATCAAAGCCAGCACACACCAAAAGTGTCTACAAAACATTCAGACCACGCTGCACTTACTCCACTGACTGGGTTTCACGGTTAACATTCAAAAGTCTCCCCTACAGTCTTCACAGATACAATCTTATCTGATAGCCACTCTCAACACTCACAAGGCTCTAGCCCTCCCCAGAGCAGCCAGCATTTCCAATATCCAAACTCTACTGCTGCAGATCCAAACCTTACCAGCCACAACTTTTGTGCGCCTACTGGGAATGATGGTGTCATGCATTGCAATAGTACCTCATGCAAGACTACACATGCGCCCATTACAAGAATGCTTAGCACGAAAGTGGAATCAGTTACAGGGTCAATTAATAGATCTAGTGTTGGTACACAGCCGCACTCATCGCTCTCTGCAGTAGTGTAACCCACAAAATCTATCAAAAGGGTGGCCTTTCATCGACCTGTTCCACAAGTTGTACTAACAGTAGACTAATCTCTCACCGGTTGGGTGATGAACATCTGCATCATTACAAAATCCAAGGTCTCTGGGACAACAAACACAAATGTTTCCACATCAACTATCTAGAGCTTCGAGCAGTGCATAGTAAGCTTTTCAGTCTCATCTCACAGACATCTCACTGGCAAAGTTGTCCTAGTTCCCACAGACAACATGACAGCAATGTACTATGTACATAAACAAGGGGGACACACTCTCTAACTGTCACACCTGTCTCAGACAATTTGGAAATGGACAATCCATCACAAGATTCACCTTCTGGCAGAACACCTCCCGGGAGTGAACAATCAAATTGCCACCCTCCTCAGCAGAAGGAGACAGCAAATACATGAGTGGGAACTTCATTCCCAAGTTCTCCTTCCATATTTTTAACAATGGGGATACCCACAAATAGATCTGTTCGCCACAGTAGACAGCGCACAGTGCCCAAAGTTTGCCTCCAGGTTCCCACACCCTCTCTGTATGTCAAAAGAAAATTCCCTTTGGGTAATTCAGTATAAAGACATCAATTCTTACATACAACTAGACAAATCATTCAGTCATAAAGACCTAACAGTTGGAGCAATGCAATAAACAACAGAACAATTCTGTAAAAACAAATAAATTCAGTATGCACAGTTTATTCATATATAAAAGCAAGTTAAAACAGACAAATATTAAAATTAAATTAAAATAAAGTTTGGGAACACAGACAATATAAAGAAGGAACAATTCATATACAAAATTTCAACCTAGACAGTTCCTAAGACTAAAAACTAAAAAGGGAGGTACAAAATAAAGGTAAAAATTCTGCAACAGTCAGAATAATCCTTGCTCAATCTATATTGCACTTTTCCCTTTGATTCAACGCGTTTCAACGGACATTTAGAATACAGCCGCCTTCCTCAGGAATATATTAGCTGTCTTCACAAAATAACTTCTTATTCAGAGGGCCGTCCTTCATTCATAAATAATCAGCCACAAATGAGTAGATAGAGGGGTATCCTTATATCCTTTGCTAATCAGCAATATGGATTCAGTAGTGGTTTCGATATTGGTGATATATTTAATGGTTAAAAAAGGACTTTTTAAGAACATAAAGATGTTTTTGCATGCGGTAAGTTAGTTGCCACAATTCTATCCTTGTTTACACAGTTTAAAGTTGTATGCTAAAAGGTTCATTACTTGGGTGCTTCATCCAGTCTCCCAAAAAATATACTGCTTGTAGCTTCAGCTTCTTTAGTAAAGCAGCGTAAAGCGTCCCGCGTGCAGTCCCGGTCGTCTTCACAAGGTTTCTCTTGTAAGAATTGATGTCTTTATACTGAATTACCCAAAGGGAATTTTCTTTTGACATACAGTCAGTTCTGGTACCCTATCCCTTTGGTTTGGGTCCCTCTCTCTTTTATTAGAGGTCCCACACCCTCTCTCTAAAGGCAATGCCCTATGGATGAATTGGTCAGGGATATTTACCCATTCTTTTCCGCATCTCCCATGCCTTCCTTTTCTGGTACGGCAACTCAGGCAAACATCACTCACACTGATTTTGATAGCTCCCACATGTGCCCGTCAACCGTGGTACACCACCCTGTTAGAGCTCTCAGTAGTTCCACATCAAAATCTACATCTCACCTCCAGTCTCCTCACTTAGACCCATGGAGAAATCAAGCTTCCAAATCCCAAGGAGCTCAACTTAGCGATTTGGCTCCTGAAGTCAGAGAGTTTGGATATTTAAATTTACCATCAGATGGTAGAACTAGTCTGAGAGAAGCAAGATAACCAACTACCAGTGCTTGCTATGCAGTAAAATGAAAACGATTTGTTGTTTACTGCAATAACAAAAAAATTCTACCTCTAGAAGCTTCTGTTCAGAATATTGACTGTTACCTTTTTTACTTACAGCAATGTGGTTTAGCTCACACATCTATTAGATTGCACCTTGCAGCAGTAGCTGAATATTTGCAAAACAGACAGCATTTGTCTTTGTTCAAAGTTCCTGCATCAAGGGAGGGCTTGAAAAAAGTTATACCACCAAGACGTCCACCTACATCAGTGTGGAATCTTAATATTGTACTTGCAAGACTTATGGGTCCACCCTTTGAACCGCTACACTAGTGTCCTTTGCCGTTTCTCTCTTGAAAGTTTGCATTCCTTATTGCAATCACTTTATTAAGAAGAGTTGATGAGCTACAGGCATTAACTTTAAAAGAACCCTTCTTTCAGCTCCACAAGAATCGGTGGTTCTTCTCTCTAATCCCAGATTCCTTCCCAACGTGGTTTCTGCTTTCCATATTGACCAATCAGTTGAGTTACCTGCGTTCTCTCCTCAACCTGATTCAGTAGCAGAACAAGCTCTTCATACACTTGATGTCAAAAGAGCTTTATTGTATTATATCGAAAGAACAAAATATTTTCATAAAACAAAGCAAATGTTTGTTTCATTTACATCACCTCACTAAGGCTATTTCTAAATCTGGCATTTCAAGATGGATTGTTAATTGCATTCAAACCTGCTACGCAAAAGCTAAAAGAACTTTATCTATACCACCTAGAGTGCATTCCACTCACTAAATAGGGGCATCGATGGCCTTTTTAGATAACATTCCTATAGCTGACATTTGTAAAGCAGCATACTAGAATCCTTACAAAGGTTCAAGTACAATATTTAAAGTAAAGAAAAATACAACATAGCATTCCCAAAGAATTTATAAATTATACAAGAAAAGAGAAAGACCAACAATTTCTAAAAAACAGTAAAAAGAAGTGCCCAAGTACTTTTTAGACAAATAATACCCATGTACAGATTATTTAATTTATAAGAACATAGAAAATGTAATAAAGAGATAAAAAATCAGGACAATACTAGGATGATATGGACGCTCAACAAGTTACACAAACAACTATAGAAATGCAGACAGGGGAAAGGGTTGTTAGCGCCTGAAAAGGATTGGGATTAAAGGGAGGTGCCTGCAAACGTACAGAGAAATGTGTGATAGAATTTTGTAATGATTCATATTTGAGAATGGAGGTGGCAGAAATGTCAAATCTAATTTGGACTCCCGATGGAGAAAGGAAACGTGTCCCTTGAAATAGACGTTTGACCAAATCTTTCCAAAAAATGGTGCACTTTGATATCTTCATAGATTTATTGTGCCATATAGAGGATTCTATGAAAACATGCGAAGAAGCAAAAGATCTGGTAAGGAATGGAAATAAGGTGGATATAGAATGCGTAATGGTAAAGAGTACTCCAACAGATGCCAGACTGATTAGAGAACGTGAGGTACAACTTGATTAATTAAAAAAGTGGAATGATAATGTCGAACGTTAGGGAAATTATTTCCTCCGTTATCTTTAGGTTTGGTCAAAAAGGTAAAGGAAATACATGCTTTCTTACTGTTCAATAAAATTTGACTGAGGGAACTATTAAGTGACTTGAAAGATTTCAACGGGAATATAACTGGCAACCTGAAAAGGTAAAAATGAACATCATCATTATTTTATCTAGCCTACCCCACCAAGTTAAATAAAGGGGAGACCTAATTTCTCTGACATATAGGTATTTTTGGAGGAGTTGATCAGAATAAATTTGGATAGTTTTCGTAATTGAGGAGTATTAGATTCCTAGAAATTTAATATGGTTAGAATTCCATTTAAAACATATTGCAAACATCTCTTTCAGACAGATTTTATTTAATGGGAGGATTTAAGATTTGGAAAAATTCAGCTTGTAACCTGTTATGTTGGAATAGGTATGAAGGAGACCTGTAAAGGCAGGTGTGGAAGTTTGTGGTTCTGAGACGTATCACGTTACATTGTCCGCTTAGGCTGGAAACCTAATTTCCGTATTTTTGTAAATGAAACGTACGAAAAGAGGGCATAGAGTATTTAAAAAATGGGTTCTAAACACAATAAAAAGTAAGTGATGGAGGGCACCCTTGTCTGGTACCATGCTGTAGAGGAAAATAGGGGAATTGATACCATTAACAACACCAGAAGTAGTTGGAGAAGAATAAAGGAGTCTACTGTAAAAATGTTGGGACCAAAACCATAAGATTTGAGTGATTGCATCTTAAATTGCCAGTGTACATGATCAAAAGCATTTTCAGCATCTAAACTGATAGCAGCCATAGGAGTGGAACTTTTAGAGGCAAGGTGTATAATATTTAAGAAAGCTCTTGAGTTGTCAGCCATATGTCTACCCTTAACAAACCCCATTGCTCCATGCCAATCAGGTCCAGAACAAATTGATTAAGTCGAAGAGCTAATATTTTCACAAATATCTTGCAGTTCAAATTAATAAGGGAAATAGGGCGAAAGTTGGCACAAGAGGAGAGGTCTTAATCTTTCTTAGGAATCAAGCAAAGCATTGATTCCAAGAAAGTACTACGAGCTTCATTATAAAAAAAAGGTATTGATATAAAGAGTGAAGGCGATGAAGTGGGAATATGAGAAAATCGTATTAAAAATTAGTGGTAAAACCATCTGGTGCATGAGCTTTGTCTTTGGGCAATTTGGCGAAAGCAGATTTTATATCTGCCATAGATCTGTCCCTGTCAAGTGGGATGTAATCTAGATATCTAGTGTACGGCACTCACTTTTTCCCCTAAGTTAAAAACTGCTTTTATTAATGCCTATTCCCGGCCCATAAGCCTTAGCCATGAATCCCTGGCCTTTGACCAACTGAGTCCCTACAAATATGTGGTTGATTGTAGTGGGGTTGATTGTAGATTGGATTTTAATTGTGAATTAGAGCCCCTTGCTGATCTTAGTGATACAACCCCCAGCGAGGAGGACTTGTGATAGCTAATCCCAAAACCACAAGTCCAACCGATTAAGACATGGTCCCCACTGGCACTCTAGATGAACTCAGTTACATTGATCTTCTCCATAAGAATGTGTAACGGTTGCACTAAATCGAATATACCGGGGAAATTAACATGGAACAAATTAGGCCAATCCTCCCTGTTGGATTACATCCTAGTGGAGACTAGGCTATGGCAAAGGGTTGTTGATATCACTGTTCTGCTGTGACACGACCTCGATCAGAACGCTCTGACCATGGAACTGGAGATGCCAGATTTGGGACATTCGCGGCCAGCTGTATCGCCCCAGACAGTAGATTAATACACTCTAATAACAGAAGAAAAATAAGGTGCGGATAATTGAACAGTCGCCCGATAAGCTGGCTACATTATATTCAACAATTATGCTGACCTTACTAGAAATGTGGGAGGCATTTCACTAACTACCGATAGAGTTTGAATTGACATCGAAACTGGTCGATACATTTTATCCAAAGGTATCTTCTAGAGTGAAAAAAGGGGCTAAATGATCCTGGGTTAGCGATAACTGCAGAATGGCCAAACAGGCTCTGTTACACGCCATTAAAACAATGCATAGGTCCCAAATTAAACAAAATCGGGTGTTGTATAGAGATAGCATACAACAAGCAAAAAAGACCTGGGAACCAGACAGATGGGATGCTCTAAAAACTGCCCTATCTAACAAAGACATGAAGGCATTTTGGACTATAGTCAGTACAGGCTGTAGTGAAGGGAAGTCAGTCATAGGGCCAAACATAGCATCAGATGTATGGGAAACACATTTTCAGGCTCTACAAACAATAAAGGAAGCAGTTGGCCCAATTGACGAAACATGCATAATCTCCTCCGGGACTATACATGAAGAGGCCCCTGGGATCACTTTGACTGAAGTATTAAACGCAATGAGCAAGCTTCCCTTCGGCAAAGCACCAAGATTGGATAAGTTACCAGGGGATCTCTTTTGGGTAGAACCAAAAATAAGGGGACCCTACCTATGGGCACTATTTAACGCTATTATGAAAGACATGGCAATCCCTGAAACCTGGGTTAGGGCAGAAATTGTCCCAGTTTTCAAATAGGGTTCGCTCCTCTTGCCTACAATTTATAGGCAGATTAGTTTGATCGATGTTACCCAGAAACTTTTTGCACATGTTCTCCTTGATCGCCTTCAGGTGTGGATGGAAGAGCATGGTATCTTGAGCCAGTACCAAGCCGAATTAAGAAAAAATATTTCCACTGTCGACCAAATATATAGACTCCAACTTTTATATTGGAAGACAGTGTTAATAGAGAGTGGCAGTCTCTATTTAATATTTGTGGACCTGAAGACGTCCTTCGATCTGGTGCCCAGGGTCATATTAAAGGATGTATTTATAGATCTGGGGATCCCCCTCTACCTCCTGAGCATGCTTGTGAGGTTGCATGATGGCAACTTTGCCCAAGTGAGGTATGGAAATGTGGCGAACTAACCCCGACTCATTGGAGTAAGGGAGGGGTGCTTGCTCACACCTACCCTGTTTTTCCTATTTATTAACGCACTGGTCGACCAACTCATTGAGGTAAAGGACAATGATGACCCGAAGATAGCATGCAGAAAGGTACCAGCAATGATGTTTGCTGACGACACTCTTCTACTTTCAAAGTCGCCCATGGGTATCCAGAGGATCCTCAATAGCTTTGTTTCCTTCTGTAAAAACAGGGGTCTGGATATTAACACGCAGAAGACTAAATTTATGATCTTTAACCCAGCTAATACCTCTCGTTCTAACCCTTCCTTGAATTGCAACATGCTTGAGAGGGTGTCGGTATTTGATTACTTAGGTGTCACCTTAATAGAGAATCTGGAGTGGGGGCTGCAAATGGCCACAACAAGTCTTAAGCTAGCCCAGACTGTGGGCGAAATTGCAAAATTATACAGAAACTCCTCCTACAAACCAAGTGGACCAATAGCAGAGATCTACAAAGTGCAAGCAAGGGGTGCTATAATCTATTGGTCTCAAATATGGGGTCATTGCTCTTCTAGTATCTTGAGTAGGAGAATAATTTCATGTGGACAGATATTAGGCCTCCCCTTAGTACTCCCCTCACCCCCCTACAACTGGATCTAAGAATCGGACCAATTGGGCATGAGATTGGCCTTAGACCCCTAACTTTTTGGGGAAGATTGTGGGTCATCCCAGAACTGGCCGTTTATCAGTCAGAGCTAAAGGAGATACTCAGTCTCCCGGGCATAGGTAAAATCCCATGGCTTGTACATGTAAAGGACGTATGTCGTAGGCTGTGTAAATCAAGCTTATGGAGTAATCCTGAACAAATGTGCCCTGTAATTTCATGATCTGAACTGGTAAGATCCTATAGGATGTGTAAACTCATAGATATCCAGGAGAGTTCGGCATTAGGACACTTGACAGCTGAATTCTTGAGAATCAAGGACGAGTATGTTATAGAGTCCTTCCTGGATGACATCCAACCAACTTTGGCAAGGAAATTATATGTCCAGTTTAGATTTCGGACCCTGTGCCTCATGGGAACAGTCCAGCCCAAACTGCCAAGCCATGTCTTCCCTGGACCGGAAACAAGCTTCCTAGGACCGGTTTCTGGCATTCCAGCCGTCTTCAGCCCCGCTTGCTTGAATTCAGTGGCAAAGTGAGCAAGGGACTCACGTCTGAGCATACCCTGCCACACTTATGGCGGCCAAAAGCGGTACAAAAGGGGGTGGTGATGGACGGAGCATCTGAATCAATCAAACACTCACATCCAGTCAAAAGATCTGGGTTTAATCCATCACCGTTCTTTAGCCCACTCTGCCACCCCAGTTCAGACATGGCCATATGCAAATCAGTCTGACCCTGTGCCTCATGGGAACAGTCCAGCCCGAACTGCCAAGCCATGTCTTCCCTGGACCGGAAACAAGCTTCCGAGGACCAGTTTCTGGCATTCCAGTCGTCTTCAGCCCGGCTTGCTTGAATCCAGTGGCAAAGTGAGCAAGGGACTCACATCTGAGCATACCCTGCCACACTTATGGCGGCCAAAAGCGGTACAAAAGAGGGTGGTGATGGACAGAGCATCTGAATCAATCAAACATTTACACCCAGTCAAAAGATTTGGGTTTAATCCATCACTGTTCTTTAGCCCACTCTGCCACCCCAGTTCAGACATGGCCATATGCAAATCAGTCTGACCCTGTGCCTCATGGGAACAGTCCAGCCCGAACTGCCAAGCCATGTCTTCCCTGGACCGGAAACAAGCTTCCGAGGACCGGTTTCTTATATCTGCACTTCCCAGGACTCCGAAAGGAGCTATTCAAGATGGATGAGGGCTGATCGTCAACACACTAAGTGAGATTAGTATTCTGTTTAAGGGCTACTACACAACGTTTTATGTGATATGTCGATAGCTGAGGTTCAGTGCTACTTAGATCTAATTCCACTCCCTGTAGTGAATGCAATGCAGCAGTCAGAACTAGAAGAGCCAGTTCAACTTTAGGAAATACAATTGGCAATTGCTCAAATAGCAAGAGCCAAAACACCTGGTCCAGATGGGTTCCCGGTGGAATTTTATGCCACATATAGGACTGGACTGCTACCCCGACTGCTTCAGGTTCATGAGGAATCCAAACTGTTTGAATGCTTAATTCCTTCCATGCGAGAAGCGCTGATAGTTTTGCTGAAACCCAGGAGAGACCCTTTGCATGTCAGGCCACTTTCATTATTGAACCTAGATGATAAAATGGTGGTAAAATTGTTGGCAAACTGAATGATCCCCGTAGCCCAGGGTTTGATACGTAGTGATCAAAATGGCTTAATTCCTGGAAGGAATGCATTTTTGAACCAAAAAAGACATTTTAGAGTAATGGACCGGGCTAAGCAATAAAGATGGATCACTGGTTCACCTCATTGGTGATTTAGCGTAAATATCTTAATATGATTTGTCTCAGTCATGTCCTTCTCATTGGATAGGGTGATGCTAATTCATACTTAAGAAATCATGACTAACAGTATGATTCGTAAAACACATGAGAGTTCAATCTGATGTAGTTTCTATCAGGATGATTATAAAAATTTTCAAATAAGTGCTCATTTAGTTGATAAAATTGATTAACTGAAGTTGAATATTAGCAAAATTATATGTGTGTATTTAGCAATACTATCATGAAAACCTGCAATTTCAAAATATCTAGAGAAAATGTGTTTGTTGACTTATAAATGATTTAGAAAATAAGTTAATGCTTGATGGAATATAAAATGGTGTTTTGATTATTAATTTTAATGAAAAAATGAATCAGAAATGAAACCGCTTTATCTGTATTCAATTAAACGTTTGAAAGATCAGCACCTTTTCGTTAAATAACAATGTCTTAGTAGGCTTCTCGTCCAGGTCTTTACATGCATTTTCATGTTTTTCCTTCTAATAAGACTAGATCTGCTGACATCACTTCACTACCAGTTATGAGAACTTTTTCTAAAGTTTCTTTTCTCTATTTTTGAGTAAAGGACACTCTTTTTGCTAGTTCAAACCTGTGTCGACTTTGTTGCAAGTTTAGAAGTGAGCACTTGGAAACTAACATGATATGATACAAATAAAATCCTAGTTCATATGGAAAGACCATATTGAAGAATTACAGGTAAAGGCCCTCTCGACTATAAGTGTTTTTAAGAAATCTGGAAGACCCTAATACCCCTTTTGGCAGTCTATCTATAAAGGATTCGGTTTCAATTGCAAAATGGGGTGGAAGTTTATGTTGTAAAACGAACTGGTATTTAGAGGAAGAGAGATTCCCAAAAAGACTTCTGACTTTACCACCCTCCACTAGGATTCAAGCCGTAAGGATGGAAAAAGGCCTAATGTCTTGGAGTTACCTAGCTAAGTTTTCGGAAACGATTAGAGCCAAGTAACTCCCTTAAAATCTCCACATTATGTCAAGTAGAGATTCAGAAGAGTGAATTAAAGTGCGCCACATCTGTAAATAAAAGTTTTATTGAGATATGTAATAAGCCATCAATAAAATGTTGTCCGCACCAATTACTAAGAATCAACAAAGGTGACTTGCAAATGCTAACAGAAAATATGTCAGTAGAAAATTATATGAGATATCTGGACAATAAGAGATCCGCATGCTATTTGAGATCACCCCAGATGAAGGAAGAAACCTTTTTCATATTTCGAAAAAATTTACCCAATGAAATTTTAAGATTGGCACTTTTAAAATGTAGATGTGATGTAAACCTAATTTTAACTTTGTCTTTAAAGTGATTTTTCTTACAAGGGAACAATATTTGTAAGTGTGGTATAAAATGTGACCTTAGTCGTATTTTATTATTATTGTGGTTTTTAGAGCAACACTTGAGACCTATTTTAAAGAATAGGATGTTTGGGATAGGAGACAAGCCACCACTTTTTTTAATAGACATGCAGTATCTTGATGTAACTTGTGCAATGGGGAGATATTTATAATCTGTGAAGGAAATGACAATGAGAGTTTGATTTCCCAAACCTGCATTCCATTTAAAAGAATACATTAATTGTTTTTCTTTTTCCTAATAATAGGGTTAATTGATTCTCAACTGTTAAATCTGATTGTTAAATATAGTATTTTTTCTATATTTATAGGTATTGCTTTGGTATCTTTGTTTAATGACTAAGGTCTAAATAAACAAAAGTTGACTGGAAAGGGCTCTACAAATAACTATATATTTTTAGTAAAATCAAAAGGTCTAAAAGTGTATCTGTCTACTCCTTTATGAGCTGAGTGGCCATTGTAGAATAGAAACACATTTAATGAAATAAACCTTAAATCTTGCCTATCATCAGGGCCAGACTGGCCGTAGCGGGCACCAGGCGTTTCCCAGGTGGGCCGCCAGGGTGGGGGGCCGGTTTTGGGCTCCTGGGGGGCCGTTTTTGTTACGGGGGCCAGCAAGATCAGCCCCCAGTAACAAAAACGGCTGAAACCGGCCCTAGCAAATAGCTCGGCTGCGCCCCCCCTTTCCCACATATGGGGCGGCCGAGCAGTTTGCCATGGCCATTTTAGGATCCCTGCCTATCATGGAATAAGGAAAAATGAACACATTGACATCTGTGCTGCCCCAGACTGTTAATGAGAATTAAAAAATTGTAATGTACTTAATGCATTTTTAACTGCAAAATATTCATGCTAATGGATTTACACGTGAAAAGAATACAAAAATATGTATCCTTTATTATTCGGTCGAGCTTCGGTCCTCCTATGTTATATCTCTTCTGTGGGGTTTGGCACACCCACCGATTACCATTGGTTATCTGTGGCATTCAGAAATGCTGGCTTGCTATTGGTACATTTGTGTAAATGTCCCTCCTTTGTGTTCTTCGCTCCCTCGCGATTTCACTCAGAGAACATTTTATTTGGCAATCACACTTTACAGTGTGTGATGGCCCCTCCTCCTTGCTCTCTAGCTTGTTTTAGATTGCCTGCCCCTGCTCATCTTTTTGCAGGCCTCCAACTTCCAAGCTCTCAGCACTGCCTACCGCCGACCAACACACACACCGGGGAATGCCGGCTGAATTAAATGTCTTAAATTTAAATAATGGCAGGGCTGAGTCATGAGCTATCTTTTCACTACACAGATGGTCTTCCATCCCAGTACTCTTGGACTCAGGTCTGCCATCATTTCAATTTATGACTTTCAAACTCATCTCCCCAGACACTGTGATCGTGCTCGTTTATTTGTGTGTCGTGCTCACACAGTCAGGAGGTCTCAGAGTTGTGCAATGTATGACAAAAATTCCTTTCACCTCATATGTCACCCCTCATGAAAACTTGAGATTTAACATATATAACAAAGTATTATAAATACCTTCCTCGGAAAATACAAGCCGATTTTAATTTATATTTAGGGACACCCTTCTAACATACAAATGTTGAATTTTATAGGATTACATGTTTAGAAGTACATGCAATGTTCTTTAAATGCAAACCGATGTATTGCCTAATACTTCGATGTTTTCTTTTCAGAGAATTAGGCACGAATGTGTTGTGTAGATACAAATAGCTTTACCATGTGCATGTGCTTCCGTGTGTATATTATACTTACAACAAAGTTTGCATCGCCATGTTAAATTGGCTGGGCTTATTTGCGATCAACTTTAGTAGGATAGGACAGTGACTTCACTCTCTGACTTAATTCAGTGTTACGTCAGTCCTCATTGTGCATGTTGCTTGAAGACGTGTGCCTTCATATATAATTTTTCAAACACTTATAGCTGCTAATGTGTGACTCTGTTGGGCTGGTGTCCTCGTCCAGGAGGCACCTTCAGAGCGCAAGCAGACCCTTTTTAGCACTGAGTGATCAGAGAGAAGCAAAGGATGGTTTTAAGGCCAGAAGAAGTCTGTGATGGTGCATTTAGCCTACAGACCCTCTTAGTCGAGAGGCGGGGGACTCGATATTCCCGTGTCTTGAATAGTGTGGAAGGTTTGGTTTGTAGAGTGTGGGTTTTTCCAATGTTGGAAGTCAATGAGGGGTTCGAGGTTGGTGGGGAGTAGGCGACCCTCCATCTCAACTTGGGTAAAAGAAAATGTTATTATAAGGTAACCCCAGAGTGATCCATTGTAGGAGTGGAGCTTGTGCTAACCCCTGGTGTCTGCTGTTGCATTGTCTATCTGCCAAAAGATCTCAGTAAGGGTGACAGATCTCAGGCCTGTCCACGCATCTTAGCTTGATACGTGTTGAAGGCATTGTAGTACGTGGTGTTGGATTTATGAGTTTCTTGTCCTGCTGGACTAAGTGGGAACAGTGGGGTGGGGTGTCTGCCTGTGTGTCCATGTGTGCCTGTGTGTGTAGAATGGCACACACGTGTGATCATGCTGGTGATGATCTTTCTATCACAGGTGTGATCAACCAAATGTTTTTCTTTGAAATGCATGTTTGTCACGAGTCTCACAGCTGTGTTCCTTCACCATGGTTACCACGGCCGCACAGTAGATGTGTTTATGGTTTTCATGGAGTTGGACCGCGGCAGGATGGTCTCATGCTTTATACAATAAATCTTTACGAAACTTACCTCAAGACTAGAATGTTCATATTTTACATTTGGCGACGAGCGGGAACAAGCAGGAGCTCGCAACACCTTTGCAGTTTCACGAACCCTAGCGTTTCAAAATCTTCATTGCTCGACCACATCTCAACAATCCCGGCTGAGGTCGCACTTCACTGCATTTGACGATGATCGGAGACCATCACGCCCTGCAAGGAAGGCGCTCAAGGAATTTTGTGAGTTTACCTCACTTTTCATTCCTCATCTTGTTAGACATGCACGTCACACATGACATCACGTGGCGGCCATCTTGAAGTGGTCAATTAGATGCTCTGTAGTATAAACCCACATACAAGCTTACATCAATGTGGCGGCAATCTTAAATTGGTCAATTGGATTGAGCAGCCATATTCAAGGGATTTTAATTAAGTAAATGGAGATCATTTTGGTTTGGAAACATCTTCTTTTCTTTACAGGTTTTTGCGAACATCTTGCTTTGGGAAGGTTCTTTTTAGTGATTTATTAATATTTTTCAAACATTCAAAAGAATTTTTTAAAAAACTGCTGAATTTTAAAGACATTAAGTAAAAAAAAAATTTACTCTTTAACAGTTTGTGCAGATACATCCATTTCTGCAGAACCCAGGCATAACTGCACAGCTATGGGACAAATGGTATAATGCATTCGAAAACTTTCTTGTTGCTATTGACGCAGATAAATTCAACGCTAAAAGGAAGAGGGCCATTTCATACAGCAACCTTGGCCTTGAGGGACAAGAAGTTTTTTACAGTCTTCCTTCAATATCTTAGGTAGGACCAGGTGAGGGATGAAATGTATACCTGGAAGCAGTAGCTAGACTAAAAACAAATTTTCTGAACAACCTAGCATTTCATTGGAAAGGTCTAACTTCAATTAAAGAAATCAGTTAATGGATGAGTCAGTGGAAAAATATATTTCAGCGCTCAGGATCTTGGCAACAAAATGCAACTTTGGCTCATCTATTGAAATTTCTATTAGAGATCAGTTTGTCTTTGGGTTTAATTCAAAGAAAATTCAAGAACGTCTACTTTGTTATAGAGATCCAACGCTTTCAGAAGTAACTGACATGCCGAAAGCATTGAGAACTCAATTTTTTCCAGCAAATGTATTTCTTCTGATCGAAACTGTCAACCTAATAACAATGTTCAAATGCCAGAATCCATTAATGCTTTATCTTACAGATCTAAGACTAATAAGTCTTTGAACAAGAAAAGTACTTTTTGTTTCAGGTGTGGATCAAAAAACACTTTGAGCAATAACTGTGTTTACCCTGCTATTGGTAAAAAATGCACTGAATGCCATAAGATGGGTCACTTTTCAGGGGTGTGCGTTGAGGGAATGCCACCAGGGTTGGTTCTGTTGATATTTCATCTGTTTCTGAGGAATATTCCTTGCCACATGATTTCGCTAAAGTACTCCTCACCCTTGAAGTAAACACAATTGATTCTCATTTGTGACGTGTACATTGGTGACTTAAAGCTCGACATGATGGCAGACTCGAGGCTCCCAACACGATAATTTCAGACACATTGTATGAATGAGTTTCGTCTACATCTAAACCTTTAGATATCCATGATGTCTTTCCAAAGGCCTGTGGAGATAAGGACATTGATATGGTTGGCTTCTTCATGGAGAAAGTAAGATGTTTGGGCAGAGAAGCGTTTTCCAAGATCTATGTTGCAAAGAAAGAGAAATTAATTTTAGGCTCCTGTGATTGAGCAAAATTGGGACTAATGTTGCTTCCAGGTTCACCTAATCCTGTCAGTTTTTGTGATATTAACTTAGCATCCACACATGACTCTGAACATGATACTCTTTCAGAAATGGTAAAACAAAAATCCAGATGTGTTTAAAAATAAGATAGGCATAATTGATAAATTTGAATATAGGATTACGTTGAAAAAAGATGCTATGCCTGTGTCACACAAATTTTAAATAGGAATATCCTACTTGATTGTCATCCCTTGCCCAAGATTAGTGACCTTCTCTCAAACATTAATAGAGCTACATCTTTATCGCTTTTGGACCTTTCCTCTGCCTATCATCAGATTCCACTCACTGCAGAATCACAAGATCTCACAACATTTATCACTCCATTTGGGGCTTATACATTTTTTAGGCTTCCCTTCGGCCTGGCTTCTGCAGTGTTTCAGAAATTCATGGACTTCATATTGTCTGGAATCTCGGGGACACAGGCTTATCAAGATGATGTTCTAATCTTTTCAAAAGCAAGAGAAGAGCACAAGTCTACTTTGACAAAAGTTTTGGAAATCTTCAATAAGGTGGTAATAACTCTCAAACCTGAGAAATGTAAAATGTGTATGACAGAACTGGATTATCTTGGTCATTGCGTTTCCGATACTGGAATACATCCAAAGTTTTCTCTAGTAAAGGCAATTAAAGATGTTCCTCCTCCCAAAGACAGAGATTCTCTCAGATCTTTCTTGGGTATGAGTGAATATTATTCCAAATTTATTCAAGGATACTCCATCATTGTTCAACCTCTTAGAAATCTTTTTTTTTAAATGTTGAGTTCATTTGGGATGATGTTGCTGAACATGTTTTTACTTCAGTTAAAAATGTCAGCACTGACGTCCCAGCTTTATCAGCCTTTAAGCCGGGTGCAAGATGCTTGGTAACTGTGGATGCTAGTCAAAAGGTCATATGACCTGTACTTTCACTGTTATACAATAATAGTGAACACACCGTGGCTTTTTCTTCTAGGTCTTTAAAATTAGCAGAATCCCGGTGCAATACAATTGAAAGAGAGGCTCTGGCTTGTTCTTGGGCCATCAGGAAATGTAAAATGTGTCTCTGGGGAATGAAGTTTTCCCTCTTTACTGACCATAAACCACTTATTCATCTGCTTAATGGTGATGAACCTGGTAAAGCTTATTCTAGATTGGTGAGATTATCTCGTTTATATGAATACAATTTTAAAATTGAATTCTTCCCATGTAGGAGGAATACCCGAGCTGACTTCTTGTAAAGAATGCCTATTCAAAATGATGGTACAGGTTGTGAACATGAGGAAGATGAGGCAGCGTTGGCATCAGTTGATGACAATTTGAATTCACATTGCTTAATTTCTCGTGATGAGTTGGTTACACCTTATGCAGAAAATAACAATTTGTCTCAAGTTATCAAGTTTATCACTCAAGGGTGGCCCAAAGAAAGGTGTCTTCCTTCTCCCATGAAACTCTTTTCTCAAGTCTCTAGTGCCTCATAATGATTTGGTGGTTCCCCCAATGTCAATCAGATCTAAACTTTTTCAAGCAGCCCATTCGGGTCACTTAGGGTTGGGAGCCACCTCCAAAGCTCTCAAACAATATTTTGGTGGCCCTCAACGGACTCTCAAATCGCTGCATGGATATCTTCCTTCAGAACGTGTTTATTATCTGACAAACACTGGCTTACTCTCAAAAAACCATTGCATACAGCACCCTTGCCAGAAGAACCATGGTCCAAAGTTGCCCTTGATTTCTCAGGTCCATTTCACTTATCAGCACCCAATAAGAAATTGTTGATAGTCTTAATTAACTACTTCTCAAAATTGTTTTTTTTAGTTAGTTTCCACTGCAAACACAGCTTCAATTTTTGGACATTTTTAGTTTAAAGGTCCTTCAAGGGAGCTTGTAACAGATCATTGTACAAACTTTGACAACAAAATCTTTCATTTGTGTGGAAGCAAACACCATATTAACAACCTCAAGGTAGCATTTAATTCCCCAACATCAAACGGTCTAGTTGAAAGGGTGAATACATTTTTGAAGGAAGGGGTCCAAATTGCAATTGCCATTGTGGCTCAAGGTGAAGTTTTCCTTAACAAAAAGTTTGGAACTGTCATCTTACTCCACATTCTACTACAGATTGGTTAAGGGACACCCTGCCTAAGGATAATCATTGCTTTTTTTACCATTTCTGAGCTGGTCAAAGAGACCGTGAACAGGCACAATGTGAACAAAAGTCACATTATGATGCATTCCATGCTACAAAATGTATTGATTTGCAAGTGAACAATTGGCTTTTGCTTAAACTTCCTCACAAAGTCAAGAAGGGTAAATGTAGATATTCAAACACAATCAGGATAAAAAAAGTTGTGAAGGCTGCAGTCTTTTTACATGGCAAGGGGTGGTGGTGTAAAGGAGACCTAGTCAAATTATCCCAGGAGAAAGCATTTCAAATTGGTAGGCACAAGAGGAGTGAAGATAGGAGTTGGTTTGATTTGGGAAATGACGTTACTTCTCCAGACATGTCATCTACAAGCAGTTCACAGTCCTTGCTGCCAGGATCCCCCTCTGGTGATAATTTAGCAGATTTGTCTTGTATTGATTTTAGTTAAGTGTTTCCTCCAGATAATCACACGCTCTCTAATGCTACTGATGTAGATGAACACATTGTAACAAGATTCATACGCAATGTTTCAATGTCTTCTAGGTTTAAAAAAAATTGGTTCATAACATTTTTTATTTTTATTATAAAAAGGAAGATGATGTAGAATGCCACACCCATGTGATCATGCTGGTGATGATATTTCTATTGCAGGCATGATCACCCTTGATGTTTTGCTTTGAAATACAGGTTTGTCACCAGCCTCAAGGCTTTGTTCCTTCACCATGGTTTCCACGACCGCACAGTAAGTGTGTTTGTGGTTTTCATGGAGTTGGAGCGCGGCCGGAGGGGCTCCTGCTATACACAATAAATCTTTACAAAACTCACCTCAAGACTGGAATTTTTATATTTTACAGTGTGTATGTACATGAGTGCCTGTGTGTGTGCACATGTGTGTGTGTGTGTGTGTGCGTGCCTGTGCACGTGTGTACCTGTGTATGTGTGCCTGTGTGTGTGCATGTGCCTGTGAGCCTCTTTCACTGATGAATGCTTGGAAGGCAGCATGCGGCATGCAAAGAAAATGAGGTTAAATGAATACATTTCTCCTTGTTGGGCCTCCCTACGCCTCCCCTGGGGAGGCGTAGCATTTAGACGTATTTCCAGATTTACGATTTCTGGTAAATCTGTAAATGTGTCAGGTCCCATGGGTGTTGAGTGGGAACACCCACAGTAACACCCATGGAACGCCCCTTTCACGCAAAGTGCTGCGTGTAAAGGGGCCGTATTTACAAGGACAGGAAAAGACATGCAAGGTGGCTTTTCCTGTTCTTGTAAATATCGGGCAGAAAAATACAACACCAGTGTGTCACAAAAAGTGACGCACTGGTGGCACAAGGGGCTGGTAAGTAAGCCCAGAGGAATCTTCCTGGTGGCAATCCATCAGGTGGGCTCACTAAACACCAGAGTGGACAAACTCAGCTGTCAGCACCTAGCGTATCATGAGTGGCAGTTACACCCTGAGGTGGGGCAAGGTCTCTTCTGCGAATGAGGAGCACCTTGGCTTGATCTATTTGTCAATGCTAAGAGTTCACAATGCCAGTCCTTCTATACTTTGGAGTTTCCTTGGCGTCTCTCGTTCTGAGTCATGTTCCATTTCAGGTGGAACTCTGGACTCCTGTATACCTTTCACCCCGATACCACTCCTGCCCTAACTTCTTAAGAAGAGCAAGACAGACACAGCCCAGGTAATCCTAGTGGCTCTGGGCACAGAGGGCAGCTAGAACTCCTGGGCTTGAGAACCTGTCCTCCAATCGGGCCGCAAATCCAGGAGGATCTTCTGTTGCAGCAGAATGGTCGGGTTCTCCACCCTGGTCTTTGCAATCTCCATCTCTATATGTGAAGATTGAACGGTGATAGTTGAACACCTTCGTCCTTCCTCCAGAGGTGGTTGATGTCATCTTGGCAGCCAGTCATCCCTCAACAAAACTGTATACATCTGTTGTTGGGATAAATTTGTGGCTTGGTGCAGCGTTCACCATATTGACCCCCTCCAGGCCAATCTGCATAATGTTTTTTGTTTGTACTGTCTCTTGCATGTCAAGGCCTTGCTCTGGGCACAGTTAAAGGTTATCTTTTGGCCCTCTCTGCCTTCTTACGGTTGCCTGATCAGCCCTCTTTATTTAAATCATCTGTTGTGAAGCGTTTTTTGAAAGGGCTGCAATATACATTTTCCCATCTGATGCCCCAGTGGGACTTAAATCTTGTCCTTGCATATCTGATGTGTACTCCATTTTAGGGTCTCCACAGATTTTCATTACAGCTTCTCACCATATGTGAGTCGAACATCACAAGAAAGTGATGATCGACTCACATACCGTGAGCAAGACCTATTGCAGGTTGAAACGTGTTGGTGGTGGTCAATGGTAACTATTTGCATGAAATAAATCCTTAAATATCGACCTTGTTGGAGTGCGGTTTTTTCCTTTCAAGAAAGGAACCTTGGTGACATGATTAATGCGAGGACACGGCACGGCACGTTCACGGCATCGGCACCTGCTATGTGATTTGCGCTGTCCTTGGAGCTGTTTGTTGATGGACTAATTTGAAGGAGAGGCGCCCGACATCAGAGATCTGCAGCGTGAGGACGGTGACATACGGGAACCGGCATTGACAGCGCCGGCTTTTCGTAAATAATCAAGGACACACAGAGGCAGCACAGTGAAGGAGACTGCCCCGTTCCATTTCAAGGTACCGCAACACAGAGATCGCGTGTGTTTAGAAGTACACTTCAAACGCGAATAGAGAGTAAACGAAAAAAAGGAAAAGTGAGCACTTGCCTGATTACGGGTTCCCGCAGCAAGGAGCCAGTGGACGCCGAACAGGAGACCGATTAGGTTGGATTACCCGCAGTACTTTTTCTCTTGCATTATTGATGTTGTAGCAAACGCGAAACAGGCGAGGGAATCCTGAAGAGCGCAAGCAAGGTTGAAAAGGTTGTGCACACCACAGTAATCAGATCACCTAGTGTGAGCTCATAACGGGGAAATTGTTACCAAAGCGAGGCTGAATAAATAAAAAGTAATACAAATAGTTATGGAAGCAAGAGCAGCTAAACGATTTCAGCAGGCTGAAACCATGTTCCTTAAAGGTGGGGCTTCTGGTTAAACTACGAATGAACAAAGCACAACCCAAACTAAGAGTCCATACAACTTGAGAGAGTAATGAAAAAGGAGATAACAAAGAGTTGGGAAGTGATTACTCTTGAAAAATACATAGAATGTAATCGAATCCCCAGAGGTTTGAGGATTTTCACTCTTCCGAATCATCCTGATACTAAGCCTGAAATGTTGGAAGAATGGGGTAAAAACAACATGGAGTGTTCAAGGAATATGGTATTAATCATCATTAAATATGCGAAAAAAGACATTGAAGAATTACACATAGCCATAGTTGACATTGAGTTCAGTAATTAAGTAATTTATATAAAGCTAGAAGGCCCCCGGAAATAGACGAGGATAAACCAACATGGACAGTCTTTGTAGAAGCGCTAAACCCAGCCTTTACCGTAGAGAAAGTAAAAGAAATAATCAAGAAGCTGAATCAATCTCGTGCAGCAGGTCCCGATAATCTCCCCGCCATCTTAATTAAAACTCAAATAGATAGGTGGGCAGGATTTTTATCACATATGTTTGTCGCCATTCTGGACTCAGGCTATATTCCCAAATCTTGGAGAGGGGCCATAATTAGACACTTACATAAAAAGGGGGAAAGGAAGGATCCAAGGAACTATAGATTATTCAACTTATTGGACATTGGAGAAAAGGTTTTCTCAAAAATAATACTTGGTAGATTAAAGGAGTGGGTGGAGTGGTGGTCGATAGTCCCAATAGAGCAGGGAGGCTTTAAGGAAGGACATTCTTTAAGCTGATATATGCAGAGCTAATAAGGTTAAAGCAAGATGATTTAATTAAACAGGAGGCCAAGTGGGCTGAGCGAGTGGGAACCGCTCCAGGTGCACTTCTAAGGTCTCTAGAGATGGGTCAGTATTCTATGCTCCGCTGGGCTTCAGGCACAACATTACATAACCATATTTTCACTGTATTACACGCTGGCTAGAATCGCTCAGTGGGGTAAACTGCCCAAGGTGTGGTGGGGTGGATGCGGATCTGGTTCATATGTTTGCATCTTGTCCCCACTTGCAAGAGCTACTGAAACAAATAGAGGAATTTTTAGATCGGTCACTTGGGGTGGAATTTAAGTTAACCCATGAATTAATTATTTTAGGAGTTAGTAGTTTGGCCTTCTCTTGGGCTCTGCCAGAGGTGCAAGCCCAAAACTAAATGGAAGGCATTGCTGTATGCCGACAACTTTGTAATATTGGACCAAACCGATGTGGGTCTTCAAAGAAAGCTGAATATATTCAGCGAATACTGCACGACAAAACGATTGAAAGTAAACATGGACGAAACAAAAATATTGTGCTTTGGGAAGAAGAATATGAAGTTTAGTTGGTATTTGGGCCAAACTAAACTAGATATTGTAAGTGAAAACAAATACCTCGGAATATGTTTCACAAGTTCCCTGAAGTGGGGCATGCATTTGGAGGCACAGAAATTAAATGCACATCTAGCGATATGTGGACTGAAAAGATTCAACCATAGTTATGGTGATATGTCCCATAAACCTCTATTGACGGCCTATAAAGCTATGATTCCCCCGCAACTCCAATATGGGTCGGAAGTTCTTTGTATTGAAGGTAAAAGCTCCTGGGATAAACATGAGGGGAAATGTTTAAAATCTTTACTGTCACTCCCCCGCTCAGTAATGATCCAGACAATCAGAATGGAATTAGGCCTAACCGCATGGAATGTTCAGGTGCGATTAAGTCTCCTCCGATTCTGGAATTGGTTGGGTATTGGAGAGGTCACAAAGGTGTCTCATTGGTGCATGAAAGAAATCCAAGCCAGTGAGTTAAAGCGGGCCAAAGCCACAAAAAGTAAACTTCAGGCCATTTGCGACCACCTGAATGTGAAAATAGACCCGAAGACACTACAAATTAATGTAATAAAGAGTGTTCATAAAATGCAAGGTCAAGACATTTTAGAGCAGTAGACATAGAGTACTTGTGTAAGAAAGATTCTGTAAAATTTATGAGTACTAGCTGGGAGAAAGACATAAGCTTTCCTTACCTTGACATATTACCAAACCGCTGGTTAAGAATGGAAGTACTTAAGCTAAGAATTGGTATTAACCCGGTCATTATAAATAGTGCAATAAAAGCTGTTTTAATGCAACCAGATGGCAAATGCTTGTGTAAGATAGGGATGACATGTAATATTTTGGACATTTTATTGAACTGTCATATATTTTTAAATGTACGTAAATTGTTCCTCCGCCCGATATGCTTAAAATATGATGTAAGGGTACGTTTACAAGCACGGGAGCTTCTTGTTGATATGGAAAATGTAGATATTGCGATAGCCATTGGGAAATATATACAGGGCGTATATAAGTTCCCTGTCTTGTTAGAGGCTTAAGAGTAGCTAAGTGCTTTGTAATTTTAAAATGAAATTATCTGTTTTAAATTGCTATAAATGAAGTTTTAAGGATAATATTACTTTTATTGTTTAAGAATATGATTTTGTGATGTGTAGACTTTTAAATGATAATGTATGAGCTGTGGTTTATAGATCAAAGGGTCTAAAAAAACTTTCTTTTTGATAGATTGATTGACATTGAGTCACACATTGCTGATCTTTAAAAAGAGGATGAATGTAAACAAATAAGAAAGGAAATGGAAAAGAACCTGGATAGACATGAAAATGAAGTGGAACAGCAAAAACAACGGAAATTCAGAAGGGATGAAGTGGATTATGCAACAGGAGCCATCTATACCTTTGCAAGAAAGTTTAAGATTCTTAAAGATCAAATGGGCAAAATGAAAAGAACTGAAATGAATATGCCAATGACAAGTGAATCAGAGTCAGATTTGAGTGAAGAGGAGAGAAGCGTGAGAACCGAACAGCTGTCTTTTTTAGAGGAAATGAACTTGATATATATCGACCAGAAAGCCCCAAGAAGTCAAGGGTGGGGACGAGGGAGAGGCAGAGGCAGAGACTATCAATCAAGTTCAAAAGAAGGAGAAAAACGTGAAGAGGGCGTGGCACAAGTAAGAAGTTACCCTCTGAGAAACCGATTGAAGAAGTAATGGTCCCAACAACAAAGAAATCCAAACAAAATCTGATAATAAACTTGTCAGACTACGAACTATGAGGCTCATTAGGATGGTGGGAGGACCCTGCAATGCTAAAGATACATGTTGTGCATTACAAAGCACAACGTGACAGGCACCGCGCGGTGCCTGCCACGTTGTACTTTGAAATGCTGGGGGGTACCCCGATGTGCACCCGCCAACCCCCCCCCCCCCGAGTCCCTGGGGGCCTGCAATGGGCCCCCGCAGGGTGTTTCCGCATGCCTTTCCGTGGCGGCAATAAGGCATTGTAAAATGCCCATGCTTATATGGCTGGCGGTGTCTGTAAGACACCGCCACCATATTAAACCTTTTCCGGGGCGGAAAAATGGCGGACGGTCTTTCCGTCCGCCCCGGACCCCCCAGCCATCTTAATATGGCTGGGGTCATTCCGGAGCGGATGGCGGGCGGATTGCCCCCGCCAGCCTGGCGGTGGCTACTGCCAGCCTGGCGGGGGCAATCCGCCCGCCATCCTAATGGGCCCCTAACTCCATGATCGTAATGTTTTGAATAAAAAATTGACATTTTGTCCGGAACAGCACTACAACCATGTAGATGCTCGAATTGACATCTATAGATTTGTCAGAAAGTTGAAACTGGCTAAATTCTTCAGTTAATTTGACAACAGAAAAGTTACAAAAGAAAAAGACACATCAGAAAGATCGGAATTGACATTAAATGATCTACCTGCCCTAGGAGCCGTTCCTGAACTACAGAGAATGAAGAAATTACGGAGTCGCAAGCCATGGAAGAATTAAATATGACCATGAAAGCCAGAGAACCGAGTGGCTTCAAACAAAAGTCCAAGTTTTGTCCAACTTTAAGTCCATGCAATAAGATCAATATATTTCACGATTTGGTGGTAAGTGATCTAGAAAGACTACAAAGAACAGATCACCACAACAAAAGGGAAAATCTAAGTCAAAAAGAAAGAGAAGCAATTGACACACCTATGAAAAATGACAAATTGATAATAAAGCCCGCAGACAAGGTTGGTAATGTGGTCATTCAAAACAAATCAGACTACATAAAAGAGGCTATGAGACAATTAGATGACAAGAAAAACTATGTGAAATTGTCTGTAAATCCGATCAATGATCTTACTATAGATCTGGAAAGAAGAATTAAGGAGTGGCATGATGAGGGGCTACTCACAGATGAAGAGGCAATATTCTTGAAAAATGATAGCCCTTTGATACCTACCATATACTTTCTGCCGAAAGTGCATAAGACACTAATTAATCCTCCAGCGAGACCTATTTTGTCAAGTTGCAACTCTATATGAGAATTTATCGGACTATGTATATTACTTCTTGGCACCAATAGTCACGAACCTAACATCATATATACAAGGATTCTTAAAAAGTTCTTAATACGGGAGACTTTTTAAGAATTCTTTCCAACACTGGTTGGCAGAAGGGCTTCTTTTTAGCTACAATCAATGTAGTTTCTTTATATACCTCGGTCAGTCATGAGGTGGGACTACAAGCCATGGGGTATTTCTTAAAACTACGAAACATCCATCAATTGAAACACACCAGGATGCTTTTGGAGATGGTTGAATTATGTCTCCACAATAAGGTCTTCATCTTCAATGGCCAGATCTACTCCCAGATGTGCGGAACCGCAATGGGAGTTTTGTTCTCTCCAAGCTATGCCAACCTCACCATGGGTTGGTGGGAAAAACTAGTAGCTTGGAGAGACGAAAAAGAAGAATACACTGTTAAAATAGAGATCTGGTTGTGGTTCATAGATGACTAATTCATCATCTGGAGTGGCAGCCAGAGGGAATTTGTTGAGTAAATGAACATCTTGAATAATAATGAGATTGGCTTACAATTCCCATACAACATCAGCAATAAAGAAATCCAATTCTTGGATGTAACTGTGTACATTGAGAATGATGAACTGAAAACAAAAACAGAAACCAACCTCAACCAGAAGCATTTTGCATGGAACCAGTTTTCATCCGCCACAGCTGAAGAAAAGCATCCCATATGGGGAATTTCTGCGTATGAGATGCAATTGCTCTGATGATGAACAAATGGATAAAACCTTCCTGGAAACTAGAATTCGATTCCAGGAAAGATGTTATTTGAGAAAGGACATCAAAATGGGAGAGGAGAGAGCAAGATTGGTCCAAAGAGCGAAAACATTGGAAAGAAAGGAGAAAAAAGTGGAAGACACCACAAATCGTATGGTGCTCACCTACAGTAAAGAGAACAATGGAATAATCAATATCTTAATGAAACATTGGAACATCAAGAAGAAAGATCCAGATATCGGACAGAGACTAGGGGACAAACCTAGTATCTCCTATCGAAAAGCACCCTCCCTAAGAGACAAACTGGTTGCAGAATCAACAAACTGGATTTGTGCATTGTAACAAATGCAAAGCTTGTAAGTGTGGAATGCACATGAAAGAGGTGAATGATTTCATGGGAAGAACATTCGGAATCACAGAGAGAATCACCTGCGAATCAATGTATGTGGTGTATGTGATTGTATGCTACTGCAGGTTTTGGTACATAGGCAGTGCTATTTGCCCTCTGAAAAAGAGAATATTGGAATATATACATGCGATACAGAATGAAGACACAAACTATGCTATTGTCAAACATCTGAAGAACCATGAGGACAAAGTAAGAAAAGACATCAAATACTTTGGCTTAACAACTGTACCCAAGAATGAGCGAGTAGGTAATAGAACCTTGAGACTGCGCAGATTGGAATTGCAAATGATTACAATGTTCAGGACTAAGATCCCCTTCGGGATGAATGGGGACGAAGAATTGTACAGTTATTTGTAAAGCACCAGAAGGACAAAAGGAACGGATGTAAACATGAACTATGAGCAACAAAGGACGAATTGTAATTCCAGAAAGGCCACAAGAATGGACGATCACATATTAAGAGCACTGAGCTCTATATATAGTTAGAAACATTTCCAAAAAATTGGAAAGGGTGCACTGAGCAATAATATGACAAAATAATTAATTCACTAAGATGCTGGCATTCTAAAAGGATGATGAATGTCAGTTTTTCCTGGTTGTCAATAAAGTTCTAAAAAAAAGTATTTAAAAAAAAAAAGTCATATAAAATCAAAGTGCCAGGAGAATGAAATTATCTGGAATTATGAATGAACACTGAACGATAAAAACATTGATACAAATATGACTGATGAAGTAATCAGCTGCAAGCCTCAAAAATGGTAATTTGTACATAAAGACTATATATCCCATAATGCCTCTAAATGTCATGAATGGGAGAACATAAAAGTAAGAAAGTTATGATGGACTCACATACTGTGAGCAAGACATATTGCAGGTTGAAACGCGTTGGTGGTGATCAGTGGTGACTATTTGCATGAAATAAATCCTTGAATATCAACCTTGTTGGAGTGCGGTGTTTTCCTTTCAAGAAAGGAACCTTGGTGACATGATTACTGCGAGGACAAGCCCGTTCTCGGCATCGGCACCTGCTATGTGAAGTGCGCTCTCCTTGGGGCTGTTTGTTGATGGACAATATATATATATATATATATATATATATATATATATATATATATATATATATATATATATATATATATATATATATATATATGAATATTCCAACAAAATCCAGTTTAAGAAAATAAATAACTTCACTGGTGCCGTGGCCACGTTTCATAAACGGTCTTTATTTTAGGCTTTCGGGCAAACCCGACGCGTTTCGCAGTTACCTCACTGCTTTGTCAAGGGTGATTCAATAAAGTGCAAAACAAACATTTAAAGGTGCAAAGTTCCCACTTGATAAACAGAGTAAAAATACTTCCATTTCTAGATTTCAAACAGAGTAAACAAAATTCATTTTCTTAATGCCCAGAAAATACATTCATTAATCATGTTATTTCTCATACATTTAGCCCATGTGGGCAAGTTTTGTTAACCAATTAATAATAGGTCAAAGAAACCATAATTTATCGATTGCACATTTTAGGCTTGTGATATATCATTTCTTCATGATATAGCTCTAGTGAGCCCATTAACTATGATACTACACATCTATTCAGCCCAAGTGGGCTCATATTCCAAATCCTATCTTATGGGCTTTCAAAATATAGTCTCTTTGTGATGAAGCCCTAGTGAGCAAATATTCACAACCTCTGGGCAAAGCATCTTAGGAAATTATGTCTTTAGTCTGTAAAGAAACAAACAGAAAGCTTAACTTTAAAATTAGTTCGAACCTTTTGTGTCCAAAAACAATACAAACTTAAGACTTTAAAATCAATTACAGATATACAGTAAGCAGAAGGTGTGGAAACAGTACATGATTCATCTTAGGTGTATAGAAATCTCATTATCCACATTTAAACCATAAGGAATCACGGTGTTGTATTTTATAATTATCTTTGACTCTAATTTTCTCAGTTCTAGTGTGCGATTCCCTCCTCTTTCTCTCAGGGGTATAGTGTCAAGCACACAGAATTTAAGCAAGTTAGGGTTTTGGTTATGTCTTTCAAAAAAGTGTCGAGCAACTGGGTATTGCTTATCATTTTTACTGATCGCCCGCAGATGCTCTAAGATGCGCAGTTTGGCTTTTTTAATTGTACTACCTTTATAAAATAGGTCACATGGGCATTTCAAAGCATAAACGGTTAATTCTGTCTCACAGGATAGGTGTTTCAATATTTGAAAAGCAGCAAGATCTTTGTTCAGTTTTATAGTTTTGCAGTTCTGGCTATATCGACAAGCTTTACATTTAGAGCATATATAAAAACCTTGTATTGGGTTTCTTTTCTTAATTTCTCTAATCTCACTTGTCATGAGTATATCCTTTAGTGATTTATTGCGTCTGAAAGTTATGGATGGCTGATCAGACAAACTTTCTTTCAGATCCTCATCGGTTCTAAGAACCTCCCAAAACTTTCTCAGACTCCTATGTACCTCCCAATCCTGGTTATGGTATGTAGTAATGAATCTCGTCTTGTTATCACTAGACAATTCCTTTTCTTTGTGAGCTAACAAGTCCTCTCTTTTCACTAGGGCAACTTTGTCAACTGCTGTTTGAATAGTTGAGAAACTATATCCCCTCTCCTTGAATCTTGTTGTCATCACTTGTTGTTCTATTACAAAATCCTCGGGCGAGCTACAGTTACGTTTAGCCCGCAGCAATTCCCCGTAGGGAATGCTGTTGATCAGATTTTTAGGATGACAGCTCTGGGCTAGCAATAAACTATTCCCAGCTGTCTTTTTTCTGTATAGCTTACTACAGATCGCGTTCTTGTCGACATACAATTCTAAATCAAGGAATTCAATCTTCTTTTTGTTCATCTCACAAGTGAATTGCAGATTACATTCATTCTGATTCAAGTTACTTACAAACTCTTCTGCCTGTTGTTGGTCACCATCCCAGATGCAGAATACATCATCAATGTACCTTACCCAGAGGACGACATGATCTTGATATTGATCGTTCTTCCGGGCAACCTGCTCCTCCCACCAGCCGAGGTAAAGACCTGCAAAGCTGGGGGCGAAGCAGGTTCCTATTGCCGTCCCCTGGGTCTGTTTGTACAAAACTTTATTGAAAATGAAGAAATTGTTCTTCAAGCATAAAGCAATCATTTCCAGTACCATCTCTGTATGTAACAGAAATGATAATGACCTTTTTCTCAGAAAATATCTACAAGCATCTACACCTGCTGCCTGGGGGATACTGGTGTAGAGACTGCAGATATCCAAACTCATAAGGAGATAGCTATCCTTCCATTCAATTCCATTAATTTTCTTCAAAAAGTCTCCCGTATCTTTAACATGTGCTGGTAAACCCTGTACGTATGGTTGAAGAAAATAATCTACGTACTTAGATATGTTCTCAAATGCACTCCCCCTTGAAGATACTATGGGTCTCCCTGGTGGTATAGTGGCATGTTTATGGATTTTCGGCAGGAGATACAGGATGGGGATTTTAGGATCTTTGCATTGTAAAAACAAAAATTCATTTTGTTCTAAAATACCATCATCCCTCCAGAATGACAATCTTTTAGACACTTCATCGACAGTCTTATCATATTCACTTCTAGTTGTCATTACATATTTGAGAAATGAGAAATAACATGATTAATGAATGTATTTTCTGGGCATTAAGAAAATGAATTTTGTTTACTCTGTTTGAAATCTAGAAATGGAAGTATTTTTACTCTGTTTATCAAGTGGGAACTTTGCACCTTTAAATGTTTGTTTTGCACTTTATTGAATCACCCTTGACAAAGCAGTGAGGTAACTGCGAAACGCGTCGGGTTTGCCCGAAAGCCTAAAATAAAGACCGTTTATGAAACGTGGCCACGGCACCAGTGAAGTTATTTATTTTCTTAAACTGGATTTTGTTGGAATCTTGTGGGAGTGGCATTCCCTGCCGTGTTGCCCGCCGTGTTTGGGGCTTGGCTTTCTGCCAAAACTACGCTGGGATATATATGAATATATATATATATATATATATATATATATATATATATATATATATATATATATATATATATATAAATATTCACTGAAAAAACCATAGGTTTCACACCAGTTATAGTTAGGAATTAGCATTTAAAAAATATTAAATTCACTAAAAAAAACATAGGTTTGACAACAGTTATAGTAAGCTGGAAATTGTAATGACATAAAACCATTGAAATTCCCATGTTATAGTTAGTTGGACTCACTATAACTTGCGCGCCTGCAATGCACTGCTGATGACGTCACATATTACATCCGTACTGGATCCGTTAAGTTTTTCGTCAGCAGTATTCCCAACTCGTAGGTAGGTGGTGTTGTGTGGCTCCGCATCCGTCGCTGGCGTCGAAAGGGCCGAGATGATGTCACAGAGACTACATAGGCGCCACCCATGCGCGCTGACTTCAGTTCTTTCTTTTTCCGCACCAGCAAGCACAGATCCGGTCAGAGCACGTATCCTAGTCACTTTTTGACTAACTTTTTTGAGACTTTTGCCTCTACTTCTTTTTGAGGCTTTGACTCCTGGTGCCACATAGGGATGCCTGAGTTTAAATTGCGGGGCCTTCTGCCGAACGATGTCAGTGGCCGACCCCCATGGCATCTGTCTCTACTGCCTGGAGCGCAACCATGACTCCAGTTCATGTTCCGACTGTCCGAGAGCAGTCCCGAAAGCTGCTGGAGACCCGGCAGTCGTCTCTGCGCCGTTCAAGCTCCAGGGGTCGCTCGAGGGACCGACCGTGGAGCCATCATCATCGCTCCTCGGGGTCCAAGACTTCACCTCGGAATCGGGTAAGAGAAGTCATAAGAAAAAGTCGAAGAAGCGTGTATGCTCTCCGACATCCCCCCGTAAGTCTGGACGCGGTTGACGGGGGCCAGGGGTCCTTCGCCCATGGCACCATTAGAGCCTGAGAGTCCCACGGCCTACCTGCCCTACCCGGGTCCGTCGACGACTCCGGCCCAGGTGCAAGAGTTTCTTGCCGCCATGGACCGCCTTTCCAGGCCTAGAGCTCCCGCCGACGTGCCTTCGGGCCCCACTGTCCCTATTGAGGGCCCTTGCTTGCCACCTGCTCTGCTGGCGGCTCGGGCACTGCAAGGTCCTCCGCCTGCATCTCAGGTGCCCCCTGCGGCTCCATTACCGGCGCCACAATGGGTTCCGCTCGTCACACCTCCGCACTTGCCTGAGTTTCCAGGCAATTTTGCTCCGGCTTGGGACCCTAATTGGGACATGGAGCCTGATCGGCGCCAATGGAACATTTCTTTTCCCCTGTGCCTCCCCCTCTGCTGCAGCCTGTGCCTCGGGCCGTGGAGGAGGGGGATGACTGGGAAGGGATGAGGGGTCAAAGGACCCTCTTGCCTGGCAGTCTGAGTCCAAACATGAGTGGGCGGAGGACTCGGAGGATGCAGGTGGCCTTGACCTCTCCTCTGAGCCTGGGTTTGTGTCTCCTCCCGATGTCATGGAGGAAGGCGCCATATACACTATGGTGCTACGTAGTGCAGCTGAGGCTCTTGACTTTGATCTGCCTACTGTTACTCTCAAGAAGAACATCCTTACTGAAGTGCTTCAGCTGGCGGCAAGTTCTATGGAACCTCTGCTTCCGTTCAATGAGGCCTTGATGGATGTTTTAATAGCAACCTGGTCTACACCAGCCACTGGGTCTCCTGTGGATAAAAACGTGGCCAGGCGTCACCGCCAGGCACTGTGTGACCCTGCCTTTTTAACAAATCATCTGACCCCGAAGAGCCTGGTCATTCAGGCCTCTACTTCCCAAAGTGCATTCCCTACTACCCCGCCGGATAAGGAATCGAAAAAGCTGGAGCAGTATGGTAAAAAGTTGATTTCCTCTGTCAGCCTGGGGCTGCAGTCAGTCAACACTGCATGCCTCCTGGGCTGCTACTCTCACGCTGTATGGGACACGGTGGCGCAAACTCTGCCCCAGTGTCCAGAATAGGTTTGGGCCGTACTTTCCCAAGCTGTTGCGGGCGGGAAGGATGTTGCAAAGTTCGCCATTCGGTGTGGGCTGGACACCACAGACTTTTTGGGGAGAGCCATCTCCACAACGGTGGCCTTGCGTTGCCATGCCTGGCTGCAGTCTACGGGGTTTTCGGGGGATGTCCAGAGTTCCCTCATGGACATGCCTTTTGATGGTACTCGCCTGTTTGGCAATAAGGCAAACAGTGCGCTGGAGCATTTCAAGGACTCTCGGGCTACGGCCAAGTCCTTGGGTCTCTCTGCCATACGCCAGGACGCGTCTACCTTTCGTTCCTTGCATGGCCACAGAAGGTGCGCCCCTACATGTTCGTTCAGCCAGAAGCCTGCGCAGAACCAACTTCAGCGCGGCCGCTGGCGTGGTGTCAGCTCACAGAGGGCCAGCGTGCGGGTCAGTCTACCTCTGCTCCCGCAGCATCCACCTTACAACCTTCCTAGTCCAAGCTTTGGGGTGCACCCCATGCCAGTGGGTGGCAGGATTCAACATCACCTCCCCCACTGGCGTTCTGTCACTTCGGACAGGTGGGTGCTGCAAATCGTCCGAAGGGGCTACTCCCTCTCCTTTGAGTCTGCCCCCTCCAGCCATGCCACCTCAATTCCACCGCATGTCCGGGGATCACTTTGCGCTTCTCCAATAGGAAGTCACAGAATGTTTGTGGAGAAATGCCATTTGCCAAGTGAAGCTTGAAGAATATCGCCTAAATTTCCATCAGGAAGTCATAACCTGTTAAGAAGAGCCAGAAATCAGTTGAAAAAAGATTACAACATTCACAAGGTGGAATGTAAAGCCCTCAATGAAGTATGTTGGCTCAATTTAAATCGCAAATAAGGATACAAGGTGGGAGTCATCGCAAGTAAACACGAAGACTCCAGTGTCTAAGAGGATACTATTAGGAGATTGAATTTCAGCAAAGAAGATAAGATTACACCGTGGTCTAAGCCCTGATGATAATCCCCTGGGGATTGGAAACGCATCAGCACGCTAATATTTTGCCTGCGAGGGATCCACAATAGTTGAAGCTCTAGAGAGGGTGCCACTACATAAACTATTCCCCGAGAGCAAATCATTTCCAGAGAAAGTTGTCCCCACAGTATACCTGTTTGAAACGCTCAACGAACTGAACAATACTCAATGTCATAGCACCTACAGGCATTGTTTGAATTACCGACTGGTGTAATTGTTTGAATTAATCGTTAGATTTGAATTAATGTCGTCATGTTTTAGCTTTTGAATTGTCCAGTTTTTTGTGTGTTTATTAACATTTATTCATGAGGAATGTATAAATGAATGAAATGTGTATTCTTTTCATGCTTCAAAAATATGAAAGGATGTTTGAAATTAAGTTGAATCAATACAACTGTGAAAGTAAAATGCAATGACGTGATGCGTTGTATTATCAAATCTGCATGAGTAACTAGCAGTTCCAAAACTGGTGGCCAGGTAATTCTTTTTGAAAAAATATTGCACGTCCTACCGGGCCCCCGAAACGGACGTAACCCCTATAGTTTAAAGCTCTTGGCCAAGGGGGCCATCGAGCGAGTTCCTGGACCAGAAGTAGGACGTGGTTATTATTCCAACTACTTTCTGGTCCCCAAGAAGGAGAAATGGGGCCTCAGGAATGTCAATCGCTTCCTCCGGAAGGAGAAGTTCAAGATGTTGACTCTGGCTCAGGTCTTGGTTGCCCTCGACCCTGGAGACTGGATGGTACCGTTGGACTTGCAGAACGCATATTTTCACATCCCCGTCCTGTCGGCCCCCGGCGTTACCTGCGGTTCACGGTAGGCCAGGAGCATTTTCAGTTTGCTGTGCTCCCCTTCGGCCTTACCAGCGCCCCTCGGGTGTTCACGAAAGTGATAAAGGTGGTCGCAGCTCATCTGCACAGCTCAGGGGTGTCAGTCTTCCCCTACCTTGACGACTGGTTGTCAAAGGAGGGCTCGCCCACCTTCAGACTACGGCCGACCTCCTACATTTGCTGGGGTTCGCCATCAACATGCTGAAGTCGTACCTGAGTCCCTCTCAGAAACTCCCCTTCATCTGAGTGGTTCTGGATTTGATGCAGTTTCAGGTTTATCCTCCCAAGCAGCGAGTCCGGGATATTCAGGCTATGATTCCAATCTTTCAGCCTCTATCCCGGGTTTCAGTCAGGAATGAGACTCCCGCTCCTGGGCCTGATGGCCTCCTGCATCCTGCTAGTGCAACATTCCAGGTGGCATATGCGAGCTCTGCAGTGCGACCTGAAGTTCCAGTGGGCACTGCATCAGGGCATCCTGTATGATCATGTCAAGATCTCGGACAGCACTGCACGACAATTGCAGTGGTGGCTCACAAATCGCGATTGGGTCAATGGCAGATACCTCTCCCTTCCCCAACTGGGGCACACATTGGTGATGGATGCGTCCCTCCTGGGATGGGGCAGCCACTTGGGAGAGGCGGCGATCAGAGGCCTCTGGTCTCTGGCGGAGTCCCAGCGCCATATCAATCTTTTAGAGCTTCGGGCGATCCGACTTGCACTGAAGGCATTCCTTCCCTCTGTCCGGGGAAGTGTAGTGCAGGTGTTCATGGACAACACCACCGCCATGTAGTATTGCAACAAACAGGCCATGGTGGAGTAATGGACCCTATGTCAGGAGGCTCTGCGCCTCTGGACCTGCTGGAACATCAAGGCATTACCTTGGTGGTTCAACACCTGGCAGGTTCTCTGAACACCAGGGCGGACAAACTCATGTGCCGGTGCTTTATGGATCACGAATGGCATCTGAACTCGGACGTGGCACAAGGTCTCTTTCTGCAGTGGGAAGAGCCATGGTTAAATCTATTTGCCACCGAAGAGAACGCGCAATGTCACCAATTCTGCGTGTTGGAATTTTCAAGGCGGCACTCGCTCTGCGTCGCGAGTGGAGCTGTGGTCTGTTGTATCCCTTTCCGCCTATACCACTTCTGCGCAGTGGCTCCGGATTGAGCACCAAGATACTGGTATCCCGAGCTACTCAACATGGTGATTGATCCCCCGATCCGACTGCCTCTTTGGGAGGATCTTGTGTCGCAGCAGCAGGGGACGGTCCTCCACCAGAACCTGTCCAGCCTCCACCTCCATGCCTGGAGATTGAGCAACGACAGTTGACAGCTTTCGATCTTCCTCCCTAAGTCTGTGAAGTCAATCTGGCAGCCAAGCGCCCCTCCACTAAGACAGTATACAAGTTTGTGGCATGGTGCACAGCAAAGTCTGTGGATCCCCTTTCTGCCCCTCTTTCTGAGGTCCTTCTGTTCCTACTATTCTTGGCCCAGCAGGGCTCTACTCTGGGCACTATCAAAGGTTATCTTTCAGCCGTCTCCGCCTTTTTAAGGCTTCCAGATCAGCCTTCTTTCTTTAAGTCCCCAGTTGTTAACTGTTTCCTAAAAGGCATTACACACACGTTTCCTCCTGTGCCTTTCATAATGCCTCAGAGGGACTTAAATCTTGTCTTGACCTATCTGGTGTGCGCTCCTTTTGAGCCCCCTTCATAACTGTCCTTTACGTCTTCTCACTCTAAAGACTGCTTTCCTGGTAGCTATCACCTCTGCCAGAAGAGCGAGTGAGCTTCAGGCTCTTTCTTCTAAACCTCCTTTCCTTTCTGTTCACCCGGACAAGGTGGTTTTAAGGACCCGTCTTTTTCTTGCTAAAGGTTGTCACGCCCTTCCACATTGGGCAGACCCTCACTTTGCCCACCTTCTTTCTTCCTCCGCATCCTTCAAAAGAGAAAGAGAGGCTTAACCGTCTGGACCCAAAACGTGTGCTCTCGTTCTATCTGAAGTGCACACAACAGATCCGGAAGAATGACCACCTCTTTGTTGGCTTCGTGGGCACCCAAAAAAGTTGGGCCATGCACAAAAAAACCATCTCTCGGTGGGTTGTTCTGTGCATCAAAGCGTGTTACTCGTTGGCTAAGAAGGAGCCTCCTGTGGGGCTGCATGTCCATTCTGGTTCCATGTGAAATATCGATTACAAAAACACCGACCAACAAAAATATCGTCACAAAAACATAGTCTACAAAAATATCGCCACCATATACTTAAACAAGGATTTACACAAATATCGATAATTTTTTATCGACTACATTAATATCGTTAACAATTATATCGAGTACCTAAATATCGACTACTACATTATCGACAACCCTTGAAATAACATTACCATCTACACTAATATCGATTACACAAATATCGAGTAACCTAGTACCTAATTAAATATACTAAAAATATTGCCTTCTTCTCTATAACCTTAAATACACAATACCTTCAACTAATTTACTTTTTTATAATTATTTAAATATTAAAAATGCGTTTAAAAAATATATCTATATACTATATATTTTAAAAATAAATATATAATATTTAAATAAACATTAGTAATATAAACCTTACTAATAATTATAATACACTCATTTTCGATTAGTTTTATTAAGATTTCACATAATTTAAAATTTTTAACATTATTAACTATTATAATAAAACACATACAAAACATTTTCTAATATAAAGTAGAACAAAATAATTATTACTACAGCCTCATTTAAAAATAACAGTTTCCAAATTCAAACTAAGGTTCTCATCCAATGAATTTAAAATACATATAATTGAACCAATCAAAATGAACAATTACTTAACTCACTACTATAAAAACAATTACCTACTTAACTAAAATTACCATTTTTGGCCCAAACTTGGAGAAAAACGGTTTCTTTGCTGAAGAGAAGAGAATACACACCTACAACAACTACTACAACACAGTCTACTACAACTCAAGTAAGTGATCTCCCATTTTATGTTGTATAAAAACCTCACGAAAAGTAGCTAAACTCCCTGTACTAAATAAATGTTATCTCTTTTTTGTAAAATAGAACTAAAACATCGTATCAACAACAGCCACAATAAATTAAGAAACGAAAATATGAACAGCCTTATCAATTTCTACTTAGAAAAGTATTAAATAAATAAGAATATAGCAAACAGAAGTTCCAAATGACTTGATATTGTATGAGCTACAAATATATCCAATTATAATAAATAACTAATATTAACTTTTTTTTCCAGAATATACAAACTTCATCTATCAATCTGCAACTACACAAGCAACATCTTCTACTAAATAAAGTAAGTATACCCACTGTGTCAATTAATAATCAGAAAGTAGAAACAAACAAGTATCAAACTATATCATTAATTACTACTATTCTCTACCACAACTACAGGACATTCAACAGTGAAACTCTGAATATAAGAACAGAAAACATCTGATTAGCTGTAAGTACATTTTTAAATTTCATATTTTACCCTAGACATTTAAATAAATGTTTATCACATTTACTAAAAACACATATATATGTCTTCACAGATCTACCTTAGAAATGGCAGAAGGAGCTACTTTTATAACTTCTCAAAAGGGGAAAATAATGCTCAGCTACATGGGTTATACCTACACCCAAGAAAGAGTCAAAGAGAATAAAACCCATTGGAAATGTAGTAAATATTATTCAACTGCATGCTATGGTAGAGCTACTACTGTTGATAACAATGTTGTAAATGTACGTGAGCATAACCACCCACCCAATGTAACAGAAGTCGAAGTAAGAGAAACATTAGAGACACTGAGAGAAGCTAGTACAGGCTCCCAAGAAACAAGCACTACTATTTTGAAAAATGTTTTGAGCAAAGTCTCAGAACACCTAACAGGACAGTTACCTTCAATCCCCAACTTGAAAAGATTAATAGCTAAAACAAAACGAGCTTCTGATCCAACTCCACCACCACCTGAAACTTTTGAACAGATTAAAATATATCCAGAATATACTATTACCCACAATGAAGATACATTCTTAATGTATGATAACCAAAGTCATGATAAAAGAATTTTACTTTTTGTAACAAATAGCAATTTGCAAAAACTAAAATCGTGTGAAACATGGATGATGGACGGAACTTTTAAAGTATGTCCCAAACCTTTCTATCAACTTTACACCATCCACGGTGAATACCAGGAAACTAATATCCCTTTAATTTATACACTGCTGCCAAATAAAACAAATGCAACCTACGTAGAAATCTTAACAAATATCAAAGATTTTACTGATAATTACTATCCACAAAGAATCATAATAGACTTTGAAATAGCTATGATTCAAGCTATACTTAAAATATATCCACACACTTCAATACAAGGGTGTTATTATCACTACAACCAAAGTATATGGAGACACTTACAAAAATCTACTTTAAGCATAGAATATTCTACAAACAGTAACTTTGCTTACCAGATTAAAAAATTAATTGCACTGCCATATGTCCCAACAACAGAAGTAGCTAATTATTACAATTTATTACTTGACAGCCCTTTCTACCGCAGTAATGGGAAAAAATGAACTCCCTTCTTAGACTATTTTGAAGACACCTGGGTGGGAAGATTACATCGTTCTGGTAACCGCAGACAACCTAAATTCCAAATTCCATGGTGGAATGTGTATGCTAGTACTATAGCACAGAAAGCCAAAACCAACAGCGCGGTAGAAGGATGGCATAATGCCTTCCAAGCCACAATAGGAAGAACACAACCAACACTTCATAAACTAATCCAAAGCATCAAAAAAGAGCAAAGCTACCAAGAACTAAGAATCGAGCAATCTCTATCAAAAATCGGCCCAAAACTAAGTAAACAAACATTAAATATGTACGAATACCTACAACAAAAAACAAGAATGTACCCAAGTATCCAAGGTCTAGAATACTTAGACCTAATTGCAAAATCTATCCTTTAATAAAATACAAATAAGAACGCATCAAACAATAAATAAAATAGACCATTAATTTTTTAATTAGTTAAATTACGTCATGTAAAAATAAATGTAATTTATTATTACAAGACATAATAGAACTAAATTTTAACAAAAATTAACCAATAAGCATAATCCATCCCAAAAAATAAATAAATAATAACTTACGGTTCTGCAGCTGTAGAATGTGTTGCAAGCAGATGGTTTCAACACCAATACAACCAAAAACAATCCACATCGTAAACAAAATCCCCACAAAATGCGAAAAATACAACTGTATAATAAGGGTCCAACGTAGCAATCCTCTGGATAACGGAACCATAAAAAAACCAGAAAATAAATCACAATAAAAAACGCTCCAAAATCCCGAAAAACAAGGAAATGTATATAAACATTTCCCTGTATGTAAAAAAAAAACGAGATGAAATCCATCTGGTCACCAAAACGAACACCTGTAAATAAAGTACAAACAAAACCCACCCGCAGTAAATACTAAACCCACAAAGCCTAAAAAGAACATATAAAAGACAGTAAAATACATAAAGTAATACTTTAATACAATAGATTAACATGACATCCATATTAAATATCAAACTAAGTACGCTATCACTAAGGTCCTTAAATAACACGTACTTTTCACATAAACAGTAAAATCAAACACATAGCAACACGTACACACTAAAACTAGCTCAATAATTTCTTAAAATTAACTTAAAAGTAAATGAAAATTAAACTTACATTAACAAACACGAAGCAGCTCCCAACCGCGAGGTTCCGTCTTCTGAAATGACCCAAACAACGATGTAGATAGACTAAAAAGTGAACTACACAAAACAAAATGGCAGCATAATAAAAACAAAAATAGGACTTAATCCCCATTATAATAAATAAAAAATGTGTTATAAATTGCAAATTATTTTCCAAAAATTGTGTTAATTTTCTAAATGTTAAAATAAACATATGAATAATGTAAAATATACAATAATTATTTATTATATAATTATATATGAATAATTTATTGTATATTAAAAATATGTTTATTATTGTAAAATATTTTTTTATTATAGAAAAATGTGAACAATTTTATGTATATACTTTTGAAAATGCCAATAATATGTAAATTAATTAACATATTAAATTTCAATTAAAATTTTTAAAATTTAATATGCTAATTATTATAAAATTACAATGTATATGTTACAAATACTGCAATGTGAAATTTGAAGAAATAAAAAAAAACTTGTGTTATAAAAATGTTTACATATTTCCATCTACAAAAGAATTGAATAAAAAATGTTTTTTCACAAGACTATATTACTATTGTACTTTATAAATGTTTTAACTTGTGATGTAAATGTTAACATGTATATAAATCTATATTTGTTTGTTTGTAAAAATAATGTTAAATATATATCTGTAATATTATATATATATATATATTTTTTAAATTACATTTTTTTATTAATTTAACTCCAAATCCAACATAACTCATTGAAAGTGTTTGACAGTAAACCATAATAATTTACTATTCTAACTCCAAGTCAACATAACTCAGGGAAAGTGCTGGACATTAAACCATAATTATTTACTATTCTAACTCCTATTCCAACTTAAGTCAGGGAAAGTGCTGGACAGTAAACCATAATAATTTACTATTCTAACTCCAAATCGAACATAAGTCAGGGAAAGTGCTGGACAGTAAACCATAATAATTTACTATTCTAACTCCAATCCAACATAAGTCAGGAAAAGTGCTGGACAGTAAACCATAATAATTTAGTATTCTAACTCCAATCCAACATAAGTCAGGGAAAGTGCTGGACAGTAAACCATAATAATTTACTATTCTAACTCCAATCCAACATAACTCAGGGAAAGTGCTGGACAGTAAACCATAATAATTTACTATTCTAACTCCAAATCCAATATAAGTCAGGGAAAGTGCTGAACAGTAAACCATAATAATTTACTATTCTAACTCCAATCCAACATAACTCAGGGAAAGTTCTGGACAGTAAACCATAACAATGTACTATTCTAACTCCAATCCTACATAAGTCAGGGAAAGTGCTGGACACTAAACCATAATAATCTTCTATTCTAACTCCAAATCCAACATAACTCAGGGAAAGTGCTGGACAGTAAAGAATAATAATTAACTATTCTAACTCCAATCCAACATAAGTCAGGGAAAATGCTGGACAGTAAACCATAATAATTTACTATTCTAACTCCAAATCCAACATAACTCAAGGAAACTGCTGGACAGTAAACCATAACAATTTACTATTCTAACTCCAATCCAACATAAGTCGGGGAAAGTGCTGAACAATAAACCATAATAATTTTCTATTCTAACTCCAAATCCAACATAACTCAGGGAAAGTGCTGGACAGTAAAGAATAATAATTTACTATTCTAACTCCAATCCAACATAAGTCAGGGAAAGTGCTGGACAAAAAAACCATAATAATTTACTATTCTAACTCCAAATCCAACATAATTCATGGAAAGTGCTGGACAGTAAACCATAATAATGTACTATTCTTACTCCAATCCAACATAAGTCGGAAAAGTGCTGGACAGTAAACCATACTAATTTACTATTCTAACTCCAAATCCTACATAAGTCAGGGAAATTTCTGGACAGTAAACCATAATAATTTACTATTCTAACTCCAATCCAACATAACTCTGGGAAAGTGCTGGACAGTAAACCATAATAATTAATATTCTAACTCCAAATCCAACATAACTCAGGGAAAGTGCTGGACAGTAAACCATAACAATGTACTATTCTAACTCCAATCCTACATAAGTCAGGGAAACTGCTGGACACTAAACCATAATAATTTTCTATTCTAACTCCAAATCCTACATAACTCAGGGAAAGTGCTGGACAGTAAAGAATAATAATTAACTATTCTAACTGCAATCCAACATAAGTCAGGAAAAGTGCTGGACAGTAAACCATAATAAATTAATATTCTAACTCCTATCCAACATAACTCAGGGAAAGTGCTGGACAGTAAACCATAATAATTTACTATTCTAACTCCTAATCTAACATTACTCAGGGAAAGTGCTGGACTGTAAACCATAATAATTTAATATTCTAACTCCAAATCCAACACAAGTCAGGGAAAGTGCTGGACAGTAAACCATACTAATTTACTATTCTAGCTCCAATCCTACATTACTCTAAGAAAGTGCTGGACAGTAAAGCATTATAATTTATAAATCCTAATCACCCTTCTTCCTATACACTCAACTAATAACTACTAAAACGTAATATTTTTTGTTTTTGTTTTATAATAATAAAAAATGTAAACAGAATTTTTTCATATTTTGCATTTTTTTTCAATAGATTTTTCTCAAAATCTAGTTTTTATTATACATTCACACATTTTTAAATATTACTGCCCACTCTTATCCATCATAATCCTAATTACCCACTAATAAAACATTCACACTTATTTTTAAATTAAATTAACATTTAATTTACAGAATGTATTTCAAATTTAAATTTTGCATTTAAATATATTATTTTCATTTAATTACCATTTTACATTTTTCAAAACATTAGCACACATTAATATTATTTACTACCCAACCTTAGCATCTATATAACATACAACACACTAATACAAATATAACACACTTAATTTAATGTAAATTAAAATAACATTTGCTTTCAAATTTCAAATTTTAAATTTCGAATTGTTTTTTAAACAACCCTCTAAAAAAACAATCACACACTTTATTTACTGTTAATTTAAAATATATTATTTTCTAATTTAAAATTTTGAATTTAAAATGTCGATTTTTTTTAATTTATAATAAATAAAATAACAAATTTTAAATTACTACCCACCCTTATCCCCTGTATAACCAACAACCCGCTACTAAATCTTTTACATACTTCATTTTAAAATATTATTTTAAATATCTAAATTATTTAAAATTTCTATTTCCAAATATAAAAATTATTTTTCTATATATTTTTTTTTACAATTCTAAAAAAATATTTACCCAACTATTTTAAATTACTACCCACCCTTATCCCCTATAAAACCAATAACCCGCTCCTAAAAAAATTACTAAAATTTTACATGTTGATATTTCTGTTATTCTACAAAAACGATATTTACAACACCGATATTTTGTCGATATTTTACAAAGTCGATATTCTTACCTCGATATTTCTGCTAGTCGATATTTTCCCGTCGATATTCGTGCTGTATACCGTCCATTCTACCAGGGCGACGGCAGCCACTACTGCCTTGGGACGCGCCTTTCCCTTGTAGGACATTTGTCAGGCAGCTACGTGGGCCTCGCTGCACACATTTACCAAGCATTACTGCATTGACAGTCAAGTCCAGGGAGACAGCTTCTTTGGCCTTTGCTATTCTCTGTGACTTTTTGGTGTAATCTTATTCGCAGACCCACCCTCGGGGTTGGTATTGCTGGGGTATCTATTCTAAGGTAAGGAATCTATCACTTTCAGATGCACAAGTTACTACTTGTGTAACCATATATCTTTAAGAGACATTAGTTAGTGATAGATTCCTTTCCGCCCCACCCATCCTCCCCATTCTGCAAACTGATTTCTAGGGTTAAGGTCATCCCTTTCAGGGCCCTGGTTTCATCGCACCAGTGGTCAGTTTCTTGCATGGCTCTGCTTTCCTGGCGTGGAAAGTCGTTTACAGAACTGACGTTACCGTGCATGGGTGACGCCTAAGTAGTCTCCGTTATGCCATCTCGGCGCTTACGACGCCAGCGACGGATGCGGAGCTGCACGACGCCACCTACCGACGCGCTGACAAAAACTTTCCGGATCCAGTCTGACAGCTAGGGATATTCTAAGGCTGTGGTTCCCAAAGTGTGCGCCGCGGCACCCCGGTGTACCGTGATGAGCAGCCAGGGGCGCTGCACCACCATGCAGGATGTGGGTGATATAAATTGCAGCCCAACATGCGGGGGGTTTAAAATGCCACCTTCGGAATGGTTTTGCCCAGCACACTGCCGCCATACGCTTCCGTGCGTACGTACGCACGCACGTGTCGTACTTAAGCTGCAGAGGTTCACCATTACTGCCTTAGCAAGCTTGGAGCATCGGAGGAACGTTGCTGGTGACCCCTGTGTTGTGCCCTGCCCTGCCCTGCCGTGCCTCACCTCATGGGACCCTGTTCAACTAAAATCGGTAAGTAAGCATAGTCACAAACTAATGCAGGAATGTCTAATGCTGTACCCTTCTTTAATTATTTGAATAGTAGCAAGTGTAGTGGCGCGTGATTTCACTGGGCTCCACATGAAAATCCCTCGATGTTTGCTGGTAACGTGAGATTTATGCTAAGCTTTAAAAGCGAGCCAGATGATCAAACCCTTCCGAACTATTCATAAAAATTAGTGGTGGTTAATTTATTAATGGACAGTGGCTGTACACAGTCTCTTTCCAGCTTGTCTTCCTTGTAACCGCGTGTGTTCTCGGCTTTTTAGTGGGAGATAGTGTGAAGGGAGTTGTGTGACGCACGGTGGCACCGTGTGAGTCTGCAGGTCTGGGATATGTGTTAAATAGTCCGAAATTAACCAGGACAGTTGGGAACAAACCAAAGCACACACAAATGAAACATCTGTATTTTGCAATCATGACTGCACCCTTGCAGTTTTCCACTGATTGGTTTCCAAAAATGTATTTCCAAAAACTCCTGGTAAAAAGACAAAACAACAGAGTCTGGTGCTTTAATGCCACACCTTCATGTTATGTCCCATTTCCAATTGTGTAGCTCAGAATTTGGAGGTATTTACCACTTCCAGTAAATATCTGATCCTCATCTTCCACTATTTGCAGGTGCATTAAGTACCCCACCCTATGCCACCGTGCTCGAAATCAGGGCCTCATTATATGTAATTTCATCTCTCATGGCTATCGTGAAAGTGCTGCACAGGTCAGGCACTTGTGGGCCTAAGTGGAATGCCCAAAGGTGTCAGTGCGCTTCACAATAGGAACAGTAATGATACATAAGGAGAAAATTACAAGTGACCAAATTACAAAAGCAAACGTTAAGTTACATGAGGCAGTAATATGGGCAAACAAAATACCAGAGGTAGCAAAAGGTACATTACAGGGGGGAAAGTGACGTGTGCAAGTTACAAAAACGTACAAATTACAAGTAGAGGTATAATACTGCAATAAATGGCACACACTCAAGCACAAGAACAAACGTTATGTAGGCAATGGTGGAACTTGGGCAAGTATCTAAAGCAAACAAAATGTAAGAGGTAGCAAACAGTGTTACAAGAGAAAAGTGACGTGTGCATATTACAAAAGAGTACCAAACACAGGTAGAAGGATAATACTGCAATAAATGGCAGACACTCAAACACAAGATCACACTTGGAAGGCACTTCCATAGTCATGGAGAATAGAATTTTCTGTACTGGAAGGTCGTCCTTCAGATAATAGAGAGGGTGTGAGTTACATTTGGAAGTGTCTTTTAAGGAGGAGAACTTCGAGGTCAGTTTTGAAGGCCTGGGAGGAGGTGGTGGCTCCCGAGCACATGCAGACAAAATGGGGTTTCTCTGAGAAAAAGGCTCCCAAGCAGGGCGAGTTTGTCACTCCCTGGTGAAACTAGTGACTGGTAAACGGAGTGTGGCTGATCCAGGGGCCACCATGTCCCGGGGCGCCTCCATGCAGCAATACTTTGATGAACATGCTCTCTGTTCATGGCTCCAGTCTATCTGAGGCTCAAAGCTGTTCTGCTGCGCTCCCATTGTTGCTTTATGACAGGTGCCACGCACAGTGCCTGAAGGCTCTTTATTAAGGATGTTATTTAGTTTTTGCACTAATGCAAGCGTTCTGTACTTGGCCCATGATGCCCTGTTTTGGAGCTGACTGCTGTGTGGTAAGCACGTGGTTTTACCAAATGCCATTCCTTTGCAGTCTATCTATCCCACACATCTCTTCACTCAATTTCAGTGGGGGGGAGGCATGGGCCCTCTCAACCAGTAGTAAGGCCCACCAGGATGTTGCAGATGGCTCAAGCTCCTTCCAGGAGTGAGAGGGAAGGTAGGAATGGAACGATAAATGCGGTGGGGTTATTCAGACTGTCCACTACTGTCTCTTGCTCACACACACTCATCTGCATGCACAGGTTTGATAGATTTTTGCACTTCCATGTAGCTGCCTGCCCTGGTTCACTCCAGCTCCTCTCTTGCTAGTGGTGAATGTGTTATGAAGTCTGGCACATAACTTTCTCCGCATAGGCCTGCGCGGCGCAGCGTCAAGCCTTTGAGCAGGTACTGAGACGCATAGTCCTGCACCTAGATGCCTGACTTATATGTGCTCTACTGCACTTTTGCAGGGATGTGTGTGTGCTCCACAGCATTTGCTGAATTTGTGTGGGTGTTGTAGTTACATTTTCTGTGATGGTGTGTATGTGTGTGCAGCGCTGTGTTGTTAGCATTTTTCATGCATTTGTGTATTAAGTATTAAGGAGCAGAAAAAAGTCAGCAGGGGTTGCTGTAATGTCAGTCAAACTACTGCCATGATTTGGATTAAAAACTATATGTCCGTTCTATAGCGTACTCTGTACTACTGTGATATGTCCTTGGCTGGGCCCAGGAATTGTTGAAGTGTGGTCTTACAAATCACAGTCTGATGTACACATAAGCTGCAATGTGGCTTTCTTCATTGTTTGCAAAAATGTGCCATCTTAGATTTCATTACAAAACTGAATGCTCTTTCTATCTGTGTGGGGTACCAATAAGAATAATTATTCCAAATGGTCACCATCATCAAGGGCTGCTATTGGAAATTAACAGAAATAATAGATCCATCATTAGAAAGAGGATAACTTTTGTTCTTCTTATACTTGTCTTACCTGGATGTTTTGTACTTCAGACTTATTATACCATGGAGACTGGATGAGACCCGGAAGAAACCAGGAACTTTACAGATAGAAGGACACCTCCATCTGAATAATTCAGACTCGTGGAACTGATTTCCATCTTTCTGATTGGCAATGAAGAGATTTCTAATGTCAAGTTCAAGTTCATCTGCACAAAGTGAAGTTGCAGGTTCTTCTGACAAAGAGGACGGGAAACGAAAGGCCAAGTACAGAAAGTACGATGACAGGTATCTGGATTATGGTTTCACATGTGTTCAAGTTAATAATGAGGACCGTCCTCAATGTGCAATCTGTTTAAAAGTTTTGGTTCTGGAATCCATGCTTCCAAGTAAACTTAAGCGGCATCTTGAAAGTCTTCACCCAAAAGTGGTCGGAAGGCCAAGGGAATTTTTGTAAGAAAAGTTGCAGAAGCCAAACTACAAAAGTCCACTTTCTCTAAACAAACCAAAATTATTTGTAATGCCCTCCTGTCCTCATATCAAGTGGCCTATCTAGTTGCACAGAGTAAAAAAACCCACACAATTGCAGAAGAGCTTATTTTACCTGCTGCTGTTAAAATGGTAACAAACATGCTCGGCGAAGATGCGGGTAAACAGCTGCTGAAAGTGCCTCTTTCTAATAATACTGCCAGCCGGAGGATAAATTATATGGCTGAAGATATTAATGATCAGCTCATCTGTAATATAAGAGGAATAGACTTTGCACTCGAGTTGGATGAGGCAACAGACAACCACAAAGACGCCCATCTTATTTGCTATGTCCGGTTTCTACACGAAAAACAAAGGTGGAACTACAGGTCAAGACTTGTATGCAGTTGTGGATGATTTTATGCAACAGAACCAAATTGACTGGGAGAGATGTGTTGGAGTTTGTACAGATGGGGATCGTTCAATGGCAACATGCTACCAAGGACTTCAAGCTCACATACCATCTAAAGCGCCCAAGGCTGTTTGGACACATTGTATAATACACCGAGAAGCACTGTCAGCAGGAAACCTCAGTGAAGAACTGCATTGTATTTTGAAAATAGTAATCAAAGTGGTAAATCATATTAAAACAAGACCAATGAAAGCAGGATTTTTTTGCTAAACTGTGTGAGGACATGGGTGCCGAACAGGGGCGTAACAAACGCCCCCGCAGACCCCGCAGTGCGGGGGGGCCTCACTCTCTACAGTTAATGAAGGGGCCCCCAGGGGTCCCCGGCCCCCTCAGCTCTTCGGAGGGCTGTGAGAGAGGCCTGTGCTGAAGCAAGCCTCTCTCCCACTGCATCTGAAGCAGGTGCAGCCTGCTCGGAGCCCCTCGCCCCCTCCCTCTGACTGAAGAGAAACAAAGTATCAATATACATTGTTTCACTTCAGTCAGAGCCAGAGGCAGTCCCGGAAAGAGGACGGGGCCCCAGAGACAGCAGTCTCCACTGCTCCTCTGAGGCAGCACAGAGCCCGGCCCCCACTCTCTCCTTTCAGCAAAGCCCACCCCACAAGAGAAGAGACAGGGACACAGATGGGGTGGGGGCCCCTCCCCACAAGAGAAGAGACAGGGACAAGGATGGGGTGGGTGCCCCATCCAAGAGAAGAGAAGAGAAAGGGACAGGCCCCCATCCGAGAAGAGACAGGGACAAGGATGGGGTGGGGGGCCCACCCCACAAGAGAAGAGAAGAGACAGGGACAGGCCCCCATCCGAGAAGAGACAGGGACAAGGATGGGGTGGGGGGCCCACCCCACAAGAGAAGAGAAGAGAAGAGAAGAGAAAGGGAGAGAAGAGAAAGGGACAGGCCCCCATCCGAGAAGAGACAGGGACAAGGATGGGGTGGGGGCCCACCCACAAGAGAACAGAAGAGACAGGGACAAGTATGGGGTGGGGGGCCCACCCCACAAGAGAAGAGAAGAGAGGGTGGGGGGCCCACCCCACAAGAGAAGAGAAGAGACAGGGACAAGGATGGGGTGGGGGCTCCACTCCACAAGAGAAGAGAAGAGACAGGGACAAGAAGAGACAGGGACAAGGATGGGGTGGGGGGCCCACCCACAAGAGAAGAGAAGAGACAGGGACAAGGATGGGGTGGGGGCCTCGGAGAGCAAGAGACAGCACAGAGCAGTGCTCGGGACCCTGACAAGGGTGGGAGTGGGGGCCCCCAGACAGAGTATTCTCCAGGGCAAAGCTCACATGAGAAGGGACGAGGCAGCAAAATGGTGCCCTCAGGTAAGCACGCTTGTTAGAACACACCATGGGCGTCCGCAGGGAGAGGGAAATGGGGGGCCGAGAAGGGTGCAAGGCAGAGGGGGAGAAGGGTGCAAGGCAGAGGGGGAGAAGGATGCATGGAGAAGGGTGCAAGGCAGAGGGGAGAAGGGTGCAAGGCAGAGGGGAGAGGGTGCAAGGCAGAGAGGAGAAGGGTGCAAGGCAGAGGGGAGAAGGGTGCAAGGCAGAGAGGAGAAGGGTGCAAGGCAGAGAGGAGAAGGGTGCAAGGCAACGAGGAGAAGGGTGCAAGGCAGAGAAGAGAAGGGTGCAAGGCACAGAGGAGAAGGGTGCAAGGCAAAGAGGAGAAGGGTGCAAGGAAGAGAGGAGAAGGGTGCAAGGTAGAGAAGGGTGCAAGGCGGAGAAGGGTGCAAGGTAGAGAGGAGAAGGGTGCAAGGCGTAGGGGAGAAGGGTGCAAGGCAGATAGGAGAAGGGTGCAAGGCGGAGGGGAGAAGGGTGCAAGGCAAAGAGGAGAAGGGTGCAAGGCAAAGAGGAGAAGGGTGCAAGGCAAAGAGGAGAAGGGTGCAAGGCAGAGAAGAGAAGGGTGCAAGGCAGAGAAGAGAAGGGTGCAAGGCAAAGAGGAGAAGGGTGCAAGGCAAAGAGGAGAAGGGTGCAAGGAAGAGAGGAGAAGGGTGCAAGGTATAGAAGGGTGCAAGGCGGAGGGGGAGAAGGGTGCAAGGTAGAGGGGAGAAGGGTGCAAGGCGGAGGGGAGAAGGGTGCAAGGCAGATAGGAGAAGGGTGCAAGGCGGAGGGGAGAAGGGTGCAAGGCAGAGAGGAGAAGGGTGCAAGACAGAGGGGAGAAGGGTGCAAGGCAGAGAGGAGAAGGGTGCAAGGCAGAGAGGAGAAGGGTGCAAGGCAAAGAGGAGAAGGGTGCAAGGCAGAGAAGAGAAGGGTGCAAGGCACAGAGGAGAAGGGTGCAAGGCAAAGAGGAGAAGGGTGCAAGGAAGAGAGAAGGTTGCAAGGTAGAGAAGGGTGCAAGACGGAGAAGGGTGCAAGGTAGAGAGGAGAAGGGTGCAAGGTGGAGGGGAGAAGGGTGCAAGGCAAAGAGGAGAAGGGTGCAAGGCAAAGAGGAGAAGGGTGCAAGGCAAAGAGGAGAAGGGTGCAAGGCAGAGAAGAGAAGGGTGCAAGGCAAAGAGGAGAAGGGTGCAAGGCAAAGAGGAGAAGGGTGCAAGGAAGAGAGGAGAAGGGTGCAAGGTAGAGAAGGGTGCAAGGTGGAGGGGGAGAAGGGTGCAAGGTAGAGAGGAGAAGGGTGCAAGGTAGAGAGGAGAAGGGTGCAAGGCAGATAGGAGAAGGGTGCAAGGCGGAGGGGAGAAGGGTGCAAGGCTGAGGGGAGAAGGGTGCAAGGTGGAGGGGAGAAGGGTGCAAGGTAGAGAAGGGTGCAAGGCAGAGGGGGAGAAGGGTGCATGGCAGATGGGATAAGGGTGAAAGGCAGAGGGGAGAAGGGTGAAAGGCAGAGGGGAGAAGGGTGAAAGGTAGAGGGGAGAAGGGTGCAAGGCAGAGGGGAGAAGGGTGCAAGGCAGAGGGGAGAAGTGTGCAAGGCAGAGAAGAGAAGGGTGCAAGGCAAATAGGAGAAGGGTGCAAGGCAAAGAGGAGAAGGGTGCAAGGAAGAGAGGAGAAGGGTGCAAGGCAGAGAAGAGAAGGGTGCAAGGCAAAGAGGAGAAGGGTGCAAGGAAGAGAGGAGAAGGGTGCAAGGTAGAGAAGGGTGCAAGGCGGAGGGGGAGAAGGGTGCATGGCAGGTGGGATAAGGGTGAAAGGCAGAGGGGAGAAGGGTGAAAGGCAGAGGGGAGAAGGGTGAAAGGTAGAGGGGAGAAGGGTGCAAGGCAGAGGGGAGAAGGGTGCAAGGCGGAGGGGAGAAGGGTGCAAGGCGGAGGGGAGAAGGGTGCAAGGCAGATAGGAGAAGGGTGCAAGGCGGAGGGGAGAAGGGTGCAAGGCAAAGTGGAGAAGGGTGCAAGGCAAAGAGGAGAAGGGTGCAAGGCAAAGAGGAGAAGGGTGCAAGGCAGAGAAGAGAAGGGTGCAAGGCAAAGAGGAGAAGGGTGCAAGGCGAAGGGTGCAAGGTAGAGAAGGGTGCAAGGTGCAGGGGGAGAAGGGTGCAAGGTAGAGAGGAGAAGGGTGCAAGGCGGAGGGGAGAAGGGTGCAAGGCAGATAGGAGAAGGGTGCAAGGCGGAGGGGAGAAGGGTGCAAGGCTGAGGGGAGAAGGGTGCAAGGTGGAGGGGAGAAGGGTGCAAGGTAGAGAAGGGTGCAAGGCAGAGGGGGAGAAGGGTGCATGGCAGATGGGATAAGGGTGAAAGGCAGAGGGGAGAAGGGTGAAAGGCAGAGGGGAGAAGGGTGAAAGGTAGAGGGGAGAAGGGTGCAAGGCAGAGGGGAGAAGGGTGCAAGGCAGAGGGGAGAAGTGTGCAAGGCAGAGAAGAGAAGGGTGCAAGGCAAATAGGAGAAGGGTGCAAGGCAAAGAGGAGAAGGGTGCAAGGAAGAGAGGAGAAGGGTGGAAGGTAGAGAAGGGTGCAAGGCGGAGGGGGAGAAGGGTGCAAGGTAGAGGGGAGAAGGGTGCAAGGCAGAGTGGAGAAGGGTGCAAGGCGGAGGGGAGAAGGGTGCAAGGCAGAGGGGAGAAGGGTGCAAGGCGGAGGGGAGAAGGGTGCAAGGTGGAGGGGAGAAGGGTGCAAGGCAGAGGGGAGAAGGGTGCAAGGCAGAGGGAGAAGGGTGCAAGGCAGAGGGGAGAAGGGTGCAAGGCGGAGGGGGAGAAGGGTGCATGGCAGATGGGAGAAGGGTGAAAGGCAGAGGGGAGAAGGGTGCAAGGAAGAGAGGAGAAGGGTGCAAGGTAGAGAAGGGTGGAAGGCGGAGGGGGAGAAGGGTGCAAGGCAGAGGTGAGAAGGGTGCAAGGCAGAGGTGAGAAGGGTGCAAGGCAGAGAGGAGAAGGGTGCAAGGCAAAGGGGAGAAGGGTACAAGGCAAAGGGGAGATGGGTGCAAGGCAGAGAGGAGAAGGATGCAAGGTAAGTGTTACTTATAACGGCTGTATTGGTGACAGTGGCATAACAATCGCCCCGCATCCCCTGCAGTATGGCGGGTCGCTGGCCTGAGAGCTCTAGACTGGCACGGAGAATGGGAGGGGGGCCCCTTCCATGTAGTTTGCAGGGGGGCCCCCTCATGTTTTGTTACGCCACTGGTGCCGAACACTCATGCCTCTTGTTCTACAGCGCTCTCGGTGGCTGTCTCTTGGTAATTCCCTGCTTAGAGTGTATGAGCTGAGGAATAAAATATACTCTTTGATTTCCCGTCACACCCCTGCCCGCACTCTCCGTTCATCATCTTCTGCCCTCCTCACTGTTCCCCGCTTTCACAAATCTCGCACTGGTGGAACCCGTTTCTCTGTTCTTGCTCCCCGGTTCTGGAACTCCCTTCCTCTTTCTATGCGTTCGATCCCTATTTTTTCTCATTTTCGTAAAGCGCTGAAAACTTTTCTGTTTGCCCTGGCCTACCCCTGCTAAACCTCCTGGCCCTGTCTGTTCGGTTCTTCAGAGCTCCCAGCGCCAGGAAGCCGTTTGGCCATCGTGCGCTCTACAAATATTTTTCATTCATTCATTCATTCATTCATTCATTCATTCATTCATTCATTCATTCATGATGATGACCATTGTTTTGCTGACAAATTTATTGATGCAGACTTACTAATACAAATGGGTTTACTTTCTGATCTATTTGAAAAACTGAATATACTGAACAAGTCCTTGCAAGGCAATAACACTAACATCTTGCACCTGTCAAACAAAGTTTCAGGCTTTAAAAAGAAAGTGATCCTTTAGAAAAGCAGTGTAAGCAAGGGTGACTATAAATGTTTTCCTTCATTGGACCAGTTTCTGCAGGAGAAAGGGGTGGTGTTAAAGGAGGAACTGCAGACAGTTTTTGTTCTATATTTGTCTCAACCAAGTCTTTACCTTGACAAATATTTTCCAGAGAATGAAGTGAAGCCAATAAAATGGGTGAGTGACCCTTTCAATGCTGAGATACCTCAGCATTTTAACAATGAGGAAGCAGAACAGCTTATTGATGTTGCAAGTGACTCAGCATTGAAAGTAAGGATCCAGTCTCAGTCACTGTTTGAGTTCTGGTGCCAAGCTGGGGATAAATATCCAATGATAAGCAAGAGAGCCCTGCATGTTTTGATCCCATTTACTACTTCATACCTTTGTGAAGCTGGTTTCTCAGCAGTTGCAGTAATAAAGTCCAAATATAGGGCAGAAAATAACCTTGAAAAGGAAATGCATGTTGCGATCTCAAAAATAACTCCAAGATTTCAGGAGCTATGTAAGGAAAAACAAGCACATCCATCTCACTAGGATTTGTAAGGTAAATTTGGACTCCGTTATTTTTCCTGTTTATTGAAAAAGATATTTTACTATACAGAAGTTTTTAAACTCTATGTGTGGTCAAAAAAAGTCTTGTATTGTTTCTCACTTAACAAGTTTTTATAAAAACAACTGGTATCTTTTTATTTTTTTACAAATATGATTATAATACTTTCATTGCGTCCCAATTACTTTAAGGAAGAGAACAGGAAGTACTCCCGAGGTCGGGCTTACATCCCGCCCACCGGTAAAAAAAATGGTGGGGAGCCACGGCCAACTGCTGATTAGCCACATACGAATACAAGACCCAGACCTGTTAGGCACATAAAACCCTATCCTTCTGTAAAGGACATACCAATTTTCGCAACAATATTGCAGAAAAAACACTCCCCTATCCTTAATTATTTGGGGTAGTAGGTATAGCCCTGGACGGTGCCTTATTTAACAAACGCTTGTTCCAAAAACATCAATTCAGTTGTGAGACACAAACACTTCCACACTTTAGAGTCACCCGTGTTACATAAATGACAAAAAAATATGAGTGAGAGCGAGAAAACACCTCACGGGCGCACCACCAACGGGAACCTGGCAGGTACTCACCAGGATTGCCCTGTTATCATCATTGGTGTTTTCAAGCTCAGAAAAGGAAAGGAAAAGTGTCCAGAGCACACAAAGAATTTGTGTAAAAGAAAATATGCAGTGAAAAAAGAAGATCAAAGTAGTGATCTACACAGAGTCCAACAACATGTAAAAACACATAACACACAGCAACACAGATATATCACTTTATTCTTTTTCTTGTGTTGGGTGTGAAACTCTAAAAATAGTAAGTGAGGTCACTAACTATCCAACCATCACTACTATACTTGCCGACATGTTTCATTGCCATATAGAAGTTTTGGCAATTTCTTCAGGGCGTCATATATATTAATGCCACTGCATATGGACCATTAAGTCTGCACAACTGAAATGAAATAAAAATACGTGCACCATGATTAGCAACCTGCGTGTGGGACTCAAGCCACTTCAAGACCGCATCGCATACACCTATCCGATATTTACCCTTTCACGGCCATTTCACTCGTACCGGCCGCTGGATAGATATCTAATAAAGATGTGTTCATAGAGGAATTTTCCCATCAATTTTCTGCGGGTAAAATAAATCAAAAATCAGTTATATGTGTCCGGGGGCAAGACCACCTCTAGTTTAATAACTACATAGCATTAACTTTTCAGACTCATTTGTTCTAGTCTTGTAGTGTATTATAAAGTCTAGAAACAATCCTGCTTCTTCATGCCAGTAATTTCAAAATTAATGCAAGGACTCTTCATCCGCTCCTCCCGCTCGTGGTTACCTATTCAGGGCTAAATAATGATTACTACTGAACTCAGATATTTCGTGATTCTGAGATTCGCAAAAGGACTCCTCAAGTCGCTCTCTCGACTGGTGTTTACTTAATCAGGGCATTCCCAGCGAGCCTTGTTGAAGTAATGAACCATTCATATTCAACCCTCATCCTCTCCTTAGTCAGAAACTCCTAACTAGAAAGACAACAGCTCTGGGAGAACCGGAGCCCCAACTCCTTACCGCTATAGTGGAAAACCTCTGCCGTATCATCAGCCCGTGTGTTCTTTCCGAAACCGGCTCACAGATAAGCGTAACTGCGCACGCGTAGTCTCGCGATAGCATTACCGCCATCTTGGATATGGCTAGTTATCATTCGAAGGTACAAAGAGACCGTTGCGAGGTAACTTTCTCGCGAGATTCAAGGACCTTATGTTAAAATCGATAAAACAAAAAGTCGAAAGAGGCTTTTTAGCATTATTTAGCACCAACGCAATATCGTGTTGTCATACTACCCGTGTGGTGATTTCAAGTCGGATTTAGTCCGCATGCCTAAGGCATGTTTTTATTCTTGATTAATCTAAACATTGTTATTCAGACGGATAGTCTGAAAACTACTTATGTTCTGTTGGGCAAGTTCTTAATATGCCTCATGTCACATTATTCTATAATTTATTTGGAATTGCCATGTTATACGCACCCAGGTGTTACTTGAAGGGTACTGAAATAGAGGGAGACGGACTCGTGACAGCCTCATACACATACCAATAGAACAAAAGAATGTTAAGACAGTGTATCATGGACCAGCTTCCCAGATTCAAACTCAGTTTCATATGTGGGCAATTAGATCCATTGGGAACAATGAAATCAATACACTGAGTCCCACCCAGGTAAAAATTACTTTTTGAGAGACACAGATGCATGTATAAATCAATGTATTTTGTTCCATTCAAGGAGATCGTTAAGGCCCAATGTTTCACTCTTCTCCTGAAAAATCCATTTTGCCTCCTTGAAAGTGAGTAAACGTTCCACTGTATTAGTGTCTCCCATGACTTTTTCCAAAACCAGCCACTTAAAGGTATGTTTGTTACTGTAGCAATGCTGTACCAATTTTGTCGTCAGCTTCCCTGCTTTGGTCGTGCTAATATGCTCCTGGATGCGAGTTTTTACCTTACGTGTGGTAAGACCTATATACTGTAATCCACACTCACAGTCTAGTCTGTACACTACATTGGTAGTATTACAGTTACTGAACTGTCTTAATTCCCACTCTTTGCCTGACCTCAACGTGACGCTGTTAACTTTTGAAGTCAGGGGGCAAACCGAACACGTGCCACACGGATGGTGGCCCGTAATTTTTGTCCTGCCCATGTCTCTGGGGTTCTGCATTCTTGAGTGCACTAGCTTGTCTTTCAAGTTACTTGAGCGCTTGAAGGCAAATCTAGGGGGCGGCATTTTGAAATCTTTGTTTGATAGGATGTCCCAATGCTTGCGTATTGACTGCCTTATTTTTGTTGCAAGTGGGTCGAAGGTCAATACCACAGGCAAACATTCACTAGTCTCTTTTCTATTTTTCTCTAAGAGAGCACTCCTAGGGGTGTTCAGCGCTCGCTTCCTTGCGTTTTTGATGATTTTTGATGGATAGTTCCTCTGCAAAAGTTTTTCACCTAACGCCTGTGATTGTTCGTTAAAGGTTTCAGTGGTTGAACAATTTCTACGATACCGGAGAAATTGGCCCACAGGCAAATTGTCCCTGAGGGCCCGTGGGTGATAGGACTGGTATGATAATAGGGAGTTCCTATCAGTTTCTTTTTGATGTACACTGGTACTTAGGGATTGTCCGATGGCTTTGATGTCTAAGTCCAAGTATACCGCTGTGTCCCGACTGTAGGACCAAGTGAATCTGAGGCTCTGGTCCTGTCCATTTAGCCAGTTAAGGAATTCCAACAGTTTAGTTTCTTCTCCAGTCCACACACAAAGCACATCATCTATATATCTCCTCCAGAGACGTATATGGTCTCTGAAGGGATTGGTGTTGGGATAGATGATGTGCTCTTCAAACTGGCCCACATAAATGCAGGCCAGACTAGGCGCCATTGTAGCCCCCATAGAGGTGCCCGTGGTTTGCAAAAACAATTTGTCCTTGTAGCAGAAGAAATTGCGTGTGAGTGCCATTTCGATGCACTGCAGCACAAAAGTCTGCGGCGCATCATAAAACCATTCCTGTGCACTCAGGGCCCTTGCTGCTGCCACCAGCGTGGCGTCCTGAGGTATACAGGAATATAATGACTCTATGTCAATCGTGACTAACAATTCAAATGTAGAGTCAAACGTCATCTCACTCAACACGTTGAGGATGTCCGTGGTATCCTTAACAAAGGATTTCTGGGTTACCACCGACTCCCGCAAGAAATAGTCAGCGAATTGCGAGAGCGGCTCCAGAACCGATTGTATCCCTGATACAATAGGCCTGCCAGGGGGGGGCCTGGCAGGCTTATGTATTTTTGGTAGAACATAGAACGCAGGGGTCCTGGGACTGGTATTCACCAGGAACTCTGCTTCTTTTTTAGTGATCCATTTTTTCTCAAGTGCCTCGCCCACCATTTGTTTGATGAGTTTGAGTAACTCCGGAGTGGGGTCCTTTATCAGTGGCTGGTAGTTGGCCCTGACATTGAGTAGGCGTAGGACCTCTGCCTCATAGTCCCTGGTATTCAGCACAACCACCGCACCCCCTTTGTCCGCACTTTTTATTGTTATTTCCACATTATTTTGTAAGGTCTTGACCGCTTCCCAATCTGCTTTGGACATGTTCTTATATATCCTGCTCCTGTCTTGTGATTCTAGGTCTTCAATGTCTTGTAAGACTTTGGTTTCGAAAACCACAACTTCAGGACCCACAACTGTGCTGGATGGAGTAAAAGTGGATGGTTTCCGTAGATTTGTATTAAAACTCTCATGTTTGTCTTGTGGTTGATTAGCAAAGAATTTTTTAAGTTTTATTTTTCGAACTGTTTCAAAAAATTCCAACCTGCATTTGAAAGGGTCATGTGTGGGTGTGGGGACGAACCCTAAACCTTTATTGAGGATTTTTTCTTCACTCTCTGATAACTTATGGTCAGAAAGATTGACCACTATATTATTTATAGGGGTTGCCTGCCCCTGCTCCTGGTCAATCTCGGGGAGAAGGTTTGCCATTGGGGCGGTCGGTTGCCTCTTCCTCTTCCTCTCCCTGGCTGTCCACCTCCCCTGTTGGTCCCCTGTCCCTGTTCTAAAAAAGAACGTAGTAATGTGCCCAAGTCTGCGTCACTCTGTGGTTGTTGATTGAAACGCACTCGGTTCCCTTGAGGTCTGTCCTGCTCGTCTTCACTAGACGTGTTGTCAAACGACCAGTTGGCCGGAGTACGTTTCTGTGTAGGTTGTTGTTGTCTATTACCTCCCCAGCCTCTGCGTTGTTGGTTAGTTTGATTGGCTTGTTCAGGTACTGTCTGGTAATGTGAGTCTGCTACATATGGGAAAGCCCATTCATGTGTGTATCTTTGTAGATTCTTCTGGAGCCCTTTGATTTTTTGATTTATCATGTATGTCTTGTACTCAGTTAGATCTTCCTGTATTCTGCTCAGTTGTTCTTTGGCATCCGTAAAAGTACTGTCACGTTTTATTGTCTCCTCTAGCTCCAGAATTTCCTTCAAGAGTTCCTCGCTCAATCTCTGGGCTGTGCTAATTATCAAAATTAGCCAGTCCCTGGTGCATTTATTAGCTATGTAGCTCCAGTCCAGTCTGAACTTTTTATCGTCTAAGAAAATTCTTGGTTCTATTCTTACTAAGAGGCTGGCAGGTGAGGCTCCTGATGTAAAATACTCTGACATCAATGCCCCATGTAATGCTACTCTGACCTGCTTCTTTCTTAAATTACTCAGTTTCTCCCATTCTTCCCTTACAGATGTTTTACCCAACAATGGCGTATCTGACAATAGTGAGGGTGCAGCCAAAATTGCAGCTATTTGTGCATCTGTAAAGGCCAGACAGTTCTTGTCCATAGTTTGGTGGGAGACAGCTAACTAGCACTCCAAGAAGAGGGAAAAGGAACCAACCTGGGGAACCCAAGAAAAATTCCGGGAAAATTCAGTGAATGGTGTATGCGATCGGAAACACACAAAACAGGTGAAAAGCGTAAACACAGATAGGAACTCCCTATTATCATACCAGTCCTATCACCCACGGGCCCTCAGGGACAATTTGCCTGTGGGCCAATTTCTCCGGTATCGTAGAAATTGTTCAACCACTGAAACCTTTAACGAACAATCACAGGCGTTAGGTGAAAAACTTTTGCAGAGGAACTATCCATCAAAAATCATCAAAAACGCAAGGAAGCGAGCGCTGAACACCCCTAGGAGTGCTCTCTTAGAGAAAAATAGAAAAGAGACTAGTGAATGTTTGCCTGTGGTATTGACCTTCGACCCACTTGCAACAAAAATAAGGCAGTCAATACGCAAGCATTGGGACATCCTATCAAACAAAGATTTCAAAATGCCGCCCCCTAGATTTGCCTTCAAGCGCTCAAGTAACTTGAAAGACAAGCTAGTGCACTCAAGAATGCAGAACCCCAGAGACATGGGCAGGACAAAAATTACGGGCCACCATCCGTGTGGCACGTGTTCGGTTTGCCCCCTGACTTCAAAAGTTAACAGCGTCACGTTGAGGTCAGGCAAAGAGTGGGAATTAAGACAGTTCAGTAACTGTAATACTACCAATGTAGTGTACAGACTAGACTGTGAGTGTGGATTACAGTATATAGGTCTTACCACACGTAAGGTAAAAACTCGCATCCAGGAGCATATTAGCACGACCAAAGCAGGGAAGCTGACGACAAAATTGGTACAGCATTGCTACAGTAACAAACATACCTTTAAGTGGCTGGTTTTGGAAAAAGTCATGGGAGACACTAATACAGTGGAACGTTTACTCACTTTCAAGGAGGCAAAATGGATTTTTCAGGAGAAGAGTGAAACATTGGGCCTTAACGATCTCCTTGAATGGAACAAAATACATTGATTTATACATGCATCTGTGTCTCTCAAAAAGTAATTTTTACCTGGGTGGGACTCAGTGTATTGATTTCATTGTTCCCAATGGATCTAATTGCCCACATATGAAACTGAGTTTGAATCTGGGAAGCTGGTCCATGATACACTGTCTTAACATTCTTTTGTTCTATTGGTATGTGTATGAGGCTGTCACGAGTCCGTCTCCCTCTATTTCAGTACCCTTCAAGTAACACCTGGGTGCGTATAACATGGCAATTCCAAATAAATTATAGAATAATGTGACATGAGGCATATTAAGAACTTGCCCAACAGAACATAAGTAGTTTTCAGACTATCCGTCTGAATAACAATGTTTAGATTAATCAAGAATAAAAACATGCCTTAGGCATGCGGACTAAATCCGACTTGAAATCACCACACGGGTAGTATGACAACACGATATTGCGTTGGTGCTAAATAATGCTAAAAAGCCTCTTTCGACTTTTTGTTTTATCGATTTTAACATAAGGTCCTTGAATCTCGCGAGAAAGTTACCTCGCAACGGTCTCTTTGTACCTTCGAATGATAACTAGCCATATCCAAGATGGCGGTAATGCTATCGCGAGACTACGCGTGCGCAGTTACGCTTATCTGTGAGCCGGTTTCGGAAAGAACACACGGGCTGATGATACGGCAGAGGTTTTCCACTATAGCGGTAAGGAGTTGGGGCTCCGGTTCTCCCAGAGCTGTTGTCTTTCTAGTTAGGAGTTTCTGACTAAGGAGAGGATGAGGGTTGAATATGAATGGTTCATTACTTCAACAAGGCTCGCTGGGAATGCCCTGATTAAGTAAACACCAGTCGAGAGAGCGACTTGAGGAGTCCTTTTGCGAATCTCAGAATCACGAAATATCTGAGTTCAGTAGTAATCATTATTTAGCCCTGAATAGGTAACCACGAGCGGGAGGAGCGGATGAAGAGTCCTTGCATTAATTTTGAAATTACTGGCATGAAGAAGCAGGATTGTTTCTAGACTTTATAATACACTACAAGACTAGAACAAATGAGTCTGAAAAGTTAATGCTATGTAGTTATTAAACTAGAGGTGGTCTTGCCCCCGGACACATATAACTGATTTTTGATTTATTTTACCCGCAGAAAATTGATGGGAAAATTCCTCTATGAACACATCTTTATTAGATATCTATCCAGCGGCCGGTACGAGTGAAATGGCCGTGAAAGGGTAAATATCGGATAGGTGTATGCGATGCGGTCTTGAAGTGGCTTGAGTCCCACACGCAGGTTGCTAATCATGGTGCACGTATTTTTATTTCATTTCAGTTGTGCAGACTTAATGGTCCATATGCAGTGGCATTAATATATATGACGCCCTGAAGAAATTGCCAAAACTTCTATATGGCAATGAAACATGTCGGCAAGTATAGTAGTGATGGTTGGATAGTTAGTGACCTCACTTACTATTTTTAGAGTTTCACACCCAACACAAGAAAAAGAATAAAGTGATATATCTGTGTTGCTGTGTGTTATGTGTTTTTACATGTTGTTGGACTCTGTGTAGATCACTACTTTGATCTTCTTTTTTCACTGCATATTTTCTTTTACACAAATTCTTTGTGTGCTCTGGACACTTTTCCTTTCCTTTTCTGAGCTTGAAAACACCAATGATGATAACAGGGCAATCCTGGTGAGTACCTGCCAGGTTCCCGTTGGTGGTGCGCCCGTGAGGTGTTTTCTCGCTCTCACTCATATTTTTTTGTCATTTATGTAACACGGGTGACTCTAAAGTGTGGAAGTGTTTGTGTCTCACAACTGAATTGATGTTTTTGGAACAAGCGTTTGTTAAATAAGGCACCGTCCAGGGCTATACCTACTACCCCAAATAATTAAGGATAGGGGAGTGTTTTTTCTGCAATATTGTTGCGAAAATTGGTATGTCCTTTACAGAAGGATAGGGTTTTATGTGCCTAACAGGTCTGGGTCTTGTATTCGTATGTGGTATTATGAGTGGAGGGCGACCTACGACTAGCTTTACCCTCTAAGCTCCTGTGTTTTTGACAACTGCTGATTAGGTCAAGGGAGCCACAGGTCAAAAAAGTTCGGGAACCACTGTTCTAAGGTAAGGAATCTATCACTAACTAATGTCTCTTACAGATATATTGTTGCACAAGTAGTAACTTGTGCACCAGACACCTTCACAATAGTACCAAAATCTCTCAGAACACCACTCTAATATCTTCGAAACCACCAGACACATCATAATGCCAATAAAAACACTTTCAAATCCCTTCAAAATATGCCCAGAAAACAGTGGAACTCCAACAGTCACTCTCAATGCCCATGAACGCCCTTACTATTGGCCCAAATAGTCTCCCAAAAGCCAACAAAAACAAAAAATCCCACAAATTGCTATTCAACTCCATCCAGAGACCCACAAACTGCCAAGCACCGACAGACATCTTCCAGAAACCCTAGCCATGCCCTTATACACATTCATAATGACCAAAAAACTCAGACACACTCAAAATCAAACCCTGACAGGAACAAAATCCACTTTGAACAATCTCCATTTTTTGCTTACCATCACAACACAAAGCAGATATGTGCACGAATACCCTAAACAATTCAGACCTCAGATATCCTCAACACCCACAAACCCCCTCTCTGTGCTACTAGATTCAATGTAAATGACCTTCAGGCCACCACACTACCACCAGAAACAAATCACTCCAAAAGGCATCCTCTCAAAGCAATCATAAAGACCCAAAAAAATCACTGGTGAGACAAAATCATACCCCAGTCTCCCTGCCACCACAATTCAGACACTTTAACAAATAGCCCTGAAACTGCCAACACTTAGATATGAACAGTTCTCCAGGGCAACTTTCATTCTGTAGCAGGGTAGAAAGGGATAGCCTTTGGCAGGTTAGCTAGTGAAGTTGTGATACTTTTTGCCGAATACTGCACCAAATTGATATGCCTGAGTATGTAGCTGAATGAATGAATTGCCCGAACAACAAACATAGGGGGATATTCTCAACGACGTGTGATAATTCTCGCAAAATTAGCTTAAGCAACTCTTCACATCGCAGTCTATCGCGCCAAAATAACACTGTGTTAACGTTGTATTTCCAACCCGGCAGCACCATGCGATTGTATCAGGATAACGCGTCAAATCACCACATAAGAATCAACGAGACGCCAAAAAAATGCCCCAAATCGCGATACAAAAATCAACGACAACCAGAGACAGGCTTGCCATTCCCCGGCGTCTTGCGGGAAAATGCACTATAAAAGCAACAAAAAACACACCAAAACCAAATCAAACTGTGTAGCACCATGAATGCACCCAGTCCGAGTGCAGAGGACCACCTGAATCCCACAAGCCCCACGGAGGACCAGCCAGGAATCCCGTGTTTGGGGAAGGGCAAGGAGAAGAGGAAGATGGGGTTCAGTCAGCTGGAAGGCCGGATCATTGTCAATGAGGTGACAGAACACTACCAACAACTGTTTGTCACCTCCACTGCGTCGTTGGCAACACAAACGGAAATATGGCAGTCCATTGTTAACAACGTGAATACAGTCGGAGTGTTGAGGAGGTCAATGGAGGAGGTCAAGAGGCGCTGGCATGATGTGCAAAGCCAAACCAAACAGAAAGTCGCTGCCAACAGGCAGCAAGCAAAGGCAACTGGAGGTGGGAGTCCTGCGCCACAGGAGGAGCTGGATGTGCTGGAGGAAATGGTGGCCACAGTGTGGAGACGGTGCAAGGAGTCGGGAGCCCAGACACAGCTCCATATGACCAGACCCAACAGCAACAAGGTGAGTAACTGTTGGACTGACATGGTATTGGTGGTTTTAGGCCTCTGGGCACTTTAGCAATGTGGTCCAGTGTAAAGTGTCTGCGCTCTATGTGTACATTTGATGAAGTTGGCCTGCCCTTCCATAGGAATGCATTGCAGATAAATGTGTCTGTGGTAATTCCTGGTATGAGAGGAGCAGCCGGGTTGAGTTTAGTATGTATAAATTTGTGAGAATAAATGCTGCACAATGGTGTGCGCAAATCTATGATGACTGGTGGAGAAATGCGACTTCTAGAAGTTGGCATTTCTGTGTGCTTTGCGTCTGCCTGCCTGATGTGAATTGCATGTTTGGCTTGTGAATGATAGGGGCTGAGAGGTGTGTGTGACTCGTTGGAGGGGCAGGGTGAGTCAGCGCTGAGCTGAATAGGATATCTCTGCTGGGAGTAGTGGAAGGAGTAATCTCCTGACTGAATAGGATGGTGCCTGCCCTAGTAAATGCTGTCTCCACCCCCTGTGTTGTGTCTGATCACCTAGCCTTTACCTGACAAAGGGGAAGAGGAGCTTGAAAAACAAAGTGCTCCAAATCCCCCCTGAACCAGTTACATCTGGTTTCCCCATGCCCTGCAATACAGACAAAGGAAATGTTGGTATAAGTAGAGGGGCTGTGACCCAATGAATTTGTTCATTTCTGTGCTGGTGCTGTTCCTGAGGGGGTGTGCTGCTGCTGGGGTCCAGGAGGAACCGTCATGAGGGCTTGCCTCCCTAGGCCCTGCCTTGCCCCCTTGATCTCCATGGACTTATTCTTTTTAATACAGGGCCTTTGCTGCATCTGTTCTTTGCATTTTCCATGGACTGCAGGGCTCTTAGCGCCTGGGGAGCGCTTTATTCGGATTTTCCCCAGAAGAGCATGTGGGCTGCGCAGTGTTTTGCTGCAGCTCCTTTGAGAGGGAATCCCCATTGTAGGGATTCCCCCGTGTTGCCTGCCAGGCTGGAGCCCACCCCGCATTCTTTTTATACAGGGCGGTAGCCCACCCCGCTTTATATTTTAAATGGTGATTTTATTAAGAGCAGGTGCCCACCCCGCACTTCACTGAGTGAAAAAAATCACCACCGCGGCCCGAGCCACGAACAGAAGACAGGTGCGTCCGCCTGACTGTGGGCGGGGCCTCGCGGATGGAAGCAGGAAGACATCCGGAGCCCCACAGGCCCATTTTGAAGTCCCGAGAGAGGGGACCGGGTGAAGTGAGGGGGAAGTCCTAAGCCCTAGGAGAGGGCCCAGGTGAAGGCGAGGAAAAGTCTGTGGCCAGGCAGCGCTCCTGTGAGCTGAGGGAGCCACGCAATGTCAAGGGAGAGCCCCTCATGAGATAAAGAGCCTCACGGGCTCCACATCAATGTCCCTTGTCCCAGGAGGCACTGTCACTTGTGCCAAATGAGCCCCCCAGGAGGGGGGGGGGCTCATTTGTTTAAAATGCCCCAGTGGGGCCCCTAGGGAACAGATGTGCCTGGGCCCCCTTTACTTTGTTATCTCAGCTGCCCCGCTTGCAGAGGGCAGCTGCACTGATGGGGTAATTTTATTTGAAGGGCCCCAGTGGGGGTCCAGAGGCACAGTGGTGCCTGTGTTTTTATGGCTGAACCCAGCTGTCCTGCGAGAGCGCAGGCAGCTGCACATTTGGGGCCTAATAGTTCTTAGGGCACAGTTGGTGCCAGTGCCCCACAGCTGCACGGCAATTAGCATCAGCTGCTACATTTAGGCCCACAGTTCTTTGGGGGGCATTATTGTGAATGAGATAGGAGTGAGATACACTCCTTTGCCCAGCGCAATGGCGCACTTTGGATTTGCTGCCTTGGCAGCAGCCCTGACATTTGGGACATAGGGCATTTGAGCCCCTTTGAGAAGGCCACTTGGCCAGGGGGACTGTTAAGTTTGGAGGGCACCAGGCCCTAATGTGGTTTATGTGGTGCTAGGAAATGTGATTCATGTACTATGATTTACGTACCCTGTTGTATGCCTCTAACTGTGGTTTATGTATGAGGTAATTTGCATACTGTGGTTTATGTTAGTGAGATTATCCTCTCCTGTGAGTTATGCCCCTAATGTGAGTTCTGCTTAGAAGGTTAGGGTCTAATGCGTTTACACTTATGGGATGATTGCATAATGTGTTAATGCTGATGAGGTTGGGTCAGAATGTAATTCACACCTAAATGTGATACTGTGCATAATATGGTTTATGTTACAGGATGATGCTGAGTACAGCGGTTGCCGGTGATTACTGGTTGTGTTCTACGTTTATGATATGTCCTACATTTACTAAGTTCACTTTGTGATGGTGCTGACAATGGTCCAGTTGGCCCTGTCAGGTGTATATAATCCCTTGTAGATAATAATTAGTGCCAGCTGGCACAATGTATATTATGTGATTACTATTTTAATGTATTATGAGAATAAAAAAGGCTATTTTTGCTATAACCTTGTTTGGAGTTTCTTTTGTGGTGTGCCTGGTATGTTGTTGCTGTGTGCGTGTGCAAATGTTTTACACATTGCCTCTGGGATACGCCTGACTGCTCTTGCCAAGCTACCAAGGGGATGAGCAGGGGGTTATATTTGGTGTGTAACTCCCTTGTCCTGACTAGAGTGGTGGTCTCTGCCTGGCTTTGTCACAAGCCTCAGCTAACCATAGATCCCATTTCTATCAGTAACAACCAGTACTTGGGGGTACGGAGGGAGATGGGCACAATGGCACTCATGCACAATCATGTGTAGCACACTGCACACCCACAAAGATTGTTGAACATGTCCCCGATACCCTTGCCACACATAGAAACACCAAGTAGGCACGCGTCCACTATGTGCACAATGGGGCCCCCCTCCCTATCACCAATCCCACAACTTACCCATGCACATGTGCTGAATCCAGCAAAGCTGCGGCTCTGTGAGCCACACTGACAATACAAGTGACACTGCATGATTGATAGCATACTCAAAGTAGCAGGTCACACTCTGACGCCTCCACATGCACATACAACCCCTGACGTCAACAAGACATCTGCAGACTAATTCCAAAGGCTTTCGTCAGGGCAGTTTATAAGCCTTTGGAATTAGTCCATTCTGGCTGAAACATGTTGGCCTTTGATATGCAGCTATTTGGTTAAACTGCTCTACTTGTTTGGTTTTAATAAGGGAGAGAACAATGTTGATTAAAGTTTGTTCTTATTGTTTCTCTATCCTTTTTTAAACACACCACTTTTTCCTTTTGGCACTGCACTTTTTCCCATCTTGATCATAGTTCTATGGTCATCACGGTGATTGAGGGTCTGACCCGGATGAGTTTTGGGCATGGCATGGTCTTAAAGATCAAGAGACACACCAGCCCGATCAGGATGGCCAAATGATAAACATTTTATCTACACTTTGTTGATGGGCATCCTATTTTGCTCTGTATGGGTCTGTTCAAGCAATCGCAGTGGGTCCCCTGACTGTGAGGTTGTATTTCTATCTCTATCAAAGGTAGTAAGCTTGATCTAATACCTTGGACACTTGCTCACTTCCATAGAAGCTTAGTGTATTTTGGGATCACCAATAGCTCCCTTTTAGACCCCAGGTTGTTTTTTGTGATTAGATTGTAGTTTTGGGGATTTCATCCTGGGTTTGGTCTTTAAAAATTCCCTGTGACCCTTAGTTCCATCATATGTTATATATTGGAATAACAACCATGTCTGGCTTCTTGCTCAGACACCTTCTTTTAGCCCCTTTGGCCAAAAGGGCTTGCGCTTCCCGTCTCTCAGTTGCTGGTGAAACCGTGGATGATGCAGTGGCATGGAAAGGATGGGTAGGACATAACCCTGATGAACAATTCGCAGCACCCACCTGTCTGATGTTATGGTCTGCTAACACAGGTGGCTGAGCTCCACTAAGGGCATGCTAAAGGAGTTTAGCAGGTGGGGTTGCAGGGATATTAGTGAACTGGGAGGCCCCTTGACCATGACTGCAGGGGTGGTGGTCACAATGGCCTCGACCACAAAACAGCTGGGAGCCATGTCGGGATTTGATTGGGCTGCAGTTTGGGGCACCTCTGTCGAAGCAGCGAAAGGAGTGGTAGGGTTTATGAAGTTGGCAAGGTAGGGCAGGCAAGCCAGGGAAGCATTCTGTGGCCCTGCTCTCATTGAATTGCTCGAGAAAGCAGTCTGCCTTGTCCTCAAACAGGCATCAAATGGCATGTCCATGATGGAGAACTGGACATGACCTAAACAAACAATGTACTGTAGCCAAGTGTAACAGTGAATAGTGACACTGCTGCCAATGGCCCATCCCATGGAATCAGTAGTGTCCAAGACACAATGATTTGTGAGCTTTGCTGCATCACAACCATCTTGTATGCCCTGGACAAGGACAGATCGGAGATCCCCAGGGACTTTCTGGTAGAACTTGAACCACCAAATTTCAAAGGGTGTGGGAACAAAGCCACAGCAGGCAGCTGGTATTCACTGATGGAAGTGCCAAGGTGGTGGACGAGAAGACTATTTTCTTGAACATCTCCACTCATTGTGACTCCCGATCAGGAATAGTAGTCGGGAAGGAGTTGGGATTATTTTTACTTTCAGACACCTTCAAGGCATCTGGAATTCCTGAAGCTGTCCGGAGAGCAGTACGGAGATAGAAATGCAGGGTCCCCTGGGGCTAGGAAATGGTGCTGTGCAATCTGCTGGTTGACGGGGAGCCAGAGCAAGGTTTGGCCAATGCACCCCAATAAAGTATCCATAAGGGCCTCCTTTAAAGGCAAGAGGATCTCCGTGGATACTTAGAAAAAACAGTCAATAAACCAACTTCACAGCACTGCGCACTCATCCACTGTGTCAGTTTATCCTTCTGGCTCATAAATTCAACCAAAAAACACAAAAAGTAGTGGGGAGTCAGAAGATTAGTACAAATGTTACGAGTTCTAGGTACGCGGTCTCACTCCAAAACTTTTATGATATATAAAGTGAGCTGTCGGACCTATTCTTCTATTATTATGACACATTCTTATCCCCATATTAAGTGTACTTGTTAGTTTTGTGGTCGCACTGGATAGGTGGTTGCAATTCTACTCTTCACATGTATTGCAATTGGTGTTGTATTTCAGTGCTTCATGCTCTCTATCCGCTTCAAAGACTCAGCAAAATCAAAAAGAAAAGGCAAAATTAATTTTACAATGTAGGATTTTTTCCGCGATGGCCTTTGTGTGCTTTTATCAGAAGCCTTAAGTATGTACATGATTATGAAAGGTGAGATAAGTCGTTTTCTAGTGTTGATGCAGCAGCCCTGCAATAGGTTTATCTATTTGGTTGTTTTGAGACACCCTGAACTCTTCTAGTTTCCCTATCTTCTAGCTTCTTATTAAACTTCGAGACATTTAACGTGTGACAAGAGCTTATCCTTAGCATCGAATGGTTTTCAGTACCATAGGCTTTTACTGTTCAATATCTTCTCCGAAGTTTTTCTTGGTAAGTCTGTGTTTCTTGTTGTATTACCATTGTTCGCTCATTCATGTAAGTTTTGGGACTCTTGCAAGCTATTTTAGGATTGACTACTCATGACTGAGGGCCATATGTATCAAGCCTTTTTCCCATTTGCAAACGAGACGATTCTCAGAATCGACCCGTTTGCGAATTGGAAAAAGCCTTTTGGGATGTATCATCCCAAAAGGCCATCGCAAAATAGAGAATTGCAAAATTTGCCATTCTCTATTTTGCGAATGCAATTAAGGAATTGCAAATTCCGATTCCTTAAATGCAATTCTGGAAGCACCAGAAATTTGCTATTTGGCCTTAAGGAATTGCAAATTACCACCAACTTCAAGTTGGTGGTAATTTGCGATTTTCTTTAAAAAAGCACTTTTTAGATTTTTTTAAAAGTACCATATGTTGCCGATACATGCTCTTAGTGTACGTATGTGCGCAAAATGTGCACACATGCATATTTCAGGGGTTCACCAGGTTGTCCTTTTGGCACCGTTGCAACCTTGAAATTGCATTCCCAATTTGCGATTCTCTAATTGGTAATCGCAAATTGAGAATGTCTTACCATTCATCCTATGGGCCTCCTAGCCCATAGTAATGAATGGGAAGGTATTCCTTATTTGCAAATCTCAATTTGCGATTAGCGAATAAGGAAAATGTAGGATTCTCAAAATCTTTAGCAAATCCTACATACATTGTATTTTGCGATTCTCTAATTGCGATTCACTAACGATCGCAATCTGAGAATTGCAAAACTCTTTTATGATACATATGGCCCTGAGACCTTAGAACCCAACGTCCTGGCTCTACCTCTTCTGCTTTCTCTTATCTTACTTATTTTTTGTCCTTACCTGTTTTTTTTTTGTCATGAATTTGTGCTTTTTCATCAGGTGCGGTTTTTTCATACACACCATGTTACAATACGTTTTCAGAGCATTTAATTTAGACTGAAATTCTCCTTTCCTCAGAGAATTTTAAGCATCTATAAATAGGCAATACCATGTTTGACAGTACTTCTTCCTGCTTTTTCGTTCTCTCTCTGTGTCTCAATGGTCTCATGCATGATTGTATCAGTATATTGGTGTTAGACCTGACATCATTGGCGTGAGTTTCCTTTCCATTTTTGACGGATTGCCTCCTCTGTTTTGATATGTTTTTGCTGGATTTATGCTTTGGGCACTGTGTCACTGCTAATCAGTGCCACAGTGCAAGTGCTCCATATGTTAAATTGATATGCTGATTGGATTCCATGATTGGGTTATTTGATTTATCTGTCGGCCCCTAGTACAGTGCACCATGTGTGCCCAGGGCTTGTAAATCAAATGCTGCTGGTGGGCTTGCAGCACTTGGCCAAGTGCACCCACTTGCCAGACCCTAAAACTTCCCTTTGCTTCATATTAGACACCCCTATGGTAGGCCCAAGGGCAGGGTGCATTGTAAGTATAAGGTAGGACATGCCCTGGTGTGTGTAGCATGTTCTAATAGTGAATTAATACCATTTTCGTTTTTCACTATTGAAGGCTACCTGTTCTCATTATTACATCGTTATAATCCTAACTGACTCAGGGAACACAGTAGAAATTCGAGTTTAGTATGCCTGAACTCAGAACAATAAAATACATCTTATAGTAAAGTTTATTTTAATATTCTATGTTTGCAAATACCACTTTCAGAAAGCAGGTATTTGCTTGCCTAACCATTTGAGCCTGCCTCTGCTGGGTTGTGTATTCCTTGTCTGGATTTGTGTGTGACAGGGCTGGGGATTCCAGGAGACAGCCTGGTGGTGAATAGAGAGATCTACATCTAGATGGGAGGCAGGAGTTGCACCTGGGACCTGAATAGGGCTGGGCCTTCCCTCTACAATGCTGGCTCCACCCCCTGTGGCTTGTCTGATGTTTCTGCCCTGCGCAGTGAAAGGAAGAAGAGAGTCATGTCAACAAAGTGCTCAGGAACTGGTTTGAACTAGGAAGGGGCCTCTTTGCCTTCATAGAACAAAGGATTTTGGGGTATAAATATTGCGACCCTGATCCAAAGAAACTAGATCACGTCTGGAACAAGAAACCTTTCTGCCAAGGAGAAGAACCAAGGAAGCTGCAGGAGTTTGGACTGCCCCTCTGCCAGTGTGCTTTTTGCTGGATTGGCCTGCAGTGGTTGCTTCATTGCCAAGGGAAAGGAGGAGGAACTTTGTAAGGACTTTCATCTACAGAATATTCTGCAAGGGCTTGAACTGTGTTTTAGTCTCAGGGTCAAAAGACTTCACCTACAGCTCCCTCCTGAATTTCCTTGCTGGGAATTCTGACTCCAGTCACTTGCGTGCAACTGGGAGCTGGAAGCGCGATGCATCGAGAAGACGTGTGTCACCGCCGCAGCTGAAATCCTCGCAACTCCAGAGAAGCGAGCCTCCGCTGCATCTCCCTGGAAGCGTGTGTTCATCGAGGCTGCCTGCTGTCGTATCACTGGAGAAGCGTGACACCATCGAGAGAGTCGCCATTGCATCACCGGAGAAGCACGTCGCTGGGCCTGTCGCGGCTCCAAAGTAGAGAGTCGTCGCAAGGCTGCCAGGGCGTCATTGCATCGTCATCGAATCGCCGCATCAAGGGCCTAATTATCTCGCATCGCAACGGGATCGTCGCATCGCATCAAGAGGCCATCTTGCGCCCGGCAACGGGCCCGCAGGCCGAGATTCTATGCATCCCCTCCGCACCGGTAAGCCTCACGACGAGTCTCCTACTCTGCGCAAGCATTGAGGAAGGACGCAACCGTTCCCCCAGGTCACGGAACCGACGCATCTCCCCTTTTGCGAGCCTTTTGTTCACTTTGCATTACGCATCCAGGCACTTTGTTGAGAACTTTGACGCATTTACCAACAACTTGAACTAAGCGACTTTAATCATCTTTTAAGTAATCTTAAGTGTAGTATTGTGGACATTTGTTGTTTGTGGTCTTGTGTTAAATATATATAAAGAATACCGATTTTTATAAAACCTGTGTTGTGTCCATCTGTAGTGTTTTCACTGTATTACTGTGTATATTCATAAATGCTTAACACACTGCCTCTGAGATAAGCCTGTTTGCTCGTGCCAAGCTACCAAGGGGGTGAGCAGGGGTTATTAAGGAGTGTAATCCCCTTATCCTGACTTAGAAGTAAGGGTCCCTATTTGGACAAAGGTGATAACCATTGCCAACTAGAGACCCCTAGATCTAACAATTAGTATTTAAGAATAATGACTTTTGTTACACTATTTGTTATAATGGATGTTACATTTTTACTGTCACTTCTTGAATACATATATGTTTTTGTGTCTTCAGCCCTGAGGAAGCGGTACTGTGTTCTGCGAAACACATGTTGGCAACGTCAGTGTCTGTATGATGCTTTATGGACTATATCAATACAATATTGTAACATACAAACAACGATAATTGTAACTATACTGAACCTATGTATTTGTTAATATTTTCTAATAGAACCACGCTATAAATCATTCTAGCTGTGTGATGAATTTGTACTAAGCTTCTGACTCCCCACTACATTTTGTGGTTCTGGACTTCTCTTGCATCTTGAAGGGCAGCGACTCAGGTGGTAGGTGTGAGTGTGATGCCCATGAGTGTGAAGTCCGTAAACAATGGGACGATAGTAGCTGTATTTCAAAATGTCCTGTACGGTGAAAATGTTTCCCTAAAGATTATTTCATCATTTTGCTGTTTTTAAGTGGTAAGATTCTTTGTGCAGGAACCCCAACTCCACTCATGTTGCAAAGCCCTTTTGAATCTTCCTTTCGTACATTGCTTTTGTTTTGAGTGTATTTGGCTCTGCTTTGTGCGTTTGCTGTATTGTTCATTTTTATGTCTAACTTGCCAACAGTGTATGTGCTGTCGCTTCAATGGGTAGTATTGTTAACTATAAGGGGCTTGGAGTCCGCCCTTTGCTTACCATTTGTTGGCTTTGCTGTCACTTGTTTGATGCTTCCTTATTGGCCAATGCTTGAAGGGGTCACTTTCTGTTCAACAGTTTGGAGCTGCTACCATGTACTGATTGATTTACTTTTATTAGTGCACTTCAGCTTTGCACCACCTGCTCACTGTGCTTAAGGCATTATTTTATTCATTATTTTTCCATTTCTGTTTTCCTCCCACCCTGCTTGCTTCAGTCCCTCCCACCCATTGTGTGCTTCTTATATTCCAGCTCCCTCACCCTTGGCCTTGTTGCTTCATCCCTTCCAACCGCATCCTCCCATTGCTCGAATTGCCTCCTGCCCACCTGCCATAACAAAACATAGCGCTGGCCACATCATAGCACTTTTTTTTAGTACCACCCCCTCCCATGTTCTTTCGTCTTGCCTGGTGTCTGACTATTGTCCATCTTGCGCACATCCACCAGTTAAAAGACAAATAAGTGCAATTAAGCACCCAGTGCTGGTCGCATCAAAGTGCTTTTTCTCTAACTTTACTTTGAGCCATGATGCACAGCCACAATGCTAAAAGACATTGGCAAAACCAATAGCTGACCTATTGGCTTCGCCAATAATTGTTAGGTTTTATTATTTTTGTTTCAGCGTCATGTTTAAATAAAGGGGGGGGGGGGTAGATGCGTTGTGTCTTGAAGATGGTCTTGTGTCATGTCTCAAGCAGTAGAATCCTGCGTGCTGCCATACTCCTGGGACATGTAGGGATATTTTAGTGTATTGTCTATTGGAGCTTACCTGTTGTGTCGCTGCTTCGTGGGTTAAAGAAATTAAGCACTTGAAATAAACTGTGCTAGCACTTTAATACCTCCCTATCCTTATTTCACAATGTATCCTCGGTATCTGGCTTGTCCACTTATTTGAGACACCGGTTCTTGCTGCCTAAGTGGTTGCAAAGACTTGTATACTGAGAAGATTGAGTCGCAGACGGCACAGGCTTAGAAAACTGGATACAAAATAAACAAGCATTTGCAATGCAATAGGTCTCGCAATTGTGAGAGTTTGAGCTATTGGCATTGTAAATGGCAATGCCTTTTATTTACGTGTTGGTTTTTAAAACATAAATGAAAGGCATTGCAATTTACAATGCCAATAGCTTAAACTCTCGCAAATGCGAGACCTATTGCATTGCAAATGCTTGTGTTGGTCAGCCTCCACGTTTGCATTCAAGGGCACACTTTTTCATGCATAGAGCCCCTCACCCAAGCTGCTAGTGTACTTAGAAGCTGTAAATCTTAAAAACTAGCGTATCCATCTTACAATCTTTAACTTTGAATCCACTTACTCGTACATCTATTGATCATGTCTTGACCACTTGTTGGAAGACTTGCAGAACAACAGAGTGACTGACTAACTTGAAATTCTGAAGGGACAGAGCTCATGATAAGTCGATAACGTGACTATAATCATCAATACAAGTCATTTAGACCATGGAATACTGCCAACCGGCCCAATCTTGGCACACAATATGACACATCCCTCTCTCATCTTCTTAGTTGGGCATAATTCCGCTTTGCCAAGATCGATAGATTCCTTTGCCTCTCATATATAGCGCCTACATATAGAGCAGACCTAAGAACATTCACACGACAATGACATTTTAAAGAAGCCACCGCATATAAGTACAAAGAATTATCTTGCATGAAAGGAACTCACAACAACCTTGTGATGTTTACCCCCGGCAACTCTAGGGTCCGCTGTTGCTATACTCCATATACATCCAGTTTTCACTCACTTTCACCTCATTTTTCCTGATAGCAACAATAGTAAATGGACCAATGAAGCTAGTACTGCCTTTCCAAGTATGTCTAGTCTTTTTCACCAAAACTATAACATTCCACTTTTTGTTCCTCACATGCATCCTGCAATCATAATTAACTTAATATTTCGTTGATATTCCGAAATTCTAGAACGCCATTTTTCATCAGAAATTTTCACGCCACAGCACACAGGCAGCCAAGAAGGATTACATTTTGAAACAGCTTTCCTTACTCTCAAAAGGGGATTTCTGCGTGCCTGCATTTGGGGTAGTACGGGCCCCGTGCAGCTCGGGCCTCCCTCGCACTGCAGGGGATGCGTAGGCCTGTTTTACGCCCCTGTCAAGCATATAGGAGCAGGGAAATCAACAAGGGCTACATGTATGAAGCATTTTTGCGGTAGGAAACGGCCTTTTTCGTCCTATAAATGCTTTTACATATGTACAAAACACAATTTGGGATTGCAGTTCGGTATTTGGAAGGGGTGCATTTACAGCATCCTTTCTAAATACTGAATCTGAATGGGATGTATGAATGTTTTGCAACCTAATTACAGTCGCAAAGATTTTTAGTTTACTGACTCCTCGCAGGAGGTCGTAACCATTTGCAAATAGGAAGGGGCCCCCAGGGACCCCTTCCACTTCGAAAATGTTTTTAAGTTTCATTTTTTCTTTTTATACGCATCCCGTTTTCCTTAGGTAAAACAGGCTATATTTGAAAAGAAAAAAAAAGATTGCTTTAATAAAAAGCAATAACAGACATGGTAGTCTGCTGACCTCAGTAGACGACCATCACTGTGATGGCTGAGATTATTAATGCGTCTCAAATTGCGACGTTCCTCATCAATATGCATGAGGTAGGTCTTTTTTGCTTCCCACTAGGAATTTCTACTGAAACTCAAAAGAGTTTCATTCATTAGGAATACCAATTTCATAATTATGATTCGGAGAGAATCGCCCCAGGGAGGGTTCCCATCCACTGAGTTGCTGCTTGCCTCTCTCATTTCACCCACTGAAGTGTGGCAGTGTCACTGATAAAGGGCTCTCTTATTGTTCTAGGCAGGACATTGTGTATGTTCTACCTCAAAGACACCGTGAAATGCCTAGTGTGGGAGAAACAATAGAGCCAGCACCCAGCCAACCCCCTCACCACCTGTCACATATTTATTGAGGTATTTCACTTCCCCATCAGCTGCTCCATGGAACTCTAGATCAAGTCATGCAACTTCCCGAAAGATTCCCTGTCCATGTCTAGATTGTGCTTAGAAAGGAAGATACCTCTGACATAAGCCTGGAAAGCTTTCCAGATGCAGACTGGACTACGTACAGAGGGATTCCGATTTGAAGGCTGCCTCTTGCAGGACTTCTGACGGAAAGAGCCAGCATCGCTTGCCTGCCTCAGTTGAGGAAACCTTTGCCATCACTGTCGCTGGGTGAGGTCTGATAGAGCAAGACATGTTGTCTAGTCCCTCAACCAGACACAGGCATCTCGAGACAGGATGACATCTGAAAAGTATGTGTAATCCCATGTATCTGGGTTTCTCTGCCCCCAGCTGTCCATCAGATCGTATTGTAGTACAGGCTTGGACAGTAAGGGCCCTATTTAGCAGGGGTTTGCATCGCGATTGCACCATGGTGCATGCGTGACACAAACGCTCAAATGCGATTTATCAAGTCAAGCAAGGACACTTCTTTGACCCAGAGTGGCCTGATAAATCAGAAGTTACATTGTAGGGGTGTTGCGTGGGTGCTTCCACACAACTCCCATGGATTTTGATGCAGTCCCATATTTACCATCAATGGCAGACCTGGGAATGCGCCAAAAAGATACACTTTCTCAGGTGAGGCGTAACTAGGAGAAATGTCTTTTTTATTCTTGTTACTTCCAATTTCTATGTGTGCAGCATTTTTCAGCACACAAAGAAAGGGGAATATGTCTCTCAGGATTGTTTTCGTGCAGGAAGGTGCAAAAAGGGCAAAAACAATCCAGCATGAAATATAGGCAAATTCCTCCTCTTTCCCTGTAAACGCAGTGCTGCAAAGCAAATCTTCATAAGTAGGTCCCCAATTGTGTTGTTGACTTGTAAATGTGCACAGCAAGCATAGATTTATCCAGCAGAGAGATCATGGCTGGATTCAAATTCCCTCACCCAGTATAACGTCCAAACATCCAGTATACTTTATAAGACCTTCATGAAACACATGGGGTCTTGTGTATTGGAGTCATATCTTCAAGAAAGTGATATAGCTGAGGCTTATTTTCCCAGCACAATAATGAATGTTGCCTTATTATCTCTACCCTGTGTGAATGTGCTTAAATAGAACATTCCTGTGCACTAGTACTGCAACTCCTCTCGAGTGGCTAATCCAGGTTAACTTTCGGTGTGTGCCCCAGCTTCTAGCAAATTTGTCCTCTGCACTCAGGTGGCAAGTGTGTCTGGCAGCAGCACCACCTGCACAACATTTAAACATGTATGGACATGCCGGGACTTTCTAGTATCATTAAATCCTCTTACATAACAGGTGACAATGTGAACGTTCATTGGCCAAGGTCCACACCACGTTGCCGTTTAATGGCTTCACGTGCTCCCATCTGGCACATGTCTGGTATGCACCACCCATTTGCAAACAAGTCCCCAGATTCAACCAGAGAGCATGTCAAAGACCAAACATCTACCTCACCATAGAGAACACCAGGAACGTCACCCCACCCGGCTTCAACACGTCTTCTAAGATATGGTGCACATCATTTACCTTGTTTTGCTGTTAACCCCTTAATTAGACCAGTAGCTTGATGGCAGGAGACATTGGAATAGGCCCACTGGAACATGGCTTGTAACCCAGAGTGCTCCAGGCCTGTGCCCCACATTCTTGTAGTATCCAAGCTGCCTGTTCTCTGAACCCTACTTCAGGCAACCAAGGGGCTCTGGTGACCTACCTTCCTGGATACTGTGTCCATCTCTGATGCAATTTGGACCTCGGACATTACAGTGATAATTTCTAGCATTATGTTGCCATCTGTGGAAAAATAGAGACCATCTCGGCATTATGCTGGCCTTGGCATAATAGTAGCAATTTACTTGCATTCTAGAAGACCCATGACATGGTGCTATCCATTTCTGGGATTATGGTGAGAATTGTTGGCATAATGGATATAATTCTTGGTGTTATGGGGAACTCCACAGCACAGCGGTGACCAACCCTAGACTAATGCTGGGCCTGGAAAAATGGTGATACTCTTTACCATGTTGTGGGGACAATGGTCCTAAAGGTATCCACGCCTGTTGCAAAGCTGGCTTTGACATCCAAGTAATGGCAGTTCTACTTCTTGCACAATTCTGCCTATATAATGATAATAAGTTGCATAATCATGTCATAATGGAAGTCATTCTTGGCATACTCTGGGCATCCCCAATGGAATGTCTACTATTAGCACCCTCCTGGACCTACCCTTATGGTGGTAATTCTTTGCATGTTGTGGGCATCTATTTGTCTGCAATGCCAGTTACACACAAGAAGAGCTGTTTATAGTGGATTGACGCAGTGTGTCCTAGATTTAGGCTCAGAGCCCCCCCTTGCATCATGCTCTTTTCACGAAAAGCCAAATTCCAGGATATGTCAACATTTGGTACTAGTCCATTCTTCCTTTTTGTGCTCATTAATTTAACATTCACCAATGCAGACCTTTGAGCGTTCATCAGCCATGCAGTCACTCGCCCATTCACCTATTCATGCCTCCATGCACTCACTCACATATTCATCCATTATTTCAATAACATACATATCCTTCCATCCACTCAAAAAACTCAACAACCCATCAAGATCACTTCACTTATAAAAAGCCAAACCTGTTTAGTTTGTCAGCGTTTATTTCTTAGATTATCTGCTAGTAATTAATGTGCAGTGAAGTAAAATGCAACATACTACACTGCTTTCCTGAATAGATGTCTAACTGTGTTGGTTGGGATGAATATGTTCGAGGTGATGTGTGCTATGGTGAATAGGCTCACACAAGCTGCACTAAACATTTTCAGGAATTTTTACTTTGCTAGTGAATCAAGTTAATCCTTGGCAGAAAAGGAAGGCAGGCTAAACTGCGTTGTTTCAACTTTAGGCATGAAATTTGATTCCGAAATTTATTTTTATGGCCTACTGAAACGGGCAATTGAATATTCACAAATATTTGTGCCACAGAAAACCCATTTTGGCTGGCCGAATAACGAAACGTCTACTGCAGGGTAAAAGTTGTCAGTTTGAACAGCGTAGACAATTTCTTGATAAGAAATGACAATAAAAAGAACAATGTAAAACACACATAATTTCATTTTCTAAAACCTTTTTTTATTACTTAGTGTGCAAAGCAGACTTTTTATCTGCCATTGATACAGTCTTAGGTAAATTGTCAATATAGTATTTCACTTCCGGTTCTAAAGGCAGCCTAACCCTGGGATCTGGTTACTGTAAACGAGTGCAAACAGATATACAATGCAGGCACAAGACCAATGGTGGACAATTAGAATGTGAGGACGCACCTGCAGAGCCCGATAGGTGCTCTGAAGGAAGGCACTGTCAGCATCCCTCGTCCTTACATTCACTACTTGTCGTTTATCGTGGCTTCCCCTATGCACACATGCGCGCAAACACACACGCACCCCTATCCTATATAAACTGTACATAATGCATAGTTTAAGTCTACACTGCATCATCCATGGTGCGAAGAGCTTTTAAACAATCGGCTGTAACTATGTCATGGTAGGCCCTCTTGGGAGGAGAGACATGTTTCCGTCATGTGATACACGGTAAAGGTTTTGCAGTTCAAGCACATTTATTTTGTTCATTAAACGAAAGATTTTTTTTTTTACAATTTTTTTTTAGTAAGGATGTCTATACAAATAACGTGTATTTGGAGGTATGGAGGTATTGAATAAGAGCGCATCTTGATTCCTGAACGGCGAATAAGATCTCTGAGAGTCAGAGAAAATTGTCCTGTCGGCTTATGGCTAGTGAGGGGATGGACTGCACAAATGTTAATAAAGCACATATTTGGTGGGCCTTAAAACAACAAAAAACATACAAAAGGATAAAACGTCTTCAAAATATGATCTGAAGTCTACCTTTTTAGTGTATTTTGCATAAAACACAGACATCTTCAAAGAGAAATCGCTTGTGGGTTTCCGAAGCAGGGTAATATAGTATCACCTGAATGTACAAAATGTATAAGAAGCATCCGACGAGGCATGTCTTGTCCTTAGTACCACGCCTTGACAGGAATCAGGAATACTTAAAAGCCACTCCACTGCATGACTATCGTGATGGGTCCCCACTTGTGGCTCCCAGTCCACAGCTGCCTCTCGGTATCCAGCCGTATCTGCTAAGTCCATGTCTAGCATACTCACATGGCGGGACCTGGAGTGTGTATGCATCCTTTCTTTGCTTGGGAAGCCCTTAGGAGCGTGTGGTGATCAGTAGTTTTAATGTTAAAAAATATATACTATAATGGAGGGAAGCCCTCTTTAATTCTCTTAATTCTCCAACATTCACTCTTGGAAATACAAAGTACAGCATACAAAGCTGTAACAGAGAAAACAACACACTCCACGCAAGACTGTCCAATTAATTCTGTCCAGAGGGGTCATTTTGTCATCACTACCCAGATCTTTAACTAATGAAAAATATGTGCAAAGGTTTGTATTTTTTATTTTGCCTCAAGAAGTCCCTGTGATATTTATTCTTTAAAAAATATAAAGCATATTTCTTTCATGAAGCCTGACCGAAGAGATAAAAAAGGAGGAAACATAATATTTAATACAAAAGGAGATGAAAAGTTTAAGAACGATGTTCCTGGAGCATTATTAGAACATATACATGCTGACCCAAAATAACCATCTGCTGTAACTGCTTTTGTTCTTCCCAAGCAACTTCCCATGTTCTAGCTGGAGATCGCCCGGTGACCTGAAAAACATAAAATGAGGGCCAATAAAGACATTTTAAAAAACGTGTTCAAGAGGAAACCTGTCTACATGGAGCCATTGCTACAATTTAGGAGCTGGTAGAAAGCCTATGCTTTTCAAGGTAGGACACAGCTGAGAAAGACTATTCCATCAACTAGCAACCTCTTCTAACCCATTATTGCATCTCTATTACGAGGTATGAACACAATGAAACTGCATTTTATTTCAATAGAAAAGTACTTTTTTTACTGTAGCTCAACGATACAAGTTTTATTCACCTTGGGATGATGATGGGCCCCACAGACGCCCATTAAACATATAAAAATTATAATCTTCCGTCTCACTGGTCGATGCCGCTGTTCCCACCACAGTAATCTCCATCTCCTGCCGATTGTTAACCTTCCTCATAGCTCTATTCTAAAAAAACTAACCACTTCTATTTACTGAAAGGATTCAGCACATCTTTTGCTTAAAACGTTATGCTAAAGTATCTTGTAGCTAGCCACGGGCTGCTCTTGGCCACTTTGTTGTTCCTTTACTCCAGGCAGCAGAACGGAAAATGTAGAGCAAATTAAAAAAACGTGAAAATGAACCATAAAAGGTGGAATAGTGGCGAAAATGAGACTGCAACATTAGAAATTCAATATTTTCCTTTAAGTGCAGCCACAACAGGTGTATTTCCATCTTCGTTGGAATCGGTGTTCTCCTGAAAGTCATGGGAGGAAGATCCTTCTCCTACCTGGCGGCCAAGACCTGGAACTCTCTCCCCACTCACCTCCGCCTTACACAGAACCACATATCCTTCAGAAAGGAACTTAAAACCTGGCTATTCGACAAATAATGCACCCCAAGCGCTATACAAATTCCTGAACTTGAACTAGATTCTGTTTGGAGGTCATGGCAGTTTACAATCCTAGGTACTCTAAAGAAGAACCCCCTGTGCTCCCTGCTACTATTTAGAACAAGCCACACAGAGGGGATACAGTGTTGAGCCAGCAGAGAAAGAGAGGCGGAGGAGTACATCATGAAATGCATAGCCCTATATCTTTGATAGAGACATTTATTAGAAAAGGTAACGTTACTCCGTTCTTCCTTGTAGAAGCCACCTTTGGATTCTGATTCAAGATAGTCTCTGCTAGAATGTAACAGGTCTGGATGGTCTATGCCATCCATATCGCTTAATAGTGCTAACTATAACTTGCACCCCTGCAACCTACTGCTTATGACCTCAAGGTAATATCACTGATGACATCATCCAATGAGTGTGTAAGTTTGTCTTTTAGTTAACATAGTGGTGGGAAGCTACCATATTACTTTTATACCTAATTTCGTACAGCCTGTGTCCAGCTAATGGGTTCAAGTGTTTACAAAATGCATGTGCTTCTAATGAATCATAGGTGTGTAAAGGTATTGAAAATCTAAATCTTTGTATTGAAGAGTAACTCTGGATGCAGGTGATAGTTGACTTGTGTTCATTATGTTCCACTTCTGTAGAAAAGGTTTCCAGCAGGACAAAGAATCTACGTACTACATACGTGATATTGTAAACAGCATTAAGTTATTAGACGGATTTGTCTCTGCATGAGAATTTCTACTTAGCATAGAAGACTCTGTGCACCAGGTATTAATGTATGAGTGTTTGTTTTGCTTCAGAATAATGGCTATCAGTAAAGCTTCCACCACAGTATGAAGACTGCACGTAGTATGATCTTTAGCACCTTCAAATCTTGTTTATTTTAAGTGAACTGTCGCTCTTGGGGCAACGTTTGCATACAGTGTACACTGTGCTCAGTAGATAATTGTATTACTCTGTAGTGTATTTGTCATGAGAGTTTCACTGTCTGCAGTCTGGTACAGAATAAACTCTCTCCTTTGAGTGAATACCGTTTACAGTATTCACTTCCCTACCTATATCAACTACGTTTTGTGATGTAGGTCCAGGGACTGTCAGGAGTTTGAGACAGATAAAAGCTGTCCATACTAGGGCATTGTTTTTGGAGGAGATGTTCAGTATTTTTAGGAGCTTGGCTTGCTCTGATCAGGTGGCTACAGATTGAACACCGTATCCAATGAGGGTTTCCCACATATCTATGGTCCACAGTTAATGTGAACTACCTACTCGTGAAGTGTATGGAATAGGGTCAATGTGGTACATATCCCATACTTTCTAAAGCTAAGAGAGGAGTTTCTCTGATGGCATTTATATGGCTTATTTTCTTCTAAGGTATTTTGTACTTAAATCTCGGATGATATCACCAGTTGCCATTAATGATGTCATTTGAAGTGTCATCAGCGATGTAAACAATTATGCCACAGAACATGTCATGAGCGATGTCATATGGGAGATCATAAGCAGTGCATGATGGCGGCCAGGTGTGTGTGTTACTGTGTCGGGAGAGTTTGCCCTCTCCTTTCAGGCCTCTCTCTCTCAGATGACAGGTGTGCGTAATAAGTGACAGGCCTCTCTTGTCAGACAGCTCTCTCCGAAAATGGGTGTGTGTAGTACAGTGTATACATGGACTGACCTCTCTTTTTCAGACCAGTCTCTCACATGATGGGTGTGTGTAGTTGTCTGATGCGAGGGACAGCCTTCTCTAGTCAGACCCCTCTCACAGTTGATGGGTGTGCATAGTAGTGTGTATGGCTGGACTGGCCTCTCTGCTGAGACCTCTTTCTGGAATGATAATTGTGCCTAGTAGCGTGTGGGAAGGGACTGGGCTCTACTTTCAGACTTCTCTCTCAGATGATGGGTGTGTGCAGGGGGTTGTACAGAAGAACTGGCCTCTCTGCTGAGACCTCTCTCTGTAATGATGGGTGTGCATAGTAGGGTGTGTGGAGGGACTGGCCTCATTTCAGATCTCTCTCTCAAATGACAGATGTGCGCAGTAAAGTGTGGGGAGGGACTGCCCTCATTTTAGACCTCTCCCTCAGATGACGTGTGTACGTGGTGAGGTGTGTGGGTGAACCATAACTCTACTCAACTCTTCTTAAACCAGTGACTAATAGTACAGTCTGATAAACACCAATTCCTCCCTACAGAAACAAGTGTGCGTAGCAGTGTATTCAAACATCGCCTACTCCTTCCTACTTTTCAAGATCCATGAGAGTCCCACGAGATTGTAACATAAAAACAAACAAATTAACACTCTAATCATCACAGCAATCATCTCTTACGCACTTCCTTTCCAATATAAGGACCACAATATGCATTCCTACTAAATTGTGTATTGAGATGTCATTTACTTCCTTTTTACTATTTTTCACAGTAAACAGTAATGGCGGTTATTTCATTTCTAACATTCTAACAGCCAGCCAATCAGAGCACTCTTTCTCGTGAGACTCACTGGAGCCTCTCACTCCCACAAGAGTGTGAAGGCTCACAGGAAAAACAGGCCTCTTGACCAATCACAGGCCTCCATTTTTGATTTTGGGCTCTCACTAAACGCCTGTGGGACTCTCGCGAGCCCACCTGTTAAAGTATACAACCATTTTTCACCCTTAGTTTCTCAAAAACTCCTGAACGGATTTACACCAAATCACAGAAAGCACAACCTGTGGACCAAGATCTATCTTCCTGCTAAATCTGTCATTCCGTTCAGCAGTTTTTGATGTAGCCCTGCCAAAAGTAGTCTATGAAAAATGCATGGAGATTTTACGTTTTGTGATCACCATCCCCAGTCTTTCTTGCAACCTGCTTGACGGGTCATCCTGAAATATATGAGGAAGGATCTTAGATGGATGAACATTTATTCAGGGCTTTCAGGTTATCACAAGTTTAAAAGGATCATCATTTTAACCAAAAAAGTGTGCTTGACCTAAACATTTTTTTATAACAAATACACTGACATTTTCACTATGAATTAATAATAAACTTAAACCTTACCTATTAGCTTAACTTTTACATGTGTTGTCTTTTTTTGCGGATGAAGACTGCTCTTTTGTCTGAAATAACAATAAATAAAGAATTCAGTTAACATCCCAAATTTCGTAGGCACAAAAACCTCTGCTCTTATATGACAGGACGGTGGAAATACGGAATGGATAATCCTGCCCAAATTACAGAAGCGAAACTATCAGTACCCAGGTACAACAACCAATAATATTCTTGAAATGTTTTAGAGGCATGCTTCCAAACACCACTTGTTCAAGAGATCGACATATGATAATTAAACTTTTTCTTAGGCAACCTTGATATCAATTTAGCTACAATTTTGCTTCAATTTATTTTTAATCCTTTCATAACTCATGACAATGCGTATACAGTTGTCAGTCCACACAAATATATGTGTTTCAATACTGATTATTTTACATCAGAAGGAACTTTTAGTGATATGTTATTAATGATTCATTTTGTATATATTCTCTTATGATTTTTTTTTTTTTTTTTTGAAAACCTTTATTTGGAAAATCAGGAGATACATGCGCAAGCCCACAACCATCATGGCCGGCTGCAAAGACAGTCAATAAAAACAGGAGAGTAGCATGCGATAGGTCAATATACAAGCAGGATACTTCAAAGTACATTAGAAGGACTGCGGGGTGCGCAACATAGGATATGAGGTTTTCTTTTTTAAATTTAGAAGAAGAGAGGGGGCTGCAACAACAAGGACTACACACCTTACATAAAGGACAAAGAAGAAGCAGAGGGGATACACCCCAGTGACAATCGGTGGTGGGCTATAAGTAAGCAACTCTACCATCAAAGCAACCACAGCGCAAAAACCTAGACAATAGCAACGATACAGAAGGCAACTTTACTAAGTCTGATCCCGAAAGCCCACCCCTAAAAAAGGCGAGGGATAGAGGAATAATGAGATGCCAATAATAGAGAAAGGACAAAGGTGTGAGACCCAGTGACAGTCAGCCCCACTAAAGAGGAAGACCCTCCCAAAGCCGGAAAAGAGCGATAGGGACCATAGAACAAAACAAACTAAAACAACAAACCCCCCCCGCACCCGCCACCCTGCACCCCTGTAATGGCTACGGCCTAACCCACTAACAGCGTGCCTGTCGCCCCGGAACTGCCCCACAGTAGGGAAATTATAAAGAGTGGAGGAGGAGAGGAGCAAACCCGCTCCCGGGCACCCGGTGCCCCCTCGCCGGCGAGTGAAACATATCAGTACAAGGGGTAAACATTGAGCAATGTATAAACAGTAGGGAAAACTACGAGCGGAGTGTGAGAATTAACACACCGAAAACAGGATTAATCACAAGGCGGTACAGTTCGCATTCCCAAAGCATTCACACCCACTGTAGTAACAACGCCGTGAAAGCAATACCCCTTGCAACCAAAATCACAAGCAAGAATGAAAGCCAGCCTATAGCAGTCCCTCGGCCCTTCTCTTACGTGAAATTATTTGAGCACAGTACATGAACCAGAGCAGCAAGAATCAGGGCAAAGTAACATATCCAGGAACAGAGTCAACGCAGCGCAGTATCAAGGAGGACAACGTGTCAAGCAGCCCTCACGATATCAGCACAAGGGACGATGACCCAGAGGGGGAAAAATTATCCTTGTCCAGTCTTGCTTAAAGTACCAGAATCAGCGACAGTATCAATCTCCAGCAAGTGCGGCGTGCGAAACCAGTCAGTGAAACAGACCTTCCAAACTCCATGCCACGTAGCAACACAGGAGAACCCCAGTCCAATGTTAAAGTACAGCAGGAACAGCGCCAGAATATAAAGCAACAGGTCGTTGGGGAAGGATATTGCAGTCAGATCCAAACTAGCATGTCCAAAACGCCCGGTGCATCCAACAGTACACATATGGAAAGTCCCAGGACGCCGTGTTTCCGACCATCCAGCTGCGGTGAAAGGCGCCATCTTGAAGCCTCCTGGCGCTGAAGACGGCGTCTCACTGTACACGAGCGGGCCAGCCGATATCATTGGCTCCACCGCTAGGATCATGGTATCCAACTTGCCCCCCAACAATAGGGCGCCCTGCACCAAGGTTTCACGAAGGGCAGCCAAAGAAGCCAGCAATGCGTCGAGGCGCTGACCAGTTCTGTGTACCCCGTGTGTTGTGGTCTCCTTCACCATAGTAGCGCGGGTCAGATCAGGGCCGGTGTAGGGCCGGGGCGCGGGCTGGAAGGCGGCGAACAATGTAGCCCCCCCGGCAGGGTAACCGAGATCAAGCAAAAGGCACCGCTGGAATTAGTGCAGGTGAAGGGCGGCTCGTAAGAAATTAGGGAGCATCCCGCCAAAAGCGGGATGTTTAGGAGAATACCTTTCGGCGGAATGCGAGTGGATACAATGTTGCACTGCCCGATTACGCTGGGGCATAGGGAGAGTCTCGGTCTTCACTTGCGGTCAGGAGAATCGCCGCCACACCCCCCCTCAAAGCTGAGCGGTCCCTCCAGGTCAGCAGCGGCCGTTGTTGTTTACTCGGGGTCCAGCCTCGCAAGATGGCCGAGTCCCCGGTCTTAGAGCTGCTGCGGGCCGCTGGAATCGCCGACGTTTTCTCGCCTCCCGAAGCAGGCACGGACCTCGGGATTGCACCCTCGATGATCGGATGCTTTCATGTCCCCGTACCCTCCGTCTTGCCGCGGTGGTTCGCGCAGGATGCAGTCTCGACAGGAGACGACGATCGGAGCCGAGGGACTAGGCGGCCATTTCGGTCGCCGGCTTGGCTCCTCCTCTCCTCTTATGATTTTTTAAATTGAAATACAGAGAACTGACTTGATTATTTTACTTTTTTTCCTCAGTCGTGATAAATCAAATGCTCTATTTCCTTATTCTGGAGGTTTTCAAAGTCTGTGAGTCATTTCTACTGTGGTGACCAAAACTGAACTTGGAATTTAAATCGTCTGTGTAGTTCTCCATCTTTTATGTACCTCTTCACATGCAAATTATGGAGCAACATTTGCTGTTTGGCTACTGTATCACCTTGCACTTATATACTTTTTTCTCTACTCTTATGTGAACACATTATTTATGGTGTCAATACAATGAAGCCATCAAAAACTCATTTTGAGCGTATTTGTAAGGTGGCTTTCCTCTTGGTGCATCACATTACATTTAGGTAATCTAAATATAATGGTATATTACTAGTTTTTTATAAGGTTCTTTATGGTTCTTATTTGTGAAGTTACCTACTTTTTCTAGTTTGTGGGCCATCTCATTTTAATATTAATTTACGAAGGCATATAAAATGATCAGTCCTAAATCAATCAATTAATCAATAAAAGCTTCATTCGATTTTTTGCAGAAAAATCATAAAGGCATACACAGTAAAACCCATGAAATTCAATAACAAAAACTGAGTAAAATACATTACTTACAAAATGTTTAGTAATACAGATTTACTCAAAAACCTTACTTCGGGGATTTCATATAAGAATAGTTTTTCTACATTTATTTACACTTTTTAGAAAGGATGCGATTGACCTTGTGAAACATTCATTTTCTAAAACTTGAAGTAATAAAAATGCTGGACAGCATTGTCTCAGACCCAATAACCTTAAAATTGGTAAAATCCATCTCCTTCTCTGCATTTCATACATGAAACTAAATGTAATGGCGATTGGTGAGAGGTCATCACATGGCAACTGGACAACGTTTCGGGCCAATTGTTTATTGTGTGGAAACTTATTTAATGATGGAAAATCCATAATCTAAAACGGGTCAGTACAAGTCTATCATATCCGCTTAATGTAATTTTTAGGTATGGCTGAATACCATAAGTGGTCAATGTCATTTGGTTGGACTGTACCGATGCTCTTAACGCCTCAACTGCGAATCTATTTGTCTACAGGTGCATCATGCAATATCTTTTAAAATCACTCCTGGTGACGGAAATTATAGAACTTGGCTCATAGTAATATTCAGGATGCCCAAGATCGTTCATACAATCTTTTATGTATTTACGTCTCGAATCTTAGCCGGAATTCTAATCACTACGGCCAAAGAAGCTCTCTCATTCATCGGTGGTCTCATTGGCCTGCAAATACATGAATACACTGTTGTCATCGTTATTAGGGAGTAAATCATCCCTATCATCACAATCATTACTGTCAGGTGGTGGCACACTTAGGGCAAACCGTTGATGGAGCCTTGAGGAAAGCTCAGAAGAGAGTCAGCATATACTGGAACTAGGTGTGCTGGAGTAAAGTCACAATGCAACCTTCATCGAGATGGAGTTGGCAGTAGCTCAATCTCCAGTGCTGGTGACATCAGGAATGGCATTGATGGAGAAGGAATTGGTGCAGGTCTTGGTGTATAGTGGAAATTTGCACCAGAAGGGATGTGGAACCAGAGCCATATTTGAGGGGCTCAGACTTTGCCTAGGGTGGAGCCACTGGCAGAAACCCAGCTGGAGGCCCTTGTGTCTATTTGGGGCCTGAAGAAGCACCACATGGAGCCAGTAGAGTGCCAAAAAAATAGCATGGCTCTTTAAAGGCCTAGATCTGCAGCAGCATCTCGAACTGCCTGTAAAGTTATGGAATCAGCTCATCGATCGGGAGCTAGATCGATTGGCATCTTGATGCCCACCCAAAATGTTTGTTGACAGAGAGTGGTGTGGCTGAGTCCCTCATTTGCTTCTTATGTTTCTTTTTGTACTCTGACTTGGCTTACAAGATGACGGACTACGAAGAAGGCCAGTTGGAGGAATTGTCTCAAAAGTGTAACAGATATGTGCCATTGATTTGGAGTGGGTCTTGTGCAAACCCTTTGATTTCCTTCAGTGTTCTGAGACATCCAGCTTTGCTTTATGGTCCTCGAACGCTTTTGGGTGAATGAGGGCACATTCTGGAAATGGTTTGGAGCCATGATCACAAGCCCAACATCAGAGGCAGACCTTGTGCAGGTCCATCACGGCATCTGTTTCCAAACATCACCGTACTGTTTATATCCTGTAGTCTTCAGTGGGGACATCATTTCCTTGCATACTGGAAAAAAGAATTTGAATGGATTTGGTAATCAACAAAAAAAGGGTCCAGGGCACTGGATCCACATTCAGTGGTCCAGAAAGAAAGGAATTGATATATGCACATAGAGGTGGGGCTTATATGCAGCTCTGCTCTGGCATTTCCAGAGCAGGATAAGGTCAACACGGAGCTGCATGATGCCACCATGCCCACCACAGGAGAACTGTTTTGAAAACTTCAGAATTCAGTCTGGTGCCTGAGGAATAATCTAAAGGTCAGGATTCTGTGGTTAGATGGATCCATCAGAAACAAAGAACATAAATTGAAACATTTTAAAAAACCAAGAAAGGAAGTCAGTTCAGCATAGACAGGAAATCTAATTTCTTCAAGTCTTGGTGGTAATCTTTTCTCTTCTGCTACATTCAAATATATAAGTTCCGTAACATCCTATAAATTAAACCAGCGAGTTGAGCTGATAAAGGTCATGGACTACTACTATGTAATCTGCTAGGCCTCCCTCCCCAAGATAGTTCCCAAGGAGGCTAAAGCCAGTACAAAACCTGGTGGATAAATAATCCTTCTTATGAAGAGAAGAGCCTATGTTAAACACAATCATTAGCAACATGGTGTCCAAAATGATTTCAAATGTCTCTGCACCAGGTATAAGGTCAGTGAGACAAATAGGACCCTCTGACTGATTATCATGCACACAGCCCACTTGTAAGTTCTGGTGCCAAAACACTGGGATTTAAAGGCCCAATCCCCTGCTTTTCCATAAACTTCCAAAAAGTGAACTGTTAAACAAGCCCTTTGACTTGAAGATCTGTTTCATGAGATTGTTAGATAAGATTCTACCTGGAGTGTCTTAACTGGACTTTAAATGGTTGTGCTGTAGGTCATGTTTGAAAGACTCCTTACATAGTAAATGTCCAAGCTATCTGAAGCGGCGCTTATGTAGTTATAAACAGAATAGGCTACTGAGATTGAATTCCTTGAACTTACTTTATGTTCTGAGGTTCAAGAAAGCACAGATTGGAGGGAGATCCTTCATGGCTGTGGCTACGAAGCTTTGGAATGCCTTACCTAACTTCTTGCGACAGGTAGAATCTGAGCCACTTTTCAGGAAAGCACTAAAAACCTGGCTTTTTAGCCTTGAATCGAAGGACTAGGCCAGAGTAAGGATGCACTTCTGTCTTGCTTTAGCGCCGGTGCACCTCTGCTTGAGGCAGCTGTTCGCGCTTTTACAAATACCGTTATTATTATTATGTTCTCCATCATTCACTAATTTCCTTTCTTCAAAATATCTCCTACCACTCAGTAGCTGCAGAGATATCGGCCAGACTTTCACCAGAAAGGTGCATAACCTCACACAAGACCGTGTATCGTGTTACTTAGCACTAACATATTGGTCACCTGTGCACATTTACCATAATCAAAGCATTCTGAAGTATCCTCTAGGTGACATACTGTTGCTATACAAAATACTGCAATAAATACATTACTTCGCCACAAATAGGTGTGAGGTAAGGGTAAGTATTTGCACAATATGCCTTGAGAACTACCCTTAGCTAAAAAAAAAAAGATCATGCCTACTTCTGGCTATTTATCTGCTTCAGTGCACATTTTGTGAATTTGAGGATCTGCAGCATCACATGTACATCTGAAAATGGTAAATGAAATAAAAAAAATATTTAGGGAATTCCAAATTGTGGGTGCTCAAACCATGATCTTCTTTTGGCACTTGGCTTTTGGATATGTATATTAATACTAAATGAGTGGCATTAAAGTGCTGTAGGGCAAGTGCATACTAAATTAAATTCTTCTTGATTAGCGCTTCATGTATTTTCAATTCTCTAGAAACAGGAGTTAAAGGAGATATTATTACAGGAGCCATTATGGATATAGGTTGAACAGATATAAAGGGATCGGCACTGACTGTGTTGTCCTTGATGGTTTGCCATTTTTCTGCCACAGCTAGTCAACTCTTTCTTGACTTTGTTGTTTGTATTTGTTTTTTTTCAACACAGACGGACTCCATTGATAGTTGGTGAACTATGCTTATAGGTGTATGGAAAGTATACAATATCACATTTGATCTACAGCATATGTCCTCCAAATGAAGAAAATTACACAGGTCTGCTTTCTAGCACATGCTGTTTGTCAAGGCACCTCAAATGGCATCTTTAATCCTTTGCAGGTGGCTCGTGCAGGTGACTGCTTCTACTGCACCCTCCCAACAATTGTGGCAGACAATGCTGATCAGCAAAACATTTGTTAAAATATTGTTATATTATACCAATAACATCCTGAATTCTGTAAACACAGTTTTAAGAGCCTAATTCAGCACAGTTTATTATTGATTCCATTAAAAAATCGATTATAAATGGACACATTTCACCACTGAAGAACTCTCATTATTACAGGAGAAAAACAAAAGCAGAAACAGCATGAAGAGGCAGTGGTCACTCTGCTCTTTCCAAGCCTTCCCCAAACTATTAATTAGCAGAATTATCTCCTGAATTAGAAACTGGTAATTAGGGGGACTGTGTCAAAACAGGATGTGGACGCATGATGTGGTTAAGTGGGGGAAGCAGAGATTGAAATATACCTCTGCAGGAGCCAAAGTGGACAAACTAGCTATTGGATGGCAGAACCTTCCTCTCAGTCATTATGCCACAGTGATCAGGATGCCAACAGACCTACCTCTATATCCCTTGTCCTAGATATCACTCTCTACATGTGCAGTCAGCACATGGCAAGACCTATCAGTCTGACATATCTAGGTCCTGTATCTTTGCATAGTCAGTAGGTGGTCTGCAACTGTGTCTCTACTACCTGCCCTCTACAAAAAATATTACCTGTTTGAGTAACAATAAGCGAAAGGGCACGTTTATCAAGAGCAGCTCACTCTCACTTGAAAGTAATGGCCATCAGTCCTGCTTGGAACATACAGACAGGAGGATGAAGCCATTAAAGCGAAGGGGCAGTGAGCTGAATATACTCTGTAATGAGTAAGCAGTCTGTTGAACGGTCATCCTACTGGGTTGGCTGCCGTCTGAAGACTGATTAAATTGATGTATAAAATATGCCTTCTTAATGGGCATTATGTTAAGCGTATTTCCCACCCAATGACTAACCTTGATCTACCAGCCCAACCAATTCGGGAATCAAGGCTTACTAACTGGAACTTACCCAATGTTTCAGGAGTACAATAGTTTACCATGAAGGCCAAGCCAGGGTTTCTGGTTGTTATGTATATCTAATCCCGGTACAAGCATAGTGTTAAACTGCACAGGTGGTTGGGATCGTTCCAAATGTACATTCAGCATAGTAATTGCCTTGCTGAAAAGAAAATATTACAATTGTATGTGTTGTCACTTCCTGTTGACAATAGAGTAATTCTAGGGAAGGATACCAACAAATCAGTAAACACGGTTAGTTAGCCCGATCATGCACACAGTTCAGTGCCGGAGAAGGCAGCATAGGTCGGACATCCCAGCAAAACTGATAAGCTGGATATAACCTGCAAAAAAATACTGCAACATGTCAGCAATCAATGTGCATTTAGCACAACTATACCTTTGCTGAATCCTTTCCTTTCCCTTCATCCTTAGAAGCTGGCTTACTGGGTGCACTGTCCTTGGAACTCTTGTCCTAGAAAATACGACACGGCAGTCAGAGATAACATACTATCAAAGTACAAATGTTAGCTTCTGCCTTTTCATACCACGAATCCCTGTTCAATTAGCAACCAGCTCATGTTTTTCTTCATTTGAAATAAAATTACTCTTCAGGCTTCAGATATGCAGTAAGCAAAGTTTTGGAAATATTTCTGTAAGGATCGTTTATTAGTAGTTAGGTCAATAAAATTACTAACTTTTACTCTATCACTAACATTATTAATATTTCAAGATCACTTTAGTCAGTCACGATTATACGGCATGGAACTCAACTCCATGCAAAGATTGTGCTACTGTTATAGGTACACTGTTACACCAGATTTAGATACATTCTCTATACCCATCAAAATACTCGGGAACAATCACTGCACAATTTACTTAAAATCGATCTATATAATAAGTAAAATTTCAATTGCTATGTATCTATTTGTAGTGTGTGGTGCTGTAGATTCACATGCTATGCATACTTCTGCCATTTAGTATTGGCTCAGATGTTTGAAGTTGTTTTTCTTCAAAGAAAGTCTTTTGAGTCTCAGGATGCAGTGTGGCTTCACCATTTCTTGGCACCAACTCCATGTTAGATTGTTTTTCGTGGAGGAGGAGAGAGTATTAAGTAGTGCTGAGTAAATGCAGTGCGGTGCACATGTGCAATTTGGAAAGGGAATTAATTAGCAAAGAAGAGACTGCAAAATAGAGCCACTAACTCCAAGAAAGTACAGTGGGCGTATGCAAGTCCACAGCACTACACGCTACAAACAGATGCTTACAGAGTAACATTTTCAGTATGTAGCATGTGTTGGTCTTGATACAAATATTCTGCATAGACTGTAAAGCAGTCCCCCCTTGGAAGCAGAGGCTAGCATGTGGATGATACAGATGTCTGAAATAAGGTCTTCAAGACTGTTTGGTCAACCATGGCTTACTGTCTGTCTAAGACATCCACATGATATGGCTTAGTAAAAGTGTGTGGGTTTGACCAAGTAGAGGCTTTAAATATATCAGATACATATATTTCTTATTTTTAGAGTTTTCTATAGCGCAAACAGGACCCAGGGAAGGGTCCTGTTTGCAAGTAGGCAGAGTAAGTAAAGAACATTTTGCAAAACAAAAGATCAAACAAGGTATCAAAATATTTCTAAACAGGGTTAGGTAGGTAGGAGCAATGAGCGTGTAGCATTATGAACAAGTTTGCGTCAGTCATAGAAGTGAAGGACTCAATAAGGGGTTTGAGGAAACAAGTTCGAAGTCGTAGACTGGTTCAGTGCCTTGGGGAATTAAGGGAGGAATGTGCTTATCAGGAATGATTTTGCTTCCTTTTTGAATAGTGGTGTAGAGGAGATCCATATTCTTGGTGCCGCTCCGGTGAACGCCCTGTCAGAAGTTTTTTTCTTGCTGAAACGAGAGGGTTTCAGGAGTAAACGGTCTGCACTCCTAAAATGTCAGTTTCCCCCCGATAAGGTAAGTTTTTGGGATAGGTACTGGGGGGTATTGTAGTGTATCTCTTTCTGAGTGATGCAGGCCATCTTTAGTTAATTCTAGCTTCATAAGGTAGCCAGTTGAGCGCCTTCAGCTGTGGCGAAATGTGGTCAAATTTCCTAGATCCTGTTAGGAGTCTTCCTGCTGCATTGAGACAGGCTTTCAAAGGGGGTGTTGAGATTTTGGGAAGCCCGAGAGGGTAGTGCATCCGTACTCCAACTTTGAGATGACTAAAGCCTGTACTGCAGTTTTGAGGTCAAGGATCTCGATGAATGGTTTCATTTTTCTGAGATAGCCAAGACGAAAGCGGGCATTTTTAACTAACAGGTTGATGTGCGCTTATATGTTAAGGTTCTTATCCAGTGTAATTCCAAGAGATTTTTTTTTTTGGGGGGGGGGGGAGTGAGATTAATAGAAATTCAGTTTTTTGTGAGTTTAGCTTGAGGAAGTTGTTTGTTTAGCTAGTGGACAGTCTTTTCGAGAGCTTGATTCATCACCTCTCTCTTCAATGGAGGAGATCTTGATGTAAAATCGAGTGTCGTCCACATACATTTGGAAGAAGATATTTGCTTGCTGTAATAGCTCGGTTAGTGGTTTGACATATAGGTTATATAGCGTAGTGGACAGAGTTGAGCCTTGTGGTACTCCAAGTTGGTTGGGTAAAGAGGGAGAAAGATTTTTGTTTACCATGAACGTTTGCGTTCTGTTTTTGAACCATTGAAGGACCGTTCCAGATAAACCCATCCTGATTTCCAGTCTTCTTAGAATTTTGTCGTGATTGACTGTGTTGAAAGCTGAGGAGAGGTATATCAGGTAGATTTGAGAGAAAGGCCATGGTTGCTACATTTTTGCATGTATAATGGGCCCTAGGGGTAATGGAGAGTGCTCTTTTGGCAGTGGGAGTTGGCATGGTACACAGGCTGCGTGCCATGTTGACTTTGTTTTGTCTGCCCTAGGCCATGGATGCAGTAGTGGCAGTCTGCATGGCCTAGGTAAGGGGTCCCTAGGGGACCCTTTTCAGTGCCTATGCCCTAGGCACCCATGTACCTTTTACTAGCGACTAACAGGAAAGCCTGAATAGTCAATTTCAGGGAAAGAACACTGGTATTGGGAACCTGGACAGCAGGGACCTAATACTCTACAGTCAAAGCTGCATCAAATTTCAGGCAAAAAGTGTGTGTGGGGGGAGGGGCCGGGTGTTGAAGGGATACTGCAACTGAACCCCATTTTCGCACGCTTACCCTGTAAGCATCGGTTTGTGACATGTAGTGCTGTAGATTCACATGCTTTGCATACCCCTGCCATTTAGTGTTGCAAATTGTTTTTTTTCGAAAAAGTCTTTCAAGTCATGAGGTAGAGTGACTCCTCCTCTTGGTGATAATGTGTACGGGTCATTTTGAACAGATTTAGGAACAAGTCAGAGCTCAGTTGTGAGACCAGCAAACAGCCTTCCGCAAAGAAAGATCCTGCCTAGATCAGATTGCAACACTGCCCATCATCATTGTACAATCAATGGAATTGAACTCCCCCCCCCCCCCCCCCCCTCTACTTCATAGATTATGAGAAGGCATTTGACAGTGTGGACACACAGATCCGTGGAAACTGCTGTCACTACGGTGTGCCAGATAAACTTGTAAGAATCATCAAGAAGTCTTAAGAGGGGCTGACCTGCAAGATAGTGCATGGAGGAAAACTCACTCAAGCTTTGCAAGAGAGGAGTGGAGTCCGTCAGGGTTGATTGCTCTCACCTGTTCTCTTCCTGCTGGCAATTGACTGGATTTGCCTACTCCCCAAAAATACAGGATCCATGAAAGGGCATGTCCATCAAATTTGCTTGGACATCACCCGAGAAGCCAGTTGTCCAAAGCCAGGTGGGGCGCTTCAAGACCACTGTCGAAGAAATCAATCTGCCCAGTGAATACGTTGTGCCAAGGCCACACCTTATGGTGATTTTTGCTGCATCTCTCCTGTCCTTAACTGCCTGAGAGAGCACTGCCTGGGCATCCTCCGGGATTTGTGGCAGCACCTGCGCAACTGTCTCAGTCCTGCCAAGTATCACGCATCAGGTGTGACGCTAACGCATTTCAGTGCGGTGTTCCGCATCACCTCACTGAAATGCATTGTCACACATAATGCCGTAGTCTCAGCTGTCACAGAAAGCACATTTCAAACAGTAGTAGCTGCGCGCTCCAGTGCCTTCACTGGCTGCTCCCACAGGCTTCGGGCAGTTCGAGCAGCTGAGCAGGCTCACTTAGCCTCACAGTGGCAGTCAGTCAGTGCTGCTACAATGTATCTATCTGATTTCCGCGGCGCCGCGGTCTGAGTGACAGTCTCAGACTGGCCATAGCCCTGCAAGGATTTGACATCTCACGTCCTGCTAACATCGCAAGAAGTTATGTTTGATGAGGCCTGTCATCATCTTGCACAGCCTGACTAGTTTGCGCGGTTTGTGGGCCTGGCCGTGCTCGCTCACTCCACACTGCTGTTCGCACCTCAGACCTGTCCTGCCCTCCAGTCAGGCCCCCACGCTTGGACAGGCTCAAGAACTAATAATGGCAATGCCGCCGACCGGCAATTTTATTTCAGAGCAGCCGGGACCGGCGGGCCAACTCGAGGGCACTGGGTGAGGGAGAGGGCCCTGCTGCATCATGCAGTCAGGAGACCGTGGTCCGGTGAGTGAGAGGACCGGTCCTCACCGGTATAGAGAGTCACACCGGGCCGGCTCAGGAAGCATGAGGGCAGAGGAAGAACAGAACAAGCCAAGAGGATTCACACATTTCCCATTTTTCCCCCCCAAAGGCTGGAGTCACACAAAGGATCGAGGAGACGCAGCTTACTGCTACTCTTTAACTCCACTCTGCAGAGGCACGTATTTACTTCAGGTGCTGGTCGAATAATTATTTTCAGGGCGTCCAGTGGTTTTAGTTAAACCAGTCTGGTGTTGTCATCTGGTGCCGTGTTGCAGGCTGAAGGGGCTGGGCAGGTAATGGTACACCGATAGAGGCGGACGCTGCTCAGCTGCTGTTTAATCATTTTTATTAGGGTTGAACACTACTACTACTGGTCAACGTGAGGAGAGAGGTGAGGGGGTGCTAGTTCAGACTCCTCTGTGCTGCCTGCGGAAGGGAGCAGGGCGGCAAACCGCAGTTTTAATATTGGCAGAGTGGTGTCTTTTCTTTGTACCGTGCTTGGTTTAGGCTTCTTTGCTGGTTTTGTGAAACGTTCACGTGATGGCAGTTGTTTGCGGAGGCAGCAAGTGCTGCTTTGGTGTACTATTTGGGGATGTTTACATGGCACCACTAGATTACTGTTCTGGATCCTCTGCTGTGTCGTGAACTGTTTATCTCTTCTAGTGCGCATTAATTGAAAAACACACGCACCTCTATTTACACCATATTGCTAGTAATTACAATGTTCGTCATTAAACGTTTCCTTGCCAGACCTTGTTTGCCCATGCACAAAGCTGCACTGCACAGCCGTATATGCCGATGCTTTACGCTACCCCATTGTTAAGACTTTTTGGAAGCTGTTCTCAGTATATCCGCATTGTATTGGACCCTACAGACCTTTCAGGGGTCTCATGTGGCGTTTATTTATTAGCACAAAATCAGTGGCAGCAATTAAGCTTTCTCACATCCCCCCTGCTTCCCTCAAAACCCCTGAATCTGGGGCCTGGCTACAACGACACCGCCTACAGGCAGCAGGCCCATATGTGTAGCCTTCCCACACCCCCTGCTTCCCTGACAAACCCTCAGTCTGGGGCCTGGTTAAGGTAACATACAGCCTCGAGGCAGCCCCCCTATATAAGGGCAGTAGCTTTGCACCCTTCCAATTCTGGTGCTCTCTCGTCCCTCAAATGGTTGTTATTTCTGATATGTATATGTTTCCCTCGTCTTCATTGCTTGATTTTACTTGTGAGAAAGTGTCACTCATAGTCGTTGAATGTCACTCATAATTACACTGAAATTAAGAAAATGTCACACTTAAGAAATCTGAAACCTTGGCAGCTATGCTGTCTCCCAAACGGAGTGGGAGAAACGGCCTAGTAAGTATGCGGTATTCACCAACCGCAATGCCAGACTGGAGGAAGAAAACATCTTCTTTACAAGTTAATCTAGCATCTTGGGTTCCTTATTCGGAGGGGCAGAAGGGAATGCACCCTGGGATGTAGAAGCCTGCACCACCAAGCTTTCAGGGGTGGGGTGTTGGCTGAGGAACTTTGGGTCTCCCGGAGCGATGGTGGCGTGCAAATGTCCCATTCACCGGAGCCCCTGTCCTAGGCTTGGACCACATGCCTAGAAGGACATCAGTTAGTGCCTCATTGAAGGGCAAAATGTTGTTGAAGCACTTCGGTCAGGAGAATATTCCTGACCTGCACGGAGGGCAACTCTAGTCCGACAAATTGCAGAACAAATTGCAGAACAATGTCATACATTCATACCAGTACAGAGATCTAGGCCTAAATCCATTGTTTTTTTGCTCACCATGCCATTCCCATTTGGACCCAGCAATATGCAAATCAGTCTTGACCCTGCGCCCAATGGGAACAGTCCAGCCGAACTGCCAGGCCAGGTCCTCCCTGGACTGGAAACAAGCAACCTAGGACCGGTTTCGGGCTTTCAGCCTTTATCAGCCAGGTTTGGCATGGAGAGCACAGGACCCACGTCTGGGCATACCCATCCCACTCGGGGTGACAAATGCAAAAACAACAATTGATGGACAGAATGCAGAACAATGTCATACATTCACCCCGGTACAGAGATCTGGGCCTAAATCCATAATTTTTTTGCTCACCATGCCATTCCAGTTTGGATGTAAATCAGTCTTGACCCTGCGTCCAATGGAAACAGTCCAGCCCGAACTGCCAGGCCAGCTCCTCCCTGGACTGGATACAAGCATCCATCCTAGGACAGGTTTCGGGCTTTCAGTCCTCATCAGCCAGGATAGCTTGACTCCAGTGGCATGGAGAGCACGAGACTGACGTCTGGGCATACCGGTCCCACCCGGGGTGACAAATGCAAAAACAATAATTGATGGACAGAATGTAGAACAATGTCATACATTCACCCCAGTACTGAGATCTGGGCCTAAAACCATCTTTTTTTGCTCACCATGCCATTCCAATTTGGACCCAGCCATATGCAAATCAGTCTTGCCCCTGCACCCAATGGGAACAGTCCAGCCGAACTGCCAGGCAAGGTCCTCCCTAGACTGGAAACAAGCATCCTAGGACCGGTTTCAGGCTTTCAGCCCTCATCAGCCAGGATAGCTTGACTCAAGTGGCATGGAGAGCACAGGACCCACGACTGGGCATACCCGTCCCACTCGGGGTGACAAATGCAAAAACAACAATTGATAGACAGAATGTAGAACAATGTCATACATTCAACCCAGTACAGTGATCTGGGCCTAAATCCATTGTTTCTTTGCTCACCAAGCCATTCCAGTTTGGACCCAGCCATAAGCAAATCAGTCTGAACCTTGAGCACTGAGAAGGGTGAGATACCCTGAAACTGGTCCCAGGATGCTTGTTTCCGGTCCAGAGAGGACCTGGCCTAGCAGTTCGGTCTGGACTGTTCCCATGGGGCACAGGGTCCAGACTGATTTGCATATGGCTGGGTCCAAACTGGGGTGGCGTAGTGGGCAAAAGAACAATGGATTTAACCCAGATCTTTTGACTGGGGGAGAATGTTTGCATTGTCAGCATTTCGACAATTATTTGTTTGCTGTAACACTTTTTGCCATAAGTGGAATGGGTATGCCCAGACGTGGGTCCCTTGCTCACTTTGCCGCTGGATTCAAGCTAGCCTGGCTGAAGAAGGGTGACACACCCTGAAGCCAGTCCCAGGACGCCTGTTTCCGGTCCAGAGAGGACCTGGCCTGGCAATTCGTTCTGTTCTGTTCCCAAGGGACACAGGATCAAGACTGATTTGCATATGGCTGGGTCCAAACTGGGGTGACGTAGTGGGCAAAAGAACGATGGATTTAACCCAGATCTTTTGACTGGGGGAGAATGTTTGCATTGTCAGCATTCCGTCCATCATTTGTTTGCTGTAACTCTTAACCACCATGGCATAATGCCCCGTCCTCCGTAGCCACAGTTGGCAGAGAGAGCATGCCAGTTTCTGGGGAAGTGTCCAGTTCACATGCTCTATAGAGACATCCCGGTGTTCCAAAGCGTCCATAGACCCCTCCCATTCATCTCCAAGCCTAAAACATCTTCAAAGTGTTCAGGTGACAATATAGAACCCCTGGGTTCAATCGACGTAAAGCAACACCGTTCTGGCTCTGTGTCTTCGGGGATAAGGATGGGGCTGGCACCGGCGGCACCAACTTCGGGTCAGACGTCAGGGGGGTCGGAATGACAAGATTAGCGTCATTCCAGTTACGGGATCAGACCCCTGAGGCCACACCAGCGCTGTGGCCTGAGCCAATGGCATTGAATCCAATGGGGACCCTTCAGACCCCGCTGGACCCGAGAGGTCGGCCCACTCAAAAATGCACTTTATGGCCTCGTACAATTCCTACATTTGGGCGGGGGTCGCGCCGACTCCCAGAAAAGGAGGGAGGCGTCAAGTCAACCTTGGCCTGACTCCGCAGAAGCGCACGTAGAACGGGACAAAGAGGACTAGGGGTTACTGGAGCAGTCACGAGACCACCTCTTCTTCGATCGGGACCGGGACCTCTGCTGAGGCTCGCTGGATGGTGTCGACTGCCGGACCGCAAGGATCTCCATAGCCTACTCCCACAAGGCCTTCAAAAAGCGACTGAGGAGTATATCTCTTCCAGGATCGGCGCTTAACTGGCATGGAAAGAAAAGAACTGAGTTCCACGTGCCTGCGTGGTGCCTTTACAGGAGACCGCAACGTCAACCAATGCCGTCACGCAGAGCTGAATGGATCCACCCGATGGCACGCACAAGGGTTACTGCTCGAGCAAAAGTTTCCAGATCCAACCTGGTGCCTGGGAAATTAAAAGGTAAGGAATCTACAGCTAGACATCTCTATCAGATATACACAGCAATTAGAAGAAACGTGATACAGGGGAACTTTGGATGCATATGGACAGTGTTGTCTATGCAGACGACCTGGCCCTACTCTCCCATGCACATTTGTAGATGCAGGAGAAGACCGACAATGTGGCAGCCACATCAGCACAACATGGCCTCAACATCCGCAGGGAGAAAAAAATAAAGCTCCTGAAGCATAACATGGCCAGCACAACTGCAGTCACTCTTGTAGGGGATGCACTGGAAGAGGTTGAGGCCTTCACCTACCCTGGGTTTGTCACAGACAAGCAGGGCTGCACAGACACCAATGTCAAGGCAAGAATCGGCAAAGCAAGGGTTGCCTTCATTCAGCTAAAGAAGATTTGGAGCTCAAATAACTAATGCTGCAAATCAAGATGAGGCTTTTTAACAGCAACGTAAAATTGATTCTTCTGTATGGAGCAGAAAAGTGGTGGACAATCGTGACCACCAACAACAAAGTCCAGATCTACATCAACATCGGTCTAAGGAAAATCCTCCAAATACACTGGCCAAACACCATCAGCAACAACAACCTATGGTAGCAGACTTTCCAATGCTCATGAAGAAATCTTGACAAGACGATGGGGCTGGACAGGTCACACCCTCCGGAAGCCCACATCAAACACCACCAGGCAACCCCTGAATTAGAACCCTCAAGGGGAAAAAAAAAGAGCAAGCCCAAGAAACACCTGGCGCCCGCGCCTTGTGGCTGACTGCTAGGAGATGGGTTACACCTAACCTAGAGTCAGATTGAAAAAAATCCCAGGACAGAGACAACCGAGTCTTGGTTGATGGTCTACACTATACCCCAGGAGGGGTAGTGTGTGTGTGTGTGTGTGTATGTATATATTCTAGATGTTTTACTGTTTTCTTTTCCTCTAACTTTCTATTTCTTCATCTAAAGTAGCTAATAAAAAAAATTTAAAATCTAAAAGCTACCTCCAACTTAACATCTGTGTCCCTGCTTGGAAGGGCCAGTTAACCAGTGCAAACCTCTGCTTTGTGCGCTACCAGCATTACAAGATTTCTCAGAAATCATCTAACACGCAAAGTTAGGATGATCATATCCTGCAGAAAATTCTGAATTTGATCAGTAAAGGTTAGTGTGCTAGGGACAATGCCTCTGGGGCTGTGAGCACCTTTTTCCAAACTATTTGGACTTGCCTGTACATTTGACGCCACTAACAAACATAGGAGGGCATACCAAGCACATTTAGCAGGGGTTCCCCTGAAGCCAAATGAGTTACTGTATATATTAGGGGTATGAAGAGAGCCAGGTCCCAATACATATGTGAAGTTGTTTTATAATCTGGGTCTAATGAGGCCAGAAGAAATGAAGCAAGGCTCCATGGATTGAACCCCACACCAGTTACTGAAAAATGGGGAAATAAAATAAATGTGTGCATTCTAGTCAAAAAATGGATATACAAAGGGCATGGCGGTCCTTAAAAAAGGCAAACGGTGTAAGGCCGCTAAAGCATACAGAAGAGTATTATAATACTGTCCTAATCAGAGAACAGTTAGGAGATATAAGTATTAAAAAGAGAAATATGCACAATTTCAGAACTGTCTAACAGGTCTATCAAATAATCTCCAGAACCAACAAGCCATGTGTAAAGAATAATATTAGGACCTTGTAAATTAGTACTGAATATGGTATGTTAAGACATGAAACTTTATTGGTAGTTTCCATTATTAAAGGCTTCTATTCAGAATACAAGTGATTAAAATTTAAAAAAGAAAAACGATGGGGTCTACAAACTTGTGGCAGCCTTGATTTCCAGAAAGCTTTTTCTAAGTTTCTGGACATAAAATAGGGGAAAGCAAAGACAACCACATACTTGTCTCTCGAACCTCCCAAGAACGTGTAAGGATCTACCCAGAATCTGGGTACCACCCTCTGTTTCATTACGAGAGGATCATTTTCTCCACTACCGTACCTATTGTTTGCATCACCTCCTGAGTGCAGGTAGGTAGGTTATGCTTGACAGCATGTTTGTATTTATGTGGTATTTATATAGCTCAAACCTACCTCTACCCTATCTGCTAGGCTCGTCCATAGAAGGGCTTTTCCTATTAAAAGCAAGAGTAAGCTCACCCTCTGAACAGAGTTAGCCATTACTTTCTTGTACAGAAAGAGTGTGGAGGGCTTCTCCCCTTCCTTGATCTTTAGGTTCTTAACGAATTATTTCTTCTGCAGGAGGTGAAGATGCTCACTTGGCTATAAACAACCACCCCCTATAAATAGAACTTCTTTTCTCTACGCACTTCTAATACAAACAGTCCTTTAGAGTGGATGCTGTAAGATGCCAGATGTATTTAACCTCATGTATGGATAGCCCAGTACCCCAGTCCAACAAATCCCCTTGCACTGCCACTGAGTTGGGACACCTCAGGGTGGACTAAAGAGATCAGATAGCTCCATAGTAGACATGGCTTTAACTAAAACTGTGAATTTCAGGTTTCAGATACAACTTAAGCTGTACTCACTCTGTCCATGAAACACAGAGAACACACTGATGGAATGGGTTTCCACTTGTGGATGAAAAGCCATCCAAACACTTGAATGATTAAATTAGGAGGTATATGCTACAACTTCAACGCTTAGTAAGCTCTTCTTAATGCAGGCTGACTACAGACAAATCTGAAAGGCAACACATGTGCTCTAATATGTAGGGCCGAATGCATGATATAGAGGATAGGGCCTTAGGATTGGATGATCTGCATATTTTTTTTATTTTTTTTATTTATTTATTACGTTTGCAAAATCAATACAGCACATACCATATACAATCTTTAGATGTTGATAGAAAAGTAACTAGGATACTAAACATAACAAAGAGGGTGCCTAAGGATAGTTCCAGACAGAGTGTAAGCTAGACAAGAAATTTCCATGACCACCTGAAGATCTCGCCATAAGTGTACTGGATGTTCAGGTCATTCTTTTCTGCTCGTCATTGACACAATTTTAGGGGTAGGTTGATGAGAAAGTAAGGAGAAGTATATTGAGACATGTTCATAAGAACACTTCTAGAAGGTAAAGGCACATGAATAAATCCTCTATTAGGCAAGCAATCTATGTGGGGAAAGAAGTCCAAAAGGGGTCTACCTTTGCTGGCTGACTGGGTGGTGCAGGTGACGGAGAAGAGCAAAATCCCTCCGAGAGAGCATCAATAGCTTTGGTGTCATCCTGCGGAATCTGTAATAACAATTATGGAAAGAAAATCACCTCTGGATAATCATTCAAACACCAGGTTCAGTATGCAATAGATGTAATAATTTGTTTCAATGGAAATATAGAGCAAAAGTGATAACTTATCATTGTATTTCTTTATATGGGTTACATGTATAAATGTGCTAAACACTTGAGAATTCAAATATTTGATCCATTTTATGCCCTTCATGGTCCACATTGGCTACTTGTCAAAAAAAGTCTGACTGCAAGATTGGAAAATGTTTAATTTCAGATTTTTCCACTTCAGTTTCTATTACTGTCTGGAAATACTACAGATTACAAACATAGACTGGTTTACAAAGGCCAGCAGTCATTCATGGAAGTGCAGATAAAAAGTTGTTATGTGTGTACGAAGTGCGTTGGAGTGGCTCTATTTTCTTTTCTTAATAGTTTAGCTTTGTACAGACAGCTCAGATAATAACATACACAGAACATGTGTATTTGGAACGCGCACTTTCACCCGGAGGCATTTTGGCGCTGAATAACAGATGTTCATTGTTACCCAACACAATGATACATTTTTCGACCTCAGATGGATGAAAGGCTGAGTGGACCTGCTGGGATTTGAACCTGTGACCATGAAGTCAAACACAAGCCCTTGCAGTGGACGCATTAGTCCATTGAGCCAATTCTGGATTGGGCATTCATTATTGCAGCAGTAACTTTTGTCTTGATATCACTACTGATACATTGTAAATAGCTCCTGGAAAGTGGGGTACATGTTGTATATGCCTGCATATTTTATACAGGTATAACCAAATTTAAGTAAGCACAATGGGCTTGGGTCTTAATCTTTTTTGGTAATGGCATAGCTGGGGGGTGGGCCTTACGCCCTGGGCAGCATTGTTTTTGAGGGCGGCGGCGATGAGCAAGTTGTGTCTGTCGACTACCACCATCCTCCCACCCCCGAGAACAAGGAACACGTCGTCAGTCGAATGCCACCGCCGCCTCCACCCCTCCTATCCCCACCAACCCCGGGAAGAAGTCTTCCATCAGAAACGAATACCCTCTCCCCCACCGCTCTTACGAGGACCTGGCAGCAAACTTAGGGTCTGCCCCCAGGTGGCGATAGGTCTAGTTACGCCACAGTTTTTTGTGGCCTCACGTTCAACGTATATGCACAGAGAAGGTAATAACTTGCTGGCTTAATTCAACTGAATCTGATTTAAGAATAAGGATCTCCGGGTATTTATAGCTGATGGAGAGGTTTTCTATGAGGGAAAAACAAGTTTAAAATGGTAATACACATTTCAGTAACACTTTCTGCCAGGGAGGACAAGTCTACATGGAAACCATTTATTTATGTTGATTTTCTGTAGTCCTGGCATATTTGTGAAGTCAGAACTCTGCCCAAAACATAGGAGGAAATGTACACTGCATACATTTCCAATTTGAAATTATAAAAAGATCAAGCCATTTGTATTATTTATTGTACCATGCTTTAGAATATGTGAATACAAGTTGATAGTTTGTAGGCACAAATCATGCTGTAGGAAACCCAACATTTGTTCACATAATACATATTACAAGTACCCATTACATAATACTGTATGTACTCTTAGAGTATCAAACAGCAGCTAAACTGCTCACCTAAGAACATTCTATCTGGTCTGTAAGATTCAACTGAAATTCTAGTAGTGATATTTACCTTTGGCTTTTCAGGAATCGCTGGCGTCACTGGTTTGTCCTGGAAAATGAATTAAGATTTGCAGATGATATGAAAAATACTTCTATGTCTCCGCTCGTCAATTCTTACACTCAGCACATCAAAAGCAGAACCTGGTGTATAACTGCTCATGGGTCACTATGTATTTTAGGACACAGTTTCAGTAATATTACAGCTGACTGATCATATTCACAGAGAAAATCAAGAAGTAACACTGACCAATCAGCATCGTAACAAGTTTAAAATGGTTCTCAAATGGTTGCTGTAGGATGATGAGCAAACAATTTATTTAATCCCAATTCCCTATTAGCAAGTCACTTTTATTTTAGGTACTGTGCATTAGATATACGCTACCACAGCACAAATATTGTATTTGGTAAACAAAATGTACAATACCTTTCCAGACAGGAGCTCTCTGTATTCTGGGGGGATGGTGTCATCTCTCTCCCCGAGCTTGTCTATGTGTTCCTTTGTAGCCTTTTCCTAGAGACATTCAGTGAAGAATATTTTAGATACCATTTGTTCATTGGGGACTGTCAGCTTTTCAAATAAAAAAATAACAAATGTCTTGAACACAATTAAGGACTAATAAAATGTATTTATACCAATAACCTGGTCAGATTCTATGAAAAATATTCAGTGAAAATAGTAAACTGGCCTACAACAAAGCCTTTCCAATGCTGATAGAACACCATGTCAGAATAAAAAGTCGGGAATGTTGCGACACATCACAACAGGAAGTAAAACATGTAGCACATTTATGTCAATAAACAGAAGATACTGTTTGAGGATGGATTTTGAAACTGCAATGGAAAAGCAAGTGATGTTAGCACCATCTTTGTTTCATTTCATTTAACAGCAAGAACAGAGATCTTCAATGTTTGTTCAACTAAGGAGGACATGAGAGTAATACATACGGTTACAGAAAGTCCATATAGGATAACAATGTTACTAATTGAAACCCAGCTCGGTTTCAGTATACTGCATTCCACAGAGTTTAGAATCTGATTTGATACTTGCCAATACAATCATTTGTATTCAGCAGCTTCAATCATGTAGTGGAAAACATGGCAGTGAGCACATGGTCAATTGCTTATAAATTACACAACGCTGAAAAAATTATCTTTCTAAAACACAACTTCACCCTCAGGATAAACTAAAAATGTATTCTGAAAAGATACAAGTGTGGAGTTCACCCCTCACTCCTCTGACAAAGTAAATAACCAATCTAAATGGTATTTGGAAAGAAAGTCTTAGCTCAATCAAATGTAGATTAGGTGTGCGCCTGTGGAATTCGGTAACTCAGTGTTACTCTTGTAATGTGGAGCTCCACATGGCGGAATTTTTTCCAGCGAGGCTTCAAAAATGTGAGCACAAAGTTTGGCATCCCCTAGCGCCATTTCTAACGCAGGCGTCGCGGGCAGTCGTGAGCGGCTGTGGTCAGAGGGCTGCTTCTCTAGTAGATTTGCTGCCGCTGGGGTAGATTTTCTATTTGAGCCGCAGTAAAAATCAACTTAAATGGCCAACCGCTCTTGCGCACCGCATGGTGCTGTTTGCGCTAACTTTTCAGTGCTGCTCTTAATACTGGCGCTAAATTGCATCGCACAATGCATACTTTCCACTCATTGGTGGAGCGCCGCAGAATCTTGCAGAGATTTTATGAAACTCTGCGTGTTACATCCCTAATGTAGATCAAATAAATCCGACATCACACACAAGGTGCAAACCCCGAATCCAAATATCATGTAGGAAATGTGTCAACTGTAGCTACAGTTGTAGGTGCAAATAGACTTTGTAGGTAGACAGGTCTATACAGTTTTGCAGCAATCTTGTACATCTGAAGCTCAAAGATCTTAGGAAGTAGGTTGTAAATGACTAAGGCTGAGTTGCAATGCAGAGCTCACTGGTTGATTTGTAAGCATGCTGTAGTACTGTGGCTACTAATACCAGGTTTGGAGCTTGAAAGACATGAAAATGCTACTCAAGGGAACATTACTTATCTTCGGTAACAATGTATCTGATAGAGACTATTCTAGCTGCAGGTTCCTTAACGTAGAATTATCCCAAGGCGTGAGACTACATCCAGAAAACTTTTTTGCTACAGCATCCTTGAGCGCCAGGGGGACGGCACCACGTGACTCCGCCTTTACGTTGTCCGCGTCCGTGACGTCAGCGAGGATACATAAGTCCCACCCTGTCACACCTATGTCAGTTTTCTTCGGAGAACTTTTCCGCGCCACAACGCGCAGCCATCACTATTAAAACTGTGAGAATATTGGAACAGTGTGCGAAAAACCCCGCTAAACAGAAGGGAAAGAGACAAATGGTGAGGAACTGCACCATCCAGAATAGAGTCAGGTACTGAGGCACCAAGATCTGGAATGAAAGAACAGGGTACCACTACTGGAAAGCAATCATGCAAACAAATACAACAGCCTCCCCAGGGCAGAAGCATGTGAAAAAATACACAGCAGACCAAGAAGTTTGCAGCCACTGCCCGGAACAGAAAGGGACACAAAGGTCAGAACGCAGAGCAATGACCATTCAACCTCAGACAATACCAGCAGGTAGAAAGTCTCCCGAAAGCCAAGGTAGAGACCACCTAAGGCACCTCAACTCCAAGGACTGCCAAAGACAGAAGTCCAAGTAACAAAGGGAAGAAGAAGCACGAGCGAACCCCACACTGGAGACCAGGGTGCAGGGATGCAGAAGTGCCAATGAAAGTAAAGAATAGAGTAACCACAAACCGAGCACCCCACAAAGGAGGGAGTAAGAAAAGGCACTCGCAAAAGACAACCACCAGGAGGCAGGCGAGTGCAGAAGACCAAGAGGACCCTCGCAGAACGGGGAGGAAGGGCTGGTCGTGAAGGAATCTGCGGCTAGAATCATCTCTACCAGATACATTGTTACCGAATGTAAGTAACTCGTACATCTGATAGAGACTACCAGGCGCAGATTCCTTAACGTGGAATAGATACCCTAGCCATACCCAAGAGGGAGGAGGGTCTGCTAGAGGACCTCTCCAGCCTGGACGAAGCAGAGCCCCAATAGGGGAGGAGTCACAGGGACAGGGAGAATAGCCAAGTCCCCCCAGGCAGAAGAGAACCTTGTCACCAATAGAGAACACCGGACCCAGAGGGGATCCGTGATGACAACAAAAAGAGGCGACCCAACCCTCATCAATCAGGAGGAGCAAGGACAATGCAAAAGGAGGCCAGTGCACCCCAATCCCAACCAAGGAACCAGGGATCTCCACCAGAGGAGTACCGAGGAAAAATAGCCACCCACAGAATCCAAGGAGAAGAGGCAGAAACGCAGGCACTCCCTCCAAGGGGAAACACACCCAGTGGAGAAGGCAGCCGAGCTTAACACAGCTGGAAATCAACAGACAAGACAGAAAGGCGCCTCAGCAATAAAGGCAGGCAGTAGAAGAAGAAGATGATCTCACAAGATTCCCGCAGAACAAGAGGCAGGGTCGCCAGAACCCATGCCAAGGCCCCAGGCCACAGAACAGAAGAGCAGGAGGGTACAGCCAGCTGCTGGCAAATGCCAAGAAGTAAACGCCCAGACCACATCGGGCTCTGAACAAGGGCAAGGCCAGAAAAATCCCAAACGACCCCTAAAAGGGGACCGCTTCAGACAGAATCAAACCACGAAGAAGTGCGATCAGCTAGAATAGAAGAGTAGAGACAAGTAGGATGGACCAGCCCGTCAACACAAGAAATTATCCCCTCAGAAACACCAGACAGAGGACCAGACCAAACGGCAGACAAAGGGCAAAAACCCCGCAGCACCACGCCATAGATGGCCAGGCCACGCTCAAGTAAGGACCAAGGACCTCACCCGCATAATACAACAACAACAGGAAAGGTGAGGAACCCGCAAGGAGGAGTCCACACCCTCCCAGCATAAGACAGGGCTATACAATAGCTACAAGCACCCCACATAGGGTAGGACACGTCCCTAAGAAAGGATGGGAACCACTCTTAGGGAAGACAATCCTGTATCAGAGAACAAATTATAAACCTGCGACAGAAGGCTTAGTAATCAGCCAAAAGGTACATTTGTGTCCAAAAAGGGGCTGAACCAGCAGCCAACAGAAAAGAGGGGCTAACCAAAGGACCCCGGGGCACAGTAACCCTCACAGAAAGTATAACAGCCACTCCAAAAACCAAAGCAAAGTGGGATAACGCCTCCCACCGAGCCCCGGAGGATCAACAAACCAACCTACTGAGGAGGAGGAGGACGGAGCCCCGCAAGAAGAAGCTGAATGGCGGAGTCTGCATGAGTATTAAACAGAAGGAGCCTGTCAAAAGGCAGGTCAAACAGACGCTCTCTAATATTTTCTGGAAAAACAGCATCACATAGCCAAGCATGGCGACGGAGAGCCACAGAAGTGGCCATAGCACAGCCGAGAGCATCGGCAACATCCAAGTTGCACGAAGAATAAACACGGCCAACTCCCTACCATCCAACACATGGCCCCGCAGATCAGCACAGACACCCTAATGGAAGACATGAGAAAGAAGAGACTCCACAGAGTCCCACAAGCTAGAGGTAGCCCTGGTAAACACACACAAAGTGTTAAGCGCCCGCAAGGCAGCGCTGGACAGACGAAAGACATTACGTCCCCATGAATCCAAACACCGGACCTCCCAAGATGTAGGAAGCACCACCGCAGGCAAACATGGAGAGGCATTCCGCAGAAGAGCGCTTTGAGTAGTGAGGTGGAAAGAAAGACAGACAGGGTCGTGCGGAGCAGGACGGTGGCGAAGCTTCAAAAGGAAGGAACAGCTCCCGTCCACCAGAGCCCTGGTAGAGAATCTCCAAGAGTTTGTCTGTAGGAAATGGAGTGACAGGTTCACCCATCCTCAGAAACCAACCGCCGTGGAACTAGCCCGAACAAAGGCAACACTGGCCTCAATAGGGCGTCGCGGAGGGGAAAGTAATTCCTCCGTGGGAAATGGCTGCAGACTGAGCCATCCTTCCCCATGTCCCGGGGGAAGAAGCCAGCCCCGGAATAGTGGGGGATCCCTAGAAGAATGGGGAACCTGAGGGGCCCCAGAGGAAGGCGGAGGGACCGGTGGAGAAACCGGCCGCAAGCCACGGAAAGAAGGGTTCGAGGATTTAGGCCGTGGGGACGGTGAAGAGCCTTCCCTGGAAGATGCAGGTGAAAAGGCAACAACACAGCGCCCTGTCTCCGGGGAGGAACACATCAACAGATGACAGACCTCTGGAGAAGAAGGAACCGCAGGAGTCGAATACAGAACCCGATGCTGGCGCGGCTCCGTGGAGTCCACCATCGGTGCAAGATTGGCGCCGACGTGGGCACTCGAGGAGCCGGGTCGACTCCTGCCATCACGTGCTCTCCACGAGGGTGAGGCGGGGTCAACGCCAGAACGGTGAGGGAGCGGCGGCGAAAAAGCGCCAGCTTGGCCTTATACCAGGCAGTTGCCCGCGCCGACGGGGACTCGGGAAAGCACCCCAGGTCCCTGCCTCCACTCGTGACTCCAGCGGAACGGTGCCGGCTCGGCCTCTAGTGAGGCAGCTGCCTGCTCAGAGGACCGAGTGGGACTCAGGCGCAAGCCCGGAGTCACGGCGGTCTCCTGCGATGCCACAGGGTGCCCCATAGGGATTTGCGGCGAGGCAGGGACACCAGGTGCCAAAGAGAGGGGCAGGACAGGAGGGGGCACATGTTCGGGGGGGGGGGGGGACAGGCGCCCACCGTGAAAAGCGGACACGGCCTCAGAGACAAACTAAAGGACCTACCAGCCTTTGGGGCCACAGCGATAGACTATGTCGCAGACGAAACCAGCAGTTCCTTGCTTCCGAGGTAGGGGACGGACACTGGGATGACACCGACCTGGACAAGCGCGCCGACAGCAACTTCAACCGGGGCTTCCGCCGTGACTTAGGCTTAAGGTGCTGGCAGGAGTTGCAGCTCTCCGAGTCGTGGTGCTCACCCAGGCACCACATGCAAATTGGGTGAGGGTCCTTCGCCGACATGGGACGCACACAGGAGGTACACATCTTGAAGCCCGAAGGCATTCACACACTGTTCCACTTAACGCCAAAGTGTGTAAATGAATAGAAGGCCCGAAAACAGGCCAGGACACAATCCGGATACGCGTTGCACGCGGAATAGAGAAAAAACTGACGTAGGCATGCCGGGGTGGGACTTATGTATCCTCGATGACGTCACGGATGTGGACGACGTTTGGGCGAGGTCGGGTGTTGCCATCCCCCCGGCGGGCAGAGATGCAGTGGCAAAAAAAGTTTTCCGGATCCAGTCTCACGCCTGGGGATAATTCTACGTTAAGGAATCTGCGGCTAGTAGTCTATCAGATTATTAAAATAGCTGCCAGCTTGGGTTAGTGTTATTACTCATTTCTTAAGGGCTTTTCCTAAATCTTATTGTGCTTTCTTTGTTTTTATGGCTTTGCCCTGTGGTTTGTTTCCCACAATTTTCAATTTTCTTATTTAAGCTCTCATTGTTCTTTTCCTTTATAGAGGGCTCCGGCAGCAGCTGTGAAGGAAGAGGGCTGCTGGACTTTATGATAGTGTCTTTAATCTCCGCTGAGGCTGTGCGCGAGGTGAGTTGCGTTCATTAGCGACCTTGGGGGAGGGGAGCGGTCTCTCTCTTGCGGGCTAGTCTACAAGCAGGGCCGGCTCGCGAGGATATTGTGGAAGTCTTGATGAGCCGCACTGCTATGTCAGCGAAGCTTGGCTCTTGGTTATGGCGTTGCCATGGCAGCTTATGCGATTTCGGGTTTTCAAAGGATGCCGGCCGACTGCGGGAAAGGCATGCAGACCGGCCTCCAAAGAAAAACACGAAGTCTTGCAAGGGTGTATTTCTGTGCCTTAAGGAGCTGAGGGGAATGCCTGCAATGTGTCAGGTGCAGAACCGGACCTCCGGCTCGACAGTGAAAAGAAAAACGTAAATGGCGACAGCAAGCACCCTCCTTTCCCAAATTAATTAATAATCAAAGTTATAGTTAATAATGGTTAATCATGTAGATTAGTACCAGGTAGAAGACAAGATACCTATAGGAGAGGGTGGGATAGCTAAAGACAACAAGTAAAAAAAAAAAAACAGAATAAGGCTTAAAGGTGTAAAGGCTGTACTGATCTTGTGAGCAGCCACAACAAAGAAGGGAGAATACTGCATGTGGGGGGATCTTATGGACTACTAGAATGTTCTTAAAGTTCTATATTCTTCAATTGTTGCTGCTGTAAACTGGCAATGAAGGAGATTTGCATTATATTAGCCTCAGTGTCATGCCATAAAATCCTGCTCTTCTTTAGGAAATCCACTAGTAAACGCAAACAGCTATCCCATAACGGTTAACATCGCTAGGTGATGTATAGGTCTGTATCAGACTCTTTATAAATTGCATTATTCACTCACTAATTCATGCTACATTACTTTAATGTGCTCCAGTGTATCAGTGAGCAGGAAAGTCTAGGTCCACAGAGCTTCAGCCTCAAAATGATATTGCTTTCAACCCCAAACCACCAATAAATGCCAGTTAAAGGCCCCCTAACAGTGTAAGTCATATCTGTGACATACCAAAAATCATATGAACGTTCCCAACTAAATAAATGAGTCCTGAAATAGTAGGGATAGATGAGAAAGACCAATTCTAAAATGGTGGAGGCTACGAGTTGTCAAACCTTTTACAGTCCCAATAGTTTTTATCCCATACTCTAGTTGCTTAGAATTTAATTTAGCGATACATAGGACCTGGAAAACTATGCTGATGAAAGTGGACATGCAGCAACCTAGTCCACCAAACCCCAGTTATTGACTGAATCTTGTTGGGCATTTCTACCCTGACAAATCTTTAGCTTTGTAATAAATCTGTATCATACAATCCACTGTCCTGTGGTTATTTGGCTCAGAAAACCTTTTTGATTACCTTTACTTTATCCACCATGGGCTTGTTGTCTTCAGGATCCGGCTCTCTTGTGCCCAGTGTGTCCGACAAGAGATCAAAGGCATCATCTGGAATCTGCACATCCTGGAAAATTAAATTGAACAATTAGGTATACCTTTGTATTAAATAGTAATTATAACAAAACTTGAGACCATAGCCAGTTAAGAAACCCTCCGACTCTGTGGAAGGAATGAAGATTGGAAAGTGGGACCATATGCAGAACACACTTGATTTCTTAAGTTTAGATATTTCAGTTGTTATTAAGTGCAAAGAATAAAAAAGCAAGATAAAGATCAGGAAATAGAACCAACAAAATGGCTATAATTAAAAACCTCTGCTTCAATATTTTTAATGGGGGGAGGGATCGTAGTCATATTGTATTTTTGTGCAAGGACCTGTGCTCTAATGTTTCACAACTTTGTATCTACAAATGGAAAATAGTTTACAAAATGTCACACCTGTAGCACATTTGTCAAGAACTGTCAGTTTTTTGCTCATCCTGCATACACATCCAACTGTCTTTATTCATATTTGTACTCTTCTATTGTTCTCCTATCACTAATATAACTTAAAAAACTATATTGTTTTTACATCATTTGCTCTCACGTTATTTCTACTATGGCCCTCACTACAAGTGGCCCTGGTAATGGGCTAGTGTTTCCTCATCATTACAGTTACCAATTCTGGGGGTAGCAGTAACTTTGTAAGTAGGGAAATGCGTGTTTACCTTTAGGGTCCACTAAGACATGAGAAATTCTTGGTGGAATACGTATTTCAAGGTCTAACTGCCTTGTTCATTTCTCATTTTGGCCTGAACCTTTGCAGGTGCTCCCAGGGCTCTCACAATTCCGATGCCTATGGTTCCAGAAGTTACTGGCCCTTTCAGAAATAAGCTGCTACTCGTAATGTGGACCAGAATGTCTTCCATGTATCCTTTCTATATTGAAATACACTTTTTTGTCAACATCCTTCTGCCCAACTTTGTGATTCTAATAGAGTAAACATATTGCTCGTATCACTTACACCACATCCTTTCGGTACCAAGTAAATTTGTAACTCTGGAAATGTGTTACTCTCTATTGTCATTACCTCACTCACTGTAAGGATAGGAGCAAAGACGGAGAGTTACTGCAAAACTGGACCCTGGTTAAAGGGGTATCAGGGACAGTGACCTCCGTATTTTGTAGGGTGGCTCTTAGTGGGAGTATAGGAGGCCACTGCCAACAGAACCAAAACCTATAGTACAGACCGCAGGGGCATGCCGTAAGCATGCACACATATTTATCATACACAGAAATGAAAAAGCTTTGCATGCTGGAGGAAACAGGATTGCTTACTTGATTAATATAAATTGTCAAATTCTGGGAGACAGAGACAACCCATATTGTGTAAACACACCAGAATGCCATTGCCAGACCATGAGGTGGATGAGGCGAGGCTTAGGATTTAGTAGGAGGTATGGTCACCAGAAATAAGGACGAACAGTAAAGGAGGAAGGAGGGCAGAGGGAGTTAGGGTTTGATGGTTGAAAGGGAGAGGCAGAGCCTGGGTCTACAAAGAGTAAAATCACTTACAGTAGAGCTGGAGACCAGCTGGAATGCAGGTGCTTAATTGGTACAAAAAATACAGGCATTTGCAATGCAATAGGTCTCGCATTTGTCAGAGTTAGGGCTATTGGCGTTGTGAATGATAATATTTTTTACCCATGCGCTTTGGTTTGGAGTGTAGTGGATGTAGGTGGTGTGGAGTGGAATTGTGTGGGTGGAATTGGTATTGTTAGTTGTGGAATGTATGAGGTAGAATTGTGTGGTATGGAGTGGTTTAATGTAGTAGAATTATGTGGTATGGTGTGCGGTGGTTTTTTGTGGATAGTAAAGATGGGCACTGAGTGCACTGGTATTATGTGGAGTAGAATTGTGCATTATGGAGTGTAATTATTTGGATTGGCATTTTGTGTTCGGGAGTGGTATGTAGAAGAGTTTAATTATGTAGTGTGTTGTGTAATTATGTAGTTGAGTTGAATGATGTGGTTTGCTGTTGAATTATGTGGTGTGGAATGGAAATGTGAAGAGTTGAATTGTGTGGTGTGGACGTGTGTAGCTTTGAGTGAAATTATGCTGATTATATAGGGAAGAGAAGGGGGATGGAGCACGTAGTGGTGAGGGAAGACGTGCTAGATATGAGAGGGGAAGGGTGATGGTGGAGCGGTGAGAAACAGAAATGATGCAGATTGCAGAAGGTGGGGGCAAAAAAATAGAAGAAAGGTGGAATCTGTAATGAGACTGGTGAAGCTAGAGGGGGAGGGATTGGGAGAGGCGAAGGTAAGAGAAAGGTGGGAGTTGATGGAGAGACCCTGTGGTAGGACGTGGACATGGGACGGTGACCGAAGGAGAACGAGGAGGAAGAGAGGACAATGGAACGGGGAGACAGATAAACAGTTAAGAAATATGTAGAAGTAGAAGGCAGAGACCTAGGTGCAAGAATGAGGGAATGTGGAAAATATGTAGGGGACGGTGGAAGAGAACCAGGGAATAAAAGTGGAGCAGAGGGAAACTGGGAAATAGGGGTAATGGCCAGAGTGAAAGTGAGATCAAGCAGTGGAGGCTAACTCTATATATTTTTTGGGGGGCGATTTGTTGTCCCTGTTGTCTGTGCGCGGAGTAAGTCACTAAGGAAGAGAGGTGTAAAGTTAGTGGTGAGAAAGTGAACTGGTGAAGCTGAAGTGGGTGGAAGAATGAGAGAGATGAGGGTGAGAGAATGAGTGGCAGAAGTCAGAGCAAAACTGTAAGGGTGGGGGAAGTATGAGACAAGATTGAAAAAGGAACTGGGACAGAAGCAGCGCTTAAAAGTAGGGCGGCGCCGAGTGCATGTCTGAATATATGTTCTCCGTGGTGAGTACAGAGCTGGGCAGCCGTGTGCATCCACGGCATGAAGTGGAGACCTAGTGTAGGCTGCCTGCCCAGCACAGAGTTCAGTGTTCGCACCAAATTGTTACCTAACCCACAGTATACGCAGGGCAGCAAGCAGTAAGTAGCACATTATTTATGGGTAAGACTGGGCACAAGTATAAGCCTGGCATGTCATATGGGCAGAGAATAGGCACAACCCTCAGGATGACGTTCTCAGGGTCACCGAAGCGCCATCACATCAGGGGCTTACAGTGTGTAGAGAGGAGCAGGCGACTCAACTACAAGGAAAAATATCTCCCGCACACCCTGATTCACCTTTATATAAAGCTTTCAAAAAATAAAATCATCTGCAAATCTACTGTTCTTCCCCAGGGACCCATGCCCATCTCTGCCAAGCCACATCAGTCCTGGTCTGCAGCACACTGCTGTTCCAGCACTGAATTCCGAACAGGGCTCTTCCAATGCACCTCATTCCTCCCGAACACAACGCTAAACTCCAGCAGTTAGAGCTGCGCGAGGGCCTTTGCCGGGTCACCGCAATTTGGCCATGGACTGGCCCCAGCTGCATGCTTTAAGCTACAAGAAAACACCCATCATTGAAAAAAAAAAACACTAAACCAGTGGGGAAGCACGTCTTACAGGTGGTTGGTGAAGGCATTACTCACAAACCAGATGTCACACAGCAGGCTGCAGAATCTGACGCCACTGTGCCTCACTCCTTTTCACAAGAAGGTTAGCACTTCACGTCAGAGCTCTGCATAGTACTGCACTTATTCACTAAATACTGGATTCACCCACGCAACTGCACAACGCAGCACTCTCTGAAGGAAAATAATGTCACAGTGCATCACTAGACCGCTTGTGCACACAGGCACGCACTGCACAGCCAGGGCCTACCACAAGCCTCTGCAGCAGTGTAAGGGTGATGACCCTCCAGGGGAGGGACGGGGGAGCTTTCAGCCCAAGATCAATGATTATCTGTCAGTTATGGGAGACTCAGTGGCCCGTCGCCACATTCTGCAGGGGGTGAGGGCCTCATTTTACCCTACATCGCTCTGCAGAGCACTGCGCCGATGACAGTGGGAACCGCCCCATGTCACGGAAACCTCAACTATTTGAAACGTCCCCCTCTAATGCGCTGCCACACAAATGGCCGGTAGCACTGCACTATGTGTGCCAAATACCAATAAGAATTGAGCCTTCTGCACTCATCTGACTGCGCTAAAAGGCCTCCGTAGAGCAACTCCAGAAACAAGGCACGAGACCGCTAAGGTTAAAGTGCGATTTGCTGCATTTGTGAAAGTAAAAGTGGACGAGGAAGAGACAACACTCCTCTCAGAGAAGCGGGCTCAAGTGTGAGACAAAGACACAGCGTGAAGAGACGCAGTGCGCATGCGCTGCAACTCTAGTCGAGTGGGCGGGGCCTAAGGGAGACAGGGCAGTCACCAACCCCACTTCCAAAGAAACCAGACAGAAAACCAACGACAATAGATCCTGCCAAGGTGAGCAGCGCAAGCGCTGTAATGAAGGCGAGACCTAATAAGTGCAAAGGCCCCAAGGCTTTCTTAGGATCCAGCACCTGAGATGTCAAATGCCAGGCACTGCTAAATACCAAAGCTGCATAGCCTTGATTTCACCTCATGCCTCTTTCTGCCAGCACCAGACAGTTGCTGTCTCTCAGACCTCCCTCTTGCAGTTCTTTTTATTATCTGTTTTCTCTTTGACATTTGTTTCCTGTTTATCTCTTGCCCCTCCTCTCCTAGTTGGATGTTAAAAACGAGTGTTGTGCCCCCCACTTGCGACTACCGTCACAAATTAAGTAAGCACTGTTACAGACTGAGAACTTGGTTCGTGGTCAGAGTTATCAAAGCATTTGAATAATTCTGTGCCTGTTTTATACCCAATTTATTGAAGCGGATTCTATGAGGTGCAGCATAAATACTCTTAGCTGCACAGCAGGCAGTGTATCATGTTAAGTGTGCAAAATTCATCAGTCAGGTGTCCAACGAGCAGACAAAATTATAGAATGCCATCCAAAAGCACGACTAGTATGCAGCTACATCCAGAAAATGTAGATTTTAAAGCCTTAATTTGTCCCATAAATGTGCCAGACTGAGTATTTAGTTATATTAAAAAAACACTCAAGTTCCAATGCGGTATTCACATCAATGTTTGATTTTTTCAGTTTTTTTTCCCGCTTACTGAATCTGCAGGAACTGGAGCGCCAGCATGCACCGCAGAGGCGGACGAGCAGGAGACAATTTCTTCAGCACTTACAGACTTTTTATCATCCTTCTGAAAAATAAAACAAATGAAGTGCGTAATTAGAGTACCATTTCGGCACAACGTACAGCTGATGTTTATTTTCACAGTTTCACTTTACTTACATAAAACTTGCTTGGGGAGAAACACAAGGCAATAATCGGAATGAAATTCTACGGAACAAGTCTGGTTTATCAAAGAAATTTGAACCACAACTTCTATAAACATGAGATCTAGGGCAACATGGAATAGAAAGCACTGTTCTAAATCTGTATATGTTAACGGCAAAACTCTGATAACAAGCAGTTAGCTATAAATACATCTGCCAGTCAGTGTCTCTCAAGCGCATGAGCCCATAGTAGCAAACTCATCTTTGTTTCTCATACCTGCAGGATCTCTTAAGTGAAAAGCATGAGAAACTGTAGTATGTTTTGAGTGTTAATTACAAAGTCTGACCTTCTGAATAGAGTGCTGTAGATAAGATCTGACAAGAAAGAGGCAAGTTGGGGTTTAGCATGGAAAATCACAAGATCACGCAAAAAAATCACAAACCTAAAGCCACTGAGACCCGAAGTAGAGATCAGTCACATAAATGAAAGAATGTAATCACTAACCTTGCCTGAAGGCAATGGTGCCGACTGTTTTGTTGAAGGAGAGGTGACAAAGTCACCAGATAAGGCGTCAAGAAGCTCATCGTCACTCATTGCCTAGGCGAGACACCGAAAAGAACACAGCATTTCAGCATTTACAAGACAATTTGTTTTTGGCCAGTAGATGATGGAACACATGCTAAACTATGCTATAGGCAGGCTTGCAGAAAATATTCACAATGGGTTACAGAGTAGAGTACGGAGCAAATGCATTTATCTAGAAACAAAACAGAGGCTGACTTAAAAGCACACTATTCACATATTCTACCCATAGCAGATTTTTCATTCACCTTGGGTTTTGCTTCTGGCTTTGGTAACATTGGTTTGCCGTCTTTATCCTGTGGGCAAAACAGAGTGGCGTGTTCAGCGTTTTGAATTCAATGAGAGATCGACATATTAACAATATTGCTTAAACTGCGAAATAAGAAATTGTGACTAGTGAAAGTTCTAAAATATTTTGCCTTTTACACTAACAGTAGCTCTTCCAGTAGTAAGGACAGAATAAAAGAAATTGCACACAAGAAAAAGTTCTGAAGCACACAGAGATGAGCAAATAAACTCAGATTCCACGTCCTTACATACTACTTAAAGAAAGAGGTCACCTCTTACATCCAAGAGATACCCTTGCCAAATGAGGGGAAAGGTTATTCTGCAGGCCACAAAGCCCTCAAAATAAATCCACACTGCAAAAATCTTCAATATTGCAAAAAATAAAGTTGTTAGACATGTTTGGGAGTTATTTTCTGATTAGAATTATATGTGCATATTAACATGAATCTATTGAAATTGAATTAAAAACACAGACGTTTAGAAATACATTTTTCTGGTTTATGCATGACTATGCCTCAACTAGTCTTTGTCTCTAGTTTGATTAAGATGGCTGCTATCTCATAACAATTATTGTGTTTGTTTTTATCATTTTTACACCGCACACATCATAATGTGCACTCTTTGTTTTGCAATGATTTACTGTTCTCAAAGACGTACAGAGGAAGCCTTTGCTATATCCAAGTCTCTTCCTGCTTGCACGCTGTAGGCGTAATTTCTAGGAGTCTTTCCATTGTTCTCTGATGACATTTGATCAGAAAGAGTTCAACAGATTCTTATATGGGGATGTGCTAACATAGTGGGTTTATATGATGTTTAATAATACTGTACTGTGATTTGTCATTGCAATGATACATTTGCTCATCCGATGCTGGCTATATAGTTCTTGATTACTTTCTATGGTGAAATTCATTATAAAAGAACCCTGAAATTGGGGGTGAGCCAGGCTCTTTTTTGAGCCCTTTGGGATGCTGCCAGATTTCTTGTTGATTTGCTGCACATTTTTTATGTAGTCTGTTTTTTGGTTTTGCTCATTGTTGCATCCATTTCTATTACCGAGAGCCTTCATAGCAATCGAATTTCCATGTCCTATGGTTGATTTAATTGAATTGAGCTATATTTTTGTCTTCTGTGTTGAACTTTAACAAACTAATAAATCATCATGGTTTTTCTCTACATAATTCATCTTGAACTCCTTTTTTTGATGATCACACAGACCAAGAAGTGTAGCAGATTATATCATTGGCAAAATGCATGTTGATACTCTTTCACAGTTCTTTTTGGAGCATATTTTGGGACCTGGGATGATCTGTTCTATTTCCTTGAAAAACCAGTGTGATGCAAGACATTTCCGTAGTGGTGACATATGCTTAGATGTCTTCAGTGAGTTCAAGGATATGTGTATTTTATTGGGTCGCTTTTTCACAATAATGTTTAGCAATTGTTTGCAATACCAGCACTTAAATTGTATTTAATCTTTGTTATATTATTATATTTGCCTAACACTAGCAATAATTATGACATTAAATTCATCTGTAGGAGAGACCCTACATTCATAAACAAAACAGGTTACCCAGATACCGAGTTTTCCAACCAGGGTTCTGTAGACGCCCAGCGTTCTACATACCATCGAGGTTCTGTGAGTTAATGGAATAAATAGATTTTTTTAAAATGATAAAAAGTTGTAGAATATGGGGTTGATATGTATGGTTCTACGAGAGCCACTAGCATGAAGGCCAGGTTCTAAATATGGTAATACACTGCCATGATGAGACAACAGTTTTTAATAAAAGCTGTTACCCGAATTTGCTAGGCCATGATGGAATCCCAGACTACTCTTGGAGAGCTGGTCAGAACAGCGCTGGAAAGCAGGGAGCACAACTTCTGCTTGGGAAGTTAGTGAATACACAGAAAATGGTGTGGGTGGCAAGAGGCCAGGTAGTTTTCGTTTTCACACTTCGGACAGGAAGGAGAGGCCATGTTGCATATGGCTGCCAGATTACTCCTCTGCCACTGTACAGGAGTTGGAAGCAGGGGCAGATAATATGGGGTGGAGGGGAGGAATACATAAAAGATAAAATTATACATGGGTAAAAAGTGATTTACAGGGATGTTTGTACCTCAGGGTTCTGTGTGACATCATCAACAACTCAAGATTCGCTCTTCTTGTCTATTTAATTTCAGTCAGAACCCCTCTGTGAAAAACATCCCTGCAATTAATTGTTACCCTTTGTCGGAATGGAGAAGTCCTCTGCATGGTAATGGACGTGGTCCCTGCCCGGAGTCCCCCAACTGTACTTAAGTCTGGATCCCTAATGCTGATTTTTGTTGTCACAGACAAACACATATGCATGTGTGCCATAACATAGGCCTGTCTCATGGACTGCGGTCTTGTTGGACCAGGAGGGGTGCCCAAAGGAATACCCTCATAGTGGTAAAAGGCTACTGCCTTGACCAGGCGTTAGGCAACACGAGCATGGTGGTGGCAGCATACTGTGTAATAATCGATAAGAGTGAACAGATCCTTTTTACCTGTGTCACTGGAGTAAGGCCATATGTTCCCTCATTTAAAGTTCTGCAGCTTTGTGCTTAACTCACTTATGGCCTCCATTGGTTTGGTGTTTGGGGTTGTGCAGTGGGTGTGTAGTGTACATGTGTAGGGTGTATGTGGGCCTGTGAATGTTACAATACATGGCTGAGGAAGTATTGTGTGCGTGTTATATGCACCTGCTGGGTGTATGTGTGCCGGTGAGTGGTACAATACACGAAGGATATAATGCTGTGCAGTGTGTGTATCCTGTATACATGTGCTGGGTGTTTGTGTGGATCACCAGGACCAAGTGTGACCTTGTAAGGAAAGTCACCCGAGGAGAAAGGTCACCGTGGAGGCCCCTGCAGACTTGCAACATTAGTTAGAATCAACGTCAAAGTTTTCGCACTACTCCTTACCTCACCCCAACACACCGTAGGACAGACCAAAGGACTTGCACGGCTTGGAGAGACCACAAGAAACCTCTTGTCACTGTGAATGCACGACCGGGTGTTCAGAACGCAAAGACTGATTTCAGGCAAGTCGTCCCTGGGGAACTGGCTTACTAGGTAGTGCTTTGGCGCTAGAAGGTTTCTGGCTTAGATGGTCCAGGCCCGGGACACCAGAAGTAAATGGCCTCAACCCCCACGGTTGGGCCCAGTAATATCTGCGTGCACTGTGGCCGCTGAACGGGGTTCTGGCACTCATCTGTAATTCTATATATGGTAGGCAACAGTAGCGTAGCAACCGTTTCATAGGCCCAGGCGCAAGCAAGGAAACTGGACCCTTTGAAGGCTGTTAAGAAGCAATTATAAGGTTGAATGGGCCACTCTAGGCTCCGGGCCCCAGTGGGCCAGCACCTGCTGAACCAGCGGCAGCTGTGTCCCTGGTAAGCAATGGAGCCCTGCAGAAATCATCAGCACAGTCAATATAGGCTCTTTTGGGGCTGTGTTGCACGGTGGGGCGAGCTGCTGTGTCTCACCATCATAAGGAGCAGAGAGAGAGTTGCTTTATAACTGGAATACTGCAGCATTAGTCACCCAATTACGAAGCAGCTCAGCTCAAGTCAACACGAGCACAGCTGAACACAGAGGGAGAAGCAAAGCTCTTAGTCAGGATAAGGTCCATGGTGGCTATCCAGTGGCCTAGCCATGTTCACTATGGCACAGTTCCAAACATGAGTGAGCCAACCTGCACGGGATGTACCCTGGCCGGGCACGCCAACTGCTACCTCTCAACTGATCTGTTGAGGGTACGTGCCAGTTTAAGGTTAAAGTGAACATTTTGCAGTGAAAATATTAATTTCATTTTATATGTCACTGCGATGTGAGACATTTCTTGCAAAGTATGTACAGTTCTGCAAAGCACGCATTAATATACATTTTCGAAACTGATGATAAACACGTGAAATAATACACATGGGATCACAGTTTATCATAATCTGGTATCCAATATGACAATATTTCTGATTAAACCAAGAGCTGCAAACACTGCTGCAATCATCCGGTGGTTGTTTAAAAACTGCCACTACTGAGAAAAGGAAGGACTAGAGCACAATTTACACACACTCCTAACGTCAGAACTGTACTCCTCGTAGTTGTTGCCTTGCTTTAGGAGTGAAAAAATATCTTTTATGAGTGACAGTCTCATGGAGTACACTAGTGGAGAAGTGTGGCTCACTGGTTAGAAGCGGCAGACCCGGAAGCAGAGGTCAGGCCAGGGACCAGGGTTCAATTCCCGACGCGGCAGGGTCTTGGGCTCAATGTCCGCGGACTCGATAATTCTTGCCTGGGTGCCTACTCTAATCATGGGTCCCACTCTGCAACTCTGGGCAATAGCTTGCTTAATCTCCACAATGGCCCCAACAGCGCTGGAATGCCTGGCTTCACCTTGGGGGTGCCCAGGAGGGGGCATCTCACAGGGAAAGCCAGGAAGGGTTTCCACAGCGGTATACAGCGCCAGGATGCCCTGAGATGGGGCGGCAGTGCGCTTTACAAGTATAAACACATTTACATTACATTTACACAAAGAAATGTACACATCATAGATTTCCTTGAGTGCTCCTGGTGCCTCACACATACTCATGAAGACTGTCAACTTGGTGGAGCATTGGCATGAGAGAGTAGAGCCAAAGTATGCTATTGCACAGGTCACTTGTTATTTTTCCCCACAGCGTATATACTTTTCCAACTTAAAGAATATCGTTCCCTTATACCTGTACTATATACGTGTTTGTTCCTTATCCTTTCCTACCTTGAAAGCACACTCCAGCGTCTTCTGCAGGCTCCGGTTTTGATCATAAATGATGACAAACAGGAGGTAAGGTGACTAGCAACACCTGCAACCTTTGTGGGTTTTCATAGGGCTTTCTATGGCCATGCTGCTTCTAACCTCCACCTCATTAATTATCATCCTTTTCCTCACTTTGTCAGTGTCCTCACACCGACTTACTCATGTGGGGCAGTAGATGGATTTTCTACACAAGTATGTGAATCTGCATTCACTGTAGTTCGCAAAAGCTGACATTATAAATCAGGACCTGCATTTTTTAGCACAAGTATGGAGCAGGTTGATAAAACAAACAGTACACCACCTTGACTTCCGTTAACCTATATTCTGGATTGATTGTGTCTTCTCGTTCACCAAGTTTCTCGCCTTTCTCTTGTTTCGTTTTCTCCTGCAAAAAAAAAATGAGTAAAAGAATCACTCATTGTTCACAAACTCAGATGGCCCATCTTGCAGCTAGATGACTGCAGCAAAAAGGGTGATCTTATCTATGGTACGTTACACACAAGGTAATAGTACTATCACACTTTTTAATCTGCCTCTCTCTAGCAGCAGTAGGTCCTTCATAACGTTAGTAAGAATAAAGGAAAGAAATATCCACCCTAACAAAGGCTTGTAGGTAATGATTCGTAGTCAGAAGCGACATACATAATTTCTGTGTCTTTCTTGCCCAGAAAATATCGATCGAAGCTAGAGGCAAAGAGTGTTGTGGTGGGTTGTGAGGACGATTGTTGGAAAATACTAATTTCATTCTTGGGCAACTAGCATCTCTTCATGTGTATTCTCCACGTGATGGCATTCTTTATTAAAATGCCAAATATTACTGAAAGGGATGATACAGGCAAACTACAACTTGACCAATAGTTTCTGCAGCTCAACCTCTTCAAACTGGGTTTCTGCCACGGGGTTGTGGTGAGTGTTATAGTATGTGCCATAAACATCGGCCGAAGAGTTTTTCAATGACTACGTAATTGTCATATCTTTAATAACTCTTGGGTAGTGAGCAGAGGGGTTCATTCCGCTTAAGGCAATAACAGGCATTTTTACACAAACCAGGATTTGTGCAGTAATTACCAAAAATTGCACTGATTAATTCCCATACAAGGTGAGTACCTACACCTGCAGTGTCCCCTAGGTACATTTCGCAAGGAAAAAGATGGACAAATGAAAAATCTAGGAAATATGCAAAATGTGGTAAGTAGTGCTCAAACTGCATAACATGCCTCACTCTGAACCATGAACCACGAAATTTGGCATAGGTGGTGTTTATCAACCTGTAAATACCCTTACACTTGGGTAATATTTACTGCTTACAGTAATTATCATCCATTTACCCTGTAACATTGTTTGACGCACTGAGTAGAGTAACTCAATGACTAATGAGCCCGGATCCCAAGGATGATGGAAGTAACAACTGCCAGAGTAGTAACAGAGGTCTTGGGAAACGGCTACTGGCTATCAAAGGTTACAAACAACTGTCAGCACTTCTTTTCGTTTCAGTATAAGACGAGTAACATTTCAGAGTCGCCCGCACATTGATCTTGTGATGTTTCCTTTCTAATGATTTCTCTTAAAAGAGGAAAAGGGAAAGGTAGAGACATTTCTTTTTTCAAATTATCATCTAACACTGCCTTCCTCATAAAGAAAGTCTATGCAAAACTCCCAAGGGATGAAAATGTAAATGTAGTAGACAGAGTAGGAAAATGCTACTTACCAGTATGCATCTGTTCTTGACATGTAGAGCTGCAGAGTTGTAAACTATGCATAGATCACCACCTAGTGTTGGGCCCGGATGTTTGGACCACATTGCGCATGGGCATCGGCTCCATCCCCAGATTGTTTTTCGCCATTAGGGAAATGATGAAGCTTTGCAAGTACAGGAAGGATGCCCGTGTAATTTGTATCTAATTAAGATAATACTGGAACAAACGAGGGTAGCTGGGGTGGCGGGTGGGTGTGTACAACTCTGCAGCTGTACATGCCAAGAACAGATGCCTACTGGTAAGTAGCATTTTCCATTCGAGGCATATGAGCTGCAGATTGTACACCATGCATAGATTATATAGCAGTACCCACTCTTAGCGGCGACCACCCCTATCAGTTGCAGTACTTTGGAATAATGTTTTGAGAACAGCCTGGCCCACATTAGCTTGTTGTTTTGTTTGCAAATCTACACAATAGTGTTTTGAGAATGTGTGTGGTGTAGCTCATGTGGCTGCTCTGCAGATGTCATCTAGGGGAATGTTCCCTAAAAATGCCATTGAAGCCCCTATCTCTCTGGTAGAGTGGGCTTTAGGAGGAACAGATAGCGTACGTTTAGCTTTGTGGTAGCAAATCTGTATGCATTTGACAATCCATCTAGTTATCCCAGATTTTGAAATGGGATTACCTTTGTGTGGTGATGAGAAAGACACAAAAAGTTGTTTTGTCTTACGAAAGGGTTGTGTCCTTTCTATGTAGTATAGCAACGCTCTTTTGACATCTAATGTGTGAAGAGCTCTTTCTGCTACTGACTGTGGTTGCGAGAAGAAAACGGGCAGTTCCACAGATTGATTGAGATGGAATGGAGAAATGACTTTAGGCAGAAATTTCGGATTAATATGCAGAACAACCTTGTTTTGATGCATTTGCAAAAAGGGTTCTTGAATGGTTAGTACTTTTAGTTCACTAACTCTGCGCAGAGAAGTAATAGCTACTAGGAACGCAACTTTCCATGTTAAAAATTGTAGTTCACATCTGTGTAGGGGTTCGAAGGAAGGCCCCATTAGCCTTGTGAGAACAACGTTTAAATTCCGTACAGGTGAAGGTGGTACTCTGGGAGGAATTATTCTTTTAAGCCCTTCCATAAAGGCTTTAATGGCAGGCACTCTGAACAGAGATAGATGTTGTCTGTTTTGCAGATATGCTACTATTGCAGCAAGATGTAGTTTAATAGACGTATAGGCTAAGTTACATCTTTGAAGATGCAGTAAGTAACCTATGATGTGTTGAATAGCCACATTTAAGGGATTAATATTGCTGTTATGACAACATATTACAAATCGTTTCCACTTGGCTGCATAACATGCCCTAGTGGTAGGACGTCTAGCTTCTTTAATGACATTCATGGGGTCTGGAGGAAGGTTCAGATATCCAAATTCTAGGACTTCAGGAGCCAGATCGGAAGGTTGAGCTGAGCTGGGTCCGGGTGTCTGATCTCTCCACGGTTCTGTGTTAAGAGGTGTGGAGACAGGTGCAGTTTTTGATGTAGTACCACATACAGTTGTAGCAGTGTGGTGTACCACAGTTGTCTGGCCCACATTGGATCAACTAGGATGAGGGTTAGAGAATGCTGCTGTAGTTTGCGTACTACTAGTGGCATGAGTGGTAGAGGTGGAAAAGCGTATGCAAATCTGCTTGACCAATTCATCCATATCGCATTGCCTTTGGACAGTGGGTGTGGATATCTGGTGGTGAAGCTTGGGCATTTTGTGTTTTCGTGGGTGGCAAATAGGTCTATCTGAGGTTGTCCCCACATCTGAAAGAATGGCTGAAGAACTTGCATATGAAGTTCCCACTTGTGGCTCTGTTGTGTTTGACGACTTAACAGATCCGCTATAGTGTTTTGTACTCCTGGGATATGTTGGGCTAGAAGGAATATGTTCTGAGGTATGGCCCACCTCCATATATCCTGTGCTAGTTGAGATAGTAGCAGGGAGTGCGGGCCTCCTTGCTTCTGTATGTAATACATTGCTGTCATGCTGTCTGTGCGGACTAATACAGCTTTGTTTGCTACTTGCTTCTGGAAAGCTTTTAGTGCCAGGAATACTGCTAGTAACTCCAGATCATTGATGTTGAGTAACTTTTGTTGCGGTGTCCACCTGCCTTGCATGGTGTGTTGCAGTAGGTGGGCTCCCCAGCCGGAGAGCGATGCGTCCGCAGTCAAGATTATCTGAGGAACTGGCTCTAGGAACGGTCATCCCTTGGAAAGGTTTTTGGTGTTACACTACTGCAGAGAGTGATGAGTTCGACCGTCTACCAACACTAGGTCTGTTAAGTGACCTTGAGCCTGGTTCCATTGACGTGATAAGCACTCTTGTAGCGGACGCATTTGAAGTCTTCCATGCGGTACTATGAAGATGCAAGAGGCCATCAACTCTATGAGTTGCATGAACACTCATGCTGGGAGGGAGTGTTGTAGCTGAAACTTTGTTAGGAGAGTTTGCATGCTGGCTATCCTTGCTGGAGTGGGATAAGCTAGCGCTGTTGAGGTGTTTATTGTGGCCCCAAGGTACTGTTGTACTTTGGATGGCTGTAGAGGAGACCTGGTGTGGTTTATTGTGAACCCCAAGTTGTGGAGCAGCTGGATGGTGGCATAAGTGTGCTTTACGCATTGATTGTGTGAGCTGGATTTTATGAGTCAGTCGTCGAGGTACGGGAAGACATGGATGTGCTGTCTTAGTAGATGCGCTGCCACCACTGCCAAGCACTTGGTGAATACCCTTGGTGCTGTTGTGACTCCGAATAGGAGTACTTTGAATTGGTAGTGCTGCCCGTCTATTACAAACCTGAGATACTTCCTGTGAGCTTTGTGAATGGGAATGTGGAAGTATGCGTCCTTGAGGTCTAGAGTAGCCAGGAAGTCGTCTTGTGACAAGAGAGGAAGGACTTGCGGGAGTGTGACCATGAAAAAATGGTCTGACTGTATGTATAGTTTTAGCGGTCTGAGGTCTAAAATAGGCCTTAGAGAGCCGTCCTTCTTTGGAATTAGAAAGTATAGACAGTAAACCCCCTTGTTTTTGCTGGTGCAGAGGAACTAGTTCTATTGCACTTTTTTCTAGCAGAGATACCACTTCTTGCTTTAACAGTGATAGATATTCTTGTGACATTGGACGCTGTTTGGGTGGTATGTTTGGGGGGGTAGATGTTAGTTCTAGACAGTGACCTGACTGAATAATTTGTTGCACCCACCTGTCTGATGTGATGTTGATCCAGGCAGGCAGGAATTGTTGGAGTCTTCCCCCCACAGGAGTGGAATGTTGGGGGGGAAGGGGAGGAAAGTCATTGGGTAGGGGTAGAGGCAGAGCGGGAGGTGTTGTTTTTGCCTCTGCCTTTGTTGTTGTTACCCCTGTAACCCCCTCTCTGGTAGCCCTTAGTGAATGTGGATTGGCTAAGGGTTTTGTAGGAAGAGGAGGGACTTTCTGAGGAGTAGTCACTTGTGTTGCCTCTGTATGATGAGCGACGAAAAGAACATCTGGGAGCTTGCTGCTGAAAGGCTCCCATAGATTTTGCTGTGTTTGTGTCTTTTTTCATTTTTTCTAAAGACACGTCAACTTTTGGACCAAATAGATGCGTCTCATCAAATGGCTGATTATAGATGAAGTTTTGTACCTCAGGTTTAAAACCTAAAATACGTAGCCAGGCATGTCTACGAAGTAAGGTGCTGGTATTGATTGCCCTTGAGGCAGTATCTGCGGTGTCCAGGGCACAACCAATGGTGGTATTAGTAGTGTTTTTACCTTCTTGTATGAGTTTGTTAGCTCTGTCTTTATATTGTTTTGGTAGGTGCTGCATTATGGACTCTAGTTCATCATAATGTGCCCTGCCATATCTTGCCAGCATCGTTTGGGTGCTGGCAATGCGCCAGATGTTAGCTGCTTGTGTCGCAGTTCTTTTGCCGGAGACGTCAAGGAGCTTAGATTCTTTGTCTGGGGGTGAGGCTTCACCTGTTTGGGAATTAGCAGGTTTACGTGCATTGGACACCACTAAAGAATCTAATTCTGCTGGGCCTTTAATGTAAACTGGGTCAGCAGGGGCAGCTTTATATTTTTTCTCAATGCGAGGATTGAGGACCCTAGCTTTGACGGGGTCTTTAAAAACCTCTGTTGCGTGCTTAATGACGCCCTTGAGCATTGGTAGCATGGCAGTAGACCTTTGTGTGTTGTCAGATGTGTCTAATAGGAAGTCTTCCTCCACGGCATTGGTGTGTAAGTCCACCCCATAATATTGTGCAGCCCTTTGGACTAGTAGGTTAAAACCTATGGTGTCCTCTGGTGGGGAAGATTTGGCAGGGTATACATCATCTTGTGGGACGTAAGGCACATCAGGGGTATTGTAATCATCCCATGGATTAGGTGATTGAGGGGGACTATTAGTCTGTGCTGGGTAATGTGTACCCCCAACTTCATAATCAGAATCTGTGTGTTCATCATCGTCTGGATTTGGAGATGGTGTAGGTGAATGATGTGGTGGAGGTGGAGGAGGAACAGTATGGGGAGGGGGTGGAGAAGGGACCCTTAATGGAGAGGTTGCAATGTCTCTCTTCTTTGCAGGGGGAGGAGGGTCTGGCGCCTCAAGTGGTCTCTTCTTGGAGCAGAGAGTCAATTGTCCAGTTTTTGGATCCTTCACAAGAGTTTTTTGCTGTGGATCTGGTGTAAAAAGTTCCTGTGAGCAGGGCAGATCCTTTGGCGTCGAAATTTTCGGCTCCGTAGGTTTTTTAGGCACCGAGTCGGTAGCTGGCTTAATGTGCCCTTTCGAAGTGTCTTTTACGGGAACCTGTTTTTTCGGTTCTGAGGGTTCTTTGGCTCCGATGCATGTGAGTCTGGAGCTTTGGTTGATTTTTTACTCGCCTCAGAGTGAGGTTTCGGCATCGATGAACCGCTGCCATTCTTCGGCGCGTGTGCTTGGATGTTGAAGCAACGGTCGACGTGGAAGAGGAAAATGGCTTTTTCTTCGGTGTCGGTACTGGGTCGGCACTGGGAATAGGCTGGCTCGAGCCCGAGCCGCCTGAAGGCTTACTGAGCTTCTTTGCCGGGCCCGAAGGCGGGGCGTTGGAAGCAGTCTCTCGGTGTGCACCCGAGCCCGAAGGTGAGGGTGTGACCGAAGCCTTTTTTGAGGGTGTCGAGGAAAGGGTGGGGTCGACTGTCTTACTTACGACCCGTTGAGCTGGAGTGACTTCCTCGACGTCGGAATCTTCGGTATCTGAGGATTCGATACTCTCCTTGGCGTGCTGGTGTTCTGGCACGTCGACGTTCTCTTCGAAGATGTCGTAGGGGATCGAAGCTGACGAGCGAGCCATAGTTCTTCGAGCTCGTCGGTCCCGAATGGTCTTCTTGGAGCGGAATGAGGCACACGCTGAACAGTCTTTGGCCTTGTGCTCCAGTGAGAGGCAAAGGTTGCACACCTCATGTAGGTCGGTGTGGGGAAACTTCGACCAACATTGAGGAAATTTTTTGAATGGTGTCCTTTCCATTAGCCAGAAAGTGAGGCCTAGGTAGGCCCGAGGGCCTTCGTCGACGACCGGAATCGAAGACTTCGAAGTGGTGGAGAATCGCGTCGAAGCGCGATTGAAACAATACCGTTGAACTGGGTGAGGATTGCGCGCCGAAGGAAATTCGGTTCCAAACCGGAGCACAGGAAACACATCCGAGCCCGATGGCAGAAAAAAACAATCTGGGGATGAAGCCGATGCCCATGCGCAATGTGGTCCAAAGGAAGAGTCACCTAATTTGTGACTTCCAAAGAACTTTTCAGGACAACAACAAACTGCAAACATCCAGGCCCAATTCTAGGTGACGATCTATGCATAGTGTACTATCTGCAGCTCATATGCCTCAAACATAATGTTTATGTCCACAAGGTTCAGTCACTCAAACAAGCCCTATTAAAGTGCAAGAAGACCTGTTTGAGATCCTAGACAGGAACCGTTGTTTTGTTACATTAGGTTAACATTTCAAATTTGATCAGGTGATCTTTAATTACTTACAGAATGAATGAAGAGAAACAACCAGGCTGCTTCCTATGGATTCTAGCGGCAAAGATGTGAAATCTAATTGATCTGCCCTCGAATGAAAGGATTTGCGATGGCACAGCAATACAGTAGACATATTCTCTAGACATTAAAGACGAGCCAGTGCCTTTCACTAGCATCAAATTAAAAACAGACATCCACACCTTCATTAGTACAAGTGGTCGCTCTTTTTAAACTTGAAACTATTTTTTTCTTTTAGGCTGGCATAACAGTGATCATTGAAGTGATGAATCTGTTAGCACAGCGTCCACCCTTCCGACCAAAAAAGCACATCTACTGGCACTCTACCTCTCATCAGATCTTCTCTGGCAGAAAGGACCTTACTAATCCACTACCTACCTGGTCATCTTCAATATCTTACTTCAAGTCCTCCTAACATTACATTAGAAATGACACTGAAATAACTGCCCCTTTCTGACGTTGCCTCACTTCAGGCCTAACTACCTGCTGTCTCCTTGCCGTCTGCTGTTGGCACGCCTTCCAGTGCCTGGTGCCCATTCCTTCTCAGCTCCGTCACAGCCTCTCCTTCAGTGGTCTCCGGGCCACCACATTCACCTCACTTCCTGCTCATTTGACACCTTTTGGTCATCTCAACTGCATTCTAGACCAGTTTCAAACCGGGAAACACCCGCCGATCTAATCTTTTCTCACCATCCACTCAGCCAAATCCCTCATAAATACACTTATTACTCAGTGAGCTGGACTACAGCTTCACTCTCTTCCTCCATCTCATCCAGCCTCCTAAATGTCCCTCTTGTATAATGTACACATAATTCAAGTGTGTACGCGCCTCTGCCACCATCCTCTTGATAGAGAAAGGGTTACAAACTATTGCGGTTCTCATAAATTCCTAATCCAAAAATCAAATCCAATCACAAACTTGTTTTTTTCCTGCCAGATTCTTCTTGTTATGCAAAACGCCTAATTGGCCCATCTCAGAACATTCATTCCTACACTATTAAACCTCTCGATTCCACCTTTTTACAATAGCTTTATGCCCTTAAAAACTTCCATTTGAGCATTTTCACACAACCCTAAACTCTGCAACCACCCTCTCAACGCCTTCAGGAAAGCCATTAAAAATGCGTTGTTGGGAGTCTTTTCTCCTTTCCCACCAGTAGGTTTCAGTGTTTACTAACAGCCAAGTGAGTATATGCTGACAGCAGTAAGAATGCAGAAATATTTTTTCTATTTAAGAGGTAAATGTGGAACCAAAAAAAGAGGACTTGGAGCTCTACACCTCAGTATAGTAAGATGGACTACATGAAAATAAAGTCTAAAGACAGGAGAAAAGGAAGCAGAACTACTCTTCACAGATTCAAGATAGGGAGGAGGATGAAGATAAAGCTTGATTTCATGCATGTATCCATACTCTTCATGTTCATAGCTAGCTTCACCTAGAAAAAACTTTACCAGTATATGTTTTCACCAAAACCCACACCATGATAGCAAATTGTTTCATTTAAAGATGCCTTAAACACTGAAATATGCAACTTTGCTGAACTACGTGCATCAGCACAATCATAAAATCAAAACCTCTGCACAGCGGTACGCTCAAAAGGTTGGATTGTAATATGAAGGAAATACTTAAAGTAGAGAAACTTTGCTGTATAAACCAGTCCCTACAAATCATAATCATTGAAAGCTGCAGAAAACAGGACAACAAAAATAGCACTATCAAAATTCTTCTTGCACTCCTCTGTCCAGTGTAACACACCACTCACTCACCCCCCCCCCCCTCCCCCCTCGGTAAGACAGTTTCTACCACCCCTGATTTCTCAACCTGACCATAAGCGACACAGGTACCAATCTGGGAGCAGGGCGGAGAACAAGGTACTGGACACAAAATACAAAATGACACCTTTCAGGAGAAGCAATACTGAACTTCACCTAAAAAACAATAATCCCCAAAATGTGGTTATCTAAAAATGTCGAGTTTTGTAGTGCGGCCTGTCGCCACTGTGGCACAGCGCAAACGCAAGTCCAATCCGCACCGCTTGCCACCAATGTTAGACCCGGGACCCCGGCTGGCCAAGGCTTGCGCCAAAGTCAGTCAGAGATCACCATGTCTAAGGTCAGGGCAAGGGAGTTACACAACAAGATAACCCCTGCTCACCCTCTAGGTAACGTGACGCGAGCAGCAAGGCTAATCTCAGAGGCGATGTGTAAAGCGTTTGCGCGCGCACCCAGCAACAACACCCAAGGCCCACCACAAAGGAAACTCCACACAAGGTTATATAAAAAATAGCCTTTGTATTATAGCAAAAACACATTAGATAACACCACACACTTTACAATGTGCCAACAGGCGCGGGCAGAATTTACAAGGGATTATGTACAGGACAGGGCCACATGGACCACTGTCAGGGGTAGGCACTGTTTAGAAATAATTCTTGTAGGTATAACACTTGGCACATAAACATATAATGACTGTAGCACCAAAATAGTAAATGTAGCACACAACCAGTAATCACTGGTACGGGTAAATATCTCCTACGCAACCCTAAACACTGTAGGAAAATCTCGCAGGGAACTAGGACCTTATCATCAGGACCTATAGAAGGAAAACCATCACCTAAGCAGGTCACGTTTAGCAAAGGGAAGGAAACCTAAACAATCACCTAAGCAGGTCACATTTAGCAAAGGTAATAAAACATCAAGAATCCTCTAAGCAGGTCACTTTTAGCAAAGGGGATAAAACATAAAACACCTAAGCAGGTCACTTTTAGCAAAGGTAATGGGACATCAACAATCCTCTAAGCAGGTCACTTTTAGCAAAGGGGATAAAACATAACACACCTAAGCAGGTCACTTTTAGCAAAGGTAATGGGACATCAACAATCCTCTAAGCAGGCCACTTTTAGCAAAGGGGATAAAACATAAAACACATTGCACATGAGGCATTAAAACACATTCAGAGGTGCAGGTAGAACCTTTGCGCAGGAATCAAATAAGCAAGGAAACCTTAACCTGGAAGGAAATAACGCGGTCCCGCTGGAGACATTCCATTGTTGTATGGCAGCCACAGCGGACTGGCTGCGGGCCAATTCCCTACAATTTAACAGCACAAAGACTGAGGTGCTTTACTGCTCCATGGACCGGATCCCGCGGACACTCCCAGAGAACTTTTGGCCGGCCACTTTCCCCAAGCCAGTGTCGGCTGCGGAGTCAGCTCGCAACTTGGGGGTGATCTTCGGCCCAAATCTACAACTTGACATGCACGTCAACGAGACCACTTCTACGTGCATGATGCTGCTACGCATGCTGCGTAAAGTCCTGCCCCTCCTCCCTGCCCAGGCCAGGCCGGAAGTAGTTCGCGGGACCATACTGAGTCGCCTAGACTATTGTAACGCGCTACTTCTGGAGGCCCCAAAAAATCTGTTGTGGAAGTTACAACGGGTGCAGAACATGGCCGCCAAGTTGGCTCTTTCTCGCCCCAACTTCAGCTCTTCCACTCTAGCTTTAAGGGACCTACACTGGCTGCCGGTGCACCTGCGTGTATTGTATAAAGCGGCGTGCCTGGTGTTTAAGGCAGTACATCGACAGGGCCCAGTGCCTCTGCAGAATATGTTCGCCTGGTACTCTGCCCCGCGGCTCCTTCGCTCTTCTTCGGCACAACTGCTTGTGGTCCCGAGGTTCCAGAGAGTCAGGATGGGTGGCCGCTCGTTTAGTGTTGCAGCGGCTAAACTTTGGAACTCCCTGCCACTTTCTCTGAGAAGCCATAGGGACTACTTCCCGTTTAGGAAAGCCTTAAAAACGCATCTTTAAAAGTGTTGTTGACCGAATCTTAAGCGCCAGGATGCCCTTTGGGTGACAGGACCGCGCTCTATAAGTACACCTACAAATACAAATACAAATACAAATGCGCAGGGTGCACATAGCACAATACTAGAACTGTCCCTCAGGCCAACTGGCCTCGCAAGGGCTGAAATGTCCTGAGTCCAAATGTCAGGGAAGGCTGCGCAGGCAGCACAGAACACAAGCCTAAACGTGGCAACTGTCCACTAAGTGCTGGACAGTTGTAAATCACAGATGGCCAACGTTGGAGCCTTGTGGGCTCAAGAGCACAGGTGGGGCGGAAACACAGCGTGGGAGCCACGGGGCTCTAACCAACTCACTGCCCCTCAAGAACCTCGCTGTGCTCTAACAAATATAATGTCACTTAAGAGCCTATCTGGGGCTCAAGGACAAGAACTGCCTCCTCAAGCCTTCTGTGGGCTCGCAAAATCGCTGGGGCGTGGAGCCTCTCGGGGCTCGAAAACGGGAATGACCGGAGCCTCTCGGGCTCTCAATACACAATTTGCCCCCAGGAGCCTCGGGGCTCCTAAACAGGAATGCGGGGTTGTTGGAGTCCCTCACGGGGGACTCAGGATCACTGCAAATGCCCCAAAGTTGTCGGAGGGGCCCGCTGCCAACCGGGGCCACTCTAAATACAAAAAGACCCTGTCCCCGCACTCACCGGGTCCTCGCGGGTGCTGCGGGGGCAGGAACACTGCTGGCTCACCTCTCCGGCAGCGCGGGGCTCCTCTTCACTCGGGGAGCCTCGAGGACACGGCCGGCTGCTTCCTGCTTCTCCGGCTCGGTGGAAGCGGGACTTCCGGCCCGGCCGCGCTGGGATTGGCCGGCCGGTCAACCTCTTCCGGGTCGTCGCAGGCAGCGCGGCGGTCCGGCGGGGGCTGCACACACTCCTGGGCTGCGGCGGTGAACACACGGGGCAATGCCGGGTGGGCACCGGCTTCTAATTTAAAATATAAAGCGAGGTGGGCACTCGCTCATGGGCAAATGAAGGCGGCAAATGAGTGGGGAGACACCCGCGCCGCTCGATCACCACACGGGGCGAACAATTGCCAGTTGGGCACCGGGCAAGACCAAAAAAGCGCTCCCAAGCGCTAGGCAAGGAATCACAGCGCTCCCCAGCGCTGAAGGACAAGAGAACAGCGCTCTCAGCGCTATGGGCAAAAGCAAAGCTCCAGCAAGGTCTGGAGGCAGGCAGGGGGCAAGGCTGGGCCAGAGGCAGCTCACTGGGTCTCCAGGCAGGGAGACACTCCAAGTGGCGGTCCTCCCGGCCCCAGCAACAGCAGCAGCCCCCTCAGCTAGGATCCAAAGGCAGAACAAATAGTATGGGGACACAGCCCCTTCTTATACTGTAAATTCCTTTGTCTGTAGGTGCAGGGTGGGGGAGAAACCAGTCGCAGCTGGTTTTGGAGCCTCCTTGATGGCTCAACCACCCATTTCATTCACTAGCAGGGCTAGGGTCATCAGTCGCACCACAGGGTGCTGAGCCAGCATTGTGTGGGGAAAGTCCAGCCCCATCAGGGACCAGGTGCACTCCTCCTCAGCCATCAACATGCTAATCTCCCACTCACCACCGGGCAGACCCATCCGGCCTTCCTGGAGCCAGGCTCACCAGCCAGCTCCAGCCGATCACACGCCAGGCATATTTTATACTAATATGCCAAGCCCTAGAAGTGGCATTCCTACACAAGACACACTCATGCCACATACATCATTGCGAAGCATTCATTCTCACGAGGTCGCACATACCAAATTCGAGCCTGCACTCCCCACGCATCAGGAACTACCAGGGACACAGACATTCCCCATGCATTCCTATGGGAGAGCAGGCCAGCCTAACTACATGCACGCACTTTACTCTGGGACCCAGGGAAAAAGTGCGCAGAGACCCAAAAATCATCAACACAGATCATGTATTAAAAGCAAAAAGATTAGGGGTGAACCTGCCAGAAGGGCCAAGTCCAACAGCAATGCTGGGCAAACACGACAACATAATCTTCCAATGCAGAGAATATACCTAGGTTTAACTCATGCTGTCAAAGGCACACCTCAAAACCCTGCCTCAGACTCATCCCTTCCTGGATGTCAACTCAAATTAAATCCAACAAATTGTTCACCCAAGACCAGAGCCTTGAAATCTTTACACATCCACTCATCGACTGAGCTGAGCCCTCTCGTGTTTAAATCTCCTTCAAGGACAATGTAAACAAAAAAAGCACAAAACAGTCTGTTATCTGCTGAGCATCATCCAGAAGATAACTTCACTCCCTTCTGTCAACATTTGCAAGATCTTGTACTTTACCACATTTAATGGCAACATTTCATGCTCAGTGGCCTATCCTATCCAATTCTATCCAAGTCCTACTCTAAACAGTCCTCTGTGCTGCTGCACTACTGGTTATTGGCCCTAAAAACTGGTAGGAGTTTGGCGATGCGTTCTGAGTTGAGAAGCATTTATTCTGTTTCGGAGATATTCAGCTTGCAGAAGCTTAATATGATCCAGTCACACAGGTTTCCAGGCAATGGCAGTGGCTTTTCTGTTGTATGATGTATAGTTGATGGGGTTGGTGGTCAAATTATACATGGTATATGTAGTTGAATTTGTGGTTACCATTAGTGCTTACGAGGTGGCAAGGGCTGTTGTTGAAGTATATAGAGTTGAGGGGGGAAATCCTTGCTGCCCTCAGCCTGACTTGGGTTGGCCAACACAGCTTGAAGTGATACCATTCATTGGATACGAAGGAGGTGAGTCAAAGTAGGTGACCCAGAAAGAAATTAGTGACTGCTTCTACTCAAGGTCCTGATGTCAAAAATACAGCTGAGCACTGGAAATAAGGAAGAATTCCTAGCCCACAATTACTTCTTCATATGTGATTTATTTCAGTTTTAGTGAAGTTTGTTCACAAAATGCTGCCCAGCATCATATTAGTTCTCTAGGAAACAATGCAGAAAAACACAAGCAGATAGATACTCTAAAGAAAGTTAAACGAGTGTGCTACATATAGTGATCTAGATAATTTCAGTGAGAGTAGCAATCTTCTCTCGGAAACACAAACGTGGCTTGAAAGCGGGGCATCAGGTGTTCACAAGACAACTTAAGGCTCATTACTTTAGTATAATTGACCTCATCAGGAAAGATGTTTGCCCCTTCCCATTCCTAGTGACCCCACATAGTTTAATGGGGCATCACATTGGAAAACAAGTGAAAGGACTATATATTATCCCAAGCCCCTTTAGTGCTAAATCAATTTCCCACAAATATTTAGATCTTCCCATCTTTCAAATAACACTTCCCTGGCAGGGCCTAACCACTTTTATTAAAATACCGAAAATATTAATTTACTCTTATTATTCTCCAAAATGTTCAGCCGTCTGACTCATTTCATGGAATATTCTAGCTGGGCCAACATTTCATTGCAAGACACCCTTCATTCTTCCATTTTTTGTGGTATAGTTAAGCACTGACATTCTGTAATTACAATCCTATCATTCTTTCTACCGCTCTCATCCACAAAAATAAAACAATTTACCTTTACTTTATCCACAGGAGGCTTACTGTCCTTTGGAGAAGGATCTCCTTTTGGCAGAGTCCCAGCTAATGTATCTAGTGGATCAGTGGACGCCTGATCTTTCTGGAAAGAAAGAAACCCATAAACTGATTGATTCAAAATGATTGTAGGAAAACTACATAGAGGATACTGGAGATCAGTCATGGGCTAATCATTAGGACTCACAGACAGCTGGGAAAACAGCAGCAGTAAAGCAGTTTAGCCAAAGCATCATTAGCACATGTTGTTTATGAAAGAGCAGACTTGAGGGCCTGGGCTTTCATTCCAGTCACATCCTTCCTCCTAATCCCCCTCCATCAATACTAATAATGGCGCATCACACCTCAGAGACAGGAGACCTTGTTGAAACCTTTCTGGAAATACTAGCAATGCCTATTATATACAGGTGATACAAAAGACATTGAAATACTCAAAATCCTATGGAAATTTGAAGACCCGTTACTAATGATGCTGGGTCGAGGCAAGTCCTTCCTCTTGACGCCTTCTTGCCCTATACACTGCCACCCCCCCCTTCCAGGGAGAATGGTTCATTCAAATTCATGATATATTTTATGGGAATATTTTATTGGGATCACAAGACTTAATGTGGGCTAGGTTTTGGTGAAGCATATTCACAGGACTGGTCGTTCCACTTTTTCTCTGAGTAGGTCTTCTTTGCTGGAATATATCAGGTGAGAAGTGTGACTGACCGTGCCAAGTAAAATTATAGTTAAAAATGCAAATATCAATTGAAATGTATATTGTGCACATTTATAGAGAAGTGTGCTAAGCAGTGAACCCAGGCCTCAAAGAAGACCGGGCCTACATTTGGAAATATATCTGGATGTTTTGAAGCTATTGGTCTGACGTTTAGCTAGTAATCCGAGTACAGTATTGTTCATGTCCTGGTCCGATTGTGAGAACTCAGGTAAGGGATAATGACCGAGTAATGTACTTAGCTGTACATGAATAGATTTTCTTTTGGTTCCTCAGTGAAAGCACTGGTAGGGGATTTCTTAATATATACGAACTAAGCACATTGACCACTGGTGTGGAACACCTAGGCCCTGAGAGGGGAAAAATCCTGTCCCTAGAAATCGGTTCGCAGATCGAGGAGGCTGGGTGGGTTGGTGAGGAATCTGCAACTAGATAGAGTCGCTACCAGATAAGGCATTATCATCTGATAGAGAGTACTAGCTGCAGGTTCCTTATCTTAGAATAGATACCCAAGCAATACCGCCCCGGTAGGTGGGTCTGCGGACCGATTTCACACGATGTCCTGCAGGACCGAAGGGGAAAAAGTCCCATCCCTTCAATCCTGACTGTTCAAGCAGTAGTGATTGGTAAACATGTACAAGGAAGCCCACGTTGCTGCCTGGCAGATGTCAAGGACCAGCACTCCTCATGCTAACACAGTGGTCGTAGCTTTCGCTCTGGTGGAATGAGCACACAACCCGTCAGGGGTTGCTTGTTAGCCAATGCATAGCAGATCTTGATACAGAGCACGATCCATCTTGAGATGGTTCTTTTCAGTACAGGCCGTCCTTTCTTCACTCTGATAAACTCCACGAAAAGTGGTTGTCTACCTGGATCTCGTGTACAGTCCATTTAGAACGCTCTCTTTGGGTCCAGAAGGTGAAGTCGCTCCCCTTCCTTGAAGGGATGACCTGTAGCGTAAAAGGTAGGCAGTGATAGGTTGCCCTGCAAGAAAGGGAGTGACCGCTTTAGGAAGAAGGGAAGCTCTCGTACGAAGCACCAGTTTGTCTGGATAGATGTGCAGGTAAGGGGGCTTGAATGACCATGCCTGAAGCTCACTGACCCTCCAGGCAGATGATACAGCCACAAGAAAGTCTGACATGATGGTAAGGAGCCTGAATGAACGATTGCGCAGGGGCTTGAAGAGAGTACACATAAGGAAAGTGAGGATTAAATGGAGGTCACACTGGGGCATAATTAAAGGAGAAGGTGGGAACAAATATTGTAAACCTTTCAGAAAGCTATTGACAATAGGGGATTTGAACAGGGATGGCTGGTTAGATAACTACAGAAAAGCTGAAATAGCAGAAAGATAGCCTTTGAGTATGCCCAAAGCAGAGCTCTGCACGGCAAGAGGGAGAATGAAAAAGAGAACCTGAGAAACAGGGGCGGAAAGGGTTTGATCTGCCTTTCAGTACACCATGCCACAATTTTTTCCCAAAGGCAAGCGTATACCATCTAAGTGGAGGGACACATGGCTCCCAACATAATGTCACAGACTTCGAGCGGAAGGTCGAAATAGGTCAACTGTCGCCTCTCCACCTCCACCCAAGAAGGCGGAGCGTAGACAAGTTTGAGTGGAGTCTTCCCAAAGGGGCAGCCGGATTGGAGGACTGATGGCCCTGCCGTAAAAGCTCAGGATGCCTGACTCTCTGTGCCCAGTATGGAGACACAAGGATGGCTTGGGCTCGGTCGTTCCTTATCTTCTTGAGAACACTGGGCAGGCATGGTATGGGTATGGGTCTGTACTCCACTTGAGACAAAGAGCGCCTCCACGCGGGAGCTGCCTTGGAAACTCCAGTGTGCAGAACTGCTGACAGTGCGCTTTCTCTGCAGTGGTAAACAGATCTAACCAAGGCTCGCCCCACTGTTAGAAGAGACCTTGCAGCACCTCCGGATGGAGATGCCATTTGTGATCCGCTAGCCATCTTTGGCAGAGTTTGTCCACTCTGGTGTTCAGAGAGTCTGCCAGATGTTGAACCACTAGGGAAATGCCCTGTTGTTCCAGCCATGTCCAGGGACGCAGGGCCTCTTATCAAAGGGTCCACGATGCCTCGCTGGCCTGTTTTTTGCAGTACCACATGATGGTGGTGGCGTCCGTTAACACATGAACCAGCCTTCCCGTGATGGAGGCAGAAAGGCTCTCAATGCCACATGGATCGGCAAGAGCTCCAACAGGTTGATTTGGAGTCTGGACTCCACTGGACACCAGAGGCCCCTGATCTCCACTGCTCTCAGATGGAAGCCCCATCCCAGGAGAGATGCATCTGTCACTACTGTCAGATCTGGTTGGGGAAGGGAGAGCGGTCTGCCGCTGACCCAATTGCAGTTCCTTAACCACTGCAGATCTTGTGCAATTCCCTCCAAGATCTGGACCAGGTCAGAGAGATTTCTCTGATGCTGCGCCTACTGGAACTTCAGGTCCCTCTGCAGAACCTGCATATACCAGCCGGCATGTGTCACGAGCAGGATGCATGAGGCCATGAGGCCCAGCAGCCTCAGAGTCAGCCTCACTGAAATCCAGGATAGAGGCTGAAACATTGGTATTATAGCCTGAATATCCTAGACTCGCCATTTGGGATGATAGGGTTAGAGCTGCACCTGTCCAGAACAGCGCCGAAAAAACAGTCTGAGAGGGAGTTAGATGTGACTTTGGCACATTGATAGCGAACCCCAGCGAATGCAAGAGGTCCGCCGTAGTCTGGAGGTGGAAAATGACAGCCTGGGGAGAGCCCGTCTGCAACAGCCAGTCATCGAGACTGGCCCCCCTGATCTCTACAGATGAGCTGAACCCACCGCCATCACCTTGGTGAACACCCAAGGGGTGCTGATAAGGCAAAAAGGAAGTGCAGTGCTGAAGGTGCTGGTGACCTACCTTGAACCACAGGCAACGTCTGTGGGCAGGCAGGATGGTGATGTGAAAATATGTGTCCTGCAAGTCCAATGCAACCATCCAAGCTCCTGGGCCCAGGGCAGACAGGACTTGAGCGACAGTGAGCTTTTTGAATTTCTCCTTTTCGTGAAAGAAATTGAGAGGGCGCAGGCCTAGGATAGGACAAAAGCCTCCCTTCTTTTTAGGCACCTGAAAGTAGTGGGAATAACAGCCATGAGCTACTTCTTGCTTCGGCACTCTCTCTAAGGCTCCCTTCGGCCAAGAGCTGGAACTTCCCGGTGGAGAAGAGATAGGCGATCCTCTGTAAGCCTGTAGCAAGTTTGTTGCCTGGGGTAGGTGAAGTTATGAAGGGGAGGGCATAGCTTCTTCGGCTGATCTGCAAAACCCACCTGTCCGATGTTATGGGCCGCCAGTGGGGCAGGTGATGGCAAATCATAACACCTACTGGGTGCCTATGATGGTAAGAGGAAAGATTAGGAAGATTTGGAGGCTGCCAGGGTTGGGGGGGGGGGACTGACCTGACCGCTGGCAGTCCAACCCACTGGGCCTGTAGGTACTTTGTCCTCGACCATGCAGTGGCTGTAAAGCTTGCTCGCTGCAGTGGCTGGGCAGACGTGGCTTGAATCCCCTTCCATGACCACGACAGCAGTGAAAGGTGGATTGGGGGTGGGAAGGGGCCATGGAAAGGCCCAAGGACCTGACTGTAGCCCTGCTGTTGTTAAAGCACCTCAGTGCAGAATCCATCTGGCCTCCAAAGAGACAGAGTCATCAAAGGGCATGTTCATAAGTGATGTTAGGATATCCCCAGATAAGCCAGTAGTCCTTAACCAGGCATGGTGCCATAGGGCCACCGTCAATGAAACCGCTCTGCCCAGTGAGTTGATGGTGGCCAGTCCATATCTCCATGTTGGTATCAAATGGCTGGTAATCTTCAGGGTCCAACAACCTCTTCCATCTCTCCCCGAGTCTTGTCCATAAAAAAGGGCTCAGGCTCTGGAAGGCATGGCACCAGAAGGTGCAGGAGTCCGCATCGGACGACGTCCCTCTGGCTCCATGCATGAGTCGGTAAATAAATGGGGATGGCGCCAAAGCATCTGCCTCGGGTCCAGCGCCAAACCATTGGCCTCGGGTGTGGTGCCTGGGAAGGTTGAGATGGCACGCCGGCGTGGATCCCTTGGTCCCAACTGGCGCCGGAGCCACTGGCGTGGATCCAATAAGGACCCCTCCTAATCCTGCAGGGGCCCAAAGGTGTGCTGGAGGGAACAGGCCATCCAAATATGAGCTGCATAGACTGATAACATTCTCATAATTGGGCGGGAGTCACTAGGGCTCCTGGAAACTCAGGAAGCACTGAGCCGTTGCAGGCGCTGGCTTACCTGTGGAGCAAGGCCTCGAGTGATGGCACTCCCTTGTTGTATAGGCTGACGGACGAGGTGAAGTCGAAGCACGCCTTGACTTCTTCCTGTGGGAGCGAGGCGTACTGGAATGGCCAGACGACTTCAATTGCGACAAGGTTCTTGGACTCTGCGACCGCTCGTGTGACCTTCCTCCCGACCAGGATCTGGATCGTCATGGCATTGCACGTAAAGCTGTCAGGAGCTTGAGGGATTGCTCCCTCAAGGCCTTCGGGGGCATGGAGTGGCAATCGGAGCAGGCCTTTGAGTCGTGAGGAGCTTGAGGTACCAAAGGCAAACAAGTGCGGGCCTGTCACCAACATCAAACGGTGACATGCGCCGCAGGGCTTGAAACCAGCCTTCTTCGATGAGATTCCTACCTCACAAGGAGGAAAAAACTCAAAAGACCATGGCAAAACATTGAAAAAAGTTAGTGAGAAAGTGACTAAGTATAAGCACTTACCGGATCTGCGATGAGTGGTGCGGAAAGAAAAGAACTGACATCAGTGCACTATCTTGGTCCCTAAATAGGCACTGCAGTGCACACGTCATTTCATGACACATGGATCAGAACGATGCCGCCTAACGGAGCACTGGGGTACTGCTCCCCAAAAAATTTCCAGATCTACTCGGACACCTTGGGATGATTCTATGGTAAGTAATCTGTGGCTACATGTCTCTATCAGACTGGAGAGTTTAAGAATGGGATAACTCAGTTTCCTTGACCAGAAAAGCTTCCACTATTTAAAAAGCTGTGAGAGTCACTGGCAGGATGCGGACCATATTTTTCAGACCCAATATAAGTTTTGTGTGACCGGCTGATAGTTGAACACACTGTGGAGTCCATGAATATGGGACTCGACTCGAAGCTGGTTATGGCCATGTTTTTAGCTACTGTACTGTTCTTTTTACAACAGTACTTTTATTAACCTTTACAAAGATTTGTAAGGCCTCACCTGGCAAACAAATGTTTCTACTCAAATGTAAATAAGCACACAGGAGAAGGTCTTACTCAAATTTGAGTCAAAGGCCAAGGCAGCAAAGGCAGGAAATGTTTTTTCAGAAGTCAAAACTCAATTAAAGAAGTTTATGGTGTTCAGACGATCGTTACTATAGAGGAAATGGGGATCTCACAGGTTAATCCCTGACAGCAGCTGGCAATTGGACAGAAGCATTTGTGTGCTTCATATGTCAGAATACCTCGTAAGTTGTTTTAATTTTCCATGGCTTTGAAATAATCTCGAGCTAACTTTTTCTTTGTCAAGCCCGTCTGCATTACTGCCTTGAGTCAACAAATTAGTTATGAAATCTTTAAACACAAATGTTTGAGTGTCTTGCATGGTACGGAGATCATCTCAAGCCACAAAGCTCTGATATGGCATTAGCTGGTCTGCTGTTACTTACAATTGTACCTGGGCAGAGTGAACCTTCTGACTGGGATGATTGGTTGGCTTGCTAAAGGAGTACTAGTCCCTAGGCAGAAGATAAAGCTTTTTCCCATGTGAAGGTTGGAAGAACACTTCTTGAGCATCTCCTCTTGCCTTTACACTGCACTGTCACTTTGCCTTCATGGTGAAATGGTTTCTAGAACTGTGTAGCATATTTGAGGCAATAGGAAGTGGAACCCTATGTTGGTGTGATTAGGTAACAGGTGCTTGTCTCACACAAATATTTCTTCTCCTTGTGGTTTTTGCAAGTTGGATTGACCTTATCCGTCAAGTAAGAACTGTGATGAGGACAAGGGGAAAATGGGTAATACTCAGAATATGTATTGGTAAGAAAGCTTACATTGATATCAGCCCAATGCAGGATTGATCGTTCTCAAAATGATTAATGGATTGTTGACCACAGTTATGTATGTGTGAGGTGAACAAATTAGCAAATGTATTACATTCTTGGAGGTCAGATACACCTTATGAAGGACGAGGAGATGAAAAGTAAGACTAAGAGCAAAGAGGATCACAGGCAAGTAACTGATGTATTTTCTGCTAGTAGTCTGTGAATAAACAGTGTATGCAGAAATGTGCAACTGCAATACTGGGGTAGGTGGCTTAAATCAGGAAAGGAGAATCCTCTTATTGAAGCATTTACTCAAAAACTCATTGAGCACACGACTTGATGCAGCACTTACTTGGGCAGGGTTCTTCACGGTGGAAGCTGCACAGCGGGGAGCAACTGCTTTAGAAGGCGTGCCTTTAGATTTTGCTGTATCCTGAAATAAAATGAAGCAGCAACATGCATCTTTGTTTTATTGTATCGTGTGGAACTGTGGCCAATTAAGCATGGAATTAATTTTGCACGAAAAAGAACTTTGAAGCTCAGATTCAAAGCCTTATAGTAACTGAGCTTTGGTTGTCCCTGTGCATACCTTAGCAAAGGCTGTTAGTGACTTCGCTAAGCGCCTCTCCCACAGATGCAAAAGGGTGGTGTTTTAGGAAGCAAATGATGACAAGAAAAACAACTCACCCAAATGTTTCTCAATAAAAAAAATTTAGAACCAGCAATTTACAGTTCAGTAACAATTAAAGCACCTGAAGAAAATAGTTCATACTCGAGATCATAAGGTGTACGTTCAGTCGCGTGGCTAAGACTTACTAATCTAAAATGTACATTAGATATATTTACCCCAAAAAATCCGATCCCTTAGAACAAAGTCTGTGACTGTTAATTGTGGTGCTCTGCAGTCTCTCGCTGAGCATTACTCTTTGTGAGCACAAGTAAATACAATCTATAGATATATGGGGTGACCGTGTTGGACAATTCTTTTGGCATTACTGATCCTGTCAGTAATGCTAATTGCTTCTATTTACCATTGCCTGTATGTTAGGTAGGCGTCAATGGTACTGTATTAATAACAAATGTATCTGTATATAATAGGGCTGAAGAAGGTCACTAAACACACAGTACGAGGCTGCGCATTGAATTTTGTGCAGTCATAATTCAAAAGTGATGGTTTGAAGGGTTTATTCTGCCTGTTTAAGGGAATTTCGTCTGTAGAGTAGGTCAATTGGACTGTTTTGAATTCTACGACTGTTTTTTATATAACCATTACCACTGTTCCACATCACTTACTATGTGAGATGTGGTACCCAGGTCAAAATTTCCATGGTGGGTCCTGGAGACCCCTTATGGAAGCTGAATCAGCTCAGTGTTGCTTTCAAATATCGTCACGTAGCAAGTTTTGTGAAAGGAAGGTACTATTTACATTTTTTTAAAACCTTTATTCAAACAAGCATTTACAATGCAATGGTCTCGGCATCATTAAAGGAAGAGCTATTGGCATTGCTCATGACATTTCTTTTTTTTTCTTTAAATCATAAACAAATGACATTGTCATTTACATTGCCAATACACAGCACTCTGCATTCAACAGCACACACCGCTCTGCACCTGCACTTACTGCTCTGCACACTCACTCTGCATTCTGCACTCACTACTCTGCACACTCACTCTGCATTCTGCACTCACTACTCTGCACTCACAACTCTGCATTCTGCACTCACTACTCTGCACTCACAACTCTGCATTCTGCACTCACTACTCTGCACTCACTACTCTGCACTCACTACTCACTACTCTGCACTCTCTGCACTCACTACTCACTACTCTGCACTCACTACTCACTACTCTGCACTCACTACTCACTACTCTGCACTCACTACTCACTACTCTGCACTCACTACTCACTACTAGGCACTCACTACTCTGCACTCACTACTCACTACTAGGCACTCACTACTCTGCACTCACTACTCGCTACTCTGCACTCACTACTCTGCACTCACTACTCTGCACTCACTACTCTGCACTCACTACTCTGCACTCACTACTCTGCACTCACTACTCTGCACTCACTACTCTGCACTCACTACTCTGCACTCACTACTCTGCACTCACTACTCTGCATTCTGCACTCACTACTCTGCACTCACTACTCTGCATTCTGCACTCACTACTCTGCACTCTGCACTCACTACTCTGCACTCACTACTCTGCACTCTGCACTCACTACTCTGCACTCACTACTCTGCACTCTCTGCACTCACTACTCACTACTCTGCACTCACTACTCTGCACTCACTACTCTGCACTCACTACTCACTACTCTGCACTCACTACTCTGCACTCACTACTCTGCACTCACTACTCACTACTCTGCACTCACTACTCACTACTCTGCACTCACTTCTCACTACTCTGCACTCACTTCTCACTACTCTGCACTCACTACTCACTACTCTGCACTCACTACTCACTACTCTGCACTCACTACTCTGCACACACTACTCTGCACTCACTACTCTGCACTCACTACTCTGCACTCACTACTCTGCACTCACTACTCTGCACTCACTACTCTGCACTCACTACTCTGCACTCACTACTCTGCACTCACTACTCTGCACTCACTACTCTGCACTCACTACTCTGCACTCACTACTCTGCACTCACTACTCTGCACTCACTACTCTGCACTCTCTGCACTCACTACTCTGCACTCACTACTCTGCACTCACTACTCACTACTCTGCACTCACTACTCACTACTCTGCACTCACTACTCACTACTCTGCACTCACTACTCACTACTCTGCACTCACTACTCTGCACTCTCTGCACTCACTACTCTGCACTCACTACTCTGCACTCACTACTAGGCACTCACTACTAGGCACTCACTACTCTGCACTCACTACTCTGCACTCACTACTCTGCATTCTGCACTCACTACTCTGCACTCACTACTCTGCATTCTGCACTCACTACTCTGCACTCACTACTCTGCACTCTGCACTCACTACTCTGCACTCACTACTCTGCACTCACTACTCTGCACTCACTACTCTGCACTCACTACTCTGCACTCTCTGCACTCTCTGCACTCACTACTCTGCACTCTCTGCACTCACTACTCTGCACTCACTACTCTGCACTCACTACTCACTACTCTGCACTCACTACTCACTACTCTGCACTCACTACTCACTACTCTGCACTCACTACTCACTACTCTGCACTCTCTGCACTCACTACTCTGCACTCACTACTAGGCACTCACTACTAGGCACTCACTACTCTGCACTCACTACTCTGCACTCACTACTCTGCATTCTGCACTCCCTACTCTGCACTCACTACTCTGCATTCTGCACTCACTACTCTGCACTCACTACTCTGCACTCTGCACTCACTACTCTGCACTCACTACTCTGCACTCTGCACTCACTACTCTGCACTCACTACTCTGCACTCACTACTCTGCACTCACTACTCTGCACTCACTACTCTGCATTCTGCACTCACTACTCTGCACTCTGCACTCACTACTCTGCACTCTGCACTCACTACTCTGCACTCTGCACTCACTACTCTGCACTCTGCACTCACTACTCTGCACTCTGCACTCACTACTCTGCACTCTGCACTCACTACTCTGCACTCTGCACTCACTACTCTGCACTCACTACTCTGCACTCACCACTCTGCACTCACCACTCTGCACTCACCACTCTGCACTCACCACTCTGCACTCACCACTCTGCACTCACCACTCTGCACTCACCACTCTGCACTCACCACTCTGCACTCACTACTCTGCACTCTGCACTCACTACTCTGCACTCTGCACTCACTACTCTGCACTCTGCACTCACTACTCTGCACTCACTACTCACTACTCTGCACTCTCTGCACTCACTACTCTGCACTCACTACGCTGCACTCACTACGCTGCACTCACTACGCTGCACTCACTACGCTGCACTCACTACTCTGCACTCACTACTCTGCACTCACTACTCTGCACTCACTACTCTGCACTCACTACTCTGCACTCACTACTCTGCACTCACTACTCTGCACTCACTACTCTGCACTCACTACTCTGCACTCACTACTCTACACACTCACTACTCTGACCTCTGCACTCACTACTCTGCACTCTGCACTCACTACTCTGCACTCACTACTCTGCACTCACTACTCTGCACTCACTACTCTGCACTCACTACTCTGCACTCACTACTCTGCACTCACTACTCTGCACTCACTACTCTGCACTCTCTGCACTCACTACTCTGCACTCACTACTAGGCACTCACTACTAGGCACTCACTACTCTGCACTCACTACTCTGCACTCACTACTCTGCACTCACTACTCTGCACTCACTACGCTGCACTCACTACGCTGCACTCACTACGCTGCACTCACTACGCTGCACTCACTACGCTGCACTCACTACGCTGCACTCACTACTCTGCACTCACTACTCTACACACTCACAACTCTGCACTCAGTAGTCTGCACACTCACTACACTGCACTCACTACTCTGCACACTCAGTAGTCTGCACACTCAGTAGTCTGCACTCACTACTCTGCACTCACTACTCTGCACTCACTACTCTGCACACTCACTACTCTGCACACTCACTACTCTGCACACTCACTACTCTGCACACTCACTACTCTGCACACTCACTACTCTGCACACTCACTACTCTGCACACTCACTACTCTGCACACTCACTACTCTGCACACTCACTACTCTGCACACTCACTACTCTGCACTCACTCACTACTCTGCACTCACTACTCTGCACTCACTACTCTGCACTCACTACTCTGCACTCACTACTCTGCACTCACTACTCTGCACTCACTACTCTGCACTCACTACTCTGCACTCACTACTCTGCACTCACTACTCTGCACTCACTACTCTGCACTCACTACTCTGCACTCACTACTCTGCACTCACTACTCTGCACTCTGCACACTCACTCTGCACACTCACTCTGCACTCACTACTTCACACTCTGCGCACTCTGCACTCACACTCACCTTCTGCCTCACAGAGGGATGAAGTGAGCGCCGTTCTACTGGGCAGACCTGGGGTCGGGCGGGAGGGTCACCAGGGGCGCGCACGGCTTATAGAGCTATACCGATCAACACAATATTCTCCGGAGTGCCATCCATCTACCGCAGTAGCAGAAATTAGTTTGAAAGCATTGTCGAAGAATGCCAAAAAGCGCCTCATTTAGAAGCGATGAACAGAATTCAATTTTTAGAGCTCCCATGATGTGAAAACAATCTACAATGTACTGTGAACAAACTATTTACGAAGATAAAATATTAGTGAGATAGGTAGTAATCCTTATGCATATTGCCAGATAAGCAGGTGCACCAATGGTCCTCTACACTGGAAAGTCATTTTGAGGATGTAAACACTTCTCAGAAGACAATCTCCTTGACTACAGCGGACCTGCAACAGTGTGCAAAATGTCATGACATTTTGTGTTTATGTACTCTGCTGTATAGATATTTATTGCCCTAATTTCTTTTCAGTATTAGAGGATATCTTTGAAAATACAAGCCTTCTATGGAAGTGGATAGAAATGATTATGATCATCGTGGCTAACACAAAGGTGCAGTGAGGAAAGTGAGTGGCAGATATCGCCACCTCATGGTAACTGAGTATAGTGGGTCCAGTGGTAGCTTGCACAGCCACGTTCTTTCACTCCGTGTCCAGACTTTGACACTGTGGAATGGGGTTCAAGTCCCAGCGTCGGCTCTCCCAGAGATTACAAAAAAACATGCTGATCGAAAGAAATAAAATTAAACAATACCGATTGGCGTGACGAGGATAAATCCATGTGCAGTGCACTGCCCCCTTGCCTTGTAGACACCGCAACCCAAGAAAACATGATTGACGGAGCAAAACGGTGGTCTAATTGTCCATAGCCAAAGTATATAACAAGCTGAGGATCAACGGGCGTGAAAACAGCGTGGTGGGCGCGCACGTGACGCAGCGTGGGCGTGCACATCAGCTGAAGGATCGCCGGAGAAGACACTGAGTCTGCCTGCTGCCATGACTGACCCACTGCGGAGGGAAAGAGCCCGGTGAGTGGGGGTAGAGGGGGGGCGGCAGAGAGGGAGTGGGTAGAGAGGGAGGGTGTGTGTGTGTGCGTGCGTGTGTCTGTTTCTGTGTGTGTCTGTGTGTGCACGGCGCATGCCTGCCTGCCTGCCTGCCTGTGTGTGTGCGCGTTCACAGACCCTGGTCGGCGCGTTCACAGCTCTAGCTCCCTTCAGAGCGAACTCCATAACAATAGGTCTCGATGCCGAGACCTAAAAAGTAAGGAGATACATGCACAGGCCCACAACCATCATGGCCGGCCGCAAAAACAGTCAATAAAAACACAAGAAATTTAGGCCAATCAGCAATCAGGATATGTTAAGGTATACCAGACGTGGTTGTGAGGCTCGCAACACAGGATATGAGGTTTTCATTTTTTAATTTTAAAGGAAGAGTAGGGGCTGCATCATCAAGGACATAACACCTTACAGGAGAGATACACAAAGGAGACAAGGGGGACGTACCCCAATTACAGTCGGAGATAGGTCATGACTACAGCAACTATATAATCTAGACAGCCGCGGTGGTACTACTGGACAATAGGCAATATTACAGTAAACAACATTCCTAAATGTCACCCCAGAGAGCCCACCCCCAAGAACGGAGAAACAGAGGCATATTGAGATGCCGGGAAATGAAAAAAGGTGCAAGACCAAGAGACAGCCAACCCTACTAAAGAGGAAAGAACCCTCCCAAAGCCGGAAAAGAGCGATAGGGACCATAGAACAAAACAAACTAAAATAACAAACCCCGCACCCACCACCCTGCACCCCTGTAATGGCTACAGCCTAACCCACTAACAGCGTGCCTGTCGCCCCGGAACTGCCCCACAGAAGGGAAAAAGATACAAGAAGTGGAGGAGGAGAGAAACAGACACACTCCCGGACACCCGGTACCCCCCGCCGGCAGTGACCCCCCCAAGACACCTTCATCATCAATCAAAGCAAACAGTCGACATGATCACGGGGAGGACAGTCACCAATAAACCCCCCCCCCCCCCTCACCCCTGGCCCGGTGAGATACTCGGTGCTGTCCCGGCAAAAGTGAACTAAGCGATCATAGAAAGGTAAAAGGCAACCCTGCAAGCTTCACAAGGAGATCCATCGCCAAAGTCAGGACAAATGCAATCAAAGGGAGCTTCTCAGGTGGTCCGAAGCAGTGGCGAGGAGCGAGATCAACTCAAAGTCAAAATCAGCCCTGACCAGTGCGAATCCATACCGGAGTACATTTCGACCAAGCCACAACCATCCAGAGGCAGACAAAGCGTCCATGGCAATCCGAGGCATTGAAGGTGGAACAAAGTTCGGACACAAAATGGCGGCCTCCGTTAAACAGAAGGGCCAGAACAAAGAAAAATGGCAGTCCCCATTGACAGGACCCCGAGACTCGGCATTGACGGACAGGACCTCCAGCGACGATACACCATCAGATGGGAAACTTGAAGGGAAGACCAGGCACGGTAGTAGATGAAGGAGAAGTGAGGCCGACTCCCCATGGAGCGAGGTCGGGCTGCCGCCCGGGCACCGTAAGATGGCGGGTCAAATCACTCGACTGGACCACAAACTGCCGTTCAGGTGTTGCGGCGTCAATGGCCGGTCACGAGCATACTTCATCCAGCTTTGCCGCCAGAGCGGAGCGCCCCAATCGCTGCCATTACGGAACTCAATGAATGTGCGTTATCCATTCCCTCCATCCCGGGGCCCATGGGACGGAGGGGGACACGATCTCCAGCCCACATCGCCGGGCTCCGAACACACAATTGGCGATCCCAACAACAGGGGCGCCCCGAATTGGGCACAGTCACCGGCCGTGGGTGCAGCCTGTCAACCCCCGGACCGGGAAACGAGGGTCGGGCACACAGCTCCCAGCCACGGTGCAGGAGGATCGCAGCACGTCACAATGTGTCTTCTCCGGCACCATCCATCGACGAGGCCAAACGCCGAAAGCGGATAGAATTATTCAAACCTGGAAGACCGGCCACAGTCGCCGTCTCACAGCCGATGTTGATCAGTTCCAGCTCGGGTAGTTCAAAAATCGAGGTCCCGGCGTCAGCCCGGGAGTAGGCCGAAAATGGGACACGACATAACTTCGTCGCTGAATAAGGTAGGAAGTCCGGGACAGCACCATTGGCATCAGGCAACCTTCATACATCCAGGCACAGGGCGTGGGTAGAGGATAAAAAACAGGATAGACGAGCCGCCGGCGGAGGTCGACGGAGCCGGGAGCTTATGCGGCCATCTTGGTTCGCGGCGTAGCTCCTCCCCCCATTTACATTTTTTTAAATAGTGATTTTCATTGCACCCAGTCGTAGTCTTCTTATTTATAACAAGCCTTTTGGACCCACAATCTGAAAACTTCTGTCTCCAGCTTACTTTTTAGGTCGAGCCTGTACCAGCTCTGTTCTGGCGAAGACTTTATGTAAGGGCTTTGAGAAATCACTCCAAGGCTCGCACACGTTCCTGCGTGTGCTTTTTGTTTTATTCTTGGCTATTGGCCAATGCGTGCGTCATTTTTACAAAGACAGCATGCAATTGTGCAAAGGTGGGCGCATTGCTCCGCCCATGGCCTATTGGTTGCGGTTACACGCACAGGCGCAGTGTGTTTTGAATATCGTGCACAAATGCGTGTGCGATAATTCAAAACACGTCTCGGTGTGGCGCACGCTGTTTTCCAAATACGTCATCGCCGAGCCGCGCTGGTATTGGTCCAGCCTCGAGAGATTCCCCAGATGTTACTGCCGAGCTGCGCTGGGATTGGTCCCAGCCACGAGGGCGTCAACATGTAAGACATTCAGGTGAAATGGGTGGTTTTGGGCGTTCGATACCCTCTAGTTACTGGTTGTAATAATTTATATCACATAGGTGGAAAAATAGGATTCCAGAATTTACATTTTATACCGCTTGTAAGTGCAATATAAATGTTTCCTCACAATCCTGTAGGGACCCTGCTTGCTTTCATACCTGGCACTGGGGGCGGAGGGGCCTGCACAGAGAGTATAGGATGAGAGGGAGGTAGGTCGGCTGGCAGGTGCACACGGGAGTGATCGTTACACGCCTAACTACGAAGAGCGCCGGAAGGTGTTTCGAAGCTCTCTTTATTACGTTTTCTCAGCATTTTAAGCACTGGAGTAGATTTTAAGTACATAATAAAGACTAGGTTTTTACGACCGACATTACAAGCTCTGAGCTGTGCCTAGAAATCAGTTGGGGTTATTGGACATTGATACAGTGATAATAATTGTTCAACAAGTTTCAAGTTTAAGCGCAGACCCCCTTCTCCGACCCCCGAGGCGATAGGAACCCGAGCATATCGCGCCTGGTGTGCCGACGCTGTCAAGCTCGTAATTAACAGATTAGAGTACATATGGTGCTGGCTGCGACCATAAATCACTCCTTAGCGTAAAAAAAAAACGTGGGGACCCATTCAAGGTGTTAGCGTACGTCTACCGAGCAGATCTCTATTCATGAATGTTTCATACGCAACCAGGCGCGTTATAATAAAATGGCCATTAAGGTGGGTATATTTATGAGGGCTTCTCGCCTTCAGTGCGAAGACGGCGAGGAGAAGAGGCGGCCAGGCCACTTTCCACCTTTAAGCTTCGTGCTGAGGCAGCACAGAGCCTAGTGGGCACTCTGCATATGTGTCGAGGTGCCGAACCCTCAGCGCGACCCCTGTAATGCACGCGCTGCACTGCGGATCTGGTGTAGTCCATCCCGCATTTCCAGTGCACCGAAAGAAGGCGCGTGGAGGAGGACAGCTACCAATGGTATGGTACCAGAATATCAAGCTTTAAATAAGGTAATGCAAAAATGTCACTTACAGAATACCAAAACATGTTGAAGTTAGGTATATGTAGGTAAGCACAAGTTACTTACCTTCGGTAACGATATATCTGTAAGAAATAGTAGTTAGTGTTAGATTCCTTACCTTAGAATATCCCCAGGCGTCAGACTGCATCCGTAAAGTTTTGCCTAGCAGTTCCCTTGCGCGTCGGTAGGCGTCGTCCGCGGCTCCGAGTCCGTCGTCGTGATCGCCGGGATGAAGTCGTCAGAGTACTTAGACGCTGCCCTCGCCCGCTGACGTCAGTTCTTGTACATAGCTTTCCGCGCCAGGAACACAGAGCCATGCCAGAGACCTACACTGGTGCCATGAAACTAGGGCCCTCAAGGGGAGATACCTTAACCCTAGATATCGGTTCGCAGAACGGGGAGGATGGGTGGGGCGGTAAGGAATCTAACACTAACTACTGTTTCTTACAGATATATCGTTACCGATGGTAAGGAACGTGTGCATCTGAAAGAAAAAAAAGGTTAGTGTTAGATTCCTTACCTTAGAATAGATACCCCAGCAATACCAACCCGGGTGGTGGGTTTGCGAACCAAGGTCACACCAGAAAGTCCTGGAGAACGGAACGGCCGAAAAAGCCATCTCTCCGGACTTGGCTGTCCAGGCAGTAGTGTCTAGCAAACGTGTGCAGCGAAGCCCACGTCGCTGCCTGACAGATGTCCTGCAAGGGGACTCCCTGACCCAAGGTAGTAGAAGCCGCTGTGGTCCGAGTGGAATGGGCCCTCAACTCAACAGGAGGCTCCTTTTTCGCCAAGGAGTAACAAACCTTGATGCACAACCCAACCCACCGAGAGATGGTCTGCTTGTGCACCGCCCGTTCCTTCTTAGCACCCACGAAACCAACAAAGAGCTGGTCGTCCATCCGGAACTGCCGTGCGCGGTCTAGATAGAATGAGAGCGCACGTTTTGGGTCCAGACGGTGGAGCCTCTCTTCCTCTTTCGAGGGATGCGGAGGCGGAAAGAAGGTGGGCAAGGTGATGGACTGCCCAATATGAAAGGCTGTAACCACCTTGGGCAGGAAAGAAAGACGAGTTCTCAAGACAACTTTGTCCGGATGGACAGAAAGGAAAGGAGGCTTAGAAGATAGAGCCTGGAGCTCACTCACTCTCCTTACAGAGGTGATGGCAACCAGGAATGCAGTCTTAAGAGTTAGGAGACGAAGAGGGCAATTATGAAGTGGCTCGAAAGAAGCGCACATCAAATAGGTCAGAACAAGGTTCAAGTCCCACTGCGGCGTCACAAAAGAAACAGGAGGAAACAAGTGTGTGGTGCCTTTCAAGAATCTATTTACAACCGGGGACTTGAAAAGAGAAGGCTGATCAGGAAGCCTCAAGGAGGCTGAAATGGCAGAGAGGTAGCCTTTAATAGTGCCCAGAGCATAGCCTTGCTGGGCAAGAGAAAGAAGAAAGAGGAAAGGTGTCAGAAAGTGGATCCACAGCCTTTGCTGTGCACCATGCCACAAATTAGTTCCACCTGCAGGCGTATACAGATTTTGTGGAGGGACACCTGGCTGACAGAATCACATACAGACTTCAGGAGGCAAGTCAAATGGCCTCAACTGTCGCCGCTCAATCTCCACGCATGTAGATGGAGACTGGACAGGTTTGGGTGGAGGACCGTCCCCTGCTGCTGCGACAGAAGGTCCTCCGGAAGAGGCAGATGAATCGGGGGATCGACTGACATGCTGAGTAGTTTGGGATACCAGTATCTTCGTGCCCAGTCCGGAGCGACAAGGATGACTTGGGCCCGGTCTCGCCTGATCTTCTTCAGCACTCTAAGCAGAAGTCGTATAGGCGTACAACAGACCGCAGCTTCACTCGCGACGCAAAGCGTCTCCGAGCGAGTGCTGCCTTGGAAATTCCAGCGCGCAGAACTGATGACATTGCGCGTTCTCTTCTGTGGCGAATAGATCTAACCAAGGCTCTCCCCACTGCCGAAAGAGACCTTATGCCACGTCAGAGTTCAGACACCATTCGTGATCCATCATGCACCAGCAGTGGAGTTCGTCCGCCCTGGCGATCAGGGAACCTGCCAGCTGTTGAACCACCAGGGTAATGCCCTGGTGTTCCAGCCACTGCCAGAGGCACAGAGCCTCCTGACAAAGGGTCCATGACCCCCACCCCGCCCTGTTTGTTGCAGTACCACATGGCGGTGGTATCGTCCATGAACACCTGCACTACACTTCCCCGGACAGAGGGAAGGAATACTTTCAGTGCAAGCCGTATCGCCCACAGATCCAGAAGGTTGATATGGAGCCTGGACTCCGCCAGAGACCAGAGGCCTTTGATCTCTACCTCTCCCATGTGGCCCCCCCGTCCCAGGAAGGGACGCATCCGTCACTACTACGTGCTCCGGTTGGGGTAGGGAGAGGGATCTGCCGCTGACCCAATCGCGGTTCGTGAGCCACCACTGCAATTGTCTTGCAGCGCCCTCCGAGATCTGAACCTGGTCGGACAGATTGCCCTGATGCTGGGCCCACTGAAACTTCAGGTCCCACTGCAGAGCCAGCATCCGCCACCTGGCGTGATGCAGCAGAAGGATGCAGGAGGCCGTCAGCCCCAAAAGCTGCAGCGTTAACCTGACCGTGACTCTGGATAAAGGCTGAAAGATCGAAATCAGAGCCTAAATATACCGAACCCGCTGTTCGGCAGGATAAACCCGAAACTACTCCGAGCCCAGAACCGCTCCGATGAAGAGGAGCTTCTGAAAGGGGCACAGGTGCGACTTTGGCACATTGATGGAGAACCCCAGCAGGTGCAGGAGGTCGGCCGTAGTCTGGAGGTGGCTGACAACTGTCTGGGGAGAGCCAGCCTTCAACAAGCAGTCGTCGAAATAGGGGAAGATTGGAACCCCTGATCTGCGCAGATGAGCTGCGACCACCGCATAACTTTCGTGAACACCAGAGGGGCACTGGTAAGCCCAAAGGGGAGCACGGTAAACTGAAAGTGCTCGTGGCCTACCATGAACCGCAGGTAACGCCGTTGGGCCGGCAGGACGGGGATATGGAAATTGTCCACTTCAGACATATAATTACCATCATTAAAACAGTTAATATTAACCCAAGCTGATAAAATCCTATGGCCCTTCTCATTTATCAGGCTCTCTTCCCAGCATCGTTCCCATTATTCTGAATTTCAATTGAACTCACATGTTCAGTAGGTGACTGATTCTACAGAAGTCCACAATCGAGTCACTACAGTAGGGAATGGTATAAAGAGGCTGTAGTCCGGAATATCGAGTTAGCACAATATTATTGCCAAAATATGACAGACCAAAACATTGACAAGATATGCGTATATTTGGAAGTATTGATTCAATATTCCTAACTCCACATCTACATACATTGCAGATGTATATCTCATTCAGGTGATTTAGTGTGAAGTTAAGTATGGCAATCTTATACTTACCTATACATACTTGCCGATATTTTGGACCTTCACGTTTTGGGTATGATATGGTGTTCAACTCAATATTGTCTGCTTGATATTTCGTAACTCCATCTTTTTATTTTATTTTTATTTTATTTTATTGTGTTTCAAAAAGGCCAATTGATGGGTATGCCCAGACATGGGTCCCGTGCTCTCCATGCCACTGGAGACGGGAATGCCCAGACGTGGGTCCCGTGCTCTCCATGCCACTGGAGTCAAGCTATTCTGGCTGATGAGGACTGAAAGTGAGCTATTGGATGCAGAAATGGTGGCTTCCACCACAAATTCTACATGTATCGGTATTTACAACATGTTTTTTGCTGGTTAATTTCAGAAGGTTTGACCTGTCGAAGTTTATCAGAAGAATACTTAGTGGGGGGAGTTGGTGAAAATGTCAGAATTCCCATCCTGTGCAAACAAATCATTGCCCAGGGTTTGGAATATACCACCTCACTCTGGATCAGTCCCTGGGTCATCCACAAGATTTTTACAAAGCTCATTGATCTTGATTTTTATCATTCATTAGTATGTCGATACTGAGACAAACAGAACTCTCGGAACCCACCTCAAAAACTATTAGAAGTATGCACGGCTATCCCCATTCACAATGACACTTTCAGAGAGCTCTCGCAAAGCACCACTTTAACTTGCAATAGGTTCTTCAATATCAATTCTGGAAAAATAAGTGCACTTTTAAAATTCACCTGATTTAACATATGTTAGTAGTGAGTTCATGCAGGTTTGATTTCAGTTCAGGTAGTTCAAGGGCCAAACCCATCTGCTTCATTCCAGTCTGAAAGCTTCAAAACTTGGATTGGCATACACAGTCTTTCCTCCTTCAGAGGACAATAAAATGAGCCGTTGTGTTTTGTCAAAATAGCTTCCATTTTAAATTGCCTCAAAATGAGACACTTTTAATGTGCAATAGAAATCTGTTTCTTCTGTATACAATTGCTTATATAAAAACTACTAGCAGCCAGTCCCGACGTTATCCGGGTATGAATTGCTGCCGACCAGTAGTACATTGTTTTGTAGGATTTAGTTTTGATACTATTTCTTATCTGTGACAGGCCTGTTAAAAGCTCCGATTCACAGTGCACTGCTGAGGTACTTAAGAGTGCGCATTCTGTAGTGTGTGAACTCGAGTTTCCCTACTTTATTTTTCCTTGCAATATTATATAGCGCGAACTCGACAACATGGCATGAGCACAATTTACATTACAGAAGATTACATTAATTTGTGGTAGGCACGGGGAGACAAAGCAATTTGCCTGGAATCACAGGATGTTGACCTGTTGCCGAGATTCGTACGTAGCTCCCCAGCTCTAAAGTTCGCAATTCTAGAACTTGTGGCTGGAGGTGTGTCTAAAAGTGTATGTCGGTACTGGCCATCAATGAGAGAGACCTGTGCAGTTTTCAAATCGGTGGTGAAAAAATATGAGTATGTTGCTGGAGATGTGGGCCGCCGTGCCACCAATGTACTTACCGGGGGAGGGTGAACACCCATTATTCCGCAACTTTCTTTCCGCAGACCATTGCTACGTATACTTTCATTATGAAAGTACCATGACTCCGCAATGCCATTATAAAGCATGGCTTTACATTTTATATGCTTTTACCACGCATACATTTACAACAAAATTCGTTGTAAATGCATGAATGGTAAAAGCATGTTTTTTTTAATGTTTGATAAGGTAAGTATGGGTATAGGAGTATATGTTTTGGGGTACTGAGGTATATGTATTGGGGTGTTTGGGGATTTTAAGGGTTCAGATATAGTTTTGAGTTATGGGGTACAGGGGTAGTTTTAGCATTTAGGGATAGGTATGGGTTTTGGGGTACAGGCGTTTTTTTAGGGTTCAGGGCTAGGTTTGGGTTTTGGGGTATAGGGGTATTTTTAGGGTTCAGGGCTAGGTTTGGGTTTTGGGGTACAGGGGTATTTTTAGGGTTCAGGCCTAGGTTTGGGTTTTGGGGTACAGGGGTATTTTAGGGTTCAGGGGTAGGTTTGGGGTACAGGGTTATTTTTATGGTTCAGGGCCAAGTTTGGGTTTTGGGGTGCAGGGGTATTTTTAGGGTTCAGGGGTAGGTTTGGGTTTTGGGGTACAGGGGTATTTTAAGAGTTCAGGGCTAGGTTTGGGTTTTGGGGTACAGGGGTATTTTAGGGTTCAGGGGAAGGTTTGGTTTTTGGGGTAAAGGGGTATTTTTAGGATTTAGGTATAGGTTTGGGTTTTGGGGTACAGGGTATATTTATAGGGTTAAGATGGGTTAGTGTTTAAGGGTGTTGGGGTATTTTAAGGAGTACGGGTGGGTTTTGATTATGGGGTGCAGGGGTATTTAAAGGGGGCAGGTTGGACACCCAGAGCCGGAATGTACAGAACCTGGGAAGAAAAAACAATGAAATATTTGACACAACGCGCGGCCCCGCACACTCCCACACCCCGAAAGGCGTAATGTAAAAACAACAGTTGATGGACAGAATGCAGAACAATGTCATACATTCACCCCAATACAGAGATCTGGGCCTAAATCTATCATTATTGTGCACTCTACACCACATCAGCCTTGACCCTGTGCCTCAGGGGAACATTCCAGGCCACATTGCCAAGCCATGTCTTGCATGGATCAGACTCAAGTATCCCAGGACCAATTTCTGGCTATCAGCCATCTTCAGCCAGGATAGCTTCACTCCAGTGGTGTGGCGAGCATGTGACTCACGTCTGAGCATACCCATTCCACTCGGGGTGACAAATGCAAAAACAACAGTTGATGGACAGAATGCAGAACAATGTCATACATTCACCCCAGTACAGAGATCTGGGCCTAAATCCATCGTTTTTTGCACTCCACACTACCCCAGTTCAGACATGGCCATATGCAAATCAGCCTTGACCCTGTGCCTCCTGGGAACAGTCCAGCCCGAAGGGAGGAACGTACCACACGCCCCCAGCATTTGTCACGCCCCCCCAGCACAAGCCCACAGCACAACGCAGACACGCCCACAAGTGACTACTTTGCTGGCACGGTTCTTTTATTTTTTAAATGTATATGGTGGGCGTCTGCATAGCCTATGTCCTTCTGCTACAACTGCCCTTTCCAACGCTGTATTGGGTGTTGTGATTGGTGCTGTGGTTCCTGAGATTACCCGCCTCAAAGGTTTGGGCTCTCTCTTTATTATATTAGTATGGATACAGCATGTAATAAAAAGAAGTTCAAACCTATTCAAGTATCTAAGCCTCTTTCTGTTCCCGGGGCCATCATCACAGACACTCAAAGCACATACAAGCACATCAGAGCATCCAAATGCTGAACACAGCACAGTGATGGAAAGTATTTAGAAAATAAGCAGTTTTAATATTTTCCTGTATAGAGATTAAAAACCCTCCATATGATCTGGAATGACGTTCTACAAAGCACTAGTTTAGCAATGCAAAAGACTGGCTGCCAGCCCCAGATCTACAATTCAGTTTAGAGAGCAAAAAAAGCATCCGAGGGCAGCATTTCAGACATTCTTTCAGGTTGCTAGGAGTCACACCGTAAGCTGCCCTGTGAACAGTGTGTGTACCCTATGCACAATGCAGTTAATGGCAGAGGGCAAAGACGAATTCAAGCAAAAATCACAAAATATTTCAAACTCACAAACACACGATCCCGACTGGCGCCACTCTTAATAATTCTTTCTTATAGGAAGATCAGAGTTACTAAGAACCATTTAGAGTACAGAGGAAGGTTAAGAGTAGATATTCCCACTGTGATCCAACAAAGAATGCAGATACTGTAATTCGCTGTCCACAGGTTCTCAGATCAAGGAAGTGCTAAATCGGCAGAAAATCTTTTTAAAAACACCCCTATAATCTGGGAGAAGCACATCCCACGAGAAATTTAACACCCATGCGCCTTTCTCAAACAAACACCTACCAGTATGAACAGTATAAATCCCAGTGAGTGTCCATGCCTCAAAATCTCAACAAATACACGTAATAACCCACTATTCACACACACACACACACACACACACACACACACACACACACACACACCATATCAAAAAGAAGCAAGCACAAAATCTGAGAGTATTAGTGATGTTCAATATCTATGCGGGAGAGAACAGACTGCATCGGCACAACTGGGGTGCAAGAAGAGCAATCCAAGATGGAACAAAGTGTATCACCTGCCCACAGGTATTCAACTTTCAGCCCTTCTTTCAACTTTTTCAGATTGCATCCTACCAGAACATTAAAAAAAAAAACATGAAAATAACATTATTTATAGTCCGGGATTATTCCCTGTCTTGCCTACCTATATGAATTATACTCTTCTTACATACATCCTCTGGATGCATTAGTGCCTCTAAGTCTACCCTTGAACATTACTGGTGCCAAACACTGTTTTAAATTCAGTAAAATAACCATGCCACTCAATACAAAACATATTTTCCTTTGGAGTAACTTTTCCCGCAACACCAAAACCTATCGACTCATTCTGCACCCATAACTCAACAATTCCTCATTCTGTTTAACCTCTCTATGCTATCTCACAGTATTTAACCTCCTCCACCCTATTTTCTCTCCCCTCCATTTCACTTACATTAACTCATTGTAATAATTTCACCAAACTCCTCTAACAGCCTGGTATATGAAGAGCAAGATCTGCTCGCAATCTTTGTATCCCTTCTATCGACACAGCCAGTGGCCCCGCCAGGTAGTGATGCTGGCATCAAAAAAAGATAAGGTTGTCTGTAACCATCCAATATTTTTGTCTACTCTTTAACTTCGGCATTTTCCAACAATGCGGGTGCCCACTGTAAGCAAGCGATCTCTCTTATACATACTGGTATGTTAGAAATCAACATAGCATTATTTCACAGGAATCAGCTTTATTCTCCTAATTTAACTCATAAAAGGGTTCTTTTATTTCCTCAACGCCAAAAATGATACCCATCATCAGTAAAAAGATTTTGAAACTTCTGCAGTCGAACACCCTTGTGCGACTTGAATGTAGCTTGAGCTGATGAAAATTGTCACCAACATATACACATATACAAACAAGCATTGGCAATGACTATCAGTCTGGTGTGTGCTGCCAATATTTTTTTCGTCATGTTTTTACGGTTGATGGATATGTCAGCCTTCGCTAATACAAACCAAAAACATGGACTAAAGGCAAAAATATTTTTTGCTGGATTCAAAAATCATATTACCTACAATATTAGTTCCTAGCACTACTTTGTGTGTGGACATGTGCTGCTTGTGAACGGGAAGAACGCCACCATTCAAAGTGAAGTTAGTCAGCGGCTGTGATGGGCAGACCCACTGCCCCATGCTGTAGCGTGAATGACATAACCGAGCAACAGTTGACTAGATCTGGCTGAAAGTATGTTTTACATTTATAATTTTAGTAAATTCAAACCGCCTTGGAAAATGCCAGACCTAAAAACTGTTCCTAGGAGTACCCTTGGTGCCATGGGTCACATGACAAAACATCAACAATAAATCGACAATAGAATTCCACATGAATGAGGCTTCTGTGTCGCCGGCTGTGGCTGCCTCAATGGCCAGGGCTTGGTCTGTAGATTCATCAGTGCTCGTATGTTCCTTCGTCTGCTGGCTGCGGTGCATTATTAATGGGAATGCCACACACAAGGGAACCTGCAGAGGAAGCCGTCTGCTGTGCTCTTTCACTGCGTGAAACACGAGCCTCTGACGCAGCAGGTGCTGCGGCCTTCAGAAATTAGGAGATTGGGTTTCTATTCTGGAACAAAACAGCCAAAACCTGCAGTTAAAATACGGGTGTTTCCCACATACACCGAGGGAGCAGTCAACTGTGAACTACGCCAGTATGTGAATCGTCAAATAAGTGATTTCTAGCCAACACGAATATAAGTTTACCTTTGAGCACGGAAGGGGGATGGGGGGAGGGGAACACCTTTCAGCCTCTCCCTCCTTTCTGCCTTAAAGCAACTGATATTTGGGCGCTTTGGGTATCTCAAGGGGGCGGGCCCTCGCTATATTTTGCAGGAAACCAGGGGGAGGGAGCTTCAGGGGGTGTTGTTTGGGGTGTTACACCCCCCTTATAAATATATTATTTAGCAAAATGTTGGGTACAGGAGCTTTCAGATTTCACCTGGATTGCTAAATACTCAGACAAAAACATATGGGTATTTTACCAAATACTGTGTTTGATGCACCCCTCACAATCCACACTCCTTTCCCTTGACTCATGCACTCCTTCTCATATAATAATTATCATGATATCCCATCGTGATTGTCTGAAAATCTTAACCTAACCTCCCCAGGTCTTAATGACCAAGCTACGCCTCTGCAGGGATCCCCCAGCATTTTGTGTCACACCAGTGATTGACCTCCTCCCGCTCAAAAACTCAAGCAAAGCATTTGACGAACCCTCCCAACGCCAGCCGCTCCACACCAGCACACATCAGTTACAACTAACAATGGACCCAGTGTCCTCCCCCGCTCTTAGCTGTGAGAGCTGCAGTTTGCTCTTCCGTACACGCGCCCTGCTCTCAGTTCAGTTCCTGCTATAGAACGGGCAAAACACCAACCATCTCATGCAATAAGGAAGTGTCAAGCAAGTCAAAACGAAATTAAGCAGCTTATTACATCAGTAGTAGAAAACATGAATGTAAGTGCACACTTTAGATGTATTGGGTGCCATTTTCATCGTTAAAGAGCAGTCTGAGTCATATGAGGAGTAGGCCTGGGCGTGAAATTCCGCTTCACTCGCGGAGTTTTTCCCAGTCCGCACAGTGAGCGGAGTTCCGAAAACTCCGCTCCGCAGAATTTTTTCCACATTCACGCTCGCCAACGTTAAGTTGGCGAGCAAGGAAAATCTTACTCTAGACCACCTCCCGGAGAGATTTCTCAACATGGGCAGTAAAGGATGGCTGCTACCGCTCGCATTGAGAAACCTTCTGTTTGCGCTGAGGAAACAGCAGATGGAGTAGAACATCTAATCAAGTGGCAGGAAGAAGCAGCGCACTCATGCGCTGCACATGGTGCTGTTTACGCTAGAAAAATTTCCAGCGTGGGACTAACACTCGGCATTAAAAATCATCATGAGTGGCGTGTAGTAACGCACTCCAGCGCTTGCGGAACTCTGCGTAGAACGAAAGAGTTTTTTGGTCACTGCGCGGAGTTCCACTTCACCTAATGAAGAGGCTTGCGCCATTCCTTTCATCAGTGACTGCTCAGATGAAGCCAAGATGTCAGGACGATTCAAGAGCTTACCGGAGTATACAAAAGCATATCATCAACAGAAGATCTGTCCATCCGTCCCAGAGTGGGCCATTTAAACAGCACACTTTTTAATTATTTCATTGGGACAGAACTCAAAACATGCACCCATAGCAGCCCAAGTATAAAAAGAAGCATTTGCAATGCAATCGGTCTCGCCAATGGGACCGTATATATGTATTTAGCTATGCAGCACATTAGCCTGGGTGCTGAAACGTCTTCTGTTCTTTAACATGGAGGGAAAGTAAGCACCAAACTGCATGGCATGTCAGGTATGGAAACACATGGAGAGAAATATTGCTTTTCAACAGGAAATGGTACAGTCCAACGCACTGTTTTTAATATAAAATCAGGGCCTTCGTGGTCATATCAATGAAAATACAAGATTTGAAAAAAATATATTAGTCTATGGGTGCTCGTGGAAGACAATTTCTATGGACTGGAATCTAGAGAATGCTAAATGTGGCCCTACAGTTAGCGTGGTTGACCTCGAAGAAAGAGAACCGGTCGAGTCTCGGCAACGACGTTCAACATCCTGTGATTCTGGGCAAGTCCCTTAATCTCCCCGTGCCTACCAAAAATGAATGCTTCCATCTGTATAGAAACTGGTGCTCATATAAAGCGCTCTGACACCTGATGTCTCGGGTCTAGCTTGCGCTATATAAAACTCTAAAAAATTTTTTTTACGTGATTCTGGTATTTTACTGACCTCTGCTGGTCGTTTTCTATCAAAGTTAAATAGATGCAGTTGGCAAAAAAAAATCCCTCTGGAGAAAGTAATTCTGGTATTTTACTGACCTCTACTGGTCGTTTTCTCTCAAGACAGTTAAATAGAGGCAGTTGAACAGGAAAAAAAAGTCCCTACGCGGAAGCAGACAAGTCCTAGGGCTGATCTTCAGAGCTCACAAAGTACATACACATATATACTAAAGTATATACAAGAGGTCTCGAATGCTCAACCTAATAAGTATATACTAAACTTTATACACAAGAGGTCTTGAATGCTCGACCTAATAACAGAAACTATAACATACATTCAATGCAGATTGAATGAATGAATGAAGTTAGATTTATATTGCGCAAACTTTAACCAGAGGCATCAAGGCGCATAGGATGGAAAGGCTGAAAACAGTGCAAAAACCAGGGGGAAGTCTATAGGTAGGCTTCTGTGTAGAGCCAGGTCTTTAAGTCTTTGCGGAAAGGAGCAAGAGACACAAGACCCTTGAGCTCGTTAGGCAGTAGGTTCCAGAGCTTCGGGGCAAGGGCAAAGAAGGCCTTCCCTCCCCGTCTGGCCTTCACCGTCCGCGGAACTGACAGAAGGTTCTTGTTGGCAGAGCGCAAGGCCCTGCCAGGGGTATAGAAAGACACAAGAGACCTAATGTCTTCTGCACCGGATCCATGAAGGGCACGGTGGGTGAGACAGAGAACCTTAAAGTCTATCCTGGACTGCATCGGGAGCCAGTGAAGATGTTTTCTTATAGCGGAGCCTGAGGATCGTCTAGGGGCGTTAACAACGAACCTAGCTGCTGCGTTCTGCATAACTTGCAGACATTGAACCAGCCTCTTATTTATGCCTAGATAAAGGGCATTACAGTAATCTAGGCGTGTATAAATAAGGGCAACCGCAAGTTGTTTTCTAGAGTCCAGGGAGAGGTAGTTCGAGAGTTTTCGCAAAATCCTTAGGACCCCGCAGCAAGTGGAAACGGTTCTATTTACTTGCTTGTCAAAGGAGAGTGTAGTGTCAAGGATTACACCTAGATTACAAGCTGCAGGGGTGGGTGTGGGTGTGGGGCAGGTTCCAAGGGCAGATGGCCACCAGTCAGCCGACCAGATCTCATGTTTGCCTCCGAAAACAAGGACCTCTGTCTTTTCCCCATTTAATTTGATGGACATTTGTGGTCATCCAACCTGATACAGATTCCATGCAGTTCCTGAAATTAGATGCCTCAGTCTCCACAGGTTGAGTGAGGGAGACCATGATCAGGGTGTCATCGGCATACAATAGTACTTCCAATCCGAACAATCTTACTAGCCTGGCAAGTGGGGAGAGTTAGGTCTGGCTCCCAGGCTGATCCTTGTCCCCCTGATGTCTTCAAACTGGCTATGCCAGGAATAGAAGAGGAGGTTCTGACTCTTTTGAACTCATCCTTAGCATTAGGAAAGGTTCCTACTGCCTTTAAGGAAGCAAGGTTGATCCCTCTGCTAAAAAAGACTGGGGCAGACGTGAAATGCCTAACAAATTTTAGGCCTATTTCCCAGATCCCTTTCCTGGCCAAAGTGCTGGAACAGCATGTCTTGGCCGACCTTTCTGACCATCTAGAAAGGAACGGTCTGTTGGAACCAAATCAATCGGGGTTCCGTGCAAATCACAGCACGGAACTGGTCATGCTGTCTATCATAGATGAGCTCCGGAATAGGGCAGACAAGAAGATACCCGGCGCCCTGGTGCTGTTAGACCTCTCCGCGGCGTTTGACACCGTTTGTCACAAACAACTCCTGTCGCGGATGAGGGACTTCGACATCCAGGGCACAGCCCACGCCTGGTTTGCTTCTTTTCTACAAGGGAGGACACAAAGAGTTCAGCTGGGAGAATTGCTCTCTACTGCAACACCAATCTCATGTGGAGTGCCACAGGGGTCGGCTTTGTCGCCCCTGTTATTCAATATATATCTCCAACCATTGATTGCACTCCTGAATCAAATGGATTGTCAGGTATACAACTATGCTGATGACACCCAAATCATTATCCAAATGGATAATGCTCCTGGGGCGCCAGCAAATCTGCAAACCATCTTGAAGCACACAGCTAATTGGATGTCGCTGAACTCCCTAAAAATTAACCCGGACAAGATGGAGGTTCTACCTATTCCCATCGCTGGCAATCCATGGCATGATGGATTCTGGCCTAGGGAACTTGGACCGCCCCCGGAGCCGGCAGTGGCAGTAAAAAGCCTAGGCATCCATGTGGATGACAAACTTTCCATGCGGAAACAAGTTACCACGGTGGTAGGAACTTGTGTTGGCCTGCTCCGTCAACTTAGAAAAATTGCGCCATTACTGTCCTATTCCACATTGAGACGGGCGGTTTCCGCAATGATTCTTGCAAGATTGGACTACGGCAACTCGCTTTATTTGGGTTTACCCCAAAAACTCCTGGACAAACTTCAGATGGTGATGAATGATGCCGCCAGGCTCATTCATAAGAAACCCAGGAGCACGCATGTGTCCCCACTTATGCGTGAGCTACATTGGCTCCCAGTAAGGCAGAGGGTGCTCTTCAAAGGGTTATGTATTGCACACAAATCTCTTTATGGTAAGGCACCAAGATACATTAAGACCCGCCTGATTCCATATAAACCTGCCAGGGTGCTAAGATCTGCTGAGGCAACCCTTCTCACGCAACCACGTTTTAGATTGGCGACAGTGGGCGGTCGTGCCATCTCGAACACCCTCCCAGCAGTTTGGAATAGTCTACCGGCGGACTTGCGCAAAGAACCTAATTTACTGTCCTTTCGGAAGAGGTTGAAGACTGTTCTTTTCCAGAAGGCCTGGGGTGGGCTATAAATTTCTGGGAAGTGTCTTTTTCAGGTTTCCTGCGGTGCTTATCGGACAAGCGCTTAGAGACCCCTGGGTTATAACGCGCTATACAAATCGAAATAAATAAATAAATAAATAAAAGTGGGGCCACATATATGTCGAAAAGGATAGGGCTCAAAGATGAGCCCTGAGGGACCCCACACTGCACAGGCTTAGCGGGGGAGAGGAAGTCACCCAATTTGACCATCTGCATACGCTGGTTAAGGAACGAGGCCAAGAGGCTCAGGGCAGGCCCATCCACTCCCATCTCACTAAGACGAGAGACCAGGATGGAGGGGGACAGGGTGTCAAATGCGGCTGTAAGGTCGAGCAGGATCATAAGGGTAGTCTGACCACTGTCGACCTTAGCGCGGATGTGGTTTACCACCACTGTGAGCACTGACTCCGTGCTGTGCAACTTCCGGAAGCCATGCTGAGAAGAATCTAGCAGGGAGAAGTTGTCCAGGAAGGTGCTTAGATGGGAGTTAAGGTGGGCCTCAAGCATCTTGGCGGGAGCAGGGAGCAGGGATATCGGACGGAAGTTTTTTAAGATGGTAGGGTCTAGGGAGGCTTTCTTCAGAAGTGGCTTGACAGTGGCCATTTTCCAGGATGCTGGAAAGACACCCTTGGAAATTGCTTGATTCATAATCTCCAGAAGGGGGGGCAACAGACCCTCTTTACACTCTTTCAAGGTTTTTAAAGGACAAGGGTCCAAAGGTTATCCGGATTTGAGTTTATCAAGGAGTTGATAGGGGAGTTCCAGGGTAAGAGGAGGAAAATTTGTCATGCTCTGCGGGGCAGGGTCGTCGGGTCCTGAAAGGGGGAGTTGTCGGGAGAAGGGCGGCCTCAGGATTAAGGTTGCAATCTTCTAGAGCTGTGTTGATATCCATAATTTTAGTGTGAAAGAAGGTGGAGATCTGATTACACAGCTCTTGGGTGGCCACAATGGGATCAGGGAGATAAGCAAGGGATAGGGCATCAACGATTTTAAATAGCTCTCTAGGCGAACTGAGGAAGGCCGTTAGGTTGGTAAAGTATGACATCTTTTCAGCTAGAACTGCAGCTTTGTATCTTTTAAGCATCGCCTTGTGTTTAGATCTCTCGTTGGAATCAAGATGAGACCTCCAGAGTCTTTCTTGCTTCCTGCAGTCCTGCCTAAGCAGTCTGAGGGAGTCTGAGAACCAGGGGGCAGAGGGGCGTTTCCTGGCGGAGTAACAAGGTTTAGCCGGGGCCAGAGTGTTTATGGCATTAGAGATAGAGTTAGAAAGCTCAAGGGTAGCCATATCGATGTCCGACATGGAGGAGAAATTCAGATTTGCGATAAAAGGGCCTAGGGACTTGTTGTTCAAGCCCCTAAAGTTCCTTTTAAGGGCCTGGTGATTCATGTTCTTAGAGGGAATGGCTGAGGGGCACAGGGAGAGCTCAAGAGGGGCTGCCATATGGTCTGTCCAGGATAAAGGGAGGGGAGAGCCTGTGTATAGCCTGGAGTCATTGGAGAAAACTCCATCCAGAGTATGTCCTGCAGAGTGGGTAGGACCTTCTACTTCTTGCGAGAAACCATAGGATGCTAGAGAGTCTAGCAGAAAGGTAGTATCAGTCAAACTGGAGTTTTCTAGATGAAAATTAAAGTCACCTAGAATGGTAAGGTTAGGTTTATCAATAAAGGGCTCTATTATTTCCAAGAGGTCAGGAGTAAAGGCGGCACTAGGACCAGGTGGCCTGTAGATGAGGATGCCAGCAAAGGAGGCCGTGGGGGTAGAATTTAGCATAAAGTGCAGAGCTTGAAAAGAGTCCTGCGGGGAGGGGAGGGGCGCAATACGGCAGTTTATAGAACATTTGTGTAAAATGCCAATTCCCCCCCTTTACGCCTTTCTCTATCCAGTCTCACGAGGGCATAGCCCTCGGGGTGGCATTAGCTAGATCGGGCCCGGAGGAATCAGAGGCCCAGGTTTCAGTGACAAAAACCCACGAGGGCTTCCTTTCCGAGATGAAGTCTCTGAAAGTGATGTTGTTTTTAACTAAGGATCGGGCATTAATTAAGAAGCCAGTTTCCTTATGAAGGGAGGGAGAAGTATTTATGGCATTTTTAGCTGGAGGTACTTGCAGGATGTGTTTGCTAGTCCCCTCGGTGCTACAGCAGCTAAAAGCATCCCGCAGTCTCTGGGGGGTATACCTGTGATGACAGGGCTTCCAGGAATGTCTTAGAGCTAGGCGTGCATCCTGGGAGTAAAGAGGGCTAACGAAATCAGGAAGGACTTTGTCAGCATCCTCCCAAGCCCCTGGCGCCTCCTCGGCGCTGAGGGGCGCAGACGGGCTGGACTCTGGCGTGACTCCGGCGCTGATGCGGCACGTCCGCTGATCGCGTCCGCTGCGCGGAGACATGCCCGTCTCCTTGGGTAAGGAGGACTAGAGCGCTAAAGGTGCTGGCGCCTCCCACCCAAGATGTCCGCTGTGGGAGTTCTCCACCGGGTCTCGGTAATCAGCCCCAAAATCGGCTGGAACCATCCAGGGTGCGGGGAAAGGGGAGCGAAACAGTCAAGAGATCAGCAGAATATAAAAGTGAGTAAAGGGGGAGTGAAATTGAATATGCAATTTGCCATGCATATGGCATCGCTGGGCCTTTTGGTTGCGCAGGTATGATGCCCCAGTTTAGACTGGAAACTGATCCTTTTTGTGGAGATGTGTGGTTAGTACATGGTGAGTTGTAAGTTGCTGTGAGTTTCTTTGTGAACGTGCCTGGAGGGCTGTAACAAGTTGTTTGCCTATTTCCTCTGTTGTTTGTGATGTCCAATATCCAGCAAATGTATATTGTGGTATTTTGCTAATGGTAGCAAGTACTCATGGATGCCTTAATAGCCAGTAAGTTGTGCGCTATACAAATGATAACTAACTCCAATAATAACACTACATGTGAATTATTTCTCATAATTAATGTAAATGACATTTTGTGAGAATTATGGAAATCTTCCAATAGGAGGTCCGGGATATCAGCTTCTCAGCCTCATTTCCTTCTCACCATCTAATTATATAACATGCTGTTTTCAATAAACATCCTTTTAGGTAAAAACATGTTGATGCCATGCATATCACACGACACGTGACATCAAAAATACATAACGTGTAAAGTGTATTATGGTCCAACAAAGCCAGCTAAGGCGCCCATTAACATTTGCAAACCACTTGGGTTTTTGCCATGTAACATATTAGGTCTCGCTTACAGACACCTGGTGTGAAAGAACTATTGCGAACAACAACAAAAAACAAACTGCGAGCTTTGAGTCAGTCCCATATTCATTGTTAGATGGCAATCCTGTCTATCTCACTTCCATATTCATAACTGGATGGCCTCCCTACATATTATTGTGTTTGTCCCACTCAGGGTCTCAATATGTTTTGAGTTAATAAAATGTAACATTCCACTGCTGACATCAGACTTTGCGTTGCATATAAGAGACTATGTTATCTCGCTCTGTACCCAATTACTCCCCTTTATCCCCCACTTGATTAAAAAAAAAAATTCTCACACCAGTGCCTGCTTCCACCTATACGCCCTCGCGCTCTGTGCACCAGGCTGCCACTTTATTTGCTGGCGGATATTTCAAGATTTTTTTTTTATCATTCCACAATGGCAGCCAGTGCATGGGCATGGATGAGAGAAAGGCATAACTGTGAGCATTTCATTATGCATTAAGAAAATCCATTTAAAGTTGTCTTCCCTAGATTTGGGTACCAACATGGCAGTCATCTTTGTAGGAATTTTCTCATATTTCAATAGGTTATTTTTTTTTTAAGAATTAGAAAAAAAATGTCAATGGTGTCTGCCATCAGGGTGGCCAAAAAAAGCATTGGCAAAGCCAATTGGCTGCAAATGCAAGACCTGTTGGATTTTCCAGTGCTTGTTATCGTGTCAACCATCACAACATCTCATTACCATTACTCAGCCTTAATAAAAAGATTGTGTTATGCATCATCCATTTGAGAGGCAGGGATTGTGTTGTGGTAGATACAGTGAAACTGATTAGGCGACAGAAAAAGTAATTTTGTTTTGCTAATAATTTTGGGGCTATCTGTTGAACATGCACATCTGTGTGCTTCAAAACTCAAACTTGACCCAGGAATCTCATTGGCTGAATATTGCGTTCTGTCTGCCAATTTCCAAAGTCCATCATGGGGGGAACTGTATAGGAGAAAAACTTCTGGTGCCTTCGGGGGGGGGGAGAGGGGTGGTGTTGGAAAGTGAGGTGGAATGAATTGCGGAACATCTCACTACCAGAGGTGGTTGCGGTGAACCGTTGAGGGCACCCCCAGGGAGGGATCCCTGTTTTGGAGGAAACCCCTCACCTCCCAAACCAGGTGCGCAATGCCCATTGGGCCCTAAGGGCTTCAGCCCCCCCCCCCCGTCGTGTGTGTCAGCCCAGGGCTGAGACAGCTTTCCAGGCACACACACAGCCGCACCCCCGAGTACTTCACAGGTCATTTTGTTGTGTTTTCACGCCTTCTTAGAGCCCCTGCATCTCCACTCTGCATGTTGCTGGAAAAATCAGCCCCCCCCCCCGAAATGTTTAGTAGCCCCCCCCCCAAAATGTGGCTCGAGTTGCGCCTCTGTCCCAAACCCATACCATTGCATGTCTTGCAGAATGCGTGCCATTGCATGGACTAAGAAATGGGTAAAAGCCTAGAAATGCCACTGAACTTTCCAGAGCAGGCCACCTGCAGCTCAGCGTGCCCTAAATCGTCAGGGGGACCCCAATGAGCCTAAGACCAATTAATATCTGTGCGATCTTGGAGACAACGGGTCCATCATCACATTTTACAGGCCCCCCCCCCATCATTAATGTATTATGCCACTGGCTGAGGGGTAGAAAATACCCTTTCTCCCAGCAAAAACAGATGTGTGTTGCCGAGGAGGTTCATTCAAAGATACGTTTAGAATGAGGTGGCATTAATGTCCCTCTGAAGCATACTCCAGTGCCTAACCCCCTCACCGTACTACTACACTATGCTTACTCAACCTCAAAAACTGCAACTTGGTGCATTCAGTAATTACTGTGTGTTTAAAGCTGGATGAAGATCAGTAAAGAGAGAAGGAATTTGAACCAGTGTCACAAGGTTTTATATTCTACTGATTCACAGGAATGAAAAAATGCTCCTTGAAGACCATGTCCGGTCAGTAAGGGTGTACAGGGTGACGAGCACAATGCTTGGGCGAAGGCCACGCCAAGCAAAAACTAGATGTTGGCTTTTTGGGCACAAAGCACGGCCAAAGGCAACACCCTGCATCCATAGCCTGTAGGGCACACCCCGGCCTTCCAGAGAAGTGCAAAACTTGATCTGTGTGTAGAATGTGGCCCAAGGCTACAAATGGTAGCCAGTGTGCGCTGACCATGGTTAAAGGGCATAGTTTTGGGCTCTGAAAACAGGGAGATCAGATGAAGGTCAGCGAACACCCCTCGCAGTCTTCACCCCACCAATTTTCAAAGGTTTTGGAATGTAACCATAGCATCACTTCAATTTACGCCTTTTTAGGCAACTATGTTACATATGTTGGTTACTAAATATAAGTAAACCACCATAACGTCCCTTAGCAAAAGTTTTTCATTGGGTATGTGTGTATCTTTCTGCCTTCTCGCTCAGGTGGACTATCTACATCTAAGATATCCTTCAAAAATATGTGGGTAGCGATTTAACCCCTAAATTTGCTGCAGGTATGTGGAGGGAGGGCTGTATAAGTTATAGAGTTGCAAAACAACTTTCTTGAAATTTGCATAGGTAAAACATATTTATAGGTTTACTGTGTTTATAGACTTTATGTCAACCTGAATCCTCAAAATCTGCTTCATTTGAGTGATATACCGAAGGCTTGTCAGCCAAAAAACAGCAAAATTGTATAAAGGAAGACTGAACCAATGACTAACATAAAGACACAGGAGCATTAAAAAAGGCCCTAGGAAACAAAAACAAACAATCAGAAGGGAAGAATGCAAAAAAAGAAATGTGGTGGCAGGAGTTATGCAGAGATGTGGAATGAGGAAAATGAAACCTCTTGAAATGGGCTGAAAATATCCGAAATGATAAGTCCAATAGATGAAAATACAACAGAGGGGGACGAGAGAATACAAGGAAATGAAAGACAAAGGAGTAAAATGAATTTAAACACAGCACGTAAACATAAATCTTACAGAAGGTGCGTGTGGCATGTCCTACACATACACGTACTCTGCTCTACTGTAATCTACGCCTACTTCAAATACGCACTGCGGGTTCAGTGGCAACGCCCGAGTCTCCTCGGAGTCTGACAGACACCGGTGACAGCATCACTCACCGTCCTCTCACGGCAGCACTTACCGTCCTCTCACGGCAGGCCCTCACCGGCTCTTGCAGCTGCACTCGGATTCCCTTCTCCTCCGCACTCGTCAGCTGCACTACACGGAGGCCTCTGAGACAAGCCACGCCTATCTCACCGCCCTGCTAAACCCTGCCCACAGGCATCAGCCGGCCACCTCCACCCACCCTCGTTTGCAGCCTCCACCCTGCTCACCCCACCGCCGGCCTTTTCATCTGCAGCCCGCCCACCCCCGCTGCCAGCCCACCGTGCCCCCTCCCGGTCCCAATACAAACACCAAACCGGCAATTACATCCCTCGGGGCGCTGATGAGAACCATGTGCAGGTTGTTCCAAAATGGGACCTCTGCCTTGACACGGGGACCAATTTTAGAATTGCGCACCTCAGCAAATAGAAGGAAATTTCACGTTTACTCTTTCAGTCCGACTTTGTAATACTTCAGACATCGGGGACAATGTTATGTTGTCTGCACATAACGTGCCAAGCCAGGACAGCGAACCGTTTTCAATCGATTTATAATCAAAATATTTGTACAGTATACGCTGTAAAATTTAAGAGTCATCATGAATAGTTAGTTTCCCCTTTAAACAGACTGCACGACTTTTTCCCCTGCACTGCCTGTGCGCACTACCCCCTGTCCTTTCCGTCCCATACCTACTTCTCTTCGTTTGCAGTTCCCAATTTCTTGTTGTGTTCGATGGACGCTTCGTTACCCCTGTGACTATGTTCGCGCCTTAGCGATCAATGCAATACAATTTATCCAGATAGGCCGTTTCCAGTAGCCAAAAAAATAAGAGCCAGGCCAGAAGAAATGCCCAGCGTGCCATCTTTTTCAGATTGCTACTTGCCCCGATGGAATATACCCATTGTGGATTGCTGTGCTGTCTTCGATGCATGAGCTCAAACGAAAATATTCTGTTATGTTACTGTATTATTTATTTATATTGACGATAAACAAAAGTAAACCTTTGGGACTTTGGGACTTTTTAAAATAATAAAGTCTCAATTGTAGCACAAAAATAAACCCCCGCAAAAAAAAGTTGCCATTCCTTGTTCCATATAGAGTGAGTGAAGAAAACTCAACCGGATTTGATATCAATAAAAAGGGTGAAGATGAACGGAGGGAGGAGCAGCGGCTTTAAAGTGACCTAATGTTTGTTGTTCCAGGGTGATAAGGTCAGAGGTTGTGTTGTCAAACTTCAGCTGTGCTGCCTTAGTCTCTTACCTTGGCTGCAGGCGGCGGGGCAGACTGTGTTGTCGAAGCGGTGGAAGTGACAAAGTCTCCTGACAGTGCATCGACCAACTCCGTGTCACTCAGGGGCTAGGGTCAAAGGTGAGAAACAGAAATAAAACAGGAGAATGTTTAACAGACCTTTCCTTACCACACCCTCCTAAGGGCACCGCCACGTTCACGAATTAACATTAATTCAAAATTAGGCCGGCGCTTACAGTTGATGAAAAACAATCATTTAATTGGCCTATACTTTACACCAGTTTAAGATCGCCCCTCCTGGGATTGTCAGACTTCCCTGGTTACAGACTCCCTCTGCCTAGCAACTGAAAACAAACGCACGGTAGCAATGGCGCCCGTCCAGCAGGCCTCAGTCTGAGGGAGATTCCTGGGGAGAGAGTGGCGTACACCCGGGAGACGGGGAGGCACCAAAACTGCTCGCAAACTGAGCCCAATCTTCCAACTTTGGGAATGAACCCCTTCGAGTTGTAAAGGTCTATACCAGACAAGAGCTGCAGTTTATTTAGTTCAGGCAGTGAGTGAAGAAAGTGCGAATAGGCCCAGAGTTCCTCACATGCAATCAACCCCTTGATTTACACACTTTAGGAAACATGTTCAAGACATTATCTATCAGTTAGAAACATATCAATCTATTGGCATTCAGTCAATGGCTTAATCAGTTGGAGCTCAGTTACAAATCGTTACTGGAGACATGAAACAAGTATTTACAATGCAATGGTATCGGCTTTGTTAAAGTTAGAGCTATTGGCATTGCAAATGGCATTTTTATCATTTTTTAAAACAGATATAAATGGTATTGCCATTTACAATGGCAATAGGTGAGCATTAGAGAGTAGTAGAGAGTATTAGCGGACACAGAGCCACACACACACACACACACACACACACACACACACACACACACACACACACAGACAGACAGAGACACACACACACACACACACACACACACACAGAGACAGAGCCACGCACAGAGCCACACACAGAGCCACACACACACACACAGTCACACACACACACAGTCACACACACAGTCACACACACACACACGCACACACACATGCACACACACACACACACACACAGCTCTCTGCCCAGTAACGCCCCAGGGAACAGAGGCACGGAACACCGGATCACAAGCAGGGAACAGATGCACGAAAAACCGGACCACAAGCAGGGAACAGAGGCACGAGCAGGGAACAGAGGCACAAGCAGGGAACAGAGGCACGAGCAGGGAACAGAGGCACGAAAATCGGATCACAAGCAGGGAACAGAGGCACGAAAATCGGATCACAAGCAGGGAACAGAGGCACGTAAACCGAGAACATAGGCACAAGCAGGGAACAGAGGCACGAAAACCGGATCACAAGCAGGGAACAGAGGCACAAAAACCGGGAACATAGGCACAAGCAGGGAACAGTGGCACGAAAACCGGATCACAAGCAGGGAACAGAGGCATGAAAACCGGATCACAAGCAGGGAACAGAGACACGAACAGGGAACAGAGGCACGAAAACCGGATCACAAGCAGGGAACAGAGGCATGAGCAGGGAACAGAGGCACGAGCAGGGAACAGAGGCACGAGCAGGGAACAGAGGCACGAGCAGGGAACAGAGGCACGAAAACCGGATCACAAGCAGGGAACAGAGGCATGAGCAGGGAACAGAGGCACAAGCAAGGGAACAGAGGCACAAAAAACGGAAACAGAGGCACAAGCAGGGAACAGAAGCATGAAAACCGGATCACAAGAAGGGAACAGAGGCACGAGCAGGGAACAGAGGCACAAGCAGGGAACAGAGGCACAAGCAGGGAACAGAGGCACAAGCAGGGAACAGAGGCACAAGCAGGGAACAGAGGCACAAGCAGGGAACAGAGGCACAAGCAGGGAACAGAGGCACGAGCAGGGAACAGAGGCACGAGCAGGGAACAGAGGCACGAGCAGGGAACCGAGGTACGAACAGGGAACAAAGGCACGAACAGGGAACAGAGGCACGGACAGGGAACAGAGGCACGAACAGGGAACAGAGGCACAAGCAGGGAACAGAGGCACAAGCAGGGAACAGAGGCACAAGCAGGGAACAGAGGCACAAACCGGGAACAGAGGCACAAAAACCGGGAACAGAGGCACAAGCAGGGAACAGAGGCACGAAAACCGGATCACAAGCAGGGAACAGAGTCACGAGCAGGGAACAGAGGCCCTGGAGACATGAAGCAAGCATTTACTATGCAATGGTCTCGGCTTTGTTAAAGTTAGAGCTATTGGCATTGCCAATGGCATTTTTTTCATTTTTTTTTTAAAACAGAAATAAATGGTATTGTCATTTACAATGGCAATAGGTGAGCATTAGAGAGTAGTAGAGAGTATTAGTGGACACAGAGCCACACACACACACACAGAGCCAGCAGGGAACAGAGGCACGAGTAGGGATGCAAATGCTACTTACCAGTATGCATCTGTTCTTGGCATGTAGGGCTGCTGACATTCATATCTGTGCATAGTCCGCCACCTAGTGTTGGGTCCGGATGATTGCACATTGTTGTCCTGGAAGAGTCTTCGAAGTATCACGAGATAGGTGGCTCCTCCCCTGGACTACAGTGCGCATGGGCATCGCCTCCATCCCCAGATTGTTTTTAGCCATTGGCAGAGATGGAGTGAAGAAAGTGAGTGATGACCATGCTATGAGCATATGTGTATATATGAATAAATACTGCAGCTGCTACAGGCGCCGGGGAGGAGGGTGGGCGATATGAATGTCAGCAGCCCTACATGCCAAGAACAGATGCATACTGGTAAGTAGCATTTGCAGTTCGAGGCATGTGGGCTGCTGAATTCATATCTGTGCATAGAATACATAGCAGTCCCTCCATTAACGGCGGCCGCCCGTGCCAGCTGCAGCAGTTTGAAAAAGCGTTTTTAGAACAGCCTGACCAACAGCTGCCTGCTGTTTGGAATGCACGTCTACACAGTAGTGCTTAGTGAAAGTATGTGTGGTAGACCATGTGGCTGCTCTACAGATGTCTTCTAAGGGAATGTTACCTAAGAAAGCCATAGAGGCCCCCAACTTCCTAGTGGAGTGGGCCCTCGGTGGGATAGTGAGAGTGCGCTTAGCTTTAGCGTAACAGATCTGAATGCACTTTACTATCCATCTAGCAATCCCCGCTTTGGAGATTGCATTTCCCTTGTGTTGAGTGGCAAAAGCAACAAAAAGTTGTTTGGTCTTGCGAAAATCTTTTGTCCTGTCCACATAGTACATCAAGGCCCTTTTCACATCAAGAGTGTGGAGCATACGCTCCGCCAGCGTCTCTGGGTTTTGGAAAAACACCGGCAATTCAATTGTTTGGTTCATGTGGAACTGTGAGACCACTTTGGGTAAAAATTTAGGGTTAGTGCGGAGCACCACCCTGTTAGCATGTACTTGGAAGAAAGGTTCTTGGATGGTGAGCGCCTGCAGCTCGCTAACCCTCCGTAGCGATGTAATCGCTACTAAGAACGCAACCTTCCAAGTTAAAAACTGGAGCTCACAGGAGTGCAGTGGCTCAAAGGGAGGACCCATCAGTCTCGTGAGAACCACATTGAGGTTCCATTCTGGAGCTGGTGGAGTCCGTGGTGGAATGACCCTTTTGAGTCCTTCCAGAAAGGCCTTGATAGCAGGGACCTTAAAGAGTGACAGGTGCTGCCTATTCTGGAGGTATGCTGCCATAGCAGACAGGTGAATGCGGATGGAAGAGTACGCTAGATTACATCGATACAGGTGAAAGAGGTAGCATATGATGTTTTGAATGGAAGCATCTAGCGGGTCAATGCTGTGGTCCACACAGTAGATGACAAACCTCTTCCATTTAGCCGTATAACAAGCTCTAGTAGTGGGCTTCCTTGCCTCCCGAATGATGTCCATGCAATCGGGAGGAAGATTAAGGTAGCCAAACTCTAGGACTTCAGGAGCCAGATCGCCAGGTTGAGCTGTTGCGGATCTGGGTGCTGAATGTCGCCATGGCTCTGCGTCAGAAGGCTGGGAGTGAGATGAAGCCTTTGATGCGGTACCACGGACAGTTCTAGAAACGTGGTGTACCATGGTTGGCGAGCCCACGTTGGAGCAACTAGGATGAGAGTCATCGAGTGCTGCCTGAGCTTGCGTGCCACCAGCGGTATCAGAGGTGCTGGGGGAAAAGCGTACGCAAATCTGCCTGACCAGTTCATCCACATCGCATTGCCCTGTGATTGGGGGTGTGGGAATCTGGCGGCGAAGCTTTGGCATTTTGCGTTCTCCTTTGTGGCGAACAGGTCTATCTCTGGATGACCCCACCTTTGGAAGTACGGTTGGAGTACTGATGGATGTATCTCCCACTCGTGCATCTGATGGCTGTGCCTGCTGAGCAGATCTGCCATTTGATTGTCCTTGCCCGGGAGATGCTCTGCCATGAGGAAGATGTTCCTCTGAATGGCCCACTTCCACATGCTCTGAGCCAGATGAGACAGCTGTGGAGAGTGTGTGCCTCCCTGCTTCTGGATGTAGTACATGGCCGTCATGTTGTCCGTCCGGATCAACACGACCTTGTTGCACAGATGTACTTTGAACGTCTTTAAGGCCATGAAGATTGCCATCAGTTCCAACACATTGATGTGCATCTTCCTTTGCTGAAGTGTCCATAGTCCCTGCACAGTGTAGTGGAGTACATGCGCTCCCCATCCTTGGAGAGAGGCGTCCGTCGTCAGGATGATCTGTGGGACAGGCTCTTGGAAAGGTCGGCCCTTGCAAAGGTTTTGTGGATTCCACCAATGCAGAGAGTTGTATGCCCGACCGCTCACCAACACTAGGTCTGTCAGTTGCCCATGAGCCTGAGTCCACTGACGTGCAAGGCACTCCTGAAGCGGACGCATATGTAGTCTCGCGTGCGGGACAATGGAGATGCAGGAGGCCATCATGCCTATCAACTGCATGAACACCCTCGCTGGAAGCGAGTGTTGGGGTCTGAACCGTTGGATCAGCGCCTGGATACTGGCGATTCTCACTGAATTCGGCTGCGCAGTGGCTGCCAGAGTGTCGATTGTTGCGCCCAGATACTGTCGCACGTGGGCGGGCTGGAGATGGGACTTTGGGTAGTTCAGAGAGAATCCCAGATCGTGCAGGAGGTGAATGGTGCGTGACACGTGGTCCACGCACTGTTGTTCCGTCTTTGCTTGAATGAGCCAGTCGTCCAGGTAAGGAAAGACGTGGACGTGCTGGCGACGGAGATGCGCTGCCACAGTCGCTAGGCATTTCGTGAATACTCTTGGTGCCGTGGTGACCCCGAACGGCAGGACTCTGAACTGGTAATGCTGGTCTAAGATCGTAAATCTGAGATACTTTCGGTGGGAAGGTTGCAGGGGAATATGAAAATATGCATCCTTCAGATCCAGCGTAGCTAGAAAGTCCCCTTGTTGAAGTAGGGGAAGCACCTGCTGCAATGTGAGCATATGGAAGTGCTCCGAATTGATGTACCAGTTCAAGGGCCTGAGGTCCAGGATCGGTCTGAGTGATCCGTCCTTTTTGGGGATCAAAAAATACAGGGAGTAAACCCCTGTTCCCCGCTCTTGCAATGGAACGAGCTCTATCGCCCCTTTTTGCAGCATGACCAGAACTTCTTGCTGCAACAAGGTCAAGTGCTCGCCGGACATAGGACGGCTTCTTGGCGGTATGTCCGGTGGAATGGACGTTAGTTCTAGACAGTACCCGTACTGGATAAGAGACCTCACCCACCTGTCCGTGGTGATGGACCTCCACGCCGGCAGGAACTGCTGGAGTCTCCCCCCGACAGGTGTCGTGTGATCGGGGGGCAGTGACAAGACGTCACTGCTTGTTGGTGGTGGTGGACCTGGAGCCATTGTTTCCACGTCCCCTGCCTTTGATATTATTGCCTCTGTAGCCACCCCTGCCCTTGTTGTTGTTATACGAGTTCTGGGTGTTACCCTTGTAGTATTGAGTGGACTGGGATGCCTGTCCCCTTGAGGTGCCTCTTGAATTGGAGCGGCGAAAGGAACCACCCCGAAACTGCTGGCTCTGCAAAGCCCCCATAGATTTGGCAGTTTCGGTGTCCTTTTTCATTTTTTCTAGGGAGGCATCCACCTCAGGGCCAAACAGATGGTCAGGATTCACTGTTTGACTCAATATCGTGGTTTGGATGTCGGGCTTGAACCCCGAGATTCGAAGCCAGGCATGGCGTCTAAGTAACACACTTGTATTGATAGCCCTTGAGGCAGTGTCTGCCACATCCAGGGCACATTTGATGGATGCATTCGTAATGAGTTTACCCTCCTGAATGAGCATCTCCCCCGCCTCCTTGTATTGGTCAGGCAAGTGTTGCAGAATGGCCTCTAATGTGTCATAATGGGCCCTATCATAACGTGCAAGCAGGGCTTGGGTGTTAGAGATCCTCCAGATGTTAGCTGCCTGTGCAGCAATGCGTTTGCCTGATGCCTCAAAGACCTTGGACTCTTTGTCTGGGGGAGGAGCGTCACCAGTAGTCTGCGAATTCGCCCTTTTCCGAGCGTTGGAAACCACCAGGGAGTCCAATGGCAAGTGTCCCTTAATATACGTGGGATCCGTGGGCGCCGCTTTATATTTCCTGTCGATGCGAGGGTTGACCACCCGCGCCCGGGTGGGCTCTTTGAAAACCTCCTGTGCATGTTTCAGCACCCCTTTAAGCATCGGTAGTGTCTTGACTTGCTTTTCGGCTACCGAGAAGGTGTCGAATAAGAAGTCCGCATCCACGGGGTCCGAGTGCAGTTCGACGTCATGGTTCGCTGCTGCTCTCTCAATTAAGGCATTGAAGGCCGCCGAGTCCTCTGTCGGGGACGTCTTGGCGGCGAAAAGTTGAGCGTCCTGGCCCGACTGCGGGTCTTCTGCGTCGCCTCCTGCGGCCCAGGGCATATGCTCCTCTTCCGGATCCGAGTACGCAGGATAGGTGTACTCGGCATCTTCCTCGTCTGCATCAGGCGCAGGGGAATGCGCCGGCGAGTGTTCGAAAGCCTGTGGGGACACAGGTTCCATCAGAGCCGAAGAGTCCGCAGAGTACTTCTTGTTCTTGAGCGGAATCTTAAAAGGTTCCAAGGCCGGCTCCGACGTAATCTTTCGTTTGAGGAGCGACAATTTTCCGGTGTTGGCGTCGATGATCACCTCACGACGTTCCTCCACCGCAAGCGGTTGGAGCCGAAGCTTCGACACCACCAAGGCAGCTTTCGGCGTCAATACCTCCTTTGCGTGCCCTCCCTGTTTCGGCGCGAAGGCCTTCGGCGTCGACTTGGGTGGAAGGGTAAAACGAATGGGCGTCTGCTCTTTAGTAGGCTTAGGCGTAAGCGTAGGCGCTACGGTGTCCTGAGCAGGAACCTCAGTGGACTTCCGGATCCGCTGTAAGGAGTCCCCCACTTTTTTCGTAAAGGCTGCCGAGGGCTGAACCGGCTCAAGCGACCCCTCATCTTCGAGAGCCTGACCACCGGTAGACTTCTTTTTCGGCCCCGACGGCCCATGTCTAGTCGCGTCGTCGGCCTGACGTTTCCTCGGAACCGTCTTCGGGTCCACGACCCCCTTCGGCGCCGACGCAGCCGCGTCGGGGACCTTCGTCTTCGGCGCCGACCCAGAGGGCTTCGGGTCGGCCATTTTGGCGTCGGCCATTTTGGCGTGGCTCTTCAAGTCGGCCATTTTGGTCTTCTTGGAAGTTGACGCCTCCAGAACCTTCTTCACCAGCGCCACTTTCAGTTTCGGTTTCGCATCCGAGGGCGCGTGACCCGTTGGCTTCACTTTCGTTTTCTTCAACATAAGTGATGGCTTAGAAATGTCCGTGACCGGGCCCGTAGGCGGGGACGTAGGACTCATAGTTAGATCTTGGGTAAGGCCCGAAGGCGATCCCTCGACCTGGGCCGCAGGAAGGGGAACAACCCCTGAGTCTGTATGGAGATGCTCTTCCTCCGAGCTATCTCCCATCGTGGCACAAGCCAGTTCGTCGTCCCCTACCTCGTCGGAGACTTCGTTACAGTCCTCCTCACCCGCGTCGTAGGGCTCCTCCTCGGACGCGGGCCCAGAGTCCGACCCTCGGCCGTCATCTCCCTCGACAGATTCCTGGAAGATGTCATCCGGTGGGGGTGCCGAAGCAGACAACTGAGCCTGGAGCCGATTGGCCCGGCGGATCTTTAAAGTCTTCTTGCTTCGGAACTTTGAACACGCCATACAGGTGTCCTCGCGGTGATCCGGTGACAAGCAGGTATTGCACACAGGGTGCACGTCGAGGTGCGAATATTTGGAGTGACACAGCTGACACTTCTTGAACGGGGTCCGCTCCATAGCAAAGGGTGTAGTGTAGGCCAGCCCGCGCCGAAGCACGTGGAAGGGCAGTAAGAGATTGGAGCTGAGAGTCAGATAGAAAACCCGTACGCAACTATACCGACGCCCAGCCTAAAGACCTTTTGGTCTCGAGTATAAAGTAGAACAACTATCGGTTCCGACAGAGGGAACCGAAACGCATCCGAACCCAATGGCGGAAAAAAACAATCTGGGGATGGAGGCGATGCCCATGCGCACTGTAGTCCAGGGGAGGAGCCACCTATCTCGTGATACTTCGAAGACTCTTCCAGGACAACAATGTGCAATCATCCGGACCCAACACTAGGTGGCGGACTATGCACAGATATGAATTCAGCAGCCCACATGCCTCGAACACAGAGGTACGAGCAGGGAACAGAGGCACGAGCAGGGAACAGAGGCACGAGCAGAGAACAGAGGCACGAGCAGGGAACAGAGGCACAAGCAGGGAACAGAGGCACAAGCAGGGAACAGAGGCACAAGCAGGGAACAGAGGCACAAGCAGGGAACAGAGGCACAAGCAGTTTGCCCAGCACAGGGCTTGTGATTGCAATAAGCATTAGGCCATCTGGCCATCATCTCTTCTCTACGCTGAGGACAGAATACTGACCTAAACCTTCCATTAATCCACGAATATCAGAACAATGCCCACAAGATGGCTCACTAGAGACGCTTTCTATCTTAAGCCACTGCGGGTGATCCTCAAACTCAGTCCAGTGCCTCTATTGTAGGGAGGAGATTATCTGCGACATGAGCCCGTAATTAGCGCCTGCTTCATTCTCTTCAGACTGAAGCCATCTGCCTTCTTCACAGATCATTAATGAATCATTTATGTAAAGTCTCAATTTACCTATTTATATTTTATTTATTAGAGTACTTTTATAATGCAAACCTAACCAACAAGCTTTGGTGCATTTTATACAGAACAATAGTACATAGAAACTGAATATTAATAGTAAGATCAGAGTAAGGGATGGTTATTGCGCGGATACATCTGTTTTGAGAAGGCAGTGTTATCAGGTTCTTGCACAATAACGAGAACAATAGGACAAGCATTATTTTAGTCCTGTCACCCACAGAATGCTGTGTATGGCAGGATTTAAAAGAAACAAGCTTTGGCAAAACCAATATGTCCAGCATTGCCTGTCAAGAGTATGACTTTCACAACACAAAAAAAAGGCACCCAACACTTTAAGGAAAGTTTAGCTTGCGCCTGGGAGAAAACACAACGTTTTCAGTAAAACCCTCACCCACCAGGGTTACCCCTTGGTGGCATGCTTCATCATTAGGTCCTTCCTATTCCGAAACGGAGCGGGGCATGCTGCAAACTACGAGTTACGCGGGAGCACTTACAATGAATATGGAAGACCAGATGGTCAATAAGGGAGGAGTAGGGAAAAGAAAGATCTTTATTTAAAAAATACCTGGCTAGTGGTTACGTTTTTTATTCTGACCCCTAGTCGATATGGTTAAAAATTGGGGAGATATTAGGAAAAAAGTGGTAATGTTCCTATTTCCTAATGGTCAACATGTTTCTAGCCATACCCCTTTTGGCTATTCTTCAGGAACTAGGGAATTTACTATTTTCTACAATTCATCAAACACCTGGTTCCACTCCTGTTGTCATACATTGGACAAGCATTTATCCTGCATGCTAGCACCAAGGTCCATATACTTATTGCACATGTCCTTTGTTCTTGTTATTGAATTCTGCGAAGATAAATAGGGAAAAGGAAAACTTTCCTAGTATCACAGATAAAATTACAATTGAAATCTCAGACTCATTTATACCATGTACCCTCAATGAGCACCTACAGGGTGAAAAAGACAATTTCGTGACTCATGATCGACAAACATGTGGCGATCAGAGGCACATCTCGTGTGATCCCCAATGGAAGTATTGCTGAGTGATTGAAATGTTTCTAAGTATTTTTAACACACATAAATAATTACAGACAGAGACAATGCACAACACATACATAGGTAAAGTTAATGCTTCCTCCTGCAGAGAGTGAAGTTTGTAGTCTCACTCTGTGGGAGAGAAAATGTTAGTGTTGTGGGGTACTGCGTGTTCAATGTTAAAAAATTGTTCATAAGGAAAGCGTCCTGTTGTTTCCCAAAAGGGAGAAAGTCGCTGTAGACTCTGTTATTATTTACATGGATTAAATGAAAGGCAGTGCGTGCATCCTTACCTCGTCAAGACTTCTACTCTACTGTTTCACCTACTTGGGAGCCGCCTGAGAACCGCATATTGCGGGTCTCCAGGACCCTGGTACATTAAATCAGAGTGAGGACGTTCGCACGTAGCGTTCTTGCGTCTTGACGACTAGACCACTAAAAACAAGATTGCGGTCGCAATTTGGAACAATCCTTAGATTCCATAGGCGTTTTATTTATTTATAATTGTTTTAATGACAAAAAAAACCTTGTATACACTATATAATCACATAGGAAGGGAGTATTTATTATACTATAAGCTGGATGGACAGTCAGTGGATACAGTGTCCATAAAGGTTGCGGGTGATCTCAAAAGGCCCATCACGTTTTATTGGTTAGTTTCTCATTAGATCCTTAGTCGATTTGTTTAGAGTTTTTTTTAACCATTATGGGGAAATAGTATAAGATCTATTGTTGTCATGTGTAGATCCTATATTCTCTTGCATGGTCTGTAAAGAAAATGCTACTTACCAGAATGCATCTGTTCTTGGCATATACAGCTGTAGATTCATATGCTTTAGCATAGATCACCCTCTGGATATGAGTCTGGATGTTTGCACTTTGTTTTTGTTTGAAGAAGTCTTTGCAGTCACGAGGTAGGCGACTCCTCCTTTCGGTGATAGTGCTCATGGGCATCTGCTCCATCCCCAGATTGTTTTGCCGTAATAGTGATGATGGAGTTAGTAAGAGTAGAAAGAGATGTCCATGTATATTGTATCTAAGTAGGATGATACTGCAACAGATAAAGTTACCCGGGGAGGCGGGTGGGTGCATAAGAATCTACAGCAGTATATGCCAAGAACAGATGCATACTGGGTAAGTAGCATTTTCTGTTTGAGCATATGAGCTGTATCATATGCTTTAGCATAGACTACACAGCAGTTATATTGCAAGCGCTGACTAACCTGTATATGTTTCAGTGGTTTGAAATAGTGTTCTTAAAACGGCCTGACTCACACTAGCTGTTGTTTTACTAACACATCTACACAATAGCGATTTGTGAATGTGTGTGGCGTAGACCATTTTTCTGCTTTTCAGATGTCATCTAAAGGTATGTACTCTAAGAATGCCATAGAAGCCCCTAGTTTGCACATAGAATTAGCCCTAGGGGGAACTGTTAATGTGCGTTTAGCTTTAATATAGCATATTTGGATGCATTTAAAGATCCACCGTGCAATACCTGCTTTTGATATGGGATTGCCTTTATGCAGTGGTGAAAAAGCAACAAAAATGAGTCGTTTCTCGAAAGGATTTAATTCTTTAAATATTATATAGTATTGTTCTTTTTACATCTAATGTGTGAAGAGCATGTTCTGCCACAGACTCTGCTTGAGGAAAAAATACAGGTAGCTCAACAGACTGGTTAAGATGAAAGGCAGAAACAACTTTGGGGAAAATTTTGGGATTAGTCCTAAGAACCACTTTATTGTGATGAATTTGTAAAAATGGTTTTTGTATGGTTAGTGCCTTGAGCTCACCAACTCTCCTGAGAGATGTGATGGCTATAAGGAAGGCTACTTTCCAAGTGAGAAATTGTAGCTTACATTTGTGCAGAGGTTCAAATGGTGGGCCCATGAGTCTTGTAAAGATTCCACACTGGAGAAGGTGGAAGTCTAGGAGGAATGATTCTTTTAAGTCCTTCCATAAATGCCTTGATAGCGAGCACGTGAAACAAAGACAAGTGTTGGTGTTTTATAGGTAAACCGCTATTGCAGTAAGATGTAACCGTATAGATGTATAAGCTAAATTAGAACACTGAAGGTGCAATAGGTAGCAAATGATGTTTTGGATTGAAACATCTAGTGGATTGATTTGAATGTTTGTGCAGTAGATGACAAATCGTTTCTACTTTGCTGCATAGCATGCTCTAGTGGTAGGGCGTCTCGCCTCTTTAATGACGTTCATGCAGTCTGGTGAGAGATTAAGGTAGCCAAACTCTATGACTTCAGGTGCCAAATCGCAAGGTTGAGTTGACTAGAATTTGGATGTCTTATCTCTCCATGGTTCTTAGTGAGAAGCTTGGGGGAGAGCTGTAGTTTTAGGAGAGGAACTACAGATAGTTCCAAAAGGGTTGTGAATCAGGGTTGTCGAGCCCATGTGGGAGCAACTAGGATCATTGTGAGGGACTGTTAGAGCTTCCGAACCACTAAAGGAATTAGCGGGACAGGAGGAAAAGCGTAAGCAAATTTGCCTGACCAATTCATCCATAGCGCATTGCTTTTGGATGATGGGTGCGAATACCTCGACACGAAGTTTGTGCATTTTGCGTTGAGGTGTGTTGCGAACAGATTTAGCCTCACATTTGGAAGAATGGGATCAGAACTCCTGGGAGGTGTTTGCAAGGAGATATATCTTTTGAGGTATGGCCCATCTCCAAATGCTTTGAGCTAGGCATGAAAGCTGTAGAGTGTGTGTCCCTCTCTGTTCTTGTATGTAGTACATTGCTGTTATATTGGCTGTACGGACTAAGACAGCTTTTCCTACTAGATGCAGTTGAAAGGCTTTCAATGCCAGAAAAATCGCTATTAGCTCTAGGTAGTTTATGTGAAAGTATTTCTGTCGTAGAGTCCATGTGCCCTGAACAGTGTGTTTTTGAAGACAAGCTCGCCAACCAGTGAGTAATGCGTTTTCTGTTAAGACTATCTGTGGAACTGGGTTGAGGAATGGACGCCCCTAGGAAAGGTTTTGTGTATTCCACCACTGCAGAGAGTGATGGGTGCGGCCGTCTACCAACACCTGATCTGTCAGCTGACCTTGAGCCTGGTTCCACTGACGTGCTAAGAATTCCTTTAGGGGACACATTGAAAGTCTTGCTTAAGGGGGGATTAGAATGCAAGAAGCCATCATGCCGATTAATTGCATGAACACTCTGGCTGGTAGTGAGTGTTGGTGCTGAAATTGTGATATTAGATTTTGCATGTGGCGTATTCTGTCTGGATTTGGGTATGCTAGAGCTTTGCAAGTGTCTATTGTAGCTCCTAGATACGCTTGCGTGTTGGACGGCCGGAGGTGAGACTTGGTGAGGTTTACAGTAAATCCCACGTTGTGAAGCAGCTGTATTGTCTTGTGAGTGTGGAGAAAGCAACTGTGTTGTGATTTGTCTGTTATTAGTTAGTCGTCTGGGAAATGGAAGACGTGAATGTGCTGTCTTAAATGAGCTGCGACCACTGCAAGGCAATTGGTGAATACTCTGGGTGCAGTAGTTACCCCGAAGGGAAGAAATTTGAATTGATAATGGTGTCCATCCACCATGAACCCGAGATATTTTCTGTGAACTGGGTGAATGGGAATATGGAAGTAGGTGTCCTTTAAATTCAGAGTGGATAAAACGTGACCTTGTTGAAGCAATGGGAGAACCTGCTGGAGGGTGCCCATGTGGAAGTGGTTTGACAATGTAAAGATTTAGCTGTCTGAGGTCTAGTATAGGCCTCAGAGAGATGTCCTTTTTTGGGATAAAGAAGTACAGGGAGTACACTACTGTTCCCTGATGATGGAAGGGGACTGGTTCTATCGCATGTTTTTGTAACGGAGAGAGACTGTCTTGTTTCAGGAGTGTGAGATGTTCTGGTGACATTACCCGTTGCTTTGGAAGAATATTTGGGGGAGTGCTGATAAGTTCCAGGCAGTAACCATATTGGATAAATTGTCCTACCCACTTGTCTGAGGGGTAGTTAAATCACTCAGGGTTTAGCTTGCCTTTTTAATTTGAAACCGACAGAGGCCGTCTGTACTAAATTGTTCAATTTCTATAGCCTTTGTTACTTTGTCTCATCAGCTCTTAGAAAATCCGCCCATCTCTTGCTGCAGAGCATGAATCAGTTATGGAATCCAACAGCAGATTACAAGACAGACGGAGGAATGGGAATGTAATCTAGCGTGGGGCATACTCACACAGTGGTTTTGAACTTCAGTGCTCATGTGGACAACAGCTGGAGTGCATCATCAGGAAACACATTTCTCATCAGCCATAAAGTCATGGCTGGTTTGGGAATGTTATTTAGTCTTTACATTGTCTAGGCATAATGTTCAGATTAAAATTCATACATTTATGTAAATCAACCGCTTAAGAGATTTCCTACTATAATGTACAAAACGTCTCATTACTAACCTTTGGTTTTGGTTCAGGCTTTGGTATTATTGGTTTCCCGTCTTTATCCTGTAAATAAAGTTGAACTCCTGTTAATTCTTTCACTCTATGCAAAAAAATGTATGCAAATTTATAACACATTTTCATGCGCATGAACACACAAATGTAACTGTAACTTTCTCTGGTGGGCTAATTCGTTATTTTTATGGTACTTATTGCAAAAAAACTTTTCAACTTCATCACCTTTGGAAATTTGACTCACCTCTCCTTTGGACTTCCCGGACAGAAGTGTGAGCTTTGATAGACTCACATTGAAAGACCCTTTTGAGGGGCAAACGGGGGCTACTGAGCCTCAGCTGTGGGCATTGGTCGTGTGCCTCTGATGTCCCGGGTCTATCGTACTATTGATCTGCAAACTAGCCAGAGCACGAATATTACAGCTCTTGACTGAGTAGTAGTGATGGCGAGTGGTCACAGTTAGCGTGGGGATGCATCAGGCACATAACTCAACAATCACCCAGCAGACAATTAATTCATTGTCAAACCCAGTGCTTGTCCTCTATAAAAATAAACTCCAAAATGCAATACTACACACTACTATATGCATATAGAAATATTCATTGGTGTGGGGCCACTGTACCCTGGGTTCAAAGTCCCCTTCTCTCCACCTTCCCCCAAATCGGTGTAAAATTACGTAGAGCAGCTTTCAGGCAAAGCCTTCATGAATTAAGTTCATGCACTTAGTTTTACATTCTTAGTTCCAGTACTTAAATCTCTCCAACATGATTCCTTTTCTCCTGTCGGTTACGGCTGCGGCCCACAGCATGCTTCTGGCCCCCCTCCCTCCGCTGGGAGGAAGACGGGTCAGCTGCAAGTGCATCAACACTCCGGTCCTGTCTGTATGAACAGCAGCTGCAGAGGCTGCTCCCCCGGAGTCTGCCTGGTGGACATGCTCCAGCATCAATGGCAGACATGCTCCAGCATCAATGGCAGACATGCTCCAGCGTCAATGGCAGACATGCTACCGAGTCACTGGTGGAATTGCTCCAGCACCGCTAACCATCTACAAGCATTCACAGGCCCAACTCCAAGTGCATGGTGAGTTGGACAGTGACAGAGGTCATGGGGCCCTGAAAGCACTTCCCAGGGTGACGGTGCAGTTCCAATACAATTCACGGCAAGGAGAGTGGCTTGGTCTGCCCAAGTCCGGTCAGTCATGGTAAATCTGCTTCATCCATAGTTCTCAGCTTGCAGTGGTACAGGCCACTTTGGTCAGAAAGGATCATGGTCACAGTGGAGCAGTCCACCTCTGCCACACTTCAGAACAGTGCAATCTGTGCAGGCTACTTGCAGGGTCACAGTGATGAAGTCCGTTTGGGCACACTTCGGCAGTGCCACGCTGCAGTTGGTTCAGCCAAGCAGGTTGATGATCTGATGCAGGAGCACGCCAGTCACTCTCTCTCTCTCGAGTGTCCCTGGGCAGACAAGCTCTCCTCTCTGGACCCTCATCCAGCTGCTTCTGCTCGCCCAGGAAGTCAGCACCTCCTGCAGGGTTTGCATTATCCTTCCCTCTTCTTCTCCAGCAGGTCACCTCAGGTACTGCAGGATAGGGAGAGAGCTCTTCCTTCTAGGTCAACTCTAGGCGATATCCACTTACCTCTTGCAAGCTGGCTCTGATTGCACACCTGACCCTTTGGTGCCTTTGTAGAGCAACCCCTTCCTTAATCAAAGAGAACCTGAAAATGGAACAAAAAGTGGGAAAGCAGCTCCCACATTTATATAGATAAAGCAGACAGTGGATGTGGACAGTTACATTTGTGTCTGCATGAAAATGTGGTATACATTCATATTTTAAAGTAGAACATATAATTACATGTATAGTTGGTACTAATAAAAATATGATGAGTTAATAATGATTAATTTAACATTCTTTGCTGTTTATGCACTTGACCTCTACAAAAAGCAGAGCAGTACTAATCAGAGAACATAAAAAGACGCACCTCACCAATTATAATAGCCCCAGGCAGAGGTATAAACTCCATACAGATCGGAAGAAATTTTTAAGAATATAGGCTGGAAAGGCTGCACAAAGCTGAAGTGACTTGCACACTACTGGTTATTGGTCTGGCATTACTTGAAGTAAACCTACCAGACCAGAATCTTTGTAGGCGCCTTTTTCCAACTTTGTGTCAGATTGTCAGTTTTAATAACTAATTCTTGATGGAGTAGGTAATGGAGTGCATATGCTGCTGAAAGGGACCTCCTAATCTTCGTTTCAGCAGGTGAAGGTGGCTCCCCCGAAGGAGGATTTGAACCTGAGAAGCCAAACCTTTAAGAAGGGATAATCAGGACTCACTATAATTAGTAATTACAAGCAAGAACATATTGTACTAGTCCTTGGTGGCCCAGATATAGTTACACAGTGTGAGACCCCATTTTCTGAAAATATGGAAGCAAGGTTTATTTTTTTTAATTTTGAACCAGGCAATGTTTCTAGCACCACCGTTGTTGTTATGCAGTTTATCAATGTTGCGAACATAGATTTAAACATACTAAGCTCTTGCTCAGCAGTGAAAGGTATGTAGCATAAGATCAAACTATAGATTACATTTTTAATCTGGCTTGAATAGCAATGCTTTATGAAACAGCAGTTCAAAATAAGTACTACCCTACTTTTAATTGTTTACCATATTTTAAGGGTCAGCATGGATCTCTGGTGACGGCCGGACCAAACATATGTCTCTAACCAACCCAACACTAAGAAAAGAGATGGTGGTAATGATTTGTAAATGGGTAGAAGCACACATGTGTAAAGGCGTGGAAAACAGACAGAAAAACACCAGTGCTAAATACTAAAAAGAAAAGTTAAAGAAAGAAGTAAAAAGTCCTCACTTTTAATTCTTCGAACCGGTATTCCGGGGGGATTGTGTCTTCCCTTTCTCCAAGCTTGTCTATGTGTTCCTTTCCAGTTTTTTCCTGTATTTGATGGATAAACGACAGAACATATCAAATAATTGAACTTTAAGTAGTGATATGACTGATTTACAAATGAGGTTAGTCAAAAGCTTGGAAACTCAAAGATATGTAGGCACTGGGGAAACACACAGACCCTTCAAGTCCAAATCACTGCTCTGAATGCAGTCGATTAAGGCAAGACAAATAGCAACCACTTTGTTTACTGTGAAAATTTCTTTTGACGATCAGTAAATAACACTATTGGAGCACAAAAGACTATTCCAAACCTGAGCTCAGGATCAGACAAGATTCTAAGAACAGCTGGTGATGATTGCATAGCAGTATAAGGAGTCCAACATTCGTCTTAGCACATGCCCAGAAAAAGAAAAATTTGAATTTCCATAGGCCTCAGTTTATCTGTAATTTTGTAATTATATAGGCATTTGGTGGATAAATAGGGCATGTATTGATTTCAAAATAAACACATCAACTGCTAAAGGCAAACACCATTACTGAGCTTCATTTCACTTTAACATGAGTGCATCTCTCCTTCTCTTGGCAATGATATTCGCACTTCACTCTAAACCAGCTAAACCAAGGCTCTCTGAGCCAGTCTCCATAAAAAGTCAGGCTTGTCACTTCACTGTAAGCACAGGCATATCATATCCTGGGGATGTAATTAAACCCTCGTAATGTTTTATAATGTGTCCGTTCGTATGTGTCTTTTTACAGTCCTGGTGAGAATCTTTCCAAAGGACAGCTACCTTGCAAGTAAACTCCCTTCACTACTTCCTCACTCTTAGGACTGGTAATTGCTCATTTCAACTGGTTAACCATAGATTCCTTACAATACAAATATTTACTACTTGTGGAGGAGTCGGAACTTTGAGGCAGGCGCCTATTACACGATCAAGAGCTGTGCGGCCTGGCCCTGTTCCAGTAGCCAACTATGGATCTCTCACATCTGTGTTGAGGAAGGTGCATCTATGCTGAAAAAGAAGGAAGGTTGCAAGCACAGTAAAATTCAGGGCCTGTCATGTGGTCTTTAAAATCTTTTATCAGAATGAGAAGACACACTGGAAGAAGTAATAAAATAAGCCATGTTGGCTTAGAATGCCTATGGATGAGAACTGCTTGCGAGTCCAATGTTCGGAAGAAACACCATTGGTGCAAACTATTAAAGGATGTAGGATCTAAAGGTGAAACATTGATGTCTTTTATAGTGACAGAAAAAAGATTAAAATCCCTCCTCTTCCGTGGACCTGTGAGAACACCAGTTTACACTTGGTGCCTTGTAAGAGCGGAGGACTTGAAGAAGGCGGTCTGGATTTATTTGGTGTTCTAGAATGCCGATACAAGCATTGGTGACTGTGTATTATCAACCATAGCTTTACACATTGACAGAATGTCTGCATGTCTTAGGGGTGACCTATGCCAGTACAATGATGAGCTGTGAAATGTTTGTGTGTAAGCACGGTGGGAATGTTGAGGGTGGAACATGGTGGTCGAAAGGTATCTATAGCAGGAGCAGGAGGTTTGTGGATGTCAGTAGAGTTTGTTAGCAACTATACAGTAAAGAAAAAAGTGACAAACATAAGGTCCTGTTACTCTTCAATGTTAATGAGAATGGAATGTCAGAGACAGGAGGTGTTCTGTGCTTGCAAAGGAAGGCTAATCACCCAAAGGTTTTTGGGCCCTTCATCAGATAGGGGATCAATCATTTGTGCCCAAAAACTGTTAATGCACTGCTGGCAATACATACAACTGAGATATCGCTCCACTGGTTGTAGAAGAGCACTTTGTAGGATGGTATATATGGTGGTGGTACTATGTGAATATAAAGATGTGGATTTGTGGTGCAGAGGGCAGTGCGGTGAAACAAATGGTTTAAAACTACCTCTTAGTTGACCGTATAGACATAATTTCTGTCCCCACTAGATAGAGGTCAAACTGAGAGAAGGATAATTCAACTCGGTAGTTGAAAGGTCAACACGGACGATGATACTAGACATGACAGGTTTCCTAGGGTGGTTCCAGGCTGGGAATGTGTGCTCATGGTCTTTTCACATAAAAATTCTTCAAACAGGGGAAGCCTATAATGCTTACACATGTATCCATAGAAAAGGAAAAACATAAGTTTATAGTTGATAGGAAGGATAGAAGTGTTTGCCTGCCTGTTTGAAATAAAAAATATGAATAGGTGTAAATGGGCCAATCAGTAAACTTTGTCTGAGATACATGACCTGTTACATATTCTATGTAATGGTGGCAGGAAGAATAGAGGTGTTTATATTCAGATAAATTAGACGTTACCTGCTCTCAGTGAAGGTGAGGTATTTAGTTTAATTGAACTATATTTGATGTCACAATAATACTTTTGTATCCTGATTTAGGATGTTTATATCTGTAACCACAGATTATTCACCTCTAGAATCTTATCCCTGCGCACCAGACTGGACCCGGAGAAAAATGGTGGTGCAGGGCAACTGTACCATAAGTGCCTGCAGTTCAGTAACATGGTGTGCTAAAGTGATGGCAATAAGGAAGGCAGTTTTCAGTGTCAAGAGCAGCTACGCAACTGCTCAAAATGAGAGCACATACAAAATGTCAAGAAGAGATTACTGTCCCACTGAAGCACCACAAACAGCTCAGCAGAAATCATGTGCATCAATCCTTTTACAAAATGCACTACAACCGGTGATTTAAAACCAATGGTTGGTCAGGTAAACAGGAGAAGGATGAAATGGCCAACTAATTACCTTTTACGACCTTGCTGGGCTATGGAAAGAACAAACAAAAGGACATCAGACAGTTTAGCTTGTAAGTGGTTTGTGTTTGCGGCACTACATCGAGTGACAAACATGTTCTAACACTCCACATATATAGACTTCATGGAAGGGTTCTGGTTGCAAGGATAACCTTCAACACCTCAGTCAGCAAGTCAAAAAATTTTAGGTGCTACAGCCTAATCTCCATGCATGGAGGTGTAAGTTGTAGAGACTCAGATGAAGGACCCTGCCCGGTTGCTGAGATACAAAGCCCTCCCAAAGTGGAAGCCTGATCAGAAGACAAAATGCTCAGGCTGAGGAGCATTAGGTCCCACACTGTCCTGGCCCAGTACTGGGCGAAGAGAAAGGCTTGGGCCGGGTCTCACTTGATCTGCCTCAGAATCTGAGACAGGAGAGGTAGTTGAGAAAAGGTGTACTGGAGCCCGTCCTACTATTCCAGCCAAAATACATGATCTGGTGAGCGCCTTGGGAGAAACTCCAATGTACAGAATTTGTTGACAGTGTGTGTTCTCGATTGTGGCAAATAGATCTATCCAGAGAATACTCCATTGATCAGCAACATCCTACCACACCTTGGGACTGAGATGCCATTCATGGTCCACCGATTGATGCCTGCTTAGATTGTCAGCTTTTGCAATCAGGGACCCCAATAGGTGATTGGCAACCAGGAAGATGTTCTGCTGGTTAAGCCACCTCCATTCCAGTCTAATTGTTGCTCCATGTTGTCAGTGATGCCCAGCAGCATCCTATCCATGATTGATTGACGGAAAGCTTTCAGGAGCAGATGGATCGCCCAAAGCTCCAGCAGGTTCTTATGGAGCTGGTGCTCAGCTGGAGACCAGATGCTTCTGATCTCCATTTCTTCCATATGACCTCCCCAACTGAGCAGCAATTCATCTAAACTATAAACCCTGAATGGTGAAAAGTGTCCTGCAGCAGATCAAACTGGCATCCACCAGCAACCACTGCACAGCCAGCGTTGTCTTATTCAAGATTTGGATGGATTAGGAGAGGCAAGCCTGATGCTGGGTCTATTAGGATTGGAGGTCCCACTGCAGAGCATCTTGCATTTGTTCATTCAATGGGCAAAGGTATAGAATAGGCCTGAAGCCTCCATCACTATTTAGGATGAAGAAATGACAGGAATAACATCCAATCCTTAGATCTGACTCCAGTACCCACTCAACTGTATCTTATCTTTGTAGGGCAACAGAGACATGCCACATCAAGATTCCAGAGTGTTCATCTGAAATGTGATTTGGTGTGAGGGTAAGGGGAGGCTTGGAAGGAGATTTGTCCTTTTGGACAATTTGTAAGATATGATGGATATGCAGTGTGGAATAAATGTTGGATTGTGCCCCCTAACAACTGGCATGAGTGGCTTGGAAGCTGGGACAGCAGGGGAGGATTAGTTGGAGGAAAGCTACACCCCCCTCCCCGAGAAACAGGAATACTGCCATTGCTACCCCCATGACCTCCAAATAAGTGGGTCAGCCTCTGTGCCACAGGCTAAGAGGGTTGACGTTGTGTACAAGATAGCCCCATGGAGCTGGTTAGCAAATTGTTTCACTTGCCTGATTGTCTTTTGAGAAGGCCGAATCAGCCTTCTCCCTGAATAGCCTGGAGCCAAAGGGTATTGCCATAACAGCTCTGCCAACACAATTAAGTACCTTGCAGCATCTGGGTTATCATAAATAGTCTTGGCTAATGAGTCAATGAGATCCTCTGGGAGAGTTGGCAAAATATTGTGCCTATTTCCCACAAGTCAAGTGAGCACTGGTGTAGTAAGCAAACTGCATTGATAGATCCTAGTGCTAAACTAGCTGAAGAGAAACTCAACTTTTCAAAGGCATCATGTCTTTTTGATTCTCTGTATGGGGGCTGGCCAGAAAGTAACCTGGGTTGACCGTACAGGTTGAATGTTTTGTTGACCAAGATCTCCAATGCTGGACTCTCTGAAGAAAGTCTGGATCACCGGTGGTGAGTGTATGTCATTAAGCTTTGGATCAACTGATGAGGGTGTCAATAAATGATAGCAGTGAATCGGATGAAGAAGATCCTAGTTGAAGGATTTCAGTCAGCACATTTTATTTTAGCTCTACAGCGGATGTATGACGTTACAACGCAAACTTTTACAACGCACACCGTTACAACGCAATTTTTACAACGCAGGATCTGTTACAACGCATGGCTTTACAACGCAAGACATTACATAGCAGATGCCATTACAACGCATGCCATTACAACGTAAGTATAGGTAAGTATATTATTTTATTTAAAAATGTAATTTAATGAAATTTAATTAATTAAATAAATTAAATTATTTTTAAATAATTAATTTGTACTTATATATATATTTTAAAAAAGAGTTTATTTAAAAAAGAACTATTATTATTAAAGAACTATAATTAAAAAATAAAATTAATCAAAATAATATTTATAATTATTTTAAATTTATTTAAAAACTGAACCCTAAAAATATCCCTGTACCCCAAAACCCAAACCCAGCCCTAAAACCTAAAAATACCCCTGTACCTCAAAACCCAAACCTAAAAACTAAAAATACCCCTGTACCCCAAAACCCAAACCCAGCCCTAAAACCTAAAAATACCCCTGTACCCCAAAACCCAAACCCAGCCCTAAAACCTAAAAATACCCCTGAATCCCAAAACCCAAACCCAGCCCTAAAACCTAAAAACACCCCTGAACCCCCAAACCTAAAAATACCCCTGTACCCCAAAACCCAAACCCAGCCCTAAAACCTAAAATACCCCTGTACCCCAAAACCAGCCCTAAAACCTAAAAATACCCCTGAACCCCAAAACCCCAACCTTTAAACCTAAAAATACCCCTGTACCCCAAAACCCAAACCCAGCCCTAAAACCTAAAAATACCCCGTTACCCCAAAACCCAAACCAGCCCTAAAACCTAAAAATACCCCTGTACCCCAAACCCAGTCCTAAAACCTAAAAATACCCCTGTACCCCAAAACCCAAACCCAGCCCTAAAACCTAAAAATACCCCTGTACCCCAAAACCCAAACCCAGCCCTAAAACCTAAAAATACCCCTGTACCCCAAACCCAGCCCTAAAACCTAAAAATACCCCTGTACCCCAAAACCCAAACCCAGCCCTAAAACCTAAAAATACCCCTGAACCCCAAAACCCAAACTCAACCCCAAAACCTAAAAATACCCCTGTACCCCAATACCCAAACCCAGCCCTAAAATCTAAAAATACCCCTGTACCCCAAAACCCAAACCCAGCCCTAAAAACTAAAAATACCCCTGTACCCCAAAACCCAAACCCAGCACTTAAACCTAAAAATACCCTGGATCCCCAAAACCCAACCCTAAAACCTAAAAATACCCCTGTACCCCAAAACCCAAACCCAGCCCTAAAACCTAAAAATACCCCTGTACCCCAAAACCCAAACCCAGCCCTAAAACCTAAAAATACCCCTGTACCCCAAAACCCAAACCCAGCCCTAATACCTAAAAATACCCCTGTACCCCAAACCGAGCCCTAAAAGCTAAAAATACCCCTGTACCCCAAAACCCAAAACCCAGCCCTAAAACCTAAAAATACCCCTGAACCCCAAAACCCAAACCCTAAAACCTAAAAATACACCTGTACCCCAAAACCCAAACCCAGCCCTAAAACCTAAAAATACCCCTGTACCCCAAAACCCAAACCCAGCCCTAAAACCTAAAAATACCCCTGTACCCCAAAATCCAAACTATATATATAAAATGACTTTAATTAAATTATTTTATTTATTTTAAATATTTTAGTAATTAAAAAAAAGGTAAAATAAAATAAATTACTTACCTATACTTAGGTTGTAATGGCATGCGTTGTAATAACATCTGCTATGTAATGTCATGCGTTGTAAATCCATGCGTTGTAACAGATCCTGCTTTGTAATGGTGTGCGTTGTAACGGTGTGCGTTGTAATAGTTGCGTTGTAACGGTAGTTTCCCGTCACAGCTGCCCTTCGAACCACCACTTCAAATGAAATATTTCCTCAGTAGCCATCCTGTATGATGAATATAGCTCTGTTTCAAGAGATATTTCTCGTGCACTGGAGTTTCGTAAGTCCAGATGTAGTGCGCCATCAGTAAGGTGAGAGAGAAGCAATCCGTTCTCTTCCACATCATCACTGCACTGAGGGACATATGGCGCCTCTTGGACTGGGTCAGAGTTAATGCCAGTGAATGCATGAATCTTCTGCTGGTAATTGCATTGAGACCAACATCTCAGATCAGAATAAGGGCGAATTACAACAGGTAGTGCGTTAACATTGGTTGAGGCCAGATAATGACAGGGTCTGAGAATGGCATTGGAACCATATATTCTTTCAGTCAGTGCTGATGCCAGGAATGAAGGAATCCACGTGAGCCTAGGTGCTGGTGTAGCGGTTTGTACCGGAGTTTCTGGGCCAGACATTGTTAAGAAGGACCAGCCGGAGGTAGCCTGACTGGAGACCCCTACAGCTCCTTAAGGCCCATGGTGTGCCAGAGGGAGCCAAAAGTGCACTGACAATCGGCAGAAATGCCTTTTTAATGGCTCCTATCTGCTGCAGCACCACCAATGACCCAGGGAACTGGAGGCGCACTGGGATCAGCTGTGGAACCTGTTCAGATTCTGAGGACTGTGAAGATGACTGTCCTTTTAATGTTGACACCCTTGTGCCTTTTCACCTAGCTTTCAGTGGTGGGATGAGTTCTGCTTCAACTTTTTATGCTTACATTTGGACGTTTCTTTTGCTTACTGAAAGACTTCAAGCAGGAAGTTGACTTTTCACTGGAATGGCCCACAGAATAGGACTGCGATCGGCATTCGCAACTTGGAGCATGACCGTCCCCTGTGCTTTGACCTCTTGATGTGCTCAGCGACAGAGTTTCATCTTCTCGTTTCGGGTAGCCCTAGACAGCATGAGGGCACACTTATTGCATAGTTTAGAGTTGTTCACAGAGCACCAGAGGCAGACCTTGTGCGGCTCCATGACTGACATTTGTTTTGTGCCGGCTAGGGACAGCTTGAATTCTGTTTTCAGTAGGTAGATCGTTACCTGGCACACTGTGAAAGAAATTGGAAATCATCAGAAGAATAACAAGAAGTGGAGCTCTGAATCCACATAGAAGGGCAAGGAAAGAAAGGAAGTGACATCAGTGCTCATGGTTGGTGCTTATGTGCGGCTCTGCTCTGTCACTTTTGGGGCAATACGGAGTCACTGTGGAGCCATACAGTGCCAAGTTCTAGCAAGCCAGAGTACTGTTGTAAATTCTCTGGATCCAGACTGGGGATATATCAAAGGTGCAAAATTTGTAATTAGAAGTATCCAACTGAAATCATTCTTTCAGGATGCCTATGGCAATGACGAGACACAATCATGTGATAGAGGAAATCTTAGGCAAGTTAGAGAATGTAGGGTTCAAAGGAAAATATGAAAATATCCTATGCTGGTAAAGGCAGTGATATAGTTATGGTAAACATTTACCAAGGGTCACTATAGAACCAAAATTCAGGTTAATGATCTATTTAAAAAATCTCTTTGAGCCAGTTGCAGAAGATCAACATAGACCACCTTGCTCATCCACAAGAAAGTGATATGGAAGAATATATCCAAAGTATGGTGAAGGATTGTCTATAGTATCGTACAGAACTCCAGAGATGTATCAAGTATGGAGAGATCAAGCACTTCCAAGGGAGCTCGATGTGACAGAGTTTCTAGGCGATGTTATTTCTCTGTCCATTGCTCAGGAGTAAATTGCATTGGCGACAGCCTCAAACACATTTGTGAAAACTTTAGATCAGGCCCTTGGTTTCTCTAGACTCAGGATTTGTCAGTGAGTGTGCCAGACTGTTGCCAAATACGCATGTAATGATCTTGTCACAAAGAAAGAAGTCAACACAGGTCAAGACAGGCTGTTAATTTCTTTTGCTACCCCACACTATTTTCTAGTATTGTACCCAGCTCACTGACAATAATCAACTTAGTAGTAGTTTAGGCATTGGATGGAGGCAAACGGGTTTGGGGTGGGGAGAGTGTGTTCCTCTAGTTTATTTAGAGGTAAGGGAGACCAAATGAAACCAACTATTACAAATAAAGGAAATATAATTTGATATCATACCAGGATGCCTTGTTCCATCTGAAATACTCCTAGCCTGGCTTACTTTTATGTACACAGTCCCTAGTTCGTAATCAGTTTACCCTTGGCATTTGCTGTCCTTATAAACAGTAAACCATCCATGCATAACTTTTTGTAAGCCACCTCTGCCACAGATGTACTCAATTTCTATACAATAATCCACCCGTCGAGAGCCAGCAATTGCCTAGTCTTTGTCAAAATCATCTGAGCTAAATATGGCCCAGTAAGTACAATAGGTACAGCAGGCAGCATGCTCTACCACAATGTCCAGCTTGATAGAGCATAAAGCAAGTAAGCACTGACACATATCAATTCTCTACAGACATTTCCTCTATGCTGACCAATATAAAGGCTGCGACAAGGCACTCGCTGTGGCCTTATGTGGTTGGCATCTGTCACTATAAGTAATTTGAATGTTTGTTGCCAAATAACAAAACCACATTCTAAGGAAAATTTGGATTTCTAAAATTATAAGGTTAATGATTGTTTAAATACTCGCAGATTTAGCAGCAAAGCTAGTGGTTATCCTTTTTCTAGCACAGTTATGGGAGTATTAATCCAAGTGAGTTTCCCAATGCAACAAGCTAAATGAACACATGGGGCATACTACAAATTGACACAACAAATCATATCTGTAATAGCCAGAAAATAGTAGGGCTCAACTCCAAACAGGAGCGTAACTGTCATTAGAAACAATCAGTTGACTATACTGCTTACTGTGATGGTCAGAGGGACCCCTTCCATCTCTACCTACAAGTCTACAGATTTTTACTAGGAGGTGATTAGCAAAGTTCTGCTAAGAAGAACCTAAGTTGATACAAATTCACCAGGTGGGGCACTATTCCTTCTTTGGCAGGTTTAGGAAGTCCTTGAAAAACTGTCTTTTTTCAAAAGCATGCTAAAAATGTTACGTTAAAACAACTTCTAAAGTGCACATTCACCTGGTTTCATGGCGCTGAGGTAACTGGGTCATAGCTTGCAACAAGCAGTTACTCATATGCCATCGTAAAGAACCAAGTCTTTAGGAGCTTTCTAAATGCAGTGCAGCAGGAAGTCAACCTGATTTCTGAGGGGAGAGCATTCCAAATGTAGGGAGCCAGTACCGCAATCCTGGAGCCACCAGTGTTCTTACTTTTAAAGAAAGGGATAGTGAGAAGATTGGCATATGATCACCTCAAATTGCGCCTGGGAGTATGTCTTTGAATATGGGCAGAAACAAATTCAGGGCTGCCTGTCTGGAGTGACTTTAAAATGGGGCACCCTGGGAGGCGTGGCTTGAAGCCGAGCAAGATGGCTGCTGCTTAGGAGAGCTCAGAGGGCACCGTAGACTCCCCCGTTAATCCGCCACATAATCCGGTCACCGATTTTACCCTAAAGATTGACACTGCTGTTGGAATGCAGGAGGAGTCTGGGGACCCGACTCCGGTACCAATCAGTTGCGCGGTAGTGCAGGCACGGAGCGAAGACTGGAGCGGCCTGGCGGCTCTGCTGCAGCCGGGTAGTCGATTTGAAGGTGCGCCTACCGGCGGGGCTGAAGTGTGGAGACCATTGCGGGACACGGCAGCAAGGGGTCCCTGGAGGCTGTGCTGCCTGCGGAGGCTTGTCCCTACTTTAGCCCGCTGGTGCGCCGGGGTAGTGTGTGCCGCTCCTCCTCCCCTTGGTTTCTGATCTCGGTGACCTCCAGAGCTGCGACGCCGCCTAACGTGCGCCACGGATGACAGGGGCAGAAGTGACCCAGCGCCATGGGCGGATCTATCACCTGCGGCGCGGTGGGGGCGGCCCACGGAGAACGGTGGAACCGCTTTGGACCCGGTCAGACACATCAGAGGCCCCGCGGTGCATGAGGAAGGTGTGTGGCCTGCTCACGCAACTGAAGCCGGGTCCTCAATTGCAGTAAGCAAGGATTGTGACCAGGGGCAGAAGACGCCCGATACTGCGGTAATACCTGGCTGGCAGCGGAGTTCAGGCAGGCAGTTCATTGGCCTGAGGGGTGTCTGGTACAGCCCCCCACCATCTGGCAGGCAGGCGCCCTCAAGGTGCATAAGGAGACTTGCGAGCCCTAGCGACAGTGGGGCCCAAATACACGCACTGGCAGAGGCGGAGCTCGCAGACTCTATACTACTAGGGGGAGCTGCAGGAAAAGGCACACAAAGAATCAACGGCGGGCGGCCCCCGTAAACAGGGAAGGGAAAACCGTGAAGTGCACGATACAGGGGTGCCGCGTTACAGACCTAGTACCAGCATCCAGTGGCGCAGTGGGAAAACAGACAGGCCGTGCGAGGCAGTCGGTCTCGCGGCAGGCGGTGGCCAGTACCGATAGCGCGGAGTCATCTGGGCAAGGATGGGGGGCAGGGGCCCACGCACGACGTACCTGTCCAAACTGGACATATTCGCCTACAGAAAGGACTTCCCTCCGCTGCCTGAACGTAAGGGCCTGCGGACAAGACCCCTGGAAAGGAAGGTACATACAAGGTAACACTGGAAGACATAATGACCGCCCTCACCAGTGTACAATCGATGGTGGGATCGATATCAGCGGATGTCTCCTTCCTACGAGCGGACTTTTAAAAAATGAAGGCCCGGGTCACAGAAGTTGAGCAAGTGACGAAATCTCCGACGAAAGATACTAAGGCTCCGATACAAACGGTAAATCACCTGGAGGCAGAGAACAAACTCATGGCAGCAAAGCTGGACGACCAAGAAGGGCTTTCCCAGCGCAACAATGTCAGAATTACGGGAATTCCCAAAAGCGAAGGGAGCCCAGCCAATGACCTCATAAAATCTAGACTCCAACCCAGGGGGCTATCAACCTTTTTCTCAGTTGAGAGGGCCCACAGGGTGCCGGGGGTAAGCCCAAACCCGGGGCCCCCCCTAGACCTGTACTGTCCTGCATCTTAATAGAGACGCTATATTGCAAACAGCAAGGGTGGCTCTGCTGCTACATATCCAGAATTCAGTTGTGTCATTCTTCCCCGACTATACAGCGGCGGTTTCCAAGTGCCATAGGAGTTTCATGGAATTCAAGAAAAAATTGAGAGCCAGGGAACTGCCATACTCGATGCTATTCCCAGCGGCACTGTGTGTAGTGGCAGATAGGAAAACATGGTTTTTCGACAAACCAGAAGAGGCACACGACTGGATCGAGGGATGGCGTCGGGTGGGAGGACCCAAACGGTTGGAGAGAAACCAGAAGACGTCGCGGGATGACTGGGGACCCCGGGGACCGTGGCCAGGAGCAAGAGGAAGAACACCTGCACCAGAGTGAGACCGAGGAGTGAGACTTAGCGAGAACGTTGGACTCTGCAACTGGGCGATGTGCGGGGATGCACAGACGGACTTACCTGCACGAAGATTTGAATCATAATCTATGCAAAAGTTGTCTTTTGGGGTGGGGAAGGACTACGACCGTCCTTGGACCTCTCACCTCCCACACGCAAGTACTTTTTCGGGGTTTGGGATTGAGCGCTCTGCAAAGTTGGGGAGGCAGGTAGTTTTGAGTCCGTCTGGCAAGGAGGGGGGTTAGGGGGATGGAACAGTTTACATGATTTAGTGAGTTATTGGTTTTTGTTCTTAGCGGTGATTTCAGGATTGCAGCATTCTCACACATTGGCCGAAGTATACAGTGCGTAAATAAATCTTTATATATGCTCCCAGGTATTTTACTAGACATGGCAACACAAACCCCAGCTGATCCCGACTCATACCCTACGACACAAGTGACCCACCTGTCCTTGCTCACGTAAAGTGGGGCCTGGTTCTACAAAATATGAAGTGATGCGTCCCGACGGTAGCCCTGCTGCAGGAAACGCACCTCACTGGTACTGCATGTAAAGCAATGGACAGGTGGGGGGTATAAAATGATAGTGAGAGCACTCAGAATTGTCTTCTGGTTACAGAGGAGTTGGCATCCTGGTGAAAAAACAATCCCCATTAATAGTGCATAAAACAAAAACAGATGATCAAGGCCGATTTGCGGCCATACTGGGTCAGTGGGAGGGACGGTCTGTCAATATAGTATCTGTATACATTCCTCCTGCACTACGTGCGATAGTGCTCCCAGCCCTTAGAAAATTCGTACTTGACCTTCCAGAAGGGGAACTCCTGATAGGAGGGGACTTCAATGAGACTATAGATGGTAATCTGGATAGATACCCTGTAAGGGTGCACGTGCCTGGCGTGTCTCGCCTTCAAAGATTCCTGGGGGCACACAGGCTTACTGGTGTGTGGAGACAGCGCCACCCCATGACACAGCACAACACCTTCCACTCAGGGGTACGTAACAGCCTATCTAGAATAGACTGCTTCCTGGCCTCAGCGGATAGTCTTAGGAACATTGATGGTATAGAAATCAGACCTAGGGACATCTCCGACCACTCCCCGGTACTATTAACTTATTCATAGCACCACAAGACTCAGAGGCGTATTTACCCCGGCTATTTACAGGTCCTAAAGATCAAAAAAGTGGTTGTTACGGCGACGAAACACTACTTCAAAGAAAACGATATGTCGGTCAGCTCGCCGACTACCTTGTAGGATGCCTATAAAGCTGTCATTAGAGGGCAGGCCATAGTTTATATTGCAGGGCACAAGCGGGAGAAGCAGCGGGAATTACTTGACTTTTGAACTGGAGCTGCACGGGGCTGAGACACACCACTCTACTAACCCCACACCAGCTACTTCCCAGACACTGGGTATTAGGCAGCAACAGAACAGAGAATACCATAGAGAGGCTACCAAGTCAAAGGTCATGGCCACTAAACAAAATATATGAAACCAGAGACAAGGCAGGAAAGATTCTGGCATGGCTCAACAAGAGGGACCGGGGTAATACGGGGATAGCACAGATTCAGACGGAGGAAGGACAGACGAAGTCGGACTCACAGACGATAGTCCGCACACTTGCACAGCATTTTCAAAGAGTATATGCCTCATCCTCCACGATGCGAATGGAGGATGCGTTGACTTATATTAAAGACATAGCAATGCCTAGGCTCACTCCGGAGGCGGCCCTCGTGCTTGAGGCTGACCCCACAGTGGAAGAACTACAAGTCGCGATCTGGTCATTGCAATCTGGCAAAGCGGTAGGACCTAATGGTATTCCTATTGAGCTATACAAGTAGACGGCGGGGACTATTGCCCCACACCTACTATGTATGTACCCCAACAGCCTGGAGGTAGGTGAACTACCGCTTGATCAGCGATTAGCTACCATAGTGGCGATTCCTAAACCGGGAAAGCCTGCTGCAGAATGTACCTCGTATCGCCCGATATCGCTGATCAATGCGGAGGCCAAAATCCTTGCAAAATTATTGGCGATTAGACTAATATCGCATCTTACGACCCTAATACACCCGGACCAGTTTGGGTTTATGCTGGGCCGAAATACGGCACTGAACCTGAGACGCCTACATGGGGTGATGGCCCGAATTCCATATCTTAAAGAGCCAACTGTTGTGCTCCCCTTGGAATGGTGTTCGATATGGTTGAGTGGCCCTTCCTATTCGCAGTGCTTCATCATTTGGGCTTTAGCCCCAAGTTCTGCGCTTGGATTTGCCTCCTGTACACTAAACCAGTTGCGCACGTTACAGCCAATGGGCACATTTCCGATGATTTTCCACTTGCGAGGGGAACATGCCAGAGTTATCCCTTGTCACCACTGCTCTTTGCCCCGGTGCTGGAGCCGCTGGCAGTGTGGATGAGATTGGAACCAATGATACGGGGTCTTAGGTGGACAGATTGGTGGGAAGACCGCATCTCCCTATACGTGGATGATGTATTGTTATATTTATCCTTCCCCAGGCGCTCCGTACTGGTTCTCCTCAATATCTGCGAGATTTTCGGAAGGGCATCGGGGTACACCATAAACTGGTCCAAACTGGCCCCCACCGCAACTCCCTGTCAACTGCTCGCTCCAGATCACAGACAGCACGTTTAAATATCTAGGTATATACATTACAGCCAACTCAGATAACTTTTTCTCAAGAAATCTGATGCCCCCATTGGAGCATCTAAGGAGAGATGCAACACACTGGGAATCGTTACCGCTGACACTGTTGAGAAAAGCAGCACTTTTCAAAATGATGGCGCTCCCCCGGTATCTATATGCGCTAGAGAACACGCCGTTCCCTGTACCCCTAGGTTATTTCAAAAAGATAACAGACCAAGTATCCAACCTGTTATGGGGTAACAAACTGGCACATAAAGCGCAGAATAAGTTGACCCATGGGTGGTACGATGGTGGGATAGCACTCCCAAATATACAATTGTATTACTGGGCGGCGCAATTAAAGGTAATCAACCAGTGGATACAAGCCCCCTAAGTAGACCCCGCATACAGAGCGGACAGGTTTCTATTGGGACCCGGAAATATGCTCTCTGCACTTTACAATAAGAGTACACCTCTGCGTTAATAGGGCCCACAAAACACACTGTCACAATATGGCACGCAGCACAGGCAAAGATGGGCTGGGAAGGGATTCTAACCCAACTTACTCCTTTTTGGGACACTAAGCGGTTGGGACGACTCAGGACTAGCAAGGGCTTTGAGCAATGGGACACCATAGACATATCCACGGTGGGAGACATGTGGTCTAGGGGGGAAGTAGCCACATTCGCACGTCTTCAGCAACAATACGAACTGTCACCCTCTGAAATTTTTCACTTCATGCAGATCAAACACGCATTGACCACGACCATAACATGGCACCGAGGAACCCGAGGCTTACCCCTTGGGAGGACAGGCTACAGACTGCATGCAAAAGTGGGCTACATCATTCACTACCCGAAAGTTAGTTAATAACCTTCTGGACCCCACAACACCACTCAGGGACAAATGGACCCGTGACTTGGGCGACCTTGATGACACAGAATGGCAGGAGGCGCTGGCCTCGCCACGAGAGGTGGGCATACCCTCGTGACTCAGACTAGTGCAGCTTAAAATCCTACATCGCACCTACTACACTAGACATACCCTATGCAAGATGTGTGGTTCCGTAGTTTGAGGGTCCGTGGTTCGGGGTTCCGAACCTGTTCAATAAAGGTCATCGGAAATAGACGATTTTGGTGTCAGCAGACCGCTAATCACGAGTGCTGTATGTACGAGTGTTTTCGCATTAATCGATCAATGAGAACACTACGTATTCAGGGATTTCGTTTGAACCTTCGGGTTCCATTTTGTGTACGGCAGCCATTTTGTGTGGTTGCCCTCACATAGGCCGATGACTGCGGCCGAACGTACACCTTAGCTGACTTCTGAATGACCTGGCCGAACTGACTCCCTTGCCCGAGGCTGACCTCGTTGAGCCAGTTCCTTGCTAAGCAGCTGGTCAGATAAAGATCAAAGAGCAGGACATGTCAAAAGTTTACAGTACACTGCACCCATCTTTCTATCTTGCTTACAATCTGTTTCTGCTCCTTCCTTTACGACATTATCACTGATTTGGGTTGAGGGTTTTATGATGGGTTTGTCCGGCCTGACTGAACAGGATAATGGAATGTGCTTGGTCATTTCTGGTGGGCTGGACAACGGAAAAGTGGGATTGTCGTCATACGCTACTTTTAAAATGTCATGTTTCTATTGGTCAGTTTGTATGAACCCAATGCTAATTTGGAATGTTGCCTGAGGCTTGATTTTTGGCATAAAAGACCATGCTCCGCTCATTGAATTTGTGCAGTCTCTAGCGAACCACCCGTGTTGTGCTTCGTAGACCTCTGTTCCTGGTTGCAGCCAATAAACTTTGGTCTTTGACGTCATCGAGAAGTGTCCCGTGTCTCTGTTTGCCAAGGCAGGGGAACTCGAAGGCATCAGGCGTTTTCCCTGACGCCGCTGGGTTCTAAAACCCGGTCCTTCAGATGGGAAAAACATCACATCCATATTGCCTCAGAAGTTGTGGGGAGGAAGGTACCTTTTACCATACCATATGGCGTTGTCCGAAAATCGCGGACTACTGGAAGAAAATAATGAGAACAATATCGCAGACTGAAGGGGTGTTGTTGGTACCGGAACCAAAGAGGTACTTATTAAATATGTGGGAGCAGAATGGCCTTACTCATGCGGCGCAGAACTGGGCGAAGCTGGGGATATTGGTTGCTAAACGCAATATAGCGCAAATGCGGGGGACGGTGGAGGTGCAGTCTCTGGCCGCATGGTGCAAGGACATGGACATGGCTATGGTGGCTGAGAGGACAGTGTTTATTAATTGGGGCTGCCCCCAGAAATGGAGCAAGGTGTGGGGGGCAAGAAATAAGTTCAGGGGAGATATTTGTGAACCGCCGCCAGAACGAAATTAGGACAGTTTGGAGGAGGAACATTAAAGATAGTTACATGTTCTATACAAGGGAATTTATTGTAGACTCTAAATGAGAATGTGAACATAGTGTTTGTATTACTGATATGGGAATGTGTAATAATGTGTTAAAATATGACTGTAATTCACCTGAAACTTTCGGCAACGCTAATAATGAAAAGAATAAAAAAAAAGAATAAAAAAAAAAAGAAATGGGGCACCCTGCCTTGAAGGTGGAACGCTGTTCTACAGGCAGACACAGCAAGTTTCTAAGTGAGGGGGTACTGTGACAGTTGCAAGGTTGATGAGGCAACAGTCTAGCAGCTTGGTTCTGCTACATTTGAAGTCTATGAAATAAGCACTTAGGAAGACCCAAGTAGAGAGAGTTGGCCTAGTCCAGCCAAGTAAGGACAAGTGCAATCACTACTTGTGTGAGAGCCTCATAGGAAAGAAATTGACTTATCATTCGTATTTTCCTAAGTTAAAAAACACATGAGGAAGACATAGCCCCAAGTTGAGGTTTCATGGTCAAATCATCATTGGTCAGGACTCCAAGGCTCACCAAAGCTTTATTGGGCAAAGGGGTAGAGCCCATGGTTGCAGGCCAAAGTGAGGGCTTCCATAAGTCCAACTTATGTTTGATGATAACAAACTCAGTCTTATTGGAGTTGAGTTGATTGGCATTCATCCATTCATGAATAAACAACATTGCGTGTTGAAAGGTAGTAAAACAGTCCGAGGTATAATCAATGGTGAAAATCAGTTGTAAGTTGTTTGCATAGTTCTAAACCTTGGCCTTCCTTTGATTCAGGGAGTAAACCAGTGGACAAATGTATAGGTTGGAAAGAGGCGGGAACAGAGACAAGCCCTGGGGAACACCACAGGATAAATAGACCTTAGAATAGCAAAACGTGGATAGTCTGACCACTTGCGAGCTATCACTCAGGAAAGACTTGATCTAGTCTTGTGCAGTGCCCTAAAGGCCTGCAGCTTTGACAAAGTCGACTAAAATATCATGTCAAAAGCCACCGAAGGATCATGGAGCACCAGTGCTTGAGTAATGCCCTTATAAGCCACTTTACGGAGGTCATCCATCACTGGGAGAATGACTGTCTCTGTGGAATTGGCAGCCCAAAGCCTGTTTGATGAGGGTCAAGAAAGTTTGTTGTCTCTACAAAAGAGCCAATATTAACATGTGCCCAATTTCAGGAGAAATGTGCGGTGCTGGGTTGAGGCCTATATGGGGATACATCTGTGAGTGAGAATGTAATAAAAAGTGATCTGACCAAACACATTGCAAAACCCCAATAGAAGAGACTGAAAGAATAGTATTCCAGACTTGATCCAAAATATGAACTTTGTAGTGAGTAGGTGCAGTAACATGTTGGGTAAGATTTAAGCAGATTAGCAGGTCAGTGAAGTAGAGATAATTGACCTCCGGTCTCCTCGTTAGCCCAGTAGTTAAAATCACCAATGATTAAGATTGTAGCAAACTCAACTACGAGTAATAAAATCTGTTCCGCAAAGGCCTGAGGAAAGTAAGGCATGTGACCTGGGGGCCTATAAACTAGAACACAGGAGAAGTGAAGGAATCAAGTTTGATTAAAATGCTATCAGTCTTTGGAATGTCCAGGGGTATAAGACTGAAAAACTTTAGGTGCTTTTATATGATGGCTTCAAAGCCACCTCCCATTTCGTCAGTGGGACAATTAGTAGAGGCGATGTAGTAGTTTTCAGGGAGAGCCGTAAGAATGCCAGGGGATAATTCAGCTGTTAACCAGGTCTCTGTTAAAAATAAAATATCAGGGTTCTCTGAGGCTAAAAGCTGATAAAATTGAGTTTGATGTTAAACCATGGACCTTGTGCTCAAATAACAGATTTGGAGGTGGTTGGAAGGGGGGGAGTGCCCTGGAGAGTCAATTGGAGAGGGGGTGTACATGTTCTCGCTTGGGCTGAGTGTGCAAGAAATATTAAATAGCCCTAGATCCATAATAAGTTGGGTGGTGATATGATCTGGTTGATAAGCTGTTGAGTATAGTTGTTTAAGCTCCTTAGAAGTGTAAGCAAGATGTTGGGCAGCATAACTGGCCTCGGATGGATGCAAACATGCTTGCCTTTGGATTTCTAAAATCATGTTAATATAATGTATGTGTAGGTATTTAAATAGCACAAAGCTATTTGACAGCAAATGACTTCTATGAATAAAGATTATAAAAGCTTGGATGCTGTTCAATTATCTTCCTAGGTCTTTGGTCAGGGAAACTGCTTACGTTTGCTCATTTTGTTGGGGGCACCCCATTTATTAATTCCGGATGTGCGTACTTCCTGAATCAATTCAGAATCCTTTTTGTCCCATATGTAATTTTGAGATTCTAAGAACATTAAGTGAACCATCCACAGAAACAGCAAGGAGTTAGTGGGGGCATGCATTAAGTCTCAAATGCAGGTAGTCTTCCAACCTAAAATCAATTAGATCTACTCTGACCTTCCGACACAACTGTGGAAGTGTCCTATACGACAATGTGACCATGGTGTAAAAGCTACAGACAGATCCAAGGAAATTATTTAAGACAGAAAATTCTGTAAAAAATACAACTTTCGGGGGAGGGGGGGGGGGTTTGTGGCAATGGTGGCGTAGCTGCTGAGCTCCGTGGGCAAGGCACCCTTCTACGATAAATCCGCACATTCATCCGTCACATCTTAACCCCCCCCGAGGCGAGATCAGAGAAATCGAGAGGCGCTCTGCGGTGGCGATTTGAAGAGGGAGAGCGACGGACATTGAGGGCCTTCCTGCCGGCGGAAAGCCGCGACCTGCCGCATCACAATAGCCGGGCGGAAGTGAGAGGAGACCAGACGCCGCGGACCCGGAAGGACCCCTACTCCGGACTTTCGGTGCGCGTCTGCCTACAAAATCAAGTCATACACAGTAATTGAACACTTGCTGCCTCCGAAATACATAGAGAGGTGTATGCGTAATAAATTCGGCTGCAGGAGGCACTGGGTACTGGCATGGGTGGCGCCCGCCGGCATCAACAACGCTCTACACGACACCTCCTTACCAGATGGCATTTCTCCCCCTACCTCGACAGCGCAGTGGCGCCGATCAGAGTCACGGAGGCAACTCTGCCAACTGCCCGACACGCTGCACTGTACACGCGGCACCACACACTCCAAAGGTGCGAACTGACCGCAGTAACTGCGGGGAAGACCAATCCATCCGCAAGTGCAGGGAGCGGGACACACAGTGACCATAGCAAGCAGAAGGAAAGCCTGTTTGGGAGTCTAGGGGCTGGTGATGTGGTGCACTTGCCGACTAATAATGAGAATAATGATGAAGTAATCCGCCCCCCCCCCCCCCTTTCAGTTCTTCAACCCCAGATGCCATATCAGTCAAGGCGGCCTGGAATGCATTGCGCACGGGGCGACTCCAACGTGGCTCCTACCTGCAATATCAAGACTACCACTACACTAGGATTCGGACGGACGCCTGCAGTGAGGCCTGTGGCCCTTCCACACCCTCCAGTAAGCAGACTCTCTCGCTGAGTGTTACTGGTGCACCGCTGTTGTGACCACAGCTCCACTACTACGCCTCGTCGAAGATTGACTTGACATCCGGTTGCCCCCCACACCAACCTTGCCGGAGAGACCCTCTCGGTGGAAGCAATATGGCGGGGGCGTCGGGGTCCAAGAAACCAGTCAACCCAGGGAAAATTGGATAAATATGCCTATGAGAAAAGCAGATCACAACAATCGGAAGGGCGAACATCCACTGGGAAAACGCCGGAAGGAGATGGGGCGAAAAAGGTCACCTTGGAGGACATTATGAAAGCGCGGTCAGCAGTCCAGACGACGGTAGCAACAATATCGACGGATGTTTCCTTATTAAGAGCGGACTTCCACAAAATGTCTGAACGGATCAAAGAAGTCGAAATAGTTGCGAAATCACTAGTGGAGGACACATCAGAATTGCAGAGAGCGATGGCGCGGATCGAAACAGAAAATAAACTTCTGAAAGAAAAGCTGGATGACCAGGAAGGGCGACAAATTCTTGGTCTTCCCGAAACAGAAGGAACTCAGGCAATGGACCTATATGTGGAAAAATTAATTAAAATCAAATTACAACCTAAGGGACTATCCCACTTCTTCAGTTGAAAGGGCCCATAGAGTCCCGGGAGGTAAACCAAAGCCGGGGACGCCCCCAAGACCGGTGCTGGCCAGACTGTTCAACTTTTGTGATAGGGACGCAATCCTACAAGCAGCAAGAACCGCCCAGCCGATCCGTGTGCAAAACTCCACACTTGCGTTCTTCCCGGACTACATGGCAGAGGTGGCCGTCGCAGGAGAAGTTTCCTGAAAGTTAAAAAAGAGATGAGGGCAAGTGACCTGCACTACTCCATGCTGTTCCCGGCTCGGCTCCGAGTAGTAGCCGACGGTAAAACGTGGTTCTTTGACACACCGGACATGGCGTACGACTGGTTGGAGGGATGGCGACAGGTGGGAGCACAGAGACGCACCAACGGGAATCAGCGACAGCAACACGAAGGCGACCACGTTGGGCCTCAGGAGCAAGGGCGAGAAGGGCTGGGCCGCTCACCAAGACCGGGGACAGATGAAGATGGACTGGAACAAGAACATTAAGCTCTCAGCTCCAGCCGGCTCCAAACACTGCACCGCCTATTCGAAATGGCCTGACTCCAGCTTCTGGACTGAGGCATGCCCGGGTTATATGCGAGGGGGGCCGCCTCTACGGACATTGAACCCCGACAAGCAAGTACTATGGTTTGGGTTGGGGTAAAGCACTCTGCCAAGTTGGGGTGGCGGGCGGTTCTAAGTCCGTTGAGCAGGGAAGCAGGGAGGGGGAGGGGAGGGACGGGAAAGTTTTGGTTACTCTATGTTTTAATGTTGAGGCAGGAAGGGATGGCAGGCACACGCTACAATCACGAAGGGAGAACAGATGCACCATGACTGAGATAGTAGGAGCACATGCGGTGGGACCGTGACAACACCGCAGACGTTTTGATGTCAGCACAAGGCAGCGCATCCCCAACATCCGATAGGCATTCCCTGGCGCACAGTCCACGAGGTAACGTCCGTTGCGATGCGACACATGAGTCCCCCGTACCACCCCTGAGAATACTGACATGGAATGTGAGAGGTCTTGGTGACAAAATAAAGAGGGGTCTGGTACTGCAAGCTCTGAAAAGGCATAGCCCAACAATAGTCCTTCTACAGGAGACTCATCTCACAGGCAAAGCTTGCCAAGCGTTAGACAGACGGGGGTACAAGATGGCGGCGCACGCTGAGTTCACTTCAGGCTCGAGAGGGACAGGTATCCTCCTTAAAAAGACCTCATTGTTTATACCACTACAGACTAAGACAGATGACCAGGGTCGCTTAACAGCGATCCAAGGCCAATGGGAAGGAAAACTTCTCAACATAGTCTCGGTGTACGTACCTCCGGCACTACAATCGGTGGCATTGCCTGCACTGGGGGCATTTCTCCTAACCCTACCGGAAGGGGACCTCATTCTGGGGGTTGACTTCAACACTACCATGAACACAACAGTAGACAGATTTCCAGCGCAGCCACAGGTGTCGGGTTGCTCCCGTTTCCAGGGCTTTACAGAGGCAATGAGATTAATAGACGTTGGGCGCCATACGCACCCAGCAGCGACCCAGTACACATACCACTCCACAGTACACAATAGTTTATCGAGGATTGACTACTTTCAAATGGTGGGGTTGAGGTTACAAAATGTCGAAGATGTAGAAATTAAACCCAGAGGCATCTCAGATCACTCGCCTGTATTACTGACCCTCTCTTGCAGGGAGAAATCACGCAGGTGAATTTACCTCATCTATCCTAATTATCTGCAAATCCCAGGCATACGGAAAGAACTTAAAAACACCACTAAACATTTCTTTGCTGAAAATACCGACTCAGTAGATTCGCCGTCCACATTGTGGGAAGACGGTCCGCCGAGGGCAGGCTATAGCCTCCATCACGGGGCATAAACGATTACAAGATAAGGAACTGACTAAACTAGAGCTCCTCCTACACACTGCACATATAGCACATATGGCGGATCCCTCATTAGACTCGGCCCATGACCTACAGCTGCAGCAGCAGCGCTACCGGGACCATTTGAAACACCGGACCGTAAACTACATCACTGCGACAGCACACAGAGTGTATGACATAGGGGATAAAGCGGGGAAAATGTTGGCATGGCTGGATAGCAAACAAGCTGGGCCTAGAGGGATACAACAGTTGTACTGGAAGGCAGGTGTCCTACAGTACAGACGCACCCGGAGGAGATAGTGCATACCCTGGAGGACCACTTCGAAGGCTTCTACACCCCAGAACGGGAATAAAAGAGCCCGAGGCCCTCGCCTCACTTAGCCACATAGAAACCCACACCCACCCACCCCAGGCAGTCACAGAACTTGAAGCTGACCTTACGGCCGACGAACTGCAGTCTGCTATAGGAACCATACAATCTGGGAAAGCGATGGGCCCCAACGGGATCCCCATAAAAAATGTAAATTGATACTTGTATAGCACACTACTCGCCCGCAAGGGTCTCAAGGCGCTTGTACGAATACCGCTGTGGAACCCATCCTGGCTTTCCCTGTGAGGCGTCCACTCCTGGGCACCCCCAAGGTGGAGGCCAGGCATCCTTAGCGTTGTGGGGGCCGTTGTGGAGATTAAGCAAGCTATTGCCCAGAGTTGCAGAGTGGGACTCCATGATTGGAATAGGCACCGAGGCGAGAATGATCAGGTCCGTGGAATTTTGAGCCCAAGACCCGCCGAGGCGGGGAATTGAACCCTGGTCCCGGGCTAGACTTCTGCATCAGGGTCTGCCGCTCTAATCATTGAGCCACACGTCTCCCATAGAATGGTATAAGCTCATGTCTGACACGAGCAGTGCGCCGCTGCTGGCAATGTATAACGATAGCCTGAAGGTAACTATGCTCCCGCTTGACCAGCGCACAGCAACGATTGTGGCGATTCCCAAGCCAGGTAAACCCCCAACAGAGTGCGCCTCATATCGCCCAATATCACTCCTTAATGCGGAAGCCAAAGTTTTGGCAAAAGTACTGGCGAATCGACTAATGCCCCACCTAACATAGCTGATCCACCCGGATCAATCAGGCTTTATGCCACACCGAAACACCGCTCTTAACCTCCGGCGGGTACATGGGATACTGGCGCGTGCTCCAACACTTTCGGAGCCTACAGTGATAATGTCACTGGACGCCAAAATGGCTTTCGACCTGGTAGAATGGCAATACCTCTTCACGGTCCTAGGATATATGGGCTTTGGCCCTAAATTTCAGGCCTGGATACGACTCCTCTGCGCTGAACCGGTGGCCCAGGTAGCAGCCAATGGTCACATATCGCGTACTATACGGCTTGCCAGGGGAACGCGCCAGGGCTGCCCGCTGTCGCCGTTGTTTGCATTGGCGCTGGAACCATTGGCCACTTTAATCAGAGCGACCCCATTATTAAAAGGCATTCTTTGCACGGCGGGATGGGAAGATCGTGTCTCCCTCTACGCCGACGACATGCTGCTCTACCTGACCGATCATGATCATAGTATACCTGAACTTCTTGAACTCTGTAATACACAGGGGCGCACATCAGGATACACGATAAACTGGTCCAAATCGGTGCTATTCATCTTACAAGGTCCAGATCCTTTGCTCCCCGCCGACTGCCCGATAGTAATAGCCAGCGACTCCTTTAAATACCTGGGCATACATGTCACTAGGGAAGCCGCAGACTTCATCAAAAAAATCTGACACCTCCTCTAGAGCGCCTAAAGAGCGACGTCAAACACTGGGCGTCTCTGCCTCTAACATTACTGGGTAGAGCAGCCTTATATAAAATGATAGCTCGGCCAAGGTTCCTCTACGCTCTCGATAACACGCCATTTCCGATACAGCCACGGTATTTTAAGCAAGCTGCGGCACAGGTTTCGGCCCTATTATGGGGCAACTTGCCGCCACGCATAGCCCAAATTAAACTGAATAGGAGCTGGTATGACGGCGGAATTGCACTACCGAACCTGCAATTGTATTACTGGGCAGCACAACTTAAAACCATCAACCAGTGGATTCAAGCACCCCAAGACGATCCGGCATACCGAGCAGACAGAATAAAATTAGGCACGAACAACATGCAGGTGTTACTATACAATAGAAGTCAGGCCGCGAGACTAATAGGACCCACGAAGCAGACGGTGGCATTATGGTATGCAGCACAGGCGAAATTGGGGTGGAAGGGAACCATTACCAAACTCACCCCGCTTTAGGACACCAGGGCATTGGGGCAACTAAGAAACAGTAAAGGCTTCACACAATGGGATAATATTGGAATTTCCACGGTGGGTGACATGTGGGATAAGGGGACGGTGGTTCCTTTTGCACAACTACAACAACAATATGATTTAGGACCGGCTGAAACGTATAGATATGTGCAAATTAGGCATGCTTTACTAACAGCGCTCCCAGTGGATACTGATGTCCCAGAGGCTTCACCATTGGAGGACCGTCTGCTCACAGACTTCATGCAGCAGCTTGCTACATCCCTCACTTACCGGAAACTCCTTAACAATATGCCCGACCTTACACTTAAACTCTGAGACCGGTGGGTGGCAGAGGTGGGAGATATGGATGAATCAGAGTGGCTAGCAGCCCTGGCATCCCCTAATGAGGTGGGCATTTCGGCCAAGTTTCGACATGTACAACTAAAAATAATACATTGTGTGTATTACACCAGGACCACTTTACATAAGATACACCGTGCGACACACCCGTTCTGCCTCAGGGGGTGCGGGGAGGAAGGCAGACTTTACCATACCCTGTGGGATTGTCCTATTATAGTAGAGTACTGGCGACAGGTCCTGCGCACCATTTCACAAACATTAGAAATCTCCATTATACCCGAGCCACGAAAATGTCTCCTCAATGTCTGGGACCCCACTGACCTCACTCGCTATGGCCAAACCTGGTGGACCCTCGGGTGCATTGTAGTGAAGAGAGACATAGCGCAGAGATGGGGCACGGCAGACCCCCCACATTAGCATTATGGTGCAGGAACATGGACTTAATCATGGTAACCGAACGCACAGTATATGAAAGCAGGGGAGTTCCGCGTAAATGGAACAAAATTTGGACACCGTGAAACACTTTCAGGGGAGACTTATGTGAAACACTGCCAGAGGAAGATCTAGAAAGCTCAGATGACGACGACGACGAGGTTTGGAGAGGTGATGCAATTAGGAATAAAGACTAACTAGACAGGAGAGAACTGTTATCTTAATTCTTAATACACTACCTAATTCTTTTATGTTCCACTGCACATGCTCTAATGCGAGATAGTTGATGGCGCAATCCCTATTGGTCTATTGTAATGTGATTGTATGTCTACTGTCATGGATACAAATGTTGTATTATGCAAACGCTTTAATAAAAACATGTTTTTAAAAAAAATACAACTTTCAGCAATTAAATGCTATATTGCAATTGCATACATACAGTGAATTTGAACGTTAATAGCAATATACACCGATTTAATGCATAATGTTCACACCAATGAGTGACTTGAAACCTTAACCCAGATTTTATATTGTGGATTTTGTGTTCCTTACCTTCACTTTATCCACAGCAGGCTTTGTTTCTTTTGGTTTTGGATCACCTGCCCCTAAAGTGGCAGACAATGCATCTAGTGGGTCTGATGAGACCGGTGCTTTCTGTAAAAAAGTCAAAAGAAATAATGATTACAATTTCTGAACCTTCACGGAAAAAGGCACTTTCATCTTATTTTTCTCTATTTCACATCCCTACTTCCAACTTATTCTTGTTTTCAGATCTCAAAGCCTACTTTAGTCAGTTTTCAATATCGTTTTTATGGAGGCTGGAAAGCCCGCAGATCTGTCATGTCTGCCGTACATTTCATCCTCATTATGTTCCACAACCTAAAGAAATACTGAGGTACAAACAAGAAATTGCTACTATTTGATCCAGCACTGGATGGTATGCTATGTTGACTGAGCTTGATATAGCTCAGGGAATCACCCCGCGGGTGTACCTCTGCACTAGAGCGCATGTCAGGTAAGGGGGGAAAATGGAGAGAGAAATTAGAATAGGCAAGTTTTTAGAAGATTTTAAAAGCAGGCAAAGTAAGAACAGTCGCAAATGTGATGGGGAGTTTGTTCCAGTGGTGGGGCCAAGGTAGGAGAAAGAATGTCTACAGTGTTTGACTGTGCAAATGCGGCGGGGAAAGAGCAGAGGCTGGACTTTAGATCTCAAATTTCTTGTGGGACGATAATGGTGAAGTTTGTTATTTAGATACGAGGGCCCTTTCCTGAAGAGAAACCATTCTGAAATTGGGGAATTATTTGTTCCTGAATTAGGAGAAGCTCCAACCACGCACAAACATATGTTTATGTGCACTACCTCTTTGTTTAAGAAGGGCATTTGCTCAGACTCTAGACATAATGTTTGTGCTCTAAGGGTTAATGAAAGACCTCCTCCAGTTTCTGCCAAGTCTTTCAAAGGCTCCTGTATAAGGATGGGGCTTCGACTGGTGGAACAAAGTTCAGGATAGAAGATAAGATATGTTACAGGGATAGTCACTATAACATACAAAGAAGACTATATTAAGAGCGCAGTATAAGTGGACTTTACTGTGGTGTAGCTAGTAAATTATTCTTTATATCAGTTCACGTTACTATTAAACTATTTTGCAGACCTCAGTCTCCATCTTAAGAATCTTTCTTTTGGACCTGGCCTTTTCTGCAGGGTTAGCCCCAAACGTTTTGCCTTCTTACTCACTTTTTTCAGACCTTGAATTTGTAGGCTTTAGGAATCTGTGCACTTGACCACTGCTAACCAGTGCTAAAGGTCATGTGCTCTCTCCCTAAAACATAGCATGATTGGTTTTCACCAGTTTGGCAAATTTGATTTCCTAGTGAGTTCCTTGTAAAGGGGTGTACCATATGCCTAGGGCCTGTAAATTAAGTGCTACTAGTGGACCTGTAGCACTGACTGTGCCACCCATAGTAGTAGTTTTTCAACCCTGTCTCACCCCTACTGCTGCAGGGACTGTGTGTGTAGTTTAATGCAACTTCGATTTGGCATTTAAAACCTCGTGTCAAGCCTTAAACTCCCCTTTTATTATGCATAGGTCACCCTCAAGGTAGGCCCTAGGTAGTTCTACGGGCAGGGTAATGTGTATGTAAAAGGTAGGAGACGAACCATTATGTTTTTTATATCCTGGTTGTGACAAAGATCCTGTTTTGTTTTTCACTGCTGTGAGACATACTCCTCTCATAGGTTAGCACTGGGAATTCCCTTAGATAATTTAAAGTGATAATTCCTGATCAGAAAGGAGTAGAGTTGCCATGTATTAAATGGTCGTGATAAATCCTACTTAATGGTAAAGTTGGATTTCACATTACTATTTTGGAAATGCCACTTTTTTCAAAGTAGGCATTCTCTGTGCTTATAACGCTGTGTGCCCGACAGCCTGTCTCCAATACATGTGTGGGTTCAGTGACTGCTACACTTTGTGCATTACCTTTAGACAGCCACAACAGAGGAAGGGCTGGGTGTGACAGGAGACACATCTGAATTCATCTACACATTGAAAGTCTTCCTGGGCAGGGAGAGGTGGTTCACACTTACATTTGAATGGGATGTGTCCTGCCTTCAGACAAAGGGCTGGTTTGCCCCCTACTGTAGTCTGTAGCCAGTGCTGGGCTTAAATGGATCATTGTGCACTTCTGAGGGATCCTTTGAAATGACCCCGTACATCAAAAGCACTTTTGGGTATAAGTACAGGGGAGCTGACCCCATCTAATCAGACACTGCGTGGGACTTGTAACCAGATGCTGCTGGCTCTACATCTGCACATTGCCAGGAGGAGGACTGATGTGCTGCCAGGAAGGACTGCCATTTTATTAACTGCTTTGCTGTGTTGGCCTGTTCTCCAAGGGGTTGTTGGCTTGCCCCCAGTTCTTGTGGAAACTCAGGGACATTAAAGATTCCTCATGCCTGCGCTGCCATGAGCCCGTTAACAGCACTCTATCTAGGAGCCGTGATCGCCGCCTCTTGCGTCAGCACTCACAGAGGACAGTATGTGTGGAGCGATTGGGTTTGCCACCGAACAGCGTGTCTGTCGAATCATGGCGTTTGCACCCAGATCATCGTGCGTTGGGCATCTGGACTTCACTAGTGCATGTTGAGCGCTTCGTGGTTTTCCAAACGCTGCACTCTTTGAGGATAGAGTCACTACAGTGCAAGGGGAAGCCCCAGCTTTGTGAAAGTGGAAGGTTGCCCAGCAATGCGGTGAACTCCACCCATGTAGGTGGGGCCCAGTCACTAAAGAGAGATCTCTGTGCCGACGCATCAACCCTGGCTATGTGAGCTGATTCCAAGCTGTGCACTGGCGTCACCAGCTTGCTTTTGCCCGAGGAAGAGTGCTGCAGTCGTGAACAGCTCAGATCTGACCATATGGGCCGACGCTGCACTACCTTCTTGTTTGTGAGCTCCAGTGGCACGGACTCTGGTCCCTGTGGCTGTCACCCACATGACTTTCGAAGTCAGGTACTGTTAACCAGAACCATGAGATCTTTTCAAGGGGAGCTGTGCACTTGCAAGTGGCTGGGATTCTCTCAGGTCCCCGTATCCGAGGGACCCGGTGCGCATTTTCCCACAGGCACCTGAGTACGTTCTTTGGAACACGATAATGCAGGAAAACAACCCCCACTTATCTCTATTGTGATTTGTGTTTTCTAAATGTGGCCCATTGCTCTTAAATGTTTTACTTTGATACTTGTAACATGCATATTTCATGCCATACTTATGAGATTCATGTCATTTTAGTATTTTTGTGTTATGCCTAATATAGTAATCTATTTTTATAACCCTGTGTGGAGTCTATTTGTGGTGCATTCATTGCGTTAGTGTGAGTGTAAGTTGCACAAATGTATTATGCACTGCCTCTGCGGATAAGCCTGCCTGCGCTGCGCCAGGCTACCAGAGGGTATGCACAGGTTATCTTTGGTGTGTATCTGACTTACCCGGACTAGAGTGGTGGGTTCTTCCAGGCATGGGTGCATACCTTAGCCAACCAGAAACCCCATTTCCAACACTATCAATCTATTGTTCTGATCTATCTAATTTCTCTTTTAATTACAACTTACATTATCCAGTTAAAATAATAGGATGGAGATAAATGTAACCTCCAAGAAATAACGAGACTATACAAGCAGCAATAAAAATAATCTACTAAATGATACATGAGGTTACAGGTATTTGAGATGCTTCTCTTTGTGCCACATCAGGAGCACACCCACACTATTCACTGCTCATCATCTCCAAGTGACCAACTATCCTATTACACATGCATCCCCAAGGCACCTTAAATCACTCCGACTAAGCCACTACACATCCTGTTCCTGACACAACAGTGTTTTATGGAAGACAAAAAAACACCATCTTCTGGAACCATTTCAAGTTGTCTTCATTCAAGGAGGGGAACAGACTAGGAGTTGTCTCTCATGCTTGACTATCCGTGTTTTGAATATAGATGTATCAGATGCACTAGACATCACCAATCATGCCACAATAAACATCTGATTTGGGTATATGGTTATAAAATATTTGAATTAACTTTAAACCACAGTTTGCGAACAGCAGTTTCAAGACTGATCTTACACAGAACATTTCAAAACTGCAGCCCTACCCCTTTTTTTCAATACTGTATTGATGTATATTCTGCAGTCTTCTAGGGCTTTCTTATCATCAGTCTCTTACCTTGGCTGCAGGCGGCGGGGCAGACTGTGTTGTCGTAGCAGTGGAAGTGACAAAGTCTCCTGACAGTGCATCGACCAACTCCGTGTCACTCAGGGGCTAGAGCCAAAGGTGAAGAAAAGAAATAAAACATGAGAATGTTTAATAGACCTTACCTTACCACACCCTCCTAAGGGCACCTTCACGAATTAACATTAATTCAAAATTAGGCCGGTGCTTGCAGTTGATGAAATCCAATCATTTAAATCGGCTATACTTTACACCAGAAATGGGACCGTAAAGCTCGCCCCTCCTGGGATTTTCAGACTTCCTTGGTTACACTAAGACTCACTCAGCCTAGCAACTGAAAACAAACGCACGGTAGCAATGGCGCCCGTCCAGCAGCAACCCAGCCAGAGAGATTCCTGTGGTGAGAATGGCGGGAGACGGGGAGACACAGACAGCTCTCTCTTCCCTCCACGGAGCTCCTTGAAATTACATTGTCTCTCATACAGGAGGCATCAAAACTGTTCGTCAAACTGAGCCCAATCCTCCAACTTTGAGAATTAACCCCTTTGAGTTGTAAAGGTCCATATCAAACAAGAGCTGCAGTTTAGCACAGGCAGTGGGTGAAGAAAGTGTGAATAGGCCCAGAGTTCCTCACATGCATTCAACCCCTTGATTTACACACTTTAGGAAACATGTTCAAGACATTATCAGTTAGAAACATATCAAACTATTGGCATTCAGTTATTGACTTAATCAGTTGGGGCTCAGTTACAAATCGTTACTGGAGACCTGAAAAAAGCAGCGTAATCTCTGTATCGTGACAGGTCAACCAGCGGGGAAGGCACAGGCTGGAAGGATAAACCAATGGGAAGAGGCACTGTTTACTGGCACTAGTGAGTTAATTTTTCACCCCAATGACCTCGGTGTTTAACATACAATAGGTACTTCAGGTTACACTGCCCTGAAAATCTAGGTCTGTTTGACACACCTTGTGCATAACATATTGCAAAAGCAGCAAGGCAGCTGTTCTTTTAGGAATGTATTCGGTGCCCTTGAGGGCCTGTGGATAACACTAGCGAACATGTAACTGTTTTCATATCGGAGGAACAGGAACACTACGGTAAGGTAAGAACTGTAAACTAAGGCGAATGCCCATTAAAACACCCCAGGAATTTAAGCCAGATGCCTAGTAGCCCACCCCACATGGCAGCCCTGTGTTTGCACAGTGTCTGCAATGCAATAGTGCAAATGCTTTGCACAGTTCCAGGTGTACTAATCCTGTACAGCGCATGGAGGCTTTTCGCAAGACTTTGCATAATTCTAGTCCAACTAATATTTATGATGCAAGATTCCCTCTGAATTCTTGCGACCACCTGCAGACACAGTTTCTTTGGACTATGTGGCTACATTTGCAAAGTGAAAGTATCCGCATCCTTGCTCTTAAATGGACCCGTGTGGCAATGCCAATGAGGTTGGCACATTGCAAAGGGGACTTGTGGGAGCATGCACGACCCACGGGATCATGGCCTCCTGTCTCTATGATCACAGCTGCCAATCATACAAGGAAAACAGTATCTAACCAACAGCTCTCTGTGAGCCACTGGAATCTCTCTATTGTCATCAACTGTCACTGGCTTGCTGCCACAGAACAGTTATCGATCAATGAAATAATTCATTGCAAGCCGCAAGGAGAGCAAGTTGCAGAAGCAATGTTTGTGGTGCAAGTCACGAAGACATTTGCGACTTACATTGTAACTTTAGTCCATTGCAAATTCAGTTTTTGCAATCACAAATCCTGGCAGTTTGCCCAGCACAGGGCTTGCGATTGCAATAAGCAATAGGCATCTGGCCATCATCTCTTCTCTACGCTGAGGACAGAATACGGACCTAAACCTTTCATTAATCCACGAATATCGGAACAATGCCCACAAGATGTCTCACTAGAACGCTTTCGGTCTAAAACCACTGTGGGTGATCCTCCAACTCAGTCCAGTGTCTCTATTGTAGGGAGGAGATTATCTGCAACAGGAGCCTGTAATCAGCGCCCGCTTCATTCTCTTCAGACTTAGGCCATCTGCCTTCTTCATAGATCATTAATGAATCAGTCTCAATTTACCTATATATATTTTATTTATTAGAGTATTTTTATAATGCAAACCTAATCAACAAGCTTTGGTGCATTTTATACAAAACAATAGTACATAGAAACTGAATATTAATAGTAAGGTCAGAGTGAGGGATGGTTATTGCGCGGATACATCTGTTTTGAGAAGGCAGTGTTATCAGGTTCTTGCGAAATAACGAGAACAATAGTGCAAGCATTATTTTAGTCCTGTTACCCACATAAAGCTGTGTATGGCAGGATTTAAAAGAAACAAGCTTTGGCAAAACCAATATGTCCTGCATTGCCTGTCAAGGTTATGACTTTCACAACACAAAAAAAGCATTTGCAATGCAATAGATCTCGCATCAGGAAAGTCTGAGTTATTGGTATTGTAAATGAAACATTTTTTAATTATGTGCTGGTTTGGAACATAGCGAAATTAATAGCTTTGCCATTTACAATGCCAAAAGTTTTAACTTTCGCAAATGTGACACCTATAGCATTTGTAATGCAATATGTGTTGTATTTAAGTGACTTAGATGTATTGATATTACAAATAACAATGGCTTTTAATTTTTTTAAATAATTAATACTTAAATAAAAGGTATTGTAATTTATAATGGCAATAGCTTAATAGCTTAAACTTTTGTAAATAACTTTTGTGAAGATTATGTTCAGTGTATTTTATTGTGACAAAATCCAAGAACAGAAGTGAAAAATCAACATCTTTCTGTGACATTTGTAATAAATCTTGAAACATTGAGAGAACATATTTGAATGGTTGCACAGATTGATGATGTGGTGGCTCTGAATGATGTGGCGGCGACGAGTGATGCTGTGGCGTTCCGTGTTGCTGTGGTAGCGCATAGCGTTGTGGTGCCCCTGAGTGGTGCTGTGGTGGTGCCGAGTGATGCTGTGGTGATGCGATAGATAGTGAGGGCGATAGATAGATAGAGGGAGGGCGAAAGATAGATAGAGGGAGGGCGAGATATAGATAGAGGGGGAGAGAGAGATAGAGGGAGGGGGAGAGAGAGATAGAGGGAGGGGGAGAGAGAGATAGAGGGAGGGGGAGAGAGAGATAGAGGGAGGGCGAGAGATAGAGGGAGGGCGAGAGATAGAGGGTGGGCGAGAGATAGAGGGTGGGCGAGAGATAGAGTGTGGACGAGGGATGGAGTGTTGGGCGGATGAGGGATGGAGTGTTGGGCGGGGGAGGGATGGAGTGTGGGGGGGATGGAGTGTGGGAGGGATGGAGTGTGGGAGCGATGGAGTGTGGGGTGGGGAGGGATGGAGTGTGGGGCGGGGGAGGGATGGAGTGTGGGGCGGGGGAGGGATGGAGTGTGGGGCAGGGGAGGGATGGAGTGTGGGGTAGGGGAGGGATGGAGTGTGGGGCGGGGGAGGGATGGATGGATGGAGTCGAGGGAATGGATGGATGGATGGAGTGGGTGGATGGATGGATGAATGGATGGAGTGGGATGGATGGATGGATGGAGTGGGATGGATGGAGTGGGCAGGTTGGAGTGGGGGGGATGGACTGGGGGGATGGATGGAGTGGGGGGATGGATGGAGTTGGGGGATGGATGGAGTGGGGGGATTGATGGATGGAGTGGGGGGATGGATGGAGTGGGGTGATAGATGGATGGATGGAGCGGGGATGGATGGAGTGGGGGGATGGATGGATGGAGTGGGGGGAATGGATGGATGGAGTGGAGGAATGGATGGATGGGGGGTATGGATGGATGGATGGATGGAGTGGAGGAATGGATGGATGGAGTGGGATGGATGGATGGAGTGGGGGGATGGATGGAGTGGGGGGATGGATGGATGGATGGATGGATGGATGGATGGAGTGGGATGGATGGAATGGGATGGATGGAGTGGGGGGGGAGAGTGGGGGGATGGATGGCTGGATGGAGTGGATGTACTGCATGTACCCTTGAAGGCATTTACTGTTCACAGATAGTGTTGGGTGCTGTGCAGGGGTGTAACGCAAACCCCAGCAGCCCCTACATCGCAGGAGAGACCCCAAGCTTTCAGGGGGGCCCAACCGTCAGAGGACCCCTATTCACCCCGAGGCCAATGAACATCTGTCTGTGAGATGCGGTAGACTAGGGGTTTCCGCTCACCTTCTGCACGGGCTCACGCGTACGTCACGCCTCTGCTTGGTGTTTGCATCTTTACTAGTGCTACTATATCGACCGTTTACAGGTGTGTATCCTAATATAAATATAATTGCATCCACTGAGATACCCCTAATATACCTGCGAATGGTATGTGGTGAGTACCTCTACATTGCCCATAATAAGAGCGGCGTGGATCATTCTAGACGGAGTAGCGTGGCTGTTCCTGGTAAAGAGTGCTCGGTGCAAGATTTAATAGTGCCATTTTTATGGAGTGATATACCCTAAGTACCACGCACAGATCAGTGTAGAAGTTATGTAAACTGCAGAGATGGTGCCGCGTGCAATTATCTTCCGGGGCTACCATGTACCCTGAGCTAACGGAGCTGGCACATAAAGGATATACCCACGCCACGGATGCAAGCGGTATCCAGCTGCATGGGTGCGCAGAGACAGAGTAGGTGAGGGCAGGTACTCTGCACAGCTGGCGTCTGCCTCCCCCTCCTTGCCCACCTCTGGAGATTGACAGCCAAGGAGCTGGCAGCGGACACACTCCCTTATTGACATCTCGGCGGTGACGTCAACGCTGACTGTGGTCACCATGGCGATGCCTTGTCAGTGAACTGTGAAAGTCTGCAGGGCCCGCCTCTGCTCTTCCCGGTGCCCTGACGTCAATTGACGTCACCGAGGGGCGGTGCCGGGCGCAGGCCCCGCCGCCCCCGGCTGAGCTCTGCCACCGGAGCTGCTTGCGCCGCTTCCCCGGGGTCCAGCACCCCGGTGCCGCCTCCGCTACTCCCCGGCCCCAGCATGGTCATGGTCGAGCCCCTGGGGCACCCCCTTTGCGCCCTGGTGCAGGTGGGCTTCTACGACATCGAGCGCACGCTGGGGAAGGGCAACTTCGCCGTTGTGAAGCTAGCGAGGCACCGGATCACCAAGAGCGAGGTGAGTGCCTGTGAGGACCTAGAGAGGGATTCCTATAGATGATGCACATTCATCCGTAGACACAGATGCATGCAAGCCGGGCCCCTGGATCACCAAGAGGGAGGTGAGTACACGTGGGGAGCGAAACAAACAAAAACAAGAGGGGAGGTAGAGCAGAGAGAGGGAACAAAAGCGGAGACTTTGGGGGGAAATTAAGAAACATGTGTGAAAGTTGCGGCAGGTGTGTGTGCGTGCGTGTGTGTGTGTGTGTGTGCGTGTGCGTGTGCGTGTGTGTGTGTGTGTGTGTGTCTGTGTGTGTGTGTGTGTGTGTGTGTCTGTGTGTGTGTGTGTCTGTGTGCATGCACGCACGATAGGCTGACTTGCTGGGAATGTGGACAGGAGATGTGCACAGCGCCGGGCTGGACGTGCGAGCCCACGAGGTGAAATCGCCAGGGCTTGCACATCACCTGTCTTACATTACTGGCACGCTGACAACAATAGGTCTTTCGCTGGACAGCGAGACCTAAAAAGGCACCCAACACTTTAAGGAAAGTTTAGCTTGAGCCTGGGAGAAACACACAAGGTTTTCTGTAAAACCCTCACCCACCAGGGTTACCCCTTGGTGGCATGCTTCATCATTAGGTCCTTCCCGTTCCGCTACGGAACGGGGCATGCTGCAACCTGCAATGACTATGGAAGAAGGGATGGTCTATAAGGGAGGAGTGGGAAAGGGAAGAGAAAGATCTTTATTTAAAAAATACCTGGCTAGTGGTTAAGTTTTTTATTCTGATCCCTAGTCGGTATGGTTAAAAAACAGGGGAGGTATTAGGAAAGATGGGGTAATGTTCCTATTTCCTAATGGTCAACATGTTTCTAGCCCTACCCCTTTTGGCTATTCTTCAGGACATAGGGAATTCACTATTCTGTACAATTCATCAAACACCTGGTTCCACTCCTGTTGTCATACATTGGACAAACATGTATCCTGCATGCTAGCACCAAGGTACATATACTTATTGCACATGTCCTTTGTTCGTGTTATTGAATTCTGCAAAGATATAGGGAAAAGGAAAACTTTCCTAGAGTCATGGATAAAATTACGATTGAAATCCCAGACTCATTTATACCATGTACAATCAGTAAGCACCTTCAGGGTTAAAAAGACAATTTCATGACTCATGATCGCCAAACATGTGGCAATCAGTGGCACATCTAGTGTGATCCCCAATGGAAGTATTGCTGAGTTATTGAAATGTTTCTAAGTATTTTTAACACACATAAATATTTACAGAGACAATGCACACCACATACATATGTAAAGTTCAGCTAAAGCTTCCTCCTGCGGAGAGTGTAGTTTGTAGTCTCACTCTGTGGGAGAGAGCATAATAGAGTTGTGGGGAAAACATCTGCGTGTTTGATGTTAAAAAATAGTTCATAAGGAAAGCGTCCTGTTGTGTCCCAAAAGGGAGAAAGTTGCTGTAGACTCTTTGTTATTATTTCCATGGATTAAATGAAAGGCAGTGCGTGCATGCTTACCTCATCAAGACTTCTACTCTGCTGTTCACCTACATGGGAGCTGCCTGGGAACCGTATATTGCCGGTCTCCAGGACTCCGGCAGATTAAATCAGAACGGGACGTTTGCACGTAGCGTCCTTGCGTCTTGACGACTAGACCACTAAAAATAAGATGGTGGTCACAATTTGGAACAATCCTTAGTTTCCATAGGCGTTTTATTTATATATAATTTTTAATGACAAAAAACCTTGCATACACTATATAATCATAAAGGGAGGGAGTATTTATTATACTATACGCTGGATGGACAGTCAGTGCCCATAAAGGTTGCGAGTGATCTCAAAGGGCTTAGGCATCACGTTTTATTGGTTAGTCACTCATTAGATCCTTAGTCGATTTGCTTAGAGTTTTTTTTTTTTACCATTATGGGGAAATAGTATAAGATCTATTGTTGTCATGTGTAGATCCTGTATTCTCTTGCATGGTCTTGTATGCACCGGTATATGCCAAGAACAGATGCATACATGGTAAGTAGCATTTTCCGTTCGAGGACTATGAGCTGTATCATATGCTTTAGCATAGACTACACTGCAGTTTTACCCTAAGAGGTGGCTAACCTGTATCTGTTTCAGTGGTTTGAAATAGTGTTCTTAAAATGGCCTGACTCTCACTAACTTGCTGTTTTTCTAACACATCTACACAAATGCGATTTGTGAATGTGTGTGGTGAAGACCATGTTGCTGCTTTGCAGATGCCATCTAAGGGTATGTTACCTAAGATTGCCATAGAAGCCCCAGTTTGCACATAGAATGAGCCCTAGGGGGAGCTGTTAATGTGCTTTTAGCTTTAATATAGCATATTTGGATGCATTTAACGGTCCACCGTGCAATACCTGCTTTTGACATGGGATTGCCTTTATGCGGTGGCGAAAAAGCAACAAAAAGTTGTTTTGTTTTACTAAAGGATTACATTCTTTCAATATTATATAGTATTGCTCTTTTAACCTCTAATGTGTGAAGAGCACGTTCTGCCAAGGAGTCTGGTTGAGGAAAAAATACAGGTAGCTCAACAGACTGGTTGAGATGAAAGGCAGAAACCACTTTATTGTGATGAATTTGTAAAAATGGCACTTGTATGGTTAGTGCCTTGAGCTCACCAACTATTCTGAGAGATGTATACGGAAGGCTACTCTCCAAGTGAGAAACCGTAGCTTACATTTGTGCAGAGGTTCAAATGGTGGGCCCATGAGTCTTGTAAGGACTATATTAAGATCCCACACGGGAGAAGGTGGAAGTCTAGGAGGAATGATTCTTTTAAGTCCTTCCATAAATGCCTTAATAGATGGCACGCGAACCAAAGGCAAGTGTTGTCTTGTTTTGTAGGTAAGCCGCTATTGCAGCAACATGTAACGGTATAGATGTATAAGCTAAATTAGAACACTGAAGGTGTAATAGGTAGCAAATGATGTTTAAGATTGAAACATCTAGAGGATTGATTTGATTGTTTGTGCAGTAGATGACAAATCGTTTCCACTTTGCTGCATACCATGCTCTAGTGGTAGTGCGTCTCGCCTCTTTAAGGACGCTCTTGCAGTCTGGCGTGAGATTAAGGTAGCCAAACTATGACTTCAGGTGCCAAATTGCAAGGTTGAGTTGACTGAGATTTGAAGGTCTTATCTCTTCATGGTTCTTAGTGAGAAGCTCGGGGGAGAGGTGTAGTTTTTGTAGAAGAACTACTGATAGTTCCAATAGAGTTGTGAAGCAGGGTTGTCGAGCCCATGTGGGAGCAACTAGGATCATTGTGAGGGACTGTTGTTTGAGCTTCCGAACCACTAATTGAATTTGTGGGAGAGGAGGAAAAGCGTAAGCAAATTTGCCTAGCCAATTCACCCATGCTTAGCATTGCCTTTGGATGATGGGTGTGGATACCTGGACGCAAAGTTTGGGCATTTTGAGTTGAGGTGTGTTGCGAACAGATTTATTTCTGGATAGCCCCACATTTGGAAGAATGGGATCAGAACTTGAAGATGTAGTTTCCATTAGTGGATCTGTTGTCTATGACGACGGAGCAAATCTGCAATCTGGTTGTTTACTCCTGGGAGGTGTTTTGCCATGAGATATATCTTTTGAGGTGTGGCCCATCTCCAAATGCTTTGAGCTAGGCATGAAAGCTGTAGAGAGTGTGTCCCTCCCTGTTTTTTTGTGTAGTACATTGCGGTTATATTGTCTGTATGGAGTAAGACAACCTTTTCCTAGTAGATGCAGTTGAAAGGCTTTCAATGCCAGAAAAATTGCTTGTAGCTCTAGGTAGTTTATGTGAAAGTGTTTCTGTTGTAGAGTCCATGTGCCCTGAACAGTCTGTTTTTGAAGATGAGCTCGCCAACCAGTGAGTGATGCGTTTGCTGTTAAGACTATCTGTGGAACCGGGTCGAGGAATGGCCGCCCTTTGGAAAGGTTTTGTGTTTTCCACCACTGCAAAGAGCGATTGGTGCGGCCGTCTACCAACGCCAGATCTCTCAGCTGACCTGGAGCCTGGTCCCCTGATGTGCCAAGCATTCCTTTAGGAGACACATCTGAAATCTTGCGTAAGGGAGGATTAGAATGCAAGAAGCCATCATGCCGATTAATTGCATGAACACTCTGGCTGGTAGTGAGTGTTGGGGCTGAAATTATGATATTTGATTTTGCATGTTGTGTATTCTGGCTGGATTTGGATATGCTAGAGCTTTGCAAATGTCTACTGCAGTTCCTAGATATGCTTCCGTGTTGGACGGCTGGAGGTGAGACTTGGTGAGGTTTACAGTAAATCCCAAGTCGTAAAGCAGCTTTATTGTCTTGTGAGTGTGGAGAATGCATCTGTGTTGTGATTTGGCTTTTATTAGCCAGTTCTCCGGGTAAGGGAAGACGTGAATGTGCTATCTTCTTAAATGAGCTGCAACCACTGCGAGGCACTTGATGAATACTTTGGGTGCTGTAGTTACCCCGAACAGGAGAAATTTGAAGTGATAATGGTGTCCATCCACCACAAATCCGAGATATTTCCTGTGAGCTGGGTGAATCTTAATATGGCAGTAGGCGTCCTTTAAATCCAGAGTGGTTAGAAAGTCACCTTGTTGAAGCAATGGGAGTGTGGAAGTAGTCTGACTGAATGTAAAGATTTAGATATTTGAGGTCTAGTATAGGCCTCAGAGAGCTGTCCTTTTTTGGGATTAAAAAGTACAAGGAGTACACTCCTGTTCCCCGATGATGGAACGGTACTAGTTCTAAAGCATGTTTTTGTAACAGAGAGAGAAGTTCTTGGTTGATGAGTGTGAGATGTTCTGGTGACGTTGCTTTGGAAGAATATTTGGGGGAGTGCTGGTAAATTCCAGGCAGTAACCATATTAGATAATTTGTCTTACCCACTTATCTGAGGGGTAGTTGAGTCACTCTGGGTTTAACTTGCCTTTTTAAGATGAAACTGACAGAGACCGTCTGTACTACAAAGTTCCATTTCTATAGTCTTTGTTACTTTGTTCCATCAGCTCTTAGACTATCAGCCTATCTCTTGCTGCAGAGCATGAATCAGTTATGGAATCCAACAGCAAATTACAAGACAGACGGAGGAATGGGCAAGTAATCTAGTGTGGGGCATACTCACACAGTGGTTTTGAACTTCAGTGCTCATGTGGACAACAGCTGGAGTGCATCATCAGGAAACAAATTCCGCATAAGCCATAAAGTCATTGCTGGTATGGGAATGTTATTTTGGCTTTACCTTGTCTAGGCCATAATGTTCAGAATAAAATTCATACACTTATGTAAATTAACCGCTTAAGAGAATTCCTACTATAATGTACAAAACATCTCATTACTAACCTTTGGTTTTGGTTCAGGCTTTGGTATTATTGGTTTTCCGTCTTTATCCTGTAAATAAAGTTGAACTCCCGTTAATTCTTTCATTCTATGCAAAAAATGTATGCAAATTTATAACACATTTTCATGCGCATGAACACACAAATGTAACTGTAACTTTCTTTGGTGTGCTAATTCGTTTTTTTATGGTACTTATTGCAAAAAATGTTTTCATCTCCATCACCTTTGGACATTTGACTCACCTCTCCTTTGAACTTCGGGACAGAAGTGTGAGCTTTGGTAGTCTCACATTGAAAGACCCTTGTGAGGGTAAAACGGGGACTACTGAGCCTCAGCTGTGGGCATGGGTCGTTTGCCTCATGTCCCGGGTCCATCGTACTATTGATCTGCAAACTCGCCTGAGCACAATTAATACAGCTCTTGACTGAGTGGTATTGATGGCCAGTGGTCACAGGCTCTTCAGGAAGTTAGCGTGGGGATGCATTAGGCACATAATTCAACAATCACCCAGCAGAAAAATAATTCATTGTCAAACCCAGTGCTTGTCCTTTATACAAATAAACTCCAAAATGCAATACTACACACTACTATATGCATATACAAATATTCATTGGTGTGGGGCCACAGTATCCTGGGTTCAAGGTCCCCTTCTCTCCACCTTCCCCCAAATTGGTGTAAAATTACGTAGAGCAGGTTTCAGGCATAGGTTCCTCTTTCAAAATTCATGCACTCCGTTTTACATTCTTAGTTCCAGTACTTAAATCTCTCCAACATTATTGCTTTTCTCCTGTGGATACAGCCGGGGCCCACAGCATGCTTCTGATCCCCCTCCCTCCGCTGGGAGGAAGACGGGTCGGCTGCAAGTGCATCAACACTCCGGTCCTGTCTGTAGGCGCAGCAGCTGCAGAGGCTGCTACCCGGAGTCTGCCTGGGGGACATGCTCCAGCGTCAATGGCAGACATGCTCCTGTGTCACTGGCGGACATGCTCCTGTGTCACTGGGGGACATGCTCCAGGTCGCTAGCCCTCTACAATCATTCACAGGCCCACCTCCAAGTGCATGGTGAGTTGGACAGTGACAGAGGTCATGGGCCCCTGAAAGCACTTCCCAGGGTGGCGGTGCAGTTCTAATACCATTCACGGCAAGGAGAGTGGCTTGGTCTGCCCAAGTCTGTTAAATCATGGTAAATCTGCTTCATTCATAGTTCTCAGCCTGCAGCGGGCGGCACAGGCCACTTTGGTCAGAAACGGCCATGGTCACTGTGAAGCAGTCCGCCTCAGGCACACTTCAGGACAGTGCAAGCTGTGAAGGCTACTTGCAGGGTCACAGTGACGAAGTACGCTTGGGCACACTTTGGCAGTGCCACGATGCAGTTGGTTCAGCCAAGCAGGTCGATGATCTGATGCAGGAGCACGCCAGTCACTCTCTCTCGAGTGTCTCTGGGCAGACGAACTCTTAGCTCAGGACCCTCATTCGGCTGCTTCTGCTCGCCCAGGAAGTCAGCACCTCCTGCAGGGTTTGCATTATAGTTCCCTCTTCTTCTCCATCAGATCAGCCTTCAGGTACTGCAGGATAGGGAGAGAGCTCTTCCTTCTAGGTCAACTCTAGGTGATGTCCACTTACCTCTTGCAAGCTGGCTGTCTGAGAGACACCAGCTCTGATTGCACACCTGACCCTTTGGTGCCTTTGTAGAACAACCCCTTCCTTAATCAAAGAGAACCTGGAAATGGAACAAAAAGTGGGAAAGCAGCTCCCACATTTATATAGATAAAGCAGACAGTGGATGTGGACAGTTACATTTGTGTCTGCATGAAAATGTGGTATACATTCATATTTTAAAGTAGACCGTATAATTACATGTATAGTTGGTACTAATAAAAATATGATGAGTTAATAATGATTAATTTAACATTCTTTGCTGTTTATGCACTTGACCTCTACAAAAAGCAGAGCTGTACTAATCAGAGAACATAAAAAGACGCACTTCACCAATTATAAAAGCCCCAGGCAGAGGTGTAGACTCCATACAGATAGGAAGAAATGTTTAAGAATACAGGCCGGAAAGGCTGCACAAAGCTGAAGCGAATTGCACACAATCGCTTATTGGTCTGGCATTACTTAAAGGAAAACCTAGCAGACTAGAATCCTTGTAGGTGCCTTTTTACAACTTTGTGTCAGATTGTCAGTTTTAATAACAAATTCTTGATGGAGTAGGTAATGGAGTGCATATACTGCTGAAAAGGACCTCCTAAACTACGTTTCAGCAGGTGAATTTGGCACCCACTGAAGTTTGTCAATCCCAAGTTTTAACAACAAGGAGGATTTGAACCTGAGAAGCCAAACCTTTAAGAAGGGATAATCAGGACTCACTATTATTAGTAATTAAAAGCAAGAACATGTTGTACTGGTCCTTGGTGGCCCAAATATAGTTACACAGTGTGAGACCCCATTTTCAGAAAATAAGAAAGGTTTATTTTTTTTAATTTGGAACCAGTCAATTTTTCTGGCACCACCTTGGTTGTTATGCAGTTTATCGATGTTGCTGACAGTTTTGAACCTACCAAGCTCTTGCTCGGCAGTGAAAGGTATGTAGCATAAAATCAAACTATAGATTACATTTTTAATCTGGCTTGAATAGCAATGTTTATGAAACAGCAGTTCAAAATAAGCACTACTCTACTTTTAATTTTTTACAATATTTTAATGTTAATGTTATGGATTTGGTAAAGCGCAACAGCTGCCCCAGCAACGAGGCGTCCCGGCGCTGCTAGATAAAAAAACAAACAAACAGGTACTTAAGGATAGTCAGACAAAGACAAGAGCCTATGGAAGTGAAAGAGAATGATTTTCATGGCTTTCCGAAAAGCCAGCAGGTTCTCCATTCCAAGAATGTGGACCGGCAGGGAGTTCCCTAATTTGGCCGCTAACACCCGGAAGGAGCGACTTCCCATACGGCATAATTTGGTTCGTGGTACCATCACCAGGTGTTGTCCCAACGAGCGCAAGCTACAGCGGGGAAGGTACCAGGTCAGCAGTGGACGCAATAAAACCGGTCTCCCGGTTTTAAGGATTTTAAATGCCATGATGAGGGCTTTGAATTTAATCCGAGAAGCAATCGGGAGCCAATGTAGTCTTCCAATCGTTGCTCTGACAGAGCATCTGCGAGGGAGCCAGATCAGAGTTCTCGCTGCCAGATTTTGGACCTGTTGGAGTCGCAAGAGCTCGGGTTTATTCGCACCCAGAAGCAGCACGCTAGCATAGTCCAAGCGAGAGATGATCATGGCTTGAACAATAAGCTGGCGAACTGTTGGCTCAAAGTACTTCAGGATTGATTTTAGGCCTCTCAGCAGGCCCACACAAGTAGCTGCCACTCTCTTTGTGTGGGTCTGAAAGCTGAGTGAGGAGTCCATCCATACGCCCAAGTTCTTAACTAGGGGCTTGGGCGTTGGTATCGTGCCCAGCGATGCAAGCCACCAATGCTCGTTCCAAAGAGCAGTGCTTTTCCCTACCAGCAAAACCTCTGTTTTGCTCGCAATGAGCTGTAAACAGTTATCTGCCATCCACTGGGCGACCGCTGCCATACCATCTCTAAACCTCATAGCTGGTGCAGATGGCCCTTCAGCTAGAGTGATAACCAGCTGGGTATCATCTGCATATGATACCAGCGCTAGGTCCCACTCTTTAGCCACGACTGCCAGGGGTTGCACATACAGATTGAACAAAGAGGGACTAAGTGCAGAGCCTTGCGGAACCCCCTGGCCGATAGAGTGAGACTGAGAGATGTATGGCGGTGCGGAAACCCGAAAGGATCTCTCGTCTAGGAAGGATCGGAACCACTGTAAGGCAGATCCCGTGATCCCTACCGCCTCCAATCGGTGCAGAAGAATCTCATGTGAGACCATATCAAAGGCAGCGCTGAGATCTAATAGGATCAGCGCTGCACTCTGACCGGCATCGAGGATCAACCTTAAGAGTTCAGTAGAAGCGAGCAGGGCGGACTCAGTGCTATGGCGGGGCCTGAACCCGTTTTGCGACTGATCCAGAATATCATTTTGGCTCATGTACTGAGAAAGAACATTTAAGAGTCAGCATGGATCTCTGGTGACGGCCGGACCAAACATATGTCTCTAACCAACCCAACACTAAGAAAAGAAATGGTGGTGAGGATTTGTAAATGGGTACAAGCACACATGTGTAAAGGCATTGAAAACAGACAGAAAAACACCAGTGTTAAATACTAAAAAGAAAAGTTAAAGAAAGAAGGAAAAAGTCCTCACTTTTAATTCTTCCAACCGGTAATCAGGGGGGATTGTGTCTTCCCTTTCTCCAAGCTTGTCTATGTGTTCCTTCCCAGTTTTTTCCTGTATTTGAGGGATAAACGACAGTACATATCAAATAATTGAACTTTAAGAAGTGATTTGACTGATTTACAAATGTGCCTATTTTAATGAGAGAGGTTAGTCAAAAGCTTGGAAACTCAAAGATATGTAGGCACTGGGGAAACACACAGACCCTTCAAGTCCAAATCACTGCTCTGAATGCAGTCGATCAAGGCAAAACAAATAGCAACCATTTTGTTTACTGTGAAAATTTCTTTTGACGATCAGTAAATAACACTATTGGAGCACAAAAGACAATTCCAAGCCTGAGCTCAGGATAGGATAGGATTCTAAGAACAGCTGGTGATGATTGCATAGCAGTATAAGGAGTCAAACATTCGTCTTAGCACATGCCCAGAAAAAGAAAAATCTCAATTTCAATAGGCCTCAGTTTATCTGTAATTTTGTAATTATATAGGCATTTGGTGGATAAACTGGGCATGCATTGATTTTAAAATAAACACACCAATTGCTAAAGGCAAACACCATTACAGTGTTTCATCTCACTTTAACACAAGTGCATCTCTCCTTCTCTTGGCAATGATATTCACACTTCACCCTAAACCAGCTAAACCAAGGCTCTCTGAGCCAGTCTCCATAAAAAGGCAGGCTTGTCACTTCACTGTGAGCACAGGCATATCATATCCTGGGGATGTAATGAAACCACCGCAATGTTTTGTAATGTGTCCGTTCGTATGTGTCTTTTTACAGTCCTGGTGAGAATCTTTCCAAAGGACAGCTACCTTGCAAGTAAACTTCCTTCACTACTTCCTCACTCTTAGGACTGGTAATTGCTCATTTCAACTGGTTAACCATAGATTCCTTACAATAAAAATATTTATTACTTGTGGAGGAGTCGGAACTTTGAGGCAGGCGCCTATCAAATGATCAAGAGCTGTGCGACCTGGCCCTGTTCCAGTAGCCAACTATACATCTCTCACATCTGTGTTGAGGAAGGTGCATCTATGCTGAAAAAGAAGGAAGGTTGCAAGCACAGTGAAATTCAGGGCCTGTCATGTGGTTTTAAAATCTTTTATCAGAATGAGAAGACACACTGGAAGAAGTGATAAAATAAGCCGTGTTGGCTTAGAATGCCTATTGATGAGAACTGCTTGCGAGTCCAATGTTCGAAAGAAACACCATTGGTGCAAACTATTGAAGGATGTAGGATCTAAAGGTGAAACATTGATATTTGAAAGATTGATGTATTTTATAGTGATAGAAAAAAGATTAAAATCCCTCCTCTTTCGTGGACCTGTGGGAACACCAGTATACACTTGGTGCCTTGTAAGAGCGCATGACTTGAAGAAGGCGGTCTGGATTTATTTGGTGTTCTAGAATGCGGATACAAGCATTGGTGACTGTGTATTAACAACCATAGATTTACAACAAACCAAAGCACACAGCAGCAGACCAAGGTTTAGCACATCAACTTTTTCTGTTTCTAGGTAACTAATGGTGCAACCACTCTCACCATCCGCTGCCAAGGATGTCCGTCAGAGCAATTTTACAAAAGAATTGAGAGGTGCACTCGATAAAGTCAGCAACGCCCAAAAAAGTTAATTGATTTTGTAACTCTTCTGTTCTTTCTTTAATGTGTTCTTTATTTTCTTTTAAAATACACAGGCACAGCCAACGCGTTTCATTCCCTTTCGTGCCTTGGGAATTTCGTCAGGGCATACAGATGAAGGTCATTCAAATACGATAGTCCAAGGTTTGATCGCACCTACAATGGTGGTGCTAAAGGATCAGTAATAGCAATACGATCCCAAATATTCCTGGATAGAATTACACATTGACAGAATGTCTGCATGTCTTAGGGGTAACGTATGCCAGAACAATGATGAGGAGCTGAGAATTGTTTGTGTGTAAGCACGGTGGCAATGTTGATGGTGGAACATGGTGGTCGAAAGGCATCTATAGCAGGTGCAGGAGGTTTGTGGATGTCAGTAGAGTTTGTTAGCAACTATACAGTAAAGAAGAAAGTGACAAACATAAGGCCCTGTTACTCTTCAATGTTGATGAGAATGGAATGTCAGTGACAGGAGGTGTTCTGTGCTTGAAAAGGAAGGCTGATCACCCAAAGGTTTTTGGGCCCTTCATCAGATAGGGGATCAATCATTTGTACCCAAAAACTGTTAATGCGCAGCTGGCAATACATACTACTGCGATATAACTCCACTGGATGTAAATGTAAATGTTTTTGAGCTTGTATAGCGCACAGCTACCCGCAGTGGGTTTCCCGGCGCTTGCTTAGGGAACCCGTCCTGGTATTCCCCTATGAGATAACCCCGGCAGGGTATCCACAAGGTGAAAGCCAGGCATCCCGCCGCGAGGGGCTGTTGTGGAGATTAAGCAAGCTATTGCCCAGAGTCGCAGAGTGTGAACCCGTGAGTCGAGAAGGCACCGGAGCGAGAATTATCGAGTCCGTGGATTTTTTTTTTTTTAGCCCAAGACCCGCCGAGGCGGGGAATTGAACCCTGGTCCAGGGCCGATCTCTGCTTCCGGGTCTGCCGCCTCTAACCCCTGAGCCACACTTCTCCATGTAGAAAGTACTTTGTAGGATGGTATATATGGAGGTGGTACTATGAACATAAAGATGTGGATTTGAGGTGCAGAGGGCAGTGCGGTGAAACATGGATTAAAACTACCTCTTAGTTGACCTTATAGACTTAATTTCTGTCCCCACTAGATAGAGGTCAAACTGAGAGAAGGATAATTCAACTCAGTAGTTGAAAGAAGGTCAACACTGACGATGACACTTGACATGACAGGTGTCCTAGGGTGGTTCCAGCTTGGGAATGTGTGCTCAAGGGCTTTTCACATAAACAGCTCTTCAAACAGGAAAATCCTATAATGCATAAAGAACAGATACTATCACATCTTATACATGTACCCATAGAAAAGTAAAAAACATAAGTTCATACAAGAGTTGATAGGAAGGACAGAATTGTTTATGGTCTGCCTGTGTGACATAAAAACATGGGAATAGGCGTAATTGGGCCAACCAGTAACCTTTGAGATACATGACCTGTTACATATTCTATGTAATGGTGGCAGGAAGAATAGATGTGTTTATATTCAGATAAATTAGATGCTACCTGCTCTCAGTGAAGGTGAGGTGTTTAGTTTTTATTGAACTATATTTGATGTCATCATATACTTTTGTATCCTGATTTAGGATGTTTATATCCGTAACCACAGATTATTCACCTCTAGAATCTTATCCCTGCGCACCAGACTGGATCCAGAGAAAAATGGTGGTGCAGGGGAACTGTACCATAAGTGCCTGCAGTTCAGTAACATGGTGTGCAAAAGTGATGGCAATAAGGAAGGCAGTTTTGAGTGTCAAGAGCAGCTACGCAACTGCTCAAAATGAGTGCACATACAAAATGTCAAGACGAGATTACGGTCCCACTGAAGCACCACAAACAGCTCGGCGGAAATCATGTGCATCCATCCTTTTACAAAAAACACAAATGGTGATTTAAAAGCACTTGTTGGTCAGGTAAACAGGAGAAGGATGAAATGGCCAACAAATAACGTTTTAAGACCTTGCTGGGCTAAGGTAAGAACAAACAAAAGGACATCAGACAGTTTAGCTTGTAAGTGGTTTGTGTTTGCAGCACTACATAGAGTGACAAACATGTTCTAACATTCCGCATATATAGACTTCATGGAAGGGTTCTGGTTGCAAGGATGACCTCCAACACCTCAGTCAGCAAGTCAAACAAATTTAGCTGCCACAGCCTTATCTCCCTGCATGGTGGTGTGTGTTGTGGAGACTCGGATGGAGGACCCTGCCCGGTTGCTGAGATAGAAAGCCCTCCCAAAGTGGAAGTGTGACCAGAAGACAAAATGCTGAGGCTGAAGAGCATTAGGTCCCACACTGTCCTGGCCCAGTACTGGGCGAAGAGAAAGGCTTGGGCCAGGTCTCACTTGGTCTGCTGCCGAATTTGAGACAGGAGAGGTAGTGGAGAAAAGGTGGACTAGAGCCGTCCTACTATTCCAGCAAAAATGCATTATCTGGTGAGCGCTTTGGCAGAAACTCCAATGTACAGAATTTGTTGATAGTGTGTGTTCTCGATTGTGGCAAATAGATCTAGCCAGAGAATACTCCATTGATCAGCACTATCCTACGACACCTTGGGACTGAGATGCCATTCATGGTCCACCGAATGATGCCTGCTTAGATTGTCAACTTTCGCAATCAGGGACCCCAATAGGTGATTGGCAACCAGGAAGATATTCTGCTGGTTAAGCCACCTCCATTCCAGTCTAATTGTTGCTCCATGTTGTCAGTGAGGCCCAGCAGCATCCTATCCCTGATGGATGGCAGGAAAGCTTTCCGGACCAGATGGAACGCCCAAAGCTCCAGCAGGTTGTTATGGAACTGGTGCTCAGTTGGAGACCAGATGCTTCTGATATCCATTTCTTCCATATGACCTCCCCAAATGAGCAGAAATTCATGTGAACTATAAACCCTGAATGGGGAAAAGAGAGTGGCCTGCAGCAGATCAAACTGGCATCCACCAGCAACCACTTCACAGCCAGCGTTGTCTTATTCAAGATTTGAATGAATCAGGAGAGGCAAGCCTGATGCTGGGTCTATTGGGATTGGAGGTCCCACTGCAGAGCATCTTGCATTGGCTCGTTCATTTAATGGGCAAAGGTATAGGCCTGAAGCCTCCATCACTATTTAGGACGAGGAAATAACAGGAATAACATCCAATCCTTCGATCTGACTCCAGTACCCACTCAACTGCATCTTTGGAGAGCAACAGATAGACATGCTGCATCAAGATTCTGGAGTGTTCGTCTGAAATGCGATTTGGTGTGGGGGTAAGGCAGGGCTTGGAAGAAGGTTTGTCCTTTTGTACAATCTGTAAGATATGATGGATGTGCAGTGTGGAAGAAATGTTTGATTGTGCCTCCTAAGGGCCGGCATGAGTGGCTTGGAATCTGGGACAGCAGGGGAGGATTCGTTTGAGGAAAGCTATCCCTCCTGAGTCATATGAATTCTGCCATTGCTACCCCCATGATCTCCAAATAGGTGGATCAGCCGCTGTGCAACAGGCTGTGAGGGTTAACATTGTCTAGAAGATAGCCCCATGGAACTGGTTTGCAAATTGTTTCACTTGCCTGACAGTCTTTTGAGAAGGCCGAATCAGCCTTCTCCCTGAATAGCCTGGAGCCAAAGGGTATTGCCATAACAGCCCTGCCAACACAATTAAGTACCTTGCAGCCTCTGGGTGATCATAAAAAGTCTTGGCTAATGAGTCACTGAGATCCTCTGGGAGAGTTGGCAAAATATTGTGCCTAAGTCCCACAAGTCATTTGTGCACTGGTGTAGTAAGTAAACTGCATTGATAGATCCTAGTGCTAAACTAGCTGAAGAGAAACTCAACTTTTCAAAGGCAACATGTCTTTTTGATTCTCTGTATGGGGGCTGGCCAGAAAGGTACCTGGGTTGACCTTACATGTTGAATGTTTTGATGACCAAGCTCTTCAGTGCTGGACTCTTTGTAGAAAGTCTGGTTCACCGGTGGTGAGTGTATGTTATTAAGCTATGGATCGACTGATGAGGGTGTTATTAAATGATAGCAGTGGCACTGACTGCAGGTCTCGTGTCACAGCGCCCTTCGAACCCCCACTTCAAATGAAATATTTCCTCAGTAGCCATCCTGTATGATGAATATAGCTCAGTTTCAAGAGATATTTCTCGTGCACCGGAGTTTTGTAAATCCAGATGTAGTGCTCCATCAGTAAGGTGAGAGAGAAGCAATCCGTTCCCTTCCACATCATCATCACTGCACTGAGGGACATATGCTGCCTCTTGGACTGGATCAGAGTTAATGCCAGTGAATGCATGAATTTTCTGCTGGTAATTGCATTGAGGCAAACATCTCTGATCAGAATAAGGGCGAATTACAACAGGTAGTGCGTTAACATTGGTTGAGGCCAGATAATGACAGGGTCCGAGACTGGCATTGGAACCATATATTCTTTCAGTCAGGGCTGATGCCAGGAATGAAGGAATCCACGTGAGCCTATGTCCTGGTGTAGCGGTTTGTACCGGAGTTTCAGGGCCAGACATTGTTGAGAAGGACCAGCCGGAGGTAGCCTGACTGGAGACCCCTACAGCTCCTTAAGGCCCATGGTGTGCCAGAGGGGGCCAGAAGTGCACTGACAATCGGCAGAAATGCCTCTTTAATGGCTCCTTTCTGCTGCAGCACCACCAATGACCCAGGGAACTGGAGGCGCACTGGGATCAGCTGTGGAACCTGTTCAGATTTTGAGGACTGTGAAGGTGAATGCCTTTTTAATGTTTACACCCTTGTGCCTTTTCAATGGTGGGATGAGTTCTGCTTCAACTTTTTATGCTTATATTTGGTTGTTTCTTTTGCTTACTGAAATACTTCAAGCAGGAAGTTGACTTTTCACTGAAATGACCCACAGAATAGGACTGCGATTGGCATTCGCAACTTGGAGCATGACCGTGACCTGTGCTTTGACCTCTTTTTGTGCTCAGCGACAGGTTCATCTTCAGGTTTCGGGTAGCCCTAGACAGCATGAGGGCAAACTTGTTGCACAATTTAAGGTCGTTCACAGAGCACCAGAGTCACACCTTGTGTTTGTACTTGACTGACATCGGTTTCGTGCAGTCTGGGGACGGCTTGAATTCGGTTTTCAGTGGGTAGATTGTTACCCGGCAAACTGTGAAAGAATTTGGATATCGTCAGAAGAATGTCACAAAGTGGAGCTCTGAATCCACATAGAAGGGCACGGAAAGAAAGGCAGTGACATCAGTACTCATTGTTGGTGCCTATGTGCGGCTCTGCTCTGTTACTTTCGGGTCAATACAGAGTCAATGCGGAACCATACAGTGCCAAGTTCTAGCAGGGCAGAGTCCTGTGGCAAATTCTGGGGATCCAGATTGGGGACTGGGGATAAATGAAAGGTGCAAAATCTGTAATTAGAAGCATCCAACTGAAATCATTCTTTCAGGATGCCTACTGCAATGAGAAGGCACTCAATCATGTGATAGAGGAAATCTTAGGCAAGTTAGAGAATGTAGGGTTCAAAGGAAAATATGAAAATATACTATGCTGGTAAAGGCCGTGATATAGTTATGGTAAACAATTACCAAGGATCACTATAGAACCAAAATTCAGGTTAATTATCTATTTAAAAAATCTCTTTGAGCCAGTTGCAGAAGATCAACATAGACCACCTCGATTATCCACAAGATAACGATATGAAAGAAAATATCAAAAGCATGATGAAGGATTGTCTATAGCTGGGAGCAATTTGAAGGAATCTTGGAGGAAAAAATTCAACTTATCCAGGAGTATCGTACAGAACACCAGAGATGTATCAAGTAGGGAGAGATCAACTACTTTCAAGGGAGCTCTAGGTGACAGGGTTTCTAGATGATGTTCTTTCTCTGTCCATTAATCAGGAGGAAGTTGCATTGCTGACAGCCTCAAACATATTTGTGAAAACTTTAGATCAGGCCCCTGGTCTCTCTAGATTCAGGATTGGTCAGTGAGTGTGCCAGACTGTTGCCAAATATGCATGCAATGATCTTGTCACAAAGAAAGAAGTCAACACAGGCCGTTAATTTCTTTTGCTACCCCACACTATTTTCTATTATTGTACCCAGCTCGCTGACAAGAATCAACTTAGTGGTAGTTTAGGCATTGGATGGAGGCAAAAGGGCTAAGGTTTGGGATGGTGAAGAGACTTACTTTTGTTTCCTTAGAGGTAAGGGAGACCAAAAGAAACCTAAACTATTACAAATAAAGGAAATATAATTTGAATCATACCAGGATGCCTTGTTCCATCTGAAATACTCCTAGCCTGGCTTAATTTTATGTACACAGTCCCTAGTTGGTAATCAGTTTACCCTTGGTATTTGCTGTCCTTATAAACAGTAAACCATCCATGCATAACTTTTTGTAAGCCACCTCTGCCACAGATGTACTCAATTTCTATACAATAATCCACCTGTCAAGAGCCAGCAATTGCCTAGTCTTTGTCAAAATCATCTGAGCTAAATATGGCCCAGTAAGTACAATAGGTACAGCAGGCAGCATGCTCTACCACAATGTCCAGCTTGATAGAGCATAAAGCAAATAAGCACTGACACATATCAATTCTCTATAGACATTTCCTCTATGCTGACCAATAAAGAGGCTGCCACAAGGCACTCGCAGTGGCTTATGAGGTTGGCATCTGTCACTATAAGTAATTTAAATGTTTGTTGCCATGTAACAAAATCACATAATTAGGAAAATCTGGATTTCTAAAATTATAAGGGTAATGATTGTTTAAATACTCGCAGATTTAGCAGCAAAGCTAGTGGTTATCCTTTTTCTTGGCACACCTATGGGATTATTAATTCACTTGAGTTTCCCAATGCAACAAGTTGAATGAACACATAGGCCATACTACAAATTGACACAACCAATCATATCTGCAAACGCATACTAAAAATGTCATGTTAAAACAGTTTCTAATGTGCACATACACCTGGTTTCATGGTGCTGAGGTAACTGGGTCATAGCTAGCAACAGGCAGTTACTCACATGCCATCCTAAAGAGCAAAGTCTTTAGGAGCTTTCTAAATGCAGTGCAGCAGGAAGTCAAACTGGATTTTGAGGGGAGAGCATTCCAAAGGTAGGGAGCCAGTACCGCAATCCTGGAGCCAACAATGGTCTTACTTTTACGGAAACGAATGGTGAGAAGATTGGCCTATGATCACCTCAGATTGCACCTGGGAGTATGTCTTTGAATATGGGCAGAAACAAATGCGAGGCTGCCTGTATGGAGTGACTTAAAAATGGGGCACCCTGCCTTGAAGATGGAACACTGTTCTACAGGCAGACACGGCAAGTTTCTAAAAGAGGGGGTACTGTGACAGTTGCGAGGTTGATGAGGCAACAGTCTAGCAGCTTGGTTCTGCACCATTTGAAGTCTATGAATTAAGCACTTAGGAAGACCCAAGTAAAGAGAGTTGGCAAAGTACAGCCAAGTAAGGACAAGTGCAATGACTACTTGTGTGAGGGCCTCAAAGGAAAGTAATTTACTCTTCTTTCGGATTTTCCTAAGTTAGAAAAACACATGAGGAAGTCACAGCTCCAAGTTGAGGTTTCATGGTCAAATTATCATTGATTCGCACTCCAAGGCTCAGCACAGATTTATTGAGCAAAGGGGTAGAACCCATGGTTGCAGACCAAAGTGAGGGCTTTCATCAGTCCAACCTATTTTTGATGATACCAATCTCAGTCTTATTGGAGTTGAGTTGATTGGCATTCATCCATTCATGAATAACAACATTGCGTGTTGAAAGGTAGTAACACATTCCGAGGTATAATCAATGGTGAAAATCAGTCTGATGGTCTGCTTAGTTCTAAACATTGGCCTACTTTTGATTTGGGGAATAAACTAGTGGACAAATGTATAGGTTGGAAAGAAGCGGGAACAGGGATGAACCCTTGGGAACACCACAGGCTAAATAGACCTTAGAATAGCAAAAATTGGATAGCCTGACCACTTGCGAGCAATCAGTCAGAAAAGACTCGACCTAGTCTTGTGCCCCAAAGGCCTGCGGCTTTGACAAAGTTGGCCAAAATATCATGGTCGACTGTCAAAAGCCACCGAAAGATGATGGAGCACCAGAGCTTGAGTGAGGCCCTTATAAGCCGCTTTACGGAGGTCATTCATCACTGAGAGAATGACTCTCAGTGGAATGGGCAGGCCGAAAGCATGCATGATGAGGGTCAAGAAAGTTTGTTGTCTCTCAAAGGAGCCAATGCAATTGGCTACATGGGCCTCGAGTGCCTTAGCTAAGTAGGAGAGTACAGATATCGGGCAGTAGTTTTTCAGAACAGAAGGATCATCACCAACATGTTTTAACAAAGGGATCACAGTTGCCTCCTTAAAAGAACTGGGCACCATGCCATGACTCAGAGTTGTTGAACAGGGCAAGGGCTGGAAAAGCAGTAACAATCTGTATTTTGAACCTGGGGGGGGGGGTGCAAGGATCATCTGGAGAACTTGATTTTACCTTGATCAGGAGGTCCATGAGAAGTTCTTTACTGATCGAAGGCAGGACAGACATAGTAACCATGTTGCAGTCTTATTGATAAAAAAGGAATTTAAAATCTCTCATAGTATCAGCATGGGCGTAATTGTTAGGGTGACTCTCTCTGGGTTCGGCAGTTCATACACAATTTTGAAGATTTCCTTTGACTTATTGGTTGATTTGATAATTCTATATGAAAAGTAAGTAGATTTGGCTTGTCTGATAAGCTTTTTATATTGATTGAGACATGAAAGATAGACTGCCTTTTTATCAGTAGAATAGTATTTTTGCCACGCGAGTTCCGCACAGCATAATTTCAATTTGGCTGACTTCAAATCCTCTGAAAACCATTTTGAAGCGGCATGAAGTCTAGGTGGTCTGGTTTTCCGGGCAGGGGCATGGAAGCCACTGGCTTTGTCAGCCAGTTCAAAATACCCTCCCTCTAGTCTATGAAGACTATCCTTAATCTCCAGCAGAGTTGGCTAAAAAAAACTACAAAAGGAGTCAATATTAACATGTGCCCAATTTCTGGAGAAATTGTCGGTGCTGGGTTGAGGCCTTTATGAGGAAATATCTGTGAGTGAAAATGTAATTAAAAGTGATCTGACCAAACAAATTGCATAACCGCACTAGAACGAACTGAAAAAATATTAGTCCAGACTTGATCCAAAATATGAACTTTATAGTGAGTAGGTGTAGTAACACTTTGGGTAAGATTTAAGGATATTAGCAAAGTCAAGAGATTATTGACCTCTGGTCTTCTCGTTAGCCCAGTAGTTAAAATCACCAATGATTAAGATTGTAGCAAACGCAACTACGAGTAATGATATCGGTTTCGCAAAGGCCTGAGGAAAGTAACGCATGTGACCTGGGGGCCTATAAACTAGAATACAGATTAGAGGAGAAGGAATCAAGTTTGATTAAAATGCTATCAGTCTTTGGAATGTCCAGGGGTATAAGACTGGAAAAGTTTAGGTGCTTTTATATGATGGCAGCATAGCCACCTCCCATTTTTCCAGTGGGACAATTAGTAGAGACGATGTAGTAGTTTTCAGGGAGATCCGCAAGAATGCCAGGGGATAATTCCGCTGTTAACCAGGTCTCAGTTAAAAATAAAAAAAATTAAGATTCTCCGAGGATACAAGCCGATAAATTTCAGTTTGATGTTAAACCATGGACCTTGTGCTCAAATAACAGATTTGGAAGTGGTTGGAAGGGGGTGAGTGCCCTAGAGAGTCAATTGGAGAGGGTGTGTACACGTTCTCGCTTGGGCTGTGTGTGCTAGAAATATTAAATAGCCCTAGATCCACAAGAAGCTGGGTGGTGGTATGGTCTGGTTGATAAGCTGGGGAGTATAGTTGTTTAAGCTCTTTAGAAGTGTAAGCGAGATGTTGGGCTGCATAACTGGCCCCGGATGGATGCCAACAGGCTTGCCTTTGGATTTGTAAAATCATGTCAATATAATAATCAAGATTTTATTTCATTTTTGGGACGTCCACATTTGTGTGTGTATGTTTGTGTAGGTATTTAAATAGCACAAAGCTATTTGACAGCAAATGACTGCTATGAATAACGATTATAAAAGCTTGGATTCTGTGCAATTTTCTTCCTAGGTTTTTGGTAAGGGAAGCTACTTACTTTGTTTTGGGCACCCCATTTATTAATTCCGGATGTGGGTACTTGCTTAATCATTCAGAATCCTTTTTGTCCCATATGTCATTTTGAGATTCTAAAAACATGTTGATAAAGTGAACCCTCCAAGAAACAGCAAGGAGCCAGTGGGGGTATGCATTAAGTCTCAAATGCAGGTAGTCTTCCAACCTAAAAGGTATCGCTCAATTAGATCTACTCTGACCTTCCGACACAACTGTGGAAGTGTTGTATACAATAATGTGACCATGGTGTAAAATCTACAGACAGATCCAAGGAAATTAATTAGGACAGAAAATTCTGTCAAAAATGTGACAAAAATATGACTTTCAGCAATTACATACTATATTCCAATTGTGTAGATAACCAAGTGAATACGACCAGTAATATAGCATTATTCACCGATTTAATGCATAATGTTCACACCAATGAGTGACTTGAAACCTTAACCCAGATTTTATGTTGTGGATTTTGTGTTCCTTACCTTCACTTTATCCACAGCAGGCTTTGTTTCTTTTGGTTTTGGATCACCTGCCCCTAAAGTCGCAGACAATGCATCTAATGGGTCTGATGAGACCGGTGCTTTCTGTAAAAAGTTAAAACAAATAATGGTTACAAAAAGGCAGAACGAGTATTACACTGTCTTCCACGTTTTCTGAAACTTTCAACATTCACGGAAAAAGGCACTTTCATCTTATTTTTCTCTATTTCGCAACCTTACTTCCTACTTATTCTTGTTTTCAGATCTCATAGCCTACTTTAGTCTGTTTTCAATTTCATTTTTATGGAGGCTGGAAAGCCCGCAGATCTGTCATGTCTGTCGTACATTTCATCCTCATTATGTTCCACAACTTAAAGAAATACAGTGTTCTAAAAATATCATCCTGAGCAAAACCTGAGGCACAAACAAAAAGTTGCTACTATGTGCTGCAGCACTGGGTGTTATGCTATGTTGACTGAGCTTGATATAGCGCAGGGAATCACCCTGCGGGGGTATCTCGGCACTAGAGCGCAGGGGGAAAATGGAGAGAGAAATTAGAATAGTCAGGTTTTTAGAAGATTTTAAAAGAGGGCTAAGTAAGAACAGTCGTGAATGTGATGGGGGAGTTTGTTCCAGTGGTGGGGCCAAGGTAGGAGAAAGAACGGCTACAGTGTTTGACTGTGTAAATGCGGTGGGGGAAAAGCAGAGGCTGGTCTTTAGATCTCAAATTTCTTGTGTGACGATAATGGTGAAGTTTGCTATGGAGATAAGAGGGCACCTTCCTGGAGAGAAACCATTCTGAAACTGGGGGAATTATTTGTTCCTGAATTAGGAGAAGCTCCAACCACGCACAAACATATGTGCACTACCTCTTTAAGAAGGGCAATTGCTCAGACTCTAGACATAATGTTTGTGCTCTTAGGGTTCATGAATTGAATTGAATTGAAACAGGATTTATACAGCGCAACTTTGCCCATAGGCGTCAAGGCGCTAACAATGGTATAAGCTGTGGGAGAGAGGGGAGAAATTACATATAGGTTTCCCTGAAGAACCAGGTTTTGAGGACCTTTTGAAACAGAGAGTAAACTGGCTGACCTTTGATGTCTTCTGGAAGAGCATTCCAGATCTTGGGGGCAAGGGAGTGAAAAGACCTCCCGCCCCATCTGGCTTTGTAGATTCTGGGGTTCACAAGAAGATTTTTTTTGGCAGATCGAAGAGCCCTAGCGGGGATATAGGGAGTTAGTAAATATTTAAGATCTTCTGAACCGCCTTAATGCAGGGCACGGTGAGTAATACTTAGAGCCTTAAACTCTATCCTTGCCTGCACAGGGAGCCAGTTGCATCCCTCCTAATGGAGGTTGCTGATGAGAGTCTGCGGGCATCAGCGACAAACCGGGCAGCTGCGTTTTGTACCAGATGCAGGCGTAGTACCTGCCGTTTATTGATAACTAGATACAGTGTGTTACAGTAGTCTAACCTTGGAGGAGATTAGTGCTACAGTAACGGTTTTCCGGGCTTCTGGGGAGAGATAATGAACCAACTTCCTCAGGGTTCTGAGAGCTCCACAGCAAGTTGAGATTGTCCTGCTGACCTGTTTGTCAAAAGAAAGTTTACTGTTAAAAATGACACCTAGATTTTGTGCGGACTGGGAGGGCTTAGGGCAGACCCCGAGAACGGGAGGCCACCAATCACTTGACCATATTTCTTCCTTGCCTCCAAAGATCACCACCTCAGGTTTTTCCCCGTTCAGTTTGAGGAAATTCCTCACCATCCAGCTGGCTACTGCCTCCATGCAGCTTCGAAAATTCCGGGCTGTAATGTTGGCTGAGTGTGAGATGGAAACCATGATCTGGGTATAGTTGGCATAGGATACAGCTTCGAGTCCAAAAGATCTTATACGTCTGGCAAGCGGTGTTACATAAATGTTTAAAAGTGTGGGGCTCAGGGAAGACCCCTGAGGAACCCCACACCGCCCGGTTTAGCTGGTGAGAGAAAGTCGCCCAGCTTGACCCTTTGTACACGATCATCCAAAAAGGATTTCAATAGGATAAGCGCCGGACCGTTCACTCCTATCTCCATGAGACGATTGACTAAGATGGAGGGGGATAGGGTGTCAAAAGCGGTGGAAGGTCGAGCAGGACCAGAAGAGTAGTCTGGCCACTGTCGACCTTAGCACGGACGTTATTAGTGACAACTGTGAGAGCGGACTCGGTGCTATGCACTCTGCGGAAGCCGTGTTGAGAGGGATCAAGAAGGCTGGCGTTCTCCAGAAAGGCACTCAAATGGATGCAGACGCTTTTTAAATCAAGCAGAATAAAGGTAGTAAAGTTAAAACACTCAGGGTAAAGTCTGTAGAGGAGGACCTCCCGGCTTCCGCCTCAGGAGGGTGAAAATCGCACAGCTTCATGAAAGACCTTCTCCAGATTCTGCCAAGTTTTTCAAAGGCTCCTGTATAAGGATGGGGCCTAGACCGGTGGAACAAAGTTCAGGATAGACGATAAGATATGTAACCGGGATAGTCATTATAACATACGAAAAATACTATATTAAGAGCGCAGTATAAGTGGACCTTACTGTGGCGTAGCTAGTTAATTCTTCTTTATATCAGGTCACATCACTATTAAACTATTTTGGCAGACATCAGTCTCTATCTTGAGAATCATTCGGTTGGACCTGGCCCTTTCTGCAGGTTTAGCCCCAAACTTTTGCCTTCCTCCTCACTTTTTTCAGACCTTGTTTGTGTTGGCTTTAGGACTCTGGGCACTTTACCACTGCTAACCAGAGCTAAAGTGCATGTGCTCTCTCCCTAAAACATCGTATGACTGGTTTAAACCGGTTTGGCAACTTTGATTTACTAGAGAGTTCCTTGTAAAGGGGTATACCATATACCTATAACCTGTATATTAAATACTACTAGTGGACCTGTAGCACTGATTCTGCAACCTATAGTAGTAGCCTTTCAACCCTGACTCAGCACTACTGCTGCAGGGCCTATGTGTGTAGTTTAATGCCACTTCGATTGGGCATTTAAAACTTCCTGCCAAGCCTTAAACTCCCCTTTTATTATGCATAGGTCACCCATCAGGTAGGCCCTAGGCAGCCCTATGGGCAGGGTGCTGTGTATGTAAAAGGTAGGAGACGTACCTTTATGTTTTGCATATCCTGGTAGTGACAAAGAGCCTGTTTTGTTTTTCACTGCTGTGAGGCATACTCCTCTCATAGGTTAGCACTGGGAATTCCCTTAGATAACTTAAAGTGATAATTCCTGATCAGAAAGGAGTAGAGTTGCCATGCATCGAATGGTCGTGATAAATACGAATTACTGGTAAAGTTGGATTTCACATTACTATTTTGGAAATGCCACTTTTTTTAAAGTAGGCATTCTCTGTGCTTATAAGGCTGTGTGCCTGACAGCCTGTCTCCAATACATGTTTGGGTTTAGTGACAGCTAAACTTTGTGCATCACACAACAGAGGAAGGGCTGGGTGTGACATTGAGACACATCTGCATTCATCTACCTATTGATAGTCTTCCTGGGCAGGGAGAGGTGGTTCACACTTACATTTGAATGGAGTGTGTCCTGTCTTCAGACAAATGGCTGATTTACCCCCTACTGGTAGTCTGTAGCCAGAGCTGGGCTGAAATGGATCATTGTGCACTTCAGAGGGCTCCTTTGAAGTGACCCCCTACATCAAAATCACTTTTGGGTATACGTACTGGGGCACCGACCCCTTCTAATCAGACACTGTGTGGGACTTGTAACCAGATGCCACTGGCTCTACATCTGCACATTGCCAGGAGGACTGTTGTGCTGCCATGAGAGACTGCTATTTTATTAACTGCTTTGCTGTGGTGGCCTGTTCTCCAAGGGCTTGTTGGGATGCCCCCTGTTCTTGTGGAATCTCAAGGCTTTTAAAGATTCTTCCTGCCTGCGCCGCCATAAGCCCGGTAACAGCAGTCTGTCTTAGGAGCAGGATCGCCACTCCTTGCGTCACCACTCACACAGGACAGCATGTCTGGAGCGATTGAGTTTGCCGCTGAACAGCGTGTCTGTGGAATCGTGATGTTTGCACTCAGATCTACGTGCGTGGGGCATCCTGACTTCACTAGCGCATGTTGAGCGCTTCGTGCTTTCCCCAACGCTGCACTCTCCGAGGATAGAGTCACTACAGCGCAAGGGGAAGCCCCGGCCTCGTGAAACTGGAAGGTTGCCCAGCAATGCAGGGAACTCCATCCACATAGGCGGGCCCAGTCATCAAAGGGAGATCCCTGTGCCGACGCATCAACCCTGGCTACGTGAGCAGATTCCAAGCTGTGCGCTGGCATCACCAGCTTGCCTGCGCCCCAAAGAAGAGTGCTGCAGTCGTGAACAGCTCAGATCCGCCCGGCACTGCACCACCTTCTTGTTTGTGACCTCCAGTGGCGCGGACTCTGGTCCCTGTGGCTGTCACCCACACGACTTTCGAAGTCAGGTACTGTGAACCAGACTCAGGAGGTCTTTTAAAGGTGAGCCATGCACTTGCAGGTGGCTGGGATTCTCTTGGGTCCCCGGATCGGAGGGTCCCGGTGCACACTTTCCTGCAGGTACCTGTGTACGTTCTTTGGAACACGATAATGGGGAAACAACCCCCACTTATCTCTATTGTGATTTGTGTTTTCGCACCAGTTCTAAATGTGGTCCAATTCGCTTAAGTTGTGCTCTGCACGGTGTTTTACTTTGATACCTGTAACCTGCATATCTCATGCCCTACTTCTGCAACTCATGTTATTTTAGTCTTTTTTTGTAATGCCTAATATAGCAATCTATTTTTATACCTCTGTGTGCAGTCTATTTGTGGTGTATTCATTGTTTTAGTTTGAGTGTAAGTTGCACAAATGCATAATGCACTGCAGATAAGCCTGCCTGCACTGCGCCAAGCTACAAGAGTGTGAGCAATGGTTATCTTTGGTGTGTATGACTTACCCTAACTAGAGTGGTGGGTTCTGCCTGGCTTGGGTGCATATCCTAGCCAACCAGAAACCCCCTTTCTAACACTATAAATCTATTGTTCTGATCTATCTAATTTCTCTTTTAATCACAACTTACATTACCCAGTTAAACTAGTAGGATGGAGATAAATGTAACCTCCAAGACAAAGAGATTATTCAAGCAGCAATAAAAATAATCTACTGAATGATACATGAGGCTACAGGTATTTGAGATGCTTCTCTTTGTGCCACATCAGGAGCAGACCCACACTATTCACTGCTCATCATCTCCAAGTGACCAACTATCCTATTACACATGCATCCCCCAGGCACCATACATCACTCCGACTAAGCCACTACACATCTTGTTCCTGACACAACGGCGTTTCATGGAAGACACAAAAACACCATCTTCTGGAACCATTTAAAGTTGTCTTCATTCAAGAAGTGGAACAGACTAGGAGTTTGTCTCCATTGCTTGACTATGTGTGTATTGATTATAGATGTATCAGATGAACTTGACATCACCAATCATGCCACAATAAACATCTGATTTGGGAATATGGTTATAAAATGTTTGAATTATCTTCAAACCACAGTTTGTCTACAGCAGTTTTAAGGCTGATTTACACAGAACATTCAAAAACTGCAGCCATACCCCTTTTTTCAATACTGTATTGATGTATGTCCTGCAGTCTTCAAGGCCGCTTTCATCATCAATCCTGTATCATTTTACATTGATGCCTTGTGGGCGATGCTCACATCTTCCTTACAGTGAATGATTGAGCAGGTGCCATTGCCATTCCCTGAAGGACATTTTAAGTGGCCTTTTGCAAAAGATTTCTACGGGATAGTCTCAGAATATGTTTTGAAGAAAAGTGAGAAGTCTTCTTGATTAATTTAATCCAAAATATTCAATCAAATGCCAATACCAAGTTCCAAGATGCATTTGATGTAATTGCAACCAACCGCATCTGGTGCCATTCAAGTGCATTATATGTCCAAATCCCTCTTGCTGTCCACTGGATCCAGTAGAAACAACTTGGAAATAGTCAACAGAAATCTGCTGCTGAGCCGAGCCAGAAAACGTTACTTAGTGCTGTCAATGGAGGGATGCAGTTCAAATATTTAAATTTAATGTAAATAAAACAGAAATCCCACATGTTTTGTTATTCGTTTCCCTGCATTAGGGACATGCACTACTCCTGTCCCCAAGGTGAAAACTCTGGGTTTCATGGTCAATAGGGAACTGTCCCTTAATCCTCATGAAAACTATGTCTCTAGTACCTGTATTTAGGGCCATAAAATTCACTGTTGTGCATCCCGATTAGATTGTGATACAATTGGAGGACCTATGGATGCTAGACTACTTACAATGACGGCTTCAGTGAATCAGAAAGCAGTAGCTCGACAGTCCATTTTATTATATTTTATTGCAGCACCTATATAGCAATTTCATACCACTTACACAGCCCTAAAACAAAGTGGTGGGTCGAAGAAATAGTTAGTGCACTTGTTATGTATGGTTGGAACACTGTTGGTGGAAGCATGACCAGAGTAATGTTTTGATTTCTAGTGGGGGGCTTGATGCAGTGGCTTAAGCTTTTGGGGGAATGCAAGGATACTAATGGGAAGATTTGCAAATTACAAGTACAAAATCCATATAACATTTATACTGACGTCAAATGAAATCATGATTCGGGAAAAAGCCTAACATTAAATTGCTGAACAGCAGGTCACTTTTAATGACCTTCACGCTCTTTAGGAGCATGCCACACAACCTCTGTATTATCGTAGACTGTGATCCCATTAATGCTAGTTGTTAATGTTGGAATAGCCTTGATTTTCCTAAAAAGTAAGGAGAATCCAGGTCTCCATTAATTCAAGGGAATCTGCAAATAGTTAGAACACATGCAGGAGCCAGGAGATTATGTTATGCAAAACTCGTTCTCCCTGACTGCAAAGTGAACACTTGAGTTACATTTCCAGCCTCTTAGGTCACTGAGGTTGTCTATTCCATATTGCTGAGGCAGGCATGTGTGCTAAAACAAGCATTAATCCCCATCTCTTAGGTACAGACATACAAACTTCAAATGCAATCTCTGAGGTCCAGGATACCTTGGGCCTATACATTCAACAAAAAATGACTATGCCCAGAAAGATTCACAGATAAATGTATGAATCAGTGAGAACGAACATGCATCTCACTGCTCTGTTTAAGAGATGTCAACTGGCAAGTTCCTTTCCTCCTGCTACCCACATATACACAGTACTGTCAAGTGAACAACCCATGAAATACATTGCATTTGGAAGGAGCTGGGCTAGCCGCCATTGATACTGGACATGAAAATGGGCTGCAGGTCCAGTTCAAGTGCATGGGGTTTCCCTTTCATCACACTACCAAACAAAACAAGTCCTTGGGATGACTCCATGCCCCCACAGACGACATTGTCCCCCTCCGAATCTTCTCACCAAGGAAACTAATGAATTCTGGGACCTTATTTGTTTTAATCAAAAGTATGTTCCACAAAAAGAAAAAGAAAAAATTAGAAAATATGCTGCCACCTAAATGTGGCTGCCATGTGCTAAAATTGTACATTTTAAATGTAAAAAACTTTCATTGATGTGGCTGTTTTGCTAGTGATTTTTAAATGAACAAGCCTTTAATTGTCCCATACATTTTATTATTAGAAGAAGAAGGCAAAACATAACATGAATCACCATTTAAACAACATGTTACAAAACTTCAGTTTATAACTTCAGTTTAATAAAAGAATACAGCAGATACATCACCATTAAACAAAGCACCTTAAGGTAGGCAAAATAAATAGGTATTATCAAAGTTACTATAAATAAATAAAAATATAAAAAACTCACTTTAAACCAGTTTTGTTACTAAAGAGAAAGAAATTATTTTTAGGTAAAAGGAAACTATGTGCATAGGCTTTGTGCAGTCACTCATAGTGAAGGGGGCCAATTTGTTAAGTAGTGTTAGCCATTGCCCCATGCTTTATTCTGTGGTAGTCAGACGCACAATGTGAATGACAATTAAGCAGACCAAAGGATGAAGCCCATTGGTTATCAGGCTCATTATGTCAGATTAATTTCTGGAAAAACAGAATTCTAGTGAGACCGCTAAAGCTATCTGAAAATCAAGACACTTTCAAATGTACATTTCCTTAAGTCAAACTAAGCCCTTAGCATATCAGTATACAAATATAAAAACTTTTTGCATACGCAAAAACCCACGTCTTATGAGGAGCACATCTTGAGAAGTGAATTTATGACAATGTGATCCCAAAAACTAGGGTTGTAAAACCATAACGTTTTTTGCAATGCGAAGAAAGTTATTTTTCTGTTGTAAATTGAAATAAATGTAGGTACACGTATGGTTTTGTTTTTGAGGACGTGTGCAACACTTAGGGTGAGGTTTCTACCAGGTCATTTACCACCCAGGCAGTCTCCCACAGACACAACCTCAATACCCATGCATTGGTCCCCAACCCAGGTCACCCTGCAGCAATACATACGTCAAACCCTTCATGCAGGCCTCAGCAGGCGCCAGCCATTTGTACATCACTACGGGCACACACAATTAGCCGCAACTCTCTGTACCAATGTTAAGTAAAAACAACATTTGCACTTTTTACATATACAGCCGTTTTGGTCTCTTTCAAAAGCCCATCATTATCAAAATAGTACACCATTGAGCTACCCCAGGCAAATTAAAAATGAATGGCGGTTTCTGTAAATTATTAATGTGCAACCAATCAAGAAACAATGCTTTGTTTGCTAAGGCTTCTGCTTTAGAGGCCTGCGTTGCAGGTTTACAGTAACCATCCTTTCATGGTGCTTCGCTTCAACAATTGTGCCACAATGCATACAATAAAGCTTGGAAGCATGGCGCAAAAAAGGATTGGCACAGGTGCGCGAGAGTAAAGGTCCGTTTACCTCTTGTCACCAAGTTAAATAGGACCTTTCTTGGTAGTTATCCGAAGTCGTTTTCATCCGATCATTGGCTTGTTAGCCTATCTGAAATGACAGGTACCCACTGAGCGCAGTCTCCTCTGACCTGCTTTCATCTTTACAAAGAAAGCAGACTTTTACAGTTTGTGCAGGAATGGGCAGTCAGATTTTAAAAGAACGTTCCGAAAAAAGCTGCAGACATCTTTATGGACAACCTCCTTATAGAGTGCTCCATGCCCACATACTGAGAGAATACCAGGGCACTAACCACAACTAGTTAGTTACTCGGGAGCTGGACTCTGCAGATAATGATGCTCGACTGATACAAGGAGGTTGCAGAGGACACAAACTAGCATAGATACTGTTTGGTATCTCATCCTGCGTGCATTGCTTTCAGGTACCCCAGTGTGCCACAATAACTAGTCTCTTGGTCGCAGAAGGCTGTGGAGTCGAACGAACGTGGGCGTCCTTGAATCTCCATTCTCGCACTGACAGTATAAGGTTTGCTTAATTTGCATTACACTTGATAAATGATCCGCCTAGGGACAGGATCACAAAACATTTTTGACCAGTGCTAATCCATGCCCTTTGTGGTACGTTAAGACAATCTTTTTAACACTGCATTTTGAAAGCAGGTTTCTGATGGTGATAAGATGTGAAAACAATGGTTGTGTCTTTCTGTTGTTTGACATGTTCTTCTAGTGATGTCTTTTAGTGCTTTTGTGCTTGCTGTTGTGCTGTATTATTATTCTATGATGTCTTTTGTTTTACCTGGGTTTTTGTGTTGCTGTCATGTTTTGTTTGTTTTTTAGTGTGGTGCCTGCTATGTCTATGTTTACCTTTAATACCAGAACAAATTCTGCTATAGTTCCAGGTACAAGTAATACACACGCCTTTAGAATTCAGGATACAAGCAACCGGATACCACTGTCTAAGGTGGTAAAATAGTACTGTTCCACCTCTTCAATCATTTAAATTACAAACCCATTACGGTTAAAAAGGAGGTGGAAAAAGAACTTGATCTTTTGGTTGCTGAGGATATTGTAGAAAATATTGAATCCTCTGATTGGGTTTCTCCTGTCGTTATTGCCAGATGTTCTCATGGGAACATTCGTTTATGCATAGATTTAAGATATTTGAATACCAATATACTCATTGGTAAGTTTCCTTTACCGCACATTTCAGAAAAGCTGGCTTCTGTGAAGGGGGCCAAATATTTTTTAACTATAGACCTATCTGCAGCGTACCACCAAATTGTTCTTCATGAAGACAGTAAAAAAATTGCTGCATTCATCACTCCCGTTGGTTCCTACCAATACAAAAGAATGCCTTTTGGACTTGCGTCAGCTGCGGCTGACTTTTAAGGATTAATTAACTCATTATTTGGCCAACTCAATAATGTCCAAAGCTTTCAGGATGTCATCCTTTTGTATTGGAAGGATAAAGAAGAACATGACCTGATTTTTGGAAAAGTGTTAGAAATTCTGGATGCGAGGCGTCTTACTGTGAACTTTTCAAAGTGCAAATTTGCAAAAAAATCTGTAACTTATTTAGGTCACGTATTATGCATGGATGGTGTGAAACCTAAACCAGAACTAGTTGAGGCAATACTTTTTGCTCCTGCACCCAAAACTAAAAATGATGTACGATCATTTCTTGAGCTCACAGAATTTTACATCAAGTACATAAAGCATTTCGCTTTTAGAGTGTTTCAAATTAAGCAACCTTTGAAGAATACATCCAAATTCAACTGGTGTAGCGAATGTGAAAGAGAATTTAAGGATGTTTAGTATGCCATTACTGAAGCTACAACCTTTTCTGGTTTTGATCCTAATCTTCATAGCGTTATCGCCACAGATGCCAGTTCTAAAGGTTTAGGAGCTGTTCTATCCCAGAAGCAAGAGGGTGGTGGGGAGGCCATCATTGCTTATGCTTCCAGAGGGCTTACTACTGCTGAGGAAAAATTCTCAGTAATAGAAAGTGAAACATTATTTGGGGTAAACAGTGTGATCTTAGACGCGCTCACAAGCCCTTAGTTAATCTCCTCACCACTGATAGTATGATTAAAGCTTTGGCGCACATTGCAAGAATGTCTGAGACTTCAAGATTTTATTCATAAAATCTTTTATGTTCCTGATAAAGATAACGTCCCTGCAGCTTTTCCATCAAGAATGCCTTTAAAGATCAAAGAGAATAAGGGTAATGTTTGGGATGATTTTCACATTGCTTTGGTGCATGATGGAATTCCTTTCATTGATAAACAGGTTTAGTTAAAGGCATACACCATCGATGTGACTGAACAAAAAAATCCGGTCATTTATCAAAAATGGATAGCACAGTAAAAGTTTTTTAAGTCCTGATTTAAGGTATTTTTGGGAGGTATGTAATGAGTTATCTTCAGCCAATGGCATTTTATGGAGAGGTGATAAAGCTATTCCTCCTTTTGAGTTAAGAAATTCTATTATAAAACTTTGTCATGATAGCCATGGTGGCATCATTAGGACTAAGCAATCAGTTAAAAAAAAATTGGTGGCAATGCAGATATATCTATCAAACCTTGAGACCCAACATGAGTATTCTGTGTATTCTGAATAATCCATGGGAAACCAATACTGTAGACATCATGGGTCCTGTAGGTAATGAAGCCAAGTATGTGTTTTCAAGATGGCCTATTATCAAGATTGTGGACAATGTGGATACGGATGCTGTATTTTTTTTAGACACTATTTTTACAGAAGAAGGGATTCCCACTTAAATCATCACGGAAAACGGCGTACAGTTTTTATCCCTTCATGCGAAAAGCTACTTTAATCAATTAGGTCTAAAATAGGGCATGCCATCTTTATACTCCTAGCGGGAACAGCATGATTGAGAGCTTTATTAGGGTACTCAAGGTTGCTGTTCAATCTGCCGGTATGAAAGAGGATGTCAGGGAATTGCGTGTTCATAAAACTGTGTGGATGTATTGCACCACTATTAATGATATGACTGGATGCACTCCTTTTGAAATTATGAGGGGTCGAGTTGCTAGGACTAAAAGAAATCCTGCATCGTTGGTGGAGAGTTCCTCTTCCAACATAGATCTGGATCATATGAGACGCAAGATCAGGGACACTCATGAGAGGTATAAGTCTATGTATGATTGAACAAGGGGCACCAATGGCATGCTTGTCAATGTCAAGAAACCACGGAGAGCTAAAAGGAATATGCTACTTACCAGTATGCATCTGTTCTTGGCATAGAGGGCTGCAGAGTGGTACATTATGAATAGATCGCCATCTGGTGTTGGGCTCGGATGATTGCACTTTGTTTTTCTCTTGGAGAGTCTTTTGTCTCTTGGTGACTCCTCCCTTGGTTGGTAGTGCGCATGGGCATCGGCTCCATCCTTAGATTGTTTTGCCATAGTAGGGTTAGATGGAGTAGTATAGTAGAATACAGATAAGAGTGCCCATGTAAGTGTATCTAAATAAGATAATGTTGGAACAGACACAGGTTTCCGGGGAGGCTGGGAGGGCATGTACCACTCTGCAGCCCTCTATGCCAAGAACAGATGCATACTGGTAAGTAGCATATTCCGTTCGAGGCATATGGGCTGCAGATGGTACATTATGAATAGACTATATAGCAGTTCTCTCCCTAGCGGTGGTCGCCCGTGTCTGTTGCAACTGTCTGAAACAATGTTTTTAATACTGCTTGTCCCACTCTAGCTTGTTGTGTTGTGTGCACATCTACACAATAGTGTTTTGTGAAGGTGTGCGGTGTAACCCAGGTAGCCGCTTTGCATATGTCATCTAGTGGAATGTTTCCCAGAAATGCCATAGATGTTCCTAGTTTACGTGTAGAGTGAGCTCTAGGAGGAACAGTTAATGTTCTCTTTGCCTTTAAGTAGCATATTTGAATGCATTTTACAATCCATCTGGCAATGCCCGCTTTGGAGATGGGATTGCCTTTATGTGTGGGAGAAAACGCAACAAATAGCTGTTTTGTCTTTCTGAAAGTTTGTGTTCTTTCTATGTAGTATAATATGGCCCTTCTAACATCCAGTGTATGTAGGGCTCTTTCAGCTACTGTTTGTGGTTTTGGAAAGAAAACCGGTAATTCCACTGACTGATTGATGTGGAATGCTGAAATAACCTTCGGTAAGAATTTTGGGTTTGTTCTAAGAACCACTTTATTTTGGTGTAGCTGCATAAATGGTTCTTGAATCGTAAAAGCCTGCAGTTCACTTACTCTTCTAAGTGACGTGATAGCTATGAGGAAGGCTACCTTCCATGTAAGGAATTGTATTTCACACCTATGCATAGGTTCAAATGGTGGCCCCATTAGTCTGGTAAGCACTATGTTGAGATTCCATACTGGGGAAGGTGGTCTTCTTGGTGGAATGACTCTTTTGAGTCCTTCCATGAAAGCTTTAATTGCTGGTACTTTGAACAATGACAGATGTTGTCTGTTTTGTAGGTATGCTGCTATGGCTGCTAGATGAACTCTGATAGAGGTATATGCTAGGTTACATTGCTGTAAGTGTAACAAAGAGCAAATGATTTGTTTAGTAGATGCGTCCAGAGGGTTGATGTGCTTACTGTTACAGTGTATAGCAAACCTCTTCCATTTTGCTGCATAGCATGCTCTGGTGGTAGGACGTCTTGCTTGTTTAATGATTTCCATGCATTCTGGTGGTAAATCTAAATACCCAAACTCTATGACTTCAGGAGCCAGATCGCTAGGTTCAGTTGTTTGGGATCTGGGTGCATTATTTCTCCATGGTTCTGTGTAAGATGCATGGGTAATAACCTTAGCTTTTGATGTGGTACTTGTGAGAGTTGTAGCAGCGTGGTGAACCACGGCTGTCTTGCCCACGTGGGTGCCACTAGTATCATTGTCATTGAATGTTGCTGCAGTTTCCGAACCAGTAATGGAATTAGTGGTAGAGGAGGGAACACGTACGCAAATCTGTTGGACCAATTTATCCACAGTGCATTGCCCTGGGACCTTTGGTGTGGGTACCTGGATGCGAATTCTTTGCATTTTGCGTTCTGATGATTGGCAAACAGATCTATCTCTGGTTGCCCCCATTTTTGGAAGAATGGCTGTAGTATTTGGTCGTGCAGCTCCCATTCGTGTACTTGTTCTGACTGTCTGCTTAGGATGTCTGCTATTTGGTTTTGAACTCCTGGTAGGTGTTCCGCTAACAGGTAGATCTTTTGAGGAATGGCCCATCTCCATATGTCCTGTGCTAGTCTGGACAGTTGGAGAGAGTGTGTCCCCCCCTGTTTTTGAATATAATACATTGCAGTCATGTTGTCTGTTCTGATCAGGACTGCTTTGCTTGTTATTTGCATTTGGAAAGCTTTTAGTGCTAGAAATATTGCTAATAGCTCTAGGTAGTTGATGTGCAGTTTCTTTTGCTGCACACTCCACTTCCCCTGTACTGTGTATCTGTCCATATGCGCTCCCCATCCGGAGAGCGATGCGTCCGCTGTTATTATTACTTGTGGAATTGGCTCTAGGAACGACCGTCCCTTGGAAATGTTTTCTGTGTTCTGAGGTTCCGTGACGGTTCCGTGACGACTTGAACCCGTGTTTTCAAGTTTGTCGGAAATACATAATATTGGTATCAGTGAACCGCAAATGATCCATTTAGTATATCCTGGTGTTTTCGCTACGCTACAAGCAAGAGCACTCCTTCTATTGACATATTTCTGATCTACCCACGGCATCCATCTTAGATCATGGCCGCCATTTTGTGATTCTTGCCCTCACATATGCAATAGCCTCTGATCACTCCACTTTGATTAAGGACACGTAGCCTTAGCCGGAGATTCACCTCTTACATGACACGTACACCTTAAACCAGATCACGCTGTAGCTGCATGACTCGACAAAGGCTGCCTCCTCTGCCCGAGGCCAGTCCCGCCAAACTGGTCTTCGTGTCCATTGTACCTGATCATGATTAGGCGGCCGAAGCCGGTAGCCTTGCCCATTTACAACCCACAAACATCCCTTATCCCGCTTTCCTATCTTCCACACCTGGCTCTGTTTCTTTCTTTCTGAATCTTTATTAGGGGGAGGTAACGAACTTTACGATGAGGCGGTCCGGGTCCTGAATGCAATATTGACAGGGAATTGTGACAAAATAGTGGGAACCCCTCTCTTCGCAATGTTTGGCCTCAGATATTATCGACGGTTCCTGTGTAACGTCAAATATTTATTGTTTTAGACACAAAGGTTTTGGGAATGTTTTACATGTAAAGAATTCGCCCCCAGCTTAAAATTTAGTATATAAGGAGCAACCCACTTTGTACAAATTGAACAGGCTCCTGGTTACTGCCCGTGTGTAGTATCTGTGACTTCTGTGTCCCTGCAGTAATAAACCTTTGGTCTTTGACGCCACCATCGAGAAGCCCGTGTTTCTGTTCATTTGTGCACCAAGGCAGGTTGGAACTCCGGGGTCTTTGGGTGTTGTACCCTGACACCTCTGGACGGAACCAAAAAGTCCAGAACTCCAATTGGCGCCCAATGTGGGGCGACGTCATTCGGTACCGGTCCAAAAGCCTGAAGAGTTCGAGAAGCTTCGTGTGAAGATTCCTGAGGGAGGCGCCCCACTTCATCGATCCCGGCATATCGCAAAAGTGGCCCGAAGTTCTCTTCCACGAGGGTTTCCCGTTCAGGACGGCTGCAGTGGGCCGTTGCCTTGACCGTCGCCCTGTCTTGGACCCGAAGAGGTGCAGTCCTTAGTACGGCGAAACGTGACAGGTTTCTCCTTGGTGACGTCTTCAGTGACTCAGTTAAGTATTTAGTGATAGCTAGCTGGTTACTTTTGTGAGGATTGTTAAAAATCCTTGATCGGTTCTTGGTTTGGTTTGGTTTTGTCAGATTATCACTGGTTGTTCTAGTTACGATAATCTATTTGGTTTAGTTTGGGTATCGATACATCAGTTCGTTTTGGTAGGCCTAAGTTCTTGGTTCGAGTGCACATATTTGTTCCGTGTTTGTTTGTTTTGTGTTCCGGACTGAAAATGGTAAGTCGGAAAATATTGTCTTGTTTTAGTTGCAACAGTGACTCACGATTGGAGGACTCTTGTCTGGTTCCTCCGATTGGGACTCCCCTATATGATTTATATTGCAAGTATGGCGTGGGTCCTATATCTTATAATGAGATATGGGTCCGTTATTGTAAGAAGGATGGTGTCCTTAGTTGGCCATTGCATGGTAGTTTTGAACCAGAGATTCTCGACAATTTGGAAGCGAAATTGTTTAAGAAGAAAGCCCGGCCGGCAATGTTTGATTCTTTCCGTTACTGGCGAAAAGAATCCAAACAGAGAGAAATGAGAAGGTTGAAGAAAGAACAGAAAGAACAAGAAGAGTTAACTCTAGAGCAAGCGACTAAACAGTTGCAGGCTAACGAGTGTGAGAAGGCTATAGATGTAGCCATTAGAGAGCATAATTTAGCGATTGACAAGTGCTATCCTGCCTTGCCATCGAAAATGGCTAAGATATTGGAGGATTCTGAAAACGATCCTCTGTTATCTTATCTGTTACGGTCACCTCCACCGTATGCACAAGGTGCTACGGCTCCGCCTGTCCCGAATGTTCAATTGCCGGTTGCTGGACAACCTGGTGCTCCTGCTCCTGTTCCCCAGAATCAAGTTCCTGTACCTCCTGTGATGAATGTAAATGTTCCTACAGCTCCTCCTCTTCCTACACTGCCAGCCTCTATACCTACTTCTGTACCCACTGTTCCTCAAACTATTTTTCTCGATACTCCTACTGTTCCGTTATCTATTCCTACCTCTACTGCGTTCTCTACGTCTGCGAGTGTGCTAACTCCACTTTCTGTTCGTCGAAGAATCACTGATTCTGTTACTAATATGCTGTCTCCGATATATAAAACTTTGATTAAGACTCCTACTCCTGACTCTGTACAGAGACGGAGTCAGCTTCCAAGTACTGAGGAACGGGGAGTTTTAGATTCCACGGCTCTCAGATGGATTTCGAAGGGTAGAAGATATAGTACGAGAGATGTGCTAGACACATTTATGCAGTGGGGGGAACCAACGCAACGGTACGTCTTTGATGAGATGTGCTCGTTGTTACGTGAAGAGATAGAAGAAGACGATGTTGAATCAGATTTGGAAGATTTAATTAGGGTTCAAAAGGAGTTTGCTGCTGGAATGATAGTGGGTGAGAATATAAAGGAAGCGATGGAACTCATTTTAAGTTTTAGGAATGATCCATCTCTTCGTTCACCGAGAGATTTAGAAAAAGGTAAAGTGAAGCTAAGCCGCCAATATCCTATGAGGGAGGTTCCTCCAATTTGGCGCGAAGCAATACAACGTGATGATAATGCAGGAATTGCAGCTGCTCCAGCACAGTTTCAACGAGTGTGGATACACATTCCATGGAAGCGAGCAGAAGTGTTAGCGGTGAAACAGGCCTTGCCAGATCCACGTAAGAATCCAGCCGGATATTACAAGGAATTAACACAGACAGTTGAGGCTTGTATAATGAACCTAGCCGACATTGATATGTTGTTTGGTAACGTAGTTCCGCAACCAGTGTGGGCTAAAATTCGTAGAGAGGATCATCAAGCTGCTTTAGGTGGTGATTGGGCAGCTATCACTGCAGCAGATGGTCAACAAATAGGTGGTGCGAAACCCGAACCTTTGATTGCTAATCTGCCAGGTAGAATAATTGATCTAATGAAGACTCTGATGCCAGCACTACGTGTAAATTGGGACAAGTTGTCAGCATGCAGGCAGAAGAAAGACGAAAGTGTCTCCGACTTCTTCACGAGGTTTGAAGAGACTTTTGTGGATCATAGTGGTCAGGACATGAGTACAGAAGGAGGACAGAGATTGTTTGTCGATAAATTTGTGCATAATTTGTTACCTGAATTATGCAATAAATTAAAAGACTCAGAAAGTGCGTGGGCTGTATCTACGACAGCGCAAATACTTGCGACTGCACAGTACTACGAAAATAGAGATAAAGAGGAAAAGGAAAAATCAGAGAAGAAAACGAAAGATTTAAAAACTAAAGTTCTTTTGCAGCAGGCGTATCCGCCTCGCGCGAATCAAACTAATACGCAGCAAAACTCATACCAAAGGACAGATTATGGTTCATCAAGACCTCAATATCAGTGGAATCAGTGTGCGTACTGTAAGAAAGAGGGTCACTATAAAAATGAATGTCCGATCTTAGCGCAAAATAATGCAGCAGCAGCTCAGAGAGGTCGTGGTGGTTTTGTGCAGAATTCTAGAGGTCGAGGGCGAGGTGCTATGCCTCCACAAACGAATGATCGTCCCTCCAATCACTTTGATCAACGAAATGGACAATCTACTCAGCAAAATAGATCTCAACAATATCTTGTCGAGGACTATAATGAAGTAGATGAGGGTTATCAACAAAATGGGTACTAGGACAGCCATGGACAGAGAGAGGGAGTAGTATCAGTTCCAGTGGATCAGAGTGGGCCTTATGTCGCAGTAGCAACATCAGGTGTAGTCGAACCGTTTCTGTTGGATACTGGTGCCGCAAAAAGTTCTATCATTCATGCGAAACTCCCTGGCGCACCTTTGTCTGGCTCAACAAATGTTTCCGTAGGTTTTTCAGGCGCCCCTGTTTACAACCCGATATCTGGTCCTTTGTCTATTTCTGTTGGACCGTGCCAATTGAAAGCACCCCTGATTTTGACGACAGGTTGTAATGAAAACCTGCTTGGTTTAGATTTGTTAAAAAGACTATATGCGACATTGTACTGTTCTCCGGAAGGAGTACAGCTTACATTGGGTAAAAATATCACCTCTCCGATGTATTTGTCAATGGACGCACTCCCGCCGGAGCTACGTTCACTCCCTGATTCTCTTTGGGCGACTGGTCCTAATGATGTAGGTCTCCTAGAAATTCCACCGTATGTAGTAACTTTGAAAGCGAATGTGAAATTTCCAAGAATTCCCCAATATAAAATATCGAGTGAAGGTGAGCGTGCACTTTTATTGATTGTGCAAGATTTGATTAAGAAGGGTGTGGTTGAAGAAACTAGAGGAAATGTCTGTAACAGTCCTGTATTACCGATTCTGAAGCGAACTGATCCTACAAAACCTCCAGTATACAGGTTTGTCATAGACCTTAGAGAAGTTAATAAGATTGTAATCCCGCAGTTTCCTGTAGTGCCAGACATTACTGCCTTGTTAACATTGATTCCTGCCACAGCCACATGGTTCTCAGTTATTGACCTAAAGAATGCCTTTTTCAGCATTCCGATAGCCGAAGAAAGTAGGGATATTTTCGGCTTCTGTCTAGGAGGTCGCAGTTTCAGATTTAAACGCGCTCCACAAGGCTATTGTGAAAGTCCATCAATTTACAGTCAAGCTTTAAAAAGCCAGTTAGATTCTTTTGTCCTTCCTCCAGGTTCTGCCCTAGTACAGTACGTAGGCGATCTTTTAGTGGCTGCCGATGACAAGGAAACTTGCAAAGCAGCTACAATTTCCCTATTGCATCATTTGTCTAATTTGAATCACAAGGTGTCTCCTTCGAAAATGCAATACTGCTGCCAAGAAGTGACCTACCTAGGTCATCTCTTGTCAAAGGAGGGAAGGAAGTTGACCCCAGAAAGAATAAAAGCAATTACGCAGATGAGTGTTCCACGCACACAGAGAGAAGTACGTGCCTTCCTAGGTATTACCTCTTACTGTAGGCAGTGGATTCCAAATTTTTCTCTGTTAGCGAAACCATTGGTAGCCCTGACTGGGAAAAATGTTCCGAGTCCGGTGCCATGGTCTGATGAATGTCAAGAGAGTTTTACTGAATTACGAAAAGCATTGTGTTCAGCTCCTGTATTGGGTACACCTGATTACAGTAAGCCATTCACGCTCTACGTTCACGAAAGAGAAGGTTGCGCGTTGAGTGTTCTGACACAGAAGTTTGGTGATAAACAACGCCCTTGTGCGTATTTTTCATCAACATTAGATCCGGTAGCCAGAGCGTTGCCTAGTTGTTTGAGAGCTACAGCGGCAGCTGCGGCTTCCATTCGACAATCTGCTGGTTTGGTGATGAACAGTATGCTAGTGGTCATGGTTCCTCATGCAGTGGATACACTCATGAACCGAACGAAGACACAACACCTTACTAGTGCGAGATTATCTGGTTACGAGCTGACATTACTAGCGAGTCATATTCAGATCAAGAGATGCAATGTATTGAATCCAGCAACATTGTTGCCGACTGATCAAGAGTCGAGTGATTCTGAGCCACATGACTGCTATTTCAAAACGGAGGAAGAGACAAAAGGACGCATCGATTTGAAGGATACTCCGTTATCCGACCCAGATGGTACGCTGTATGTGGACGGGTCATGTTTTAAATTGGAGAATGGTGATGTGACTGCTGCTTACGCGGTAGCGACTTTGAAGACGATTGTGGAGACTGCAAGAGTGAGTCAGAATTCTGCCCAAGCTGCAGAATTAATAGCTCTAACAAGAGCGTGTGTTTTAGCTGAGGGAAAGAGAGTGAATGTGTTTACAGATAGTCAGTACGCATTTGGCGTGGCCCATAGTTTTGGCCGGTTGTGGAGAGAAAGAGGTTTCATTACGTCCCATGGGACTAAGATCCAGCATGGTCAGCTAGTTAACGACTTGTTGGAATCTCTAACCTTACCGACTGAAGTTGCGATTGTGAAGTGCAGTGCTCATAAAGCAATCACGGATGATGTTGGTCGTGGGAATGCTTTTGCTGATGAAACTGCTAAACAGACAGCTAGAGACACGATGAGTAGAATGTATGTTGCTACGTCTGCAAGATGGATTGCTGAGTCTGGGATGTGTGAGGACACTATGGAAAGTGTGAAAGAGATTCAGAAAGAAGCGACTGAGGAAGAGAAACGTGTATGGAGAGAAAGTACGGGCAAGTTGGACTCGAATGGATGTTGGATTGATTTGACAGAACAGCAGCGTTGGATGTTGCCCGATGCGTATGTGCTTGCAGTAGTGACGATGGCGCATGGAGTAGCGCATATAAGTTCTAAAGGGATATGTAAGATGTTGGCTCCGGTCTGGAAGAATGAGGGAATCAGTAAGTGTGCAGAAAGAGTGGTGAAAAATTGTATGGTGTGCTTGATGCATAATCCTGGCAAGGGAACTCCAACTCCAGCTGGTCATTTCGCTCCTCCTTCCTGTCCCTTTGAAGTGATTCAGTTAGACTTCATTCACATGGAACGCTGCAACAATTTAAAGTACGTCCTGGTGGTAGTTTGTGCTTTTTCCAGGTGGATAGAAGCATACCCACTAAAGGACAACACTGCCCTATCTACTGCCAAAATTCTTCTCAAGGAATTTTTCCCTAGGTATGGAATGCCACGGATTGTATGGTCAGACAACGGAAGTGAGTTTATAGGGAAAGTTATGCAGAGTGTGTGTGCCGGTTTAGGATTGAAACAGAAATTTCACAGTGCAAACCATCCCCAGTCTGCTGGTTTAGTTGAGGGTTACAATGGCACCCTCAAGCTAAAAATAGCCAAAATACAAGCATCCACAGGTTTAGCCTGGCCAGACGCACTTCCTTTGGCCCTGTTATCAACGAGAGCAACAGTACATTCTAGAATAGGGCTTAGTCCATACGAGATTGTGTTTGGCCGCCCGGCAAATATCTGGGGTGTGCCAAGGCCTAAACAATTTTGCTCCATTGAATATCCTATGTTGATAGACTACCTTTACGACTTGACTGCTAAATTGAGTCTTATTCATCAACAGGTTTTCGATGCCTTGCCAATACCTCCGGAGAGTCCAGGGCACCAGCTGAAACCGGGTGACTTCATTGTAATCAAGAACTTCGCGAGGACGAAGAACCTTCAGCCAAGATTTGTGGGGCCTTTTCAGATCTTACTGGCAACGAGGACAGCAGTTCGTGTAGCTGGCCGCAAACACTGGATTCACGCTTCTCATGTAAAGCGTGTTCCGTTGCCGCTCCCTTACGACGACTGGGTGAAAAAGGGAATTGGTGCCTCCGAATCTGAAATCACACCGAAGTTCATCTCTTTCAGCGATGCCGAATTGATTACTGACACTTTGAAACCTGACTCTCCTCCTGAAAAAACTCCTTTGAACATTGAACATTTGTCTCCAGCATCAGAAGAAACTTTGCCATCTGCGAACTTGAACTCTGCAACAGCTGCTAGTGATACACTATTTTCCGATCAGACAGTACCAGCGAAGCAGAGATACAACCTAAGAAGCCATAAAATGGACAAATAAAGCAGGCAACTGCATATTGTGATTTTGATATATATATATATTGAACTTTTGCCTTCAGCCAGGAAGTTTGCTATTGTTTATTGTTTTTTTAAAATTGCCTTGCCGTCTGGGTAGCCGTAGGGTCGTGGCTGTGTGCCTAGTTTGAATTTGCAGGGGTCTGACACAAGGTCGATCTTTCTATTGGTTCTGGGAACTCCCAGGGCTGATAGAGGCATTTTCATCTACGTACACATCATCAGTGGTCGCGAGCGGATTGTAGAAGATGGAGCTTCCTGCGCTGCAACGAGAAAATGTGATTTATGTTCGCAGAAACAGACTTAATAGAATTCTTCATAGCAAATGCTTTCTGATGCAATGTGCCATTACATTCTTGATTGTTTTAGCAACATTGGTGGGTGGAATCGTCTTTAGTATAAATTTGATTTTTGTGCCAGTTACTACAGTACCTCCCCTTGATCCTGCTATTTCTACTGTTTCTTCTATACACTCTTTTCACTCGTTTCCAGAACATGAGCAAGCCCGACGCTCAGAATTTACCAACAACACTTTTGTACAGCTCTTACACCAACACCAACTGGTAGTTAACACGACAGACTGCTGGGTGTGTGGCTTGATACCTCACACCATGGATAAAGGTATTCCCTATCTGGTTTTGCCTTACAGCTATAATGGATCATTTCAGGCCTTCCAAACCATCTTTGCTTATGCCCTTGAAACCTATCCTCCACGTCCACCGCGTTCCACTAAATATAACTCTGCCAATAAAGCTTTAGTCCAGGGAATTATTGACATGGTCAAGGACGTCAATAATACTCCATCTTACCCTAGAGACGAATTACGAGTATATTTAAGTTGGAATACTTCAGAGTATCGCCTTAGTTTAGGAGAAAGCAAGCGTAAAAGCTCAACTCCAATCTGGGTCGTACCTCACCGAGGTCAGGTCTGTTTGCAAGGTAATGGGAGAAATCCAAGAGCTCAGCTAGGGAGGAGTGAGTGCGTAGAGACTTATGTGTTTCCGGCTAACTCTTCCCCTGCCTTTCTCACTGCTAGGGGTACCTATTTCATTTGTCGAGACAGAGCTTATACATGGTTGCCTGCCGACTTCTCAGGATCATGTTATATTGCTCGACTATTGCCTCCGACATACACTGCTTCACCTGATTACCACAGAACCAGAGTAGCGAGAGGTGTCTTCAGCAAGGAAGATACCGCTGGTCAGGAAGCTGGAGACTTCTTCAAAGGCTTCCTTCCGTTCTGGGGGCCTATGGCCAATAGTAGAAACATACGTCAGCTAACACGGGTAGTTGAATCTACTATTACCGAAACTGCTGGTGCCCTTAGCAATCTAACAGCTGAGCTTCAGGCGGATAGGCTCATGACGTTGCAGAACCGTATGGTTCTAGACGTTATACTTGCAGATCGAGGTGGGGTATGCAGAATGATCCAATCGAGCTGCTGTGTCTTTATTCCTAATAATGCTCCAACAGTCTATGAGGCGATCTCTAAGTTGCACAAGATTTCAGACTCCATACATGTAGACAAGGGAAACTGGTCCTTCATGGAGTGGTTTTGGACTCTGATCTCAGCGTGGGGATGGAAGGTTCTAATGGTCATTGGTGTCATCCTAGTATTCCTATTCTCATGTTGTCTGATTATCCAGTGTGGTCCTGCTCTGTGTAGTCTTTGTGCTGCGACTTGTCTCAGAAAACCACCTGCGTTTGGAGAAAAGACACGAGAAAGGATGATGATACAACAGCATGTCACTGACCTGATGAGCATAGAACTAGATTCTGACATAGACTGAGTAATTGCCTATGTAAGGGCAAAAGGAGGGTCTGAGGTTCCGTGACGGTTCCGTGACGACTTGAACCCGTGTTTTCAAGTTTGTCGGAAATACATAATATTGGTATCAGTGAACCGCAAATGATCCATTTAGTATATCCTGGTGTTTTCGCTACGCTACAAGCAAGAGCACTCCTTCTATTGACATATTTCTGATCTACCCACGGCATCCATCTTAGATCATGGCCGCCATTTTGTGATTCTTGCCCTCACATATGCAATAGCCTCTGATCACTCCACTTTGATTAAGGACACGTAGCCTTAGCCGGAGATTCACCTCTTACATGACACGTACACCTTAAACCAGATCACGCTGTAGCTGCATGACTCGACAAAGGCTGCCTCCTCTGCCCGAGGCCAGTCCCGCCAAACTGGTCTTCGTGTCCATTGTACCTGATCATGATTAGGCGGCCGAAGCCGGTAGCCTTGCCCATTTACAACCCACAAACATCCCTTATCCCGCTTTCCTATCTTCCACACCTGGCTCTGTTTCTTTCTTTCTGAATCTTTATTAGGGGGAGGTAACGAACTTTACGATGAGGCGGTCCGGGTCCTGAATGCAATATTGACAGGGAATTGTGACAAAATAGTGGGAACCCCTCTCTTCGCAATGTTTGGCCTCAGATATTATCGACGGTTCCTGTGTAACGTCAAATATTTATTGTTTTAGACACAAAGGTTTTGGGAATGTTTTACATGTAAAGAATTCGCCCCCAGCTTAAAATTTAGTATATAAGGAGCAACCCACTTTGTACAAATTGAACAGGCTCCTGGTTACTGCCCGTGTGTAGTATCTGTGACTTCTGTGTCCCTGCAGTAATAAACCTTTGGTCTTTGACGCCACCATCGAGAAGCCCGTGTTTCTGTTCATTTGTGCACCAAGGCAGGTTGGAACTCCGGGGTCTTTGGGTGTTGTACCCTGACACCTCTGGACGGAACCAAAAAGTCCAGAACTCCAGTTCCACCACTTCAGAGAGCGATACGTCCGGTCGTCTACCAACACCAGATCTGTAATCTGCCCTTGAGCCTGATTCCACTGTGTCGCTAGACACTCTTGTAGTGGGCGCATTTGTAGTCTGGCATGTGGTATTAGCAGTATGCAGGAGGACATCATGCCTAATAGTTGCATAAACACTCGTGCTGGTAGTGAGTGTTGTGGTTGAAATCTTTGTATTAACCCGACCATTGTCTGTACTCTGATTGGGTTGGGGTATGCTATTGCCTTTTCTGTGTCTACTGTAGCCCCCAGGTATTGCTGAATCTGGTTTGGTTGCAGGTGTGATTTTTTGTAGTTCAGCGTGAACCCTAGGTGGTGCAGCAATTGAATTGTCTTCTGTGTGTTGTGAAGACATTCTTCCTTTGACTTGGCCTTTATTAGCCAATCGTCCAAGTATGGGAAGACATGTATTTGTTGTCTTCTTAAGTGTGCTGCCACCACAGCTAGGCATTTTGTGAAAACTCTCGGTGCTGTTGTGACACCGAATGGAAGGACTTTGAACTGGTAGTGTTGTCCTTCTAACACAAACCTTAGGTATTTCCTGTGGGCTTTGTGAATTGGGATATGAAAGTAAGCGTCTTTTAGATCCAGTGTAGAAAGAAAGTCCCCTTTCTTCAGTAAAGGGAGTACTTGTTGGAGCGTGACCATGTGGAAGTGCTCCGAATTTATGTAAGCATTGAGAGGTCTGAGGTCTAATATTGGTCGTAGGGACCCGTCCTTTTTGGGGATCAGGAAGTATAGAGAGTATACTCCTGTGCCCTGTTGATCTTTTGGGACCTTCTCTATTGCATGCTTTTGTAGAAGTGCTAGCACTTCTTCTCTTAACAATGTCAGATGATCTTGACTCATTGGACGCTGTTTGGGGGGGATGTTTGGTGGGGTATCTGTGAGTTCTAGGCAATAACCATGTTGGATAATTTGTCTCACCCACTTGTCTGACGTGATGTTTTCCCAGACAGGTAGGAACTGTGATAGACGTCCCCCGACCGGTGTTATGTGGTCTGGGGGGAGTTCTATGAAGTCACTGTTTTGGTGTTGAGGCGTTGCGGTTATTATTATTTCCGCGGCCTCTTCCCTTATTGTTGTTACCTCTGTAACTGCCTCTTGAATTACCTCTGGGTGATGTTGGTGTGAAAGATGTGGATTGCTGATTCGTTCCTGTGTTCTTTGAGCCCCTTCTATAGGTGGACCTACGAAAGGAACCTCTGTGTGTTGGCTGTTGCAATGCTCCCATTGACTTAGCCGTTTCCGTATCTTTCTTCATTTTCTCTAATGTCTCGTCTGTGCTTGAACCAAACAATGTCTTCTGATCAAATGGTTTGTTCAGTAGGGCTGTTTGTACCTCTTGTTTGAATCCTGAGATTCTAAGCCATGCGTGCCTTCTTAGCATGACACTAGTGTTAATAGACCTTGCTGCAGTGTCTGCTGCGTCTAATGCACACTTAATGGAAGTATTTGTTATTATTTTACCTTCCTGTATTAACTGGTCTGCCTTCTTCTGATGTTCTTTTGGGAGATGTGTAAGAAGTTTTTCTAGCTCATCGTAATGTGCCCTGTCGTAACGTGCGAGTAGTGCTTGTGTATTGGCTATATGCCAGCTATTCGCTGCCTGTGATGCTACTCTTTTACCTGATGCATCTATTAACTTTGACTCTTTATCTGGTGGAGGAGCCTCTCCTGTGGATAATGAGTTTGCTCTCTTACGAGCGTTTGAGACCACCAGCGAGTCTAGCGGTACATGCCCTCTAATAAATATTGGGTCCTTTGGAGCCGCTTTGTATTTCTTATCAATTCTTGGGTTTAACACCCTGGCTCTCACTGGGTTTTCGAATATCTCCTCTGTGTGAGTAAGAAGACCCTTCAACATAGGAAGAGTACCTGATGTTCTCTGTGCATTAGGTAGAGTCTCTAACAAGAAATCCTCTATTTGAGGTTCTGTATGCATATCTAGTTTGTGATATTTTGCTGCCCTATTAATGAGCTGCACAAAACCTGTGTTATCATCAGGTGGTGAAGGCTTTGAGGGATATAGCTCTGGGTCGTTGTCCTCATCTGACCCTACATCATAATTCTCCCATGGGTCCTCCTCATCTGGGATAGTTTCGTCATCCCCTTGAGGTTCTCCCTCCCCCAGATCACTGTCTACATCTGACTGAGGTGTAGCTGGTCTTGGTGTGGAAGGTGTAGGAATATTTGGCCTATTATAAGGAATAGGAGAAGAGGGTGTCACTCTAGGACGAGGAGAAGCAGGAGGAGTTATATTTGTCCCCATTGTTCTCTTTTTTGAAGGAAGAGGTTTATCTTCTGACTGTTCACTCTTTCTCTTCTTCGTGACCACTTTCCCAGTTTGTGGATCAATAAACAAGATCTTTTGTTTGGGATCTGTCTGTTGCTCCTGAATCGGTACCGAAGGTCCTGGTTCCGAGAGGTGCTTTTGTTTTCGATCGTCAGATCTTGTTGTTTTCGAAACCGAATGTTTGCTCGATTCCGACTTTCTTGGTATCGAGTGTCTCTTGGGCGATAAATCATATTTATGTTTCGACATGGAATGTTTCGATCCCGAGCTGTCCTTTGTATGTAGCCTCGGTGCCGAAGTCGATGTCGCCCTTTTCTCGGATCCGACATGTTGGGAGTCCGAGTGTTTCGGTTTCAGTTTCGGTTTCGTTGCCGGGCCCGAAGGCGGGGCGTCGGAAACTTTTTTCAGCGGTTTGACCGGGCCCGAGGGCGGGGTCGTTACCGCACGGGGTCGGTTTTTCGGTAAGGGGACGTCGTCACTCACGGTTTGTTGCTCGATGAGTTCTTCAACCTCCGACTGTTCCCCTTCCGACCCCGAGTGGTCCTCTTCTTCCTCGATTTGTTCGTCTCCGAACAGCTCCGGGATCTCTTCTGTCTGCATTCTGGAAACCTCGTGTCTTCGAGCTCGACAATTTCTAATCGTTAGCTTGGAGGAGAATGCTGCGCAGGCTTCGCAGTCCCTGGATTCGTGTTCAGGCGATAGACAGAGGTTGCACACCTCATGTAGGTCCTTGTGTGGGAACTTAGCACCACACGTTGGACATTTTTTGAATGGAGTCCTTTCCATGGACTCCGGGCTTGGCTGCGTCGAGAAAGGCCTCCTGTTCTTCGACGTAGCTCCAAGTTTTTCTCTTCTATTTTGAATTTGTAACGCGTCGGAATGGAAATGAACGCGTTCGAATAACAATACCGTCGAATTGGAAAAGGAATACGCGCCGAAAATCACTTTCTTGCGAAGTTGATCTGGAGCGTCTCGATCTTCATCCGAACCCGATGGCGGAAAAAAACAATCTAAGGATGGAGCCGATGCCCATGCGCACTACCAACCAAGGGAGGAGTCACCAAGAGACAAAAGACTCTCCAAGAGAAAAACAAAGTGCAATCATCCGAGCCCAACACCAGATGGCGATCTATTCATAATGTACCATCTGCAGCCCATATGCTTCGAACAAAGGTGTTAGCCAGTTCTCAGGACCTTTTGAAGTGATGGATGTTTAAAAAAACGCTGTCAAATTATGTGATGGTAAGGTATGGATCCTTAAACGTGTTGCTATTGTCAGGGGAGATAAAAGTGTTTATGTTAAGACTTCCCCTTGTGTTAAGAATAACATTTGGGATGTCACAGATTCTATTTATGAGGATAAGGAGGTAAAGACACAGCTGTCAATTCTGCTTTTGTTGAGCCTGTGGGTCACCAACAACTGCTCAATTGAGGAGGTCAGAAATGGCTCACATGGGATGGGCAGAAGAATCAGGAAGAAACCTGCTTGCTTGTCGGATTACACACTAAGTTTTTCTTCCTAAAGTTACGCGTCTTATATTTTGTAGGGTTTATTTGTGTAATATTGTTCTTTCTCTTACATTTGCTTGTTTTCTGCAAAACAAATAAGGAGGGGAAGATGTGTTGTGTTGCTTGTCCATGGCTTGTGCAAGCTGTCAAGTCTGTATTCTGCATTCTAGGTTTAGAATGCAAGCTCTGCTTCTTGGCAGTTGCTCTTATAAATCACGTTGAGCTGGAGGGGTTTCCTGTGGGTGGTGTATTCTTGCAATAAAATACCTATTCTTCACTTACCTGCCTCCAGAGTACTTTTACAGAGTCTGTCTTAACTTTGCACTTATGCCTACTTGTGTGACATGGCCCTAGGTGTTTTTATCTAGAACCTTATTAGAACTTTCATGTACTGGGCGAAAGACTCTGCACTGCACAACACAGCCTTGGCTATGAGCTCTAAGGGCAGCTAATGTCACAGCAGAGTATTTAGGTGAAATAATGGGTTTACTGCGTTATACTGAACAAGCCTCAACACCAGGCACCAGGCACCAGGGCCTGCCTAGCTGATTGCCTTGCTTCAAGTGTACGCAAGAAACTGTAAATAAATTAAGGATCTCAAGTAAAAAGGCTAAAATCTGTCATCTTCACAATGTTTACAGAGACAATAAAACATGGCATGATAACTGCATTATAGTACTGAACTTGTTGAAAAAGGAGCTATGCTAGGGATCTATATTGTACTAATTGCACTTCCAAAAAGAGTGGCTTGATTATCTCCAGAATTATTTTACACAATTGGTAGTCTCCACTACCCTTCAAAATAATCTTTGAAAAGCAAATCATACCTCATATGGTTCGGATATTATACAAATACAAAAGAAGTGCAGTGCCTGAAAGGAATACACCTAGAAGCTAAGGAACTCTTCTCAACACATACTGCGTCACAATCCTTTATTTTACAAAATGGCATCTGTTGTGGCACATAATTTTTTTATGGAGCTTGGCATAAACAGATAGCACTTCATACCTCCTACCCTTTATATTGTGTAACTGCAACTTAGCCTATTCCTTGTGAGTCCTTCCTTTCCTGTCTTCGTGGTCATCCACACTCATCTTCCGGACTCAGCACCATCTGTAGTCAAACTGAGCATTTGTGAGCATTTGTTTATCAAGCTGCACAAGCCAGTGCTCTTCAGCAAGTCAAAGTAGTGTGTTAGGATTGAGCATGACCTTCAAGTCACAAATCTGCTACTGTGATGCTGTATGTCTCCTAGGTAATTGGACTATTATGATGTTTGCTCTACTCTGGCAGCAACACAGCTGGGAGGAGGGCAGTCAGGAGGAATATGTTGCTGTATTGCAGTCTCAGCCCTTTCACCCCCTCCCTTTCCATCATCAACTTCAGAGATACCTTAACATGGCCATCTTTGAGAGAATGGTGCTTTTTTCTAATCTCTTTAAAAGTGCATGAATTTGTACGGACTGGAGAGATGTGATGTGGAGTCTTTAAGGCTCCTCAACTTCTGTTTGCTTATTAAGCTCTCTGATTCCTGTTCTGTGTACTGTCAGTTGTAACTTCATTAGCCTTTACATGAGGTATTGTTACAACAAGGTAAGTAAAGCAAAAAGGGAGTGTTTGCAATGATTATTTCTAGCTTTATAGATTTAAATTCCAAAAGTTAATTTAATAATCCATTTTAGTTTATTATTTATATTACATTATTAACATTTAATTTACTTCCACTTTAATGTTTATGCTAAAGTCGTTTTTTCACATAACACACTGTAATTTTAATTTAATGTTCACTGCACCCTAAAAACTCCTTACTATCCCTTAATGATACCCTTCCCTGTGAGGTTCCGTGACAATTGTAAGTGGTGTTTTCGACTCGTACGAATATAGTCGAGTCTAGTATCTATGAACCGCAAATGACGAGTTTAGTAAGTGTGCGCAGTTTCGCTGTGCTAACTTAAACCGTTCGTTTGTTATGTGGGTTTTTCATCTGTACCCACGGGTTCCATCTTAGATACGGCATCCATTTTGTCTCTTGCCCTCAAGTAGTCAGCGAACGGACGCTGTCCGCTTCGCGACCCTGGGACTCCCAAGATATTTGCGGAAGACACATGTTCTTTGTGAGTGTCTTTATGACGAGGGGGATGCTACTGTAAGGCAGATGGCGCCGCTCGAGGCTCATCTTGCCGCACGGACTTATTGTTTCAGCCGTGCAGCTCATTAGGCACGTCCCTTTGATGCCTGTATCTCGTGTTTCCCGATACCTCCCCTTTTACACCCTTTCCGATCTCCCCACTGTCTCCGTCTTCCTCTGCACCTGTCTTTGTTCCTATTTCGATCTATTTTACTGCTGATTGGAATTTGCTAATGGTGGGAAGATGGGTTTTTACAGTTGGGAACCGCCAAATGTTTCCGCACTTATGTTCCGGACCTCATGTGTTTCAAAGTGACCAAAGCGACCCCTCTGGGGGATAATGATGGGAACCGGGTTGTAAACTTTTGTGTTCAATGTAACTCTATGGGTAAAAACTGTATAAAAGGAGTGATCTACAGAACCAATTTGAAGCAGTCTCCCCAAGTTGCACGTTGTGTACTTGTCGTGACTTCTGTGTTCCCTGCAGCAAATAAACCTTGAATCTTTGACGCCGAAGGAAGTGTCCCGTGTCTCTGTGATTCGTACGCCGGAGCAGGTTACCCACGAAGGTTTCAGGTGTTGTGCCCTGGCACCGCTGGGTTTTAAAGAACCCAGTCCTTCAGTTGGCGTGGGGCTGCATCAGTGGTACCGGTCCAAGCCCGACGATCGTGAGGAACTTCGTGTGAAATCTCCGAGGGAAGGTGCACTCCGCTTCATCGATCCTGTTGTCGAAATAAGTGGCCCGAAGACTTTTCCCGCGAAGATTCCCGCCTCCGGACGGCTGCGACGGACTGTAGACCTGTTTTGGCGCCTGGCGTAGACCTTGGTAGAGCGAGACGATTGACGGGCCTTCCTGGTGACGCCATCGATCTTTGAGTTAAGTATTTGTGGGTCGCTCCCAGAGTTCTTGGTTGTTGACACTTTAGCGAGTGTTTTTGTTGTTAACGCTGTGTGAGTGTTTTTGTCGGTGGCACTTTGCTAGCGTACTTTGTTGTGTTGTTTGACGACTGCAGCCGCCAAAAACCGAGGGTTTTGTTCTTTGCTGGGACTTGGTAAATCCCGTAACCCTTGAAGTTTGTGAAACTCGGCTAGTGTGCAAGATGCCTGGTCGTAGTACTTTGTTTAGTTGTTTCAGGCCTTGTGGTACAGATTCCCGACTGGAGGACTCGTGTCCGATACCTCCGGTTGGAACTCCCACTTATGAGCTCTATAGTAAACATGGGCTAGGCCCAATTACCTTTAACGATTATTGGATTAAATATACGAAGAAGGACGGCGACCTTCGTTGGCCACCTCATGGTAGCTTCGAGGCCCCGATCTTAGATAATCTAGAGATTAAATTGTTCGAAAGAAAGTCAAGGCCGGCCATGTTTGATGCCTTTCGGTTGTGGCGCAAAGAAGCCCGACAGAAAGAAATCAGACAGACTAAACGTAATCAGCGAGATAATGTTGCTACCATAGTGAAGAAAGCAGAGCAATTTCAGCGTGATAAGGAGGTTAAGGATAAGGAAGTGTTTGATAGATTACAGCGTATGACCGTAGATAAATGTTATCCTGCTTTGCCTACGGAGTCGGAAAAGAAGGAAGAGCCAGTTGAGGATCCTTTAATGTCTTATCTTATGAAGTCGCCACCTCCGTACGTACAGGGTACCGCAGCTCCTGTGGTCCCTGCCGTACCTATTCTTCCGCCTATTCCTCCTCTGCCTGTTCCTCAACCTGCACCTGCCCTTCCGACTGTTCCTGCTCTTTTGCCTGTTGCTATCCCTACTGCTCCTCCGCTTCCTCATACTCCTGCTCCCGCTGCTGCTCCTGCTACTGCTCCTGTTTTGTTAACTCCTGCTGTTGCTACTGTTTCTACTCCTTCTCTTGTTAGTCCTGTATCGTATGCCTCTCCCTCTACTCATTCTCGCAATTCTCCTCTTGCGGCTAGCTTCTTCCATTCGCTCGGACCTGTTCATGGGTCCGCTGGTTCTGATGGTCCTCAGAGACGTAGTCAGCTTCCTGGAAACAGAGAACGCGTTGCGTTATATAATATGGCGATGGGTTGGATGGTGAATCCTCTTCGAAGTCCACCCCGTGTTGTCCTCGAAACATTTTGTCAATTCAATATACCAACCCAGAGATATGTGTTTAATGAAATGTGCAAGTTCCTTTATGATCAAATAGTGGCCGATGCGCCTGACGAGGTGCTGACCGCCCTGTCTGATCTTCAGCTTCAGTTCGCAAATGGACTGATTGTGGATACCAACGTTCGACGTGCTGTTGAGCGGTTGCTATCTCTTCGTCCCGCTCCCATTCCTCATGCATTGTTTGTTGAGGATATTGAAAAACAACCAGACGAGTCTGGCCAATACCCCATGCGGGAGGTTCCACCAGTGTGGATGCCAGGCGATGCTACTGCTATTCCTATTATTCCGCCGCATTTCCAGAGAGTATGGATACATCTCCCATGGAAAAGATCGGAAGTGTTACAGGTGAAGCAATCTTTGCCTGACCCTCGCAAAAATCCTGCAGGGTATTACAAAGAATTATCGCAGCTTGTAGACGCTACAATCATGAATCTTGCCGATATCGATATGTTGTTCGGCAATGTCGTACCGCAACCTGTATGGGCTAAGATTCGGCAGGAAAATCATCCGAATGAATTAGGTGGTGATTGGGCTGCCATTGTGGCGGCGGATGGTTTACAAACTGGTGGAGCTAAACCTGAGCAGATGATTACTGCTCTTCCTCAAAGAATTATAACGCTAATGAAAACTCTTATGCCAGCTATGAGAGTAAATTGGGACAAATTGTCAGCTTGTAAGCAGAAGAAAGATGAGAGTGTTTCCGACTTCTTTACGAGGTTCGAGGAAGCATTCATTGACCATAGTGGACAGGATATGGGTACCGAGGGTGGTCAGAGATTGTTTGTGGATAAATTTGTTTCGGATTTATTGCCCGATTTGAGCAATAAGTTAAAGAATTCGGAAAGTGCGTGGGCCGTTTCTACTTCGGCTCAGATATTGGCTACGGCACAATACTATGAGAATAGAGAGAAAGAAGAGAACGACGTGCTGATAAAAAGACGAAAGAGCTCAAAACTAAAGTGTTGTTGCAACAAGCGTATCCTCCGCGTTCAAATCAGAATGCGTCCCAACAGAATAGATCGCAGTCGCAATCGAATCGATCGCAGCCGCGTAATGATTCCTCCTCCCAAAGATCCTCCTTAGGGTACAATCAATGTGCTTATTGTAGAAAGGAGGGACACATTAAATTCAATTGCCCTGTTTTGAATGAACGTAACAATGGTAACTCATCTAGAGGAGGTCGTGGTGGTTCGCAGCAGGCATCACGTGGTAGAGGTCGTGGTGCTCAGAACGATCGCTCAGATAACTCATCCAATTCTAATAATTGTTTCGATCAACGTGGATCATCGCAAGGACGATCCGCGCAGTACAATATAGACGATTATTACGTCGATCAGGGAACTGACGACAGTAATTACTAGGACAGCCAAAGACAAGGAGAGGGAGTGGTATCAGTTCCGGTTGATCAGAGAGGGCCTTACGTCGCAGTAGCTACATCGGGCGTCGTTGAGCCTTTTCTGTTGGACACTGGTGCAGCGAAAAGTTCTATCATGCATTCGAAACTCCCTGGCGCACCTTTGTCTGGCTTAACAAATGTTTCCGTTGGATTCTCTGGCGCCCCTGTTAGCAATCCAGTTTCGCGCCCTTTGCCCCTTAAAATTGGGCCACGTGAGCTAGAAGCTCCGTTGATTTTGACTACGGGTTGTGGTGAAAATCTTTTGGGCCTGGATTTGCTTAAACGTTTGTACGCAACTTTGTATTGTTCTCCTGCGGGTGTAAAGCTTACGTTAGGAGAGAGGGTTGTCTCTCCTATGTATTTGTCTCTCGATAAGCTTCCACCGGAATTGGGTTCTCTTCCTGCATCTCTGTGGGCAACGGGTCCAAATGACGTGGGCCTACTTGATATCTCCCCTTATGTTGTTCAGTTGAAATCTAATGTGCGACTGCCACGTATTCCCCAATATCGTATCTCCCTTGATGGAGAACGAGCACTGTTAGCGATCATCTATGATCTGATCGAGAAAGATGTTATCGAAGAGACTCGGGGAAACGTGTGCAACAGCCCTGTGCTGCCCATTCTTAAACGTACTGATCCTTCAAAACCGCCTGTTTATCGTTTTGTTATCGATTTACGGGAGGTGAATAAAATTGTGGTTCCTCAATTTCCTGTTGTGCCTGACATCACGGCGCTACTGACTCTGATTCCAGCTTCTGCATCGTGGTTTTCGGTGATTGACTTGAAAAATGCGTTTTTCAGCATCCCGATTGCCGAGGAGAGCAGGGACCTTTTCGGTTTCTCTCTCGGTGGACGCAGCTTCCGGTTCAAACGCGCTCCTCAGGGCTACTGTGAAAGTCCATCTATTTACAGTCAAGCCTTGAAGGGTCAACTGGATGCGTTTAGGTTGCCGGTCGGTGCGGCCTTGATCCAATACGTCGATGACTTATTGGTGGCTGCTGATACTCAGGACATTTGCAAAATTGCTACGGTGTCGTTGCTGCAACATCTCTGTGAGTTGAATCATAAGGTGTCCCCTTCTAAACTCCAATATTGTTGTCAAGAAGTAACCTATCTAGGTCACTTATTGTCACAGGAGGGAAGGAGGTTGACCCCAGAGAGAATTGCAGCAATTGCGCGAATGGCTGTGCCAAAAACCCAAAGAGATGTGCGTGCCTTTCTAGGTATCACGTCGTACTGCAGGCAATGGATTCCTAATTTTTCATTGCTAGCGAAACCATTGGTGGCTCTTACGTGCAAGGATGTTTCAACTCCTTTACCATGGACGGAAGAATGTCAGAAAAGTTTTTCTGAACTGCGTGATTCATTGTGTTCGGCTCCTGTGTTAGGTACCCCTGACTACAGTAAGCCGTTTACGTTATATGTTCACGAGAGGGAAGGTTGTGCTTTGAGTGTCTTAACGCAACCTTTTGGTGGTAAGCAACGTCCATGTGCATATTTTTCCTCAACCTTGGACCCAGTAGCTAGAGCATTGCCGAGTTGTTTACGAGCAACAGCGGCAGCTGCGGTCTCCATCCGACAATCAGCAGGATTGGTCATGGATAATATGCTTACGGTGATGGTTCCGCATGCAGTCGACACTCTCTTGAATCGAACGAAAACCCAGCACTTGACGAGTGCGAGGTTGTCTGGGTACGAGTTGACGCTGTTGGCAAGCCACATTCAGATAAAACGTTGTAACGTTCTGAACCCGGCAACTTTGTTACCAATTAGCACAGAGTCAGATGAAGTAGCAGAACATGATTGCTACTTGAGGACTGAAGAGGAAACTAAAGGTCGAGTGGACCTTAAAAACACCCCATTGGAAGATCCGGATGGTACTTTGTACGTGGATGGGTCATGTTTTAAGTTGCCGAATGGCGATGTGACTACTGCTTATGCTGTTGTAACATTGAATACTGTTGTCGAGACTGCAAGGTTGAATCAAAATTCTGCCCAAGCTGCGGAGCTGATTGCTCTTACTAGAGCATGTGTGTTAGCGAAAGGGAAACGTGTGAATGTGTTTACTGATAGCCAATATGCGTTCGGTGTTGCTCACAGCTTTAGACGATTGTGGAGAGAGAGAGGTTTCTTGACGTCGCACGGTACGAAGATTCAGCATGGCCAGCTTGTGAATGATCTTTTGGATGCATTGACGTTGCCTACGCAAGTTGCGATTGTTAAATGTAGTGCGCATCGTAAGGTGACGGATGATGTTGGTCGTGGTAACGCGTTTGCGGATGAGACTGCTAAGGAGACTGCCCGGAACCTTAGCACTCGAATGTATGTGACGAGTTCGGTTAGGTGGCCTACAGAATCGAGTATGTGTGAGGACACTATCGAAAGTGTGAAAGCAATTCAGAATGAGGCCACCGAGACTGAAAAGACGAAGTGGAAAGAAAGTACGGGAAAGCTGGATGCGAATGGTTGTTGGATTGATTTGTCGGATCAGAAAAGATGGTTGTTGCCTGATGCGTATGTGCTGGCCGTTGTGACAATGGCACATGGGTTAGCACATATCAGCGCGAAAGGTATTTGCAAGTTGTTGGCTCCTGTGTGGAAGAATGATGGCATTACGAAATGTGCTGAACGTCTGGTGAAGAATTGTATGGTGTGTATAATGTACAATCCTGGCAAAGGAACCCCAACTCCTCCTGGCAGTTTTGCTCCCCCTTCGTATCCCTTTGAGGTGATTCAATTGGACTTCATCCATATGGAGCGATGCAATAACCTGAAATACGTTTTAGTTGTGGTTTGCGCATTCTCCCGATGGATCGAGGCCTATCCCCTCAAAGACAATACTGCTTTGTCTACTGCGAAAATCCTACTGAAGGAATATTTTCCTCGGTATGGAATGCCTAGAGTCGTGTGGTCAGATTACGGAAGTGAGTTTGTTGGAAGTGTGATGAAGAGTGTGTGTAAGGGCCTTGGAATTAATCAAAAATTCCACAGCGCCAATCATCCGCAGTCAGCTGGATTGGTTGAGGGGTACAATGGTACCCTTAAACTAAAGTTAGCGAAGATTCAGGCTACGACTGGTCTTTCGTGGCCTGACGCTTTACCTTTGGCATTACTGTCAACTAGGGCGACTGTACACTCCCGAGTAGGGCTTAGTCCCTATGAAATAGTGTTCGGCCGTCCTGCGAATGTGTGGGGGGTTCCTAGGCCAGGAATGTTCTCTGATCTTGAGTACCCAATGTTGATCGATTATCTACATGACTTGACTGCTAAACTGAGGTTAATTCACCAACAGGTTCACGACGCATTGCCGACGCAGACGGAGGGTCCAGGCCACCAGCTCCAGCCCGGAGACTGGGTGGTGACAAGAAACTTTTCACGCAAGAATAACCTGGACCCGAGGTTTACCGGACCCTATCAAGTGCTCCTGGCCACGAGGACTGCCGTTCGTCTCGAGGGACGTAAGAATTGGGTGCATGCTACGCACACCAAAAGAGTCCCCATCCCTTTGCCGGCAGACCCGTGGGTAAGGAGAGGCATTGCATCATCGGAAACAGAAACCTTGCCGGCGTTTGTACCTTTTAGTGACGCACAGCCTGTTGGAGAATCCTCAGCGCAGCAGAAAGACACTGTTGAACAATTCGCATCAAAAGACTCAAGACCAGAACACTCAACTGATCAGCAGGACGTTGTCTCTTCAACGGATCCTTTGTTTGACGAGCAGACACGTCCTGGGAAAACCCGATACTTTTTGCGATCTCGCACTAAGGACAAATAAAAGATCTTGCTTTGCTGAATTGACGATTGTATTATCCCGTTTTCCGTGATCAGTTTTGAATTCTCGTATTACTGTAATTATTTTTGTACACATATTTTGAGCTTTATTCCTTGTACCTTTTTGCTTCCACAGCTGAGAGACTTTGCTTTTGCATACATATATTGTGCATTGAAGGCCGTAGGGCCGCGCGCGTACTTCCTTCTGGATAGTAGGTCTTGACGCTAGGTTAAAGGCCGTCGGTTCCTGGGAACTCCTAGGGATTGACTATTGCTACACAGAACGAAGTGCGTCAAGAAACGTTGCGGACGGTCGTAGGGAATGGCATTCTCGAAGCTGAATGATTTGGAGGGAGCTCAAGTTCACAGATTCAAGCTGCAGCAACTCAGTCGTACCAAATGTTTCATATTCCAATTGTTTGTATTGTTTTTGACTGCCTCTGCATTGTTGGCGGGTGGGGTGTATTACACGATGTCTTACTTCTTACCTGCTACACCTGCTCCTACTCCTTACCCTAATCTTACCTCTACTGTTTCTCCTCATTCCTTTCATATGTTACCAGAACACGAGCAGGCTAGACGTGTAGAATTCCGCAACAATTCCTTTATTCAGCTCCTTCATCAGCATCAGTTAGTGGTGAACACTACTAATTGTTGGGTGTGTGGGTTGATGCCACATACTACGGATAAGGGAATTCCATATCTGGTGTTACCGTATAGTTCCCAAGGGTCAGCTCGAGCATTTCAAACAATGTTTCGAAGCGCACTGGGTTTCCACCCCATTCGAGAACCACGTTCCCCCTACTCTGGTCCTACCTCGTATCAAAAACCTTTGTCGATAGCAATAGAGGATTTAGATAGTGATATCTATGATCCTTCGCTTATTCCCGAAGAAGAGGTACAGGCCTATAGGGTCCTAAGTAGAGGTGAATATAGTGTGTTCACTAGCGAAAAGCAGCTTAAAAGCTCGCCTCCGATATGGGTCGTACCCCACACTGGTAATTTTTGTCTTATGGGTCGTGGCCGAAGATCGCAAGCCCGACTTGGAGCAAGTGCTTGCACTGAAAACTACATTCTGCCGATGTCCTCGTCCCCTGTGTTTCTGGCTGCCAAGGGTACATACTTTATCTGTTATGATCGTGCATACACATGGTTGCCCGCTGACTTCATGGGCTCATGTTTCATTGCAAATCTGTTGCCTCCGACGTTTACCGTAGATGCCGATTATCATAAGACTAGAGTTGTGCGAGGCGTAATTAGCGAAGAGGATACTGCCGGTCAAGAGGCAGGAGACTTTTTCAAGGGTTTCCTCCCGTTTTGGGGACCTATGGTTAATAGTAGGAACCTGAGACAGTTGACTCGAGTGGTAGAATCAACAGCTAATATTACTGCCAGTGCCCTTGGTAATATCACCACAGAACTTCAGGCGGAGAGACTTATGACGTTACAAAACCGTATGGTTTTAGATGTCATCTTAGCAGATCGAGGTGGGGTATGTAAGGTGATCCATTCGAGCTGCTGCATTTTCATTCCAGATAATGCTCCTACTGTCTATCAAGCCATTTCGAGGTTGCATAAGATCTCCGAATCCATACACGTGGATGTAGGGGATTGGACGCTACTTGGATGGTTTTGGGGCCTGATGTCGACCTGGGGTTGGAAGATTCTGATGATCATTGGAGTCGTTGTGGTGTTTCTGTTCACTTGTTGCCTTTGTGTGCAGTGTGGTCCTGCCTTATGTGGCCTCTGTGCTACAACGTGTATAAGACGACCACCTGTTACCAAGGGGACTCGGTTGGACAGAGCTATGCTACAGCAGCATCTCGATGGTTTGATGAATATCGAATATGATTCCGACTAGTGCTTGCCTACATGAGGGCAAAAGGAGCGTCTGAGGTTCCGTGACAATTGTAAGTGGTGTTTTCGACTCGTACGAATATAGTCGAGTCTAGTATCTATGAACCGCAAATGACGAGTTTAGTAAGTGTGCGCAGTTTCGCTGTGCTAACTTAAACCGTTCGTTTGTTATGTGGGTTTTTCATCTGTACCCACGGGTTCCATCTTAGATACGGCATCCATTTTGTCTCTTGCCCTCAAGTAGTCAGCGAACGGACGCTGTCCGCTTCGCGACCCTGGGACTCCCAAGATATTTGCGGAAGACACATGTTCTTTGTGAGTGTCTTTATGACGAGGGGGATGCTACTGTAAGGCAGATGGCGCCGCTCGAGGCTCATCTTGCCGCACGGACTTATTGTTTCAGCCGTGCATCTCATTAGGCACGTCCCTTTGATGCCTGTATCTCGTGTTTCCCGATACCTCCCCTTTTACACCCTTTCCGATCTCCCCACTGTCTCCGTCTTCCTCTGCACCTGTCTTTGTTCCTATTTCGATCTATTTTACTGCTGATTGGAATTTGCTAATGGTGGGAAGATGGGTTTTTACAGTTGGGAACCGCCAAATGTTTCCGCACTTATGTTCCGGACCTCATGTGTTTCAAAGTGACCAAAGCGACCCCTCTGGGGGATAATGATGGGAACCGGGTTGTAAACTTTTGTGTTCAATGTAACTCTATGGGTAAAAACTGTATAAAAGGAGCGATCTACAGAACCAATTTGAAGCAGTCTCCCCAAGTTGCACGTTGTGTACTTGTCGTGACTTCTGTGTTCCCTGCAGCAAATAAACCTTGAATCTTTGACGCCGAAGGAAGTGTCCCGTGTCTCTGTGATTCGTACGCCGGAGCAGGTTACCCACGAAGGTTTCAGGTGTTGTGCCCTGGCACCGCTGGGTTTTAAAGAACCCAGTCCTTCACCTGAACACTACAAACGTCATACTGCCCCTTAACCTTATCCTACCCTGAAACAGAATACCTTACTAACCACTTACATTACCCTTCCCTGAATCCTAAAACCCTTACTACACCTCAATGCTACCCTACGCAGTGGCTGGAAGAAATAGATTTAATATCCCCGTACCAAGTGATTTTCAGGAGAGGTCCGAGTACAGTAGATCAAGTTAGTTTTCAGACTAAATCTCATCTGTTCTAAACGCACATTTCTTACAAAGTAGTCACTTTATCTAGATTTGATCGATCTACAAACCGCTTTTGACAGCGTTGATTGCGCCACATGATGGCAAACCTTAATAAAGCAGGAAATCCCACAAAAACTATTAAATCTAATAATTGCACTACATTCCGGTAACACCACCTGAATGAAGTAAAGTACCAGAGGCGGATATAGAGCAGAGATCCCAATAGAGCAAGGCGTCAATCAAGGCTGCGTCCTAGCGCCAACTCTTTGTAATAGTTACCTTAATGCAGTTATGAAATCATTTATCAAACTTAATCTAGAAGTCCCCAAAATAAGCAAGGAGTCAATCCCAATTATACTCTTAGCAGACGAAGTGCTAACGGGCAAAACAGAACTATCAATGAACCATTTATTTGCAGATTTTGGGTTGTTCTGCATTATCAGAAGGATAACCGTCAATGTTAAGAAAACAAAATACATGATAATACATGATTCTCAATCAAAAATCTAACTTCAGAGCGACTTTAGGCTCTATAACAAGCCTCTGGATCATGTGTCCACCTGTGACTACTTGGGAATCTGTCCGGATGACAACCTCTTGTGCGCCCCGAAACTATTCATGAGCAATACACTCTGGCCCAGAAAGCGGGAGTGGTGCGGAGATTTGCTTAATCATGCAGAAACAAAATGAAAGCGAGAGCGGTAAATACATATGGTGCAGAAATCTGGGGGCATAGAAAAACTCCATTGTTTCAAATTACTGAAAAAACGTTCTACAACGCTAACTGCATCTGGGCCACAGAACACCGATGGACGCTTTGAGAGCATATCTTGATATCGATAAGAAATCTAGGATCGCATTGCATTGGCACCATTAAAGTACTGGATTTATATTTGGTCAAAATAGGATCCAAACTCTTGTATATTTGGACAAACCAATATTATCACAAAATATCATGGTTCTCCCATATATCAACTGTCATTAACTAAATTGGCCTAGAAGATCTCTTGCTTCATCTGGGAACTATCACAAAGGCTAGCCATGACCTGGTTATAAAGTCATACTGGAAACACATCAATCAAGCAAATCCAAGCCAAGCAGGTCCGCTGATAAAACACTCTGTCATTCAAACAAGAATGTGTCTCTGAAACTTTCTTAGACACAATTTTTCCAACAGAAACAAGAGCTCTCTATCTAAAATTCAGACTGGGCATATTGCCAGTAGCATCAGTTACTGAAAGATGGTCACCAAATCCTGACGCGGGAACATTTCCTACTGCTGTGCCACCACATGTTATGGATACGAAAATACTATCTACGTCCACTTTTTATTCAGGATAACATTTGGGAGTGCATTCAAGCTGAAGCTCCCAGCCTGAGACCGGATGATAAAACCATAGTCTCATATGTCTCATCCTATATTTATGCAGCCTGGAAATCAAGAGCTTAAGTCTAGGAACAACTGCGTTCTTTTAAGCCTTCTCATGAACACAAAGAATCAGATAAGCTTGATATCTGAACAACGTTCAAGAAATCTACTGACTCTAAATTAGCATCTCCTATTGATTTCATAAATATCAAATCAAGAACTCATTGCAAACTTAATATACGGTCTTTGGGCTAATATTAGATTCATTGATTGGTAAGTGTGGTCCATTTAAGTTACAGAACTGGCAAACGTACTGTTCTTAATGTTTCCAACCAGTGGTACAATGTTGTGTACCCAGGAGGGTTATTACAAGTGCACAAGCATTGCACTTGAACTCTTAGTTATGAAACCCCCCCACAAATACCATAACCAAGTTGCTACCCTCAGATTTATACAACACTCTTTTAGACCTATAACCACATGCTTGTTGTTAATCCTTCTATCTTCTGCTAATATGAACTTTGTGGGTTGTTCTGTACCTCTTCCAACAGTGTTGGCCCTTCTATAGCTTCCATAAGTCAGTAGTGATTGCCACATAAAAGGAAAGCTATTTGGCAAATACCAAGCACTAGCATTTTATGGAGGATGCGAACTCCTAAGTTGATGGATTTTGTTCAGCGCCTCCTTGTGTACTACTAACAGACACAGAGGCAATCAAATAGCGAAGCCATCCCTAAAGAGTATATACCCGGGGGCGTGACTTACCAACGAGCGAAGATGGCCACTGCTTGAAGTGGCTTCTCAACGAAACCCTCAAAATCCCCCCAAAATCCAGTATAAATCTGAATAAATTTCATGGCAGAAGGAGAAAGGGGTAGCGGAAAAGTGAGAGCAGCCACGGAGGATGTCAACTGGCAGTTTGCTGACTGCCCGTGTGGGCTCCAGGAGTGCAGCCTGTCTTCCCCAACCGGAGCCCTGGCCTCAATTTCCAGAGGAACGGCGGGCTCCAAAAACAGGTCCAGACGAAGGGAGGCGCGAAACGAAGGAAGCAGTGGGGACGGCTGAGCAGGATTCTCAGAGAGCTCAGTAATCCTCTGGCAAACCGACTGCAGAGCTAGCGCTCGGGTGACCATCACGCTGTGCAATACTGGACAGCAAGAGCCCTGCAGCGGGAAAAGATGCCAGTCGGGTGGAAGGTAGGCCGGGGAGGACATAAAATACTAGACAGTGATTGAGAGCAGGCCTGTGCTGAAGTTCACCGGGGGCGGCGAAGTGTGGCCCCGCGATACAGGGAGCTGAATCACTGAGGCGGGGCCAGAGACTATGGCGCGGCAGCATTAATAGACTGGGAAGCCACCCACGTGGACCTCCACCACGCTACTAGATACGAAAACCCTGAAGTAAGTGGAGAGGGGAGTGACAGACACCCAAAAGATCGCAATGCAGGGCTTAAGCTCACCCCTGCCAATAAAACTGAGTCTCGCGCTCCCCAACCACACCAAAGCCTTCAAGTGGCGCAAGTTGCTTCACAACCTCCAGGGGGAAAGCAAGAAATGAAAGCGAACACAATACCCTGTGGGAAGTGGAGACGACCTGACAGGCCTCAGGGATTACCTAGATGACTCCTGGCTGGCGACAGCAGCTTCCTCTGTGTCTGCACAGACTCAAATCGTAAACTCAATGGAGGTTGCACTCCAACATGACGGGGGGAAATATGAAGGCCAGTCACCAGACGAAACTGGACAAGTTTACTCTCACGAAAGGCGTGGGGGCCCAGGAAAAATCCTCATGCGTGTCTGGCCCTTGACTCCATGTCAGCCTCCAAAGGAGATCCTCTCTCCCTCCACGACATCATGGCTGCTATCCGAGGGGTGTAAACAGCCTTGGAGACCTGACTAAATTCAGTTTCGACAATTCGAGCAGACTTGCACAATATGAGTGCGAGTGTGCATGAAGTCCAAAACACCACCAAAACTTTACTACGGAATACTTCAGTGTTCAAGGCTCATATGAAGCACTCAACTCCAATCTGGAGGCCAAACTGGAAGATCAAGAAGGACGGTCGTGGCGCAACAACATCCAAATTCTTGGGATCCCAGAATGCACAGAGGGACAGGGGCCTCATCTATTTGTAGAAAATCTCATCTAACAGAATCCCCAGCCAAAGGGACTATCAAAATTCTTTTACATGGAGAGGACCCTTCGGGTACCGGGTGGGCGACCCAAGCCAGGAGCACCACCCAGGACCATTATAGCTCATCTCTTTAACTATAGAGCCCGGGATGTGATACCCCAAAAATGCCTGCACTGCCTCACCAGTTCTATTCGAGAACACACAGGTCAACTTCTTCCTGGACTTCACCCTTAAAACTCAAGGGCTGAGACGCAATTTCATAACAGTAAAGAAAGCAGTCAGAAACAAAGGAGTGAAGTATTCTATGCTCTTCCCAGTACGTCTACGGGTGGAATCAGAAGGGAAGACGTGTTTATTAAAACACTAGAGGCAGTGTGGGAATGGCTTGATGGCTGGAGGACAGTGGAGGGCTCCGGGACAAAGGCCCAACGTGGGTTATTCAGAAGCACAACGAAGATGCCTGGAGCCCACCCAACAAAGGGCACCCACCTGGGGATGAAGCATAAACTGTCTGGCAAGCGATCTTTTTGACAAACGCTGAGCGAATGGGGCAGGAAGTTTCACACCCATTGAATGACTGAAAGGTTTGCAATCACCGTGGCCTGACGTTCTCTGCTCCTAAAATAGTGGCAGAAATATAGAACGCCTTAAAGGTCAACAGGCCCGAAACTGTGGTCAAGTACTGTGCCCTGACTGCATACAATCTATCTTCTGTGCATATGCAAATACCTCAGAAACAAGGGGGTGGGGGTGGGGGGAGGGGAGTGGCGAGTCGGAAGGCAGGCACACGATCCCTATGCTTGTTAAGTTGGGATGGGTCGACTGGCACTCTGCTGAGTTGGGGGTCAGGCAATTGGGGCTTCGTCAGGCAGGGATGCAGGGTGGATCAGGGTAAGGTAGGGTAGTTTTCAGAATTTTATAGCATGTTTGCTGTGGATCTTTTCACGTTTAATAAAAAAAAGAGGATATGCACATGCCATTTAAAACACTGGGGATGGCTATTATGGGGATTAACACTAAGGGTAGCACTATTGTACCTAAGCCTCACAGTAGATTGCCAACCCCTTCATATGATACCTAATGCATTAATTAATCGATCCCCGTGAGGCATCTATCCCAGGAATATTTTATTTGTTTACTTACTTGCACTTTATGGCCCTAGCGGGTTGTTTTAAAATGACATCTTTGGCTATTACGAACTGCACTACTTAAGTAAGTCCTTCATTTCATTAGTATCTGGCGGGCAAGCGCTGATTGGTTGCAGGGCTTTTACCGAGGGATGCATCTCTAGGATGCATTTCTACACTTGCACTTAATTGGGTTTCTTTAAGTTGACCTCCCTGTGATAGCACTTTGTCTCACTGCACTAAAGTACCAAGCTAGGTGGTTCTGTTTGTGCAACACACACATAACAAATATTGAATTTAGCAGACCAATCACACTTATTAAAGTGTTCTCATGAGCTAATTGTGAATTATATTGAAACTATTGTATTTTAACTTGCACTGCTAATGGCTTGATATGGGTGAAACAAAGATTTGATTTGATAACTTTAAATCTTGAACTATGCGGTCGATAACAATCCCAGCCTACCCTCTCAAATTCAACAAAATTGTAGGCACTGACAAAAGAATAACGTGAATAGCAGCACATTTTCTATTTGAAGTGCAGTGACTGCTCGTTAGCAGTGATTAGATTTATTTTCAGCATACAGTACAATTCAGAAAATAGCAGCGATATGTCACAAAAAAGGGTGATCAAGGTGGGTGGATGCAAGGTGCAGAAAAGTCTCAAACCCACTGTCACAGGCAGTATATATTTAAATTATGCACAGAGTAGGCTTGAGCTCTACTCCACCCAGAGCAGTATTACTCTCTCACCTCCTATATTAGCTGTGGATGTATTTTCCACCTTGAAGGAAGTATTTACATTAGAAAGCATATGATCTATTATAAATCTGAAATGTGAACTCAAGTATGCTGTTTGTCACATTCAGTTTTGTATCTCCTGTATGCTTTCTACACAGAAAGAAAGATTTGTTTTAACACTTTTTCCCAGCATTGGCAAAGCCAATAGGGCAAGATTTAATGTGATAAACAACATGTGTGCATCAAAGCATAAACACTGAACTTGTGAATTCCTGTGTTTACAATTTCTGTACATGAAAGTCAGACTATTGCCAATGCTTCTTCCAGCTTTGATCCTGCCTGTCTGTTTTTCACCCTGTCTCCTGAATGGCAATCTTTCTGTTATCTGCCCCTTTCCTACTCTAGTGCGGTGTTCAGCCCCTTCCAATTCAGACACCCCAATCATGTAGTAGATAACTACGTTTTACACCAATTAGGAACAGCATAATACATGCCCCAGCCTGTCCAAATCTTCGTACAAGTAGCTCTCGGCTGTATTGGCCCGTTTAACCCCGCACACTGCTTATGACTGCATCAAAGGTCAGAATTCAGTTATCGCCACTTGCTGACCATATCACTAGCAGTGCCCAAGTTTGAGAGGTAGTCACATGAAGGTCATAATTAAAACATACTTGGGTATAAAGCAGTCGATGGACCCTGTTTGAGGATAACATCGTTTTGTAAAGCACCGATTTGTGACAGAAGCCACTTCAGAGCAGTGCTGCATTTAATGCTGCAAATCACCACTAACCCAATCCCCTACCCAAGAATGTCTGTGTCCTTTGAGAACCCTTCTCCATCATGGAACATCCTGCACTCAAGAGGATGCGGATAGAGGAGAGCCTCTGACTTCAAAGCATTGTTAACGGAGTGTACTTCTAAGCTAGCAGTGCCCAGAACAGTTCATTTGTGAGGGACAGGCCATCAGGGTATAGTGCACTTAAAAGAAGAGAGGAAAGTGCAGGAAAACATTTGAATACACAGGAGACAGTTGTAGCATTTGGTTTCCTTCATTGAGTCTGTGCATCTAACTAAAGAAACCTAACGCCAGTGAGCCACGTAGAGTGACCAGTGGGGCATGGAAGAATGTGCATGATATATTTTATATACAAGACATCTGCCTGAGGAAACATCCAGGTATTATTCCTAGCCGCCATACCACGAACAAACTCAGGATATGATGTAAATAAATATATGCATTTATGTATTTAAATTGGGATGGCTCCGCAGGTTAAGCAGTCGCTGTTGAGAGCTCCATGTGATCTAGTGACAGTTGGTGAACTTTAAATGAAGAAAGTGAGTGTAGCAAGCAAGCTCTACCCTTCCAGACGTTCAGTTCTCCCCCCACTGATTTTTTTTCATGAAAAAAAAAGAAAAAAAGGCCAAATGATGCACTTCATAGCACAATTTAGCAAACCACATTATTAAAAGCCAGAGGCTTTACGGGTGGTTCTGAAAGGAAATATTAAAATAAATCCTACATAACAGGCATGGAACAGTGATTCCTCCCCAGGAAAATGAAGAATTGTAAATTATTAAAATGTTCTGCCAGGCAGAGTACCCAAAAGATATCGTCGTTCCTACAAGTCACATGGGGTCTTGATGAATTATTTATTAAGTTGAATGGGCACATTTTACTGTTAATTCCGTCAATTTTTGGAGCACAGATCTAGGTGTAACGCCGTTAGCCAAAGAAGAAACAACTATTATTACGAAAACGAGTGAATGAATTAAACACAGGTAAGCAAAATATAAATACAATGTGGCAGAGTTTATTAAAAGTTTACTATTACTTCAACGGCCCTGAGATGGGGTCAGTGTGCATGCCGTGTGAGAGTGGGAGGTCAGAGATCGGAACATGGGAGGAGTCGACCATTTCACACTAAGTAAAAGTGAGACAAACACCCTAACCATCGGCATGTAATGTAAACGCCACACAAAGCACAAGTGGTAGTGATCACAGTAACTATAATATTAGTAAACCTGTGCAGTATGTTAGGGATTGTTCATTCTATCCTTGCTACCCTCCGCAGATCACTTACCGAAGGCGGAGTCCCTGCGGCCGCAGTTTTTGAAGGGGCAGCTGCAGACTGGACAGCAGAGGCCTTGGCACAGGTAGTCACTTCTTCTGATGAGGCAACTTTTGGTGTCTTCATATCCACTGTGTCCTAATATTGCAAAAACCAGCAAAGGGTCAGGCATGCGGAGGCTCGCCACAAGTGTTTCAATGCTAAAAAGTGATCTTTGAGTAGCGTTACATGCATGCTGCCCAATGAGGACTCATAACTCATGCCAGCCCTGTACATTTAACAAACATGTATATCTCTCCACCTTGCCATGAGGACACAAATACCCGATCTTAAGATTTCAGTCTCATCTGTCTTTTTCTTCAGCTCAGTATTCTGTGCTGGAGGATACTCTGTATCTAAGCAAGCTCCCTTTCTTTTCTTTGTTTTAAATGTTTTTGATAGGCTGGTGGTGTTTCTGGAGTCCACTGAAATCACCTCCAGAAAACAATGCCCTTTCTAATTTCGTGGGCTTTGGACATTTTTTGTTATTCAATCAAGTGTGTATTTAAATAAATCGGCCACAGGAATAGTCCTCTTCCTTTCATTTCCATCCTTCCTGCAGCTTCAGCACCAAAACGACACATTCATTTTTACCACTGAGACTGCGGTGCTGCAGTTCTGTTTGTGAATAGTAGAGGTATGTGCCAAAATCAGCACAATCTTGAAACAAACAACCTATCTAATCCAATGAAAGAAGAGCAGTCTTGTGTACTGAAATGAACTATCATTTGGCAATGTTAGAATTAACTCCAGTGCTAATGGGATGGGCAGCAGTGAATCTACGTGTACAGTAACAAGGTGACTATCTTAAAGCACTTAACACGGTATACATCATTCTTTGAAGGCCTCACATTTTCAAAGTATCATCAGCATAATGTCCTAGAGGTAAGCATGTAAATATCTTATGTCATTTTTGCTATAGATAATGGTAACACCTGAGAGTTACAGCACCTTGAAATGACAACACTGTGTTAGCATGCAATTTATTATTCAATAAACATATCCTACTGTATGCAGAGGTTCTAACTAATGATCTTCTGCATCACAGGTGAAAATACACTGCGCATGTATGCACACACATTTGGGGGACGGCATCATTTAAGCTGCGCTTATAGGCTTAAACAGTCGACAATGTACTAAGAATTCCAAAGAAAAACAAGGATTCCTAAAGGCTATTTGTATCAAACTGTGTAGGAAGAATTGTCATCTAAAATATGACATTTAGAACTAGATAACAGAGGTGCTAACTGCGCATGGTGTGACTCATGCCAACAAATGTTCTACAGAAGAAGGGTTTGGAATACTGACATCTCCTACTTGAATGACCACCGTGCATCTTTAAATTCAATGCAAAGCTAGCATATATGGTGCTAACCGAGGTCATTCAAAGTCAAAAAATATTACGTACATTGCAGAGAGCTGTCACATCTATGGTATTAAAAAAAAGGGCGAAAATAGGATGCTTTAGCCAAACACCTGTTCTAGTTAATTGGGCAGCAGCTAATTGAGATGCAGCAGCACCCTTACTTGGGTAGATAAGTACCAGAAACATTAGTTCTGTGAGAACAAAGTGCTATTTGGAATTCATGGCCTCTCACTGAATATGCGTTATGTATTTTATGATCTGAAAAATGGGTGTTGTTAAGGAGTCTTTAGCGAAGGTGTGGTGTGGTGTGATGTGTTTTTTAAGTTGTTTTTATTCGAAGGTTTCTGAATATACTTACTAAGTTTTTTGTTCCATAAGATACTGATAAATGTATATGCATTATATTCACATCAATAATACCTTTTCATTTTGATTATAAAGGAACGAAAAAACAAAAATGCATAAACAATTAAAGTCTTTTGGAAGAGACAAGTAGGAACTGTCAAATTTACAATACAATCTGCACAAAGAGGGTCAGGGGCATTTCATGAACATCAGGCATGTCAGACTCACTGCTAACCTCAAAGATTACAAATTAGAGCATGTTTACGTTACCTCTGTCAGTCATATTTTTCAGCACTCCTAGGGAGCACCTCTTCGCATTGGACGCTCACCAGGGGAGGGGGGGGGGGGGAATCTTAGAGACCTGGTTAGTGTATGCCATAAGTCCAGATCTAACAGGAGCTTGGGGTCAGTACTCTCAAGCTCAATTCTCGCGCATCATAAAACATCATTCTGCAACCTCTTTCAACCATCTAGACACTGTTGGGGTTTTTGGACTCAGGCCAGGGATTTGCCAGCCTGGTCCTGGCCAACAGGAGTGTGAAGTCTATGAACTTTTTCTAATCTGTGCACTTTGTACGGTGAGACCCAATGCCCAGTAGAAACCCATGCGGGCAGCACTGCAGCTTTAAGTGCATAAGTGCAACTTGTCTTTGTGCATGCCACCCTCTTGCTCCCAATAACCCTTAATTCAAGGTGAGATGTTGTGGATGACTCCTCCACCTGATGTTAAAATTCTTCCACCTTCCCTTCAAGAGCCTTGTCCTCTCTGTGGAACAGCTCCAGGAGCCAGGAAGACCTGGATCCCATAAGAGAGGACAGGTCTGAGGTGGTCTTCAACTATCATGGATTTGTTTAATAAAGTAGTAAGGACTCGTCTTTCTTAGAGTCGTAGCAAGGGAACAATGATTTTGCCATCAGTTGCGACAGAGAATACCTAAATGGCTTCCTCACTATGACCAGTTGCAGGATCTATTCAATGCGGGTCACATGCTCGGACTGAATTTGCGATTTATGGTTTACATTTCCTCAACAGTAGAATGCAGATCCAACTCAAATTCTCATTCGTCCAGAAGCAAATTCTCTCCCACTTTCTTTCTCCCATAAGCACTTTCTCTTGCACGTTTCTAGGTCGAGCCTAGCAGCACGCATGCACTGCTCTGCGAGAATTCTTGTATCTACTCTGTGTGAGTCTGACTCCTCCCACACACTGATTGGCTTTTGCCTGTGTCTTTCTATAATGAGAGCACGCAAATGGCTAAAGGTGGGTGCATGTCCCACCTCTTCTGAAAAGGTTCACTCCCACAGCGTTTTGCCACGGGAGCAAGCAGCGGCGCGCAGGGCTGCAGCTGTAGTGCCTCCTTGTTTTTATCACCATGGGTTTGTTTTGTTTGTTTTGTTAAAGAGCCCTCATGCCACGCTTTCAATTTAATGGCAGCGGCGGGCCCTCCCTGTATTTACAATAACAAAGTAGTTTGTGGCCGTTAAATTTAATGGCGGCGGCGTGCCTTCATATGACCTCAGATTCCTATCACTATGTTACCCAGGTGCATCTTGTTTTGTTAACATTACTGGTTTCCCATATCTGGTAATTTTATCCCCCATCTGAAAGCGACCGGCCGTTCTCTAAACATAAAAACGTGTTTTGCTAAATATGTGTTTTATTTTACTATACGACAGTCTTTGGTTATAACTTTGTGAAACAGACTTTACTAAAGCAGAACTTGTTAGTTTGGTTAATTAAACAGGGATAGCTATTGCACATTAGTTAACCAAAGCAGCACGACGTGTTTCCTGGACCAGATTATTTTTCTGAAATAAACCTTTAATACAAGCGACTGATTTATGTCATTTGAGTATTTATAGAGTCGATTAATTTATTGATGTAAAAAAAATAGCATTTCCTGTAGAGCGATGTCACACTCCGCCTCGGTAATAAATCTGTATCTGAAATGTACGTCTGTCCTCTCACAAGCTTTAAACAAGCACAGAACAATGCACTTGATGTTTTTAGTTGTCAAACCAAAGAAGAAAATCTCAATAAAATCCAGTGTCTCACCTCCGGGCAACAAATGTCTGAATAAATAATTTACAACATGCGTCCATCACACCCCAGAATTCACCCTTTTATTGTCATGTATTTTTTTTTGGGAGCTGGGCGGATCTGAGACTAAATGTACAATCCGTAAGAGCAGGGTTATCCGAGGACACATTGAAATTGTGTCTGTGTGTGTGGGCGGGAGGGGGGGGTGCGCTGCTCTCTTACCTGCACAGCCCAGGGTCAACACCTTCTGGGGTACCTGCCAGCGGACACCGGGGGTGGGGACCTGCTTGTGTAAAGGGCCCGCAGACATTGCCACGTGCTTCAGAATGCTCTGTGGCGTGAGCACGTGACACAGCCGGTTCCATACCCGTTAGAGCTCCTTCACTCTAATGTTCTGCAGAAGCCCCTCTGCAGCCTCCCGCCTATTCCCTTGAAATATCTTGCAGTGCTCGGGTGAGGCAAACCAAACCCTGTGATATTTAAAGCTCGAGGAGAAGGATAGAGACTTTAAAATGAGCATGTTGTCTCTCGGTATTCTTCCCCATCATATGCCTGTGAGTGCTGTCATTTGGGTAGCTGTATAAATTAGTGTTGTGTTGTGGTAAAGCTTGAAGGCCCAGGTCACTTTCTATAAAGGGGAATAATGCGGCTCAAAATCGCTGCCTTCCAGGATTTTGCAGGGATCTCTTTATTGCTTTTCAGATTGATGTCATTTTCTGTTTTGTTGCATATTCTCTTCACCTGCCATTCTGGTGCTTGAATATTATTAAGCGTGCGGAGGGTGCATGACGGATGGGCAATCAGTGCAGCCTCGGTCTGGGAAGTGCGGTGGCCGCCCTTGCCGTAATTACATTACTGAAGTATTTTTATACACCCCCATGCAGCACTTTAATTTTAATGGCGGACGTTGCTTTTTTTTTTATAGTCGCTCGCCGTATTTATTTTAACACATTTGTTGTTGTTTTTTTGTCAAAGCACCCAAAGCTGCACTTTAACTTTAAAGGTGGCCCCGCCCCTTTCTGTATGCCACGCTCGGGATTCAGTTTACAGAATACACAACTCCGTAGACTGTAGTGGTGTGACGTGTGTGGGGTCATTTCCTTGTTCCCTCTCCCAACTGTGTTACAATAAAATGCAGCATTTTCATTTCATTATTCATGTGCAATTGCTCTAGCTGAACACATAAAAGGTCCGAAAGGCAAGACCTATTGGCTATGCCAATGCTTTTTCTTCATTCCCATGCACTCATTTATCCTTCTCAAGCACTAGTAATCTCCATAACTCTCACACTCTTCCATAACCACTCACTGTCCTAAAACCATTTCTTCGCAAGACCACCTCTTTATCACCTGTCCACAATGTCACCTACCACAAAAATACACTGGCCCACCCATCCACAATCTATCACTCGGCCAGACTCTCACTAATCCCTAAACTCTAACCCACCTGTGGTAACATTTGACCCAAACTCATTCTCCTACAAACCCACTCACTTTTGTGCCTAGAATCGTTCAAGGTGAATCAACAGTTAAACTCGATTAACCTTGGGTAGATAATCAAATGTCCTGCAAGACAGTGAGTTTAACTAAAGTGCATTATTCTTTCCTTTCACTTTTGGGGTGCAACTCTGTACAACCCTTGCCACCAAAGTATATTTACATTACAGAAACGAGTAAATCAATAGAGCATATATTCACAAAAGGCAAAGAACGTGTAAGTACTCAGCAATTCTTTGTTCAAAATCATGTAAAAATAAACGTTAACATCCTGTCGATAATAAAAAATACGTTTCAGAGAAGTCTATTATCACTCCCACAGAGCACCCCCCTCCTTCCCTTGAAACTCGATATGGGTGTAAAGTCTATCAATGATCTGGTGAGCCTACGCCCCTTGCTTTTTTGGTACAGATTAGTTACAACTCTAGAACTGATGTCCTATGCAACTGCTTTTATGAAGTTTCTGCCCTGGACAAAAAACATAAAATTGGGTGGATCAACTACCTAAATACCATCCGGGTGGACATAGGTGTGCCCAAGGAGTTAGAAGGTCACCCTCTCACATACTCTAGGGACGCACTAAAATCACAGTTTTGGGCTTGGGTAGAACAGAAGAACTTTACGACATGGCTGCCTAACTGACCTGTTCTTTGATATCAAATCTAGCAGACGGCTAGAAAGCTTCCTTGATTTAATAAAAGGGCCAGAAGATAGGAAATTATACATTCAATTTAGACACGGAGGCCTTCCTATCAATGCCTTCACTAATACCTGGAGGACGAACATATCACAGTCCATGGGCAGTCCTTCTTGCCCTTGCCTTAAAGAAACAATAGGCCATGTATTTTTTGCTTGCCCCGCCTACACTAGACCCAGAAGGAACTGGCTTACCCCTGTATGTAGATACTTAGGAACACAGTCACAAAGAAGCCCTACGTATTCTGAAGTCAGACGTGAGACCATTCTTTGTTTGTGCAACAGCAACATTTCTGGGTAAATTATGGTCCATTAGAAGGAGGGCCCTATCGACTTGAAGGAAGTACATGAACTAAAACCCAAATGACCTGAACAGAGGGGCGTATATTGCGCACTAGCACTTTGGATTGGAAATATTTGGATTGCTTGCTATTTTAATTTTGATGTTATGACATCTTTTAAATATTGAAATATGCTTATATTTGCACTATGTACATATTGTATTTTTGTGTTAAGCTTTTTACCTAATTTGTATCTTTTTTTAAATTACCAAAAGCCTGTATAGGAAGTATTTTAATCTACAGTATCTTTTATTCTGATTATTGCCATGCAAGATCTATGTGCTTCTTTCTTTTATGGTACTGTAAAACCGAAATAAAGACTTTTGTGTGTAAAAATACCAGGGGCGAAAAGAGTGTTAATATTTCAAATTACATCTCTGCCATCCCTATGGCCTTATCATAGGATGTTATTCTTCTTATTATTAGTAGTAACAATAGTAGTACTAATAATAACGAATATAATAGTGTTGTTGCATGTATTACTTGTGCTGAAACAACAAATCTCGTCAATATTGCTTGCTTTAGCAACCTCCGAAGAATGAAGGAGGAATTGGGCTTACCAGGATGTGATCTTGTGTCCTGCAGATCACAGCAGATGTCAGCAGCAAGCGTTTATCTCAGTGACTTCTTCTCAGCTAGTATTAACCATCATAACATATATAGTGCGCTAAATCAATTATGATTCTTGATATATAATATGCGGTCCATTCTACCAGTGCTTTAAGGTTCAGTAGCTCACTTACGGCAGGTGGAGTTTTCGCTGGTGTTTTTGTGGGTGCAGCCGGACTCTGAACAGTAGAAGTTTTGGCACTGGTGCTGACTTGTTCTGATGGGGTGGCTTTTGGTGTCTTCTGCTCCACGGTGTCCTAATGTGACCAAATGCAATAAAAAGTCAGACAGCCAGCGGGTCAACCGATCTTTTCAATGTGAAAGCAATCATTGTCTTCTAGGATATGACCCTCTGAATAGTTTTTTCTTCAAATCCCTTTAACTGATATTTCAAAAATATAGAACAATAATCTGGACAACAGATTTTAGAAAATAAACTTCGTCACAAAAGACAATATTAAGAAGGTATAACAGAAACATTTGTATCAGGCTGCAATTAATCCAGGTGTAATGACATGGCACTGATCTGTCAGAAAAAGATGTGGATGCTATCAAGGATACACCTGCAGAAAATGCCTTGCAACATAATTGTAAAGGACACATTCACAATGATGGGCATCTCGGTGCCAAGTAAGAGATGTTTGTTGTAAAGCTACTCAATGGTATTTATCTTATTGATGTGAGGAAAACAAAAGTATATGTGGACCTTCGGGCATTCAAATAAGTTGCCATGGGGGGTCAAATAAGATCCATGAGGTGCATGACTTAGTCCACTGAGGTGAAGAGACATAACACTAACAATTTAACTATAAGTGACCTTAATATGGCTGATCTTACAAAATGAAACATTTCAAGATTGTTAAACAAACTGGCAACCTGGCAGCTGCCAACAAACCTAGTAGGTACAGGGGTGTGTGGAAGCAAGAAATCTATGTTATAGTTTCATGTGAAAACTCAGGCTCCAAACTATAGATTGCCAAAACATTGACCATACATACATAACTGACTAGATATATTTTAACTACTGATTAATGCCTAAATCCAGCTAAACCCCTTCCTTACATGCTTTAAGGCCGATATAATTTACAATATTTACTCAAGTGCCATCATATTTGAAGGTAACTCAAGTCCTACAGGTTGACATTTTGTAAGGATATACATTTGTTAGTTGATTTTGGTAATTTATGTTTTGGAATCTCAGTTCTTGCATTTTGCAAAATATGTTTTCAACTGCTATCCTATATTATATTCTGTGGTTAGTAACTTTCTAGCAAGTTTTCCCAGACAAGGGCCCGTTAATTTTAACCTTGTACGTTGTTACCAGCCATGACTTTAAAGAGCAGTTCATCACATCTCGTAACAAAAATGTAATTATCATTGTTTCAAATAGAATATATTTTCGGTATCAAATTTTATATCTGTGGGCAAATTTAGAATTAATGTTTGCTCCTAGATAAGCAACCAGAGTGGCAACAGAAACATAACAGCTGTAAAGTATTTGGTGCCAGACTCTAAGAATAAATAACACCGAAAAGACAAGTGCATCAGGCGGAGAATGACTAATCTGCAGTGCAATGCAGCTGATGAACTGTGAAAGTTGTGCAAAGTAAATACCTTCATCGAATTGGAATGACTGACTGACCTCCTTTTAAGAGCATGAGGAGAGAAGGTTCTATTGATCTGTACAATCTCACATTAAGTGGATAAAAATCAAAAGGCTCTGAAGATCTCAATATTCCATTACTAATTGTTTGGTGTGTCAGGCAATCTACACAGTGTGCTGGTCCTCACTTTCCCAAAGTAAACTTGGAAAGAATGGTGGCTAAATAATGGGGTTTTCAATGTACTGGCCCAGGCTGTAATGTCCCCTAAAGATTACTTAAACGGCAACATGTATTACAAGCAATTAGTACACACTGGTTCTGCAATGTCACTTGGACCATCTGTTTTCACAAGTATGTAGCATGTTCCTTCACTTCCTTGTTCCAAGCAGCCCCTCCCAATTAGATTCTCAGTTGTATGTAATGAGCGAGGATATACATGGAATAAATAAGTTGAAGGAATCAAAGGTTGTGTAAATTTCACCATAACAGGCCAAACATACCAGAGGGATACAATTCTTACTGGTGTTTATGGCAATGTTATTGCCCAGGTACATAGTTAAAGGCAGGTATACCAACGGTACATGTTCAGGACTCAGATAGCAGTACTAGTGAGAATATTATGAATGTGTTTTTCATAAAGATGACAAAATGCCTCAAAATGTTTTTTTTCAGAAATACTATAATTGCTAGACCACTATTATGCAATGTAAGCCAGCCTGTTACTAAGAACTCCCGCGCATAGGCCACAGATAACCTATTTCTAATCAGAGACAGCCAGCATGTCTGCAAGAAAACCCATACACAACTGATGGGCCAATAATTGGAGGGGTCGCTTTCATGCCACCAGAAAATTGCGATAAATTTGTCTTCGATGCTGCTGATGTGCCATTATTAGGTTGAGATAGCCAGCATATCACCAAGTATGCCCACAGATGTGTCACTTTATGTGATATGTGAGAGGAAGAGACACACTCACTCTCTTTTTTTCTCTCTTTCTTTTTATCTCTCTTCCATCTCACAACTTGCCCAACCTATTGCCTGTGCTCCTCTGGTTTTACTGCAGATCTGCAGGAATAACACGCAGAAGGAACAAGTGGGAGCTTCAGCTTACATCACCTTCGGCTAATTACATGCCATGTGTAAGGTATTCATTAGCTGAGCTGGTACCCTTTGTTCAGGCTCTTAGTCTTTCTATTTCTTCTCTTTAAGGGCAGCAGGAAGTGTTGTAAATCTGTCCATCAATGCTTTATGGGTTAGGCACTACCTTTGCAGAACCAACAGAGAGCTGAAGCAGATTAATTGCATTATGAAGGTCTTGCTAATTTGAAGCAGAGAAATAAATGGCAACAATAGTACAGATGTCACAATTAAGCATAAAAGAAAGTGCCACCATTTCACAGACAAACACAATATAAACGTATCTGAAGAAGTAAATATTCCTCATTAAATCTCATCTGTTATCCTCTGTTCATCTTTGAGATTTTTACATGTTACCTTCGATGTACACAATGCAAGAATTACTTTTCACAGATCTTTGATAGCTGCAGCAAGAATTTCTACCTAATAATGGAACAATTAGGACGATATCAGAGTAACCAGTAAAGTATGACTTTGTGGTCAGTCCCTGCTTTCCAGAGGCCATGCTCCTAACCCTAATTTTGTAACTCTGGAAAATGTACACTACAAGTGTTACTCCCTAAGCTAATATTATAAATTGAAAACGTAAAAATCTTCTAATGCTAATATTGTAAATCTGGATCACTTGGTGTTGACTATCCGATCCTTAAATCTATCACCCTCATATATATCCAACCCGGATTATTTATTTTACCATTGGCACACTAATAGTGCTTTCTGCGTGGAAATATATTTATCTGCCATCATTCTGGTCTCTTAACAGGTCATTTGTGATCCGGTCTTTCAATACCTAATCACAATTTTTCAAGATTTGCACTTGTTTTTGTATAATCTTAGTTTACACTTCAAAGGGGATTTGGTTTTAAATAATGTGTCCCTAGATCTACTATTTATTATTCACTACCGCTCTGTCAGCTGCCCAGGCCTCATTTCTTTTCCGTCCTCCAAACAGCAAATTCATCACTGTTTGAAGTGATATTGTGTTTTTGGCTTTGCTCCTCTTTTATTGTCCAACTCTGTTACTTTTCTAGTTGTCACTTCCAAGGTATCATGCACTGGAGTCTTAACATTTGAAATGATGCTCTTTTCTGAATGAGTATTTATCTCACATGAATCGCATGCACAGAAACTATTATGTGTAAGCCATTCGGCACATCACAAATTACTTTATTAATGTATTCACTCATTCTAGACATAACAATGGCTGCCATTGAAAACTTAGTGTCCATCCGATTGGCTCTGCCTAAGCAATTACTATGTAACTTTTTCAAAGCGCTCACCAGCGGACATGATGAACAGGTGAAAAAACATTAATGGATGTGAAACAATTTGGCAATCACAAAGCGTCTGTAGCTGAGGGAAATTCAAAACCAACAGTTTTACTGAACTCTAGAATTCAAATAAGCACAACTGTCCACAGGTTGTAAAACACTTCTCCAAACTAGTCTTAACACAGTGATATGGGAACCTAATTGCTTGTTATTTGCCAAAACATGAGATGATTAGAATTGGAGGTTGGAGTGGTAAGCAGTATGGAGAAATTTGCAATTCAAATAAAATGATGAAAAGTAATGATGGAATTACAAATCCCTTCTTCAAATGGAATATAGGAACTTTCAAGTTTTTTAGATTCAATCTAGTCCAAGGGGGAAGGGGGGGGGGTTCTAAGGTGGGAAATCTACAGTTGGAAGTATCCATAAGAAATGAGTGTTACACTCTGAAATTTCCACTACTTCTAGGAACAAAGTATCAATATGCAAGGACATGTGCACTCACTTTTTTGTCAAATGTAGGTTCCCTTGATATGGCTGAGCGTTTGATCCCATGCACATTCAGGGCACAACACACACCTGGCTTGTTAAGCAGGGGTGAAGAGTTATGGGTGACTGCTCATTTGATTAATCTTTTTGCTGCCTTTACTTACAAAAACGTACAAAAGGGGGCGGTGATGGACGGAGCATCTGAACCAATCAAACACTCACACCCAGTCAAGAGATCTGGGTTTAATCCATCACCGTTCCTTAGCCCACTCTGCCCCGCTTTTGTACCACTTTACTTACAAAGACAGCATTACTATAGCCTTAAAGCCTGCTGTAGCGGGCTATACCAGCTATTAAAGGCCTACTCCAGGATTAAAGGCCCACTCCAGGATTAAAGGCCCGAGCCGAGGGCGAGGGCAATTAACAAGGGAGTAGGACTTTAGTAGCCGGTATAGCCCACCTACAAAGGGATATAAGGCTATTAGAACATTCTGCCACTAGAGGGTAGAATGCTCTAACAAATAAAACAAAGGCTTCACAGGGTGCGAGGGGATTGAAATCCACAGCTGTGAACAAAAACATTTGAATGTTGGTGCTCTGGGCTTATACCAGCCATTATAAGCCCGGAGCCACTCCATTGTTGAGTCAGAGATCATATTCCTCCACAATAGATACTATTAAACATTAATGATTTAAAATAAAAGCCTATTATTGTAACCCTATGTCTCACTGCCAATTGATCTATTTGCTTTGTGACTTTTCACATTAAAGAGTGTGAGACCAGTACCACATTTATATAGATATATAATGCTAGGATGATTAAATGCTTAATAAAAAGGGGCGTGGACAACCATAGATTTTTGACAACACCACAAGGGGCTCTGTTTTAAATGTTGTTGGAGCATGCCTTGAAAACTTATCAATCACGAAAACTTACTGTAGACTTGGCAGGTGCTGTGGGTTTTGCCGTCGGAGATGCAGTGCAAGCAAAGTCCTTTGACAACTCATCAGCTAATTCAGCGTCGCTCATAGGCTGCAAAAAACACCAAAACACAAAATGATATATTCATTTCTTTTTAATTTCTAAAACAAATCAGTGTCATTAACACTGGTAGCAAGCATGTTTATTATTCTAATAACGGTTACAACCAGACTAAAAGTGAGAAGCAATTTACTTAATGGCATTTTTTTACGTTTGCTGATGCAATTTAATACTTTACCTTTCAGAAAGACCTCCAAGCAGAAATCTGTAACATTATGGGCGCTATTGGTAGTTTTTAGACTAAATTCTGATGGGGAAGGTAACTCCCATTATTGGTACATTCAAAATGACTGGGACCACAGATTTACCATGGACCTGTTGAAAGCTGTAATAATGTCGGGGTGAAATTCCAGGGCAAAATGAAATTATCACTTCTCCCAGTAAGAAAAACGCAACTTCCCTTTAATAAATGACCTGCAGCTAGTAGAACTGTAGATTGGCGTGTTTTTAGATTCCTCCCATCTAGTGTTAGGTGCAGGCGTTACAAATGATCTTTCTACGATTTAAAGGTTTTGGTTTTGAGATGACTCATGCCTCTCTCACTAAAGCCAACAATACACTAGGACATAGACTACCTCAGATTTTGTTTCCCCAACAGAGCTGAGAGTGGGCAAGTGTTGCGATATGGAGGGAGACAGGCTATCATGCTGGTAAACAGTTATAACTTTTTTTTTTTAAATGTTTCTTTAAATGTGACGATTTTTCCAAAGGTCCTATTAAATGCTCCTATCCTTCCTAAGAGACTCTACAGCACTACACACAGCAGACTGATAGCTACAGGTAAATAAAGTTTTCGGTCTGCAGTAAATTATTCAATAGATCACATGCTTTGCACTGCCTAAAAACAGTGCCCTTCTCCGTAAAGTAGAAGCTTGTGAGCTATTGCACAAGGCGTTTCAAACAAATTTTTAAAAATAGATTGCCCAAATTCTGCTTTTTTGTGTGCATGAATGTTCACACAATAGTACTTGGTGAAACTGTGATTATTGTACTTTATTGCAGCTCTACAGATGCCTGCAATTGTGATGTTTGTAAGAAAAGTTAAGCAGTTCCCTCTTTACGAGTAGAATGTACTTTGGGCACCGCTTGCAGTTTAGCTTTGGCATTGCCATAACAGACTTAACTATCCATCTAGCAATGTCTCACTTGGAAATAGTTTTCCTTAAGTAAGTGTTCCCAAAATCTACAAACAGTTGCCTAGTTTTCCTAAAAGTTTTGCTGTTATCAATGTAACACAAAGGTGCTTTTTTGGAAATCTAAATGATGTCAAACACTTTATGCCACTCTTTGATGTTTGGGAAAAAATGTGTAGGTCAGTCGTTTGATTAACATGGAATGCAGAGACGACCAAAGGCAGAAAAAAGGGCTAGTTCTGAGGACGACCTGAATAAATGGCTCTTCCCCTGCTAGTTCTTGCAGTTCACCAACTCTCTTAAGAGTGGTCATTGAAAGAAGGAATGCCACCTTCCACGAAATAGGCTGTAAACCGTAAGAGTGTAATGGCTCAAAAGGTGGACCCATGAGAACGGTAAGAACAATGAAGAGGTCTCACAAAATGACTGGTAGTGCTTTAGGAAGAATTAATCTAGAAGGGCCTTCCATAAATGCTCTAACCAATGGTATTTTGAATATTGATTGGTGTTGACTATTTTTTGCATCTAAGTGAAGTCTTACAACAGTACACATCAACAGTGATCTGTATAAGGGCAATATGTACCATATAATGTCTTGCAACAACATTCCCATGGACTGCTTTTGAAGAACAGTGCAGTACTGAACAATCCTTTTCTATTTGGCCGCATATCAAGCCCTCGTAAAGGGCTCCAGGGTCTCCTTAAGAATTAGCATACATCATTTAGGAACTGGGACGTACCAAACCCCCAACACCTCCGGTGCCAATTTGCAAGGTTCAAAGTCCTGGGATAGTAATGCTGTAGCTGACCTTGATGTATGTGGACGTAGCCTTTTGTGTGGATGTACGATCATTTCTAAGAGCATTGAGAACTGTGTTTGCCTTGCCCGTTGGTGCAGTAAGGATGTGCATCATGGGTGTCTACCTCATTTTCCTCACCACATACATAATTCTAACTAGTTGAGTAATAGCATATGGAAAAGTTCCTGACCAATTCACACGCAGTGCCCTGTCAGTGGATTGTGGGTATCTGGAGATGAAGCATTGGCATTTTGAGTTTTTGCACATTGCAAACAGATATCCTTTGGAGTGCCTCAGTGGTGAAAGTATATTGTACTTGTGGACTGATTTTCCATTTCTGTGTTTGTGGTTGTGTCCTGCTTAACAAATCTGCAAAGATGCTTTCCTCTCCAGGGTGGTGTTCGACCTGGAGAAGGATGAATTACCCAATGTCAGATTTTACGCACCAGCCTTGAGAGCTGTGGAGAGTGTGTGCCTCTTTGGTTTAAGATAACATACATTGTGGCCATGCTGTTTGTTCGAATGAGTACTATTTTATTGCAAATTAGATCCTAAAATGCCCATAGCTCCAAACTGTACTGTTATTTGCTCCAGGATACTGATGTGCATTGTTTTGCTGCTAAAGACCATGCTTGCCCTGCACAAATGTGGTTCCCACCCATACAAGATGTGTCTGTGGTCATGGTCTCTTACGGCTGGGGGTTGAGAAACGCCCTGTCCAGTAACAAGCTCTTGTTGCTCCACCATTGCAGCTTGTGCTCAACCCTTGACTCCACCAACTCTAGATCTCCGCACTGCCCGTAATCTTGTGATGATTGTTGTGCAAGACATTCCTGAAGTGGGCGCAAATGCAAACAAGCATTTGGGACTAATGCAATACACAATTCCATCACTCCTAACAGGCTTATGATTCCCCACTCAGATCGAGGATGTAACGTCTAGTAAAGAGGAAGCAGCCTTTCAAATGTTATCACTCTCTTTGTTAGAGTAGGACGTGTCTATTGCTGTATTGACTATTGCTCCCAAGAAGGGTTGTGCATGTTGAAGGAAGAGGTGAGACATTTTGGAGGTTTTAGGGTTCACCGTAAGCCCTAAAGCCAAAGATTGTTAAGTGTGAGCAAGGTATTGTTGTCGGCAGTTGCAGTTTACGAGCCAATCGTCCACATATGGAAAGTCGTGAACTGAGTTACGACAAAGTTGTGCTGCAACCACACAAAACATTTTGCAATTACCTGTAATGTTTGCCATTGATCACAGACCTGAGATAATGGTGGTATGCAGCGTGGGTGGGTATGAGGATATAGGGACTCTTGCAGAGATGCCCTTTTGAAGTGATCTATGATGATGTACAGGTTGAGTAGCCGTGGAGGGTGAGAAAGTAGAATGAGTAAGTGCCTTGCCCCTGTTGAGATGCTTTAACTTGATTGATTGCTCCCTTTAGATGCATACAATGCTTACACGTCCAAGTGAATCAGCCTTTGGTGTGTCTGACTGATGTGATGGCTGCATGGTGGAATATGTGGCATGGTATGGAATACTTAACTGTAACCGTAGGTGATGATGGATCATACCAACTTTGTCGGAAATCATTTATACCGCTCTGGAGCCCACAGCCTTTTTCCCACTGCATCAATTATTTTACTCTCATTGTCAAGAGGTAGAGGTGGAGTTTGTTCTCTCCCTTGTGCCAATGTCCTTTAACTCACAGTGTTTACCCGCAGAGAATCTGGAAGAACATGTCCCCTAATGTTCATAGAGTGGCCTGGTGAAACTTTCAATTTGTTCTCAACTCATGGGAGGAGGGCGGAGTGGGATCACTATAATGAGTTTAGTTTTACAGGGTCTGAGTCCTTGAATCTTTGTTTTAAAGGCTTCAGTTTGTTTTTCAACATGGGTAGGTAAATGGCAAGTACACTGGCTTTCTGAGCAGGTTTCTATTAGGGAGTCTTCCACCTCCTCCACAAGATTACATTTTACTTTATGGTGCTCAGCAGCCAGTTGAAAGACTGCGTAGTATGCAGCAGTAATACACAGCAGAAACAGCCAGGGATGATGGGATCACTGAATAGGGCTTTAAAGAAGGGTTGTTTTGTGGTTTTTCAAGCCATTGGTAATCCCCATCTTTCACAGAAGTACCTTTCATAAGGGTCAGGGTAATCTGTAAGGTCCTGATCTGAAGAGTGTACACAATGTACTAGTGATACAGATTGTATAGGGGACTGTGGTGGAGAAGGTGTTGCATTCCTAATACTTGGTCTTTTTGGATTGGGTATTATTACCTTAGCTATTTGGAAATGGCCTCCTCCGAAAAGAGGTTCCTTTTTCTTGGGGGTGGCCTGGTAAGTGGGTGTTGGTTGTGGCAAGAGTGATTTCGCTAGGATATGGCCGGTCGCTGTATCTAAATAGATCTTCCCCTGCCTCACATCTATTTACTGCTGATCCTCTGGTATTATGTCATTTGGCAATGATGCTAGGTTTGAAGTTGATTCTAGGGCCAAACCTGGTTCCGAGGAGGGCAGGGCTGTGATATTGAGATCAAGTTACAGCACCGAGATTTGGCTATTTCCTGGTGTCATGCTTGGCTTTCGAGGTTGAGCGGGAGCAGCAGTGATTGTGCTGGGCTGGAGTCATGGCTCCCTTGAGGCTGTTCCTTACCCAGGTGCTGAGCTGTAGAGGTAGGAGCCGCAAAGTGAATGGCATGTGGAGTGATGGCAGAGTCTTTTCCTAAATGTGGGCTTCTTTAAGTCTAAGTCCTCTCAGAGCAAATAATCAGGGATCTGCTCCTCATTGGTCCCCAGAGCACTGCAGGCCTCGCCACCTTCGGCATCGGTAGATTGCTCAGGAGAACCTTGACTGCACTTTATAAAGCACCCAGCATTTAAAAGGAGTGTTCTTTATACTCTAAAAGCCATTCTCATATGACATGCCTCATGGTTTTCTAGTCCGATGCGTTCAGTAGGCGTATGTTTAAGTGAGATACATTTTTTTATTATTCTTTGTCAAATTTTCGGTCCAGCTGCATTTCAAAAGCAGGGCGCCATGAAGTAAGTCCACAACCAATGATGGAAAAAAAACACCATATGGCTTTGGAGGAGGGATAATGAATACGAGTCACTTTAATACGGAATCCTATACTTTGGAGGAAAACAACGTGCAATGTCGGAACCTAATGCTAGATAGCAGGAACGTACAAAGCACGCAATTGCCAGCATCACAACTGGAAACCTTTCATTTCTAAGACGAACTTCATGGATCCACTAGCAATATATCTGTTAAGTCTGCCACCCTGTTTAGTTCCAAGGATAAGGTACAGATTATACGCAGAGCTAGACACCTCCTGATTATCATCTTTAAAATTCAGCAAATCATCACAAACATTTAACCTGGATTTTGGATTACTCCAACAAGTCTATGTATTAGACCCTCTTATATGACATTACATCTATTTTTACTATTTAGTTATTTTCCAACTGGTCTTACAACTTTACAGTGATTTTTGGGGTGGAGTTTGTTGTAAAGGATACCTTTAGAAATAGCTTTATAAATAAATGAATGTCTTTTAAGTTTATGCAATTGATCAGATGCTATGCCCTGCATTGATGATGAATACAAGTGATACAGACAACAGATCTGATAAATTACCATTGTTAAGGTTTTTTTTTCCAATTGTAATTTTTAATATCAATATTCTGGGTGGATTGTTATTAATACAGAAATACTAATTTAAGTCTGCACTAAATGACTACCTGATCTCAGCTGAATATTGCTTTACATTTTAATACTAAAGTACAGCAGTTCTAGGCTTGTTTTGCAAGTCCCATCTACCCTACTAAACCATAGATAGTGCATAGCACAATGGGGGTTTAGGTCCATCCATGATTAAATTGCATTTAGGCCGTTGGCGATATTAGCTAATTGGTCTATGTTTCATGTGAGCCGAGGTCGAACTGGATGTTGGCTGCCCAGGAGTGGCACAGGAGTTACTGGATAGTGAATGGTTGAGACATTGGATTTGGAGGTTATTGTGATATTGACTTTAACATGGTTGTTGCGTGGATACATAGTGGAGGTACAGAATGAAGTGGAGTTGGTCAATGGGTGCACAGTAATGAGAGAGTTGTGGGCAACAAGAGGTAGGCCAGGTGAAGAATGTGTGGGAAAGCACCTTAGAAGGACAGGTAGAAGAAATGAAGTGAGGGTGTTTGTAAGCCAACCAGTATCTGGCTAGTACAATAAACATAGCAGTAACATCTAATTTACAGTTTTACATTGGCTTGACGGCAATGTCAGAAAAGAAATTCACATTCACAGCAGTCTTACCTTCACAGTATCAGCCTTCGGCGGGGGTAAAACTTTACCACCCTCTTTACCCTAGAAAATTAATATACTGTCAGTTACTTACAAATTGATAACAGTACGCAAATAATCTGTAAAAGGCATTGTCTTGGTATGCTGATTACTTACATCCAAAAGATTTCTGTATTTTGGTGGAATTGAGCCTTCCCGCTTGCCCAGTTCTTCTATGTGCGTGGCAGTATTTGCCTCCTAAGGAACAACATTTTTAGAGGTTTTAAAAAAAAGTTTTATAGAAATGTTTGTGTGTACATTTGGCATTTCTGCAAGGCAATGATTAAACTGGAACTTCAAAGGATGTTCAACATTAACTACGGATCAGCAATCATGTGCTTATTTCTTACTCTGAAAGGGCCACTTTCAAACAATTTGGCTGAAAAATATACACCATGCTGTTCAATGTGCAGTGTCGCAGCACAGGCGTCCATCACTCGTCATGAAGTACGCATTCCAATATAATTTTTGTAACAGATGACCTGAAAATAGGGATATGGTTTATGTAGACCAAGAGTGTACTTTACATGGGCCAGTTAACAGTCACCATACTTCACTGTCACTGAGTCATCATCATTAGCTGGAATTGAAATGCAGGTTTGAGGAAATTAGTTGTGTATCATGTGCCAATATCCTTAGCCAGACATTACCCCAGAGACCAAAGGATCAATGCTATTTGTTTATATTTCACACATTCATATTGGAACATCTACAGGGCTCCTTATTGGAGTATTAGAGTTGGTATTCTTTCCTAATCCATTAAGACACATATCAGCATTTGTCTCAAATGAATGAATTAATTGACCTTAACTGGGTATTAAAACGGCAATTGATTTGAAAAACATTTTTCTTCTAGTTAGAGTGGCGTTATTTTATCTAACAGACGAAGATATTTTGAATACATTCATTCCAAAGAACGTTGTTATAGTGTCTTGCGATTTGGTCGTGTTTGTGAATGGTATTCGGTCTTTTGATGATTTCTCTCTTATAATGTCGACAACGGATTGTGCATGGGCATGTTTTTCGCAATAATGCATGGGTTTTACCAATTTAAACTAGTGGATCTAGGGTACATGCAATTATAGAAGAAATATATTACTCTACTTAGTTATCAATCCTTTGGTAGCAAATGATTCAATCAATGTTCCCTTCACAGGTAATATATGCTATTGATATATTTACTCATGCCTTACTTTCTTTGTTTTATACACACTACTGAAAAAATAAAGTAAATGCAGTATCTTAGGAGATGTCTATTGATTTATATTGCTTCTGCAAGCATGTGCGAAACGTCCGGAGGGATATAACCCCCCAGGCCTGGAATTCCTAGAGTCAGACAGGATTTCAAATCACAGCAAACATGTGTTCCTTTTCTCTTCTCTTGATGATCTTTGAGCTAAGAATGTTAAAGTCTGTGGGAGTGGCAAGAACGCAACATTGGTGATGTTGCTGCCCTAATTATTCTAAATATATCAGCATTATTTGAAACTGACAAACATCCCATCCTTTTAGATGTTTGGAGAAGGTTGTTTTGCACTAGCATGGTTTCAGTCATTTATTTTTCAGCTGATCTTAAAACAAGCATTTGTAATGCAATAGGTCTCGCATTCCTGAAAGTTTTAGCCATTAGCACTGCAAATAATAATGCAACGCCAATAGCCCAAACTTTCAGTAATGCGAGACCTATTGCATTGCAAATACTTTTTTTTTTTTAGGTATGGTTAGGGTAAGTGATTTGCCCAGAATCACAGGACGTCGAACGTCCCTGCCGCGCCTCGAAGCCGGTTCCCCAGCTTCGAGGTGGACCGCTCAACAGTTAGGCCACATCCTCTCCTACAACTTCAAAGATATTCCAAGACAACCCTTTAGCTTCATGTTCAAAACTGGTTAGATGCTTGCCAACATATAAGCGATCTGTGACGCACCAACTGAATTCAATCTTGAAGCAGCCGGCAATGTTAAAATTAATAACATAAGTTTGCTTTTTAAAATGTCACATTCACGTTGATTCAACAACTAAAAGGGGATGTAACGGGTTTTAGATGCAGAGCACATTCCACTGCTCTAGCGACACCTCCAATGGCGTAAAAATTACATATTTGTGAAGAGACTCCGGACAAGATTTTTCTTCATCCCCAATTACTAAATGTAGGAACTGTTGGTTTCTTAAGAAGAATGTTCTTTAGGAATAGGTTGAATCATTTGTTGATAAGAAATCTATAATCAAACGTCATCCATCTGTTAATTTTATAAATCTAAAAGAAGGTGGACTAAGAAACGAAGAAAGTGCAATAAAGTGGCTATCTCCTGTGAGTTTTGTGAGTGAAACAAAGGCTCAAGCATGTAGAGGACAATGGATGTATTGTTTCTGCGGTACCTTTCATTAAAGCACTTGATGAGAGCAAATGGATAAAGAAGGGTTTTTGGTATTTTAAATGAAATGACTTTAAGCAGAAAACAAATGGTGGTGACTTTTCTAAATTTCTATTATTGCAATTGATTGAACTTAAAAGAAATCTGGATTCTGATTTTGAATTTGATATTCACATTTAATATATACACAACACAGTATAACCCTGTTTTTAAAAATGCAGTGCACTAATCAATATGTTTTGCGCACAGACGTCAACAGAAAAACAGAGATCTTATTACATAAAAATGCAGTTTGCCCTTTTGGTTCCTCTGGGTGGAGGAGGCTGAAGGAGTCAGACTAGAGAGGAACTGCTGCTAAATTGTTCACAGTCCCTGGTCGAACAGATGTGAAAGTGGTCGGGAACATATACTTCCTCCTGTTGGTTAATGTCGGCATGGCATTCTATCTTCTGACATGCAGACCTGCCTGCACTTAATGGAACGCGGTGTCTGTCTCTAAGGAGGAAGCAGGTATCCCTTGGATCACACCCACATTATAGCAGGCTTTGAGAATTACAAGTGCCAGATTTATTTAGCAATATTTGCATGGGGCATCTGTAAGATGAGCACCAAATCCATTCTAAAGTGATTTATTTTGTTTGTTTCTGTTTTTATTGGTTCGAGTAGTTTTATAAAACATTTTTGAAGTTAGCAACACAGTCCCAAAAATTATTACCGCAGTTGATCAGATATCTAACTTCACAGACTGCAGTCCCTGTTCTAGTGCAATTTTAAGAGTAATCCGATAGTTAAAGTGGTTAATATAGCACTGAAAAAGCAGGTGTACAACGCATAGGTTACATGTTTCAGCTCCTTTTGTTTGATATACCCTTTCATCCAGCTGAGGTCATTGAGACGAGCAACCTTTCTTTTAGTAATAGCATGATAAAACTAGCATTGCAATGTATAGATGACAACCACCAGGTAGGTCATCAGTATAAAGGCTGGGTAATCCCCACCCAGGCACTCACACAAGGGGGGGTTGCGCATGAACCAGCACCATAAATTGTGAACAATTATTGCGTAGTAGTATTGCAAATTACATATGCAGGAGAAAACCACATATGCCTTAACTTTGCAGGTCAGAATGCTTTAAAATACGAATTAAAGGCATGTTATTATCCATCCTTTCTGAGGTTTGGAACTCAAAATTGGGAGGTAATAGTGCACCGGAGAAAAAAAGATAACTATGTGTCCAGTAATACCATCTGTTAATACAGCAGGCATTAGATTAGCCACTAATGTGGTTTTAGCCATTTACCAGAGAGCAACAGGTGAGATTTTGATCAGTCCCGCTGGAGAATTAGAATAGGGTTCACTACTGTTAGGTAAGAAAGATTCAAGGAAGAAGAATTCCAGCGTGGAAATTCGTGAGAAGGGCAGAAGAATAGGAAACCAGAGGAGAGAGCGTCGGAGAACAGGAAGCACGTGATGGCTCCTATGTGGCCCTTAGCACAAGGTGACTCAAGTTAATGGGGAATAACTGCCATGATTGCCTGGAGCTCAAAAAGAGAAGTCATTAAACATAAACCGGTAGGGCACGCGCTGATGTACAAGCAGAAACAGCGCACAGCGGTAAGGAAATGGTGAGTAGAATTGTACGTTGATGGAGAATAGGTTGGTACAGCACTCCATTCGCGTGTTCTGTTTGCGAGGAGAGTGCTCTCAGTCAAGTTTACTGAAGAAAACCTCGTTAATGAGTAATTTAGCAATGACCGTGCACTGCGGTGGCTGTATTGGTGAGTGATAGAAGCGTCCTTGATTTAGTTTTGTACCTCCACTCAGGCAGACAAGTGTTGGATGCAAAGAACGGACCTACTTGGACAAAACACAAGAAGTAGTAACTAGGTAGTGACCACCATCTAGTGGTTAAGAATAATACACATTTACACGCAAAGGATTTTTTTTAACGTTGTTGTAGTTAGTGGCAGCACGGTCTACTTTACGCCAATATGGGTAGTTGAGGGGTGTATCGTCTGAAAAGGACCATTCCACTACCATTTGAAGTAATCCCCCCGTACAACATTAATCTTCGGAATCTAGAAAAGTGGACAACTTTGTATTGACATGTGGAGACAAACTCTATGGTGAACGTTTAGAAAGTGTGTGGGTACTCGGGCATTTTGTCGAAGACCGATGCAAATCTCTGTTTAATTGTTGTGGATACTAGGGCATTGTATTGGATATTGGAGTGAAAGGATTTTTTTTGTTGGTTTATCCAGTTCATACTAAAGTTGAAGTGAGCGTTACCAACCATTATGCAGAACGTTACTGCTTCCCCATTTTTTCTGTCTTTTCCAGATAAACCTGTGTCACAATTGCAAAAATGGAATGTATGGAAGGGTGTGTGGGTAATATTTGAGCGCAGAAATCAAAACAGCATTACTATTACACTGTTTCGGGTCATCAGGTGCTCTATCTTTCTTAGTTGTCAAAGGAGGATGTCAGAGAAGGAAGCTTCAAGCTTAAATGAATTTAAAGTTTGTATTAAAAAGCTTGATATTCACTATCTTCCATAGGTGAGCACAATTTTAGAAAGATATAACTCTGGGAAGAGGATGCAAAGAGAAGGTGAAACTATTTAAACGTAAATAACAGATTTACGGAAAATTGCATCCTCTTGTAAATTTGGTAACATTGTGGAGTTGAGAATAAGAGACCAATTAATGCTTGAAATAAATATTCTTATGTTTTAGAGGAAGCAAAAATGATATAGCATTCTATCAAGTGTGTAGATGTAATTAAAAAACCAATAACAAGAGGGCAGAGAAGGTGCATATGGTGAAAACGAGTCATATAGAAATTAAAGAGTAACTGTAAACCAGAGAAAAAAATCTAAAACAGAAAAGAAATTTGAATTTGAAGGAAGTGTTTTCGTTGTGGGGAAAAGGGGCAATTAGCAAAAAAAAAAAAACTGCCCTGCATGGAAAAGTGTATATAAGTCTTGTGGAAGAAAGGCATTTTTCAGAATTGCTGAAAGAATAAGCCTGTGTCATGTGAAGTTTGCAAAGTGTATGTAGTGGGGAATGCAACTGTTACTGATTCGGATTTAGAATGTGGTCAGATAGTATTATAAATTGACAACAGCTGAAAGAATAGTCGCATAAATAAAATAGTAGTTGAAGGCAAATGTTCTTGAGCTCAGGAGCAAAAATAACACTGATTTCTAGGATTTGTTTTGAAAAACACTTAAAGAAGAAGATCAAACTTTTTAAGCTTGTCATTAGATCGTGAGATTATGGGAACGAGCACATCGAATTAGAGGGCTACTTTCCATGATTGAATGAAGGAGAGATATGTGAGTGGTAAGATTTGTGCGTCTTCTGAGGGAGATAGTATTTTGGATTCATCATCATCATAAAATCTTTATTCGGTTGACCACAGCAACATAAAAGAGCACAATAAATAAGAACATCTCGATAAAACACACATCTACGATACAGAATAAAAAAGTACAATAAACAAAAAATCTGATTAAAAGACATCATATACAGTGAAATGGTAATCAGTCAAGTCTAAAATGTCTAGACATCCAGGTAGCCCATAAAAAACTGACCATTGCAAATAAAACATGATCATTAGGAAGCAAGAACAAGTACAAAAGAGCTGGTCGTACCTGTATACAACTTAACGTTTTTAATAAAGGAACTAAAAACTGCTAATCACAAAACATAACAAAATGCAGGGTGTCTTGCAGGGATCAATTGTTGCAGCTGCAGGATGGCCTACATCCTGAGGGACCGAACTACAGGAAAAAGCCAGGAGATTATATAGTTGGCCAAATCAAAACCTGTCTAATAAAAATCTATCTCTTCTGTTGGTAACCTGGGCTAGATAATGCTCCATATCCTGGACTGTTCGGAATATGTCCATTCTCCCTAAGGAGGCAGAAGCTGCCTTCACATAGCCTAACCAAGAAATACCATGTATGGCAGCAAGCCACAAACAATCTGCCAGCATCAGTCTATTGAGCTATAGATCTATCCTTGTCCAGATTTTTATCCAGAAAAGCAGAGGACCGAGAGTGACTGAATCAGCAATACGACAGCAGCCAAGCTCTAAATGGTCTGAAAAAGCTGGAGTACATTGTGGATGCTGAACCAGTCACCTTAAAAATAGTTTTTCTGCTGTCTGGATTATGTCCGTCTTTGCATGCCCCCAGATCACACTGCCATACTGAGTCTGAGACACAGGTTTAGCTTGGCAGATCTTAATTAGGACATAAGGAGACCCTGAGCCCAACCTACTTGCAAAACGGGCCACGGCCCCAGTGGTTTTAAAAAGATCAGCATGCTTTCCCTCAATTAGGGGCTTTCACTTATTTTTGTCATCAAAAAGTACTCCTAGATAGGGAAAAGATAAAACTTTGCCTGTGAGGACCCACTTTAAAGGTCTTAGAATTAGTGGATCGTGGGCCAATGTCATTACATGGGATGTAAGAAAATTCACCATCAGATCCAAAATGCCCAAAGCAATTTGATTTACTTTCACCAGAAGGAGTTTGGTCTCATGTTGGATCCGAATAGTGAGCCTCCCAGAATTTCAAAGAATTTAAACCACAGTGTACAAACAGCTGAGAAAGGCCGTAGTAAGGAAGAAGTTATACAGCAGATCCACAAAGAATTCCCAGATGTGTGGGATGAGAAAGTCGGATACTTAAAGGGTTACGTTCACTGTATTTGTCTTCAAGGGTGTCGGTCTGAAACAAACTGTGTGGCGTCCTATTTAGGATATGGCAGTGAATGCAGTCTGAACTTCAAAGAGTAGAAAATGAAGGGATTATAGACGTGGAGGGCACAGAGTGGTTGGCTCCAGTGGCTACGGCAAGGAAGGCCAGTGGTAAGCTGAGGTTGTGTGAAGATCTGAGGGAATTAAATAAGTATGTATTGGTTGACCAGTTTCTCATTCCCAACATTTCTGAATTGGCGAGGTTGTTGAGTGGGCCAGAATCTTTTTAACAATTGATCTCACTTTGGCATATCATAGAATTAAGCTTCAGGAGAAATCTGAACTTCTTACAGTGTTGGTTGCCCCATTCGGTACTTTTAGGCTTTCTAGAATGCCATTTGGGTTGTTCTCAGTGACATCTGTTTTTCAAAGGGCTATGGAAAAAGTACTGAAAGGAGTTGCTGGGTGTTAAAATGACATATTGGTTTTTGATGAGCAGAAATATGATGATAGAATAAGGGAAGTTCATAAGAGGTGAAGCGTACAATGAAGGATAAAATGTGCAATTTCAGAGAAATCTCAATTGTATATTTGGGTCATGAAATGACTGGCAGAGGTAGAACGCCTAAATGGGAGTTAGTAAAGACCATATGACAATTAGTTCACCTTCAACTAAAGAAGATTTAAAGAGTTTTCTGGGTACGGCAGACTACTACAATAAATCTGTGAGAGAGTTGGTGGAAAAATACGAAAAGGTTAGATGAAGAGTGAGAGGAGGCATTCACTAGCATAAAAGTACTACTAGTTTCAGCTCCTAATTTACAGAGCTTTGATCCACAGATTAAATCCACCCTCAAACTGGTGCTGGTTTTAAAGGGATGGGCATGATTCAGGTACAGGTGAATAATGAGAAATGACGAGAAAACCTTAGTGTTCATGTTTCGAAGTTTGACAGGACCAGAAACCCTTCATTATGTTATCAATGAAGAGACATTGTCTATGTATTGGGTAGTTAGAAAACGTAAAAAACGTTTTGTGGAGAAGTGAGTTTTGCATTAAAACAGATCTCAAACCACTCTGAGATTTTCAATAAAAAAAGCAATGGACACGGTTTCAATAAGGATAACTAAATGGGTTAGATCTCTTCAAGAACTCAAATTTCAGTTCGTATATAATAATCATGTAGCTGATTCTTTTTCACGTTTGGTATCAAAGGTGACTGATAATTCTGAAGAAGCTAGTTATGAGTAAGTAGCTGACACAAAAGTGTAAGACTGAAGAGAGCATCATTTTGGAGGCTGACTTGAGAAAAGGGGTAGAGGAAGACAACGTTCTGCAAGAGGTCTAATCTTGTGTCAATAAAGGTTGAAGAACAAGGATGATTACAATGAGGAATGCAGAAAAGTTTGGATTGTGAATGATTCATTCGTTGAAAAATTGGTCTGTGACAGAGGTGCCAGATTGATTCCACCCATATCCCTCAGAAAAGGGTTTATTTAACCCTTTGCGTGCTCATGACTAGCTCAGCTCGTCATGAGGCACGGTTGAGCGGCACTCATGATGAGCTAAGCTCGTCATGACCGTTGGAACGTTCACACGCGGGGATAATTTCCCCGCTGTGCTGAACGTTCCAAAACGGGAGTGGTCGTGACGAGCTCGGCTCGTCATGAGTGCAGCTCCACTGTGCCTCATGACGAGCCGAGCTCGTCACAAGCACAGCGGCGCTGCGCACGCCCCCCCCCCACCCCCCGCACAGCAGGTGAAACCGCCCGCAGAGAAGGGGTTAATTTAGTACACGAGGGACACCAGGATATCTCAAAGACTAAGGAGAGGTTAAAATGATGTTATTGGTATCTGGGCATGGCTCTGTGTGGAAATAGTTGCCAAAGACCATATGCAGAGTTCTTTTGGCGATATGGTCTTGAAATCTAGAGTTCAACCCGTGGTGATGCGAGTGATGGATGACTCCATGGAGTGATAGTGGCAGTGCATTGGATATTTTGGGTCTTGGCTCTTGGATCGGGGTTGCCATATACATACTGGCGGAATGTGAGTGAGAAGAGAAGCTCTAGAATGGAATGTCAGGGAGTTTGGGGGTGGTGGAGAGACTATGCAGTTAGCTAAGAAAAATGGGAAAGGTTGGAAAGAGGAAGGGGATAGAAGGGCTAAGGTATATAGGTTAACTCCACATTCTGTCAATAAGAGAATACCTCTTGAACAGTTTAGAGGAAGGAAGGCTAAATCCCTTGTTTTGCAATTGTGGGTGAATAAGAAGTGTGAATAGAACAGACGGAGTGGAGGAAGGGAGAAATATATAAAGGAAGTGAAAGCAAAGCATGGTTTGAGGTAATAAGGCTGTTAAGGGAACGGTGGTGGAGGTTGGTGGTTTGGTTCAGATCAAGAGACCCTCACCCAGTAAATAGGAGTGCAGGTTTTTCAGAAGTAAACAAATCGGTTTACAGTCAAACTGTTAAAAAATGCAATAAAGACAGGACTCACAGATATGGAATCTGAACAGAATTCTTATGTTCAAGCAGGGTGAGGATTGTGGCGAGTATGTGAGAGGGGAAAAGAATGCTGAGAAAGAGAATAAGAGCGAAGAACAAAATAACAGGGACCACATAGGAGGCCAACAGAGACGTAGCAGAATGATAAAAACCCCTAAATGTTTTGATGTTTATACAATGTGATTATGCATATATATCTAACTCTTGAGCATGTTTTTATCGAATTCTGTACAAAAGTAGGTTTCTTTGAGAGCAACCTTTGCATTTTATGTTAATCTGCAATGGTTTCTTTGAGCTTTACTTGTGATTTTCTCCTATTCTATATATTCATAGCCCCTGAAGTTAGATTATCTGTATTGTGCTTGGTTGTCATTTTGTTATTTTTGTTATTTTTTTTTTAAATGTGAACGTTGTGTTGCTTATTGTACAGGGGAAGATGTGTGGTATCTTTGATTGGGGTTTCTATATGCAGGCCAGTGGACTGATAGTGGGGAGCAGAGCTCTAGAATGCTGTGGAAGGGAGCTTGGAGGGGGAGAAAAGACTAGAGCAGTGTTTCCCAAACTGTGGGCCGTAAACCACTGCTGGGATGCAAGCCAAATTGTTTTGAATCGGGAAAGTCCTAGCAATACAGATGCCTTTATATTCTGTATTTATCTTGTCACAATTACTTAGGTTTGCAAACTCCTCTCAATTTGCAGTCAGAGAACGAAAAGTAAAATTAATTATGTGACAATCCTGCTGGGGAATATGACATTTGAAAGGAAAGACTGTAGGATGTCATTTTATGTAACCCAAAACAAAATATAAACACCTGTAAATGAACTGTACACATTCAGCATTAAAGAAAACAAAAATTAAGAAACATTGTTTTGTAATTGTGTGATGGAAACAATGTTTTAATAGGCGCAGAAGGTCCTTGATGAGGCAAAAATAATAAATTGTCACTGAAACCCGAGTTTCACATATTATCATTTGTGTGCGATATAGTTTTAGGAGTAAACCTGTATGTCTGTGCAAATTCAGTGACCATGCTATCTGTAAATGAAACTGCTCTACCACACGATGCTTTAGTTGCATTAAAAAAAAACACCCACCTCATGGCCATTAAAGCTAGGTGGGCTGCGTAAGTTTGTAGTATTAAAAAGTGAGTCTTGGTTCTAAAATGTTTGGGAAGGATGTACCATGTTACAACGCATACCATTACAACTACCTACTATTACAACGCGACCATTACAACGCATACCATTACAACGCATAGCGCTTTGAGGTGCTGGATAGTGGTAAGTATAATTTACTATTCCAACTCCAGTCCCCGTGGACACTAGGGAAGGTGTTGGATAGTAAATTATACTTATTCCCTATCCTAGAGCGCCCCCCAGCGCAATGCGTTGTAATGGTATGCGTTGTAAAAGTTGCGTTGTAATAGTAGGTAGTTGTAAAAGTTGCGTTGTAACGGGTGTATACCGTTTGGGAAGCACTGGGCTAGAGCACTGAGGCAGATCGATGGCTGGGACACTTTCTCCTGGAAAGTTTCCTCAACTCACTCATCTGGTCACGGTCATCATTTTGGAGTACCATCCTTAATACAGATGTCAAGGTAATATTTAAAAAATGTCCAGTGTTCATTCCTTCTTTAGTATGATAAAGCAACTACTGAAGCAAACTGAAAAAACAAATCTGTGGAAACAAACAGGATTTACTTGCAATATTTATAATGGGACTGGTCCTAAGCATTACATGCAATATTTACCGTAACTATTGGGCCAGTGTATACTGGAGATTCTGGAATGTTTTCTTCAGGCCCTTCAAGTGTACCCATTAGCTCATCTAAAGCGCTGTCATCTATTTTCCCCTAGAAAAACAAAAGGATAGAAGGCCAAATTAGATAGAATGCCAAGTTAGATGTTAAGAATCCATTTCAACAATGTGTAGCATCAATGTGTGTTTTCTGCAGTGCTTATTTGTGCTATTAATAACACTGACATTGCCCCAAATAATACAAATAACTCCATGAATAACAAAAAGCAGGTTGTAAACTCAATAGCTGGAAGGCAAAATTATATCATAATAGTGGTAGGGTTACAAGTGGTATCTTAATATTAGTAGGCTTACGACCTTGTAAAAGAACAAGATGAAAGCTACACAAAGAGAAAAGTTCGAACTATGGATTTTTCAATATTAAGTGGGCAGAAGTGGCAGGTATTCACTCACTGGTAATGATGTCCTGATAAGACAAATCACCTAATGTATTAAAACAGAAAACAACTGACCATTAAGTAAAGAAATGTACAAAAACACAAAACACAAATGCAAGAATTAAAAGATGAAAAGTATTTTAAATGTTAGAAATATTCAGACACTTTATAGATAGCCTAAGTCCCCATTGGTTAGTAATGTAAGTGAATATCCTGTACATTTCTTACATTAACCCCTTGTCTGCTGGTGACGGAACCGCTCCGTCACCAGCGTCGGTGGCGCTGTGCTTATGACGGAGCGGTTCCGTCACGGTCCGCCCCGCTCAATAGAACGCTCAGCGCAGGCGCGGAATTCGCGTCGCGCATGAGCAGCGAGCGGGCCATGACGGAACCGCTCCGTCATCAGCACAGCGCCACCGCAGCGGATGACGGAGCGGTTCCGTCATCAGCAGACAAGGGGTTAAAGGCCAGATATACGAAATTCCTATTTTACATTTCCGTAGGAAATGCAAAATGGCATGTACAGATTTACGACTTCCTAATAGCGATTCCTATAGAGTAGGAATTGCTATTAGAATATTGAAAATAGGAAATCCACCTAAGGGCCAAATAGGAACTCCAAACCCAAGAGCGCCTCAGGGCATAAGGCCCCCTGGAGGCACCCTGAAATTCGTAGTGCACATATAAGTGCACTTATGTCCTAAGGCACATTAAGATTTGCTTTTTTAAATGCATTTTTTAAATTTGCACATTTATTTATTTATTTATTTTTAGAGTTTTCTATAGCGCGAACTTGAACCGATCAGGTTATCAGAGCGCTTTACATAGCACCAGTTCCGTTACATATTGTCACAGCAGTTTACATAGAATCAGTTACATTGCACATTTCAGGATCTTGACCCGTTTATGTTATCAGAGCGGTTTACATAAGACAGCATTCGATGTCCAGTGCCCTCCTCCGCCGTGTAGCGGGGGACCTCATCCAGCCCTCCGAAAGTCGTCGAGCTGTCGGGACTAGGCTCCAGGAATTTCAGCTGACCTAGGATCACACGCGTAACAAAAGGTGCAAATGGAAAAGAAAAAAATTGCAAATGTACAAGAGATAGAATCACAAGAGGAGGAGATACACATGGATATACACTAGGCCCATACGAAAGGTGCAAATAGAAAGAGAAAAATTGCAAATGTACAAGAGGTAGAATCACAAGAGGGGGAGATACAAGCAGTGCTTAATTTGTGCCGGTGTTTCCGGTGCTTAGCACCGGCACTTAATTACCAGGGCCGGGTCTATGCATCTGCTGCGCACGTCACAGATTGATGTCTTTTAAAAATGTACCTTACTGAACTCGCAGCGTGTTCACGTCTCCAGAGTGTGAGTCACGGCCGTTTATAGTGTTGCGGCTGCCTGTGAGACTTCTTAACCAAACTGCCTGAGCCCAAGAGAAGATTCTTTAATTAATGTATAAGTTGATCAGGCTGCCGTGGCCCTTAGTTCAGTGCAGCGTTGATTTGACTGTTCACTTGCCGGTGGGCGGGCCGCGGGACAGACACACACTGATTTATTTGGGCGGGCTGCATTACGATTCTTCCTAAGGAGGTGGGGGCTGTGGGCGCAGGGCGCGCAGATTTTTTTTTACATGGCCACGCCCAGCACACCACGAGTCGTCCTCGTCAACGTCATTGAAGAAAGCCTGATCCGACCGATGACGACTTGGGCAGCATGTGCAGGCATCGCCACATTGATCAGCCTGTAGTACAGTTCTACTGTGAGTGTCTGGTAGGAAGCAGTCCCCGGCCGCCGCCTAATTGAACTAATCCGTTATTAAACTGAGGCTGAGCAAAGGCAGTGCTTGCAGCCATTGTGTTCCCCCACCGGCCAGCCCACCACAATTAACGGTAAGACGCTAAGCAGAAAACAACTGACTTACAGTACTAGTAGCTAAGCTAACTATTCCAATTTACTGACAAATATGCCGTGCCAAAACCAACGCTGTTTATTTTTTGCTAGCGTGGCGGTCCGATTGTTAGTAAGATCACCGGCATGGTGGGAAGCAGCTCGCCTCCATAAGCAATAGGATTAGCGGTACAATCTCGATATAGGGCCTGCCCCCCGGTTTAAGACTACAATTATGTAAAAGGTCATAGCCCTGCCCGCCCAGGCCCCCGCCCCTGGCTTGCTGAGATGTCTGTGTCCAACATCGCAGCTGGCGCGCAGGCGGGCACACAGTTTCCAAGTACACGAGGAAACACAGTTTGTTTTCACACTTTCACTTTCTCACGTGTGGTCACCGTCACACTCAACAAACTGCTTCTAGTAACACCTGGCCTTCCCTAAAAGATAGGCAGCCACGCACCGGCATTCCCTCTGCCTTCCATCAGCATTACGTTTATAATAAAAAAGTCAATTACAGCAGTGAGAGATCTTACAATACCACATCTGCCCCAGATCGCACATGAAATAATAGGTCTAAATCCACGTCACACTCTTAAAATTGCACTTGCGAAGCTGATGTTGTTTGACGTGCACCCCGTCTGGTTTTAGGAGATGTGAATAAGTCTTCAAAGGTTAAAGAGCCTGGAGTTAGCCACTTTGAAAAAAGTTCAGAGACTCCACAGCAAGTCTGTGAAACACACCACACTTCAGTCTATGTAAGTGTTTCACTCCCCCCTCTGAACATAAAGGGTTAGCTGAAGTCTCACCCTTTCCATTAATGACTGGTCTGTTATAATTAACCCTTGCACGGTATATAGGAATCCTGGAGGAAAGGTTTGTGACAGTGAATATATCACAGCCACGCTGGAAGCCCCATCCTCTCTGAAAGGGATTTCAGGAAATGAAGGCCATACAGTTTTTATGACGCAGCAACTTAACAGAGCATGACAATTAGTAGACTTGCACCCAGGGGTAATAATTGTAAGGCAATTACCTAACCATCTTTGTTTTCTTTCCGCCAGTACAGTTATTTAGCTCACCGTTTTCCTTTGTGAATATTTGTTATAATACAGCAACAGAACCAGTGGACATTTAAACCTTTCCTTTTGGTGGAATTAATTTGAGGGTACCTTACACAACTGTTTCTGTTCATTCGTAAAAGTGCACAACACTCACTTTTCTGAGGCGCTCGTTGAACCGTACTTAGTTACCAGTGCCCCATGGCAGGGTACAAAAACAATTATGTATGCGTCTACGAGTTACTAAAATCATAAACTGATGATGGTCGGTCAGTCCTGTAAAATAACACTCCGTCAGCCGTCCGAATTTCTGAGGCGTGCCGGGTCACAAATAAATCTTAACTGAAATAAACGACTCGGGCGCATGGCATGCGCTCCAAAAGAATTTGATCAAAGAGGACTTTTTGCCCCTGCACCTTCTGAGGTGTCTTATTTGTTTGCTCCCCTCACGCCTGCTGGGCTGGTTAGACCTTCATAATGCTTAGACACCTAGGAAACCCCGATTTGGTGTTTTCCTGCCCCACCACAACATAAAATCACCCAACATCACTGATCCTTCTAGCACCACAGGTTTTCACCCTAGATGCTTACCACATTTTCTCTTAAATTCAGCAGATATGCTTATTTGCCACGAAAGACAAATGCACACCATTCAAAGAGATTTCCTCTACCATAACGTTGCTGTGTGCAAGTACTCTCTGAGACCATGCTATCCTCAAAAGACAATCTTCTCCTCTGTTTAATTTCTTTCTTGCTCTGTCTGCCGCCGCATACTTACTAGTCCCTTTCTACACTCTTCTCATGCCTGACCGCCAGTGTGTTTCATTTGTAACAAATTACCTTCCTCATTTTTAGCAGCGCCAGTTAGACACTGTCTAAATTGTAATCACTTAAGTGATAACTAAGACTCCAAGCCAACCTCTTCCCAAAAACATATCCATGAAGCACAGTGTTTGATCATATTGCACGTAGCCATGTTCCCAGTAGGAAATTGTCTTCCGGCTGATATGTACTCCAGAGCGAACTTCGAAGAGGGTAGGTAGGAAAAGGTAGACAGCAGAGAGAGAGAGGCAGAGGTAAAGAGGGGTGAGCCGTGAGGTCAGATACCAAGAGAGAGAGATGCTGGAGCAAGAAATGGGTGAGGAGAGAAGGATAGATATATATTGAAAGACAGGGTGCTCAGGGAGGGATAGCAGGTAAAGCGAAAGTTAAGACAATCAGAGTTAGAGGTAGATTGGGGTGTGGGGGTTAGAGAGAAAAATAGAAGCAAGTAAGAGAGAGAAAGAATACTGAGGACTCTGCTATTCTGCTCCCAAAGAGGGCGTTGCACGTCTGTGATTGTTCAACAACTTTGAGCGATGTTTGTAATTTTTAGGATTGACGACAAGTTTGTGGTGAAAATGTATTCTATTTTGCTGCATAGAAAACATATTTCTCTAGTGTGGCCTGCAACAAAACTCTAGTCCAAATTATCTATAATACTTTAGGCCTTGGATTCTGTTGTAATCCACTTGCATGTGCTAGATGTAGAATGTAGAATGCTATGACTGTATGAATTGTCAGGAGTCATTGGGACTTTGGATGTGCTGGGGTTGTGAGCTGGATCTGTTGGTGGTTGCTCGGAGTAAAGCCTTCGGCTGGACTTCTCATGTTTATGCCTTTTATTAGATTCCTACTCCCGAATGGCATTGCATTGAAGTTTATTTTTCAAATCTGTAAGTTTAATGTGTTAAATAAGTCTCCACAGGTGCTCACACCCGAACAGAGATGTAAAGTTATCCCTTACCACACCTAATAGTAGCTACAATGCACAGCTGTTGCAGGAAGCTCAACAAAGAATCTTCTACCAGCACAGCATCTCTGGGATAGGCTTGGGAATCGGGATAGCTTGCAGTTGTTTCACTCTTACCATTAAACACATAGGCCTGGCCTACATGCTGTCTGCAAGATGCCATTGAGGCCTTGCTTAACCCAAGACACAGGTCTGCTTTTCCTATCTGGGTAAGTGAGTTTTCCCATTTCAAGGGAGGCCAACTCACCTCTCCAGCCCATTCCTGAGATTGCCTGAAGGTAAAGTTCCAACCATACCGAATGTGACGGCAGGAGTAGGGTCCCTATTAGCAGTGCCAGTTGAAGATGTGGGTGGAGCTAACAGAGTACGTGGGTGGAGCTAGTAGAGGGAGTGGGTGGAGCCAGATAAAAGTAGGTGTGGCCTTCAACAAACATTTTAGCACCTGCACTTCATATTTTACAAATTAAGCACTGGATACAAGTGGATATACTCTAGGCCTATACTGGTCAGAGGCAATAAGAGAGACAGTAGGAGAGTCAGAAGGACAGTGAGAGGTCACTAAAATGGTGGACGAAAAACGTTGGTAGAAGAGGCACGTCCTATAGAGATAATGGCGGGGGAGCGTGAAGGTCCGAGTCCGAACGTTCAGAAAGAGGGCTAGCATAGCCAGCAGGTCCAGGGGGGGACAGGCAGTCCGCAGCAAAGGTTAACTCAGTAACTCATGGGCTGAAGGAAAAGTGAGTGTTAAGGGAGCTATACGAGGGTCACTGTATGCAAAGACTGAATAGCCACATATAGAACAGACGTGGGATAGCTATCCAGAAAATTATTATGAAACATTCATTTTGAAGGCTCCTCCATGAAGCAGAGCGGCTCAAAACCACCTTGATGGGGACTAAGGTAGGTGGTATCCAAACGGTTATGGTAGCGGACCAGCGAAAAGCCAAAAAAGACTAAGGAGAAAAGCAAATACACAATCTTGCATGGGCAGTGCCAGGAGCGGAAGTATATTTGATAGTGGAAATGGAATTAGTCACTGGGGGCATGAACAGTAGATTACAGTCTCATCAACAGAACAGTTCAAGTAAACAGGCATGTTCGGGGCATTTGAGAGGCAGTTCACCAGTTTGAGGGAATTATCCAAGACCTAGTGCTGGTGTTACATAATAGCAAATGTCTAAATTAGAGGTTTTCTCCACCGATCTGCTAGAAATCAAAATGGGGTTTCACTATTGGACAAAAACTACTGCACCATCTCGGTTCCAAATGGGTACTAGCCCAAAGAGGACGCCAACTCAGACACCACTTGTATACGCACACTTCAAACGTGCATCTGCTATTGGGAACCATCAATGTTGAGTCCATGGCAATAGCATTTCCTAAATGCCCAATTCGCATTTAGGAAATGCTTTGTACATGTGCTTTGGGAATCGAAATAGGTCATCCCTATTTGGGTTTCCTAAATCACGGTTGCAATCTGTGATTTCTACCAGGCAGAAATTGCAACACATTTTTGGCCTTTGTACCTATGAGAAGTATGTTTTGCATTTTTTAATGGGCCGAAATTGCAATCCGGCCCGTTAAGAATTGCAAAAAGCTTTCGTATATCTGGCCCATAGTAAATAAAAGGTCATTTGTTTTGTCAGGCTTTAGTATAGGCATTTTGCTACAATGTATTGTATAGACAATGTAATATTGACATTTCCATGCAGATCTATGCTGGGGGTTTTATGTATTTCATAGTCCCTCTGAGGTTGTAAAAAAATTTACTTTTAAGGTTACTGTAATGGTTTTAACATTATGTGTGCGGCATTTTCATACCAAAGACTGAAGAAATAGGTTTACAAAATATGGAACAGGTCCCCAACTGCAGTGCAGATTGGATATTTATGGGAATTTAAAATGAGGCAGTTGGGAAATATTTACAACCAGAAGATCAAGTTTTTCTTAATGACCGGCCACAACTTTGAGGCAAAAATATGGACTACCAGAACATTGTGAAGGTAAGAATATACAGGTAAGTATAAGTTTATTATCCTTAACTTCACATACATGCCCCATGACAATATTTATGCCAAAGTAAATATGTGCGGGGTTAGGAACAGTAAAGTATAGGTTTACTATGATGATAATACTTTTATTTGATTTGCTAAAATCATAAAAAGGATGGGGCTTACCACCATAATATAAACAACATAACTCAAATCCAGAAAATGAAAATATTGCAATAAAACATTTTTTTATAGTTGTGACCCTGGCGTGGTATGGTACCAAAGTCCAACAGTTTATTATAAGCAGCGATGTAAACCTGTCCATGCCTTCTATTACAAGTCAAGTGCTAGTGCTGACAGGGGATGGGGAGATCTGCGTAGTGTTTTGCCTGGCTGCGAATTACCTTCTTTCCATATTCTAAGTCACTAAGGCTTTCTATCCCGGAATGTGTACTGGTATGAGCGTATCTATGCCTCCTGTTTCAAAAGTAAGGCTTGTCATAGAAAAGAGCTTTGAAAGAAGGGGAGGGCAAAAAATATCTAAAAAGGACTCGGGCTGGCTGCTTTGTGCCCTTCTTTCCAAATTCCTATTTCGGCGTTTCTTTCTTTTCTAGCTCTTGTGCTGCTAGTGACAAGAATTTGATAGTCTTACAAGACAGTTGGACTGAGGAACCACTGAGGAATTTTATGACAGCTGCTCTGCAGGTCCTGATTTGAGTTTCTCTTAAGATTGGCCTTAAGAGTGACTTCCTTAAATTATAGAATACCGGGCAGATGCATAACCACAGAGGCGGCAGTCCAGGAATGGCCAAGTCTGTAACCATTTTGGGGTAAGATCTTTGTTTGAAAAAGACCCCAATCTCTGTAAAGTCAATTTCCGCTTGTAGTGGATTCTGAAGCATTCTTGCAAGTAGGATTGTGGCTTCATTTGTTTGTAAGTTGGCATCACTACCCATGCATGACTTTTACAGGCCAGTGGCTTTATCAGTTTGTAGCAATCATTTTTTGGTTGGTGATTTTTTGGAAAACAGGATATGCCACGGGTGTTTGCCAGGCTTCCTCGAGATTTAGCGATAAAAGTTCTTGTTTAAAAATTTGGCATATAGAGTTAATGTGCCTTGATTGTTTTTCAACCTCCTCCCAGCAGTGGTGTGCTAGCGTGTTGTCTTTGGCTGCCCTCATTTTCCAGTAATATTTAACCAGAACTCCATGTCTGGCCTGTATCTGGTTAGTTAGTCCATATTCCAGACGTGTCTGCGCCCGAGAGATATGACGCAGGATTAAAAACAGTTTTTTAAATAATCTGGACTGGGCTAGATTTAGCATTGGGGAGTCCTTGGTGTTCAGCATTTCTGAGCCGTATGTTATTGCTGGCAAACATTTTGCAGCCACTACCTTTAGGAGGTGGTTTGTTGAACTGCCACTTAGGCTCTTCTGTAAAGTTTTGAAAGCAAGTAATAATTGTTTGATTTTTGCTTGACAGTGTTCTAGATGTTGTTTGTGACTTAAATGGCGATCTAGAAGAACCCCCAGGTATTTACATACATTCATCTGCAGTAAGAAGCTGGAATGTATCCTCCTAATGAGTTTGGGGCGTTTTATATGAGTACTGGAAAAATATAAGACATTAGATTTTTTTAGATTAGTTATCGGTTGTTCATTCAAGATGTATAGTGCTAGTTGTGAAATCAGGCACTGCAATCCAAGTGGAGTTTGAAAGAGTAGCACAATATCATCCGCATATTGCTGGCTTGCTATGGCTGTCTTTCCCAATTTAGGAGGGTCTCCCTGGAAGAGACTACGGTTGCTCTCTAAATCGGCAGTGTAGATGTTAAAAAGGCAGGGTGCCAGAAGGCATCCTTGCTTTAACCCGTTTATTGTCAGACATATCTTGGTTAGACTCCGGCCATCACCTTTTTTTAATCTGAAACCAAGTTTGCGTTTACTATATTTTATGCATATCATTAAGGCACATATATGTAGAGTTAAGAATTGTAAATCTATACTTAACTAAATATGCGGCCAAATCTTTATTTCACTCAGTCAATCAGTCAATCAATCAATCAATTAGGATTTGTAGACCGTGGCTGCTTCACCCATGAAGGTCTTGAGGCGCAGGCCAAGTAGTAGTTTAGCTTCTTCCTATGTCCCAAATTTGAACTAGTATTGAAGTTAAGCTTAATGAGCTATTATGTCTAGCGGTTTATTATTTTATCCTTTAAAAATACAGCTGCTCCTCTTTATTCTGTATGGCAACCCATTATATATTTACTTTTGTGCTACACTAACACAAGAACCCCACCTGGGGGCCAAATTGTGGAGGGTCTACAGCAATTATTTTTTTTAAACCAATGCGGTCTCCTGTGATTGTTTCTTTTTATGGACCTCCTGTGCGGGTCAGGTCCTTAGGGGATTAACACATATATATTTGAGGGCTGATTTCGGTCCCAGGGAACACATCCCACGGCGCCCGGTCTTTAAAATAAACTGGGAGGGGGGCATGCAGCCCTCCTCCCAGGCCAATTTCGGCCTTGGGGACCTCCTCCCCCAGTCGTTGTTGAAAAGGGGGTGGAGGCACGCAACCCTGCCTACCTCCCCAGGACGATTTTGACCTGGGACCCCGGCACAATTTCAAAATGAGGCGGGATGTTCGGCCCCTCTCAGACATATTAATGGCCCTGGGGGCCCCAGGGCCGGCTCCTGCTATGTTTCAGGGAGCTCACCTGGGACATAGCATTTCTGGGCAGGGAAACCTGTGTCTGCTTTCCCATGGCGGGAGCAATTCCAAAGCTCCTGCCAAATGAGAATCAACACTAATTCCCCTCCCAGTGGGTGGGAGCAAAAAATGCTCCCGTCTACTGGAGCGGACTTTTTATTGGTTTCCAAGTCACACTGAAGAAGGCAAAGAAACAGATGAAAAAATGGCCGCCGCCACAGGGAGCATCAATTTGAGTTGCTCCCTACGGGTGGGAGCTATGCCATCTCCTGTTGGAGGCAGCGAACTGGCTAGGGCTTCAGAGGCCTTGGGGCTCCCCCATGCGAACCCAAAACGTTATTGTGGTAGGTGCCCTGGATGGGCACCCACCGTTTGTTGGCCAGGCCCTTGAAGATGGGATCCCTGGAACCAAAGTCGGCCGAGGGAGGGGCACATGCCCGCCTCCTCCACATTTTTGTGGGCCAAGGGGATTGGGTTCCCGGGGCTGAAATTGGCCCGGGGAGGGTGCAGGGTGCCCCCCTTCCCATTAAATATAGTGAGGACCCATGGGGATGGGGTGCCCAGGCACAAAGGCAGCTTGGGGAGGGGGCTCACGAGTTGGGTGCCTTTAGGGGGTGGGCTGCATGCAGGATTTGGCTGCAGGGTGTGGCCGCAGTCCTAGTGTTGTGGCCATAGCCCTACTGTCATGCCACTAGCCCTACCTCCAGCTGAGCAAGGCTGATGAGATGTCTTCAGTGTTGTCAGAAATGATGTCATATCTTCAGTGATTTGATATGTGAGATCATAAGCAGTGCATGGGGGGCATGAGTGCTAGTTAGCCCTTCAAACTGTAACTGGTGAATTTCTTTGTTTTTAGTTCAAAACGTTAAGGTTGTCACTGACATATTCACCTAACCATAACATTACTTTGAGTATATATACTGTCTAAGTACTGTTCTAAGAAATCAAGTACAGTGAACCTATACTTACTTATATATACTTGCCTCATTTCAGATAATTTTGCTACGATATTTTGGGCTGCAGACTCTGAACACCCAAAATTATACTGGTAGACCATGTTCTTGAGAACTAGGCCACAGATTTGATGTACCTAAAATGGCACCCATAGCCTGTGGTCTAATTGTCAATGTCACATGCTATGTGCCATCTTAGGTGTATTGCATCTGTTGCCTGAATTGGCTAAGATATACTAAAGTGTTAACACATTAAAGCTATTTTCTAAACATTTACTGAGCAGATTTACTCCAAACCAAAAGTACGCTTTCTGAGTTTCAAGTAAAGTTCGGTTTAAATCTGTTCAACAGTTTGGCTGTAGGTTTTAGCAACATTTCCCTTGAGAGCTAAAACAGGAACCACAACTCCAACCCCAGACCTTAACTTTTTTCCTCTGCATGGAACTGCACAATATTTGGTGTGCAGGACCTTACCTGACTACACTAAGCGAGTATCAAATGTAATGCTTATTAACCAAGGAGGACCAAACCAATATATTTCTTTACAAAGGAAAGAGAGCTGACTATAACTACACAGTGGGGTAAGTGCCAGCTTATGCTCAGGAGACAGCATATCCTCACAAATCAATATCCTTCCAAATGTTTCATCAACTACTGTCCACCTGACACAATGCACTGTTGTGATGAAATTAGAACTGCACTGAATTCCATGTAGCCTTCTAGATACTGTTGCCCTGGTGCTGTCAAAATGCAAAAGAAACTGCATCTCACAAAATGTAGTATACTTAGGGATTTGAAAGAATTTTAGAACTATGCAGAAAGAAGTAGCCAATAAGACCCACTGCTGGAAAGGGAAGCACCTGCTTGTAGCCCAGGAGCACATGCAATTCCAGTTAATTAACTATGAATAGTGCTAGCAAAGCTAGTGTTGTAAAAGCAATATTTTCAGTTTTTCTTTCAGACTTTGCATCATAGTGAATGAATACTCTGACAGTAGAGTACTTGTTTCCTGATCAAAGTAACTGCATTATTGCCACCCTTACTGCAGCTGAATGGCTGCAGGGCTCACCTCTGCAGCCTGTGCGAACCAGTGGCAGCTGGTGACTTTCTTTTTAAAAGTGGTGAGGCATAAAAGTCACCTTCAACTGTCACAGAGTGAGCAAAGTGAGTACCAACAATGGAACTAACGGGGCTTCAGGCTAAAGGAAATTGTCTCCACATTCACTAAGCAGGCAAATGTACACAGATGGGATGTATATTAGCATAGTCCCAAAACATGACACTGAAGGCAAATTGTAATTGCTATATTAAACAAAAGGCTAAATGTCATCCATGGTTTGCTTAAGTTGTCATAATTTACCCAGACACCATGCAAAGAATAATGTCCTTTTAATTGCATATTCATTGCATTCCAGTTTAGCAATGGAAAGTATGCCATACACTGGTAGAGACACAGGACAACTGTTTCAGCGTTCGTCCATACTGTAGTACACCACAAGCTGGTGTAATTATAAAAAAAGCAGTGCATTTCAAATCTCAAACCCATAGATCAATACCACATGTAACTAGAAATATATTGCCACATGCTTATCGTTTAAAACACATGCAGAAAGGCACTCCTAGTACCTAAATTAAATCACCTTCAAATCTCTCTTCAAAATTGCGCACTTTTTTTTATATTTCTCTTGACACAAAGCATATCAGGTAAAGAAATAACTCCTGAAAGTAGGCCAGCTATAAACATTTTGTAATTGGTGCTGCTAGTTATCCTTGCTTTGTTTAGCTCAACATATATTTATTTTCTATGATGCAAATGGTGAAAAATGTAAACATGTTGAGAAGGCAAGGTGCCCGTTTCACATGCTGCTTTTTTTTCTTAAAGGGCAGTCCAACACAGCTTGTGCTTAATTGCAGCACGTGCACCCATTTCAAATTGAACTCACCTTTTCAACCTAAAAAAATAACACCACTGGCTGAGCAGTTGTTTGATATGGCGGAAACAGGAGTCTTACCTGTCTGCAGTGTGTTCCCTTATCGAAGGGTTAGATGAAAGTCAAACAAAACCTGCACATTGTTGGGGGCTACCAGTTCACACACAGCTATGCTGTCAGCACAGACTTCTTCTGTAGTCTGTGTCTTCGAGCATTCTGCCAGAGTTCCCAACTCTGCGCTTTCCGACACTTCTGTTCCTGGGTTTGGCAGTGTGCAAAAGTGCCAATGCCGACGTAGCTCTTATGATATTTACTATTTTGCATACCATGAGAGCTATGCTGGGATTGGATGGACAAGGCAACACATCGCCCCACTGAGGACACCAAGGGCTGTGATAGCTGGCCCAGCCTCCCTGCCTTCTAGACAGAATGGATTTTGACTGAAAAGCCATGTAGGGGTGGCCTAGTTTATTTAGTTATTTTATTTTAAAGGTTTATATAGCGCTGGCTAGACCCGGAGGCATCAGAGTGCTTTACATGAGCATCAGATCATAGTTACAGGTTACATCGTTACAAAGGTTACACACTTATTAGAGCATGGCAACATAGTTACTTGTAAGGTCAAGATAAACAATAAGCACAAATACGTAAGGGGAAAAGCAGGCTAGGGGAAAGATTCAGGGAATGGTGGAAGGAGACTGGCCAATCTATCATGCATACTTTAAGTACAGAGAGCTGCAGCTCTCCATGGCAACAGCCACACCCCCTCATTTCGTGATGGCACAATACAATTGCAGCCCAGCCTGCCTCAGTACGAAGCCTCACAAAACGTGAGGTCTATATGCACCAAACATTAGATTTATAAGCTGAAACTTGTATATCTATTTTTCCACGGTAGGTTGCGGATGAAAGCAGTGGGTCAACACCCTTCTGTCCTTTAAAAGGAGTCTCTGCTGGTGATAACTCTTCGTTCGTTCACTTTGACCTTGTTCTAGCTTGGTGCAAATTCAAGGCTTATGGCTGGCTGCATTCATTTCTTTTACCCACAACCAACATCACATTCCTTTCCAGTGATCATTGCCTACTTAGGTATTGTAAACTGCACTGGAAGATATTGTGTTTTCCTGGAGCAATAAGTGCTGGTATCATGTACTTAAGTATTCATTGTTTTCTTAGATTCCAGATTCATGTTAGCTCTGTTTAGTTAACAAGTTCTGTCCTTGTCATTTTCTTTGTCTCTCCCTATTCTGGGCCCTGCACTGTTTGCAGTCTCATCTGACCTTAGTGTTACACTTCTCTGTTTAGTGTTAGTTTGGATTCTTCCCGTCTAATTAGGTTTCTTGCTTGTTTTTATCTGGTGCTACCTTTTTATTTCTCTGAACTGTTTTATTGTAGTAGTTAGAGATGTCAGTGTTACCTCCACCCATAGCAGCTGAGGCACATCTCGGTACCAGTATTATCTCTTTTCCTTACGGTATCACCAGCATGCTGGACATGGATGTTTGCTTTCTGCATGACGCAGTAGAGCATATCCTGCCGTAACATGCTTGCCTGGTACCCAATAAAGCCCAGTTTCACCACCTGCTAAAGGACAGAACGATGTTTTGCTTACTACATTACATTAACATATTTTCCTCAGTACTCAGATTGTTTGGACAGCAGGAAAACAATAAATGATGGCAATCTAATATGGTTGTCTTCTTCTAAAGAACTGTAAGATCTAGGGGACAATGTAATGATGACTATTATAACACTAGGAGACCGATTCACAAAGGCATATTGGAGTACGTGAAGAATTTAGCAGTATTCTTTTGTATGCATTTGTGAATTCACCCCAAAACAGAAAAAATTGGAATATCCATGGAATATTTACATTCATAAAGAAGAAAAAGAAAGGACTGTGCCCTCTTTGCACTTTTACTAAAAGGGAGTTGGGTGTTGTGGGACTGATTTACAACGGAATGCAAGAGTAAGTAAAGGAGCATTCCTATAGTACCACTTCCCGTACTCAAACATTTTTGATAGTCGGTCACATCACGACAAAATATGAAATTAATTAAATGTTAAAATTTGACATGGAGTGGCAATTGTGGTATGTTTAAGAAATTGGATCACAATCAAACTGGGAGAATTGTACCTACGGTTGCCGGCTCTACCTTTTCAGTCAATGTAGCTCGGTTCTAGAACAAACTACCTCTCGATCTAAAGGCAAATTAGTGATATCCCTCATTCACACGAGCTCTTAAAATCGTCCTGTTTCTTCCATCAGGCTATGGAAGCTACGTATTGCCCTTTTCTCTTTAATGATGATTCCGCCCTCTAGATCTCCAAAACACTAGACTATGATTCATAAGTCTAAGATTTTTTTAAACCGAAATGGAGACTACGCAGAGGGTCAAATACAAGAGGCAGGAGACTTAAAGCTGCTAAATACAACTGGTATGAAATAGATAGGTAGAAGGCTGGAGGCATAGGTGTAAGATCTGCCACCAGACTAAACATTAGCAAGCAATGTTAATATGATTAAAAACACTGAATGCAATTCCAGGTGAACTCCAGGTAAGCATTTGAAATGGAAGCATATCACACCCTACTTTTGGGAGTTAAGACATTAAAATAATTCTAATTTTCACTTGGAGCATTTTCAGGGGAATATATCATAGAAAAGAATCCTCGCATTCTTTGTAAACAGAGATTTGCATGTATGTCACATAACTAGGGTAGAAGGCAGAACTAAGTCTGGCCTCTCTGGTATCCGCTACTCCCTACTTCTCTGTATTTGCCTTATGTTCGAGATCACTAAGGCTATTACAAAGCTTACCTCATGGGCTTGAGATGTACAAAGATCCGAAACTAAGAGGAAGAGGATGACACAGCTTGCCTTTCTCAGTATGGGGTAAAGTATGTATCAAAGCAAGACACTTAGTTGTGTAGAGAGCATTTAGAGCAAGCCGGAGACAACAACTTTACAAGAGAACAGAATAGCAGCATTGTTAGCAGGCTCTCCGTAGGGATTGGAAAATTTAGAAAGGTATTTTACTGTCCTTGAGCAGGAAGGAGTCTGCCGCTGGGAAGAGGCGAAGGTATCACCTGGGCAGCTTTTTATAATCTATTGATTTAGTGGCAAGCAGTGCAGAACAGCCGTGAGATTTCATCTGCAAAATTCTGGTCCCGATTGTTTTGAAGTAGACGGTAAGAATGTGGAAAGAGATCAGGAGTGGCACAGCAGCAATGCTAGGAAGCCCGTGCGTAGGCATGCAAGACTGAGAGAACGTGAAGCAAGAGGTGCAGTACAGAACCAAAGCAGACACATTCCAAATGTCTAGGTGCTCTACACTCAGCCCCTTAACAAGATACCAGGGTGCGAGTCACCCCAGGTTCTATGTTAAGATCTTACTGAAACAAACACATTCTGACCCTCATACCCAACTCTCTGCTCATGATCACAGGATGATTCTCTGAACACATACGTTCAGAGTTCTGAGAGTTGATGAATCTCAGTTGGGGAACAACTTGACGACCACCGCTGCAAGCACTGGGGCAGTCTCCTTTCATCAACCATATTATCTGAGGGAAGAATAGCAGCAATAGAATATAAGATAAGACTAGAAGGAGAATAAAAAAGTCTAATCTGCACTGAATTGAATGGAAACAATAGTCATAAACCCCATACAAAGCTAGTAAAAGTTTTTTTAGATCCGCTTTACATCATGAATTACATTCTTTACAGTAAAACATCTCTTTACCTCATCAGACTTTTCTTTTTTTGCATCAGTGGGTGCAGAACAGGTGAAGTCTGTTGATAAGGCAGAAACCAGATCCTCCTCACCGAGTGGCTGCTGCATATTATAGAACAGAAAACAAAGAGCATTAATTCCAGGCAAGGCTAGGCAGAACCAATGGCGCTAAATCATTATGTTGGCAAAGCGCACACACTATTCAAAAACTGAGATAAACTTCAAAGGCAGAGTAATATATCAAGCAAGGACAAAGCAATACCTCAAATCGGGTCTTTAATTTCAGTGTAACATGCAAAAAAACAACATGCACAATGAATTGTGTCTTACCGCATAAATACAACCCTATGGAACTTCACTATTGTGCAAACTAAAGCATCATGGAGAAAACGTAGTAGAATACTTATTGGCTAACCTATTATTATAAAAAACATAATATTACCTTACCAACGGCAGCATGTATCATGCATTTACCATTACTATTCATAATCCCACGGATAGCGAATATGAAATCCTAAATTAATATGAACCACTCTCTATAAACTCTCCACCCACTACTTTCCATTTGTTTTATTTATTTGCGGATTCTTTTGATAAAATGCCCAGCTGAAGATGTTCAAACATAGTCATAAAAAGCAGCATTCATTGACCTAGGTTAGATAAACTGATTGATAAATAACTTAATACTCTTGATCTCTGGTGTTGGTCTTTATTCATAAATATAGTCCACGAGTGATTATGGTTTATGTGGAATAGGTCACGCCCTATTGATGAAATTATGGGTTTACAAAATGCAAAGCTTTCAATGGTCTATGAAAGATGAAGACTGCAGCTCTTACAAGCAGGTTTGCTAGCTTTGTGTCATACTACAGCATAGCAGTCAAAATGTAGACATACAGAAATACTGTGACTATAATATGTATTCCCTAAATATTGTCTTGGTAGAGCTAATAATAGAAAATCTACATTCAGCTTGACAATATTTGGGTAGCTTATATTATAGTCCTAAAGTATCTGTTGGTCGATATTATCGACTAAGATGTGATATGCACCCTTCCTTACCAGGCCATACGCACCAGCTTAACGAAGGCAGGCTACAATTTACCTGCATCAGCTGGGAAACCTACCTGGCATTTGGAAAAGGTAAAATGTGTTCAACACCAGTGATATTTTGTGAAGGTACTACAAAAGTGACAAACCTCGCATGACTGTAAACTCTACTGACTCCGTTCTTGTATCGTCCGGCGTCTCACTAAGTTTATTTCTGATACTAGATATGGCATACTATTTCAGTAGTTTAGAAAATACGCAGACATAGCATTAGGAATCCCACTCATTACGCTTACCTATGAGAATAGGTATTGCATGCTATTTCAGTATTTTTCTAGTCTTCGGTCGATTATGCATTATGCCAAGCATTATTAGTCTTCAGCATTCCACTACACGGAAAATATGGCAACTTTTCCAAAATTATGTAAAGTATATAATCAAATTAAATAATGTTGCTGTAGTTTATGCGGTCATATTTGTAAAATAAATATCCTTTTCCATTCTGACATGAAAGCATGTTTTATTTATTTATTATTTTTTTTTTTTACACAAAACTTATTTTGGAACAAGCAGATCTTTCTTTACACTATTTCAAGGGCAGGTCTCTTCATATAGTGTTGAAAATGGTTCCATGTCACTGGAATATTTCTACTGCTTTCCCCTGTTTCAACCAAACAGTTTAGGTGTGGATCGGAGGTGGTGCTGAACTGTGGTGGAATCTGTGCAGGTTTGGCAGCAATTATACAAAGCTGGCATACATCTCATTTCTCTTGCCTATTACTACCTAGTCTAAGCAACAAGTTATCATTCTACAGCTCAGGTTGCGTATTAACCATCTTCAAGAAGCACACTGAGGTCACTGCATGGCGGAGGCTGACTCATGGCAGCTGGTCCATCCGATAGACCTACCTCACTTGAGTCGCCATAAGCAGTGCATTAGCAGCGCTAGCCGATAATTGAAGAAATGGTGAAGCAAGGTAGGTTAGCGGTTTTGATTGAGCATCTTTGCCACACCATGCTACAACTGATGTTAGTTACTTTTCGAACATGCACTAGCTGTGTTTGGCTAAAAATCAAAAGATTTACTTCAATTTGGCCTGGATGAGCAGGCTTTACACGGGTGTATGGCGAGCTAACAAAGTCCATTGAGAATGCATCTGCAAGGTCAGCATCGCTCATGGTCTGCAAAAGTGACAAGAATTGAACTCATTCACATTCTCTGAGAAAAATAAATAAAGGAGTATAATTACATGCTTAAAAATCCACTGTCACTAGGATGATCCACACAATGCAATGTAGTACCACGAACATGTTTTGGGAGACATTTACACAACACGTTTTTCTCAGGCATTTTCTCTCTCAAAGCACACTTATCTTGTACAACCCCTGATAGCAGCCAAAGACCATAGAAGACTTGGACATTTCAAAATGGCATCTGGAGCAGACCGAGTGTTTTCTGTATAATCAGGAGAATTGATCCGTCTTGTTTCAGATTCTTTGCATGTTATTCTCAGCATATCCAAAAATGACTAACAAGGCTATTATTATGGCAAAATAGGATGCTCAGCCTTATACCACTGTTACAGAATAAAGAGACACGTTTTATGGAAAGGTCTACAGAAAAAGGGAAAGCACAGTGGGAGAGGGACTGTTCAAGAGACGGCCCATGAGTGGCTAAAATATTACATATCCCTTCAAAGAAGCCACACCTAAAGCAGCAGATTATCTTTACTCAGTTTCTACATTAGCAATAAATACTGATAATATGTATTGACAAGTGCAACTAGTTAATCATTCTGGTAAACCAACAACACACTCAATACAAACACACATACAATTCAAAGATGGGAATACATTTCAAGAAACAATTTGCAAAGAAAAAGTCATACATAAGAATGTTGTCTTTAATTTTTGGGATACATGCAAAAAGATACAAAATTAAACCAGTTGTACAAATTAAGAATCTGTGAGATACACAATGTAAACCGGGTTATCGTGGGGATAGTTTAGCAGAAATATTTTCATATACTCTATTGGACTGCAGAGAACCTCAGCCAGATCTGGATATAAACCTCTTCCCATCAGCTCCTACCCAATTGCTATCATGTTTCACTCGCTTGCTGATTCATTTGGAAGTATGTCCATATAAAGATGACAATGATGAGTGATTCACACATCCAGCTTTCACTTGGTATTGGCAAAACACAGAAATAAAACGTTGCATTCAGTAACATGGATAATATACAATGAGTAAAAAATATATCAAATATTTTGTGGTAATTATCTGTATTCATCAATCTAGCCTTTAAACAATTACATGTCATCCAATTTCTTTAGTATAACATACATTAGGTTTGTTTGATTTGAGGAGAGTTATGTCAGTGGGAGTCTCCCTGGTCCGAGACTATTCACTATCTATTAAAAAGACTATGTTTAAAATGCAAAACAAAATTTGTATATACCTATAAAAGATAAGGACTGCATGTTTTAAGAGCATAGATAGCTTGTTTGTTGTTCCATACTTGTGTCTGTACACCACCTTACAAAAGGTAGGCTACCATATTTTTGCATGTGCACAGAAATCTACGTGGAACATGGCAATGAGGACGACAAGTACTATAGAATTTCTTTCAAGCACCACAGTGTTCTACTGTTTTTGGCTTGAGGTCCTAGAAATGTTAAGTCTCCCACGACAGAAGAGTCTGCCGACTGTCCTTGAGCGTTAGGTGTCTCCCTTAGTTTACTTATGACAGCATACACGGCATACTAATTAAGTATTTTTTCTACTATGCCGTGGACAGTTGTTCATTATGGCATACACTACTAGTTTACAGCATTCCATTGTACACACAGTTGCAGTGATATTTAGTATCCCACATTTAAAATCTGACCTTTTCCAAGGTTTATGAAAGGTATTCAATCCAATTACAATAATACTATTGGTTGAGCGGCCATTGTGTGCAAAATAAATGTACTTCTGCATCCTGATTAGGCAGCATAGTTTTGGGAAAAGACACATTTTGGTAAAAGCAGCTTTCTTTAGACAAAGTCTGATGGTGGTTCCATGCCATTGTCATGTATCCATATCTATCTCCTGCTTCACAGGCTGCGGTGGGTGGTAGTGTACATGGCAGAAATTATACATAGAAAGAGGCATGCATTTCCTCACTTGCTTCTCCCATCACTAAATTCAGGGCAACAAGTTGTCTTCCTAATCTCAGGTTGTTGGGAGAACTCCCTTTCTGGAGTGAACTTGGTGGGGTTGGGGGGTTATTGGTTGACAGAGTATAAATCTGTTCAGCACAAAGGACAACAGACGTATCCCGTATGTGAAAATCTAGTCGACAAATGGATCAGAGGTGAAGCAATGCAGGTAAGTAGATTTGCCACACCATGCTATACTCATTGTTAATTATTCTTCAAACATGCAGTAGCTGTGTTTGGCTATAAACCGAGAGGATTACTTCAGTCTGGCCTGGAAGTTCAGTCTGCACGTCAGTGTACGGCAAGCTAAAAAAGTCCATTGAGAGTGCATCAGCAAGGTCAGCATCGCTCATGGCCTGCAAGAGTGATAAGAATGCAATGTATTCACATTTTCTGAGAAAGATAAAATAAAGACTGTAATAACACTCCTAAGAAAGCCACTGTCAGTAGACCATTGGCCCAATTCACAAAAGTAATCTGAGGCAAAATCCTAACTTTGCGACTTTCAGTATTCACAAAGGGCATTTAGGAGTAGTAAAGTCGGGATTTTGTCTCAGTTAAACTTAAGACCAAAACTTAAGTTTAACTGAGACAAAATTCTAACTTTACTACTCCTAAATGCCCTTTGTGAATACCGAAAGTCGTAAAGTTAGGGTTTTGTTTCAGATTACTTTTGTGAATTGAGCCCCAAGTCATTCAATGCAACATTCATATACAAATATGTTTTGGATGTCACTTTCAAGTCACATGTTTTCTGGGTGTTACCTATTATACAGCAAACTGATTTCAAATACATCTTGACATGATAACAGCCAGAGACTTAGACTTTGAAATTTCAAAATGGCAACTGTCAACTAGGGCAGGCTATATATACTTTCAGTAGCTCTTAATAACAAGAGGAGAATTGATCAGTCTTATTTCAAAGTCCACAAATTTGGCCTAAGATTAAGGTGCTCTCCACAACAATGATGTTATCATAGCAGAAGACTCTGGAAGATAACTTAGAAACAGAGCTTTTAAATAAAGAGACAGGTGAATGGAAAAGATCATAGAGAAAAAGGAAACAGCATAAAAAGTAGAGTGACAGACACAACTGGAAGTAGGTTATCCCATTAGTGGGTAAAATAATTCATTTCTCTTAAAGGGAGCCATCCACCTAAAACATCAAATTTCTTTACACATTTTCTTATTCACGAACACTTGCTAACCAATATGAATTTTCACATGTGATGATACTCACTAAATAATCATGCTGAAAATCACACACACAATGCAAACAAGGAGATGAAATTCAAAGACGGGATGAGACTTCAGGTAACACGTTGTGCAAAACAAAATCTGTACTTCGTAATGGTGTCTACAATCTCTGATAAACATGCAAAAACATCCAGCAGTGCATTAGTTGTACAAATATGATCCTATGATGTACAGCTACTGTGTAAACAAGTTAGTTCACGATAATCATTCCCTGTTACTCAATCAAACTACAAACTATCACATCTGCAGCACATATAATTTATTATAAGTGAGAAACCCCTATCTGATAAACCTTACTCACTGATTCAGATATCTTCTTATCAGCTGCCCCTCAGTCACTAGCCAATTTTATTCTATGATGGATTCATTTGGCGGTAGGCCCAGTAAACACGAGATTGGGGAGTGCTTCACGCAGCCATCTTTTCATTCCAATGCACAGTCTTGTGGTATGGGCAAAAGACAGGTATAACATCCTGTATCCATCCTCCATTGTTATCCACAATTATTGATAATATATTGAGTATCCTTAGGTAATGGTCCGACCTCGTTAATACGGTCCACAAACACAGACATTGTATTGGCTATAAGTTCTGTATATACAGAAAATATGGCTGAATGATGAATAGGTCACAGGGGGTCGGTATGATCAGAGTTTATTAACCATTAATAAGATTATTGAATAATGCAGCTCAAAGCCTATATTCATCATACTCGTAAAAAGGACACCGCTCTTCAGAACATGGCAAGCATGGTTGCTGTTCACTATCTGGAGATGGAAAGTATCTTATTGTAGATAGTCTACCATTTTCCTTTATCCTCAGAGAAACCTATGTGGTACTTAGTGAAGGGCACAACAACTATTGTAGGATACTTCCCAGCACCACCTAACTCGTGTGCCATTGCCTAGATGTCCTAGGAATGTGACAAGCCTCCCTTGAGTGTAATTGTAGCGAACTCAGCAATTCTAGTTTTAGGCACTTATCCATTTAGTTTGCTTACGAGAATATTTATTTCATTCTAATATTCATACAGGCAACATCAGTGATATTAATTTTCCCTCCAGAACATCTGTCAGTATTTAGGACGAGCCTACCTAAAGCTCCGCTGTCTAGTTGCATAACACCTATTGTCAGCTTACCCAGAACTTACAGTGGACTTAAGGCCTGCCCATTGCTTACTGTCACTCTGTCTGTCAGGCTGTATTGTCACTCATTTGCTTACTTCTAAGTCGATGGCGTGCCTTGTCCATCATGTGTTTGGGCCTCCCCAGAAGCAGTTGGGTTATGTGCGTCTTCCCTCAGTTCACTTTTATGGATTTTTTTTTGTTTTAACACTGCACGAGAAAGCCCTTTTCCCCAGCTTGTGAGCTTCTTCCACCACTGTGCGCCAAGCTGTTTTCTACCATCCGTGTGCTTTCCCTTCCCCACCCCGAGCTACATGTTGATATCCCAAACCGTGTGCTTCTTTCCCTCCCTTCCCAGCACTCTGTGTTGCTCTGGCTCGCTCATTTGCTTCTCACCTCACCCCCTCTGTTGCTCTCCCTGATGCGCTGCTTTAGCCCTCCACCACCCATCCACTCCTTGCTGCTTCCCACCCCTACCCCTAACTACGCCTTTAAAAAAAAAAAAAAAATATATATATATATATATATATATATATATATATATATATATATATATATATATATATATATATATATATATATATATATTTAAAAAAGGACTTTCATGCTACTACTTTATTTCTATTTATTTACCGGACTGTTTCAGATCAGTAAATACAATTTAAACAAGCACTGGCATAGCCAATAGTTCTCGCTTTTGGGACCTTATAAGTATTTAGTTATGCAGCACAATATCCTTGGTGCAACAACATTCACTGTTGCATGGTTAAACACTTGCTCCGGCAAGTCTGGATAGGGCCTTTTATTTACAAAATGCAACTTTACAGTAGTCACATGATTACACTTCTTATTAAATGAAGAGTATATGAATAGGATGATTAGCAGTGAGTAACACTGGTTTAAACTTTTTTATTTTTTTTAAGGATCCAGGAAAACATCTATTTTTATGTCCTGTCAAGAGGCAGCTTTAACTGCTTCACCAGTTTTAAGAAATGAAACAAATTCATAAATATAAAATATACAGATGTACAAACATAGAGGGGATGCTGGGTCAAACCTCTTCATCCATTTGTCTGTTTGACTTAATTCACATTTTGATACAGCCCACTACCGAATGGGGCAATGGGTTAGCCCACAATTGTAGTAATTGGTTCTTATGCCTTATGAGGCAATATTTTGCCTGATCACATGTGCACATCTGCTTAAAACAAGTGCACTTAGGATGAGCGGATACTTTACTTTGCAAATGCCTTTTTCTTTCCATCCTTTATCCTTTTTTTGGTTGATCCTACCAGACAGAGTCTGGTTGAAAAAGACCAATTATGTGCCACCCAAGAACTTATAGCGGGCTTAAAGACCACCCATTGCGAACCATTGTTTGGTATTAGTGTTACTCTCATCTGCCTGCTTCTTATTTGATACCGTTCCTTGTCCAGCTTGCATGTGTTCCTCCCCTGGACCACAGCTGCCTGCCCCTGCCCATCCTCTTGATTTGGCTGACTTGCGTCCTCCCACTGCTCACTTTTAGGGAACTACTTTTTGATTAAGCTCTCCAGGAGACTACATGTGTTTTCCAGCTTTCTCCTTTTTATGAGCTCCAAATGACTCAGTTCCCAATGCTTCTTTCTTGTGTACTTATCTCCCTAGTGTGGTTCTCACCCTTCCTCCCATGTTGCTATCAACATTGTGAGCTGCTCACTAGTTCAAGTAGGTCTCCCCCTGTCCCCAATCTATCCTGTGCCCGCCTCCCCCGGTTGTTTTCTCCCGCCACCTCCTGTGTTGTTGTTTCTCTCGGGCACTGCTTTTCCTCTCCTCCCCAATAACCTGCTACTTAACTGACTCTTTTGTGCTTTTGCAGAATCTTCATTCTTTTAGGCGCCCACCATCTTGGATCAGCAAATAAACAAATAAAAACAAAAAAAATGGCTCCCATGTGATTCCAATAGTGTACAAAAGTGCTGTGATGTACAAGACTTCCAACAGAATGAAGAGTCTGGTCACATCATTACACCTTTTTATATTTATTTTGTTTACTGTTGTTGCACCATACTGGAAAAAAGCATTTTGCATATCGTCTGATGCCGTACAGTATCACAGAGCACAACTGGAAATGCCAAGAGCTCCAGAGGCTTTACCTATTGACTTTGCCTATGCTTGTCCAAAACGTTATGGATGCAATGCAATATCAATAATGCTGTTAGTTATGAGGTTACAGTCTGTTTATTAAATAATCAATTTAAATGGTGCTGTGGCAGTATGGTTCTTACAAAACGGGCATTTGATTAAAAGCATTCTATATTTTATAATGAGAGCAGGTTTTTTAGAGAATGGTTGAAGATGCTTCCATGCCATTGGCATGTCTCTAGCACCATCTACTGTTTGACCCAAATACTTTACATGAATATCTAAGGCGGTGTAAGCTGGATGGAATGTGGGTACTTATTGCAAGAATGAACAAAAGAAACTCTCTTTGACTTTCCTATCACTACGTAGTAGCAACAAGTTGTCTCATTAAAGTTGAGATAATTGATCTAACAGCAGGGGGCGGTTAATGGCAACTCACAAGACAATCTCTCTTTTCACAATAACTATTCCCATAGACCGCGGCACTCCTTGTTACTGCAGGGTTTAGCGTCGGGAAAGCGCTTTAAGCATTTAATTTCATTCATTCCATTCACCATGAATTGCCCCCATTTTTAGTGCTCCGAGTGACCAGAGACAACTACGCTGAAAAGCTAGTCAACAAATGGAAGCAGTAGTGTTAGTGGCTTTAAATGAGCATCTTTGTCACACCATGCTGCACTCAATGTTAATTATTCTTCGAGCACACACGAGCTGTGTTTGGCTAAAAATTGAGAGGTTTACTTCAGTCGGGCCTGGAAGAGCAGGCTGCACACTTGTGTATGGCGAGCTACCAAAGTCCACTGAGAATGCGTCCGCGAGGTCAGCATCGCTCATGGTCTGCAAGAGTGGTAAGAATGATACTATCACATTTGAGGCAAAGAAGTGCAAAAAAATATATCCATCAGGATAGCCACGACCCTGCTCCAATCTAGTAAACTGCTGAAGGCGCACCTCACCTCTACAAAGAACACTACATCACCAGCAGTATCACTTCATTCCTGCTCCCAGAGGCCAGCAACCTCTGCAATCCCTCACAGGCTGTATCTTTGTTTCTGACCCTGCTGCATTTTGGCTAGGTTTGTGATATAGAACTACTGCACACACTCAAAAACCTACATAAGCACGGAGAAGGAAAGATCTCGAAGATGAAAGCAAAGGACAACAACGTACTTTAATATGAGTCAATCAAAGACATTTATATAGCGCGCTACCTACCCGTAGGGTCTCGAGGCGCTGGGGGGGGGGGGGGTTGCCGCTACTGCTCGAACAGCCAGGTCTTGAGCTTCTTCCTGAAGGAGAGGTGGTCTTGGGTCAGGCGCAGGTCGGCCGGGAGGGAGTTCCAGGTCTTGGCGGCCCGGTAGGAGAAGGATCTTCCTCCTGTAGTGGCTCTGCGGATGCGTGGGACGGCGGCGAGGGCGTGGCTGGCGGAACGGAGGTGGCGTTTGGGAGCGTAGAAGTTGATTCGGTTGTTGAGGTAGTTCGGGCCTTGGTCGTGGAGAGCTTTGTGTGCGTGGGTAAGGAGGCGGAAGGTGATTCTCTTGTTGACCGGGAGCCAGTGCAGGTCTCTTAGGTGTCCGGAGATGTGGCTGTGTCGTGGGATGTCGAGGATGAGTCTGGCTGAGGCGTTCTGGATGCGCTGGAGCCTCTTCTGGATCTTGGCGGTGGTTCCGGCGTAGAGTGCGTTGCCGTAGTCCAGTCGGCTGGTGACGAGGGCCTGGGTGACGGTCTTCCTGGTCTCTGTGGGGATCCACCGGAAGATCTTCCGCAGCATGCGCAGGATGTTGAAGCATGACGAGGAGACAGCGTTGACTTGCCTGGTCATGGAGAGGGAGGAGTCCAAGATGAAACCCAGGTGCGTGCGTGGTCCGTCGGTTTGGGTGCGGTGCCCAGGGCGGGGGGCCACCAGGAGTCGTCCCAGGCGGAGGGCGAGGAGCCCAGGATGAGGACCTCCGTCTTATCTGTGTTCAGCTTCAGGCGGCTCATCGTCATCCAGTCGGCTACCTCTCTCATTCCTTCGTGCAGGTTGGCTCTGGCGGCGGCGGGTTCGTTGGTCAGGGAGAGGATCAGCTGGGTGTCGTCGGCGTAGGAGATTATGAGTGAAACTGATAACAACAAATACAGAAAGCATGGACAAAATGCACTAGTAAAGCGGAAGAAGTGGAGTGATCTTTGCTGGACAGTGTCATGAAGCAGGTCACTGCTGCCACACAACGCCTGGCAGTGATATAAGGCTAACCATTTTTTTTTAAAGATACAATAAATCAAAGACATTCTAGTAGTAGATTTTCTCTTCCAGAAGACTACCCCGGTGAGGTCTACAAACAAAGGTAGACATGCACTATCTTCATAAGTAATCAAATGAGGTCTTCCTTTCATTGCTTGTAGATGTAAAAGTTGTGTTAATAGGATTTGAGCAGGCTTGTCAGCAGTGGGCAAATATTTTATGCGGCCAGGTTTCTAATCACACCAAGTAGTTATTACAAAACATAGTTGAATATAGAAAGCACTGTATTTGACAGTTTTATTCTTTGGCTTAATTTTGTAACAACCACCCAGGTTTCCAAAAAGCACGAGACAATGACAAATAGTCTGCACTGCATTAAAACTGCATGTCTGTGGTCATTTAAAGGCAATTTCAATGGAAACTGACAATGCACCACACCATGCTATTTTAATAGATTTGCGATAATGTGATCAAAAATGCACCACCGGATACATACTTACTACTTTCCTGCTGAATGGGCATTACCCATTTGCTACACTTGTTCTTTGTGTGACGCTGCTAGGGTTTTCCACAGACCCTAAGACTTCGATGAAATAACAGTGAAGACAGCTCTCTGAAAGTTGTTCCAGCACCACTGCCTGGATGTATAATGCCATTCCAATTGATTGCTCCCTGCCACATCTTAGACATATGGTATGGCTGCTCATAACGGTATCGGTATGATTTGTTTTGCTCACACTTCTGTAACACCCAGGCATAGGCACAGCTACGTGTATGCTGAAATATGGGTTGAAGACTTTCTTTAGTATACGTGCAGTACCAAACACTTCCCACAGATGATAGCACACTTGCAGTTTCTCGCTTTCCTTCCAGCAGCATCAAATTCTCAAGTGTCGTACATCACACTTGTTTTTTCTTCAATTTCAAGCATAGGCGCAGCAATAAAACATGGTAAGAGCACAACCTTGGTCCTCACACAAGGCATCATGAAAATACCCCTCTAGGCTACATGACAGACAGCCACAATTCGTTTTATAGCACTCTCACTTGGTTCTGTGTTGATGTTCTGCATATTTACTTCTGCACCTTATCAAGGGCCCGATCAACGCAAATAAATTAAAGTACAGTGTATTACAATACAATATAACACAAATTGTTTCTCAACCGGCACATCCAAGCCTACCTTTCCTAATATTTTCTATTGCTTTATACCAAGTAGGATTAACACGTGAGTGACCCCTATAAGCCCACATACCTCTTTCTCTGTCAGATAATAAACTGAATTCTGAGGAATAAAGTCCTGCTGCCGCTGCATACCTACAACCTGAGCACTCCTCTGCTGCAGATGGCCGACTGCATCGACTGAATATAAAAAAGTCTGATAACTGCTTAGAAAAATTAAGTAACAGTACTAGCTCTGCAACCTTCACGAAGAGCCTTTCTGCTTGTAAATACCAGCAGTGGGGAAACTCTGCAACTTTCGTGACAAACCTTTCTGCCTGTAAATACCAGCGGTAGGGAAATGAGTTTGTGTGCAAAACTCTGGAAAATGTATTTAGCTAACTTTTCTTTTTACTGTCTACACACTAATCACACTCTTATGTGCTTCTAGACTTCCGATTCAAGTTGCAATAAAGAAACCCTTTGGACACAGTACACTTACAGTGGGAGTTTCTGGCGTTGGTGGTGGCAGAGGTTTGCCATTGTCTTTACCCTGAAAGAAAAAAATGTTTTTTTTTAGTGATTTAAAAATACAGACAATTGAAAATGAGGCATGATACCACTTCTTGGTGACTAGGACTTATTCTCATGGTACTCACATCCAACAAATGTCTGTACGCTGGTGGAATCGTGCTATCGCGAATGCCGAGCGGGTCCAGGCTTTCAGCCGTGACAGTCTCCTTTAATGCAAAAATTTCCATTGTTAAGCATCAATGGTAACTGATCTGCGCTAATGGTTTTGATTATTTATAGTCACAAGCAATGCCTGGATGAAATGCAAAGGCACTCTATGCTTGCATGCAATTTGCGATAACATTTATTTGCAGTTACAAATAGAAAACATGATTGACGCACTGAGGACAAGCCCTACAGGCAGAACCCAGTACATAGACTCCTTGTTCTGTAACCTTGTGACAATACATTCTCCTGCTAGACAAAAAGAAGCAGAAGGCTTTGCATAATTTAGGAGTGCAAATTTCTTTTGCACGCTTACATCCATTTACTCTTGCATAATATTACATCAATATAGTGGGGTGTAGTACAATCTGTTCCCATGGGCGGGGAATGGGAGCTCTAGGGTGAGACTGCAGAAATGTGTGAACACAACAAATATGAGTTTCTGGGTTCTGCCATGCTTTTACAAGTAACATTTCCAATTTGGATATGGTCACAGATATTCACTATTTAAAGGCAGGAGAAACTCCCTGTTCAATCTAATTTGCTAAGCTTTTGCACATGCACATATTGCATGTGGAACTATGTCTAATGCCGCAAGTGTAACTGCTTCTAAATGGGAGCACTCGAAGAATTATTTGTGATTTTCCAAACATGTACACCAAATAGGCTGTCGTAATAAGAGTTTGCTTCTCAGTGAGGGTCAATGCAGGTAAGAGCAGGAAAAGGGGTGGGCACGAGGGAGGGGGGGGGGAACGACAGACAACAAGGGAGAATGGGAGAAAACAAAATTACCTTGTGTAACTAGCATGAGTTAAATGTAACAGGAGAAGTTGAAAAACATTTTCTAGTATGATCCCCTTTGCTATAATTTTACCTCACATAATGCTATCTCGCTATCCACTACCTCCTGCCACTGTGGATTCAGCTTAGTAGCTGGGCTGACCATTACTGGCTCCCTAATAGTCTGCGGGCAACTGCATCAACTTGTGATTTTTCATCCTTGCAAGCATTCCTCCACCTGTTTGAAGTTGTGGCGAGTCTTGTGGCAGTGACAATTCCACCTGTAGACCTCTGCTGCACACTTCCTCACACCTGATGGTGTGCCTTCCAAGATTTTGAGCCGGGCCCACCATTGCTGGCTCTACACTAATCAGTGTAGGGCTACATAATCTAGTTACATCACTTTGAAATGGTGACCTAGACTAGGTATTTAGACGAAAAATATACTGGCAGCTGTTAAATCTTAAAAGATGCTGGGGTGTAGGCTATTAAGAACTGAAAAGAAACGTACCCAATACATTCTCAGGTGAATGAAGGTGCATTCTGACAGACCTTGAGCATCCTTGCATGAAGTATTCACATGCAGCAGGTCAGAATACTTGAGGTTGAAGTAAATACTCTAGCCAGGAGTAAGTGCTGAAACAGCAGCAGACTGTGAGGTCTTATGACAAAAGTAGGAGACTGGTGGGTTGTTGTTCACATCTAAAGGTCCTGGGTTTGGTCAGAGCTGCATAAGGTGTCTGTGAAAGGTGCAGCTTTGTATCTAGTTCTCATGGTTGTTGTTCATGATTCTATGGAGGTGGCATTCCACACTGTGGATTGTTTTCAGGCTTTTTTCTAACTGCTTTTAACAGTTGTCATGTAGAATCCTTTCCAGTGCAAGAGAATAGTACTCCACAATTGTTTTCAAGAAACCTTTCAATTCAGCTGCTGCAGTATTATTGCACCAGGATGCAAAACTATGGGTTTCAGAATCAGCATTCATTCAGCAACTAGAACAATGGATTACATGTAAAAATAACAAAAAACTCAAGCTGGAAAGTACCATGCCAATGATGGTTGAGACCAAATGATGCTGAGCTCCTCTATTGTCATGGTTCAGTGTGATTGCTGTTAGGCACACAGGGACACAATTACGAACACTCGCCTTGCCCTTGTGTCACATAAGTCTTACTTTATACTCACAAAGTCACTCAAATAGATTTTTTGTATTCCAATGCATCAATTTTCACTTGCAAAGTATCGTAAGGCAGCGTCTTGTACTGCCTGCCGTGTGTTACCCTTCTTTGGGAGGCATGGGCGTTCACATGCATCAACCCATGTATTTTGACACAAACCAAGACTTACAAAAGTCAGTAAATCTGAGTTTGCGCCAAACAGTGCTCCTACCTGGGGCTGGCGTAATGAGGAGAATTATCTTCATGTCTCCTATTTACTTCATATTTGCATGTGTGCTCATTCTGAATCACATACAAAGAGAAAGACGCCTCTAAGATTGTCTTGTGCAAGAAGGTGCACTTCTGCTCTATGCTTGTGTAGGTGCCCTTGTGTCAGCCTGCTGCCATGCAGGAATCCTTGTGTAATGACGCAGGGGAGCCTGCATTGTAGTCAGAATAGTCCTTCCTGCACAAAAGCTATTCTGACTACAAAGCAGGCACCCTTGCATCATGATGCAAGGGTGCCCAATGTTGGCACTATGTTGCTCAGCATGAGCAGAGTGCAGCATATCTTAGTAAATATTGTGCACTTCTGCTCTCTCCCTTGCCCGCATTTCAGAGCTGCAAGTTCCCCTGATGTTTTGTTTGTAAGTTTAGTAAATCTGGACCATAGTTCCAAGGTGTTTTTCAAAATATATTCTAGTGATGGACCCTGGCTTGAGTTGGGGAGAGGTCCACACCTTAACATCCAAATGGGCAGACATTGGAAACAGATGCCCAATACTTCTTCCACAGGCTGCCTCTGTTGATGAATCGGTTGAAACATTCCTGCCTATCAGCTCAGGGGACAATTTAATCTTGTCTTGGGTACTTTTTCAGGCTCTTACATGATTCTTGTCAAAATTAAGCTTTTCTGGAAGAGGGTTAGGCAACCCCAAAACAATTCAAAGTGTATGATCCATGGATAGTACATGTACACAGAAATACCAGCTTTGGACTACAAAGAACCTTTCAGTTAACAATATTGACATCTCCATTAAACGGATCAGTCGAAACTAGGGTCAGAGTTAGCGGAAGTACTGCATTCTCAAAATGCTTTGCTATAAACTAATGATTAAAATGAATTCGCTTCCTGGATGGATTTTAATTCCATTGCACAGGCTCTTTGGGAAACACAATCTAACTGTCCTTTTTGTGAAAAAAGAATTATCGGCTACCTGGTTTTAGAGAGGTCTATTTCAAACAGAGCCCCTCCTGCTCGCCAAATTATTAGTGTTTCGTGGTCGGGCGGGCGGCGTGGTGGTCCTGTGGAGGCACCTTTCAAAGGCACCTATGTTTGCCTCAGAAAGATACCGCCACAGGACCACCACAGCACATTCCGGTAAGGCATAGACCTGGAAGTCCATGCAAGCTGGAACTGGGGGTGAATACACACAGGTGGGCACAAAATGTGCCCCCTTGCATGGGGCATGAGGGGGTCTTTGTTTCAGGACCACCAGCAGTTTCATGGAGGAAGAACCTCCATGACACCGAGGGTGGTCCTCAAACTCTTAATATGCACGGCAGTGCCGCAACGGCACCGCCAGTATACTTTGAACCCCCGATTGCAGCGAGACCTGGCAGTTGTGGCGGTGCAATGGCAGTCCAACTGCCAAAGTTAAAATATGGCGTTTGGACTGCTGGTGGCTGCACCCCATGAGCCTGGCGGTCCTCGGACCAGCAGACTCATAATCGGACCCTTAGATTTTAACTTGAATTCATACTGCAGAATACTTCAAGTACAATTCGGACAACAGCGTAAGCACACTTGCATCTTTCTAGGACATCACCATGACGCAGTTGTACAATCCCTGGCAATAACAGCAAATGTCCCCTTTCAGCTAAAAGGTGACTCCCCTACACAATCCACTGCATACCTTACAGGTATGGGAATGTAAAAAAAAAAAAGAATGAATGAAATTTCGAAAAGCCAATAGGTTGTTTAACTCAAGTCAACATGTTATTTGACATCTAAAGTACCTATGTTATGCTTCCCACTGTAGGCAATGCATGACATAAGTAACTGACCCCTTTTCCCACTCCTCGCATCAAATATGGTTTTAGAATGTTCATCTTTCACTTTGGTTGCACAAATCAGATAGTATCAAATGCAGTGGCACACAAAAGCGGTATGGCTGGAGACTCACAGGGCCACATTTCAGCAAAAGTCAATACACTTCAATCATAAAATATGGCAGTACTGCAGATATGCCTTGAAATGTATCCATCTGAATATTAAAACAAAAAATCATATTAAAATACCCAAAAATGTGTTCTTTGCTAGTCTAAATGTATGAACAAGGACATGAGAGGGGAGAATCAGGTAACATTTTGCAGAAGGTACCCAGTAGGAGGACTACTCCTTCAGAAAGTGGTCTTCGCTTATAAGTAGTGAACACTGACTTGAAGAATAATATTCAGGCCATAAAACAAAGGGCTATTGAAACACTTAATCTTGATGATTTCTGAATAGGTCTAAACTAATCTGAATAGGTCTAAACTAATTTCTGAGATAGGGGTCTGTACATACTATGGAACCATGCTGCGTGCGTTATGGTAGAGGGATGCTAACCACTTTCTTGTTCTATCTTATTGCTAGCTTTATATTGGCAAGTAGGTTTTGCAAAAATAAGTCTCTCCTAGTGCGAGTCATGCTGTGAAGCACATCAGGCTACATGGAAAGCAAGTAAAGAATGCAGTATGCATCCAGTTATGGACCAATAGCGTGACTTGTTGGTGGGCAAGTATATACTACAATCAAGCTAAACTGGTCTTTAGGAGTTTAACCAAACTGTGTATGCCCACATAGTTACAGATTAACTTCTAAAGATATTAGCCTGTATCCCAGAGTGCGCAGAAAATGCAGTTCTAGATCTTTCACAGAGCATACCTAACCCCGGAAAAGATTAGCACCTTCTTCCCAGGGGCTAACTCCCTGTGTCAGCAATGTTATTTTTCCGGGGCATCATATGTTCTGGATGTGCCCATTACTGCAGCACTTGTGGACATCTGTTATGGATCACCTACATCGTCTTTCAGGAAGAAGAAATCTTGGAGCTGGGAGACCTCTGTTGTTGGCCTATTCACGTGTTCTAGGACAGATATGGTCATGTCTTGTTTCCAGAAGCTCGTCCACCTTCTGGCACTGCGACCCTATAACATGCCTTTGGAAAGCCCGCACTCCCCTAACATCAGATGCCTGGCATCGAATTGTTCTTTTCTGGGCTGATTCGGAGAACACTTCAGAGAGTCCACAGCTTCAGTATGAGCAGTGTTGGAATGGCCTATAGGGTAATAACAGTGCCCGATGGGCTGGTCTGACAATGAAGTGTGTGGGATGGTATTTTAGCAGTTGTGGTCTGGTTTTACAGCCAGTTGGGCAGGTTTTTATTGTTGATGTCAGTGATATGACCACTTTTTTAGCTATCTGCTTTGCAAATGGGGGCCACTTTTATTTTGGTGCCTGGGCCTATTTCTTCTCCCAGTTTGACCATGGATATGAGGAGGCCAGACAACTTAGAATATACCCTTTTGATTGAGTTGGGATGGGCTCCTGATGACCTTTCTTGCCCAAGGTGGAGACAACACTGTTCCTCCATAAGCTCACAGCCCTTGGGATGCCCTACCTTGTGACTCAATCCTCACGCTGTTCCTCTTAGCGCCACCTGCTTGGGGTGTGCTGATCCAATGCCTAGTTCCTCTCTTGCTTGGAGTTCCAGGACGGGCTGGTACATGCTGCAATTACTTATCCCCTTTTATTTTGATTGATAATGATACAGCTTCCCAACTATAATTTCACTAACTTTCTACGAGTGATGTTTGAGGTGGTTTATTTCTGGTTACTGCTCATTGAGTTCATGACTACTGTTGTATATCCCTTTTTGCTACCAAGTGAGGATCCCTGGTACCAATGGGTATGCTGCCCAAACAGCCCCAGGTTGATTATGATGGAGGAAACTATAGAACTATTCCCATTTATTCTGATATCACTGAGTACACCAACATAACTCACTTCTTCAAATAACAAAGCCAAACATAATTTGTTCCATGAACATAATTTATATACATTGTACCAATCTCCCGTTGCAATGTATGCCTTCCGTGTCACCCGTTGAAATAGCAAAATGTTAAAAAAATTCAAAAGAGTTACATCTGTATATCATGAGGCTTTTACTACAGATGGTCAAAATATTTGCACCCAGTGGTTAAAAATGTGGCTTCAGTGAGATGTTAACAGCCTGCAGCACTAGGTAAAAACCAAGACTCAGCTCAATATAGCCAACAAGAAATGCAATCGAAATGTCTTGTATTAATAGCAAACTATCTCACACTCTATAAAGAATGTATCCTTTGGAAAGAAACACGGAAAAACTGCATGTAATGTGTGACTCCAGTTCCATATATATTCTGCATCAACTATTTTGTTTGGTTTTACCACAAGCTTAATATCTGTACAAGGAACCACTCCCTTCCCCACTCAAAAAGCCCTGGAGTGTAGGAAAGGGACAAAAAATAAATAAGAAAAATAACTTTTAAAACAGAACATTAACGTTCTGCTTAACTGGGTGAGTGACACGTGCATAATAGTAAAAGCATCAGACACGGATTTATTTGTGTAATTATAGTAACCAGAATGTATCAACATTTAGGAACAATCATGCATGCAACAAAAAAGAAATATGCAACCAATGACCGAGGCAAGCTAAGGATAAGCCAGAACAACAATACATGCATTCAGAAGGAGTGTACATAATACAATGAGCCCATTCATCTACTTCAATGCAAGAGACAGACTTTACCGTAATTTCTGGTCCTGTGTATTCGGGCGTCTTTGGAATAGTCACTTCAGGTCCTTCAAGCGTCCCCATCAGATCGTCTAAGGCACTCTCATCTATTCCAAACTAAAAGAGCACATGTAAGTGTAAGGGATCATTCACTGCTGGAACAAACGTACAAGAGCCCCAGGCCTCCATAAACAGCAGCATAAAACTGAAAAATACAGTTCATGCTCAAGTTTCCACTGTAAACCATAGTTCGAATAACACAGACAAAAAAACAGCCCTATTCTAGATTACAATTAATGAACTGTGAACTTGTTGGCTGTTACAAATTAAATGTGCATTTTATGGCTCACATGGCAATTTCCCAACAAAAAGACAAAGCAGGGGGAGTGACTTAGGTAAGTACCTTTTTGAAATGCTATGCTAACTTGTTCAGAGTACTCATTTTATTGTAAATAAAAATGTATTCATTTGTTTGTACTTGCCCAATGTACACTGAGAATTCAATGCTGTAGCAGTATAATCCATGCATATGGAGTGCCATGGTGTTATGCAAGACTGGAGTACTCCGTAGATCCTAAATGCTGCACTATGTAACACTACAACATCCATATATTGAGAATGCCTTACAGGGCCAATGCAAGATTTGAGTTTATTTGTAACAGTGCAACGTCTGTGTTACCTTGTAAGAATGCAGTATCCAAAGGCATATAAATATTGTAACAAAGCAGCGCCAACAGAGAAAGATACTTTTTAACAACCGTACAGAGACAGTGCTATGTTGTAAAATGACAGCATGCAAGATTTGTGAATGAGACTCTGTAACAATGCAACATCTATTGTGACATAATGTCACACTGTAATAACCAAGTAAGCGTACAGATCTGCAGAGGTTTAGACGGATGTTGCAAATTCACGTAATTGCTGAATCACTGGTGCATAGCAACGTGCATAAAATGCATTGTGTAAAAATGCATCATTTACAGGTATATAATTCTATACTGTAAAATGCAATATTCAGTTTGGAGAATGTTATTGGTATTTACATTTTACATTGGGGAGAGTGGAGTCAACAGTGTGCTTCAGTTCTTAATGTTAACATTGTTATATACACACTGAGAGAAGATTACATTGGAACTATACCAGAGTTAGACAGGCAGTTGCACATTTTACTATTGCAGATGGAGACTGCTATTATGCTCATGTCTATTTTGATTGCAGCTGACATAGCTGTTTAACCGCAAGGTGCCCAAGTGCACGCACCACTATTTGTGGTTTGTAAGAAGGCGTATGCATGGTTTTGACCCACAGTTTTGGTTTCCAACTATTGAAAAGTTGCAGACAGCTCATACGATTTGGTAACTCATTTACACATTGTAAGCTGTCCCCCTTGAATAGCTCGTCCTTTTGGAATTGTTGTGGGTGGCTTCTGGAAGCAGGCAGTGTTCCAGTGGTTCCATTAAGGTCTTCCCAAATGAGAAACTTTTTTAAAGCAGCAGTTGTTTCTTTAAGGACCAGGCTTTGTTTTAAAACAAACATTTTTCCATTTGTGTATGCAAACACGGAAAGGAGGTTTTCTGTCCTTTCAGGTCACCATCCATGTGTTCATAACCAATTGTAAGGAGCCTCAAATAGACACATGCTTAATTTGTATCAGTTAAGCAGCTCGTTTGATGACTTCTTGCAATTTGACAGTTTGCGTGCATAAGTCACATCACAAAATGATTGGCAGATCATACAAAATTACCTTCGAATACATATGGCCCTGTATTCGTATTATATGAGAAATGCATCAGTTTACCTCTTCTGGCTTTGCCTCTTCAAGCTTTTGTTTCTTCTTATCAGGGGAGGAAGCACAGGTAAAATCAGACGATAAGGCTGAGACAAGATCCTCCTCGCCCATCGGAGTCTGGTGAAAATGAACAATGTTTTCTTAATGGTTATGCCTCAAAACATATGGAACACTGTTAAAGAAAGATCCTCTTTGACTTTCTAATTAAGTCAACATTTAGATCTGCTCTTATATGGTTTCCTAAAGCACCTCCTATTAAAAGCCACAGAGCAGAACCTTAGCAAAAGACACATTCTGGCTACACTTCTAAGCATTTTGCTGAGCTTGTTTAACCTTTGCATCCTACTGATGTGAAGTGAACTACTTTGCACTGCAGAGTAATGGAGACCAGATCAAGGCGTCTTCCAGGATTGGAGCCTTACATCAGCCTTGAAAGTTCACAGAGAATAAGGCTTACAACTTCCTAATAGCAGTGATGAGAACTAAACATTACAGTATGCCATATCCTAATGAATAAGACACGTAGAAAACAAAGGACAGCGGGCATTCTTGAAAAGCCTTTGAAGAACTACCAGTAATTGATGGCTATATCAGTTCTATTTGCCGACTGTAGGCATCCTTATAAAAATATGAATAATTTATAAACTTTAAAACAAGGCCATACCTAGCTTTGGAACATGGGAAAAAATCATTTCTAAGAGGCTGCGTCAGCCTTTATTGGTTGCCTCTGAAGGACAGAATTTCTTTTCATGTCTTTCTCTGGTCCACTACTGGTTCTCAGATTCCATTATAGGACCCTAGACAGCTGAAATCACTATATATACTCCAAGATAAAGAGATCTCACACCACTAATTTGCACACTGAATAGGAGTACAAAAAGCAAAATCATAACATCTTATAAAAATCCATGTCTACTTTAGAACATAAGTCCTCTGTGAGATAGGCCAATGGATACCAGTCCAAATGGCTGTATAGTGCAGGCCCGGCTCTAGAGCGGTGCGATCGGTGCCACAGCACCGGGCACTGACTTTGGGTGGGTGAGTCATTTTATCAATTATATTACCATTTTAAAAGCACTTGCTGTGGCGTTCCTGGCCTTCAGCCATTTTCAGGCATTAATTAATATGTCAAGAGAACTCAGGTGATTAATCATCTTAGTGGAAGGAGACCGGAGGTTTGTCTAGTGGAAGTTATGACTCGTATTAAGGTTGCAAAGAAGGTTAAAATGGCTGCTGCTAAAAACGTGCACCATGCAGATAATAAAGTGCATATAAATAGGTCATTGAGTTCCTGCTTTTGTAAGAGAGCTCCTTTTGCTACTTGTCGTTTATATGTCAAAATTCTAATATAGAACATTGAGCTATTAACTGTCATCAAAGAACTGCGTGCAAACAGCAAGGTTTATGTTAAAGCTATATGTTTGCCCAGTCTTTCATTATCCTAATCCTGCCAAAAGGGTTCATTTGGTTAGAAAACAATTCTTATTATTAAAGAGAACCCCTAACAATGATATGTTTTACATTCAGAATTTGTGCTTTATCAGAATAAGGACTCTTAAACTATATTGCCTACCAGTATCGATGACATGTCACTCCTACACTACACCTTGTACTACTGTCTGATGTAACATTTCCTATACACTGATTTACACACTTATGATTGTCTCGATGTAACGTGCTCTGCCACCATACACTGGTATGAGTGGCCCAATAAAATGAAATGAGTCTGAGAGTCAGAGGTTACGGAGACTCGCGGGGGCACTGTTGAAGAGTGCTAGTGAGGGAATACGTGCAGAGGTGGTCATTGGGGGGCGCCAAAAGACATTGTCGCACAGGTCGCCACCAGTGATCAGGCCGGCCCTGGTACAGTGTACTTAGTCATTATAGTATATTCTTTCATCCTATATAGAAATTATGGTTACATGTTCTGCAAAATCAACCTTAAAAGTGAACAATTGATTCAAATGGTTTAAACCCCTAATCAGTTATGTCATAAAATAAAAATTAAGCACTGCAAAGCATTAGCTAGAGTAGTAGGAAAACATGTTGGTGTTGGCTCTGCAGTACAAGGTTAGCATAAATAAAATGCATGAATAGCACCCTTCAGATAATTAACCAAGTTGATACTGTTTTTGTATGCAATATTCTACGAAGGCTCAACTCAACTTCAACTCCTGTATACCCTTTATAGTTGACAGCTGAAGTGGACAGCAACATAACTAATAAAAACAAGCCAGAGATGAAGAGTATGCTACAGGTACACATCAATATTGACATGCCTTTTAAGGTGAGCTAGACAATCCTAATTTGTATTGCATATTACTACATGATACACTGACATAACTTATGCAAAACTAAATGTGAATGTCAGTTTCACCCAGAAAAAGCCACATCATCAACAGCACATTGAAGTGGGTTAACTTGGTCCATGGCATTTTTCAGAAACACATGGCAGGGTTAGACAATGAATACATGTCGGTATATGCAGGGCACAAGCTGTGCATCACATTGCTATAAGAATGAAACTGCTCCAGAGAGAGGGGACAGGACACATAGAAGATGTGTGTGAGAAAGTGCCATCTTTCTTGCATGGTATGCCCCCACTTTTTGCTGAACTGCTGATGTTTTTTGACTGAGTGTGCCCTGGGCTCCTGCCAATCAGGTGCCCAGGGTTTGTGTTCCTTCCCTAAAAACTGTGGTGAAACTAAAACCCAATTGGCATCTCTGGCCACATGTCAGGCCCTGGTAAATGGTACCCAAGGTACCCAGGGCACTGTGACCAGAGAAGACCCCTAAGGGCTGCAGCACTTATTGTGCCACCCAAAGGGGCCCTGCACCCTGACACACACACGCACTGCCTTTGCAGGCAGAGTGTCCTGGTGCAGAACTAAACAAAGAGTCAACATGGCACACATCCCTGTGTGCCATGCCCACAAACCCACTGCCCTGGCATACACCAGTCACACCTCTAGCTGGGTGCCCTATGCCAGTGGCGTGGGCACAGGTGCATGAGCCCTGTGCCTCTACTGTACCCAGGGCCATTCCTGAGCACTAAGTGCAGTGATGCCATTAAGAGTATATGGCGCTGGGAGTTGGTCATTACGAACGCCACAGCACCATAATGGCTACACTGAAGACTGACAAGTTTGATATCAAACTTCAGCACATTAAACCCGTGGGATTTAATGTAAAATGCACTACAGAGGGCATCTTAGAAATGCCCCCTGAAACCTAACCTACAATCCACGTCTTGTTTGAGAGGTTGCCTAAGCTGACACACAGCAGACATGTTGCTGGACCCCTGGGTGGAGAGCCCCCCGCTATCCTGGGCCTGCAACAATGCACATCCTGGGCGAGGTGCTAGGTCTCCTCACCAGGGTGGGCAGGCTTCAAAGGCATGCCGCCTCTGTGAGCTTCTTTAGGCCACTTGCTGTACTCAGCAACTGGTCCCCACCAGTTCTGACCCCCACTCTGGCGGTAAGACTGGCGGGAAACCCTACGTTAGGAAAGGGGGTGTGCCAGCCTGTGCCAACCCCACTCCTCAGGTGGGAGAGGCGAGGTGAAGCATGACCCCGGGCTACCGTCATCTTGAGGATGGGGAGCCCTACCCACTCACAGATAGGCTCCTGCCCCACACCCACAGGAGAGGAGCAGGACAGGGGGTGTACTCACCCCAGGACAGGGATCATTGGTCCCTGCCCTCACCCTACCTATAACACCCCTAAATTTAGTATTTAGGGGCACCCTGAACCTTCCTTCCTCAGATCCCGATTCGAAAACAGAAAGAAGATCAAGAAGAAGAAGACCTGCTGTGCAGCTGCTAACAAAAGGAGGACACCAATTGACTTGGCACGAGCCCTACAGCTCTAGCGATCCTTGAACCTGCTAAATCCCGGTGATCCTGCGAGCAGCAACCTTGAAACCCCCGGAGGACCTTCCTGCCTTGACCCTCTGCAAGACTGGGACTCCATGAGCAGTGGTTCTGCTCCAACAGCAATACCGGCACACTCTGCACCCGCCGAGCCCGGCCTGTGCCTGAGTGAACAAAGAACACGAGGACGTCCCCTCGGCAACTGGTACCCGAAGTCCAGTGCCCAAAGACCCTCCTCAATGAACCAGACGACGCTTGCAGCCTCACAACCAGGGACCCCTCCAACTGCGACCAGCTGAGGGTAAGATTTCCAGACATCAAAAAACACCCCTGCACCCAGCACCCCACGGCCCCCAGTGCCAAACTCCTGGGTGCCTACCTATCCTCCAAGACCCAAACTTATCTCTTGAAGTGTTGTTCGCTCCTGAAGAATCTCCGTCCCCGAGCCTGCAGCCTTTTTCCACTTTCCAAGATCTCCACTGAATAACACTGAACGCCCGACGGCTCAAAAACACCCTGCAACCAGCCGCCCGAGTGCCCCTGGCAGTGCAACCTTGGTCCTAACCTACTTCCCTATTTGCCCTGATCAAGTGACCAGGAGCCCAGCTCCCACAAGCACATGGCCTGCTTGCCAGCAGCCACCATCCGAAAGCCCCCTGCCTCTCATTGGGCCTATCTACCTCTGCACCCGGCTGCCCCTGTGCTACTGAGGGTGTACCAACTGTACCTACCTGACCCTGGGGGACCCCTGAATATATGCCCAGAACCTTAACTCTGCCAGTCAAGTACTTACCTAAAAGCCGATAACTGACTTTTCTTCCAAAGGATAACGTTGACTTTTTTCTCTCCAAAAAAGTGTGGAATTTTGGAACTCCCAAATATTCATCTAAAATCAGCTGAACAACGAATTCTGATTTACTCACCTGTTATTAGGAGAGACCTGTGCTGCATCTTTTAGCCCAGCGCCAACCCTGAAAAGTAATTTGTACCGTACTTACCAGTAACCTGAATTTTCTACCATAGGAAACCATTGACTGTTTTTCTGTGAAATTTCTTCTGTCGATTTTTGCAAACCACAAATATTCTTTAAAAATCGTACCAACTACCAAAACTTAATTACTTACCTGTTTTAGATAGATGCCCCAGTGCTGAACCTAGGAGTACAGTACTGGATTACAAAAGTAATTTTAACCGTACTTACCAGTAACCTGCATTTTCTTCTTTAGGAAACAATTAACTGTTTTTCTGTGAAATTTCTTCTAAGTGTCGATTTTTGCAAACTACAAATATTCTTTAAAAATCGTACCAACTGCCAAAACGTAATTACTTACCTGTTTTAGATAGATGCCCCAGTGCTGAACCTGGGAGTCCAGTACTTGATTACAAAAGTAACATGAACATACTTTACCTGCAAATTGAATTTCCTTCCGTAGGAAAATATTGGTAATTTCAGCTAGAAAAGTTTCTAAGTGTCAACTTTTAAAATACAATAATATTCCTTAAAAATCACTACTGTAACCAAAACACTTTTACTTAACTGTTTACAGTACATGTCCCGGGACTGAATCTAGGATCCGTTCCTGTGGTTAGAAAAGTAATCTGCAAAGTAACTAATTGCATTTAACTAAAAATTCCCATTGAGCTCAATGTTGCATTGTGTTTGAAATTGTGTTGCGTATTGCAACAAACTGTAACTATTGCATTCAAAAAGTCTATTGCCTTTTTGAAAAGTATTTAACTAAAGTAATCTATTCTGAGAAAGTATATTTTGATACCTTGTTGGTTCTAAAATAAAGCAACTATATATTTTGATACAAAACAATTGACCTAGAGTTCAGTTTTGGAGTGTGTGAGACCAATGGTCTCACACACTCAAGAACTGAACTCTAGGTCTGATACAGCTTAAAATATGCCATATTTTAAGCTGTATCAGCCCTCAGTTGTGATGTGATGGCTATTTCCTGTGGAAAGGAAAGCGCTTCCTGCCAATCTTCATCTTCTGGGTGCCCTAAATCTTCCTGCCAAAGTTCACAAAGGCATAGTTTATGCAGCGGCCAAAATTACCTACCACACCCACCCAATAGATTTTGAAGTCCACACGTTCCCATAGTATATGGTAGAACGTGCCCACCTGCATGCCAAGCCTTCTACACATAGAATCGTCCCTCTTCCCATTTTAACCACATGGCTGCTGTGCGTTTTCCCCCCCCTGTGCTGGGAAACTCTTGATGCCATTTATTCATGACGAGCTCAGCTCGTCATCAGCACACGACACCCGTGGGTGATGACGAGCTGAGCTCGTCATCAGCATCGAAAGGGTTAACTAGGTTTAAGCTGTATTAGCTTCAGTCGGGATGTTATGGTACTTCCAGTGGAGAGGGAATCGCTTCCTGGCAATCCTTATCCTCTAGGTTCCCTAAGTCTTCCTACCAAAATTCACAAAGGCGCGAAAGGGGTCAGGTATGTCACCGATTATTTTTTGGTATGTCATGGAGAAAGGGCCTTCGGTCCATGTAGTCCGTTAGGAGTCTATCTTCTAATGGGGAGGTCTCGAACAGGTCTTCGTCAGAAGGGATGACTGCCATCAGGGCGTGTCGTATTTGTAGATATATTAATGTTTCTGCGTGTGACATTCTGTTTTCTTTATGCAAATCATAGAATAGTACTATTACTCCCCCTGACCTCAGGTCACCCACCCTCACGTTATCAATGGTGTCCCATTTATCAAAGCCCAGGCAGGAGCCGAGTCTACCCAACCTCTCAGCCTGCCATAGGGGCATAGCTTGCGTCACTTTGATGTGCCATCCCAGTTTCTTAGTCACTCAATGCAACAGGGCGATTGTCTGGGCTGTTGGGCCCGTGAGGTGTTGATGCCTAGGGTTTCTGTTTAGCACCCTTCTATAGCCCCCATCATGGCTCGTCATGTGGATGGTAAGTCCATTGGTTTGTAACAGACAGATGGACTGCCCAATAATATGCTTGAATGTTGGGTAATGCAATCCCACATTCGTACCATCCCCTAACAAGTTTGTGTGTCACAATGCGCTGGGTCGCCCATCCCAGAATAAGGTCCTAACTTCACCCTATATTGTGTTAAAATAGGAGTCGGGGATGAAGTATGGTGTATTTTGCAGGGCATAGAGAAAGCGTGGCAACGCCATCACTTTAAAAAGGGGTACACGGTCAAGCAAGGGCAGCTGCAGTTTTCTCCAGTGGCGCATATTACTTTGTAAGCAAGTCAGTGGGCCCAATAGATTGTGTGTATAAAAACGTTTGTGGTCAGCTGTAACAAATATCCCTAAATGCCGAAAACCCTCAGTCACTATTGTCGCCCCACAATTCGATGGCAGGGCTGGGGCAGGACCATGTAGGAGATACATTGTAGACTTTGACCAGTTATGCTATAATCTCTCTATTTTCCAAAGTTAGTGAGTATCCTTTTGATAGAGGACCGTGGTGATGCAACATAAGAGTACATCGTCTGCGTAGGGGGAGATTTTGTCTTCTCACCCTTCCGCCCATCGTAGGCCTCGGACCAAAGGATCCCCCTTATCCAGGTTGCCAAGGGCTCTAGGATCAGAGCAAATATTATTGGTTAAATGGGGCAGCCTTGACATGTCCCTCGATGAAGAGGAAACACCCGTGAGGTATGTCCATTTACCACCACCACCACCTGCGCCAAAGGCTCTGAATATAGCAGTTGGGTCCATGCCAAGAAGTTCTGACCTATTCCATGCGCTCCAGGACAGTGACAGCAAACGAGTCACTAGTAATTTAGCCAGGATATTGACCTCCACATTGAGCAGAGAGATGGAGTGGTAGGAGCTACAGTCTTCCTCTGGCTTACACTTCTTGTGTATTACTGCTATGGATGCCAACCTGTGATTCACAGGCAACATACCTCATTGTTTGCTTTCTAGGTACATCTGATGTAGGTGTGGTGCTATTTTTAACAGTGAATTAAAAAAATTCTATTGGGAGGCCGTTCGGTCCCATCACCTTCCTGGATATATACTACGGATTGCTGAGATTATTTCATCTTCTGTTGGGTCAGCCTCCAGTGCCAGAGGATCTTCTGGAGAGAGGATCAGAACAGGAAGGTCTGCCGTTAAACCCCTGCACTTGTCGGCTGTGGCTGAGGTAGCGGGAGAATACAATTTCGCAAAGTGGGAGGCGAAGACCTCCCCTATCGCCTTTGGGTCCTTCCATATTTCTACTGTATCTGCTTTTAAAGTGGTTATCCAGCGGCCTGCCCGTTCCTGCCTGTTGAGCCAGGCTAGGAATTTTCCTGCCCTATGTCCAACCTCGTATATTTTGTGTTGTGCCGCTAACTGTTTAGTACTGGCTGCCTCTGGTTTTATATGTCTGGCGCTTATTTGTCTAAACTGTGTATAGCTGTCTCGTCATGAGTGCGCACTAAAGTTTACTCTATATCCGGTATATCTCTCCCCAACTTCTTCCTTTTTTTTCTTTCTTATGATCCACTTTGAGCTAGAGTGCTTGTCCCTCGAATACAGTCTTGAAAGCTTCCCAAAGAGTCTGAGGGGAGGCGACTGACCTCGCATTTTGCTTAAATAATAGACCTGTTCTAATACATGGGCCCTTCAGATACCAAGGGTTCGAATAAATTTTCTTACACATTGGTGACTTCCCCAGGGTGTAGCACACCCAGAATGATTGGAAATGCCCTGTGCCAAATGTTGTACCTCTACAAAGTTGTGCATTTTGTCAGGCATCGCCATTATGTTATCAATGCGGGACAGGCTATTATGGACTCCAGAGTAAAATGTGTATTATAGTGAGTGAGAATTAAGCTCCCGCCACACAGCCAACTTCATGGGGGCCCTGGGCCTCGTAGATAAGTCAGATTTGGTGCGTGGGGTGCCTCTAGGCGGATGGCGATCTTTCTGATCACATATCGTCATGTTTAGGTCCCCACCTATCAATAGATATCCATCGGGTAGGTCTAACATTATCTTGCCCATATCTGGGAGAGCTGGTCTGTGTAGCGCTGGGGGAACTTAGGCTGGTAGGATATTAAAACATACTCCTCCCATGTGCCTGCCACGGCTTCAAATCAACCCTGTGCATCTAACCAGGTCTGGCCTACTATGAAGGAGGGGAAGTAATTATGCAAATGTATTCCTGTCCCTCTGGACCCAGAGATGAAACCTGTGTGCGCCATTAATTTATATCAAAACCTATCAAGTACCTTGCCAGTGTTGTGCATGAGAATATTTGACATAGATTAATATCCACAACTTTTTCTATAAATTGATATGTTTGATTAGAAACCATAATTGGACTTGGACTGGTTTAAAAGTCTGAGTTTTGAAGGGTAGCTAGGATGAACTACAGGCTATGTAGAGGAGCCAAGATAAAGGTGAGGTCTTATAAACAAACTTTCAAAACGTTCTAAAATTAGCTTTTGCATTTTTGAACAAGGAGTTTAAACTACTCTTGTTAGACCATACCTTGTAGTTAATGAAAATGGTCAAATCTGATAAGCCCTGTCCGGTGTGTATTTTACAGCTCGAAGCCATTACTGATGCTCAGAGGCATAATGAAGGCCGCCGCAATGTGGGTTGGCAGGGTTCCTTGTTTCGGAGGGGGCCCGCTCACCTCTTAAAGCCATGCCATTGCATGCCTTGCAGAATGTGCACCATGGCATGGACTAAGAAGTAGGTAAATGCTCTGGAGAGTCACACTGCTTTCCTGAACAGGCTACCGGCAGCATAGGTGGTTCTGAAACCCTTCAGTGGGACCCCACTGAGCTCAAGACCAATTAATATCTGTGCGATCTGAGAGCCGATTGGGCCCGTCACCACATTTTGCAGGGGAGTCCCATATCAAACCTCTAGGATTAAGATTTTAGTTCGACCATCAGATTATCATTGCAAGCGGGACAACAAGAAGGCCTGTAGGAACTATTTACCAATGAAAGTGTGCAGAATCTGCAATGCATCCATCTTGAGTATCAATAATTAAAACTAATATTTTTCATGGTCATAGCTATAACATTTTGATTTTGAGTCTTGTTTGAGCACACTCTTAACTTCTCCTGGTAACTACTGCAGATAAAGTTGAACAAATTTGTTCATCTAAAAAAGGGTGCATATAAACAAAAAGGCTCAACAGTTTGGTGTAGAAATTCCCCTCGGCTGAATTAAAGCAGCCCATAGGAAAATGTCCCGAAGCAACGAATCATATTTTTGCAGATGTGCGGTTACTACCTATATCTGAATAAAAATCTATTTTTTTGCATATATGCTGTGCCAACATCCTGTAGTGTTTCCTCATTTATAGTATGTTTATGTGTCTAGAAAACTAGTAGCATAGAGTAGTTGGTTAGAGCACCACTTGGACACCAAAAGAGATTTAGCACAGTTAGAGAACAATTTGTGTGTTTCTTTCAGGAAATTAAGTAGTAAACAAGATTACAGCAGAAATGTGTCTTATATGGCATTTAAAAGCATAGTTTTACATTTTCTATTTGCTGTAAATAACAGATCTTACTATTGCCATAGTGAATGGTAGTCAATTTTACAATTTATGAAGGATGAAATGGTGAATTTAGCTATGCTGTGATCTGAAGTACTGCTCTCTAAACCAGTCACACCAGATGTTAATAGCAAGCCCTTAACTTAAAGAGCCATCTTAATGGAAATATGTTTACTATTTTACCACTGAAAAACAAAAATATATAATGTTGCATCTAGACCTACCATGGGAGTTTCTTCTGGTTTTATTGGAGTCCCACTGCTATCTTTGCCCTAAAACATGAAACATTGACAGTATTACAATATAATAGGAGACAGCATGTTTACAAGTACTTTCTGACTTATCACTCACATCCAGCAAATGTCTGTATTCCGGGGGAATGGTACTATCATCTTCACCTAGTTTCTTTATCTTCGTTGATGTTGCTTGTTCCTGCAGGGTAACAAGAAAGGTGTTAATTATGGCAACCACATACTTTATCACTTGTGAATCAACCAGTGCTCAAATGGGCAGATGCCTGCAATATAGTGATGATTCAAGAACATTGCTACACAGTGCACTTAACGAAAGTTAACTATTTACTTCTTAATGCTCTCCCTTCAACATCCGATGTTGTGAAACTCTAGACGTGCTACAGAAGGCGAAGGGGTGACATTACTACAATCAAACATTTGATAGCAAAATGGGCACCACAGTTGGGTGACCAGAACAGAAAGGCAAGTTTCTTCTAGAGTAAAAAAAAAGCATCAACCTGGGGGACTGCCTCTTGAAGTGATATACAAATATGTATATAGAAGTTATTGGATGGTTCCCACTTGGATGCTAACTACCTTACATTAAAGGTGTACAGGCTGTGTACAAATGGATTTGGTATGTGTAGGCCAAACATGTAAGCAGCAGATCATTTTTGTAACAACTCATCACATTAACTAAGAATGCTGAATACACAAGTTCTAAGGCTGACTTGCACGTTGAATTTAGAGTTTTAATAGCCCATTATGAGCCTAATCAACAGTGGGCAGTTTGAGAGGTTGTTAATATCACACCTAAGGAGCTAATAATACATCAAGTATTTTTTTTAAACTGTGCTGGGAATTCCCAAATCTTAAGCAAGATGCCATAACTATAGATATATATATTGGTATAAACAAACGTTATATTTGCAGGACATTTATCCCCAAGCTCCCGCATGCCCATTTAGCAGGATAGAGGTGGAGTGCCTCAGGTTGTCCAATCATTGGGTAAAATGGCTGTCTCTTTGGGCTTTCAATACGGTTAGCGTCCATAGTGGAATTGCTCTCCAATCTTGTCTGTTAATTAGTATGTCTCCAATTTATCACTGCTGTGCTCAGCCCAGTTTCCCATGATTTACTCGAATGTTTGGGGGCAGCCCGATGTGCATATATAGTCTTTTCCAGCGGCCATACACAAAGCTCACATTCCATGCTCACTCCAAAACTGTCAGTAGTTCCAAAGCCTCTGCATTTTTTGGGCTATGAACCATTTGGCAATGGCAAAATTCTGAATCACGAGCAGTATCCAGCATTAAGTACGGTCCTTTGACCGTCAGATCTCAAGTATTGCCATTGGTGCCTTGATGTTGATTGGCAGCTCCACTATCGTTTTCAGTTTATTGTCTATATTTTTCCATAGGGTACTACTTCAGGGCAGTCTCATAATATTTACAGACAAATATCCTCCACCTACATCTCTGCATGAAACTTTCATTCCATGCAGTCCCAAATGTATAGAGCTGTACTCTTACATTTACATTCTACGGAAGATTTTAACCCCTGAAGTGCTGCACACGTTCACCGGCCGACGGCACCACTACCTCCGTAGTGCTGCCGTCGGCCGTTGAACGTTCGAACTGCACCTGCGCAATGGAACATCCAGCACTGGAGCTGGACGTTCCATAGCAGTTAAGCGGTTAAGTTGCATCAGCTTAAAATTGCCTTTTTTTGATACCTCTCTGGGATATATGAGGGGCTCCTCTCGCTTATCATTCTCTATTATCCCAAAGCCACACCCACATTTCCACTCCTACATACACAGTGTATGTTTGAGTTGAAGGTACCTTTAAGTCTTGCATTTATTCATTTTATATTCAGCTTGTAGGTGCACGGAGCGCACCAGCCCATTGGCATCTCATATCTTACTCAGTGTAGAAATTCATATACTGTACAGGATTCTAAAACTCTCAAGAACTATCACTGCCTTCAGTCCACCCTGTTTTCTTGTTGAGCCTGAAATCAACCCAGCGGTGCAGAATTAGTAGATATTCTGGGTTGAACTCTGAGAATCCCATTATAAATTACAATTTTCTGAGGGGATCAGCAATTCCCGGTCCCATTCTCCCAGTCATTCCATTTTCTCCTAGGACTTTCACTAGAAGGTTTTAGCAACTGAAATCTCCAAGTGCAAGTAAAAAGATCCACATTTTACCTGAATATACCATAATTCTGGTGGAGCTGGTAACTGCTTTTTCCTGCTATCATCTGAATCAAAATGTTCTTCGTAATGAGGACCGATGTGTGTCTATTATACTGCTACCATCAATTATAGTGATTTACCCAGATGTTGAAATACATGCAGTAAAAACACATTCTTGACATGCTACACATCCACAGGGCTAGACTCAGAATGGGTTAGGTTAATTTGAATGTGCTATTACCAGCAAAGACGGATGAGTTTCTACTATATGATGTACTGCAATATGGGGTACGTGAACATCCCTACCAATTGGGTAGTGTAAGGTTAATATTTCTGTTTAATTTGAGTCAATTTTTTAACCCCTTCGACGCTCATGACGAGCTTAGCTCGTCATGAGTTATGCTGTCTAACGCTCATGACGAGCTGAGCTCGTCATGGACCGCGGGTTTTTAAAAAACTCAGCGCACAGCGGGAAAACACGTAGCGCGCATGGTGTTAAATATTCTCACGCATTATGTTTCTCTACTAATAAATAAATAATTGGGTGTTGACTTACCGTAATCACAGGACCAGTGTATTTTGGAGATTCTGGAACAACTTCTGGCCCATCCAGTGTGCCCATCAGTTCATCTAACGCACTATCCATTCCAGCCTGATAAGGAAATGTGCAAAGTGAGAAAGTAACAATGAGCCATAGGTATTAGAGACAAGTGCAGTAAAAAAGTTACAACCCATGGTCTAATTACAGCCAAAGAATTACATAGCTCAAAAAGAGCCATTTATTAAATACAGTTTTCAGGTAAAAGTTAAACGTATGACATCACATGACCTCAACCCACACAACTGCAATATTATTGCACACTGGAGAAAAGCTGAAAGATTTTACTGCAGCCTAAAAAGCATATTTATCAAATATAGTGTCCTTTCTTGTTAGTTTCAAAACAGCAGAGAAGAGATTTGGTCAAGTGTTCAGGTTGCGGATTTTGGAAACCAAATACATGCCTTCCAATATGGGATCGGTGATTCTGTCTAAATTACAATATCCCTGTCCCTAAATGTGAAAATGTGCATAATATATGCATGTCGTGTACATACGTAAAACAAAAAAAATGTGTTAGCAAGTACTGTCCACAAACAAAGCTCCCACTGCCCTCCACCTCATGCTCCTCTCGCAGTCACATCCTGATTTCTGTAATCTGGTCTCAAGTGAAACCCACAGACTCACTGCCATTCTGTATGAAGCAATTGTTTGAGGTGCTGAATCCGTTCAATATCACATAGACAACAAAAAAAGTGTAATTTTTTTGTAGAGGAACCTAATGTTGCATTCATTCTAAAATATGTTTCAGAATAAAACTCGCAGCCTATTCTCAATTTTTTTTCTAATAATAACAGTATATTTATTCCTTTGCGTTTAACACTCATCACGGGCACAAATACGACTGAACACAAAACCTGTTGAACACCACAATCATTGGCAGTTAAGAGTCCATAGTCAAACATATTTTCAAATTATTTGATAATGTAAGCAAGAGACTCAAAAATAGATAGCTTAATGATAGCCAAAACAGATCATTCCGGGGGAAGACCCAAGGAGTGACCATATAAAAAAAAAGGAATGGGGCTGAAAGTTGTGCGGTAGTACCAGTATTCTTGGACATGGGATAACTGGCTGGCAGCTTCCAATTAAACATGAAATCTGAAAGATGTACAAGATGATGCAGGACTCTTCCTGTATATTGACCTTCACTGTACAACAAGAGGGGGTAGAGGGCGGGTGGGTACCAGGCGAGATTCAAAAGAATTTTGAAAGAAATACCTTTCCAGAAAGCTTGCATTTGGATATTACACAATTTAAGACACAATGCTCTTAGTTTAAACTATTTGCAATGTACAGGGCAGAAGGGGCAAAAATGATCAAGTATAACATTACATCATTGTGTGAAAGAGAAAAAAATGAAGAGATCTGCAACGCTGTGCACATGTAACAATGCAAGTGAACTGGTATTGTCAGACACCCATGGAATTGAGGTCAAAGTGCGCTGTTGCAAACCTCACCTTATAGCTCGTATGCCCTCACTGGTATGCATGCCAGATAACTTACTGTATTTTTAGCGTGATATTCTGTATTGAAAAGTTCCATACGTTCTGCATGTTAGGCACTTTATAACTGCCATTATGCCCAAGTAAGAGCTTCATCACAATGACAAACTAACCCCAAATCAAAAGAAGTGCCTCAGTTCCCTCTTTGAACTTCCATGCATTGCATACTTCCCACTGCCTGAACACACATTAGCAGTGTCTATATTAAGGTGAATCCTAGCCACACGTCTCTGGCTCACACATTCATGCTGATAAAATCCAATCATTCCTGTGACCAAATATTCGATTGGTCCACTGTGCATTATTCTCTACCGCAGATGCTGCCTCTTCCCTGGGAATTTTAAGTACCACATAAGCCCCTCCTCTCTCATGACTGATGCACAAAGATATTCTGTTCACCTATCTGAAAGTCAGTTATCATGGGGCTGGCAATAGAGTGCAGTATCATGAATTACACCCTTCACCTTGATCTTGAGCATGCAGACATAAACTGGAGATCCAGCCTGAAAATAATGGTTGCTTTAACCGTCCCTCCCAGCTGCTTGGATACAGCTCACAACTCTGGATCAGCCCGAGTCAAGTTCCATTACCTCTACAGTCTGCACAGGAGACTATCTAGCAAAGCTTGAGGGTGGGTAAATTCTCAAGAATAAAGGAGCTAATGTAGTGCATGAGGCATTCACCAAGCAATATGTGAATACACCCTCAAAATAATTGTGCAATTTTTATACCATCTCATGAGCCCACCTGCACAAAGGGTGTCCACTGGATGAGAATTGTGCATGAGCACTAAACGCTGTTGCAATGAGCAGCAGTACAGTAGAGAAGACTACCAAACAAGCCACTGAACGACTTCCAGTAAACTGCAGTGGCCTTGCAATGATTTAGTCATGCTCTTTTCCAATATGACATTCATAAAAATGTATCTGTGCTTGTGGGAAACGTTTTTAATGCATTAAAGGACAGGAAACTGAATATACATTAGTCAAAGGCCTTCCTCTCTCTGAAATGAAGCCTTGGAGGTGGAGTTAAGGCTCAGTCACAAAACCTTCCTCTCTACTCAATGTCCGCGTCCAATGGAATTCGATATCCACTCAGGGAAACTCCACAATCATCGGTGCAATTCTTTTATGTATTTTCATGTTACAGGAAGGACTAAACTTTCCACTGTATCTCTAAATACAACAGTAGAAGGCACACATACCTGTAGATTACAGTATTGCACACTTCATAGCTAACCAGAGAAAAAGTTGAACTGATCTAGGTGTACAGAACTTATCGGTTCCGCTGACTGCTGCTGGCAATGGGCGAGACCTCATTGTCTGCTGTTTTTCATACTCGGGACGATTGAGCGGTTCGAAAGTTCTACATACAGTTTTTGTATCTATGCATGGTGCAGAGTCCTGTTATTTTGTGCCCATTGTTGGCACTACGTGCGTCTATGGTAGATGTTTGATTTATGACCCAGTCTGATATCTCCCAGATTCAATTGTGAGTTACCAGTGGGACCTTCTACATTTTGTGATTACATCAAAGATACATTTTGTAAATAAAAAAAATACAACGCCATACAAGTCCAAGGTTGGGAAAGGCATTCAGCATCCCCAGGCTGCCCAACTATGAGGGATTCTCCATCTATGCATGAAAGTCGAAAAATGACCGAAGCAGTCGTATTCAGCTACTGAGCCAACATGTCGATGTCCTCTCCCTCCAAGAAGCGGATTACACTCCCAGAGAGAGATTGGTCTGATTAAAGCCCGTTGAACTGTTTGTGGGAATTTGCTTTATTGGGCAGGAACATATAGAACTCCTTAGAGGGTTAAATCAACCCCCTATTGTTTTAATCCACACACTGGAGACAGTAATTCAGTTTATAGTCCACCAGTAGGAAGTTTCAGTTTTTTTTCTCCTTTTCCCCCCACTGTTTCCATAGAGTAGGACACCTCTAGCAACATACATTTAAAGGGACACAAAGAGCCCCCCCCTTAATTATTAGAAAATACAGCCGATAATGGTACATACAGTCACCCAACATGAGGAGGAGACCTGTGATGAAGCATGCCACCCAATGGTCGAGTGTGGGCTTTCGCCCTAAAGAAAGTAACACTCGTCTGAGGTCTTGCTGCTCCTTCTCTTGTATACCAATAGGAGGCCTCATAACATAACCCAGGGAACTGACAAGTCAAATTAAAATAACACTTACAATCCTGTTTGCAGATCTATCCAGTGTACTATGCACAAACAAAACATTATGTAAAGCATGTACTTCTTTATTCACGGACTTTCCACACAGACCACCTTGGAAAAGAAGGTCTATGAGTAGAAAGAAGACTCAGTGATAATAGACCTACACCCTGAACAGCTGTAAACCATTTGTCATTTAACCTACAAAATAAAATGTGATTGTTTCACGCTAAACATTTTAACCAAAAGATTCTGCTTTCATTTGCATGTCATTGGGGGCCATGTGCCTTTTTGATTTCCTTACAATAATAAATAATGTGGTGATTATTAATTGCGGTGTTCATAATAATGCTTACCTCAGAGGATGCATCAGCAGGTACTGGCTTCTTGGCATCTTTAGTCTGAAAGAAGGAGTTGACCATAAATGGAAAGACAGAGGTGTTAGAATGCCTTCAGTAGGTGCTAAACGAACAAACAGGAGTAGAAAAGGTGGTGGTCACTCTCATATTAGCAGCTGGTTATCGTCGCCTACCTCGATGCTTGCTTTACTAGACACAGCTGCGGCAGCTCCCACCGCACCAGCAGATCCGACTGCAGCGACAGCTGCTCCGGAGGATACTGGTTTCTTCTCGCTTTTTATCTGGAAAATGTAAAAACAAAAAGGTACTTCAACTGGCCTAGAATATTTTATAAAAACATGTTGTGGTTCATTTAGCAGAAGAGGTCCTCCCGTTACACTACAATGAGGGGTAGTCTTCAGTCGAATGGACACACTGCACAGTGTTCTTATGCCTGCTCTTGAAAAGGAACTTGAAGAACTGAAATGTTTGATGATGGAAATATTAGTGGACTCCTCACATCATGGAGTTGCAAACACCATAACGTACGTAACATCTTTCCATGTACACTTACTAAAGACTCTTTACATGCAAGAATACCTGGAGTGCAGAGAACTAAACAGACATTAGAAGCCTAAGAGCAATAGGTTTTGGTAAGCGTGCGCGTGTAGTGAGGTAATGAAGACTCTTGGGCTCTGGGTGTAACCTTTAAGCCATTTACTTAATTGCTTGTGGGTAAATTGAGTCCTTCATCCTCTAGGAGTCAAAAAGGTGAGTGGTGCTATCTTGGAAAGTTTTTCCAACTGATGTTCACAGAACTTCACAGATGCACGTTTCTTGCAGTATTGGCAAAGGCAAGCTTACCAACAACTTTTTGTTATCTTTGTTTTAATTAATAATACAAAAATATTTCTAGCTATGTGTTTGGATTCTCTTAAAGCACTATTAAACACTCCTAAATAAGGTCTTAAAGGATCATTCTTAGGAGCACAAGGGTCGTGCTTTACAAACTTTGAGTCCAATGTCTCGCTTGGGTCATTTCAAAGGTTGAAACATAACAATGAGCTACTTCTATACTGTCGTACAGGTGGACCAAGTTTGCAGAGCACGCCACCTATCAGGAGCACAAACTGCGGACACAGTTTCCACAGGGCTATAATTGCACTCTGTAACAAACACTTTCATGACGAGGGTAAGAGTCAAAATGTTTCTGGTAGTTCAAAGAAAGGAAGCAGATATAACGAACATTTGGCCAGGGAAGGAAAAAGTAAGGAGAAACTAAAATAAAGATAAGAGATATGTTTATGAAGCTTTAGCTATCTCAGTCTAGTTTACTTGTAATGTTCTTTTCTTATAGTACCCTGAACACAGGATACAGATGTATCACCTCTACAGAGGTTCAAAAAAATTCCATTATACCAAGTATTTGGTGATAAGTTATTAGAAATGTTCAGCAAAATGTTATATGAAACTAGCACAACAGGTAAATCAAGAATCTTGCAACAAAGATTATGCAAATTTAAAGATAAAGCTTAGAAACCCAACAAAATATTAGAAAATGTGCGTCAAATTAATATTCTGTATTTGCTCAACCTTATCTCATGCCCTTCTCCAGAACTGCTCAATCATTGAAAGCTGGTTTTCTATAAATGAGCCTTGTAAATCGTGGAGGGGACCAGCAAAGTTTAAAAGTCTTGTTAAGACTGTATTAGTGAAGGAGTAATGAAATAGCTTACATTTATGTAGAAAGGGAACAATGCTATGCAGTCAGATAAACAGCGTAGAATAGAGGGCTAACCGGTTCAAACAGGTATTGTGGTTACTTCTAACTGATGGTCTGGTATAAGGGTCCCTAGTGGTCTGGAAGGCACATTAATAATTAACTCGCCATAGTTCAGTTTTCAAGCGTTTCCTGACAAGCAGGTGTTTGGGTTCAGTTCTCAAAGTGAGATTGAGAGCATTCCAGTCTTGGGCCTTGTGTCCTAGGTATCTGCCTCCCTGATTTGACCTTGTGAACGTGTTCTTGCATCAAGTTATGTCAATGATCAAGTTATGTTGAGGATTGGAGATTTCTAGCTAGGGTGTAACATGGAGCTAATCTGAGCAGGAATGTTGGGCCTTTTGCCAGAAGGGTTTGTGAATGGGGCAGACAACCTTGAATTTTACACTGGGTGTGTTAAACCCCATTTACGTTCATTAAAGCACATTTTGACAGGCTGGTTTTGTAGACTAGCAATGAGCGTTTAGAACACAGCATTATTGACTGTACTGCAAGAGTTTGGGTGGAACATACTGAGGTCTTTATTCCGTTCCTCCTAATGGTCGGTGCGGCCTCATAAGAGTATTTTACAGAGTAGGACCATGTGGAGATCGCTCTCTTTGACTACTGCACTCATTTGTGGAGCTAACAAAAGTATAGAACCAAAAAGTAACCCCAACTTCCTAACTTTTGGCAGATTGGTGGAGGATCCAAAAACCGGGGCCAGTAGAAGAGTACTGAGACATGCTCAGTTTCTCCTATTACAGGTATCGCAGTCTTGATTCGATATATGCAGAGGATTGTCACAATCTCACCTTAAACTTGAATGGTTGGATTTCGAGACCCATTAGATCATTCAGATTCACAGATTTAGTCATCAGAAATGTCACTGTGGAGTAACTCATTTGTAATGAAGACCTGCTTTTCCCGACTCTGAACATACTAGCGCCACAATATTCCACACTCGCTGTATTTATTCCTTTAACTGTTGCTGGTCTTCTCAATGTACTCACCAAGATGTCACACAACATCACCTTTCACATTACACGGTTCTTTGGGTATATCAGACGAAAAATCACAGTTCATTTTTATCTCTTCAGAAACTAAACCTTTCAATTTATTTCTAATGCAGTGCTGCTCCCAGTGAGAATATCCTAATTCGGTTTATTGATGATCTAGCAGATAAGATGACCGTCCCTCATTATCACAAATTTTTCCTGCCTTTGGTTATCATAATACACTGAAGAATGTTAGACTCTGGCCTCTTTCACTATATTTCAGTGGGTGAAAGCAAATTGTGACATGCAGCTTAAGACCCCCCTGTAAATGATATGTCACTGTAAGCTAGTTCTACAGTCACAAAAATCCATAAATTCTGAATTTGATTATCCGGATTTGGGTATTCCGACCACAACAGAAACCTTTGAGCCCAGAAGTGAGAAGTAGCTACACAAAACAATTTATAAACACTCCAACATAAAGTTTAATGTGCTGCAGCAGCAGAAGGAAGCCCATTCAAGGAGAACAGACCTAAGGTGCTGTTAATATCCATATATTTAAAAATGTGTATGGCATCATCCATGTATGCGCAAGTTGAAGAGTTACAATCAAACAAGTGACTTTGGTTTAAATACATGCACATGTATAAATGACAATAATATGGGAACCTATAGTTAAGATCGATTGCAATGACTCACTTCTGCAGCAGGTTTACTTGATGCAGCAGATGCTTTCGCTCCTTTTATCTGAAAGATATGGATAATGGGTACATTTAGATTTGAAATTACAAAATGGTAAAAAAAAATGAAAAACGTTTGCAGCACACTGAAGATCTGTTCAAAATGCAAATCACTCCCCACTGCATCAGGAAAGAGCAACCAAATTAAACCCAACAAGGAGCACATATCTCTCTTAACCTAATAACAGTGAGAGCTAGGGGATTGTGCTAACGGAATGTCACTTTTCCCGACGTTTCGGTAGGGCAATGCCCTGCACCATATTTACAAAGGGGCCACGTTTTGTAGCTTAACACCTCTTAGTAAATATGGTACCCTTTCACGCATGTACCTGCGTGAAAGGGGTGTGCAATGGGTGTTCCTGTGGGGATTCCACTGCAACCCCCCTAGCTTTTTTATGCTGACCCAGATTTACAAGGATGTGTAACTCTGAGGCAGAGCAAAAAACTGATGCCATGCAATAGCAGGCATTAGAAGGGCGCAATGAGGAGAAATACCTTCTTGCATCTGCTTTTTCTAGGTGTGCTCCATTCTGCAGCACACATAGAAAGAGCAAACCGCCATTAAATATTGTTTTTGTGCAGGAAGGTGTCCCTTTCTTCAGATAAACAATCATTAAATAATGATGATTTGCTACTGCTATGTGTGCTGCTGAATGCAGGCAACATAGAAGTAACAAATCACCATTATTGATTGTTTATGTGCAGGAAGGGGCACTTTCTTGCGCATAAACAATCATTCCCTGCAACGCAAGCACCCTTGCACTATGGCACAAGGGTCTCTGTGTTGGGGCTAAGTAGCTATTTTTAGCACCAGGACTAACGCCGTGCTCCACCATTTCCTTGTACGTATACCCCTAGTGTCTAGATACTGCATTGTAAATGTAAATTGATACTTGTATAGCACACTACTCACCCGCAAGGGTCTCAAGGCGCTTGTACGAATACCGCTGTGGAACCCATCCTGGCTTTCCCTGTGAGGCGTCCACTCCTGGGCACCCCCAAGGTGGAGGCCAGGCATCCTTAGCGTTGTGGGTGCCATTGTGGAGATTAAGCAAGCTATTGCCCAGAGTTGCAGAGTGGGACTCCATGATTGGAATAGGCACCGAGGCGAAAATTATCAGGTCAGTGGAATTTTTGAGCCCAAGACCCACCGAGGCGGGGAATTGAACCCTGGTCCCGGGCTAGACCTCTGCATCAGGGTCTGCTGCTCTAATCATTGAGCCACACTTCTCCATTCTGTCACTATTAGCTGCTACGTGAACATGATTGGCCTGTGTCCACACTGTCACTGGTACAAAAGGGTGCCTGAGCGGATCGCAACGTGGATCAACCATCGCAACAGCCCAGATGTAGACATCAGCACTGCAAGTCTCCGATGAAACATATAGTATACATTGCGGCCACTTATTCAGCTTTATGCAGCACAAACTTGGCCTACGGAAACTTGAGCACTTTAGATATGGGGAGATAAAGTGATTTGTCCAGAATAACAAGAGGTTCATCCGAAGCTGCGTTTCATACCTGGCTCCCCCAGTATCAACAGCTCTAATCACAAACCCACATCTCCTTCCCTCAAATACTTCCAGCAATATCTGTAACTGCACACAATGCCGCTGTTCTTCATCTTTATTCATAAATATTCCTAATAAATTTATCTGATATAATCTTACCACCATAATCTTCTTTTTAGAAGTGGAACACTACCAAGTGCACAAAATCTTTACATTTTATTCAATCATTTTGAATTCTGCACACTAACTATTTTCCAAAGAGATTTTGTCAATGGAATGTTTCGTTCATCCAAAAGTGTGCATTGCTCCGGTGTCAAACATTTTACTCCACACATTTTGTCGGATTGTGCAGGTGTCAAAAGTACCCTTACATGCTGGTCTTCTGGGAATCTTTCACAGTCCCGAGAAGCAATCTCCTCATTTTGAATAAATGCTACACTAGCAATTTGCTCAAATCTTGAAACAATTTAGAGTAAAGGTACCTTACCGAATAGAATACTTTGTGTACAATTGAACAATTTCAATTACGGTATAATAAGCAATAATCAATGAGATAATTCTTAAAGGTTTGTGTGATCCGAACCTCCTTTGGGAAATTGGGGATCTCCACCTAGTTCATAAAAGTCTGCCCGGAATATTATCAAATTCATAAAAGAGTCTTTTCAAAATGTGTGGGAAGAAGATCTGCAAGCCAGAGGTTAACAGTGAAAGATATTTTTAAAAAATCACAAATTTTGCATTTTTCTGGGCAGACCTTCCACACAACACCTTTAATAACGGATTGATTTAAAGAAATATTTTTTTCTGGATTTTCCTCCAAGCATAATTGTTGTACTTAAAAAGTATGAACACCATCAGTATCTGCTAACATTTTCATAACACGAATCAAGCACATAAAACAGAATTCACAGAATGTTCGCCGCAGCAAAGATTTTTGCTTAAAAAACACATTTTACGTTTTTACATGACACTATACTGAAAAATAATCATGTACAGCCAGAAACCACCTATAACTATATAATCCAGGAGAAATGTTATACAAGTTGCTATTTTATTAAATGCAGAATTCAGAATTTTGCAATATTAAGATGTCAGAAATAATATTTTGCATGTTTCTTCTATACAGGTTACGAAGCATTAATCATTCACAGGTGGCAGTCATTCGGGAACCAATTGCCAGAGTGCAATGACAACCCCTGTTCTGTGAAGACGCCAATGTCTAGTTTTCAGTTATTATTATAAAAATTCAACAGTGAGAAAACTGGGCATATCCATTCCATCCCACCACAAAATTTCTCCAGAATTCCATGCAGTTTAATTAGAATGGTGTGCAGAGTTTCTATAATTGATTTTTGTTGGACTCTCCAGCACCATACTACACATAAGAAGTGCAATCTAAACTCACTTTTACAGTCACAAATCTACTCTTAACAGAATTCATCCCGAACTTTGGAGAATAATTGTGAAATTTATGGGAATCACAAATTTTCCTTCGAGGACTCCTTGAAATCAATGAGGATATATTTCGATGGACACTTCTACTGTATTATATCTGCTTGTGCAGATTGCCCACAAAATACCACACAATAACCAGGAAGAGCAATACCATATAAAATGTCATGTACTCACGTCTGCAGCAGGTTTACTGGTGGTTGCTGCAACTGATGGCTTTTCTGTTTTACTCTGAAAAAAAGCAGTGAAAAGGATATTACTTTTAAATTAAGAACAGCGTCATCATTTTGTTAACAATAATTAGCATCATATAGGTGATGCTCTACAAACAAATTATTTGCAGTCAACATTCAATAAAGATATGTGTGGCTTGTACACTCAAATACTAGGGAAGGACAGAATGTGGCAGCACTTCAACATGGACGCAAAATATCGATGTCTCCGGCCTCTAGAGAGCACCAATGAAAAGCGCATGATTCAGACACAACTACATAAACAATTTTGCGGTTTATAGCAGCACACCAGGCACCGGGGGCTTTCACTCTCCAGGTTAGACTGCCTTCTAACAAACGTGCATAGGATCAAAACGGATGGGCACTGGAGACATAACAGCTACCGCCAACTCTGATGCCAAGAGAATCACTGGAAGGACTAGGTCTGTCTTGCACACGACTTCCCTCATGATGTTTTTAGCCCATTCAGTACATGTTCTTCCTGAAAATAATATTTACTAAGGAATCTTGCTAAAGAAACAGTAAAATCTTCATTGCTGTCGCATAAAATTTTTTTTTTTTGAAAGAACAAATGACTGGTACCGGGAGTATCTGTTAAAATAAATGCTACAAACCAGCAGATCTTACACGTTAACTTCCAAGATCTCTGGGGTCTTTCATTATTGATGTTCAGTATTGCAAATTAGTCTTTTTAGGCAACAACTTACTATGTAAATTGACTGATTGAAATTTTTTGCCCATTCATCCAATGTACCTTCATTTTGAATAGCAAAACTTTCACAACTATGTGTAAATGTTAAGGGTAACTCAGCACACGTCATCATGAGAGAAACATATGTATCTTACAAATAACAATGATTCATTCTAGCTAGTTAAAACACAGATACAATCTATAAAAGCAGACTTAGAATCTAACTAGCCACAATAAAAATCTCAACGGGCTTGATTCTAAAAGAATATGTAAAAAGTTGAAAATCCATTACTCATATGTTTTTCTCCTTTGCTTTCTACAGATTCACAAAAATCTAAACGACTACAGATGAATTTGTATGCAACTCAAACATTTGTATGTTTTGTCCTATATTATAGCCCAATACTTTCTTGCAGGATGAAAATATGCTGGAGTAAGTATTCCAAGTAAGTATTACAGATGCATATTATCACAGATAGGTTTTTGCCTCCTCGAAACAGCACAGAAATCACTTCTACTAGACCCCCTTGAAACATGGGAAATTGTGGGTGCTTTCTCACACTTTCTTTAGCCTTTTTTGAAAAAGGTGTGTAAATTAAGAGTAAATCTATTGGGAAGGTGGAAGGCTATCCATACAGTCACAACTTTCTGGGTTTTCACTATCTTCTTGATGGTCCAAGCCTGAAAACACCAATGTTCTCACTATTTCCATTAAATGAATAGCAGAAATCAATGTGTCATTCATCAATATGTTACTCATTAGTAAACGGAATAGGTAAACTTCCACAGAACTGGATTCCCTAAATCGGGGTCAGCCATTTACATCTGTAATCCATTTTTTACACAGGTTTAGAACTAAGGTGTTCACAAACTTTGGGAATAAGGACTATTTATTGACTGCTACACTTTGTTGATGATTTTCTGGAGACTTCACACAAAAATATATGAATACCCGATATATAATTTTCTTCGTTGCAAGTTTAGAAATGTAACATGTCCCTTGTATGGAGTACAAGATGCAATAAAAACAGGGCAAAAGAGATGTGGAGTGTCCCACGTATAGGAAAATATTTTTGCCAGGTGTAAAGTGACAGATGGTGAATATTTACCTCTGCACCTGGCTTCCTTGCAGCACCAGATGATTTATCTCCTGTAACCTGAAAACAAGTGGTGAAACTAGTCCGTATCTGCCTAATGTTTTGATCATAATTTCCATTCCATAACTTTATTTCGGTCTCATGGACCATAAAAGTACATAATCATAAAAATTCATAAAAGGGGATATATACAAGGAAGTCATAAATAGTACATAACCATACAGTTAATTCATATACCAGTAAAAATAACTATACAATTAAGAGCTTTTAGCCATGATAAAGTGCATTTTCAAATCTTCCAGAGCATTGTCCTAGTGGTATGATATAATACAGTAAATCACATGTTTAAAAAACGTAATTCATCATTAGAGGTTATTTATAAAACAATTTAAATTGAAAGAATAAATACAAGGATAAAATTAATGGAATCGGTATAAGTTGCTAGGACCGTGGTTGCTACTTTAAAAAGGTCCACCGTGCACACCACATTGAGGTTAGGAAGCGAGATACAGCGAAGACGATGGGGGCCTGGGTGTCATACTTTAGAACTCAAAGTGCCCCTGCACAATGCACGAAGACTAAATTCTTACAACGTTGAATGAGCCAGTGCTGCCCGGGTCATAATTAGCCGGGGCAGAAATAAAAAAGTAAAAAAAAACGAACATGTAGCTCGGTCTCTTCCTTAGAACTACAGGCAGGACATCCACCAGATTGAGTTTTGGACCATTTTATTAGAAAATGTACGGAGCGGTAGGATCCCAAGTCTAAACTGTACATACAATTTCCTCGCCAGAATTGCTTGTATCTTTTCCATAAAAGATTCCATACTATACTCGTCTTTAATTAATAAGAATTCTCCGGTCAAACGGCCGCAGGACGAGCTTTCCTGAATGTTTGCAAGTTTACATCTCCTAAAGGATTTCTACAAATTCCAACCGCAAGATTAGAGGGCACAATACCTCAGGAGTGATCCATAGACCTTATTTACCCAGTTTGTTACAGATATCTTCTATATATACAAGCCAAGGTATTTTGCTGGTGCCCGGGAGACTCAACAGCTCTTTAAGCACAGATCGATAAGTGGCCACTTCCGGGGTCACCCATAACCTCCGCCAGAAAGTTACGGGTCTAAGGGCAATCTTTTCGCTAATGGACCTAATGCCCAGATCCAGGTGTAGTGGGGTGAGGTGGGTACTAGGGGGGAGAGCAACTGCCTCATGAAGTTAGTCTCTACCTTGATCAGACTGCTAATGGAGCAATGCCCCCATAGTTGTGCCCCATATAGTGCAGCACCCCTTGCTTGTGCTTTATAAATTTCAACTATAGGCCCAGCTGGTTTGAATGTAGAAGTTCTATATAATTTTGCAAGTTTTACCACTGTCTGAGCTAGTTTACGGCTTGCTTTGGTCATTTGCGGCCCCCATTCCAGATATTCTGTCAAAGTGACACCTAAATAGTCAGAGACCGACACTCTTTCAAGCCTAGTGCTATTCAGAAGGAGGTTAGCGCGTGACTTAGAGGTAGGATTGAAAAACAGAAATTTGGTCTTCAATGTATTGATTTCCAACCCCCTAGTTTTACAGAAGGCAACAAAGCTATTGAGAATCCGCTGTATTCCCATAGGCGACCTGGACAGTAGAAGTGTGTCATCAACAAACACCATTGCTGGCACCTTGCCAGACATTAATCTAGGGGCATCATTGTCCTTGACCTTTCTAAGTTGGTCAATGAGAGCATTAATAAATAAACAAAATAAGGTAGGTGCAAGGACCTATCCCTGCCATACCCCTTTGTTGACCAGAAAGCGGGGGGTTTATTCACCACGTTTCCTGTAGCTTACTTGGGAAAAATGATCTACATGGTGCCTCATAAGAATGCTAAGGAGGTAGGGGGGAATCCCCAATCTCTGAATACATCCAATAGTTTGTCCTTTGGTACGAGATCAAAAGCAGACTTCAGATCTACAAATATTAAAGAGAGACTGTCACCCTCTATATTCACTGTTTTCCAGAAAAAAAGTTGGAGTCTAAATATCTGGTTCACGGTAGAGGTGTTTTTTCTAAAACTGGCTTGATAGGGTGCTCAGGATCTCTTGTTCTCCCATCCATGCCTGGAGGCGATCAACACGTACCAGTGCAAAGAGTTTCTGGGTAACATCAATCAAACACCTTGGCCTATAATTAGTAGGTAGAAGTGGTGAACCCTTTTTAAGGACTGGGACAATTTCTGCCCCAAGCCAGGTATCAGGGGAGTCCATGCCATTCATAATGGCATTGAATAAGGCCCATAGAACGGTCGCCATAATTTTTGGTTCCCCCCGGAAGAGATCCCAAGTAGTTTATCTAGACCCGGCGCTTTATTGAAAGTGAGCTTGTTGATTGCATTTAGCACTTAGGACATGGCATTCCCTGTGACCTCCTCCTGGGTGAGTTCAGAGAATGTTATTAAAGGTTCAGCGTTCTCAGATTCCTTAGTAGTATATAGGGCCTGGAATAATTCTCCCATGCTTCAGATGCTATGTTTGGCTCAAAGGCTGCCATCCCTTCATTATCACCTGAGCTAACTATGGTCCAGAAAGCCTTTGAGTCTTTATTAGATAAGGCAGATTTAAGGGCCTCTCATCTTTCCAATTCCCATACTTTCTTTGCACCCTGGATGCTGTCTTTGTACAGCACCCGACTGAGTATGGTTCGATGTTTCTTCTTTGCTTTAATGGCCTCCAGCGGGGCCTCCTTGGCTTTCCAGCAATTAGTTATATACCAGGAACCTTTAGACCAATTTTCCACCCTATGGGGTACCACTGGGTAAAGTATATATGCCAATTTAGATGTTAGCTCGGTATGTAGTTTTGCAACCCTCTCAAAAATGTGGGGAGTACCCTCTGCAACTGTAACCTCCTACATTTTTGTGAATATTGGGATTACTGACTGGTAATCTATAGCCAGTTTATGAGGTGACTGTTGGATTTGCCCCCATCTGATTTTCCTTCTACTATTTGAGAGTGTTAATCCACCCTTCTGAGGTGTGGAGATGGGCTTGGAATTAATATTGCCCAGATTCGGTACCTCCAGATTCAGAAGCAAAGCATTGTGATCACTGTCCAACCGCATTATAACAGCAAAATCACGGACCCTGTACCATAGTCTGGTCTCCACTAAAAATAATCCAACAGGGAAGATTAACCAACTCTGTTGAATGTTTGCTACCCTGGAGTATCTGATTTTGTACGGCCATTACACTCTTAGTGAGTGAGTTAATGTAATTGAATTGATCTGGAGTGCCAACAGGGACCTAGCTTTGACAGGTCGAATTTGTGGATCTGGGATTAACAATTGAAGGTCTTCCTCACTGGAGATGGAATTACTTGGATCAATGAGGGGTTCAAATTGGCAGTTAAAGTCACCCCCTACGATCAAACATATGGTTGGGTCAACAGTGGGAATAAAGAAGTTCAGTTGGTTTAAGGTGGCAGATTCCTGGCTAAAGGCAACAGGTTGAGCAACTGTTATCTTTGTAGAGAAGGTAAGTACAACACACTGACTGTCACCTGAAGGGGTAGTCAGCTGTTCAGTTCTGCAGCCCAAATATGAGCCTACCCAAATGGTTAAACCCCCTGATGGCCTACCCTTCCCCCCGCGATAGCTGTAATATTAAATGTAGCAAAGCCTACCCTCTAGTGTTCTTCCAGAGTCCAGTTTTCCTGGAACATGAATACGTCGTATTTGTCCACAAAAAGCCCCCAATCTGGGCAGGACAATTTACTTTTAGGACCAGCAAGGTTCCAGGATAAGATCCTCAATATATTACCTTGCACAATGCTCCCAACAGTGCACTGAAGTGTACTAGGATTTACAATGTGAGTTTCCCTCGTTTGGTTAGTGGAGTGGTTATCTAATAGCCTCACAGACAGACCTTCTCTAGAAGTTTTACTCAAGGGGACAAGTAATGGGGGAAGGGGTGCTCCTATCAATTGTGCCCCAACTCCTACTGGGCCAGTGGTCTGGGATATGTCTACTTTCAGATCCTTGCTTATTGCCCCCCAGCCCAGGATATATTGTTTGTGTAAGAAGATGCCCACTGTGCTCATCTAATTCCATATCTGGCCACTGTCTTCCAGGTTCCCTGTCTGGAGTCAGTTACCACTTGCCCATCCACCTCCTCCAGAACCTCAAATCTGTTATTTACTGGTATATTAAATAGTAAGGGTCGGGGGGGGGGGGTCTCCCATCTGCCCTTAATTGGGGTGCTTAATTGCCATCTTGATGTGTCTGGGATAGCGTGGGCCCGAAGTGGCATTTGAGGTTGAATATAAAAAAATCCAGGGGAAAAAGGCTAATTCCTGTTGGTAGGTCCTGGTGGCAAGTATTCTGATGGAGGAGGCCACTTACGGTTTTGGGATTTTTAAAGTTTATAAGTACGCATTCCCCTTGCACTGATTTTATTTGGTTTCCCACCCAGCCTACTCTACGGATCATTAAAATTTCCGCTGCCCTGCCATAATCAAACTGCCTGTGTCTTGCTAGCCGGAACAGGCATTTATTCCTGAGCTCAATTCGTGTTTCGCTCTGGTCCTTTCGGATTACGGGGATTCCTGCCAGTATAACTACATACGGGGAGCAGGCAGGGGGCAAGTTTATGGTAGGAAGATTTGCTGCTTCAGGGATACATTCGCCCCTCACCAACCCACATGCAGCTTAGTGGGTCCCTGTAAAGGGGGGGCTGTTTTTATCCATGCCCCTCATTGGGGGTGCTACAATTTTAGTGCCAGCCTCCCTGTTGTGGCTCATACCTGGCTGGTGATTATTGGCATTCGGGCGCCTTATCACTTGAGTTGTGGGATCTATCTTGATCTGCATCCCCAAACCGTCCGGAGATATCAGGTTTGGAATGTCCAACTGGCAGCCAGAGTCAATGCCCCTTGCTGCTACATGGGTGGTGTTTGTATTGGTATTAATATTTTCAAACATCTTAATTATCAGCCCTTAGAATATACCTTTACTGGATGAAGAATCAACAGCACCTGTACTCCTAATCAAATACAAGAAGCATTTGCAATGCAATAGGTCTCGCATTTGCGAGAGTTTAAGCTATTGGCATTGTAAATGACAATGCATTTTATTTATCTGTTTTGATAATTAACACATAAATAAAAGGCATTGTCATTTACAATGCCAATTGCTCAAACTCTTGTAAATGCAAGACCTATTTTACTTCAAAGAAGCAGCCGCCATTGTGGCTACTTGGAAAGTGAAAGTGCGTGTGGCACGCTGAATGTTGCAGGGAAGCATGTTGTGCCCTGCGTAAGAGAAACTCATTAAAGAAAATAGTGCTAGATAAAGCAGACCGTGTAACAACAGAAGTAAAAGGGCCAGTCCTCATGGGAGGTTACAAATGAAGAGAAGGCGGCACTAAGGAGGGACTAACAAGCCTACTAATAAATCAAAAGTCTGCATTTATAAAGGACAATGACACAAGCCAATGAAAATTATGGGCTACGAGTGGGTGAAGCTTCAAGTCCATATTCGAAAACAGAATGCCTTGCAGAGCAACGTATGCGCTGCCCAGGCTCGACCTAAAAAGGATTAAAGTGTTTATGCAGCATGAACAAAGACGAGATAGAGTGTATTAGTATTCTGTTCATAACATTAATAATGAGTAAATCTCACACTTATATTGAATATATCAACACAATGCCCCCGTACCTGGTTTGCACCCATACTGAACATCTTATGTACATTGATTTGCTTGTTTTCACTACCATACAGACATAAAAGGGGATTCTAAAATGGCCCTTGGTCCTGTGACTGCTACCAGAGCAGGACTTTGGGATAAAATAGATGATTGGGAAAGTAGTTTATGCTGCCGAGTTGCGACTGTTACGATTCCCTGGTGATGGGAAACAAATACTGGACAAGCATAATTCCGTAAATTTTGCTGTCATGACTGTTAGGCAAGACATTTGCCCACAGGGATAGGGCATTTTCCAGAATTTACTGCACTCTGTAGGTAGAATTAACAAGCTGCCCATCCCTAAAACATACTAATTTTCACCATGTTTGCATTGAAAAGGTGGAGGTGGGTTTCCAGTTTGTGGCGACAGAGTGTAATCCCAATGCAATGAGGTTGTCAGATGGTTTACATTCATTCAGAGGTAGGCTGATAGATACCAATGATACATTTAGGATAATTACAAGACAGTGGATGCAATTGAAAAGGGACATCGGGAACAAGGTGCCATCCACTGGAGAGCACTTCCAGCAAAAAGACAACTCTACCAGTTCGGCAGAGTAGAATCTTTTGGGTGTCTAAAGAAATGAGAGAGCAGAAGTGGCAAATCAGTCACGTCATCTGAATGTCCTTGGACAGATATGCATGAGGTTACAGACTACAGCATTTAATACATGAACCAAATGCAATTCCAAGGAGCCTTCTGTCATTGTCAAATATTTTGTTCAGACTTGCTTTTTATCGCTGACAATGATAAATGGAATACATTCCTTAACACTGCCATGCAAGGCTCAATGTCAGAACCGAAAGCAACGAGGCCTGCTTGAGCCTGCTAGAATTATGTAAGGATTGAATGAAGAGAAATACATTATCTCAGTCTCCACTTCTGCATTTGTTTCAGTGAGATTTGTACAACTATTAAGACAAGGAAGGCTGCAGCTCTACCGATGAGGAGATATCGGCCATTTAGACTTGTAGTGGGGCACAGATGTGTATACCCACTCATCAAACATTGTCAATCATTTACACAGCACAAAACATACTTACATACAATCTATTGATTCTGACAAAGGCCTAAACAAATGGTTTAAAAATGCAAGTACTCCAGAGCTCCAAGTGTGCTATCATATCATGCCTATTTTGGATAGTAATGCAGTAAACTCAAATACCAGTTTCAGATTGGGATAGATTGTGGAGTGGTGTGGCTCACTGGTTGGAGGCGGCAGACCCGTAAGCAGAGAACGGCCCGGGACCAGTGTTCAATTCCCGACGCGGCAGGGTCGTGGACCAGGGTCAAAACGGACTCAATAATTCTCGCCTTGGTGCCTACTCTAACCAGGGAACACACTCGGCAACTCTGGGCATTAAGCTTGCCTCATCTCTACAACGGCCCCCCACAGATGCCGGGGATGCCTGGTTTCACCTTGGAGATACCCAGAAAGGGACCATCTCACAAGGAAAACCAGGACGGGTTCCCCAGCGGTCTTCAGCGCCAGGATACTCCATGGAGTCGCAGTGCGCTTTACAAGTACACCCACATTTACATTTACATTATGTGATGTTCCCATACAAATTGAATTGATTCTCCATCATTTCCACAGCTCTGCTTCACACCAGTATGACCAGGGACGATCCATTGAAGAAATCCAAACTCCGATATAGGTCTCACTGTAGAATTACCTACAACTAATTTAGCACTCAGTAGGCTTGCACCACTAAACTGTTCTCCATGACATTTACCTGAAGTGACAGAGATGGAAGGGGTACAATAAATAAAGGTAGAATTGAATTTCGCATTGAGAGAGAGAGAGAGAAAGACTTAGAAGAAAGGAAGAAATGATGGCGAAAGAGTCTGGGAGGGGTATCAAATATATACGGCCTAATACAGAGTTCGGCAGATGGGTTACTCACTCTTCAACCTCTAAGGATATCCCATCTGACGTTTTATAAGTGAATTATATACAATGAAATTTGTGATATGGTGGATGGGATATCCATCACATTTGTGATGGCGTAGCCCAGCGGACCAACTCTAAATCAGGCCCTCAATCTTAATTGGGTTTTCACTGAAAATGCAACATTTCGTATAGATCACATAGACAACTCTTGTACAGCACATGTTCAAAAGTGTTCAGGAAACATTATCTACTGATTCCTGTATTTTAACTACTTGCTGCCTGATTGCACCCTCTCATGCTCCAAGACAAATCTAATGTTCTCAAATCATTGTATTTGGGAGGAGCTAACAAAACTATCACTTCTTTTGTATCCTTTGGATTAAATACACTGCACACTTTAACAGCAGGTGTAGTACATTAGCACAGAGTAATTACAGCACATATGAGAAAGGTTTTTAGCACTGATGAAGCTAGAGGCATGGGACACTTGTGCAAAAGAATGAAAAAAATGTATTTCATTTTGAAAGGACAGATATGATGGCTGGATGGTTAGACCTCTTGATAGAAACACCTTACCTTGTGCTCTTTCTGTTTCGTCTGATTTGTCTTCGCATCTTGGCTGGGGGTTGTTTTTGCAGCACTGGGTTGCTTAGGTGGAACTGCAGCCCCAGAAGTTTTGGTTGGACTTTTGGGCTGCACAAATATGAACCACTGTCAGTATGCAAGCTATTACTACAAAAGGCAAGACGCGACTCAAATGTTTCATAGGAGAATAATCCCCGGCATGCAGATCACACGCAAACCCATAAGACACACAAATGTAGTTATATTTACCGCTGCTTGGTCCTTTTGTGTCTTGGTGGGAGGGTCAGCTGGCTGTAATGAAAGGAAAACAATAAAAACACAGATCACTGTAAACAATACACTGGTCAGAAGGGTAGCAATATACAGCATAGCCACTGAGGCTGGACCTACAACTCAGATACAAAGGTTTTAATAGCCTCTTCCCTGTCTGACTGATGGGCAGCTCTGGGCAGATGACTAACCCTATCTGTGCCTCGGCTCTCATTGCACAACTGGGAGCACTTTTAAATGTGTTTAAACTGTATCATTATGTGAAAAAAGCTAGAAACCTTTCATCTGAACTTCATACAGTAAAATTCGAGGCTATGAAACAAAGACCATTAAAGCATGATCACGGTCAAGTGGCCGAACACCACCTTTGAAGGGGAGCTCATTACAAAAAGAAGGAGGCCTTTTCATAGTGCACCTACAGTATAACTGTACCCAACTCATGTGTTTCAGTTCAGTCTAGAAATCCTAAAACGAACATGATCCCAATACCTAAAAATAAAAATTCACAGTGGTAAAGTGCAGCGGTGTAAATGCCAGGATAAAAATCTCCAAATGACCTCGTGCCCACCACCACTCATTACGGCTGCAATCACTTACTAAGAGAAACAGTTCTTACGTTATTTCAATGTAAAAACAATGAGAGGTACTTTAAAATCTGACAATCAAATTGATTAATGCTGAAACTGAATTTTCAAGTTTTCAAACATTCACTTTTGCATTAAACGCACTTCTCGTCCTAAAAGAGCAGTGCGCAAAGTTGTGTCTGAACATTATTTGCTTTCACACATAAAACAAATACATTATTGCACATTGCACTTCCAGTTCAAAGGTAAAATAAATAGACGGAATTAGGGGTGACAGTTGGCTTAAGAGGGAAGGCCTTACCTCCCCATGTTAAATGTTAACAAGATTTACTCATTAGCCAGCACGCAAGACAAGAAAGCAACTTCAATTGAAAAAATGCATAATCGAAAAGACAATGCAGAAACAAGCCTTTTTCACTGATAAGCAAATATTAATTAGTTTCCAGATTCTTTCAACAAACACATCTGATCACACAACATTCCTCAGGCTCACTCCAATAATTAGTCCTTCACCCCACAAAAGGTTATCCTGCAAATTCTAAAAATGCACTTTTCGTCGGGGCATCTGTGTGTGGAGGCATTTGTATTGTTTTCGAGTGGCAGCCAGGGATTTGTTCGGACTCCAGTCCGGGTTCCATTCCGGACTGTGCCGGCAGCCAGTCTTCGACGGATGTGTGTTGGCGGCGGTGCAGTCTGCTGTTCTGGCTCGGCTTCTGCTCCCTTCTCTCCTTCCGCCTCTCCCAGCCTGACGCGCTGGGAGACGGTGGCGCTGGAGCTAAGGCATGGGCGTAACACAGGCCCCCGCATCCCCCGCAGTGCGGGGGGGCCCAGGGGCTGCAGGGGACCCCCTCAGCACTGTACTCGCACCAGAGAGCTCCGGATTAAATCCGGATCGGGCCCCTCTGTGCACCTTGCAGGGGGGGGGGCTACGACTTTCGTTATGCCACTGAGCTAAGGAGGAGCCGGAGAGTCGCGGCCCACAGACTCCTCAGGGGTAGCACCAGAGGAGTAGCAGTCAACCTGGAGCAAATTGTAGGAAACTAGCATTTGGAGGGGAGCAGCGAGGACGGCCACAAAGGGAGTGCTTGTGAAGCTGGGTCGGCCGGCGCATTTTTCAGGCGCCCTCAGAGGCTCAGCCTCAGGACTGTGGAGGTCTGGGGGTCGATGTGGTGTCCCATATCCAGGTAGGATGTATCTCAGTTGATGTGGACTCCTCCATCTTAGTTCCTGTTTCTGCCTTCACTTCTGCCTCCCCCCTGGGTAACAGCAAGAGTTCCAGGAAGGACAAAAGGTGTAGGGGAGGAGGAGGATTCGCAAGGACTAAGTCTGCCAGGAAAGTTATCTAGCAGTTGCAGCTGAGCGGTTTGGAGGGCAGTCTGGTCACTAGCGCAGTAATTACTGGTAACATCTCGAATAGCAGTACCGGTGAACACCACAGCAATAGCAGTAATAGTAGCGCTAAGAGGAAGTTAAGGTCTGGAAAGGACGTGAAGACTGATCAGAAAAATACCTCTACCTTCTTATCTGGCGAAGTCAAAAAAAGGAATTCCAAAATAACTAAGTCTAAGGGTTTTTTTCCCCAGACACTAAGCCCAGATTACTCCTTCTCTAAGGTCTTACTTCAAGGTTCTGCCGGAAGTCTTGTGTCTTGCGAGACAGGGAGAGGCTGGAAGGGAGGGGGGGGTGGCCATAATAGAGCTAGAACCCGGATTGGTCGTTCCTGCTAATCCTGCCTTAAAATTAGCGAAGTCAAAGTCGGGGGGGTCACACGCTTGTTGAGGACTCTGTCCCAACTGATATTGAAAGCTCTGTGTTGGCGGAGAGAGACAACAGGATGGAGGTAGTGGAAGAAGGGAAAGAGGTTGCAGACCAGACACCCCATGTTTTCTCTCCAGAAAACCTTCAGGATCCATCTAAGGGCAAGAGTCCGGTCTCTGTGGAAGGATGCTCGGATGGAGGAGCAATAGTTCCAAATTTAGAGGCTCCAGCTCCAGAGGCACATTCAATTTCTTCCTTGGAGCTTCTTATGGCCTCACTATCGGTAGATATAAAAAAGGGTTTTGAGGTCTCTGCTGCAAATGAAGGAGAGATCAGGAGCTTTTGCAAATCATTGGATAAAAAAAAAATTAAGAAGACCTCCTAAATACATGAACGGAAACACTAGAATCTAACGTGGGGGCATTAACGGAGCAGCTTGACGTTATGAAAGTCAATCTTGTAGCCCTGAAAAAAGAAGTGGGAGCCCTTCGGGACAGATTGGAAATATTAGAAAATAATTCCCGTAGGAATAATTTGTGAATATTAAATGTTCCAGAGGGGAGCGAAGGCGACAAACTTAAGCCCTTCATGGTCAAACTTTTAAAAGAATCACTCGATCTAGAGATCTCAGATGAGGAACAGGACCATGACATTCAGACAATCCATCTGGACCCCTTTAGAAGAAATCCGAATCATGCTAAGCCAAGGAAAATCCTTATTAATTTTCACACCTACTCAGAGAAAGAGAAGATTCTTAATCTATCCCTCAAATATAAATCACTGAAGGGCAAGGATTTTCCCTTCCAGATTAGATCAGTTTGGCCAGAATCACGTTAGATAGGCAGTGGGAATTGGGCAGGAAGTTGGAGGATTTAAAAAAGTTGGGAGCAGTGGCCAAACTCAAATTTCCTGCCTCTTTGAAGATCATGTTTAAAAATAAATTGTACAACGTGAGATCGGTACAGGAGGCTGAATATTTGCTTGTAAATCTACAGTCGGGTTAGGTATATTTTATCTTCTAGCCTCCGTTCCTAGTTTCCCCTTTTGTTCCGCCTGCTGCAAGGATAGCTTATTTTTTCTAAATACAGTGCCGAAAAATTTTATATAAGTACTCTTCTACGCAGAAAGCCTGGGGGGAGGGGGAATATATAAGGTTTTTAAGATAGGAACGAGGGAAAAAGGAGAGGGACAAAGAGATTAAGATGGGTACAGATAAGGTTTCTCCTCGTTCTTTTTCCTCCCCCTTCTCTCAACATTTTAGACTCATATCTATCGCTTTGTAATAGGCTGGCTAAGGTATAGTCCGGTTGCTTTTTTTTTCTTCTTTCCTCTCTGCACTTCTGGGTGTGTTTTCTTTGGGGAGGATGCAGGTGGGAAACTTCAGGATGCAATTATCTGGACTTCATCTGTCCGGATGATCGGGGATAGGGTTCTCCATGAATGGGGGGAGGATGGGCACAGGAGCAGGGATGGGGGGGGGAAGAGGGGAAGGTTAGAAAAATATTTTTAAAATGCTCATTTTGACCACTTTTGGCTTGTCCGTTTTTAGAGCTAAGGTTAAGGGCATAGGTAAAGGGAAGACTTGTGCACAGGCGCCAATGGTGGTGAAAGCGGATATCCTAAATTTCGATAGAGCTGGGAATTGGGAGCCACCATGAGTTCTTTTTAGATTCCTCCTGGAATGTCAATGGCCTGCGCACTAGACCAAGGAGAGACCAGGTCTTGGGAGTATTTGCGTGACTCTTCTGCGCAGGTCATTGTCCACCAGGAAACACATTTATTGGAAGATGAAATGATCTCTTTGTTAAAGCCTCAAAGTTGGGTAGGCTCTCATGTTAGAACAAACCAGTCAGCAAATATCAGAGGGGTATCAATTATCTTTAAGAAATCAGCTAGGGCCCATATTTGTTCTCACATAAAAGATCCAAATGGTAGATGGGTCATTGTTAAAGCTTCAATAATGGATACCCTGTTAACTTTAATTGGATATTATGGTCCCAACCACAATGACCCTACCAGCTTGAAGTCTATTTTTTCACACTTACTGGACTTCCCATAGCCAGTGGTCCTGGCAGGGGATTTCAACATTGTTTTGAACCCTGCATTGTATAAAACTAACTAGTAGGGCTGTGGTCTTTCCCAAATCTCAGGAATATCTGGTCGGGCCATGAGACAGTTTACTTCATCGAACATTTGGAGGGACAGATCAGGACAGCAGTTAGGGGATTTGTATCGAAATTTTAAATACAGGCATCAGTCAAGAATTTACTTTTGTTTTGGTCAGCTATTCATTAAGGAGCCTGGTTAAGAACATAGCATATTTGGCACCCCATCTCTCGGATCATTCTGGGGTCCTTCTGGTTCTGAAGTGCCAAGTACCAGTCCAAGTAGGACTTGGTCCTTTAACCGAGCCATACTCTTGGAGGAGGAAGAAGCCCTCTTTCTCTCACGAGAAGAGGCATGGTTTCTGGAGGTGAATGTTGGTACAGCCACAATGACCTCAGTCTGGGACTCTTTGAAAGCTTTCGGACGTGGCCAAATTACTAACAGGTCCTATTATAAGAACAAAAATATAAGGAAGAGATCATAGATATTGAAGTCAGGTTGAAGGATGCAGAGGTAGACCTCTCAGTTTCAGTATCCCCTCAAATCTTGCAGAAAAAGCGGGATAAGGTTAGTGGACTAAAAGCCCAGCTCGAAAATATTCTGAATACTAGGCTCATTCGAAGGTGGGAAGCCAGCAAGATCTCCCATTTCGAATATGGAGAAGGAGCGGGCAAACTCCTTGCTTGGTAGAGTAAATCAGACCGAGCAAGGAGCTATATTACGTAGATCAGAATTGAGAGGGGTACTCTAGTTACGGATGAGGAAATCTGGTATGCCTTCAAGGCCTCTTTTCAATCCATATATCAGGAGGATGGCAATGTAGATAGCCAGAGTGCCTAGAGGTGGCTGGAAGATATCTTGCTTTCCTCTCTTAGCTTAGAACAACAGCTATATCTAGACAGGGATTTTTCCTGTGAGGAAGTAAGGGAGGTTATCTTCAATAGTAAGAACGGTAAGGCTGCAGGGCCAGATGGCTTACCTTCTGAGATCTATAGAGTAATAGGGGATCAGGTTATTCCTATTATGACTAAACTTTTTAATCAGATCTTGCAAGAAGGCCTGATTCTGCCATACTCCTGGAATGATGCCACTATAGTACTGATCCTGAAACCAGGGAAAGCGGCATTCAATTGTGGGTATTATGGACCCATATTGTTATTGAATGCCGATTATAAAATCTTTACCTCTATATTGGCAGCACGACTGGGTACAGTGGCTGGGGATATCTTACATTCAGATCAGAAGGGCTTTGTGAAAGGTCGCCAGATATCGCACCTAACTTCCGATCTAATCAGGGCAATAGATCTGGCTTCAACATATTCTATCCCTTTAGCAGCTAGGACTCTGGATGCCACCAAGGCCTTCGACAGGGTGAATTGGATATACTTGTCGGAGGTCTTGGAAAAATTCAATGTTGGTGAGAAGTTTTGTTGTACAGTATAATCTATCTATAGGAGCACCTCGGCTAGACTTCTGGTAAATAGCAGTACCCTTTAATATATCTAGGGGTACCAGACAGGGCTGCCCACTCTCCCCTCTCCTCTTTGACTTATACATTGAGCCATTTGCTCAACGGCTTAGAGAGGACTCTAACATTCAGCCTTTCAGGTATGGGGAGTGGGAGAGGAAGGTAGCCCTGTATGCTGATATCTTGATCTTTTCTGCCGACGTAGATAAGGCATTTCCAGCTGTCATCAGTCAAGCCCAGGAGTTTGGACTAGTTTCTGGGTACGAAATTAATGCTGCTAAAACGGAGGTAATGGCCTGGAACCAGCTGGTAAATCAGTATCAGCACCAGATAAGCCCCAGAATGAGATACCTGGGGGTCAATATAGTGCAAGATATAGCCAAGATTGCTGAGCTCAATCTGACTGCAGTGGCGAGAGAGTGTGTGAAGCTAATGAAGACCTGGACTTTGCTCCCCCGCTCTATCATCGGTAGAGTCAACTTGGCTAAAATGTCGATATTCCCAAAAATTACCCTCCTTTTAAACTGTATCCCTCTCCATTTTTAAAAACCACAAATCGACAAAATTCAGAGGGATATTAACTCTTTCGTCTGGGGTTATAAATTCACGAGCTTAGCTTGGAAAAAGCGGAGATGTCGAAGGGAGAAAGGGGCCTTGCCCTGCCTGATATCCAGCTTTATGCTTGGGCCTTCCTACTCTCCCACGCTCGTATGCTATTGAAAATGTCGGTCAATATCGGAGCAGGAGGGATGTGTTTAGCAATGCTTCAGGGCGCACATTTACCGGTGTAGGGTTTTTTGTTTAAATTTGGGGATGTTAAGTTTTCAAAAAAGTTAGGCTTAAGGTTTTGAAGGGTCTGGGCAAAACAGGGGCAGATTTGAGGAGGTCGGTCACTCTCGGTTACTTCTGTAGTATCGTGCCTGTATGGGATTCCCCTGGAGGTCCAGGGTATCTGAGGGACAGTTTGGCGGCCCCTTTAAGGGAATCCGGCCTGGCGGTTTGGGGGCACCTGATCCCAGACGGCACTCTGGTAACATGGGAACAACTTAGTGAGAGGGTTTGGCCTGGTCTCTCTAGATTTAAATACCCCTAGTTGGCTAGTTGAGTTCAGGCTCAGTTACAAACAACACAGGGGAGCTTATTAGGAAGGGGCAATGACTTTACAATCTTTTGAACAGACCCTGAGGAAAGAACGAAGTGTCTTTCTGGTATCAGGCAGTCCTGGAGGCAGTGGATGGAGAATTTAATCTCGCTGAGGAACTATGGGGAAGTGTTTTACCAGCTCAAGAATGTGACACTTTGTGGCAATCCTCTTGTAAACTCCTATATGATATAGTAAAGCCAGCGTGATTAAAAAGGAACAACCTGTTTTCCATCCACAGGGATTATTTTACTCCACTGAAGCTTTCTAAAATCAATAAAGAGCTGCCTGTATGCTGTAAGAAATGTGGACTGCCTCGGATACTCATATGTTTAAAGAGTGTCCAGCTCTGATCCCCTTCTGGGACAGTGTTGGCAAATTTTTGTCGGATAGAATAGCAACCCCTGTCATTATTGACTTATCCTTGGTCTTTTGTGGCTTACAGGATAATGTTAGAGGCCCTCGAGATCGTTACTTTTTTACGCTGTGCTCCTGGCTAGGAGACAAATATGCATAAAATGGACAGATCCTACCCCTCCTTCCTTTTTTGACTGGTAATCTTCTGTTCTGGCGACTTCCAAGTTGAAGTTTCTGAGATCAGGCAGCAAAAAGAAGAGAACATTCTGGAATACACTGAAAACAAGATGGGACCCGGAGTTGAGTGGGTCGTTTTCTTTTTTTCTCTTGGGTTCTATGATTATGCTGCCTGAATACTCCAAGGGCCAGGTCGGGAACCCCCAGCATGGGTTGGGAGGTTCTAAGACAGAGGCCGCCTAGCTCTAGAGGCTCATTAAAATATAGTTATCTGAGTGGATGCCTTGGTGTACACACTAGCAAGTCTAAATGCTGGTAGGTGGGCAATTTCATTCCTTAGCCGCCTACGCCTCTCAGATTGCTGAGTGTGGGTATGGACTGCTTGAGTGTGCATCAGGGCGAGATAGGCGGTAAAAATGAAAACAAAAAAAAATGCACTTTTAGAAAAAGATGAAATGAGATAACCACAAGCCAGAATTTTGCTTCTGTATTTATTATAGGTCCTTCCTTAGCAGTGTGAACACCAACTAGTAGATACAGTGAAAATAATTAAACAACTCCACTTAGAACTGCAATAATATAACTGCAATAATATAATCTCCCAAATATCTTGAGAGGAGTCTGATGTCAGGAACCGGCGACTTAGGAAACTGGTATCAAGTACACAAGAGTCAGATCAGTAGGCAGGGACACGTAGGCAGGGACACTCAATTGAGCATCAGTATAGTAGAAACAGAGCTCAGAACATAAAGATACTTACAGCAAATAATCAATCAGAACTATCAGAAGGAGATTGGGACACAGGGATTGGTGGCTCTGGAGAACAGGACAATTTGAGAAAAAGACTAACAATTTACATTAAGCAGTATTTCCAGGTCAGCTGGCCCTTTATGTAAGGTAATTCATAAAGTAATTCGGAGTCACATTAGGCAATAGTAGTATAAAAATGTTAGAAACTTTTACTGTGGTGCATTGCCACATTGTGTTGGTCACGTGGCTCCTGCCACGCGCTCCAATTTGAATAACCGCTTTTGCGCTCCTGCACATTTACTGTTTTGTTCCCTATTTGTTTCCCTGCTTTCTCTGCTTCCCAACCTTCGATTTGATCCTATGTCCATACTTATTGGAAGTTTGATCGGGTCCTGTGTTTTTGTCCAACTTGCTCGTGTTGTACTTCACAGGGTTTGTGAAAGCTTGAGCTTAGTGTACTCTGGAAAGTGGGTTTGTTTCCCTTAACTGAGGCATTATTGCCTTTGCGTGCAACATACGATTACAAACTTGCCTACAATCGGGTGTACCGATTACCAGTTGAGACACGGTGAGGGCATGCATTAAGCTGAAAACTGAAGGCGCCCTGAACCAGTCACTTGCAAAGAGCAACTTCCCTCTTTTCCTTCGCTCTGCTACCTCCTTTCCCCTGGTGTTTGCACCTGGGAATCATCCGGGGCTTCAGAGGCAATCTCTATTTGTAAAGTTTGTGTTGAATCTGCCAGCGAGTTCCTTCATGCATTTATTGTAATGCCAGTAATCGGACTGCATACAAAGTGATGTGGCAACAACATTTATGACTCATGTAAACAAAGTTTTAAAATGCCAGCTTGTGTGCCACATGGATGCAAGATCCCCACACCACAATCAGGGACTACAATCTAATATCTATTGCACATCCTCTCTGCGACACTGATTTGATGCCCTGGGTCTCCACTAAACTTTCATGTCTTTCCCAAAGAAGTGCTGCAAGGAAGAGTGATGAAAAGTCATGATCTGGAGAAATGAGCCGAATAGACATGCTAGTCCCTGCTCTTCCAATTCTCTTTTTACTTGACAATGGCATACTCCTCTCTTATTTACCCCCCATCTCTCTCCCTCACCCTCTATACCCCGCTTCCTTTCTCTCCAGGGGTGGTGTAATTCTAGAGAGAAGAAATGGTCTGGAGCACTTAACAAGGCATGGAAATGTCTAGGAGAAGTGCTTCTTTTCCCTCCAGTCCGGCTCTCTGCCCCGATTAATCTATATGCTCCTCAATTTCCCTGACCCTTTCAAGGTTTCTCAATTTCACTCCCATCCACCTCAACAATGGTCAGACTAAGGGCCGGCAGTATTAGACCGAGTTGCTCTCCTGTCGCTCACCGACTGATACTTCTTCTTTTTGCTCTGGTGACCTCAGTGAACTTTCCATGCTCTGCTGTCTTTAATCCTCTTCTAGCTCTAATGTATCATGCAAGATTTCACAACAATGTGGTAAAACAGTGGAACTCTCACACTTTTGAGAACAACGTCAAACCAGACTGATCAACATCACTCTTGGAGAACACAGCATAACAATAACAGCCATATGTGTGGAGCCCAAGAGATGGGTGGAGTCTCTCTGATCTACTGACAGATCACAGATGTTTATTGTTACTCAACTCAATGGTAGCCATTTTATCAACCTAGAAACAAGGAAATGCTGTGGGGTACCACTAAGTTGAAGTTAAAAATATTTGTTAAATGCACGACTACCAAGCGGTTTCTTGGCGCTGGGGATGCAGACCCGGGGGGAGCGAGGCACGGACGTTAAGGCGAGAAGGCTTGTGAGAAGAGGAAGGTCTTCAACGCTTTATGAAACTCAGGGTAAGAGGCGGAAGACCTAATGGAAAAAGGGAGGGTGTTCCAAAAGGAAGGGGCGAGGACAGCAAACTTTGTGCCACCAGCTTTTTTTTTCCTGAAACAGGGCACAGAGAGAAGGGACTGGGAAGAGGACCGTAGCTCTCTGCCAGGGTTTATAAGATTTAATTTCGGAATTGGGCCTGGAAAGTGGTGCATCCCATCTTAAAAAGGGCACGTTCTCTGATAGGGAGCCAGTGGAGGGCTTTAAGTAGGGGTGTGACATGAAGTGATTTGGGGAGACCATGGATAAGGCGGGCCACGTGGTTTTGGACCAATTGGAGGCGCCGAAGACTAAGCTGGAACACCATTGTACAAGATGTTACCGTAGTCTAGGTGGGACAGAACCATGGCCATGAGAATAAGTTTCAACGCGGAAAAAGAAAAAAAAACGGGAGGTTTTACGAATTGTGCGAAGTGTCAGAAAGGAAGATGAGACCACTGTGTTAATCTGGGAATGCAAAGTGAGATGATTATTAAGTTTTATCCCTAATGTTTTGACTGAGGAGGAGGGTGATGGGGGGTTTCTAGGACAGACGGCTAAAACGAAGGGGTCCAGGGACTGGGGCAACCACCTACAAGTACCAATTCGGTTTTATCAAGGTTTAACTTTAGGTGGTTGCAGTTCATCCAGTCCCGGATAAAGATCATAACAGATTGGAAATTGTGAATGGAGCCTGGGGAAGAAGAGAGATTAAAAATAAGCTGGAGGTCATCGGCATAGTTGAAGACCGTGACCTCCATCTGCTGTTAAGCAAAAATAAAGGGGAAGATATATAAATTGAACAAAAGAGGAGAGAGCGAAGAGCCCTGAGGGACCCCACATTGGACCTTGCGTGAGGGGGAGGAAAAGTTGGCTAGGTGGACAGCCTGCGTACGATCACTCAGAAAGGAGGCGAGCCAGGACAGAGCAGGCCCCCTGATGCCCGCCGCCCTGACACGGGTAAGAAGGATGGAGTGATCAACTGTGTCAAAGGCGGCGGACAAATCAAGGAGGACCAGTGCCTGAGGCGAGTTAATATCCACCCCCTCTCTGAACGTGTCCATGACAGAAAGAACCACTTTTTCGGTTGAGTGTGACGGACAAACGCCGGCCTGGCACGAGGCCAGGCTGCCGCTCTCCTCCACAAAAGCACTGAAGACTTTGGTGACGTAACATTCCAGGACTTTGCCCAGAAGGGGAAGAAGGGAGATGGGGTGATAGTTGGAAAGGGAGGAAGGATCAGCTCCATGCTTCTTTAAAATAGGGACTATGACCGCAGACTTATGGAGGTCTGGGCCAATCCCCTGTTCGAGAGAGTCATTGAGGAAAGTGAGAGGAGGCGTCGGACAGGCCGAAAAAATCTCTCTCAGGACATGTGCAGGGCAGATGTCAGAGGGCGATCCTGACTTGACTTTAGCGAGCAGGGACAAAAAAAAATCCTTGGTAAGAGGGGGTATTAGATCAAGGTTTGATAGATTGGGCGGGGGTAGGGGATTGGAGACGGAAGGGGAAGACAGAGGTATATTGGCCTTGATGACAGCGATCTTCTCAATAAAATAGTTATTGAGAGAATCACAGAGGGATTGAGATGGGGAGGGTTTGAGGGTAACCCTCTCTGAGGAGGCCAGCTCCTGAACAGTTGCAAAAATTTCCCTAGGTTGGTTTTCGGCTGCAAGAATTTTGGAGGAAAAGTAATCAGTCTTGGCGAGGAGGATGGCTTTTTTATAGTCAGTCAAGATGGAGATACATTTTAGCTTTAAGGTAGGACAGTAGGCGCGCCTCCAGGCGCGCTCTGCCTGCCGCACTGAGTTTTTTCCCCTTAAGCTCAGCATTGAACCATCTATTGGCGTCATGGGCCAGTCTAATTTTGACGCGCCTGAGTGGAGCTACTGGATCGCCTGATCTAGAAAGCCAGTTGTTGATAGTATCAACTTGGGATGATGGGGGTAGGTCTGCCAGGTTAGGACAAGTGGCAGAGAGAGAAGAACAGAGAGAGGGCATGTCTACATGATTCCAGTTACGGGCTCAGGTATTCCTGGGAAAAAAAGAGTCTTTTTGCAAGGCTTAAATCAAGAAAAAAAGATTAAACAATGATCAGACCAGGGACAGGGCATAACAACAGAGGTGGAGACAGGGATGTTGAGTGACCAAATTTGATCCAAGGTATGACCTCGGACGCGAGTCGGGGTATGAACATGTGATAGGAAGTTTAGACTGCACAAGAGTTGAGTAAATTCTTTCGACATGGCGCCCTCAGCAGGGTCAGAGGGCCAGAGGTTGAAGTCCCCCAGCACTAAAGGTGGGGCTTGTAAACATGGTGTGAAATACAGATCCCTTCAAAGGATGCATTATGCCACTGAGCCCCTGTTCCAGCGTGAATCAAGAGCCACAGCAAGCTGAGGCAACTTAATGAATGAATGAATGAATCTAGAACCACAGCAAGCTGAGGCAACCCAATGTATGAATCAAGAACCACAGCAAGCTCAAGACAACCTAATGAATTGTAATAAATGTTCTAAGCATGAACAATACGACACTGCAAAACAAATCAGAAATAATACACAAATGCAAAGTCGGTCAACAGTGACACAAAGCACCACATGTCACACATCCAACTGGGTATGCTATGGAACACTTTATAGGAGCTTTCAGATGTGGTTAAATACAAATACAAGGTTTCAGTCCTGAACTCCATATGTACATAAGCGACATCCAGACACCTGCATCCCCCAGATTATTTACACGCCGGCCGACACATTTCACTGATCATAGTGCTACCATGTTCCACTACACACCTACAACTTTACAATGAAGCTTATACATGGAATAATCACCAAATGCAATTTAAAATACACTGAATTTAAAAAATCCAATTCTCCATACTCAGTACTGCTTTTCCAGCATGTTAGATAATTTACGTGCTAACTAACCATACCTAATGCTTTGATAGCTAATAAAAAACCAACATGTCCCCTAAATAACCAGTTGATTTGACCATTATTTGAAGGAACTTGTGCCTACACCATGACTACAAAGAAATATCATAGGCAAAGAGGTCTTGCTGCTCTAAACATAACAAATTTCTCCCAACCTCCAGGATAATGACAATCTAGACCACAAAAAACAAATGCTTCCTTGTTTAATTTAGTGATGCATTTGTTATTCTACAACATAAGCAATCACAGGCTGAGAGTAACCTAGTCACTGCTGGAGTTAACGGAGCAAAACGACGACCACCACCTTCTGCTACCACACAGCCAGAGGCAAAACCCATCTGACACTGCTTAGTTCGTGGAAAGAAGTTCATTGGATCATCCACTCCAAAAAGGAAAGTCCATGCTTGAGTCAGACACTCTATAGAGCTTAAACTAAATGCCAGCTCATTCTCTGCTGCCACAATCCTTCGTTATAAGACAATACATGCCTCAAACCAGAGGACCTCCAACCTTTTGTGGAATAAGAGGTACTTATGTTAAATGAAAATCATCATGAGCTACTAATATCAGTGTTGTAACAGCGACCACATCAGACATGTTTATATTAGTGGCCACCATGTCCAAGGTTTCCAGCAGTGATCACCTCAGCGCATCAGGAGGGTTGCGAGCAGTAATGTAAAAAAAAAAGGCTTTGTCAATTTGGAATGCCTGTACGTGAGTAGTACATGCCAGCTGCAGTGCCCTTCGCACAAAAGTAATCATATTGGTAGTAAGTCTCCACACATAATTTATCACTCAAAAATCACCTTCAAATATATTTTGAAAATTCAGCCATTTTTCTCCAAAAATCATCTTATAAGTCCTGAAAATACACTGTTTTCATCTTAGAATACAAAATGTTACCACACACATGTTCATTTACCCAAAACCAATTTATAAGGCTGGGATGCACACCAGAGAGTTTCTGACAGGTAGTTGGGGAGCTACCAGGAGCTCAGGAGCTACTCGTTGGAGATGTCGGCGTTAATTGAAAATATTCAAAATGCCCATGGTATGTCTCCTTGAACCAGAGCGAAAGCCCACATGCTTGGATTCATCCATCTCGCAGAACCAGTTGACACTACCCTGCTCTTCCACAGGCTGGTGTCTGATACTCTATGATACAGCAGAATGGAAGCGGTCGCCAAAAAGCTGCTGAAACGGTTCCTTCTAACATGACATTACCCGCAGTTATCCGAAAGGGGAGACCTAAAAATCACTGTCCCATGACCTCAGGGTAGTCTATGGGGGTGTTGGTAGCTTTTCCAGTCTTCAAGTTTCATGTAACATTGAATGAAGCCTATGGGAAATCAACAGCGCATAACATGGCATTGCCTACCACACTCTCCACAGACACACACTGAGATTAAAAACTAAAGATTGAATTACGGTATGGAGGAAGGTCAAACTGAAAAATTAGCTGGCTTAAGAAATGTGGCCCTGTAAGAAAATATGTTCCACTCCCACCACAATTTTTTCAGATTATGTAGAACAGTCAAAATATTTAAATGGTTAGATAGTAATACATAGACGGATGCTAGTAGTTAATTTTGAGTATGTAAATATTGAAATGTTATCAATAAAATATACCAGTTGACTAGGATTCTTAATACCTATGCATTATAAGTTATCTGGTTGAATTTAAGATATTGCCTTTGAGCAGGGAGAAGGCCAGTGCCAAGCAATGGAGTTTCAGCCGCTAGCCAAGGAGAAGGAGATGCATGGAGCGTGACCCATTGTACAGTGGGCGCCTGTGCACTGTACTCTGCATTGCACAATGTGGCACTGGAAAGAAAAGGAGCAAAACCGGACTAGCGAAAACAAGTTGACACATTTATTCGGCACCGTCACTGTGCTGTGGCCGGGTTCTAGAGCACGATTCAGAAAAGGAGGGTGGTGATGAACAGAGTGTCTAGGGCACAGCATTGGAATTGCAGGGGTCACTTGGAGGAAAGGTATTTTACCGCATAAACAAAAGACTGAGCGTGCGAACAGCAAAGCACCTCGAAATTGCTGAACCTAGGACTCTAACATACTAAAGTGGTCTCCTTAGCTTGAGATCTTCCGTTGACAAGCTGTGACAAAGGCAGACACAAGGCATGTCTTCACCAAACGTAATGCAATGTGCATTTAGCTTTTTATAGACATAACAAATGCACTTTATAGATCTTTACTAGCTTAAGGTACATTCCCGTTTTAGCAAGTGGCTGCCGATCCATTGCTCTTTTCAAGCGGATGACCGCAAGTATGGCTTTCACACTTGATGCTCCTTGAAGTGGGGAGAAGGCAGGTACTCTGAAAGTGCTGATACTCCTGGAACGAACTCAGTATACTCTAGGCAGTAAGTGCTGTCACCTTTCATATGAAAACAAGCACTCTCAAAGCCACTAGAACAGCTGGAATGAACTCCGCATCATCTGGGCGGTAAGTGCAGGCACTTTTCGTTTGGAAACAAGGACGGCCAAAGGCAATATGTTATTAAAGCTTTTAAAACGCGCTTATACCCAAGGGTGTCCTGGCGCTGAGCACTGTTACCGGTTTCAATGGGTGCAGAGGGTTATTTAGAGAATAACCAAAAAATATTGAAAGATTTGAGCACTGCGTGTTTGTGTTAGGGTTGATGGTGGGTTAACTGTGCTCCAAGGACACCCTCTACTCTGGGGTGAGGAATGATAACAGCAGGTACGAACAAGTTCCTGATCAACTTGTAACCCTGGGCACAAGTATATGCTGAGTAGCCAGCAAGAATTTTTGAAACAGTTTTTCAGATATCCATAAGGATGATTCATAAGGATGATTCAATTTATCAAGGGATCTGTGGGTTGAAACAATGGTAGCGCGTTACTTCTTTGCACGTTAAATGGGACGTGGTTCAAACTGCCATCTCGAAGCACCATTAGCGTTTTTCTTATTTCAACCTTAAATACCGCCGTGCTCCCTACATAAGTCCGGTAGGGTCCACTAGTTAGGTTAAGCATTTATTGCATTGTTTAAACCTTACGTCAGTTATGAACCCGTATCTCTCTACCCTCCACGTTACTTTTACACCTTAGCCATCAGCACCGCATAGAGTTGTCTAACATGTGGGTAATTTGTGTTTTTTAAACGTGCATTATCACCAGTATCATGTGAATGTCATATATGCAGCTTAATGTTTTTGTATACATATAGCTTTTTGTTTTGGACTTGTTAGCAACTACTGTTTAACATGAATTTTTGGTGGGCGTTCAGGACGTAGTACTAACTACCATTGTTTCAACCCACAGATCCCTTGATAAAGGCGCCGGCTCGCGCCGAAATGCATTGGGAGGCCATGGGTGGCCAGTGAAATGCTCAGTAAATCGAGAATATCAGATTGTGAATCACATGATTATGACGCTTGATGTGAAGTAACATTATGGATTTCGTCATGCATTTTGGATTATCAATAAATTGAATCATCCTTATGGATATCTGAAAAACTTTCAAAAATTCTTGCTGGCTACTCAGCATATACTTGTGCCCAGGGTTACAAGATGATCAGGAACTTGTTCGTACCTGCTGTTATTTAGAGAATAGCCACGTTTTTAACCCCTTCCTGAAGGAAAGGAGCTCAGTGGATTTCCTGAGCTGCACTGGTAGGTTGTTCCAAGCTTTTGCGGCACCGACTATGAAACTGCTGCCGCCCTAGTTCTCTCTTTTCACTCTGGGAATGATCACTTGTTTTCCTACCTAGGAGCACAACATTCTTCCAGGGACATACCAGTTAATGCGACTTCTCAGATATTCTGGACCAGTGCCCATTAAGGACTTAAAAACCGTGCAAAGCAATTTAAATTGTGCCCGCTGTTTAACTGGAAGCCAATGCAGGTGTTGAAGTCCGTTTCTAACTGAGACGAACCTTAACGTGCCTGTGAGCAGCCTGGCTACTGCATTTTGCGCCAGCTGGAGTCTGTTTGAGTGCTTCTTTTGAAGGTTCAAGTACAGACTGTTGCAATAATCCAGCCGTGACAAAATGATGGCTGAGACTGCAGTCCTAAAGCCGTCCTCTGGTAGGAAGAACTTTTATTTTCCTCAGGAGGAGGAAAAAGCACATAGAGACCACCCCACTGACCTGATCGCCAAAGGTAAGTTTATTATCCATAATCACCCCCAGATTATTGGCTTTCACGGATGGTCCTGGAGGCTTACCCATTTCGACGGGCCACATGTCTGGCTTCCAGAGGTTTGGGTTATTCGCAAATATAATAACCTCTGCTTTGCCAGCATTGAGTTTCAGGTAATTTGCTGACATCCACCCAGTTATTGATTTCATACAATCATGGCTTCTTGATGCCATATCAGCTTCTTTGCCTCTCTGTAATGACAACACAATTTGTGTGTCGTTCACGTAAGATATAACTTGCAGCCTGAATGATCTGATCAGGGCTGCCAGGGGGCTGACATATGTTAAAAAGCATGGGACTAAGGGAGGACCTCTGTGGCACCCCACAAGGAAGGGGAAAAGGCTTTGACCTATCCCTCCCCAAATCCACCGTTTGCTCTCTATCGGTCAAGAAAGATTTCAGGAAGTTCAAGGCCTGGCCCTGTAACACCGCGCTCAACAAACAGTCCATCAGAATTTCATGATGGACCATGTCGAAGGCCGCTGACAAATCCAGCATAATAAGGATTGCTACGCCTCCCTGGTCCACAGCCTCTCTGACCTACTCTGTGGCTTTGATCAAAGCTAGCTCCGCGCTGTGTCCTGATCAGAATTCATACTGCTTCGTATGAAGCACATTGCTGCTCTGAAAGAACGTGCTCAATTGCACATTAACAGCCTTTTCCATCAGTTTTGCCGGCACAGGGAGACGTGAGATGGGTCTATAGTTGTTAGGATCACTAGGATCCAGTCTTGTTTTATTCCATCAGCTGAAGTATAGGGGCTGATTTCCAGGATTTAGGGTACCAGCCTGACTCCATAATAATATTAAACAGTGGCGTAAGGATGGCAGCAATAACATCTGGGGAGCTTTCTATCACCGATACTGGACAAGACTAGTGGGGACCCAGATCGGGTCGCCATCAGAAGGTTGATTACCTCCTTGGTCACAAGTGGTGTGAAACCTTCTAAAATAGATGGTACGTTAGTGTCCTTGGATTTTGGCCTGGCTGCCACCTCCCGCCTTTCGTCCGTGCTGGTTAGTGAAAGAGGAGAAAATAACTTCCACCTTATTCCGAAAGAAGGGGGCTAATTCTTCACAGAGTGCTGGACTGCTGTCGGCTTTGTGTTTGACGGGGTTCGTAAGGTTATAGTCTTAAATAGTTCTTTTGAAGAGCATTTGCCTTCATTGATTTGCTCCATAAAAATACGCTTTTTGGGCATCTAGGAGTAGTTTTTGGTAATATGGTTACCAGAACAAATTCAGAATAATCTGACTGCTAAGTGCAGGCACTTTGACAGTCCTTGTTGTCAAATGTAAAGTCAATAGGCCTTAACAATCTTCAAAAGCCTAATATGTGTCGATACATTAACATTGCAACTCATCTTAAAATGGAGCTGCCGTTGGTAAAGGGAAATTGGGTGGTACCTCAAATGACATGGCACAAACATTTTCACAAATTCATTTTCATTAAGATCAGAGCAGTGCCACAGAACAGGCCTACCGCTTTACAAATAAATATAACTATCAGCGTGTTGAATAATATTCCCATGACTTTGAGCCTGAATATGCCAAATTGTGCTAGAACTACAAACAAATTATGCCACATGCAGATGTGAAGTCAAGAGCAGGTATGCCTGAAATGAATGCAAAGAAGCTGCAAAGCGTTGGCTCTAGGTCGTTGAAGACTTGCTTCTGAATAATCAGGTAGTTGGATGTAGTGATAGAAAATGTACTGAAGTGTTGTAGTAAAAAAGAGACAATTCCTAAGCTCCCTTCGTTTTCAAGAACACATCCCGCGACCCACCTCTCTGCTTGTCCAGCTCCAGTCAAGCTAATTTTAATGCTCAGCAACTCTTAAGAAAATCTTGGGCAAGCAAACAGAATGCAGAGTTTGGGGGAATACTGGCCCAAGCACCCCTGGGTGCCACTTCTCAAAGTGATGTCTGCCCTCGTTATGCACCAAAATAAAAACACAAATCCTATGAAAAGTTTCAATGTTCGGAAGTAACCAAAGCTGAGCAGCAGCAATGCCAAACATGTAAACAGCACATATGTCCGTGAAAAATGGCGGCCAACACTCAGCAACCCTCCTGCAGAGTGTCTAAGGGGTGTAGCAACAGCAGGAAATATGCAACGTGGCCCAAGCTTGGGGCACACACACCTCTGGAAAGTCACGGTCGCCGTTTTATCCCTGCAAAGATGTATTGTAGAAAAGAGTGGAATAGTATTCCATTGGAGAGACACTCCAACGGGCAAAAACTCTGGGCCAGATGTACTACCCTTTTTTGCACTCGCATAAGGGAGTTTAAGGTAAAGGGCTGCATTTGGAGAAAAAAAACTGCTTTATTTAAAAAGCAGTCCCAGACATGGTGGCCTGCTGACCCCAGCAGGCCACCATACCTGGGAGTGCTAGCCATTCCCAATGTGGTTGCAAATTTCACCTGCCTCATGAATATTGATGAGGCAGGCAAATTGCGACTCCATTGGGAATTGCTAACAATGTCTGTGATACTGTTGTACATTGCATTTTGCAAGTTGCAAAGCGACGCAATTTGCGAGTCGCAAAATGTAAGGGTCATACATTTGGCCCTCTCAAACGTCACTGACAGGTCATTCACCCACACACCCTCTTGGTGTCAGAGTGTGAATGATATTTGGAGCTCTTGTGTAATCTTCGTAACATTTCAGAACTCTTTCAATGTCAAATTCAGGAAGGCGTTTTTTGCCTAGTAAACTCATTAACAATCTTTTGCAACGCTGTTAGGTTTGGATTTAAAGTGCCAATGCTTGTAAAACCATTATTCTGTTTGCTGTTTACAGGTGTTACAAGGAAAAATGCTGTTTACCACATTAAAGCCCGAACTACTGGCTGCACAAGTGCTGGTGAAAAAGTAGCATAAAGGGTATGCCTTTTATATAGAATGTAAATGAGAGATAACGTACTGATGATGGTGTGTACTTTTTAGATGTAAAATAGTCCCTCATACATTCCAATGGAAGCACTTACTGAAAGGAGGAAAGATACACCAAATAGATCCTACAATGAGGTGTGAGTGTAATACTCTTCTAGGTGGAGCCAAAGCCATCTTGAAGAATATTTTAAATTATTGATAAAAGTGCCGTACTAATAAGCTACATCTAAAGCATCTCTGCATAACTATGTGAAATCAATTGATTTGTCTGGAATCAAGTTTATGCGCAGCTTTCCTTTGGACAGTTATCAGAGAAATCTAAGGGGCAAAACTTATGACTGGAGTTGCGTCGCCCTTGCACCACACAATGTGGGGCAAGCGTGCCACAAGTCCAAAAGGAGATTCATGAAGCCACACAAGGCCATTTTGCATGGCCCTGGGGGGGGAGGTTTCATACATCTGGAGTAAAGTAACGCAGCGCAAATCGCTGCGCTGCCTTACTCTGCCCTGGGAAGCCATTCCAGGGGTGTTGTATGGGCTTCTCCCATGGATTTTGTTGCATTCCCAGATTTACCAAAATTGGTTAACCTGGTAATGTGCAAAAAAGATACGCCTTACCAGGAGAGACGTACCAAGGGTAAATTTTCTAATTTCTCCTAGTTACTCCCTCTCTCTATGTGTGGTGGATTCTGTAGCACACATAGAAAGAGGAACATGCCTCAGGATTATTTTTGTGCATGAAGGTGTTCCTTCCTGCACAAAAACAATCCTGCATGCAACGGAGGCACCCTTGCACGGTGCAAAGGTGCTTGCTTTGGCGCTACGCTGCCAAAAGGGCAGCATGGCGGAAAGTAAAAAAAGAAAAAAAAAGCACTACGGTGTGGTCCATGTTGGGTGTGTCATAGCATGTTATTTTTTATTTCAACCATGCCACATAGCAGCCATGCTGCTGTACAACATTGTTTAAAAACGCATTGACAAAGCCAAATACTACAGATAATTGGCTTGGTCAATGTTGGTTTTGCCATGTTGTACAGCAGCACATCTGGGAGGGTGCAAGCGGCTTTGAGCAAAAAACAACAATGGGGCAAACTTTAACAAAAAGGAAAGAAACAACAACAGAGCAACCACGACAGGGCAAAAACAATGGGCAACAACAATTCGGATGGGATGCAGGAGTAGAAACTGCCTGAAGACATATGCACTCCAATTTAATAAAAGAATAAGTACCTGAGAGTACGTGCAAGCAGCAGAAGGACTATGGGCCCTGACAGAAACCAGTACTTCGGCCACGCTTTGGGGAAGGAAGAAACAAACGAAGAGGAACTGAAGCAGGCACACACTGACCAAACAGGGGCTAGCATAAGAGTGACAATGAAGCCAACCAATGGTAAGCAATGGATGGGTCTAAGTGCCTCTAAGCTAACAACATTTCTTGTGACCAACAAAGTGTGCACTTTCTCGTGCATGGCATGGAATCAAACCTAGAGTAAACGCCACTGGCTGAGACTTATTGAGGCATTCCACTCATCACCTGTTTGTTTGAACAAATGAGCAAATTCAGTGATGGCATTGTGGTCACAGCTTCTATAATTTAAAACCAAAAACTACTGTGATTTTCGTGAATCTACATCCATGGTTCCACAGATCAAAGTCCATATCAATCAGTGCTAAGAACAGCAGAATAATGGCCGCTGAAGGTGTACAGAAATCCAGAAGCACATGGCATAACAGGAAGTTTAACAATAGTCCCCAAAATGGGCACATGTTGGAGCTACACACTTCTTTCAAAAGCAAATGACATTGTGCGCAAAAGCAACGACGATCAGCATATCATTGACAACTGGATTAAAGTTCATAAATCTACTGAACATCTTTTAAAAGAACCACAATTCAGTGGCAGCTTCTTGGTTAGCCAAATATGTGTCTCTCAAAAGTGCACATTCACTTGGAGGTGTCCTACCTGCTCTATATCTAGTTTGCCTTCGTAACAAATGAAGCACTGGTTGTAAACACTGGCACTTGAGCTTACCTTTGAGGACGGTGCTGTTTTAGCTGGTTCTGTTTTACTAAAAAGTCCCCCCTGCAAAAAAACAGAAAAGGTACAGATTATAACCAGACACAAACTGAAACAGGGCCAGACTACCAGAAGTGGTCATCGGGCGTTTCCCCGGGAGGCTGGAAGGGTGGGGGCGGTTTTGCAGCGGTGGGGGCTGGTTTTGTTACAGGTGGCCAGTTTTACAGCGGTGCTGTACTATCAGCCCTCAGTAACAAAAGCAGCAGTGTTTCACAGTTGCACCCCTCTCCTGCACCCTGCGTGCTGGTCAGATAAAATTGCCAGGGCTGCTTTGAGTTCCAATACCGGCCCCCAGCCAAAAGCCCTTGCTAAAGCACAAAAGAAAACCAGATTTAGCAATGCATAATTCGTCCCAAAAGCTGAAGCTGGTCTAGGGAGACTTTCAGTTTGTAACACGGTACATAATTCGTGGAAAGCCAGTGTCCTATCTACTTGGCAGTCGCGCTTGTTCAGCCATAAAAATACACGCCCATTCAGTTTGTTTGCAGTTATCTTAAAATTTGTTTGTCAAATGAGCACTCTTCCACATCAGTTTGTCAGCGGTGTTGTTGACAAATCGCAGGATTTCATTTTAGGCATGGAAATGTTTAACTTTTCAGATAATGTAAAAATTCTAAATAAACAAAATCTTCATGCCACAAATTTAGCACTGAAACTAAGGCGCAGGAAGCGTTTTGCTAGAAAGTACTGAAGAAAGCTAGTTGAGCATTTACACTTAATATAAAATTTAAAGCAAAAAAAAAGGCAGATATGATGTATGTAACATAAAAATATGAGCAACAAGATAAAATACAAAAATACCTAGCATGAAGCACGGCTATCTCCCTGTGGCAAGGTATAAGAGACTTGGATATAGGAATCATTTTAAGGAGCTGCAAAAGTCCACTGACCATCGATACCTGGATGACTGCTCAGCGCCAGCACCCTCCAGTCGCTGCCCGAACCACCCGCCGCTCCACCAAGTAACTACGCTGTGTGCTGGTGTAGTATCCTGCAGCTTGTGAATGTGTTGATGCCCAGAGCAACCAAGATATCTCTGGTTTTTCATTAATGGCTGAGCGAATCACCAGAAGGGTTAAGGTTCAGTGCTGAGTCAGGCCCACAATCTCTTGAATCTGATCCAACGCCTTCGACCAAAGATATATGTGAATAGCATTAGAGCAGAGGTGAGAACGGGCCACCTTGGCGGCCACTGAGGAAATAGACCTCAGACACAACATAGGCATATTATAGGGTCCCCACAGCGGCTACTGCATTAAAATAAGAATCAGAGTGAGTGCAGCTGAAGGGAGTGGCTTCATGTGGTGTTTGAACTTTGGTACCTCTTCATTTATGACTAAAACCCGGTTCTAAACTTTTCCTTTTTAATTCTGCCATTATGTACAGGCTTGCAATGAATTATTATTACGATGAGACAAATCTTTTCCAAAATAGTAGCTATGAGCTTTTGGCCGATAGAACTATTTCTATCTTCAGACTATCACTTACAGTAATTATAAGCCAAAGCTCCCCAATATAAAAATAATATAATAAAATAATTCCTTTTCCAAATGCAATTACATCGTTTGTTTCCCCTCCTTCCTAAAGGCAAGCACGTTGCTGGGTGTTCTTGGGAGAGCGAGGATTCCCAGATGCACACGTCCAACCGTTCGGACGTTAGAGACTAGCCTTGGCCATGCGCAGTGCTTTAAAAGGAAAAAATAAGATAAGTGCAGGTACTCATTAAATTGAGTTAGGGGGCGTGGCTAGTGGGCGGGGTGAGACATGATGATAGAAAACACTTCTATTGAGTATTCATTTTGCCCTTGCATTGCCCTTGACAGTTGTCTCAAACTTTCCATATGTGCAGATTAACAGGTACGTATGCTAATAAAGGGTGGTGTGAAGTACTTCTTGGAACAATGCATGGAGCTTCTAAACCCTGAATGCAGCCAAGTCATCAACAGTACTATTAGCACTTTCAGGATAAGCATCAATGTGCACCAGGACGAGAGGGACTGGCATAGCATAATTGATAGCAAGCATTAGACACATTTCATTTCAAATGCATCCTGGGTGCCAGGTTTCTTTTCCTCACCGATTTACTTTCTCTCTTACACACAAACATACACACAACCAATCAAACACACACAAACATTCATGACAAATACTCTTGTCAATCTTCACATCTCTAATCTCTCGATCCCTCCCGCACTCACTTCTATCCCATTTGTATCCATTTCTCTCGCTGACCACTCTTTTTCCCAAAGGTATCCTATAATCCTCCATCACTCTTTTCTAATCTGCCATCTCCGTGCCTCTCAATCTTTCCATAGCTTTCTTAATGTCTACCCCATCTCGGTCTGTGCTTACCCCTTCTATCTCTATTTTCCCCCTTTAAACTATCCTATGATCATTCAATCTCTGCCCCCTCACACTTCACCTTCTTTCACCACATTCTCCTCCTTCTTCCCTCGGCAGAAGGCCACATGGCTGGAGAGCTTGCAGTTTAGTTAGTTTAGTTTAGTTAGTGAGCTTATATAGAGCATGAATCACCCCCTGAGGGGTATCTCTGCGCTCATGGATTTGCAGAAGAAAGCTGTTACGGTAGGCTGATCTAAAAGAGGGCAGTTTTCAAGGCCTTTCTAAATTTCAGGTGGTCTGGGCATTGTCTTAAGGCAATTGGAAGTTGGTTCCATATGAATGGTGCGGGATATAAAAAGGCCTTTCCTCCTGTTTGTGTTTTTTTGATCCTGGGGATTTTGAGCAATTATTTTGAGCCTGATCGTAAGTCGCTTTGGGGGATGTATTGATGGGGCCTCTCTGCCAGATAGGAAGGTACATTTCTCCATATTGCCTTGTGTGTGAGGCAGCAAATCTTAAACTTCACGTGTTTACGCACAGGTAACCAGTGTAGTTGTTGTAGAAGAGGGAGTGAAGGTGATCTGTGAGGGGCGTTTAAAACTAAACATGCTGCAGCGTTTTATACCACCTGAAGGCGGTTTAGAGAGGACTCGTTAGCCGCGATCAATAAGGCGTTACAATAATCTAATTTACTCAGCACCAGGGTTTGAATGAGGGTCTTTCGCAGGGGGTCGGGAAAATCGGGAAAAAACTCTTCTCAGCAGGCCCAACACATGGAAGCATGAGTCAACAGTGTGGGTTACATGCTCTTTCATTGTTAACCCCTTCGCCGCGGGGCTAATTTCCCTGCGGCGCGGGGGAGGGTGTCGTGCGCGGTGCTCATGACAAGCTCAGTTCGTCATGCAGCACGGTGGAGCTGTGCTGATGAAGAGCTGAGCTCGTCATGACCACGCCCGTTCCAATGGAATGCCCAGCACAGCAGGGGAATTATCCCTGCGTGGACGTTCCGTAATGGTCATGACTACCTCAGCTCATCATCAGCACAGCGCCACCGTGCTGCATGACGAGCTGAGCTCGTCATGGGCACCCAAGAGGTTAAAGTCTGTTCAAGATGCACCCTTAAGTTCTTTGCCATTGTTTTTGGTGATGAAGACGTTCCCAACTCTTTTGGCCATCAATCTGGTGCCCATAATAGTGAGGCCTCTCCAAAGAGCATGATTTCAGTCTTTCCAGCATTCAGCTGTAAGAAGTTGTTTCTCATCCATTGCGAGATGGCCAGCATGCCAGAAGAGAAGGAAGCTTGGGCTGACTAGGATGTCTTATTGAAGGAGAAGGTAAATTGGGTGTAATTTGCATAGGATATTGGGACAAACTCGTAGTTCCTCAGTAGTGCAGCCACGGGGGCAATGTAGATGTTGAACATGGCTGGGCTTAAACATGAGCTTTGAGGCACTCCCTTGGTCAGTTCTTTCATATTGGACCGGTATGGGCCCAGGTTAATGGTCTGGGTACGATTGGAGAGGAAACTAGTCATCCATTGCAGTGTCACTCCCCCAATCCTGGCTTCCCTCAGTCTTCTGAGCAGAGTTAGAAGGTCGACTGTATCAATTGCGGAGGAAAGATCTAATATCACCAGGAGGGTGGGTTGGCCCTGATCTAGTGCAAGCCTGAGGTTATACTTAATGGCCACCAGGGCAGTTTCCATGCTTTGTTTTGGCTGGAAGCCCGATTGACATGGATCCAGGTAACTGGCTGATTCAATATGGTCAGATAGGTGTTTATTAACATGTTTTTCCAGAACTTTGCTCAGATAAGGTAGGAGGGAGATAGGGCAGAGGTTTGAGAGATCTTCCATGGAAGCTCTGGTGTTTTTTCGGATTGGGATGATCTGAGCCACCTTCCATGTTAAAGGTAGGGGGCCTTCCTTCAGAGATAGGTTCAAAAGAGAACAGATGGGATCTGATCGCATTTTGGCAAGAGAGGCTGAAACTCTTGCAGGTAGGATATCGAGAGGCGAGCCAGATTTTACCTTGCACATTAAGGTTTCAGTCTCTTCCCGCAATAAAAGGGGGAAATTCAACAGAGTGTTTTCGGCCTTGTGCTAGAAGGAGATACTGCTATGGTGTCTGCCGGCAGAGGGCAACTAGTTCCAACGATCTTATTATAGATGGTGTCTATTTTCTGTATGAAGAATGCACTTATTTTATCGCAGAGAGACTGAGAAACGCTTTCTTCCAATTCGCAGGCTTTGAGGCTAGTGAAAGCTTTCAAAATCTGGTACAAGGCTTTGGGGGTGTTTTCAGTGGCATATAATGGACAATGAGCTCTGCAGGGTCATGAGCATGCGCAGAGTCCAGCAGGGTAGAGGTCAGAGGAAGAATAATACTGGCCTCTGTAGACCTTCTCCCACCTCATCTGGACTCCACCAACTTATACCAGCTAATGTCCCAACAGGTAGAGGGGGGGGTGGATTTGCAGGAGCAAGCGAGTCAGGCCTCAGTGGGAGGCCAAGCAGTTAAAATGCACTGTCACTTATGCAGGCTCTCTTCCCTCCCACCCATTTAGGCTGCGCACATCACTGTGCCCCTGGCAGCCCATGCCCAATACACTAAGACGACGACTCAGCATGGAGGCGGATGAGGACAATTGAGCTTCCATCTAGGAGCAGAGACCCACTTGCCCCTGCGCCAGGCCTCCAGTAGGCCGTTCAGATGAATGATACAGACAGAAAACAAAACTGCCAACATGCTGCCAGATAAACGTGTCACAGCTGGTACTCAGGCATCGGCCCAGTGCTCACCATATGAATACAAGTACCGGTACTCTCCTTGGCACTGGAGAAGTGCCGGTACTCATTTTGGTAAAAACAGGAAGTGCCTGTACTCAGCGCCTGTGAGTTCTGGCCATTTAAAGCACTGGTCATGTGTGCACAAAGTGTCCCAAGGAAATTAATCGCAACCGACGTAAGCAAGTGTTACCTCCCACTTAAAAACCCCTAACATTAAAATACGTGCCGGGCCTAGCCTCAGAGACACAGAACTATGGTGTTTCCAATGACTGCAGAAGAATAAGGATCCAGGATATGTGGCTCAATATTTCTAGGAGGACAACAATGAGGTAATATGAAATTAGAAAAAAATGGCTGAGGCTCACACACGATGCATGTCAACAAAGTGAGCCCCTTCCCCTGTGCCCAAGATGTGTAGAGGATTGTTTAACAATCAAAGGCAACAAATCCAACCCGCATTAAAGGTAAAAGGAAGACCTAGGATAAAAGAGGAGAGATTGGACACTATATAAGTAGACATGACATTTTCAGTAATGACTGATTTTGGCGATTAAAAGGAAAGAACGGTGCAATGAAAAACACATTGACAGAGAATATCCTTGTTTCCTGCATATGTTGAATAACACTTTGGCAATCCACAGTTATATAAACGACTATCAATCCTGAATACCTGTCAAACAATTTTAGATACAGAATAAGAAGGAGTCCTAAACCAGGTAGGATCTCTTCACCCTTGTCCCCAGTTTTTTTTGTTTTAACACAATGATACAAAAAAGGTTCCAAAATACGCAACATGTAAGAGGGTTTAGCTGATGGTTAAGAAAAGGTTCATAGAACCCAATTGGAGGCAGGGGTCATGGATGTAATGGTTCATCTTAATCTTCATCCTGTTAAGCTCACCATGCAGAGTAGAGATCAACTACTGAATAATCAGAAGCAAAGTTGTCATAAGATTGCACCTAAAGGTAGGACAGGACATTACAGCCATGCAAGGAAGCACCAGCCATACAGCGAGAAAATCAAAGGAAACATAAGGATCATTAGAGATGTTTCAGAAACAGCAGGGCTAGGCCATCATTTTGAGAAAACTGTTGTGCAAGATAATCCTAGAATTTGCATGGATATGCATGCTGCAACAATCTGATATGCGAAAACACAGCCAATCAGAAAGTAATCACACCTCAACACTTATATTGACCTGAGCAGAGTAGTCACAGCCCTAGGCCTTTTATGACTTGACAGTAAAACATTTTAGACATCTTTTCTACACAACAGTTTTATGATGTTTACAAAGTCATATCCCTACCCACCATGATGCCATGCAAAGGCTTCTCAAGAATGTTACAGGCTTGCTCATTTCTCCTCACTGACACATATCACATGGTAATTGTGGAGAAAGTGGATATCTTACCTTTCCCAAGGATGTCAGACAGGAAAATGATGAAAGATATTTGACTGAAATGGGCTACCATTTAGTTTAGAGGAGAGCAGGGAGGGAAGGAGAGGAGTAGGTTCTAACATGAAAATGCCACACCTAAGTTGTTGAACTCCACAACACATAACCTCAGAGTAGGTCATTGAAATTCACAGATTCACTTTAATTCACTGATTCACTGTCAATTCCTGCACACTAAGGGCTTGGGAAAGAAATTCTGGTGAATTTTGTAGTAAAAAAATTTCAACAATTTGCTGAATGAGAATAGAGATAGTGGGACAATAAAGAAATTGTTGGTCATGAAGATGTAGCCAAACTGGTTTAATTGCATCTCATTAAACATGCCCATAATTGTTGTCATAGATATAAATAGATTGTACACTATAGCAACTGTAAGACCCGCACAAGCATATGCAGAGTAATACAAAGTCTTGCTTTTGTATTTGGAAATATCTTTATATCACTTACATGAAAAGGGGAGATCTTCCAATTCCTAAGCCTAGTCCAAAACCAACCAAATTCTAAGATCTACTAAACTTGCCTTCATACAAGTACCAAGTTTCCAGCTATACCTAATAGGTGGGCAAGATATCCACATAAAAAAGCTAGAGAATGAGACTTCTTTCCACTCAAACACAGATAAATGCACAAACATCAGATGTAAAGCCAGAAATGGACTCTTAGCTCATGTGTACCGCACATATACCAAACCTGCTCCCCTCAGTATTCTGTCCAAGTGCACTGAAGAAAATTCCACGCTAAGCTACGTATTTTAGCATAGTGAAAGCAACTCCTCTGGTGGAGTATCCATTTATGTAAATTACAAATATAAGGAATATGCTACTTACCAGTATGCATCTGTTCTTGGCATAGAGGGCTGCAGAGTGGTACATTATGAATAGATCACCATCTGGTGTTGGGCTCGGATGATTGCACTTTGTTTTTCTCTTGGAGAGTCTTTTGTATCTTGGTGACTCCTCCCTTGGTTGGTAGTGCGCATGGGCATCGGCTCCATCCTTAGATTGTTTTGCCATAGTAGGGTTAGATGGAGTAGTATAGTAGAATACAGATAAGAGTGCCCATGTAAGTGTATCTAAATAAGATAATGTTGGAACAGACACAGGTTTCCGGGAAGGCTGGGAGGGCATGTACCACTCTGCAGCCCTCTATGCCAAGAACAGATGCATACTGGTAAGTAGCATATTCCGTTCGAGGCATATGGGCTGCGGATGGTACATTATGAATAGACTATACAGCAGTTCTCTCCCTAGCGGTGGTCGCCCGTGTCTGTTGCAACTGTCTGAAACAATGTTTTTAATACTGCTTGTCCCACTCTAGCTTGTTGTGTTGTGTGCACATCTACACAATAGTGTTTTGTGAAGGTGTGCGGTGTAACCCAGGTAGCTGCTTTGCATATGTCATCTAGTGGAATGTTTCCCAAAAATGCCATAGATGCTCCTAGTTTACGTGTAGAGTGAGCTGTAGGAGGAACAGTTAATGTTCTCTTTGCCTTTAAGTAGCATATTTGAATGCATTTTACAATCCATCTGGCAATGCCCGCTTTGGAGATGGGATTGCCTTTATGTGTGGGAGAAAACGCAACAAATAGCTGTTTTGTCTTTCTGAAAGTTTGTGTTCTTTCTATATAGTACAATATGGCCCTTCTAACATCCAATGTATGTAGGGCTCTTTCTGCTACGGTTTGTGGTTTTGGAAAGAAAACCGGTAATTCCACTGACTGATTGATGTGGAATGCTGAAATAACCTTCGGTAAGAATTTTGGGTTTGTTCTAAGAACCACTTTATTTTGATGTAGCTGCATAAATAGTTCTTGAATCGTAAAAGCCTGCAGTTCACTTACTCTTCTAAGTGACGTGATAGCTATGAGGAAGGCCACCTTCCATGTGAGGAATTGTATTTCACACCTATGCATAGGTTCAAAGGGTGGCCCCATTAGTCTGGTAAGCACTATGTTGAGATTCCAGACTGGGGAAGGTGGTCTTCTTGGTGGAATGACTCTTTTGAGTCCTTCCATGAAAGCTTTAATTGCTGGTACTTTAAACAGTGAAAGATGTTGTCTGTTTTGTAGGTACGCCGCTATGGCTGCGAGATGAACTCGGATAGAGGTATATGCTAGGTTACATTGCTGTAAGTGTAGTAAATAGCAAATGATTTGTTTAGTGGATGCGTCCAGAGGGTTGATGTGCTTACTGTTACAGTGTATAGCAAACCTCTTCCATTTTGCTGCATAGCATGCTCTGGTGGTAGGACCTCTTGCTTGTTTAATGATTTCCATGCATTCTGGTGGTAAATCTAAATACCCAAACTCTATGACTTCAGGAGCCAGATCGCTAGGTTCAGTTGTTTGGGATCTGGGTGCATTATTTCTCCATGGTTCTGTGTAAGATGCATGGGTAATATTCTTAGCTTTTGATGTGGTACTTGTGAGAGTTGTAGCAGCGTGGTGAACCACGGCTGTCTTGCCCACGTGGGTGCCACTAGTATCATTGTCATTGAGTGTTGCTGCAGTTTCCGAACCAGTAACGGAATTAGTGGTAGAGGAGGGAATGCGTAAGCAAATTTGTTGGACCAATTTATCCACAGTGCATTGCCCTGGGACCGGTGGTGTGGGTACCTGGATGCGAAGTTTTTGCATTTTGCGTTCTGATGATTGGCAAACAGATCTATCTCTGGTTGCCCCCATTTTTGGAAGAATGGCTGCAGTATTTGGTCGTGCAGCTCCCATTCGTGTACTTGTTCTGACTGTCTGCTTAGGATGTCTGCTATCTGATTTTGAACTCCTGGTAGGTGTTCCGCTAACAGGTAGATCTTTTGAGGAATGGCCCATCTCCATATGTCCTGTGCTAGTCTGGACAGTTGGAGAGAGTGTGTCCCCCCCTGTTTTTGAATATAATACATTGCAGTCATGTTGTCTGTTCTGATCAGGACTGCTTTGCTTGTTATTTGCATTTGGAAAGCTTTTAGTGCTAGAAATATTGCTAATAGTTCTAGGTAGTTGATGTGCATTTTCTTTTGCTGCACACTCCACTTCCCCTGCACTGTGTATCTGTCCATGTGCGCTCCCCATCCGGAGAGCGATGCGTCCGCTGTTATTATCACTTGTGGAATTGGCTCTAGGAACGACCGTCCCTTGGAAATGTTTTCTGTGTTCCACCACTTCAGAGAGCGATACGTCCGGTCGTTTACCAACACCAGATCTGTAATCTGACCTTGAGCCTGATTCCACTGTGTCGCTAGACACTCTTGTAGTGGGCGCATTTGTAGTCTGGCATGTGGTATTAGCAGTATGCAGGAGGACATCATGCCTAATAGTTGCATAAACACTCGTGCTGGTAGTGAGTGTTGTGGTTGAAATCTTTGTATTAACCCGACCATTGTCTGTACTCTGATTGGGTTGGGGTATGCTATTGCCTTTTCTGTATCTACTGTAGCCCCCAGGTATTGCTGAATCTGGTTTGGTTGCAGGTGTGATTTTTTGTAGTTCACCGTGAACCCTAGGTGGTGCAGCAATTGAATTGTCTTCTGTGTGTTGTGAAGACATTCTTCTTTTGACTTGGCCTTTATTAGCCAGTCGTCCAAGTATGGGAAGACATGTATTTGTTGTCTTCTTAGGTGTGCTGCCACCACAGCTAGGCATTTTGTGAAAACTCTTGGTGCTGTTGTGACACCGAAGGGAAGGACTTTGAACTGATAGTGTTGTCCTTCTAACACAAACCTTAGGTATTTCCTGTGGGCTTTGTGAATTGGGATATGAAAGTAAGCGTATTTTAGATCCAGTGTAGAAAGAAAGTCCCCTTTCTTCAGTAAAGGGAGCACTTGTTGTAGCGTGACCATGTGGAAATGCTCCGAATTTATGTAAGCATTGAGAGGTCTGAGGTCTAATATTGGTCTTAGGGACCCGTCCTTTTTGGGGATCAGGAAGTATAGAGAGTATACTCCTGTTCCTTGTTGATCTTTTGGAACCTTCTCTATTGCATGCTTTTGTAGAAGTGCTAGAACTTCTTCTCTTAACAATGTCAGATGATCTTGACTCATTGGACGCTGTTTGGGGGGGATGTTTGGTGGGGTAGCTGTGAGTTCTAGGCAATAACCATGTTGGATAATTTGTCTCACCCACTTGTCTGATGTGATGTTCTCCCAGACAGGTAGGAACTGTGATAGACGTCCCCCGACCGGTGTTATGTGGTCTGGGGGGAGTTTTATGAAGTCACTGTTTTGGTGTTGAGGCGTTGCGGTTGTTATTATTTCCGCGGCCTCTACCCTTATTGTTGTTACCTCTGTAACTGCCCCTTGAATTACCTCTGGGTGATGTTGGTGTGAAAGAGGTGGATTGCTGATTCGTTCCTGCATTCTTTGAGCCCCCTCTATAGGTGGATCTACGAAAGGAACCTCTGTGTGTTGGCTGTTGCAATGCTCCCATTGACTTAGCCGTTTCTGTATCTTTTTTCATTTTTTCTAAGGTCTCGTCTGTGCTTGAGCCAAACAGTGTCTTCTGATCAAATGGTTTGTTCAGTAGGGCTGTTTGTACTTCTTGTTTGAATCCTGAGATTCTAAGCCATGCATGCCTTCTTAGCATGACACTGGTGTTAATAGATCTTGCTGCAGTGTCTGCTGCGTCTAATGCACACTTAATGGAAGTATTGGTTATTATTTTACCTTCCTGTATTAATTGATCTGCCTTCTTCTGATGTTCTTTTGGGAGATGTGTGAGAAGTTTTTCTAACTCATCATAATGTGCCCTGTCGTAACGTGCGAGTAGTGCTTGTGTATTGGCTATACGCCAGCTATTCGCTGCCTGTGATGCTACTCTTTTGCCTGATGCATCTATTAACTTTGATTCTTTATCTGGTGGAGGAGCCTCTCCTGTAGATAATGAATTTGCTCTTTTACGAGCGTTTGAGACCACCAGCGAGTCTAGAGGTACATGCCCTTTAATAAATATTGGGTCCTTTGGAGCCGCTTTGTATTTTTTATCAATTCTTGGGTTTAACACCCTGGCTCTCACTGGGTTTTCGAATATTTCCTCTGTGTGACTAAGAAGACCCTTCAACATAGGAAGAGTACCTGATGTTCTCTGTGCATTAGGTAGAGTCTCTAACAAGAAATCCTCTATTTGAGGTTCTGTATGCATATCTAGTTTGTGATATTTTGCTGCCCTATTAATGAGCTGCACAAAACCTGTGTTATCATCAGGTGGTGAAGGCTTTGAGGGATATAGCTCGGGTCATCTGACCCTACATCATAATTTTCCCATGGGTCCTCCTCATCTGGGATAGTTTCGTCATCCTCTTGAGGTTCTCCCTCCCCTAGATCACTGTCTACATCTGACTGAGGTGTAGCTGGTCTTGGTGTGGAGGGTGTAGGAATATTTGGCCTATTGTGAGGAATAGGAGAAGAGGGTGTGACTCTAGGTCGAGGAGAAGCAGGAGGAGTTATATTTGTCCCCATTGTTCTCTTTTTTGAAGGAAGAGGTTTATCTTCTGACTGTTCACTCTTTCTCTTCTTCGTGACCACTTTCCCAGTTTGTGGATCAATAAACAAGATCTTTTGTTTGGGATCTGTCTGTTGCTCCTGAATCGGTACCGAAGACCCTGGTTCCGAGAGCTGTTTTTGTTTTCGATCGTCAGATCTTGTTGTTTTCGACACCGAATGTCTGCTCGATTCCGACTTTCTGGGTATCGAGTGTCTTTTGGGCGATAAATCATATTTATGTTTCGACATGGAATGTTTCGATACCGAGCTTTCCCTTGTTTGTTGCCTCGGTGCCGAAGTCGATGTCGCCCTTTTCTCGGATCCGACATGGTGGGAGTCCGAGTGTTTCGGTTTCAGTTTCGGTTTCGTTGCCGGGCCCGAGGGCGGGGCGTCGGAAACTTTTTTCTGCGGTTTGACCGGGCCCGAGGGCGGGGTCGTTACCGCACGGGGTCGGTTTTTCGGTAAGGGGACGTCGTCACTCACGGTTTGTTGCTCGATGAGTTCTTCGACTTCCGACTGGTCCCCTTCCGACCCCGACTGGTCCTCTTCTTCCTCGATTTGCTCGTCTCCGAACAGCTCCGGGATCGCCTCCGCCTGCATTCTGGAAACCTCGTGTCTTCGAGCTCGACAATTTCTAATCGTTAGCTTGGAGGAGAATGCTGCACAGGCTTCGCAGTCCCTGGATTCGTGTTCAGGCGATAGACAGAGGTTGCACACCTCGTGTAGGTCCTTGTGTGGGAACTTAGCACCACACGTTGGACATTTTTTGAATGGAGTCCTTTCCATGGACTCCGGGCTTGACTGCGTCGAGAAAGGCCTCCTGTTCTTCGACGTAGATCCAAGTTTTTCTCTTCGATTTTGAATTTGCAACGCGTCGGAATGGAAATGAACGCGTTCGATAACAATACCGTCGAATTGGAAAGGGAATACGCGCCGATAAATCACTTTCTTCTGAAGTTGATCTGGAGCGTCTCGATCCTCATCCGAACCCGATGGCGGAAAAAAACTATCTAAGGATGGAGCCGATGCCCATGCGCACTACCAACCAAGGGAGGAGTCACCAAGATACAATAGACTCTCCAAGAGAAAAACAAAGTGCAATCATCCGAGCCCAACACCAGATGGCGATCTATTCATAATGTACCATCTGCAGCCCATATGCCTCGAACATGGAATTACATGTTCACTGCTTTCAGGAGAGAGCTACAATTTTCCAGATCAGGCCATTTGTCACTTTAGTTCTACCCAAGGAAGGACTCTTGTTTGCACCAGACTACTTGATGACACTTCATTTGATGTGGCTGATCTTGCTTTGTTCTCCTTAGAGTTAATGCCCCTATAATCCTGTGTCTGCTAGAGTCTCTTCTTTTCAGGTTCTGCATACTGTCATGCTCACGGGGGGATCACCAGGCTCTGAGTTTACACGGGGTTAATTTATCTAGTGTGCAGTTTACAGAACGATCAGAGTCATGTTGTGCCTTCTTTCACAAGCATTCCCTTCACAGTGACCAGCTTGTCTGTATACGTGACAAATATCTTATCAGCTAAAACCGAAAACAGTATTCATTAGTATTGACAGACAGTAGAGTATATTTGGTCATACGCTGCATGGTGTCCTCCAGATGCTGACTGACATCGTGGAACTGCTATTAAAGGTGATAAATGCGAAGTGCCACCTGAGCACGTTTGAGAGACTGCCTCACTCAGTGAAATCATAGAGACTGATATAGCTTCCCCCTTAGCTGTTTGAACCAAAAGTGACGCACAGAAATATCATGTTGCAAAATTACCTTGGCCTCTGCAGGCTTCATTGTGCTTTCTTTAGTCACAGGTGCAGCAGCTGTAGGTTGTTTCTGCAAAAACAAAAGCAAGCGTAAAAAATGAATATAAACCCATCATCATTTTTATATTTCCATTTTATTGTATTACGTCATAAATATGAGCCCTGAGACAAACATTAAAATGCTTTCATGCAAGTAGCACTGCCTAAAGTCATCAGTGTAATTATTACAAGGAGCAAAACATTCAGAGTATCATCGCCCAACAAGTACTCAACAGCCCAAGATACTCTGAGGCGTCTTTATGAATGTATCGAAGTTTGACCTAACAAATCTAGATGAAACAGATTGAAAGGTATGAAAATTTAAATGGCGATGTGCAACCTAACAACATTTGAATGACAAATATACTTTTTTAAGTGTTTGCATTGCCATCGGAGACCCATTGTGCCCTCTAATGTTGGTCACCACCTATCACCCTCTTCATTTTGTTACCTAAGACCCATTATATGCGCCTCTAGATCTCTTCTGTTCTATAGTCAGTTTAAACCTACATCCAAGCTTGTATGCTTTCACGTTTGAGCAATTTAATGAATATTATCCCTTCGTTGTTAATCGTGGAAAAGTTACAGATGCCAAAATAGAAGAACGATTTCTGATAAAAGTCCTAAAACTTTTTTAATGCACTATTTTTCGTTTTCAGATTTGTTTAGTCAACCTAATGCAGAAATCTTCTGAAAAATAACTGAGCCTTAAGGGAAGGTTTTAGGAGTTCAAGGCACAGGGGCTTATAATGAATACCCTTAAAGCAAAAATCAATGATAAAAATTGTTCCAATCTGCACCTCCGATCAGTGCCTCCATGTGACAATTTTAGAGCTTGACATACCATTTAACAAGGTCATTTTGCAGCATCCCATGTCTGAAGGATAATACGGCTTTATCACCCTCTAACCACAGTGGTTAGGTCACCAGTTGATGGTGGAAAGATCTCACAACGTGGAGCATGAGCTTTCGGGTAGCGAAGCTCTGGGGGTCTGTAGAAAATACATACATGTAGTCTTTGGCCACAGTTGGTTAACAATAGATCACTTAAGGGACATATGATCCTATTCTTTCATACGCACAGTGCATAGTGGAATGTCCCGCTTCGATGCTCCGTTATACAGTTGCAACAATGTTCACCTTCCCAGTACTGAGACTGGTCATATTCAACTGTCTGCCACTGCTACCTCTACCTCGCTTATAGTCTCCATCTCAGAGCTCACCCATATACATCCTTTCGCCTGCGAATAATTTGCAACACATCAGACTAAACAAAAACACAAAAAAACAAGCTGAGTAATCAAAACCCTCTCTCACTTTGAGTTACATCAGAGAAGTGACTTTGATGCACAAAAAGGTGGATGGAAAGGATTTTGGATGTTTTAGCTAAGCAAAATAGCATGACTTTGTGCCAATGCCTCATACTTTTAAACCGGATACATTATTGGATACTGTACAGCTGCGTTTGCTCCTATTTTCATTAAAGATTATGTACTTTTTTTGCAGAAAAAATACTATATCAGAGTAAATCATCTTACTCAGTCTGTGAGTGATATTACTTTTACAGCTCTTTTCCAACCTGTTGCTTCATGCATTTAATTCTGGGAAAGTAAACAGACTTGCAAGGCATCAAGGTGTTTACTTCACATCCGTTTCATAATGCTATGCGTTGCAGTGTCATTTTAAGGATTTTGGAGCCCCGGGCAGGACATAATTTAGGGGCCCCCTTAAGTAACAATTTGAATTTTGTTACCGATGTACTACAAATTCAAGAACGCATGATGCCAAACAATACTAAGCTATAGGTTAAGCTTTAACAGGGCCACCCAAAAACTGCTGAACTAGGTCTTGCCTCCGAACCAAAATATCCTTAAGAGGACACTAGATAGATACACAGACTCACAAGTAGGGGTAGACACAAAGGTGGAGATGTTTAGATAGAGGGTTTCTGTGAGTTACAGTTCACTTTCCTGGAGGCCTCTTGAAAGGTCCTTTGCAATTGCCCACTTTGCCCATACCTTAAAACATCTCTGATGTGATGTACTCAAGAACTGGATACTCAGTTGACTCTAGGCTATTATTCATCGGTTGTTCATCAGCCCCTTTTGTGCTTCTTCCTGCACAGGTATTACATGAATTTATTCTTACTATGGGCTACTATGTAAGGAAAATGCACTACTCTCTACAAATGTACTACTGACGATAAATGATGATGGGGAAACCCCAAACATACTGCAGAAGATAAAGGTTGTCATGATAAATTCATAGAAGGAATGTCCGAAAGAAATCAATGCATGGAAATAGTTCAAACGCATGTGGTAATTCTGAAGACAAAGAGGATGCATAAGCCAAGCACTTAAAATGCTTTAACAGAGACTGTCTACCTCGAAGGACACAATGATTAAACACAGAAAGCAGGTGAATGTATTTGACCAGAGTCTGCCTATTCTTAGTGTGATAGGGTGGAGGTCTGTACTTTGGCTTGGCCATTCCAAAATCATTATTCTTTTCTTTTTCAGCCATTTAGCTGTAGATCAACTGGTTTATTTTGGATCATTGTCCCGTTACATTATGCACCTTTGACTAAGCTTTAGCTGCTGTCCAGATGGACTCCTATTTTCCTCTCCAATGTGCTTATATAAAGGAAAATTCAAAGATTCTGAGGCATCCAAGTCCTTAGGTTGCAAACAAGCTCAAACCATCATCTGTCTACCATTACACTAGACAACTGGTATGAGGTAGTTGTGGTTACGTGCAGTGATTGGTGTTGCCCAAACATGTGTATTACAACTAAACAACTTCCCTTTGGTTTCATCCTTCCGGATGACATTGTTCCAGAAGTCTTGTGCGGTTATAAAATCCTCAAATGCAAAAAGAACTGGTCCCAGGAAGCTTGTTTCCGGTCCAGGGTAGACCTGGCTCGGCAGTTCGGGCTGGACTGTTCCCAAGAGGAACAGGGACAAGACTGATTTGCATATGTCTGGGTCTGAACTAGGGTGGTGAAGTGAGCTAAAGAAGGATGATGGATTCAACCCAGATCTGTGAATGGGGGTGAGTGTCTGAAAAGTTTCAGTGCTCCGTCCATCATCTCCTTGTGTTCGTATGCAAACCTCGGCCATACAATATTATTTTTTGTGGCTTCTTTTACACTTTTTCAATCTTTTCTAATGATAGATTTGTGGACTGTAACATTTACTTTGATGACAGAGACCTGTAGACTTAGGATGTAGTTTGGGGTTCCATAGGCCCATCGTACAGTCTGATCTTAAGTTGAATGTGCCAGGATGTTCAATCCTGGGTGGATGGGAACCACTTTGAAGCATCTCATTTGTTAATTATTTTTCTGACTCGAATGATGGGCTTCACATTGTTAGGAAAAAGCTTTATAATCCTTCACAGAGTGATAACCAGTGGAATTTTTGTTCTGAGCAAGATGTGCTGCCACTCAGCTAAATGCTCAAGACCAAAATGACACAATTTCTAATTTTACATATAGATAGATGGCAGCACCTCCTGCTAATCAAGTAATCATTGGTTCTTGTTTCCCAGTACCCGACTCTAGTTACCTTGCTAATCGATACGGAAGCAGTTAGGGTGCACTCACTTCTTCACAGAAGACTTATGATTGTTAGCTGATATTTTTGTTTAAGAAATGATGAAAAGTGAAATGTGTGTATGTTATTTATCACACGCGTTAGATTTGTATACTGTTAGAGCTTTCTTAGGACTAGACAAAGATCAGATGCATGCTAATATGTAACTCTTCAAACTGTGTATTTGATGCACTGCTGTCAAACAGAGTGAAAATTAGATTAGAAAAGAGAAAGAAAGATAGTATGTTTGTGTGACACTCCTTTTTTCTAACCAACCTAGCTCTGGCCACCCGCATATCTCCAACTGGTCAGCTGTTGCCTGGTTGTATCCAACACCACTTGGGTGGAGGAGTAGTACAGAGAGCGAGAGAAACAATGTGTGTGCGCATGTGTGTAAGCATGAGGGGGGAAAAAGCATGTATGTGCATGTGCATATCAGTCAGTAACAGAATGCACATATCTGGCTGCTTGCGTGTTTGAATGTGTGAGAAATAGATATGTTTGCAAGGACCCGTGAATGTGTTTTGTATGTGCAAATAAATTATCACCTCGTGTTCAGTCTACTTTACTACCTCAACACCACGTCTTTTGCTTTATGCTGGCTGCACCAAACAGGCAGTTTATTTCTGTAGGCATGTGAGTATGTATGTATGTATGTATGTTGGTATGTAAGTATGCATGTGGTATTTGTATCGTACGAACCTAGCCAAAAAGCAGCGAGTGAGCTTAGGATGGAGACTGTGAGGATGTGATCAATGTGTTCTTTGTCACATTTGAAAGTAGGTGTATTTTTTTCATTGGTGTACATTTTGCACACCCCTACTGCTGCCACTCCCTTGGATTAGTCCCAACAGCCTGCGTGCCGCTCTGCTTCCACCACTCATTTTTAGCGAGTTTATGCTTTTGTTTTATCTGTATTTACGTAGATCTTTCTAGATGCGAGCCCAACATCACGGATCAGGATAAATATTTTAACATTCCTATCACAATGTCTCTGTATATATTTGTGTACACTCTATTGATGCTCTCTGGAGGATATATTAAATAGATATTCTTAAAATGTGTGTAACGGGGCGTGGCCAAGATGGCGGGCTGAGAGGACGCACTTGCCGTGAGCTCCCGAGCCCCTGGAAAACCTGCACCTTCCCACACCGCTGATCTCCCCCGGATCGAGCGGAAAATGCACCCAGTACTCCCCGTGGTGGTGTGGAGCAGTCCGCAGCCCTCAGTTACCCTGCCGCGGCGGAGGAGCCGCTAGAGAACCAGCCGAGGCGGAGGCCGCCGGAGGAATTGCCGGGAGGCCCGAGGACCCCCAATCACGAGGCCTTGGTAACCCGACGAGGGGAGCCTGTAGCACGGGGTGGACCAACAGATTGTGAGCGACTCGACACCGCGACCGTCCCCGGTGGGTGCCGGGGCGACCTTCCTCGGCGGAGCGGAGCTGCATTGCCGGTGGAAGCGGAGGCGGAGCCGACAGGAAGTAACTACGCAAGCCCGGGGATCGGGTAGGCCGCGGGGCCTGCACCACGTGGCCCGGCCGGGAGCTCCTCCTTTAACCGGTGCTGGGCGCTGCCGGGCCCTCCGGCGCCCTCGATCACCTTCGCGACCTCCGGCTCCGGCCGCCGCACAATCTGCGAGCTTGGCCCCCGGCTGTGCGATCCTCGAGTGGACCAGTGGGGAAAGACTGCCACGATCCCCGGAAATGGGCTTAGCCGGAATCATCGGATGTGGTTTCGGGGGCGATCACTGGAGAGACTGTTCGGCGAGGCCCCCGATGTGCTGGTAGACCCTGACCTCCGCATCGGGCAGCTTGAAACAAAGTCTGGGAGTTGAGACTACGCCAGTTCGGCGCTGGTTCCCCGAGCCAGAACGAGCGGCCATTTTGGACGGGTGCAGAGCAGTTGCATCGACCCTCATCCGAGGCGTGCGGGGGCACCTCACTGGGAGTGATCCCACGTTGGCACGAGCTGTGTGAACTGCCACCCACTGCTGGACTGCGGCCCCGGCATATAGCGCCTCCTCACCACGGCCCGCGGGCTTGCGTGTTCCCCGCCTCTCTGCGATGTCGAATGCCAGGGGGCAGAAGAAGGGCGATCGAACTTTGCCGGACATACTGGGACGAGGCGCACCGAGGCAAGACAGGAACCAGCCCGCTCCGAGCCCCCCGACTAGCTCACGGGGCGCTGAAGGTGGGGAACCCCCGGTGACTAGATCGTTCCTGGAGTCCCTCTTCAGCTCTTTGAGGGAGGACTTTCAGGCCTTGAAGCAGGAGGTGGCCGGGGAGGTCCGGGAAGTCCGGAGGGAGGTGGACTCCCTGGGAGAGCGAGTGAACACTGTGGAGGCGGCTGGCCACTCCAGGGACGAGGAAATCACCCACCTGCAACAGGAGGTCCTGAGGCTGAGGGACCAACAGATCGATCTACAAGCCCATGCCGAAGACCTTGAAAACAGGTCCAGGCGGAACAACATCAGGGTCCGTGGAGTTCCATCCAACGAGGAGGGTGAAGACGAGGCTGCCTACTTAGGAGCCCTGTTCCGTGAGATACTGGGAGAGTCCGAAGACTTCCCAATTCGGATTGACAGAGCACACAGAGTTGGCCGGCCTCGCAGGGCTTCGGCGCCTCCTCCGTACATTTTGGCCTTCTTACCGGATTTCCCCTTGAAGGAGCGGATTCTCCGTGAGGCAAGGCGGCAACAGCCTTTCCGCTTCAGAGACCACCCGGTGGCTCTCTACCAGGACCTGTCCGCGATAACACTGCAGAAACGGAAGGCCTTTAAAATTGCTACGGACTTCTTGAGGGAACACGACACGCAGTACTCGTGGGGGCATCCCTTCCGCCTACTCTTTCGATGGAATGGAACTTTGCACCAGCTCCGGTCCCTCCAAGATGTATGCGGGGTGCTAGGAATCACTGCATCGGACACGGACACCCCGGCGCCTCATCGCAGACGGAGCACGCGAGATGGCTGGCAACTGGTCGGGGAACGGCGATCCCCGCCGCCCGCAAGGCCTGACTCGCCCACAATTCGGGCAGAAATGACTAGCGCCATACAGGAGGCCTCCAGGACTACGGCGAATGGCGATGTGGCCTTGACGGCCTGAACTTGCTCCGGGGGGAGTCTGCAGTAGCCTATCTTCATCGCAGGTGCGGGGGTTCCGGGGGTGGGGGGTGGCGGGGGTGCTGGTGGTGGTGGCTGGACGTCCATTTGAACGACTTTCCACGGCCTTGTCCGCCGAGGACCGGACTGGGACAATGACGTATTTTGAATGGTTTGGGGAGAGGGGGGTGGGCAGGGGAGTTGGACGGGCAAGTTTGGGGGTTGGGGGTTCACTGGGAGGCGAGGGGGGTGTGTGGGGTTCCAGGGAAGGGGGGGTTCACACAGTTGGGGGTTTGGGGGTTCGGGGACTGTACTGTGCTGCGGGGTGGTTTGCTTTCACTGTGCGCTGGAGCCACTTGCTGTGGCCTTTGAGTTTCGTCCGGTGGGCCTTGCCCGCCTTGGTGAGCGTTTCTGGTGTTCCCCTCACTGATGGCCCTTAAGATTGTTTCCTTGAATGTGAAGGGGCTGAATAACCCGGTTAAACGGAGGGCTGTACTGTCCCTCCTGGAGGACTCGCAGGCAGACATTTGTCTTCTGCAGGAGACCCATCTGCTGGCTAAGGACTGTCACAGGCTGCGGACCCCAAAGTTCCCCACGCAGCTTTTCTCTTCCTGCGCTTCCAAGACGGCAGGGGTAGCGCTCATGCTATCTAGGAGGTTCAAGGGGGAGGTTATGCATAAGGTAGCGGAACAGAAGGGGAGGCTTTTGGCGTATAGAATCAAGGCAGGAGGTCTGGTGTTTACTATAGGCTCCATATATAGCCCCAATGATCATCAGGATCAGTTTCTACACAGGGCGCTGGAAGACGTGACGTCCACTCCTGATAGACACATCGTGATTGGGGGGGATTTGAATGTGGTCTTTGATGCATCCTTGGACAAGTCGGTGCAGAGGCGCCTACAATCGGGGGAGCTTTCGGGCTCGGTTCGTACCCGTTTGGAGGAGCTTGATATGCACGACATGTGGCGCCGCCTCCACCCCGCGACCCGCGCATACTCCTATTATTCCCACGCCCACAAATCATATGCAAGGTTAGATCATCTCTTGGTGACGGGCCCGATGTACGAACTGGCCTCGAGCGCCGACATGGGGGTCCTGTCTCGCTCAGATCATGCCCCGGTGGAAGGCACTTTCCGACTGCCTCCGGTGTCTCCCTCGAGAGGGGTCTGGCGCCTCAGGGACACTCTGCTGCACAAGCAATCGGTGGTGAAACAGATCCGTGAATCCATAGAGGAATTTAAACGTATTAATGACAACGACGACACCACCCGTGCGACGCAATGGGCCGCCTTGAAGGCTGTGCTCCGTGGTGAGTTTATTGCCATCTCCTCGGCGGAGAACAAAGATCGCCGGCTTAAGAAGGACGAACTTACCCGCCAGGTGCGGGAGCTAGAACAGGTGCATCAACGGACGGGAGCCCCTCGTGTCTGGAGGCAACTGAAGGCCGCCAGGAAACTCCTGTCCGCGCTTGACATGGACAGAGCGGAGTACGCAGTACTTCGCCTGAAACATAAGTACTACACCGGCGGAGACAGGTGCGGCCGGCTTCTGGCGCACAAACTCAGGGTACAGCACCAGCAGCATCGGGTGAGGGAACTAGCAGTCCCCGCTGGAGGGACGGTCACGGAGGATGGACAGATCGCGGAAGTTTTCCGTGGTTACTATGCTGACCTCTACGCCGGCGTTCCCCCCTCAGCGCGAGCCGAAGCAGACTATCTAGAGTCGGTGTCGCTTCCGTCCCTGACGCCGGACCAGGCCCAACATCTTGAGCGGGAGATTCGGATTGAGGAGGTGATCACGGCGATCTCCCGACTCTAAAACGGGAAGGCCCCGGGACATGACGGTTTTATCCCTCTCTTCTGTAAGACCTTTTGTCAGGACCTCGCACCACTTTTGACGCGCCTATTTAACTCGTTCTATGAGCCGGGCGCTATCCCCGCGGAATTCCTTCAGGCAACGGTATCGGTGATTCCGAAACCGGGCAAGGATCGGACTGCTTGCGGGTCCTACCGACCGATTTCACTTTTGAATACAGACCTGAAAATCTTCACCAGTATCCTAGCGGCACGTCTGGCACTCCACCTCCCGGGTATGGTTGACCCGGATCAGGCCGGGTTTGTACCGGGCCGGCAGACTGTCGACAACACTAAAAGGGTGACCCATATACTGGAGAAGGCCTCACGGATACCCGGGGAACGCATGCTCCTTTCCATTGACGCGGAGAAGGCGTTTGATAGAGTGCATTGGCCTTATTTGGAGAAGGTTTTGGGCAAATTTGGCATAGGCGAGAAGTTCAGGCACCTGGTGTTCAATTGCTACAGATTCCCATCCGCGGTAGTGAGGGTGAACGGATGCAGCTCTCAGCACTTCCCAATAGAGAGAGGCACCAGACAAGGGTGCCCACTGTCACCATTGCTTTTCGCTCTTTATATGGATCCGTTCGCACAAAGAGTCCGCCAGAACCCTAACGTCACAGGTGTCCGTATGGGGGGAGTTTCAGCACGCCCTTAGTCTCTACGCGGACGACGTGATATTGACGCTCGACGATCCTGGGAGGTCATTGCCTGCTTGTATTGCAGAACTGGAAACCTTTGCGGCCGTAGCGGGTTTCAAGGTAAACCTTGGGAAGTCGGCGGCCCTTGACATTTCGCTGTCCGGCTCCACCAGGACTGACTTACAGAGGCTTTTTCCCCTGAGCTGGTCTAGGGATCAGGTACCCTATTTGGTGATTCTTCTAGCGCCCTCTCTTCCTGCTATGGTCACGGCCAACTATACGGCTTTAAGTACAAAGATCAAAGAGGAACTGGCCCGCTGGGACAGGGGCACGTTGTCGTTGCTGGGAAGAGTGGCCGCGGTAAAAATTACCCTCCTGCCGCAAGTCCTGTACCTATTTCGAGCTCTCCCGCTGCAACCCCCCCAAAGGGATGGCCAGGACAGACTCAGTCTGCTATCACACGCTTTGTGTGGCAGGGCCGTAAGCCTAGGATCAAGAGAGCCATAGCTACGCTAGCGCCTGAGTCTGGTGGCCTTGGGATACCGGACCTGCATAAGTACTTTCAAGCTGCTCAACTGCGCTACTTAGTGGAGTGGAGCCGGTGGGAATCGGACAAACACTGGTTGTTTCAGGACCAGGCGGTGGCGGGCAGGACACTGCAGGAGGTGCCCTTCCTGCGGAGGACCCACCGCCCCCCCAACCTCTATGCGTCCTTTGTAACGCGGGTCCCGCTCCGAGTGTGGGACTCCGTGTCCACCAGGCATGACCTTACCACTTTTCCCTCTCCTTTCACGCCAATAGTTGGTAACCCGGACTTTGGCCTAGGTATGGAGCCGGGAGCCTATGAACTCTGGCGAGCGGCCCGCTGCTCCGCCTTATTTCATATGTATGGCCCGGAGGGTGCGGTTTCCTTCCAGGATCTACGGCGGGACTACGGCCTACCCGAGATGGAGCGCATGCGATATATGCAGGCGCGCCACTGGGCGCTACAACCGCAGGTGCGAGCATCGGCGGACCGAAAGCTCACAACATATGAGCGTTGGCTGGTAACTCGCTCATCGGACGCCAAGCTTATTTCTGACCTTTATAAGATGTTGCAACCTCCCCCCTTTCACATCTACAATCCCGGGAGGGAGCGGTGGGAACGAGAACTTGGACAGGCGTTGAGCCACACTGATTGGGACCACATTTCTTACCGGGCGCGACACTCTGCCTACCACACTGGGCTCACGGAGACTTTCACAAATATTACGACTTATTGGTATCGCACCCCGGAGAAACTACATGAAATGGACCGCTCAATACCCAAGACATGCTGGCGCAACTGCGGTCAGACTGGCACACTCATTCATATACTATGGGACTGCCCCCTGCTGACTCCTTACTGGGAGGAGGTGCTGAATGAGATTGACCAGTGCTTTGAGATTGAATTACCCCGCTTTCCCGCCTATGTTCTACTGGGCTTGGTTTAATGTACCCACTTCGGTCTAAGAGAGGTAGGCAGATAGCAATCGCCCTGGGATCGGCAGTACAGAACATACTCATTCACTGGCGCACTACCACACCTCCTACTGTTGTTGGCTGGCTACATAGATTGTGGCATGTGCTAGGGATGGAAAAGCTGTCTCTGGTGGTGGCGGGGGAGGTGGACACCTTTGAAGAGCTGTGGGCACCATTTCACACATTGTTAAGATCGGAATTCAAGGAAATCACTTGCCGTAGATATCTCAGATTGCTACGGCTGACGCCGCCGCCAGATCCGCCAGCCTGAGCTGGCCAAGTAGGCAGTTAGAGGGAGGGATGGATACTATGCTGTCACAGTGAGAAGGCGGAAGGTTGACGGCACAGTACAGGGAGTGGGGCAGGGAGTTGGGGGGTTGGGGGGGGTAGTTGGTTGGGGGGGGGGGTTGTCTTTCTCCTTCCTTTTGTTTTGTTCCCACCCACAGGTGCGCTGGCCATGTGACTTTGGCACGAACGTGCCCATCGCACTGAACGAACTGCCTTCACGCATCTGTTGAATTGTACGCACTGATTTGAGGGGTGCACCTGTGGTTATTTGTCTGTAATGTTGTCCCCCTTTTTCTTTTCCTACTGCAATAAAATACTTTAAACCTAAAATGTGTGTAACGTTTATTAAGTTGTTTAGATGTAACTTCAGAAAGGCAATTTACCTAAGTTTAGAAGATCTTAAAATGTGTTTCTCTTAGTATCAACTGCAGCTTACAGACGGATTGTAATGTCAAGTCACAGTAATCCAGTTGCAACAAAGCTGAATGCTGACAATGCACATTTCAATTGCCCTATTTGAGAACAGGTTTTGCTTCTTCTAATCTCTATGTAATCGTTGCCAATCTTAGAAGTGAATGTATGGCCACTGATCGATTTTATAAGTAAGAGAAAGCTGTTCCTATTAAGCGAGCATGAATAAGATATTAAAATGCCATTTGCTTTATCTCATTCAATCCATCTACCCCACCGGCATTCCCATGCCCTTTTTCCACCTACATTACTTTGATCCTGGGGAAGAGAAGTGATCCTTGAAAAGTGGCAGTAATCTGCTTGGTATCACAGAATCGCCAAAGACAATGGTCTTCAAATTTTACATCTAGAAATTGTGAATCACACGGCAAACGAAATTGTTTTAGTTGGGCTCTACGACACACCTTGAACAAAATTAGAGTAAACCTATACCCAGTATTTTCCTATTGATCGCAATAGATATACGCATTGAAAAACAAACCAAACAATCCAAGTATTTCAAGAGGGAATCATGCTGTTGGTGGGCATTTTAAAAGAAAAGAACAAAGGCAATGCTCAGAGAGTTACTTTATTCACACATTAAATCCCTTGTGTGAACTTAAAATTTATTTTAAGCAGGACTTTACACCAAATCCAATACATTTTTGCCAACTTTGATGTTCAGTCTTGCCTCTTATTTTTTTTTACACATAATCATAGTTAGCGGGCCAATTGATCCGATGTCATGCATGATACCTTCAGTCAGGCCGTCCTTCTACCTATAAGCACTCTATTTATTTTTTATTTATTTTACAGAGTTTTATATGGCGCATACTTGACCTGAATCGGGTATCAGAGCGCTTTACATAGCACCAGTTGCATTACATGAGAACACATTCATATATATATTTTTTTTTAGGCACTGGGAGATCAAGTGGTTTGCCCAGAATCACAGGATGTTCAGAGTCATTGCCAAAACTGGAACCCAGTTCCCCAGATTCGAAGTCGCACACCCTAGCCGTTAGGCCAACTTCTCTCCCCGAGTTGCTCTACACGATTGCATTTTCAAGCCTATACTTAAAAAAGTTAAGTTAAGCTACAAGTCCAAAATGCAACATTTTTTGGGCTAAAATATGGGCCTGATGAAGGTGTTTTACAATACACTGAGTCACTTGGTAGCTACGAACATATTTAACATTTTAAATTCTGAAGATATAATCAATATTCATAGCATACGTTAATACGCAATTGTCAACATGCTATTGGTAGACCGGTCACATTATAAAAGTCCACAGTGTGATCTTTTATGAGAATGGAGGGTGAGAGGAGTCAGCGGGTATTTGGATGGGACTATTGAACACCTAGGCCAAGCAGGATATGACATGCAAAACATGGCCACTGCCTTTCCTCCAGCACAATGCGTGTATGTGCTCCCAAGAAAATGACTAAGGTCCGACCGGCATCATTGTGGTAAAGGGACTGGCCGACAGATAGTCTGCAGTTCCGACCTCCAAATTAGGATCCGACCACCATGGAGGCGGTCGAAAACATGCCTCTTAGCATTGAGGTTTATGCTGCGGACCGGAAAAGGGCTGCAGCACAAGCCTCAATGCCAGAAAGCATGCTTATAAACATCCCTGCCACATGGTGCAGGGATGTTCAGGGCCCCATAGCAGAGGGCCATGTGGGACAGGGGCCATGCTAGGGGCCTCAAAGAAACCTTTCTGCCAACCTTTTCATATTGGAAGAACCAACATGAAATGGCTGTCGGAAAGGTGGATCGTAATCCCGATGGTGGTGCCCAAGAAGGCAACCCCTCAGTTGTGGGGAATGTGATCTGACCGACTGCCCGACGGAAACTGTTGGTCGGTTCCGGGAGCAATGCGGTCAGACCAACTGCATCAGCACGCTGCAGTCTGACCACAGACATAGATGTCGGTGGAAAGATGGCATGTCAGTGTCAGTCCTAACGACATCGTTATGAGGCCCCAAATGCTTTGGGTATACCCACCCCCCCCCCTTTCCCTATGGCACCCCCCCCCTTTCCCTATGGCACCCCCACATGAAGCCCCAAGAGGGTTTGCCCCACAGTTTGAAGATCTCTGTTCTATGGACTTTAGGAGGGTCATCCATGTTCAGACAGCTTGCCCCTGCACATTCTATGCATGTGAGTGGTTGGTGCAGGGGTCATTACATTAGCATGTCACTGAGTAATTACGGACTCGACCCTGTCACCTGTCCCATGGGGACAGGTGGGTGACAGATGTGATCATGTTCTTGGAGGTTCACTTGCAGACTCCAAAAGGAAGCAGGGTGAAGAAAGACATAAACAACTGTGATCATATACAGACTGGTTTAAAAGGTATGATTCACACCGCTTGGACCACAGATTTTTTTTACACAGTTTAAGTGTTACCCTTTAAATGATTATGCATAGACAGTAAAAATAATGGAAAGAGAAGCTTATATTTTTCGAATAACATTAACACTTTATTGGGCGCTAGCAATATTAGATGCAAGCAGGGAATTCTGAGGTTAATATGGTTGAGGCATTGTGGGGAGGGGGAAAAAAAAAATTTGCACCTGCCGACAAGATTCTGGTTTCTGTTTGTAGCTGAAAATATTTTTGAATTAAGAGCAATGATTGTCGCTCTAAGTGGAGACCATGAATTGCCCATAAGCCATCAACCTCATGTAAATATCTCTATTCACAGGTTAGGAGACCTCCAAAAGGAGTCCTTTAATAGTGGTCTTTACAAATTTCAGCAGAACCTGTTTTGCACAGAATGAATACCTGTCCCATACAAATCTATGCTGTGTTGAGTTTTTTTTTTTTACAAATCTTCATTTGTGTAAATGTTTAGAACTGGAGAAATATTACTATAAATAGATTCCAGTTTGGACAGAAGTAAAAACCCTCTCTATCATGGAGATGGAGCCAGCAATGAGCAAGATGACATGTTCTATTCTTGGCCAAGCAGGATAGACATTCGTGCTCAGGGTAACCTACTGATATCTCAATTTATGCAGCACGCCCAGCTTCTAGACACCACAGTTTGCAATCCGGAGCAACAAAGATTTATTGTGTACATATAGGACTGGTCTTCAAGTGGAGGCAAATTTGTTGAAATTATCTTTATTAGCAAGTTTACCTAAAAAGCCTTTGCATGTTTGCACTACAAGAGCATATTTCGAATTATGACACCCGCTTAAATAAAGTCTTTTTGGCGAATTTTGATGAGAAGTCACGTCATAGCGGCAGTTTTAGCATCCAATGGGGTACTCTTAGAAAATAAAATAAAAATCCTTTCAACTTTAAAATCGTTACACATAACTTTGTACATTCAAACGATTTGTGGTTATGTGTACATGGGCACATTTACTGCACAGCATAAAGTGGAGGACTAATTTATGAAATCTACATCTGCTGATGCCTTTCATCATCTAAGGTTTTTAATCACATTGTTGTAGATTAAGAGATTACTAAATGAAATGGACCAGTGTTAATTTGTGGGTTGTTCAACTATTTGTAGAAACTCCAGACTCGTAAGATAAGGAGGCTTTTTAATATGTTTACAATTGGGATTGTCCCCTGAAGAAAGTTTCTAAAATTCTAATCAGAGTTTAACGTAAAGGCGGTAAATTGATCTTTGTTGCTCCAGAGAATATGGAATAACACACACTCCAAGCAACAAAGGCTTGGAATACTCTGCCAATATAGATCAAAACATCTCCTACTCTACTAGCGTTCAGGAAAGCCTTGATAGCTTGGTGGTTTAAAAAAAGGAGTAGGTTTTTTGTCCATTAGGATCCTGGCTACGAAATAAAGGGGATAGAGGATACCTTGCACTGCCATCTAAGCTAGTGCCAAGACACCCTTGGGCAACTGAGCGCTTTACAAACTAATTAGCATAACATATTAATGGACTGCATATATATTTTTTTTAAATCAGGCAAATTGCAGTGCCCACTTTTAATTAAGTATGGCATGTTGTCACGATTATTCGTCCTTGCTCTATTAGTAAATATTTGTTTTTAGATGATGCTATGTGGTCAGGAAGGATCTGAATAGATGTTGAACTTGTTTTAATCAAGTACTGATATATTTGGGAATGTAATGTGGCGGTTGCGGTTTTAAAAATGGCATAATTATATATATATATATATATATAAGGCTCCTGCTTCTTTTGTTTTGAAGGAAGAGTTTTTGCATAAGTATCCTGGGCCTCCCAGCGGCACATTTCAGGAGCTCCGCCACAACCGTGGAACTGGGCAATTGCTGGCGCACGCTCCACGGAGCCTTCAATTTCCTGGGAAGGATAGCCCAGCTCCCGCTTCGCGCACAAAGGACTGTTAGCAGTGAGGTATTTTACCTCGTTTGGACGTTGTGCAGTGCACTTTCGATCCCTGTGAATGGAAGTCTGTGCGTGGGGCTGTGGCGTCATGAGGGGACAGAAACCCTCGAGGCTCCTGCTTCTTTTGTTTTGAAGGAAGAGTTTTTGCATATATATATATATATATATATATATATATATATAAAATGTTTAACTGTTTGATAGACTGTCTAAATTCTTAAATAGAAAAACGGAATTTATAATTAACTCCTTTTTGTTATATACTATTTTTTTCAACAGTGCACATGCAATAAAGTGCATGTCCCATATATTCAAGCCCCCATAGTTTATCAGGATAAACAGCATCAAACTGTTCCACAGTATCTATAGTACGTCCCTTGCCACAGTGACCCCGGTATTAATTGGCACACCCGACTCAGATCTCCTCCAACCCCGCTTCTCCCCCAATGACTCTGCCTTGGTTGAGGCATCATCCAGACCATCAAATCATCAGTTACTTTGAAAGATGCTGCACCTGAGCCACTAAACTGTAGCACTCAATATGCGAGAGAGCCAGGCCACCCTGTTCGTAAGGCAATTTTGACAGTGGGCAGTTTAATCCTACACCTTGATCTAGCCTAAATCATTGAGGAGATCACGCTACCCAGCTTGGTGAACAGCACCCTTGATACGAGACACATCCTGCCCTGTAAGGTGCCACTATGCCAATCAGAGACAACAGCGGAGTGATCCAACAACTAATGGATCTGCAAATACCGCCTCCCACTCTACCTATGATCACTGAAATTCTTTCTTGGACATTGAACTCCTACTTTTTAACATCCTTAAAGTTATTACTTTCCCCTGCATGTTGGATATGTTATTTGTGTGAGACTGTGGCTTAATTTATATTGCCCACCATGTTTTAGTGTTTGCAGTACAAGATTAAAAAAATATATATATTAGGAAAACAAGACTAAGTCCACAGAGTCTCGCATGTGGCAACAGCAAGTGTAAGTCGAGTTGAGGCGGCAATCATGATTGTCCTGGTTACCCTCCATCATGGTACCACTCGCATGTCCATTTTAAGGCTTAGCAGACCGCTCTTACAACGCTCTTTTATAATAATAGGAGATTCTGCTAGGTTTCATCAGTTAGCCATATTGGCATGGACTTCTTCGTTTGTACTAATCAGGGAGATTTATGGTGGGCTACACAGAGCGCACCTTTATCTGAGCATGAGCTGATTCATTTGGTCACCCAAGATGGTGAGTGGGGCCAGTTGTGGGGAAAGGTTATCCTTCAACCCTGTACTGACGGAGCCACCCGGCCCGTCCACAGACGCACGCACGCACACAGCCTGAGGGCGGGTCACGCCCCAGGTATAAATAAACGGGCCCGGGACCGCCTCGGGGTCTTCGGCCCTAACTATCAGCTAGTGTCTGTGTCCGTCATTGTGCTCAAGTGAAGTTAGGCCCCACTCTGTGGCATAGGTTGTCCCTACCCCTAGCCAACACTACACTGGCGACGAGGCGGGTACTTTGCCCACGCCTCGCCCTGCGGACACGCCTGTCGTGTCCTGCGGTTTCCTGGGCGCCGCGCTCGCGCTGCCTGCGCTCGAGCCTGCGGCTGTGGCCCACTTAGTCACCCACGTGGGTAACCCTGCCGCCTGGGCCTGTCTGGCCCCATCGGACCACCTACGAGGTCGTCGCGCCTGCCTTAGTGCTCAGGTGAGCCCCCCCCTCCTCGGGGCATTACCTTTACTGTCGGCTGCCGTCCGCTGCGTGTCCTGGGAGGGGCCGCGCATCAAGCCCCCATCCCCAACGGATTCGCACTGCGGCGCGAGGCCTGTGGGTGTGGAGCCATGCGGGAGTCTGCAGAGCGTCAGCCGGGGGGAGTTATCGGCCCCCGACGCGCGCCCCGCCTCCGCGCTTGCATTTCGCGGACGTGCACAGCCCGCCCCGGCGTTTTCTCACGCATCTCGCGGGCGTGTGTTTCCCGCCCTGCCATTCCTCACCATCTCGCGAGGTGTGTTTTCCTGCTGGGGGAAGCGATTGGTGCTGCTCCTGTGACTGGACTCCGCATCCCCAAGGCACTACAGCTCCTGTGGCCAACAAATACGTGGTTTGTGCACACCCAACACCCCTGGCGGCTGCGGAAGCCCACCCATACCTCCACTGCCTCAGACGGCCGAACGTCGTCGTGCAAAGTTTGCGTCCGCACGTAGCCCGCGTGCTACCACGTGCCAAAGATGAATGTGCAGGCGGAAGGCAATGCGGCTGCTCCAGCCCCAGCCCCACAGGCTCCGGCCCAACAACCCGCGGTACCTCTGAATGCGCAGGCTCTGGGCCCCGTCGAGACGCCCCACCCGCCCTGCCCGGACATGCCATGGCTGCACCGCTCCCGCCCTTCAGCGAGCTGGCGGACCCGCCTACGGCAGCTGCGCGGTGGCGCCTATGGTTAGGACGGCTGGAGCATTACTTCGTGGGGGTGCGTGAAACGGACGCAAAAGTGAAGCGCTCGCTGCTCATGTGCTACGGAGGTGACTAACTGTACGAGCTGTTCGAGACCCTGCCGGACAGAGGGGATGAAAACGACTACACAGCTGCGGTTGCGGCGCTCAATCACCATTTCGACCCACGCGCCAACCCTGATTATGAATGGTTCAAGCTGCGCCAGGCCCGTCAAGCGGAAGGCGAGTCGATCGACGTATACTATGCGAGGCTTCGCAAGCTGGCTACCTCCTGTGAATTGCCGGACCGGACGCTGGAGATCAGAGCGCAACTCATACAAGGCTGCAGATCGGTTCAACTGAGACGCCTCATCCTGCGACAGCCCCGGATAGGTTTGGATGAAATCCTCGTTTTGGCCAGGTCGCACGAACTCTCCAATGCCCGGGCGGAAGCGATGCAAGCTGCGCTCGACAGGCCTGCCGCGCCAGCCAAACACGTATCGGTGAAAGAGGAACACGTCGACGTCCTCCGCAGGAGGCCATTCCCAAACACGCAGAAGAACCAACAGCCAACATCATCGCGGTCTGCCTGTGGGAATTGTGGGATGGACCACCCATCGAATGGACGGTGCTTCGCGAGAGGGAAGACCTGTTCCAACTGCGGAAAACTGAACCACTTCGCAAAGGTGTGCCGCAGCAGTGGCAATCGATGGACTGGCCAAAGTGGGAGAAGCATCGCCCAAGGGGTGCGCCAAATCTCGCTTGAAGACCCCGGCCCCGGTGGCGACGCCGCCCAGTCGGCATGCAGAATAGACGACGACAAGGTGTTCTTTGCCTCGTTTGTGGGACGGGAAGGTTCGAGAAGACGGCCCCGCGCATGTGCGAAGTTCAGATTGAAGGATCCCCGGTGCAGGCACTAATTGATACTGGCGCATCGGTGAATGTGATGGACAATGTACAGTATGAACAATTGTCCCCTTGACCGCCGCTATCACTCTCAAAAGCGAGAATATACACGTATGTCAGCGATGATCCCCTACCCCTGCGAGGAGTAATTGATGTGACAGTTGCTTGTAATGGTCAAGAAGTAAACACCAAGTTCCATGTGACAGGTGGCAAGCGGGGCACGCTCCTCAGCTGCCACACAGCGGAGGACCTGCAACTGGTGTTCTTCGCTAACCAGATACACGAACGACATGCAGATGCTGGACGAATTCCCAGTGCTCTTCCAAGGGTTAGGCCGCCTGAAGGGGAAGATGTTCAAGTTGCACATCGACCACACGGTGAAACCAACGGCACTGCGACACCGAAGGGTTCCTTTTCACCTGCGGCCGCAGGTGGAAGCCGAGCTGAAGAAACTAGAGGAACTCGGGTTGATAGAGAAAGTATCAGGGCCCACTCCCTGGGTATCGCCCCTAGTGGTGACCCCCAAGCCAAAGCAACCGGGTGCCATAAGACTCTGCGTGGATATGCGCCTCCCTAACAAGGCTATCAAGAGGGAGAGGCACCTCATGCCAACGATGGACGATATAGTGGCAGATCTAAATGGAGCCCGCTGGTTCTCCAAGTTGGACCTCAATGCTGGATATCACCAGCTCGAGCTACACCCCGACAGCCGGAATATCACAACCTTCTCGACCCATGTAGGCCTCCGCAGGTACAAGCGTCTGAGCTTCGGTGTCTCCTCTGCCGCCAAAGTATTCCAAAATGCAATCAGGGAGACACTATCGGGACTTCCAGGAGTCATCAACCTGAGTGATGAAATTCTTGTCTTCTCTAAGACGCTAGAAGAGCACCACGGACACCTTCGGGCCACCCTCCGGAGGCTTGCTGAGCATGGCCTCACCCTACACAGGGAGAAGTGTTCCTTCTACAACGAATCGGTGGAGTTCTTTGGATACGTTTTCTCCCAAGACGGCCTGAAAGTAGACCCAAGGAAAGCGGATGCCATCTTGGCAGCACCGAAGCCAACATCTGCAACCGAAGTCCGCAGCTTCTTAGGGATGGCCACTTATTGTGGTCGCTTCATCCCTAACTTGGCGTCCCTGTCGGAACCCCTACGCACACTCACCAAGTCTGGGCATCCGTGGTCATGGTCAGGGAAGGAGGACGAGGCATTCCGAGCAGTTAAAGACGCCCTCATAGACGACAAGGTCATGGCGTACTTCAGACCGCATAGACAAACAGAGGTTGTCGTAGATGCCAGCCCGGTGGGGCTAGGTGCAGTCCTGAAGCAAAAGACGGAAAACCAGGAGTGGGTTTCCACCACGTATGCGAGCCGAGCACTGACACAGACGGAGATGAGGTACGCGCAAATAGAAAGGGAGGCGCTTGCCATCAAGTGGGCGTGTCAGCATTTTCACTTGTACCTGTTTGGCCACGAGTTCAAAGTCATCACGGACCACAAGCCGCTAGTGCCGCTGTTCGGAGGCTCCGCCAGGCTTGCGCCACCCAGGATCGAAAGATGGGCCGTCCAGCTTCAACCCTACCACTTCGAAGTCATCTTCCGCCCCGGAGCGGACAACCCAGCGGATTTCTTGTCAAGACACCCAGGGCAACCCTCTCCCGCATCAGTGCTAGAAGACCGAGAGGAAGTGGAGGAGTTCGTCAGGGCACTGTCATAGGATGCGTGTCCCAAAGCGCTCACGCTGGAGGCGATAGGTGCTGCCACAGACCGAGATGAATGCCTCCGAAGGGTAAAAGCCACACTCGAAAGTCATTCCTGGAAGCATTTCCTGGATGGTTGCAGTGCACTCACGCAGGAAGAACAGACCTTTCGGCAACAGATGTGGCGAGCTCAGAGTGAACTAAGCATGGGACCCCATGGTGTGGTGTTGCGAGGCACCACCATTGTCATACCGTCGAGCCTGCAGAAAGAAGTAGTTCGCCTCGCTCACCAAGGGCATCAAGGAGTAGCAAAGACAAAGGCCCGCCTGCGTAGCAGAGTATGGTTCCCGGGACTCGACAGTGCGGTGGAAACAGAAATCCAGAACTGTCACTAGTGTGTCATCACCAGCCAAGAACCAGCACCACACCCGGTCATCACGGAGGACCCGTGCGAGACCCCGTGGTCGAAGATAAGTATGGACTTCGGATCATTCCCTGATGGACGACAAGCCCTGGTACTCATCGACTCATGCTCCAGGTTCCCAGTAGTCGAGGTTATACCCTCCACTGCATTCAGCCACGTGAAGCCAGCACTAGACCGTACTTTTGCCATGCTAGGTTTCCCAGACGAGATAAAATTGGACAATGGGCCGCCTTTTCAAGGCAACAACTTCAAGACATACCTAAGCAGGAGAGGAATCAACCACAGGAAGATCATGCCCCAGTGGCCACAGGCAAACGGCGAGGCCGAGAGGTTCATGAGAACCATGAACCGAGCCCTCAAGATTGGTGTGGAGCAGGGAGAAGCGCCGGAAGAGTGCCTGGCCCAGTTCCTAAGCGCATATCGACAAACCCCACACTGTACCACCAAGTGTGCGCCGGCGCACGTCATGTTTCGGAGAACACCGCGAGACTGCATACCGACGAGCCCCGCATGGAGAGCCCCCGAGTTAGACCACGAGGCAACTCAGAACCGCAGGAGAAATACCAATGAAAGAGCCAGCAGAGCACGACATGCCCAGGTCTGACCACTCGTGGTCGGCGACCGCGTGGTGTTAAAGACTCGTCAACACAACTGGAAATATCAGACGACATTTGAACCCGAGGTGTGGGAGGTCGTGAACATCCACGGCACCATGGTGTCGGCCACATGTGGCATGAGAGCCGTGACGAGGAATGTGTCGTGGTTCAAACGTATCTCCGGAGAAGGAACCTCGAGCGAACAAGGGTCCGAGGACATGGAGGGAGGCGACGAAGATCTGACGCCCCCTGGGACGCCGACGGATCAACCGGTCCGGGAAACACCGGTGCCCAGACCTGCCTCAGAGCTTAGTATCAGTCCTGCAAGCTCAGCAAGTGACACAGTGGAACCGGAAAACAAAGAGTCAGTCGCAGAGCCTGAGGTATAATCTTCGACCCAATCCAACCCCCAGTCAGAGACTCAAGGACTATGCATGGGGTCTCCGTGTCTCTGGGACAGTAAAGTAACCGGGACTAAAGAACTGTGAGTTTGGAGGGATGTACTGACGGAGCCACCCGGCCCGTCCACACACACACGCACGCACGCACACAGCCTGAGGGCGGGTCACGCCCCAGGTATAAATAAACGGGTGCGAGACCGCCTCGGGGTCTTCGGTCCTAACTATCAGCTAGTGTCTGTGTCCGTCATTGTGCTCAAGTGAAGTTAGGCCCCACTCTGTGGCATAGGTTGTCCCTACCCCTAGCCAACACTACAAACCCCACCAGGCTACCTACTGGGATAAGTCTGGAAGATGTTTGTGACGCGTCTCGGTCATGTGTGCCTGCTCTCTGCGCACGAATGTGTTTTGGACAGAAGCTCTGTTTTGAAAAATATAATGGGATTCTTTGTCTGTTGTTTCTTTATGGTAGATTCTTCTTCAAAACTGAAAAATCGTAAGGCACATAATAAATAATATTATACAAATTCGATACAAATAATAATCACGTTCAAGGTCTTTTTTAAGAGACAAATTACTTTGTAATTAAGGTCGTCCTGGCCTTCTTTGCTGACTGGAAACCTGAACATTTTGTAGCCCCTGCAGCCAATCTAGACAGCTTTGCAGTGCGTGTGTTGATAACAAGGCCGGGCTCCAAATATTAAGAGGCTGCCTAGCAACTTCACAATAGCCCTCTGACTCATGCTCTCAAACTTGGAAGGAGCCCGTTTAGAGCGTCAGGGGCACGCCCCGACAGTGACAGGAGAGGCGCGCAGACTGTCGGGCGGTACCAACCGGACCAGTCGGTGGGGTGAGGCATCCAAACAGTCTGCAGGGGAGGACACGGGAAGGGCCTCGAATGTTTTTTTCTTCTTCAAAAGAGTCAAGATTAGTCCTCACATTTTGACTATGCTTTATGTTTTCTCTGGTATAAAACAGGGCTGGGTCGCTGTTGTAACAATCGCACCGACAACCTTAGACACACCCTTACTCAGCGAGTTAATGCACAGAGCACACATGAAGGGCTGAACCGGCTTTGCTGTCTGTGTGAGTCACGCTGTGGTATTCTCCCACGTCTGCATGCGAACCGGTCTTACTTTCATAATAACCCGGTAAAAGCGAATCTTCCAAAGCGAAGGAAGCGCGCGCGCAACGAGAAAAAGTTCCAAGTGTTGTATCACTTCTAAACAACATTCATACTGCATTAAAATATATAATAGGAGTAAAGTTAGAGCCTGCCTGCGAGGTGTCAGCGCTGAACACGCACGCACATACAGCAGACTAGAAAAAGAGAGAAACAAGAGTGTTCGAATGAATAAAACTGCTCCAGAAACTGTGTACAAAAGTGTACGTTTTAGGGTCGAATACAGCTGGGGTCAAGTGGCATCCTTTCACCTATCTTATTTAAAAAAAATGCAGTTCCATTGTTTTAGAAATTGTATTGCCGTTGTTTGTAGAGCTACTGGTATAAAATATACTTTATTTGTAAATTTAGTCAGGCAACTGTTACCAAAACTAAACAGCTAAAGTTAATTAAATATTAAAGTGCGTCTAGTAGTGGTTGTTTCAGTTTCAAGGATGTTTGCATCCACTATGTCTTTTTTGTTAACTTGCACAGACATATATGCTGCTGTGCTCTCCGTGATGCTTTCTGAGAGTGTTATGGGATAATGCATAGCTTGTCTACTAGCATAGAATGCCAGTCATTGCAGGAAGTGTAAAGCAGGCTGGTTATTATGAGAGAAAGTGCCTCTTCGTGTCTATTTCTCCCACAAAGACTTCCCAGTTTCTATCCTCCCTGGGTTGTGGCTTGATCAGTGCCTGCCTTCTCTGGGTCAGTTACTCTGTATTTAGCGAGTGTTAATTTATGGCTTTCCTTCATCACTGTATTCGAGAAGGTAAAGTTTCTTCTCGGTGATCTGTAGCCTACTACCTTGTGGTGTTGCCCCATGTGAGACACGATATATTTGTTGCTTTTTCTGTCATTGGACCAGTTCTGTATAATTGGAAAATGCCTTCTCATGCTTGTGGTCAATCATGCCAGGATACTGTGGTAGGAACTCCTCCAAAGGGCGACAGGCCTATGAGAAAGCCCGTAGGGATGCTTTTTGAAGGCTTAGCTACTTGCTCTTATAGTACCTGGATGCCAAGTGCAATTGAATCACCTTCTTAGATGCGTCATCAGAATTTAATATGCACCTTTGAGTATTAAGCAACAGGAGAATTATCCCCAGTTATACTCTAGTGATTTGGGAAATTTCTGGTAACACAAAAGAACTTGCTTGCAGAACTCGGGCCCTTTGACAGATAGGGTGCACTTTTCTTGTCTGCACCACAGCGCACCTTTAATAGGTGCACCGTGCACAAACAGGGATAGTATGCCCTACTATGAATAATGTGCTGTCCTCAGTCAGTTGTGAATTTGCGCTGCCCTGGGGACAGTGCATTCAAGTGACACAAGGAGCGGCTGCTTCAAAGCCGCTGTTTCACAGTGCAGGCGGCAGCCCATCTGCACTTTAAAGAGGGATTAGATATGCCCTTGCAGGCTGGTGCAGTGAGTGACAGCACCCGCCTGCAAGGGAGTGTCTGGGGGATCCATGGGACCCCCTGTGCCCCCTTCCAGAGGGCTGTCATCAGGGGACACACTGACATTGCACCTCATGACAGCTTCTTTACCTTTGCATAATCTGGCATAGGCGAAGGGGTAATGAGATTCCTTCATTTGCATGGGGCCATGCCCCAGTACAAATGAGGGAACGCCCTTTTGAGATAGCACTGGTGCTGTATGCGCACCAGCGCTATCTATATTACAGAAGGGGCCGCACAAGCATCTGAGGCCCCTTGTGCAATACCAAAGTGCTCTGAGGGTTCGCACAGCAGGCACACATGCCTGTTGCGCCCCCTGGGCACTTTCTATAATATGGCCCCAGGAGAGCAGCGTTTCAAGACCAGCATGTACTATATAACATTAAATAGCAATGTTTGTGGATAGACTTGCAGCCATGTGTACACCCAGCAAAGTACAGTAAAAGTAAAATCAGTGACTGCACATGCACAATCATAACGATCATAAATGCATCGATGCACAGTGCAGCGGAAATCCAGCGAGTGTCTGCACACTCACAGTAGAAATGCCAAACAGGCGCAGTGCAGAGGGAGTGCATGCAAGTGACTGCCTGATCACAGGGTTATCTTCTGTACATGCACAGAAGGGTTACAGTGAATGACTACACATACAGTGTCATATGCAGATAAACACAGCTGTACAGTGAAGTCCAGAGAGAGCAAATAATGACTGCTCACTCACAGCTGTATGTGCTGCGCAAGCACATATACTGACAGAACAGTGATTGACAGCCTAGCTTCAAAGAGATACTCAAATCTTTACTTCACTGAGTACCGACTTTCCACAGTCTTTTACATGAGTAAGAAAGAAAATGTATTGATTTTCTTATTAATAATCATGCTCAGGTCAACTACAGATTCTACACTACTAGATTCTTTACTTTCTTAGGTGTTTTTGATCCGAATATTAATGGAAAGAAAATGTGTCAATAAACATTCACACTAAGAGTAGTTCACGCTGTTGTAAAACCACTTCATATACCAAAATCAGCGTGTAAGCAGAATGATTAAACCCTGATTCACTAATGTAGTGCTTTGACTCAGCCAAGCATCGCCTTTACTTCAGTGATGAAGACGTGCGAAACCTTGCAGTTTTAGTTTAATTTTTGCAATTCCTTCCATTAATGATGTCTTATGTACCAAGAATAAAGGTTCACGCGAGGCTGATAAATCTTTACAATTTAAAGAGTTAGTGCATTGATGCTTAAAGTACGGCCCGGGTTCTGCATGCGGCAATCCGGACCATCACACGTGGCTGTGAATGACCGCATTAGCTGCAATTTACGAGAGAGAGAGAGAGAGAGAGAGAGATTAGCTGCAATTTACGAGAGAGAGAGAGAGAGAACTAACTCTCCGCAGTACATGAAATAAACAGAGAATCTTTTATTTACAAGTTAACTAACCAAAAGAAAAGTAGTAAATAAGGTATGCTGCAGCACAGAACTTTAGAAACATTAATTGCAACACACGTTTAAAAATTAGTCCCTTCTAAATGCAAAAAAAATAGTATTTCAGTGACAGGCAGGAGTATTTCACCTAAGTAAATCAGATTATATCAGTGCATTGAAAAGTATATATTTTTTAAAGTGATAGTTTTCAAAAATGATCAAAGAAACATCAATTCCTACTCCCATCCTACAACAATGCCAGTGGTGAACTGGGCGCCAAGTCACTTGTCACTTCGAGCCCTCTGGGAGGCCTGGGTTGTTATTATACATGGACAATAGTATAGTTTCTTAAATCAAACACAAAAGAAGTTGTTTTACAGTACATATTCTGAACACATGAATTTCAAGGTGCTCTTACATGTGATAATGAGGAAAAATGAAGCAAAGTGAAATACAACAATTGCCATGGATCACACGATTTGGCCAGGTAGCGAAGCCCGGATTGATTTTAGTTTTCCTGGTTGTACATTTTAAAATTCTATTTAATTCCAATTAATAATAAAGTTACTTATTTTATTAGTTACTTGACTCTCCCAAGGTAGTGCTTGCAAGTAGATATGGAGTGGTAGAGAGATAGTGATTCAAATATAACATAACACAGTTTTGTCAAATCTATGACTCTTCTAGAGACTAGGGGCTTAATTTAGAGGGCAGTATGGAATGACAAGCTCAAAATAGCCAGAATGAGAGACCAGGGCGTCCCCACGAGAAGACAGTCACGGACTGTTTATCACACCTAGTTCCTGGAATCTAGGGTGAATGTTCCATTTATCAAAACGTCTTTGTATAGCATGCCAATAATCTGGCGGGAAAGGTAAAGTTACAATAATTTGTGCTTAATTTCTATCCGTGTATGTTCAGAAGGAGTTACGTATATTTACTGTTCTAGTACTTGTATCTCTAGAGATGCCAACTATTACTGGAAGGAGACTATTTTCTCACCATATAACCAACATTTAAAAATGACAGTTTTCTAGCGATACCCACAATGCATAAAAAGACCTAAATTTAAACCAAGAGTGTGCACATAAGTCAATATCATCAATCAATGTTAAAAAGGAAAAGAAAAGTTTACCACACCATGAGTTGCTCTGTTACACATTTATTATACATACAAATTTAAAAATTTCATCATTACACAGTTTACGCGGGAGAGGTAAACACCACTAGTTTTGTACGAAGTGTATGATTAGAAAAATGAGGTTGATTTGTTTTTTCAACAAATGTTTTTTAGAATAAGGAGTACGAGGGTCTCAACCCTAACTATGTGTTAACATTAACAGAAATATGGTATAGAAAAATCTGGGCTACAAAACAAGGTCTGCCTGTACTAGAGATGCCTAAAAATGAAGCTTCAGTTAACTACTCTGTGACTACTTATACGTATGTACACATAATGGTCTGCACCAATGCAACATAGAGTAACTCTGTTTTTTTAAAATCTCTTTTTAAATTCATGTAGAATCTGTCCTGAAGAAGGTAGAAATACAAGAAACCGAAACGCCGCGTCGACCTGTGATTCTTTGTTTTTAATGGTTTTTTATGCAAATGTGTTAACATTGTTTATCTTGATTAATTGTAAACTGTGTAATGATGAAATTTTTAAATTTGTATGTATAATAAATGTGTAACAGAGCAACTCATGGTGTGGTAAACTTTTCTTTTCCTTTTTAACATTGATTGATGATATTGACTTATGTGCACACTCTTGGTTTAAATTTAGGTCTTTTTATGCATTGTGGGTATCGCTAGAAAACTGTCATTTTTAAATGTTGGTTATATGGTGAGAAAATAGTCTCCTTCCAGTAATAGTTGGCATCTCTAGAGATACAAGTACTAGAACAGTAAATATACGTAACTCCTTCTGAACATACACGGATAGAAATTAAGCACAAATTATTGTAACTTTACCTTTCCCGCCAGATTATTGGCATGCTATACAAAGACGTTTTGATAAATGGAACATTCACCCTAGATTCCAGGAACTAGGTGTGATAAACAGTCCGTGACTGTCTTCTCGTGGGGACGCCCTGGTCTCTCATTCTGAAGATTCACTATCCCCCCAGTCCCTTATTAGTCTGTGTGGGGTCCTCCTTTGTCTTTTTAACTTAAGCTCAAAATAGCTCCAGGGCACATGGACTACACCACGTACACGCTCCACTTACCCAAAGACAACCTTGCGTCTCCCCGCCACCCCCTCAGCAAAGCCCCACTCCCACCCTGCTGGCATCAATGTGGCCCTCGGACACACTGGAGACCATACTGGGAACATTTGTGTCAGTACCCATGAGTTAGTGTAATATCTGGAACTAAACCTCATATCACAATGGAGAACAAAAGTATCATGCTGATTCCTGTTAAACACTACCCTGACATCATGTGATACTGCAGATACAAAGTCAATCCAGGCATTTGGTCACCACATCATCATTAGCATTTTTTTCTTTTTGCCTTCAGAGTCTCCAAGTGAAAAACACAGGGAGTACATTCAAGATGCAGGAAATACTAACACATAGGGCCTTGAGCAATCTAGAAATATGAATCCAGGTCTAGAAACAGGAATCCAGTCTGGGGCATGTGTACACACGGAGGGCCCTTCTCAAGGAAACGGTGGCAGGAAGTACAATTGAGGCCTGCCAAGTGTACTCGCCTCTGCACACATGCAAACTGTTCCATTTAATGCATGCACATGGAAATAGAACGTTTTTTGTTAAATTAACTCACTGTCCCATCTGCATGCACTGCACCTATAGTGGCAGTTCCCATGTCAGAGCCAGAGCTGAGCACCAGACTGATATTACCATATTTGAAATGTTTACTCACACTTCTCAATTAATGAGTTCAGCTGCTTGCACCTGAATTCTGAGACCTTTTGGATCATTGCGCAGGCACCTGGAGGCTAGCCCAACAATGCACTAGAGACATCTAGTCATATGTGGCACTGCAGAGAGGCAGGTAAGTCAGGAAACAATTCAGAGATAAAACATAGGAAGAAGAATGGCAATAGATGGAAGCGTGGTGTGGGCTGTACCAGCAAATGTTCTCTGGAAGCAAGTTCAAAGTGATGAATGTAAATAGCAGACATCTTAAAGAAGAGCACCAGAAGAACACCAGAGAATGCACTGGTTTGTCTTCATATAATCAAGTCAATAATTGAAAAGTCAAAAACAGGATAATATTTTACATGTGCCAGTTCATATTTCTACTCTCACTGACATCTCACATCAGAGGTATTTGCAAAAGCCTCAAAAGAAGAAGGCACTTTCCGATTGTCACTGTCTCATCTCGTGAGCCCACCAACAGGAACAGTCTCCGGTCCCCCACCTTGAACAAACGTCGACATTTCACGTGGACCACTCGTAGTGTGAACCCCCACTCTAGGCTCATGTGGGCCTTCTGTTCACCCTTGCACTACCCCTCCATTGCTGAGCTTCCGAGGGTCTGTGCTGAGGAGGACTATGAATGATAGTTCAAGCCTAAGGAGTGGGACAGGGCAGTATGGGAGCAGCTTCCATCCAGGAGTGGAATAATGGTGGGTAGTATAAGGCTGGAGGCTGGTGATCACAGCATTTTCCAAACAGCCAGGGGTAGAGTTTAGTGCATTGTGATCAACACTTAAGAAAGATCTGTTAAGCAGATGATCAGAGAATATTGTTGAAGTTTGCGCCTCTATTTGCTGGTGTGAACTGATGTGACAGCCAAAATGCTGCTGTTTATTGACAATTTCACTTCAAGCATAATTTCATTTCTACAAATTAACAGTCACACGGATCCCATGGATTACAGCACACATTACCTAATTTCAACAGTAAAACAGTTTAATCAATTCAAATATATCAGAAATGAGCATTACATAGGCACTCCTCAAAAACCACTGTACTCTGACTTTTTAAAAGTAGGAAATACAATATTCACTCTTCAAAACCTTACTGCAACTCTGAGTACAATATCAGAAAGTAAGGTCTGTAAACTCCTGAAACAGAGGATACATATTGTGCCTATACAAGTGCACACGTGCATAGGCTCTAACAATGCCATAGGACAGTGGTGGAGCAACAGAGAATGCTTATATAGAGCTAGGCATAGCACTCACAAAAGTGAGTGCTTAGTCCACAATGTACACGTCACGGTTTCTGCTTTTCAGCGATTATCATGCCTTGTTTATAAGTCCAAATCTCCCAAAGGATAAGGGCCCACTGGAGTCCGCCCAGAGATGGGCTTCAGAACTGGAGGATGGTTTAAAGAGGAGGAGCCGGTGAGTGTGGTTACGTCTGTTGTGTAGTTTGTAAAAGTAACCTAGTAAAACCAATTGAACCCACCAGCTCAATGAGTGGCGGTTCTACATTCTTATGCAAGAATCCACAAATGTTTTATAAATAAAATACAATAACAAAAGCAAATCTTAAACAGGACTCAAAATATGATTGAAGCATTGAAAGACACAACCTTCCAGTGGAATAATTCCAGTTCTAACAAGTGCCCAGTGTGATAAAAATAATAATAATAGTAACATACCTCATTCTGTTTGCATTTCTTTGAATACAAAATCCCAGATCAGCTCATAATGTGCTCGACTCCATGTATATGTTCGGTGTCTTTCCCCCATAGATAGACAGTGCTGCTGCCTTTCAACCTTCAGTAGACACAGCTACAGGGCTAGCAGACAGAAGCTAGGTTGGGGCCTGGGTCTTCACATAGCTCCATGTGTGAGTAAACTGCTTCCACTGTCTCCAGGTGCCAGCGCTACCAAGTAACAGAATCAGCTCATGAAATAAGTCCTTCCTCTTCATGTAAACAATGTGAAGAGTCACTTGATGATTCCCCATTGCATTTCCATTTATTTCCATCTCATTTATAATATCAAAGGCATATATACAGACAAATGGAGAACATAAATACATAGAATTATGGATGGGTAACAGCGCATTACGGGTAGGGCCCTCTGAAACAGCATGATCATCCCTCAGGCAAGCAGTGCACCAGGCCCTGCCTTCACAACCACTCACAGAAATACACATGTTAAATGAATAAGGAGTGTTAAATTCTGGTCTGCATGGGGCCCCTATGCTCATGGGCACCAGGGCAACTGACCAGCATGCTGTGGCGCCTCGGGGTGTCCCTGACTGACTGGCGTTGGGGTGATCGGGGATAATGACCCCTCGAATAGACTTACAGACACCGGTACTCTGGGTAATGCAGGTTTTATTGATTTAAATGTTTGTTTTCTGTGGATGGTTTTCCTGTAATATGGCAGGGGGGTTTCTGTATCGTCAGACAGTCTTTGTTGGCGTTTCTCCGTTGCTTTCCGCCTCTCGTCCCGGTGTCTTCTGGGACTGGTGGTTCGCGCTTCTTCCTCCACGATGTCGTGGCGTCTCGCCCGTGCAGGGAAGAAAGACAACGGAGTTTTAGGTACGGTACGACCTAGCAGCACGGGGAAGGGAGTGAGGGAACACACGTGCACTAGTATCAGACTATGGCCCACAGTGTTGGGATAGTGAGGGAGGGGAAGTGCACAGGGTATGAGTAAAGAACTTTTAAGGGGGTTTAGCCCACTTAAAACCCGCCCAGCCTGAAAGCCTTGATCGTACCTCTGGTAGCCACACTTCCCTCGATGAAGTGTGGCTGGGCGAAGCGCCTTCCTGTTGGCCTCCTGGCTTGGTGAAATCCGCTCCCCTGGACCTCCCACGTTCAACGCTTCTCTCTCCGTCCTCGTCTCCGAACGCCGCCTCGGTTCCCCGCCGTTCTCTCTCCTCCGATCTCGTCTCCGTCTCCCTCCTCCGATGTTCTCTCTCCTCCGCCTCCTGATTCTGCTCCGCTCCGCCGTCGATTTCTCTCCTCAGCTCCCGCCTCTCCTCCGCCTTCATTCTCCGACTCTGCTCTCCTCCGCACTCGTCCTCCTCCTTCCAGCTCCGCTCTCCTCCGCACTCGTCCTCCTCCTTCCAGCTCCGCTCTCCTCCGCAATCGTCCTCCTCCTTCCAGCTCCGCTCTCCTCCGAGTGTAAAACACACCTAGGAAGATTCCAGGTCGGCCTTTACCTGGGACGAGGGGGTGTGTCTTGTGACGTTGTCCCGTTCCAACTCCGCCCAATTAAAGAAGCAGGGCTCGCCGCTTTCTTCCGGATCCGTTTCGTCCAGGACGTCTGTGTCTCTCCAGGTCCCTGTATGCTGGCCAAAGAGAGGTGAGACAGGTAAGCCTGGCGGAACCGAGTCCTCCCCGTTACACCTGCCCATGAGTTAAGACAATTAAACAAAAGGGGGTGGTGATGGACAGAGTTTCTGAATTAAGCAGAATACTCTCACCCAGTCAAGAGATCAGGGCTTGATCCAACACTTGTTTCCTTCCCAGTGAAAGAATTGGCTTGGTAGTTTGGTCTGCCCTGTTCCCATGATGCACTGGGCCAGGGACAGACTAATTTGCATATAGCCAGGTTCTGAGCTGGGATGGTGCAGTGAGCTAAAAAACGGTGTTGGATCAAGCCCGGATCTCTTGACTGGGTGAGATTATTCTGCTTAATTCAGAAACTCTGTCCATCACCACCCCCTGTTGGTTAATTATTTTGTCCACCATAAGCGTGGAAGGGTATACTCAGACGTGAGTCCCTTGCTCATTGCACCATCAGGATTCAAGCAAGCCAGGCCGAAGACGGCTGTAATGCCAGAAACCGGTCCCCGGAAGCTTGTTTCCTTCCCAGTGAAAGAATTGGCTTGGTAGTTTGGTCTGCCCTGTTCCCATGATGCACTGGGCCAGGGACAGACTAATTTGCATATAGCCAGGTTCTGAGCTGGGATGGTGCAGTGAGCTAAAAAACGGTGTTGGATCAAGCCCTGATCTCTTGACCGGGTGAGAGTATTCTGCTTAATTCAGAAACTCTGTCCATCACCACCCCCTGTTGGTTAATTATCATGAGTTAAGACGGCACTGATTAAGGGGATGCTTTTCACCTCAGGGTTCAGAGTGACATTATAGACAACTCGAGCTTCGCTCTTGTTATCTATTTGAGGTCACTCAGAACCCCTCAGCTTTTGTCTGCTACCCGTGTAGTTGTATCTGCCGCAGGTAGAACGGTAGCAGCACTAGCTTGCAATGGACTAAAGTCACCGAACTCATACATGAAGGTGAGCACATTATGAGCTAATCTGTGCTTTCTGTATGCAAAGACATGCAATCGGGATGAGGTATGTTGATATTATTACAATTTTTGGTATCAAAGTAAACTGGATAGAACAGGAATGATTCCACTGGTAGTTGTGTCTTTCAATGCATCATTCCATATTTTGAATCCGGTTTAAAATTTCAAATAGCCAACAAGACCAAAGCTCGAGTTGTCTATGATGTCACTCAGAACCTTGAGGTATAATCAGCCCCATAACGGACTTTTCACCCATCCATCATTTTATGTATGGCCCCAAAATAATCTTCCCCTGCTTTCAACTGGTAAACAGGGGGAGAGGAGTAATGGGGAAGCCATACATGACACAGCCTCTCCTCACAGTCCCAAATAAAACACACCCTTACCTGCAATACCTAACCAACTAGACCACCTTCCCTGCCTTCCTTCCCCCTCCTGCGACTGTGCTTTCTGTCATTCAAAACAGAGAAGTAGAACTGCATGAATAGGCTCTCAGAGAGCTCCTTCAGCCTGGCCTGGAAGGCCTTCCTGACATCACAACAGTGGTAACCAGTTTTGTTCAACATACGTCTTCAGGTGGCTGGGTAATGATGTTGGCGCACACCTACTATTAAATTCAGTGTATATATATATTATGCCACCACTGGTTCTCTAAAAGGAAAGCCTATAGGAACCACAATAGCTCTATTAGAAAATATCTTTGAGCAGGCAGAAAATTAAGACCTACAACAAGATATTCTATTATTTTGTTCTTTAATTGTAGTCTTCAAGCCCCTAGCCAACACATGTCCTGTCTTAATGGCACCAGCCTCTGACTTCATAAAGGCTAATGGCAAACTAAAACATGACTGATTTTGAGTCATTGCCTCAAAACTACAATATAGAATTCCAACTCCTATGTACTGACAGCGTTCAGCAAATTCAATACATGTATCACTGTACAAAAACAGTTAATAAAACAACATTTTTATTTTTGTGTGAACTCAAAATATATAAAAAATATTTAAAAAAACGCTAATCACAATATTGCTTTTTTCTACAATTTACATCATCGGGTTATCCATTATACCCAATTGTGGCACACCTATAATTGCCCCTCTGTCTCCAAGTGTAACTAAGTCAAAGAAAAGACACCCCAGGTATCCTCAAATAGGAAACCAATGTGTGCCAACCCAACATATACTTTGTATCATAAATACACCAAGAGTGACAACATAGCACAATTCCTACAATTGATAATGCACCACGTAGTTTCTAAAAGAAATTAAATAAATTACAAATGAAAAATTATACATAGACTATGTATAGCCGAGAAACATTCATACAATGGACAGTGCAAATTACCAAATCTAGGTTGTATTCAAAATTTTGTATTTGGTAAGTGTCTCCATTTAATACCTAGAAAAGTGTACAGAAGTACAAACAAGTTTGCATTTGTACAGTCGCTTGATATTTGGAAAAGGACAAATTATTTTACAAAACGTTATATCACCCTAGAGGTGTAATATAACCACACCTTCATCACCCTATCATTGTACTAGACCTCTAACAATATGTTGTAAGTTATCTAAAGGTCAATTAGATAAATCGTACCAGTCAACAGTATTAATCAACCTGCCAAAAACATTGAGTGAAACATCAAAACCATATTCACCATTCAGTCTTTATCCGGTTTAAAATGTACCGAACAGAGAGTACACCCGGCATAAAGTCAGATATCAGTATGGCGTTCTACTCAGGCTCAATATTGTCCCATTCTAAATAGTGTTAAATCCATAGAAAGAGGACAGCACTGTACAGCCGCCATTGTGGTGTACCTCAGGCAACAACACGTACTCTTAACTAGTCAAGACACCTATAGCTAACAAAATCAACACTTATTTAAGAATACCAAGCTGCACTACATATAAATATTGAAAATGCAATCTAAGCAAACAAAAGAAGTTTTTGTTGTTTCAAGTCTTTATCAATATGGTGTTTTATTTATTTATTTTATTTATTTATTTATTATTAGTCTTGTAGAGTCTTGAGTTCTACTCAGGCACCATATTGTCCCACTGTAACAAGTATCAAGTGCACAGCAAAACAAAGAAAAAAAAAACATTATACGGCAGTCATCTTGGTAAACCTCACAAACCAACACACACTCATAACTGATCTGGAGGTGGCTTATTTGTAAAAAAATATATATATGATCAAGGCCGCAAGGCTGAAACGCGTCGGTGTGCAGACTGGGCTCCGTTTAAATACATTTTGAAAAAAATCCAAGTTCCTGAGTGCGGCGTTTCCTTGATGCAAATAAATAAATAAATAAATCAATATTATATATGTATATATATATATATATATATATATATATATATATATATATATATATATATATATATATATATATATATATAGACATAAACCGCATACTGCTTACAGTTACGAGCTTAACAAAAGAAAATAAATGTTGGCGATTTTAAGCTCACAAACGGAAAGCGCTCCTTAAATCAAGCCAATCCAACACACAACAAGACACAGCAACTGCATCCATTGACTTGATGTATGTCCCAACAATTCTTACTAGTTACACATCTATTGGCCATTTACTAGATACACGAAACACCAGTGAAAAAAGTATGAAGACAAAAGTATACGACCTTTAATACCAATGCCTCCAATCTCCATACTGATAATATGCTATAACCATAAAAATTCTATTTCTCCAGAAAACCGTGTATGTCATGTAGTGAGTTATGACATTTAGAAACTGAAATAAACAATAGAGGCTCTCTACGAGAGCTAGACATAACATGAAAACAGTTTCTAAACGGAGTTATTCACTCCATCTTCATCACTATGAAATATCAGGAACACGGTTTTGCTCTGCTGTAATACCACAGTACTGGCCACTTACACGAAAGGCAAAATACCAGTTGAGAAGTGACATTAAATATTGGTTGACTCCCCAAGATAACCAGAGTTGATCCCATTGCCCACCCTTAGGCCCCAAGTAACCCCTATTTGCAGCTGAAAGTCTAAGAGGGGGCAGGGAGAGGGAACATGAAAAAACACCGAGTAATCCAGAACCCGTTTTACCTTCCATTCCCACCACTACCTTCGTGATCCCTCAGACCACAGGTGGCAGGGCAACCCCTGCCTTCCCTTGATGGACATCCATGAGGATCTCTACAGAATCACATTCCCTTCAGTCACCAACATGCAGCTACCAGACCTGTACTATACAATAGTCTGGCAGAGAAAATGATGGCGAGGGAATAGATCGTCATGTGGACTAACGAGGGACATTGCTTGCAATCATTGAGACTTCGAAAATATGTAATTAATAATTAGTACCTTATTTAACATTAAAACATTTTTTTTTTTAGAGAATTTGCAAGTTCAAGTACTTTTGTGAGGCATATACCGGATATGGATTCGGTCACATTTAGAAACAGTGTTTAATTTGTATTATAGAAAAAGTACCGTGGCGGAAAGTTATTCTGAGGAGCATACCGCAGCACAGCTGAATGGGGAGCTTGCCAAATACCTAGTCTTCCACCTCGGGTTTCTTTCTTACACCAGTCTACACTTTATGTTTCTTTATATGACTCTTGCAGGTTCTTTTCATCTATGCTCACTCCCTTTTCATTGTTTTCCTATTTTTATTTTCTTGCTTCTTTCATTCTTTTCTACTTTCCCTCTCTTAGCATGGGTCAAAGTCTGATGATGTAAAATAAGTCCTTGTACCTAACTAGTATTGACAAAGCATATAGGTATCGCCTATGAGAGATCTATTGGTTTTGTCAATGTTTTTAAGCCATGTTGTACAGCTGCTTTGCAGCATTGCTGAGCGTAAAATAAAAGTGCTATGACATGGACTTTCAACCATGCTGCACAGCAGCCGTGCTGCTGTTGTACAACAGCCCTTTAGTGGCGCCTGGCTGGGGATCCTGCTACTGCGATGGGAGTTAAATCCATCGCGGTAGCAGGACTGATGCCTGCTTTCCCCCGAACTGATTAATTCCTACACGTCCAGAGATATATGAGCTATTCCAAAGCCATGGTCTTCGCAGAATCCTCCGCCAGGCGCCACTAAAGGGCATACACAGCCAGAACTTAAATCTGCTCCAGACTAGGCTGCAACCAAATAATTCCCCCCCCCTCCACTGCACCATGCCCTGATGAAGACCCGTAGTGACTACCGAAAGGAGCACATCGTGGGTTGAAACGTCGACGATATATTGAGGCTCAGACCTACCAAGGCCCTACATTCCAAGAAGAGCATTAATAGCCATTAGGGCGTATGGTTTTGAGTCTGGCCAAGAAACTGTTTCCTTTTTTCCCTGTATATAAATCGTGAAACCACCATGTATATATTGCACCAAGTTTATCACTAAGCACATATGTCACATGAGCACGACCTTTCTTTTTAACCTGTCCAACTAACTTTAACTAGCCTGCCTTACAGGCTCTCTCGCTGGTTCTGGTTCTCTCTTAGCGCTTGGACGTCTCCGGGCAGCAATTCGCGCTGTATAAATTTACATCCTATTCCTATTCCTATTCCTATGTATATATTTGACCTATTGCCTAACAGCCTTTTTGTATTCTACAAATGAATGTATTTGAATGAAATAATTAAGATAAAATGCAAAGTGAATATGCATAGACAGTGTGGTTGTGATTATTCTAGATAACTACTCCTATACTTCTTGGCGTGTACATTATTCATGTCCTATGAATATTTGGGTTAAGAGACACTTAATGCGCTGATGAAATTACTTTTGAGAACCTGACAGAACAAATTTTTGTTACTAAGCTGTTGTACAACATGGCAAAAAAAATTGTCAAAGCCAGTAGTCCTCACATAGGCAAAACCTGTTGGCTTTGCAACTGCTTAGGTAAACAGGAGCAGTTATGTATCCAGTGCTGCCTGCATCTAAGCACTTTTTTCTGGCAGGGTGAAACGTTCAAGCAGCAATGAAGAGGGAAGAAGGGAGCAGGACTGGACAAGCAATAACTGGGGTATGGGGCAAGTAGCTATTGTGGGATGGGGCAAGCAACAGCAGGGAAGACTGGTGCAGGGATGAACAGGGAAAGCAACGAGGGGGAGGGGTGGGGAAACAGCTGAACCAACAATGTGGGGGTGGGATGGGGAAAGCAAAAACAAATGGGCAACAATGCGTGAGGTGGGGCAGGGGTGGTCGTGCAAGCAACTACGGGTTGCTTAGCATTAATATTGTGCGCTCGCATTTGCCGACTTGTCATAGCGCTTGACACTGGTATTGTGCGCTATCATTTGCCTCATTGTAGTGCAGAGTATTTGTAACGTAGCCTTTGAATGCGCGCTCGCATTTGCTCGTTTGCCTGCTGCGTGCATTGTTGATCGGACTGGCCGCCTGATTGGGGGTTTGTTTACTTTATCCGGCCATTTTGTTTGTTGTGCCTCGTAGCGAGGCTCCCCAGCACGCACCCGCCTCCCGCTGCCCCTCCCTCGCCCCTCCCCCCCACCATCCATCCATCCATCCATTTATGACAGATGCATCTGCGCGCAGCGTCCACGCGCAGCGACCGCGCCCAACCCGCGCCGAAGGTGCGCCAAAGGTAAGCCCGTCTACGCCCGTCCGCGCCTGGACCGCGCCCAGCGCCAGACCCCCTAGCCCTCGCACTGCCCAGCCCTCCCGCATTACCTACGATGCCACCACCCTCCTAGCCCTTAACCCCGGCCGCTCCCCCAACTGCGTCCAAGCCGCTCCTGGACACACCCATGGACCCTTCTCCTGCTACTCCTGCAAGTTCGACGGCACCAAGAACAACTCCTCATCTTCGAACACACAACAGATATCCGAACCCAACCACCTACAATGCATCCTGCTCAACACCCGCTCGGTCCACAGACACGCCATTGACCTCTGGAATCTACTCGACACCATCTCTCCGGACGTTGCTTTCCTAACAGAAACATGGATGAATGCCTCTTCAGCCTCAGACATCACCATTGCCATCCCGGAAGGCTATAAGATCATTCGCAAGGACCGTACCGGCCACACAGGAGGCGGCATCGCTATCGTCCATAAGAAATCCATCCGCATCTCAACCAGCTCAGACGTCAATCTCGGCAACTCTGAACACCTCCACTTCCAGATCCACATCGACCCCAAGACCACACTCAGAGGCACCCTCCTTTACAGACCCCCAGGACCCCGCGCACAATTTAGTGAGGACATCACGGACTTCATCACTCCACACGCGCTCCCCTCCAAAGATTACATCCTTCTGGGAGACCTCAACTTTCACCTTGAAAAGAACAACGACCACAACTCCACCACCCTTCTGGACAACCTCGCCAACCTCGGACTTAAACAACTGGTCACTTCCCCCACCCACATCGCAGGTCACACACTCGACCCAATCTTCACCTCCAGCAATCATGTCTCCTTCAGACACACTACGGCTCTCCTCTGGACCGACCACAGCTGCGTTCACTTTACCTACAACAAGCCCAAACCCAACAACCACCCCCAACCAACTCTGCAAAGAAACTGGAACAAAATCACCATCGACCAGATCTCCTCATCGCTTCTTCTAAACCCCCCAGCCCACTCCTCAAACCCCGACCAAGCCGCCACCAACCTCACACTATGGTTATCCAACAGCGCCGACATCCTAGCACCACTGAAAAAACGACAAATCAAACTTGGCAGCAAGAAGGACTCCTGGTTCAACGATGATCTTAAGAAATCCAAGAAACTCTGCCGCTCCCTTGAGAAGAACTGGAAAAAAGACCCAACCTCCAGCACCAAGGACGCCTTCAAAAACGCCACCCGCATACACCACCAACTGACTCGAAAGGCCAAGAAAAGCGCCCTCAAGGACCGACTAGATAGCAACGCCCACAACAGCAAGGAACTTTTCAACATCGTCAAGGAATTTACCAATCCCTCGGCCAACTTTAACGACATCACCCCCTCTCAAGCCCTCTGCGACTCCCTAGCCTCATTCTTCCACAACAAAATCGCAGACATCCACAACAGCTTCGACAACCAACCCGGAGACCAACCCACCGAACCACATGCTAGACCTTCACCCCCCTCGAACACCCTTAACGACTGGAAGCCAATCTCCACTGAGGACACCATCCGCCTGATGAACTCTATCCACTCAGGATCCCCCACAGACCCATGCCCTCACCACATCTTCAACAAAGCAGACTCCATCATAGCACCGCACCTCCGAGACGTCATCAACTGCTCCCTCAACTTCGCCACCTTCCCGGAAAGCTGGAAACACGCTGAACTCAGCGCCCTTCTGAAAAAACCCACAGCGGACCCCACCGAACTCAAAAACTACCGTCCCATCTCGCTCCTTCCATTCCCGGCCAAAGTCATCGAGAAAGCTGTCAACAACCAGCTCGCTGCCTTCCTCGAAGCCAACAAATCCCTCGACTCCTCACAGTCCGGCTTCCGAGCAAAACACAGCACTGAGACCGCACTCATCGCAGCAACAGATGACATTCGAACTCTACTGGACAATGGAGACACAGTCGCCCTCATCCTCCTCGACCTCTCCGCAGCCTTCGACACAGTCTGCCATAGTACCCTCCTACGGCGTCTCAGAAACATCGGAATCCAAGGAAAAGCACTAGAATGGATCACCTCGTTCCTCACCGGAAGAACCCAGAGAGTCCGCCTTCCACCATTCAAGTCAGAGGCCACTGAAGTCATCTGCGGCGTACCACAAGGATCTTCACTCAGCCCCACCCTTTTCAACGTATACATGAGCCCCCTCGCGGCCATCGCACGCCAACACAACCTCAACATCATCTCCTACGTGGATGACACTCAACTGATCCTCTCACTCACCAATGACCCTAGCACCGCCAAAACTAACCTACACGAAGGAATGAAAGAAGTAGCCGAATGGATGAAACACAGCCGTCTGAATCTGAACTCAGATAAAACAGAAGTCCTCATCTTAGGTACTTCCCCCTCTGCATGGGACGACTCGTGGTGGCCAGAAGCCCTTGGAAAAGCACCCATCCCGACAGACCACGCACGGAACCTGGGCGTCATCCTGGATTCCTCACTTTCGATGAACAGACAAGTCAACGCCGTCTCCTCATCCTGCTTCAACATTCTTCGCATGCTCAAAAAAACATTTCGTTGGATCCCCACCGAAACCAGGAAAACGGTCACCCACGCTCTGGTCACGAGCCGACTGGACTATGGAAACACCCTCTACGCCGGTACTACCGCTAAACTCATGAAAAAACTCCAACGAATCCAGAACGCCTCAGCCAGACTCATATTAGACATCCCACGCAAAGAACATATCTCTGGTCACCTGAAAAACCTCCACTGGCTTCCCGTCAATAAGAGGATCACTTTCCGACTCCTAACCCACGCACACAAATGACTCTACGAAATCGGACCAGAATGCCTCAACACACGACTGTCCCCCCCTCCCGCCAGCTACGATCATCCAACCAAGCCCTCGCCACGGTACCTCGCATCAACAAAACCACCATGGGAGGCAGATCCTTCTCCTACCTGGCAGCTAAAACCTGGAACTCACTTCCCACTTACCTTCGCCTTACCCAGAACCACCTAGCATTCAGAAAGCAACTTAAAACGTGGATATTTGACAAGTAATTTCCCACCCCTCCTCAAGCGCCTTGAGACCCTCTGGGTATGTAGCGCGCTATATAAATTCTTTGACTTGACTTGACTGACTTGATCACCGAGAGGAAGCAGTATTTGTCCCATTCTCAACGGAAAATGAAAACACATGAAGAGAAAGTGAAACCACCATGTGCGGACCAACGAGATGGAAGAAAACGAGAGGGATGATAAAACCTACCAATTGTTAGTGAGTAATTGGCGGGCTTTAGGTTCCTGACATGTAAACAAAAATTCTCCCAACTGACAGCGAAGGTGAGACCTAAACACGAGTGTTGGTGCCCACCACCTGCAACCACTGGTACAAATTAAGCACTGGAGAATCGGTGAAGGTCAATGGCTGCGGACAATGGCACGTAACAGATGTCAAATATTTCTGTTTAAGTGAAAGTGACATCGGATTAAGTGAATGCTTACGACATCAAAATCTTTATATAATTCCAAACTGCCATACGCTCACAAGGTCACAAACGCCTTTCGCCAATCTTTCAATTGTCCTACAAATTTCACAGCCTTTCACCGAAATTTCTTGGGCCAAGAACCAAACCGGCTTCCTCTTCTTAAGTAGACTGGGGCCATAAAAAACTATTAATGTAAGCCAATAGAGCATACAGGATCCACAAATGCTCATGCAGAGCTATTCGGCTTTGTTAATGTTTTTAAAGATGTTGCTTTCTTTTTATTTACTTTGTGTGGGCTACTCTGTAACATGTTCAGAAAACACTGACATAGGCGAAACATATTGGATTTGCCAATGCTTGTTTTATCTACTCTGTTACCCCTGGTATCTGGGTAGAGGCATTTCCAAAGAAATGGAGGACTTCTAACAAGCATGTGACTGTTTCATAGTGAAGTGGTTATTTCAAGCTAGAGGAAGACAAATGGGCCTCATGTTCTGGGGCCAGCAGCAGTGCAAGCTGAGCTACACACACAACAGGTGCAGTGCGGGAAGAGGCAGCGCATCCTTCCCTCCTACATTGAACGAGTACTGCACAGGCAGCAGTAGCAGTGCAAGCTCTCTCACGAACAGGGCAAACAGCAGTTTAAGAATCCCAACAACCATGATATACGACAGAGGCAACAATGTGGCAAGACACATACCTTTCTCTGGGAACACCCAAAGGACCATTAGAGCAAAGGGAGAACTAGTGCCTGCTTCCCTCAGACTGTGCAAGAAAAGAACAGGCAGCAGCAGAGCAAGCTTCCCTCACAGACAGGACAGGTAGAAATTGAAGCATTGGTGAATACGGCACACAGACAGAGTCAATACAGTAGGAGCAGCAGTGGTACGAGCTACTCCCACAAACATGTCGGGCGCAGCGGAGACAGTGAGGGGGGTCGCACGCCTCTTCCAGAAACATAGCATAGATTGACGTGGTGTCAGCTGGGTCATTAAGCAAAGAAAAAGTGTTGATTCCGTTCTGGGAAGGACATGGCTTTTGTAGTTCGGACTGGACTGTTCCCATGGGGCAACAGGGTCAGAGCTGATTTGCATATCGCCATTGTCTAACCCAGGGTGGTGTGGAGTGCAAAAAAACTATGGATTTGGGCCCAGATCTTTTGACTGGGGGAGTGTGTGACATTGATCCACATTCAGTGCATCACTTGTTGTTTTTGCAATTGCCGCCCTAAGTGCGCTGGGGATGCCCAGACGTGGGTCCCAGGCACTCCACACCACTTGGAGTCAAGCTAGCCGGGCTGATGAGAGGTGTTACCTCGAAACCGGTCCGGTCCTCGGATGCTTGATTCCGTTCTGGGAAGGACATGGCTTTTGTAGTTCGGACTGGACTGTTCCCATGGGGCAACAGGGTCAGAGCTGATTTGCATATCACCATTGTCTAACCCAGGGTGGTGTGGAGTGCAAAACAACGATGGATTTGGGCCCAGATCTTTTGACTGGGGGAGTGTGTGACATTGATCCACATTCAGTCCATCACTTGTTGTTTTTGCACACTTTCTCCTACACAGAAGCACTGGGGCACAACACAAGCACGATAGGCACAGCACAGGCAGTATTGGTGCGAGCATTACTAAAATATGGGAAAGGTGCAGCCGGAGTGGGCAGAAGTCATCTCACCAATGGGGCGAGTTCAGCACATACATAAGCAGTGCAAGCTTCCCTCGGAAACGGGGTAGATTCAGCTCAGGCTCGGTTGGTTCCCGTTTCCCTCCCAAATGGATCAACAGAGCACAGACAACAGTAGAGAAGGCTTCCCTCATGAAGGCGCACTGTGAAGGCCTCAGTGGTGCAAGCTTCCTTGTTGCCATTTCTCCTGAATACAGGGTTTTGTACACAATTGTGAATCATTTCTTAAAAACAGTTACTGTACACAGCACTCGGTTTCATTCCATGAAGTGTCGCATACTACGGGATCATACATGCAGAAAGAAATGTAATCTTCCCTCAGAAACAGAACGGGTAAGCTACGGCCTTAGCAGTGCAAGCTGCTCTTACAAAGATGTACAGCACAGGCATCAAAAGAGCAGGGTTCATTAACATACCAAGTTGTTGCAGCGGAGGCAGCACAGGTAAAAGTAGTGCTTAATTTACCAAAAAAAAAACATAGTGCCGGGGCTCTCGACAGGAGGACACTAGAGCTTGCACGATCCGTTGCCCCTGGCAGCACTGCCAATGACAGCACCAATACACTACTAATCATCACACTCTTAAAAGTGTGACCATGCATACTATTACAGGCCCCCAAAGCTATCAGAATGGCTTTAAAGGGAAATACTAATAATTGGAAATTGAAATGGAAATAATAAACTGAAGTTGTTGTGCTCGTACCTAAATTGCCAGACACCGCTACCACGTGGCAGAAAGTCATTCGCTCCGGTTCTGGCAATTAATTGCCGGTGCTGAGTACAGGAAAGTACAGGCAAAAATTAAGCACTGGACCGTGAAAGCTTCCTTTACCAAAAGAGCACAGCATAGGCCAAAGTGTTTTAACCCCTGCATGCGTCCCGAATTTACGCACGGTGCGGGCAATTTACATAGTGGGCGGGATTCGAACGGCCCCGGCCATCGTGAGCACACGCCCACCGTGACTCATGACGGCCGGGGGCCGTCATGCATGCAAGGTGTTAAACAGGTCCAACAAAACACATACCCAGCGCAAATATGGGTACAAATCAGGCAGCACTGGGGCACACTTCACACACAGAACAAATACAGCACAGTCAGCACAGATGCAAGGTGCCTTCAAAAATGAACATCAATCCCTTAGGACACTACAGCCAGTGGCGGCCCCTCGGCTAAGGCAGAGGAGCAACGCCCCACTGAACAAAAGGAAAAATAAAATGATAATAAAGTACTGTTATTATTATTTTCGTTTTCCTATTGCAGTCAGCGGCTCTCAGGGTAGGGCTAGCCCAGAGCAGGTGGAGGAGTGGTTTGCACTCCTTAAGTGCGCATGGCCGGCCTATTCAAACAGTCATGCGCACTTTGCATCTTCCTCATCAGGCTGCATTACACAGCCTGGTGAGGAACATGCCCAGCCTCCCATTCCTTGTCTAAGCGCACAACACGGCATTGCAGCACTGTTATTGGCTCAGGGGTTCCTGCTGCCAGACCGGAGCAGGAAGAAGAGAACGGAGGAGCAGTGGTGACCGCCGGCCCTTTCAAGGTAAGAGGTTTTAAAAAAAAAACCTTCACCCCAGCTCCACCACCTGGGTCCGGTAGGAGCCACTACTGCCTAGAGCATCATTTACACATCAGCAGATGAACTGCCTTTTTACCCTCCGTTAACTGCTCATTCGGCTATCCAGTTTTGTAAAGAACGCTGCTTTCTGTTGCTTGCTGTTTAAGAGGCCAAAAGAGCCACATGTTGATGCGGAGCCCGGGCGGAATCCCCCTGTTATAGAAGCTTTCACATGAGTCATGGGTTTCAGGAATGCTTAGAGGGAAACTTACCATTCGTGGCAAGCACTGGCACAGCTAGTTGGCCTGCTTCAATGAGCTAAAGCGTTAGCACATTAAATCAAGACCTGTTAGAAATGAAATCCAGCCATATCGCAGGCTCCCGGACCTGGACTACAGACCTATTTTTTTGTATGTGAAATGAAGTTCTGATGCCATGGGATCCTTCATTATAGTCCTTCAACCATTGTTGTGTCACAGAAAGAAACAAAGGAGCATAATACAGAAGCAAAAAACAAATATAAGGGAGACAAGGAAGCCTTCAATGCAAACAAAAATATTGATGTGCAAACCTAGTTTTTCTCCATCCGATTGATAAGCAGGTAACAAACCAATCTTGGTGCAGTCAAACAGGAGAAACCCTCTCCTGTGCCAAGCGCAAAGTGGAAGGACTATGTACCTCCTTACCCAAATAAATTGAACCAAGAATATATACAATATAAATACCACATACATACATAGGGCCTCATTTACGACAAAATGAAGGCAGTGTGCCGCTGCAAGCCATTTTAAAAGCACAGGGATGTGTCGTAACAACGATACAACACATTCGTATGCTTTCCCCTAGGCTTGCACCCAATTGACTGCAATGCTCCAGCGCTACAAAATGAAGGTAGCGTGCAGCTGCAAGCCATTTTAAAAGCTCAGGGATGTGTCGTAACAACGATACGACGCATTCGTATGCGTACCCCTAGGCTGGCACACAACTGACTGCCATGCTCCAGCGCAGGCACCCTTGCATCATGTTGCAAGGGTGCCTGCTTTGCGGGGATGATTGTTTTTGTGCAGGAAGCAGGGGCGTAGCTAGAGCTTGTGGCGCCCGGGGCTACCCCTCAGAGTGCCGCCCCTTGGGGGGGTGGGAGGGGGTGCTTGGGAAAAAGGACGGTGAGCACTTGAAAGATGTCCGAGTCTCCAAGGAGAGACACGTAGTAAGTTACATTTAGTAATTTATAACGTTTTATATAGCGTGAACTTGAACCCGAAGGATATCAGAGCGCTTTACAATTTGAGGCAAAGGTAACATATCAGAACATTAGTCTAACATGGGGAATCTAATGGGTATTGAGATGTTGTTTGTTAGAAATGGGGGTCTCTAGGTAGCAATGGCTGGCCACTGTCCAAGTGGGGACCCTTCTTCCTACACCCTTTCAAATGGTAACTATGCTTTGATTTTGCTTTGCTAGACTCCATTTTAAAGCGACAACAAAAGCTTCTAAGATTAAAGCTCCCTTTACAAATAATTGATACTCTGACTTGGTTCCAGAATCTGTGGGATCTGGGATCAGGCTCTAGAAGCCCCCAGGAAGAGTTTAATTGTTCTTAAAATGAACTGTCAGAAAAAACAACCTCTCTGCTCCATTTATTTGCAGGAAGTGATTTCAGAGCTTGGTGCTTCAGTTTTCAACATGTCCCAAGTTATCCCCTTCTGTTGAACCAAGATATGAGAGTTTAAAGAAGATTGTGTTGCTTTCAAACCTTGCTACCAGTCTCATGACTCGCTGCCTGAGGTGACAGACAACACGGGCTCTTCTCTGATTGGCTATCCCTTGCTATTAATCACACATGCAATCCCTAAAAACTCCTCTTGCAACCCGTGGACAATTTCAGAATTGGGTGTGGGTTAACCACCATTTTAATGAAGAGACAGAAGTAGCCACTTCCCCAGTTATTCTGTGGGCATTCTAATTCATAATTACTTTTGGTGACTTGCCTTAATTTCCACACAGATATGAGGAAGCCCCGTCCTCTACGGAGCCCGGAGTGCAGAATGCGAAGTACCATACCATTACTGACTGAGGTCACGTACCTCATAGTGACTGGAATTCACAGAGACACAAAGACCCCCTGCTTGGCGAAGTCGAAACTGAACACTAATTTGAGTTTGTAAGGTGGCTGCTTTTTCCATCATCATCTGCAGTATTGCAGGTTTTGCAAGCCTCGAAACTGTTGTAAACATTTAAAAATGTGTCTGGATGTTGTGGGTTCAAAAACTTATGTCTGCTGCCTTTACAAGATGACGGCAGTATGGGAAACGTTTCGTGTACCATGTGCTGCAGAAAAAAAATAAAAGCTTCATGCAGGAGTGAGAGGCGCACAACCAACCCTGTGGTGAATCGGGGGAAGCCCAGAGTGGTGTGAAAATGTGTTTTAAAATAAACAAAATACAAATTCAAAATGTGCAGGTCTGCACTCCAATGATCACAGACTTGTGCAACAAAATCAAATACATGCATGTGAGTCGGAAAATAATACTGTGATCACTGGCAGGTTACAAAAACGATTTGGATCAGTAGTTGGCCAGACAAAGAATGACTACAGCGAGTAGTAGGTTGCCACAACGTTACTGAATGCATCAGTAGTTGTTTATGAACAGTGCGGCGCCGTAAACCATTTAAGATTATTTCTGGTTGTGAACAATTCGCAAATTTCAAAAATTTTAAAAGTAGAGTACTAACCGAGCAGATCACTGAGGTGAGGAGGACAGGCCGATATAAAAGTCCACTTCCTCGGTGCTGTGCCAGCTGGCCACATGGCTACAGGCTGTGTTCAGCGGATACTTTGGGCAGGAGCCAAAGTTTATCATGAAAAATTAGAACAATTCATTGGAAAATCTTTGGCCAGGCGAAGATAGCAATAATTACTTAAAAGACAAAATATCGTGTGTGATAAAAATAATATTCTCACCTCAAATCAATTAGCTGTTTTATCGCCTGTCGCGCAGAGTGCCGCCCGCCCGCCCGCCCGCCCACAGCCACAGCCACAGCCACAGCCAGCCCACAGAGAGACAGTACTGAGTACTGTAAAGCCAGCTGAGCAGCAGGGCCAGGCAAAAAGAATGGTTGTGCCGGTGGTCTCCTCCACACTCCTCGACACGACGGGAGGGGCGCTGGGGCGGTGAGGTGAGCGCGCAGCACGTAACGCGTCACACTATGGTGCGGCGGCAAGAGGGCTGGCACAAAAAATGTTACAGGGCCGCCATTGGTTAAGGCTGTGCGCACCGCGCACGCTACCACTGATTGACGGCCCTGTGAACGAGGCTGGGAGGAGTTGGGGGCCCCCCAACAACAGTCGGCTGCACAGTGCAGACTAGTATGATTCGGAAGTCGGACCCGACATTTCTAAATGATTTATTGTGTGCTTTGCATGCTTATGCTTACTGCTTATCCGGGCCACCGCACCGCCGACCGCCCTACAACTCACTGTCACTCACACAGGCCTCCGCGGCCGCAACGGGCCTCGGCCGGGCGGCCTCCTCAGCTCAGTCAGTCAGCGAGTGAGTGCCTGTGTGCCGGCCCGCCCGTGCGACCGCGGCCGCCTCAAAAAAGGTGCCGCCTGGGGCAGACCGCCACCCCCCCCTCCCCCCCCCCCCACCCCCTCCCTAGCTACGTGGCTGGCAGGAAGAGACACATTCCTCCACAAAAATAATGATTGATGACATTTTCCTCTTTGTAAGCATGCTGCAGAATGCAGCAAATATAGAAAGAGGAAAACAATCAAGGAGAAATAAAAGTATTTCTCCTCGTTGAGCAACTCCTACGCCTCTCCTGGGGAGGCGTAGGATTCCGACGCATTCCCAGCTTTATAAAACATTGTAAATCTGGGTATGTGGTAGGTTCTATGGATGTTGCATTAGAACACCCATAGCAACGCCCATGGAACGTCTCTCTCAAAGTTGACCGCACTGAGCAGATCAGGAAATAGCATTACTCATGAAACAGGATGTGCACTGGCAGTGAGTGCACGCGTGCAGTGAACTCTAGAGAAGTGTTATGACCTGAAATGAGCTTTCGCGCCAGGCTTAAAAGAGATTATGATTTACAGGTCGATCATTATGCTCCAAGAAGATGCTCTCCCCATGACTATTTAAGGTTAAAACAGGTCCCCTTGTGCCCGAGGTGAATTTGTTTAATTTACACTTAGACAAATGAAAATAATACAAAATTGTACTAACAAAAATATATCTGGGATAGGATTAATATCTTATCTTCCATTATTTTTTTTCTCACACCTATAATAACGCAAACAGGTGTCTCTGTCCAAAAGAACGGACTTGCTGAACACCCAATAGGGTATAAATGGCTAATGGTACTTGTCTGCACACCTATATGTTGTTTATGGATGATCAACTTACAATGGTATATTGGATTCTTAAATTATCACGGTATTAATCTCTACCAAAAAAAAAACACATACCGTACCTCAATAAAAAAAACAAGTAAAAGCATAGAAAACGAAAATGACCTGCGGTTTTTAGGCCTCGCTTACCAGACAGCTTTTAGATGCTTGGCGTAAAGTCTGTGGGTTGAAGAGGTGGTACAAAAAGCCTTCATAAACCCATAAAATGCTGCAAACACGTGTTCCTCACATATTCCCCACACCTCTTCTGCACTTTTTCCCGCATGTCCCACATGCCTATAAATCGCACTGCGGGCATTGAGAAAAAAGGTGGAAACAGCTGATGCGCTTTTTCCACACATTTTCTGTATATTTTCCTATTTTTTTATACCCTTGAGCGGAGGTCAGTGGTGTCTGTACCAGAGAGCTGAGAGTACTAAGACTCCTTTTCTTTTCAGTCTGTTCTCTGGGAACTCACTCACAACGTCACAGGACCCCAAACCACAGCATACAAAGGGGACAAGTTAAATAAGAGCATCTAAAGTCAATTAACAAGGGGGATTATTAATAGCTAAACTTTCTTGCATCTACCTCTCATAGGCTATGCTGGTTTCCGGTGACCCCTCTAGATATATGGAAAATATATCCAACCACCAACAAAGCAGGCACCAAATCACTGCTCTAAAAGAAACTACTGGCCACATCAAGGGTCAAAGTGGCTTCAAATTGAGACAGATGTGTCTCTGTACAAGTTCCTTCCACCGACTATTCAACTTGAAAAATCCCTACCCATGTAAAAAACGTGGTTTTTATTTATTACAATATGTTGCACAAGCATGAAATACTGAACTACAAATTGATACTAGTTATATCACAAATATTTGTAAAGTACACATAGCTGAGTAATAAGTGAATTTACATTGCATCTTCCAATACCCACACAGTCTGCATATTGTTTCAGTCTATGGTTTGCGGAGCCAAATTCCAGTTGTCGGGCTTAAGATACCGTAACCAAATTAGCCATGACTAAAAGTCTTTGACAATTTACCAGGAGGTATTCTATCTACATTGATCAAAAAGACATACCCACAGTCAGATTTCTCAGCCTCTTTAAACACGTGATCTTAACCCACAATTTTTGGCTGAAGATTGTAATTTGCCTTAGGATATAATTTTTTGTTAGCTTAACGGGTTCCAAGCCACCTAGTAGGCTATATGTTTTACTCTTCAACCATACATCTATTTCAGTTATACTGGCCCCAAATATTCTCTCATCAACCTACATGTCAAGTATCCCGAAGAAGGTGACTTACACCTAACACACCCACATACATATCAAATGGCATTAAAGCTGCCTAATGGGCAACAATGCCTCAAAACATACAACCTACTGAAGTAGAGCAACATACATTTGTAAACCCCTGCAGAACCTAAAGCCATGTTCTTCGGCACATGGATCTATGCACATGGCGCTCTCCAAATTTCCATAACATGTTCGAGTTGGCTACTATTCAATGTAACCCACCCTTAAACAATGTATTAACCTACTCCAACAAGGTCAACAAGTTGCAGTATGTTTCACTGCTAAACAATATAAAACAATCAAATTCAATATCAATAAACTAACTTGACACTTGTCATTGAGCGCCCCACCGCCGTAAAAGGGCACCAGACTGTCTCACTTCTGGACCATTCAAAGGTTGGGAACACAGTGTACAAATGCACTTAACATAAGATAAGAAGGCCAATAGGTCTCTGGGAGCACCCATTCAGAGCAGCTTACAACACACTTTGGCCCCTTCTATTGCACAGAAACCTTCGGAGTCCATTGAAGTACAGCATAATGACATCGCTCAGTAGACAAAACTCTTTGCTGCCAAAGTGGCCATGACACGGAACACAGTGGACATACTATTAGGGAAGTCAATTAGATTACAGGGCAACATTCCATCGTTGGAAGCCCATCAAGTTTCCCCAATAATAACTTGGCACAAATTGGGTGCCTAGCATTACTAGATCTCTGTAGCTGCCTGGATGTAGTTTATCACACTATTTGTAGACTTGCGATAGCAATGTGCCGTCCGAAGAGTCCAGATAAACATCAGTCTCTAGCACTACTTGAAAAACTGGTGACTGACTTGTCTTGATTACTATCACCATTCTCTGTCTGCTAGTAGCTGGGACCTTGAATTATAGATGTAGACACAGACACTGTGACAGGATGCTCTAAGCAATACCGCAAGACCACACAAACTGGAACAAAAGAATAGACAAAGGGATGGGAGAAACCAACACAAGCATTATAACTAGGGAGATGCCGAGACTCGAATAGGGAAACACGCAATAACAGGGAACACTTCCACTTGGCAGGAGACACGTACAGAGTCAGGAGACATTGGGGCAGGGATTACATTCACACTGGAATGAACATAAACACTCTGATCGGAACAGACAGATGATGGACCAAGGAGACACTTACACCAGTACATGAATAGGAAAGCACTAACCAGTCGCTTCTTTCTGAAAAACATGGACATCTATTCAACTAAGAAAGAAATGCATAAAAAAAAAAAAAATCAGCAGACCCTTACATCGGAACAATAGTACAGGTAATGCACAGAAAATGCGATATTATCGGGCAAGTCACTCCAACCCAAGCCAATCCCTCACTGTGATTCCTTTACAGACCTCCAATCCCCCCACCTAGTCCATTCCATACCATTCTCTTCAAGACTATCTCCTCAAAGAACAATCTCACCCATGATCACCCATTTGGACCACTTAAAGAATGCATCTTCAAGTACATATTAAGGTCCACTTTGAACTTTCCTCATTCATACCACGTCCATTCTGACCCCTCCCCAGTAATACTTTCCCTTCTGATCCCTCCCCAATCATAACGCTTCTCAGGAATATGCTTACAGTACACAGGGCGCCGGTGTTGTAGAATACTGCATAAGCAACTCAAATATCCAGTTAACACATGACCCCTCTCTACCCCCACCTCTCTGTACGTAATAGCAACGTCTTCACATACAACACAGTGCCAATGGCCAAATTCAGGGCAAAAGGGTCAATACCAACAGTACACTCACCCTACCCTCTCTGCATGTTACCCACCCATCTGCGAATCCCAAATGCCAATGATTTTGAACAACCACTGCAACTCCAAAGCTATCATACGGATACATGATCCTTACAATACCACAGTTATCCACCTCATCGCCTTAGGCATGCTTCGATTCAGAAACCCTACCACAACTTAAAGAAGGCATGTTCTGCATGACCACTTGCATGCGACAGCACATGCAGCCTGCCCTACACCTTTGCATGCACCAACCAAACTATATCTCATCCTTAGCGTTCGCATAAGAGCTATCTAGAGCCCTGGAGCGATGCACAGTTAGACAGCCCACATATATGTACGAACATGCATTTCATGCAACCGACAGCCTATGGATGCCAAGAACCCACACCACAGCAGACACACACTAAACAAATACTGAATACCATTGAAGCAAAATGTTTTATTACACCTTCTTTTCGAGATCGACAGTGTTCTGCATAAGCTTTCAAATAACTATGCTGCCTTCTAGTAAAAAATAATCTTTTTGTAATGCTCCACCTGCCCTATCAGTCTCTGAGGATGTACACTACATTCAAATACAACGTGCTGAATTGGCAGAGTCATATCGAAGAATTCTTGGGATGGGAACTCCAGGACTTCACAGTAGAAAACCAGTTGTGTTCACAGCTATTTACTTTCACCACCCAGAAAACTCCCTAAACAGCTGCTTGACATTCCTGGAGGGTGGGTTTGACAAGAACTGCCTGGGTAACACCAACAACCGTCCCAAGGCAATTTGTAGTTGCATTTGTATACCACTTCATAGCCAGGACAAGGCGATGGGTAGCACACTACACCGCGAAGGAGTTCCTGGTTGGAAGTTTGGCAATGTGCATGTGGCCTATGTCCAAAGCATCCTAAGTAAGTGACCGGAGTTGTGTCTTTGTCCTTTCTTTGGCCACAGTGCAGAATAGTGTTGTGTCAGGAAGAAACGTGAGTGATAGAGCACACACATATTTATCAGTTATTCTGCAGGTTTCCATAGCACCCCCTTGAGGTTGAATGCCAGATTATACTCATGCCACGATATTTTAGTACCTTACACGCTCCGGGATGAGGGCTCAGCAACTCCCATTCTGTAACCAATGCAGCAATCAAGTAAAATATTCTTACAGCGACAAGTGTGGGACAATCTGAAGTCCGCGCCCTGTACCGGAAGCAGCAACCATGATAACATGCCCTTTATAGTGACTGGAGAGATAGGTGAAGGGCAGTAGGGTTTGCTGCGCTCTATTATACACAGGCACCCGTGAGACATATTATTACTATTTTGGACTTCTGAATCAGAGACACTGCCATCTGGCCTTTTGCATGCCTCAGAAAGAAGTCTGAGAGAGCGCAAACTGACCTAAATGTATACGTACACCACACTTACACGTAGTAAGCACAAGTCATGAAGAGAAATGCCATGAGTGCTGATAGTACCTACATCTATATTCTGAAATGTGTAGTTAATGTAGAGATTTAAGTAGAAGTGGAACTAATACAGAAATGTGTGAAACTATATGATTTTATTAGGCATGATTATTCCTGAATCCATGTTGTGTAGCTGCTAAAATGTAAGATGGCATACGGAAACGTCGAACGTGGTAGGCCTTAGGGCCAGAGTTAGAGGGGAGGGGGAAGGTGGTTCATTTCACAACATGGATTGCACTAATGTTTTAGTAATAACGTTAATAGACCAAGATTTATAGATGTGTTTACTGAATAGCAGAATAAGAGTACTAACATGCTATTAATTAAAGAAAAAGTTGAATGCTATAATCATTATGAGAAATGTTGTAGGCCTGAAAAGTTTTAACAGTGATTTACACATACTGGTCTGGTCTGGAAAATGTTGCAAACCCTTGTTGGAAGTCTATGAGAATTGGGATTTTGGCTGCAGATGCCTGTCTGCAAGAGAAAGGGGGGATCCAATTATAAATAATATGAATAGAGGTTTGTTCAAGAGACGGACCAGACATGGAGGAGGGTTCCGGAATGTTTTAAGGGGTATCAGCGGGCCGGAGAAGAGTCTGAGAAGCAAGGTCGACTCTAACCACGAAGCCTCATCATGGAAAAAGCCAGAAGCTACACCACGTGAGGGGCGTCTCACGAGGGGCGTCCCAAATGTTGTTGTATTTTTGTATTAGGGACAGCACCCCTGGGTGGAGTTAGAGCAGATGCCTGAGGACCCTCTAGACAGCGGATGGGTAGGCAGAGAGGGGTCATGACTGGAGAACTATAGGTTTTCACCAAGAGACTGAGAGTGGGTGACTTCCCTTGGGGGTCATTCACTGCTGACACCTTTTGTAGGTTGAGACCTGGTTAAGTAGGGATACCATCTAGAGCAGGGTAGGGACAGCCTAACTTGCGTTTTTTTCTCCAACTTAAATGACGGAGAGATCACAGTATGTGTCAATGCTGATAGCTTTATTATTTTTAGAACTTGTCCTTGTAGTTTCCGTTGCTCGTCTGAGGGCTTTCAGAGAGCACATGTATGTAGTTGGGCCCGTGTATCTTGTGAATCTCATTTTGAGATGCCTGTACCTGCAACTTATCTTGACCTTATAATAAACCTTTGAAAGCTAGAAGTTGTTTGTGATCTTTTGGAGCGGCGTCCTTTATTGGGTGAACTAACTTGGTAAGCGATGCACTTTCTTCCCTCAATGACAGGCAATAAAGGTTCAGTCGACCAGATCGGGGTTTTAGATCAATAGTGATAAGGTATCGATCAAAATCTCGCCCTTCCAGTTGGTAGCTATAGAGGATGGTTGCCTTCTTGAGGAAGGTGATCTAGGCCAGGTTAGATTACCCCAAGGCCCCTAGAGATCGATGATCGGAAGAACCGCCCGCCGAAGAAGGACCGGATGACGTGAGACAGAAAAGCAGCAGTATCGGTCGAGAGTGAGTATAAAGGGTCATGCGTGCTAGATTGCGGTGTTTTTGTGTTGTATCTATGTTGTAATGTCTGGCGGAGTTGAATGCCTGTAGAGTGACTGTGGAACAGGTTGTGAGCGCGCACAACCGGTGGAAATCTTAAGTTCAAGGAGAGCTTAAGTGGTTCGGGTGTATCGGACGCCCAGAGTAATTGTTAACTAGAGTGAAGGGGGTCATGAGGTACCATTGATCACCCGAAAGACCGAGATAGGGGGAACGTAAGAGTGAGTGCGTGAGTAACGAACGCTGGTCGGAGGTTACTGTGTGTGTAAAGAACCTATCAGAGTGACGATAGACATCTCGTCAGTTGTTGACAATTACAGATAGACTGTGGACGTACAGTCGAGGGAAGTGACCGCTTGGTCGGAAGTAGTCATTTTTCAGAGTATGAATGGGACGCATGCATGATCGCGAAGAGAGCTGAGAAAGGAGGGGTGCTGCTGCGAAGCGGAGACTAGTGACGTCAGAAAGTGCCGCGCTGGGATTGGCCGGCCGGTGAAAGACCGCGCTGCGATAGGCCAGCTAGCAAAGCCGCGCTAGGATTGGTGGATTGTCATCAGGAAGTAAACAGAGTATTCAAGCTGGAAATCGTGCGCGTAATTATGAAGTGTTTTAAATGGTTAAGAGCGCTGTTTAGGAAAGAGCGGCGGGGATCGTATGAAGGGGAAGAAGCCCCGCCGGAGGGTACACCAGCTCGTTATATGGGGACAAATGTTGGGCTGCATACGATTCTGTGGATCTCAGAGTGGAGTAAGATTACAGACGGAAATGAGGAACTCACGTTCCCGAAGTACGGGACGTTCAGATTAGAGGTGCTACACAGATTAAAAGCAATTATGACCTCAACGAGACCCTTGCCTAGACCAACCCAGTTTGAAGCCCTTAATGCATTGATTAGGGCAGCGCATGAAAAGAACATGAACAGACGGCAAGAAAGAGTGAAACGTTCGGTAAGGGCAGTACAGGATGCCAAGTGGGATGCAGATGCTAAAAGATGGAGGGTGCATAACATGGAAGTAAATAAATTATATCCAGTGTTAGAGATGCCCGGGAACAAAAGCCCCCTAGAAGAAGATGACGAGAGCGAGACAGAGGACAGCCTGATAAACAGATTATTGACAGACAGGCCACCCCCGTATAACAGAGCAGGGGGAGATGCTGAGAATAGTGAGAAGGGGGGGGGCAATGCAGGAGAGCATAGGCCGCTTCCCAGTCCCGATTGGGATCCCGCTGCAAAGAAAGAACTGTCCCAGCCTAGCCAGGTGCAACAGGTAGTCGGGAGGTTTGTGGTGCAAAGGCCGCCAGAGACGGAGTGTGCCACATCCTACGCATTACCCGATGCACTACAGGTACCGGTTACCATAGGTCCTATAGTATCGATATATGACCCAGAGAGGGCTAGAGGGGAGGAACGGGTACGAAGGGACAGAGAAAGAGCAGAGATGGCAAGGAGGAATGATACGATCAACTCCCCAAGCCAGTTGCCGATACCAAGAGAGTGGAGCACCCCAGTACACACCGCAGGGGATCTGGGGGACATTAGATGGCCGGTGGAGATGAGGGGATCAGGACGGAAATCCTTTCAGGAGTTAAACGAGTACATGAAGAAGTGGGATGAGGCAGTAGAGGCTCACAAGAACATCTTAGCTGCGGAAGCTGAAAGGGAAAGTCAGGACAGCAGAGCCCGGTCTCACTGCGGGGCTGAAGAGAGCAGTCCGGAGTGGGACGGGAGGAAGAAGGACAGTAGGGGAGTCACCCATTGGGCCCGGAAGGAAGGTAGAGCAGACCTAGAAAGCGGGGGCCCAGAGAACGGGGGTTGTCTCGCCCAATACATAGTGGGGAAGATAGGAGGACTCGAGAGTACAGAGACAGCTTTAAGTGTATCTACTGTGTGCCCGGAAACCGAGAACAGAATGAGAGTTGCGAGAGGTCGCACCATAGTCCCTGTGATGACGGACATGAGCGCAGTCCAGGGAATATGGGGAATCAGGAAGGATCGTATCAGATACTGAGTGATACTAGGCCGAGAGAGTTTGGAGATCGAAGGGGGAATAACAGAGAGTCCTACTGTGAAAAGAGAGGAGAGAGAGAGAATGGACAAAGTAAGATAGGAGGTAACAGGCCCGTGTTCCATCACCTTCCAAGATCGGATGGCCGAGCATGGGACCTGGAGAGATGGGAGCAAGAGAGAACACTCCCCAACTCTCCCGAACCCAAACGTAGGGCTCGGAGTTGGGATGGGAGAGAAACCTGTGAGCCTCCCTCGAAGGAGTCATTACGAGCAGAGATAAAAGCCAAAAGACTAGATGTCTCCAGCCTAAGGTCAGATCTGGATGATATGGTAGATGGTACCCTGCCCTTAGAAAGGATGGAAATGTATGAGCAGGATGAAATTCTGTTCATGGCAAAGGACGTAACTCGAAAGGCGAGAGCAATACATGAGAAATTAGTAGAACTAGCAGGCAAATATATGGTGGACCTGTCAAGGACCAAAGCATTACAGGGTAACCACAGGCTACATTACACAGATCGAGACCTAGATGAGAGGAGAACCATCGGATTGAAAACACACATAAGGGAGCTGATCACTGGAATAAGGACATGGAGGGCCCTAGATAAGTGGGAAGAGAGGTGGTCCAAGAAAGGGACCGTCAGGAGGAGCACACTTGGAATGACACCAGGAAGACAGCAGGGAGTAGAGGCATACCCTTTGAGGGAAGTCGCAAATGGGACCTATGTCCACGTCCCTTGGAGTAGGGGAGATTTAGCTGCTTTTACCACCTCCTTCCCCAAACTGCGGGAAAACCCAGTGGAGTGGTACAAGCAAGTGGAGAGATTCGTAAAAATCTCAAAGGTCCTATGGATAGATCTAAACACGCTGTTTGACATAGTAGTGCCAGGAGATTTGTGGACCGCATGCAAGGTTAGCGCTGAGTGGCCCACCATAGAGCCAGAGAGAGATGCTAAGACTAATGGGCCGTCTGAGATTGTGATGGCAAAGTTCGAGAGAGTAATGACTTGGCTGAAAGATAAAGTGCCAATGCAAGACATAGATTGGGTCAAAATTGACCGAACAAGACAGGAACCCAAAGAGACAGTTCACGAATACTATGAGAGATTGCTGAAGGCGTTTAAACAGTATAGCGGTCTGGATGTAATGGATCCAAAGGACATAGGGCAATTTGTGTCCAAGTTCGTCTTGGGCCTGAGACCGGATATTAGTTTAATGATACAGCAACACTTGATTTGTTGGCAAAATAAACCCCTAGACGAAATACTGAGGTATGCCAGGTACTGCTGTGATGAGATAGACTCCAAGGCTAAGAAACTAAAGGAGAAACTGATGGTGGTACAGATGCAGGCAGCAGGGAAGGGGGGACAGCAGCAACAGCAACCAGGCACAGGTACAGGAGGAAAGAAACAGTACAGTCAGAACAAGGGCAATGAGGAGAACTCCACCTTTAGACCCAGGATAGATATAGCTGCCTTAAAGAAAACGACTAGGTGCCACCAGTGTAACGAGGTGGGGCATTGGAAACGCGAGTGTCCCTATAATGTTGAGATAGGAGACCAAGAGGTAGAAGAGGAAGAGACCCAGAGTGCGCCTACAAGAGGGGTAACGCAATACCAGGGAAAGGTGCTCAAAGGGGGGGGCCCTCCTCCCCGAGCCCAGTTCCCGCAGCCACCCAGAGTAGGGACCATGGGTAAGACATATAGACAGATGCCCCTGTTTGTAGGAGGAGAAGAGTGCTATTATGTGGACCCACTAACTGGACAGAGAGTGGAAAGGGAAGACTGCACCCTCGGGGCAGCTTTGGAGGTAGACCAGAGGGGACCCTATGTTGAGGCCGAAGTGGCAGGGTTCCCCACGACATTTCTAGTGGACACAGGAGCCACTCGATCCACGATCAGATCAGCCGCAGTTCCAGGCCTGCCCATGTCTGGAGAGACCATACAAGTGGTGGGGGTCGCTAACAGGAGAATGACCAGTCCTCTGACTGAACCCGTGCAGGTGAAAATAGGGAAGTACAGTGATGAGCATCAGTTTGTGGTTTGCGATTCTAGTCCTGTATGTCTGCTAGGAAGAGACCTTTTGTGCAAGTTAAATTGCACCATATACTGCACACCGCAAGGAGTGGAGGTATTGACTAATGACGATGATGCTGACTTTAAAGTCGCAAATTCCAGAATATGTGTGGAATTATATCCCACTCTGACAGTAGACGAGCTCCCCTGGGATCTGAGAGAGACAGTAGCTCCAGAAGTGTGGGATTTCACTGGGGAAGAGATTGGGTTGGTGAAAGGGGTGGACCCAGTGAAAATTGTAGTGAAACCGCATGCTGAGTTTCCAAGAACACCTCAATATAAATTGACTCCAGAAACGATTGCAGGCATAAAACCCGTGATCGAATCCATGATTAAGCAGGGAATACTGAAGGAAATCGTGGGTAGTCCATGTAACTCCCCGATTATGGGTTTGCAGAAACCAAATGGGAAATTCCGGATAGTGCAGGACCTTAGAAAGATTAATAACATAGTCGTCTCGTGTTGTCCAGTGGTACCGAATCCATCAGTGATACTGTTTCAGATACCATTCCAAGCAGAATGGTTCACTGTAATTGATCTTTGTCAGGCTTTCTTCTCGATCCCTCTGGACGAGGAAAGCCATTTTCTTTTCGCATTTAAGCTGGAAGGTCGCGTCCTAACATGGTGTCGTATTCCTCAGGGGTATACAGAGAGCCCATCGATCTTCAACCAGCTTCTAAAGAAAAATCTTGAAAGTCTAGTGCTGCCCCAGAGGTCAGTTCTGGTCCAGTACATAGACGACCTCCTTGTGGCGTCAGAAACAGAGGAAGCTTGCAGGGAAGACTCTATTGCTTTGTTAAATCACCTAGCTGAGAATGGGCATAAGGTGTCCCCAGGAAAATTGCAGTACTGCCTGACAGAGGTGCAGTACTTGGGACACAGAATTGAGAAAGGTAAACGAAAAGTGTCACCAGACAGGATAGAGGCCATCATGAAGATGAATGCGCCTAAAACACAGAGAGAAGTCAGGATGTTCCTAGGAATGGTGGGATATTGCCGACAGTGGATTGCAAACTTTTCACTGAAAGCAAAGCCCTTGCAAAAACTGACGCACAAGGAGGTGAGCGATCCGGTACCATGGGACAAAGACTGTTTGATGGCGTTCCTGCAGCTGAGAGAGGACTTGTGTCGTGCTCCGGCTCTGGGAATGCCAGATTACGATAAACCATTCTTGCTCTACTGTTGTGAGAGAGAAGGTTGCGCGCTGTCTGTGTTAGTCCAAATTCATGGGAATGCACGTAGACCAGTCGCTTATTTCTCGGCTACTTTAGACCCAGTAGCCGCAGCGTTGCCCGGATGTCTCAAATCCGTTGCCGCAACAGGTGTCAGCATTGAGAGGTGTGAAAACATAGTCATGGGGCATCCGTTAGAGGTGCATGTGCCCCATTCTGTTGAATTATTGATGACCAGGACCAAAACACAGCATCTGACCAACAGCAGGCTCACGCGCTATGAGCAAGTCATTCTTGCTGCAGAGAACGTGACCCTCAGGAGATGCTCTGTTTTAAATCCTGCTACCTTGATGCCACTTCCAAATGATATTGAGGATGATGATGAATGTACAGACCATGACTGCCTCGATGTGACTGAACTATGCACCAAACCAAGACCCGACATCGTAGATGAGCCACTTACAGACCCAGACGAAATTTTCTTTGTCGATGGCTCATGTGTAAGAGACGAAGTTGGGCAGTTGAGAGCAGCTTACGCTGTCTGTACAATTACTGGAGTTGTTGAAGCTGGATGCCTGGAAGGAGTACACTCCGCTCAGGTAGCCGAGATTATTGCCCTGACGCGTGCCTGCCTAGCAAGCAATCAAATCCGAGTCACCATATACACTGACAGTCAATATGGTTACGGGGTAGTTCACGATTACGGGCAGTTGTGGTCTCAAAGAGGGTTCATGACCTCTTCAGGCTCTCCCATTCGCAATGGAGAGTTTGTGCGCCTGTTGTTAGAGGCGTTGCAATGCCCAGCAGGTATCGCAGTTGTAAAGTGCACCGCACATACCAGAAATATGGACTTCGTGTCACAAGGCAATAGATATGCCGACGAAGTCGCGCGGTATTGCGCGGAACAAGGGTACTCTTTCACAGAGGTGGAAGTGGGTGGAATAAATGTAAGGACTGAATTAGCCATGATATTAGAAACTGTTGATACTTGGGACGAACTGAAAGACATGCAAGAAAATGCTCCTGATTGTGAAAAAGAAACATGGCAAAAGGCAGGATGTGTGGTGGGTGAGGCCCATTTCTGGGTCTCAGCAGATGGCAGAGCAGTGTTGCCCAATGAGATGGTGAGCCCAATGGCCAGACACATACATGGTCCCGTCCACTTAGGAAGAGATGCTATGCTGAGAGTGTTTAGACAGACCTGGTACAACCCTAAGTTCAGAGTAGCAGCCGAAGCAGTGTGCCAGCGTTGTGTGACTTGTCAGCAGTTGAATGTAGGGAAAAAGACACCAGTTGCACTGAGCCACATTGGGAGATCAGGAGGTCCATTCAATCGAATGCAGATAGATTTTATTGAAATGCCAAGGTGCAACCGCCTCCGCTATGTCTTGGTGGTTGTTTGTGTATTCTCTAGATGGGTTGAGGCATACCCTACACGTAGGTGCGACACCCTCACAGTAGCCAAGTTACTGCTTAGGGAGCTCATTCCGCGCTTCGGGGTGCCGGCCTCTTTGGAATCAGATAGGGGAACGCATTTCAACAGCGAGCTTGTGAAGATGATTTGTGTGGCTCTGAACATAGATCAGAAATTGCATTGCAGTTATCGACCGGAGGCTTCAGGAATAGTGGAACAGATAAATGGCACCATTAAGGCCAGAATTGCGAAAGTGTGTTCATCAACCTCCTTGAGTTGGCCTGACGCTTTGCCATTGGTCCTTATGAGCCTCCGTAGTACCCCAGATAGGAGAACGGGGCTGTCTCCCCATGAGGTGTTGATGGGGAGAGCAATGAGGTTGCCTTCTGTCCCAACTGCTGCACTGATTAACATCACAGATGATATGATCCTGGACTATTGTAAGGGGCTGTCTGACGCCATTCATTCTGTGTCCCTTCAGGTGCAGGCTGCCGAGGTTCCATCGTGCCAGGACCCGTGTCATGACCTGTTTCCTGGGGACTGGGTCCTGGTGAAAAAACACGTGAGAAGAAGCTGCCTGGATGTTCGTTGGCGTGGGCCCTTCCAGATCATCCTGATCACCAACACGGCAGTGAAGGTGGGAGGCCTGCCCAACTGGATCCACGCGTCGCATACGCGGAGGGTTCCAGCACCTCTGGAAGACACAGCTCCTCTCTCGGATAGACGTCCAGCTGCGGACCGAGAAGCCATAGAGGGGGCCAGCCAAGCTGTAGAGGTGCCAGCGGAAGCAGGGAACGAGTCTGACCAAGCTGAGGACGGTCAGTACAGCAGCGAAACAGACGACGCTACTGAAGGAGAAAGTAGCTGGGAGTACGAGTCAGACACTGACAGGTCTGACAGAGAGCGTGAACAGACAAGAAGGAGAAGGAGTAGAAGGGTACGTGGAGAAGCTGATTGGCCGCAGAGAAGAAGCTCTAGTCTGAGGTCAACTCCAGAGAGAACCCTTCCTCCGATATCAGAGGATTCAGACCCGGAAGAAGGTGCTCAGGGCGCTGAAGCACCGGTCTTGAGGAGGTCAAGAAGAGTGCGTGTACCTAGCAGAAGATACTCCACCCCTGAGTGGACATATCTGGCGACAAATGTCTTCGAAACCGGAGACAGGGAGGATCCGAGCGGTGGTGGTGTCCAGTTCTGAGCCCATCGTCACAGTGGAAATACGACTGTTAGTACCCGGAGTCGAACAAGAAGGGTCACTGACATTCATGCTCCCCCGACCTCCCCGCCTCAGCAAGTTAAAACACATGTTTCTCACAGAATTGCAATTCCCCGATTTTGGTACAAAGATAACAGCCCATGAAGAGCACAATCTTCGTTTGGAAATATTGAACTTTGCTATTGAAGCCGCAGGCACAGGCTTGATAGTGGATGCTTAAAAGACTTTGTAAATAAGCGAGAAGAGAAGAAGATTACCTAGCGCCCAGGAAGCAGAGAATCTTAGGGACCTTCCCTTGAGTTGATGGAGAAGGGCTAGGGTTGTCTGTATTGAACTGTTAAAGGACTTTTGCGAAAAAGGTTGTCAGCTTCCAGTTGTGTGGTTCTAAGGACAAAAGGAGTAAAAGAGACTGTAAAGGAGCGGAAAGGAAAGAACTTTGTGTTAAGATACGAGAGAGCCATACTGTCTGACGAAATGGAAGCCGGCACCCAGAACCGCAGAGCTAAATGTATAATAGGCACACTAATAGTAGGAGTAATAATATTAATAGCTTTAGTAGTAACAGTCTCTTATGTAAAGGGACGTGAGGAGGAGGCAAAGGTAACTGATGTGAAATCTGTAGAGGCGCTTACACCCACTGTTGCTAGTGAGAAAGGGGAAAACACTCAAGAGAAAGCGTTATTAGCTGCAGAAGCCCGCAGGTTACACGTAGATGAGTCCCAAGGAGACTTTAGGTCTAATGCTTATGCTAAACTTTTATATGAATACGTGGATGCCATGGAGGTCAAGGACTGCTATGTCTGCATGCAGTTGCCGGCGTCTGTAGATGAAGGCATTCGATATCATCACCTCCCGCTGACATATGGCATTTCATGTAGCTTGTTGCTTAGTATATTTTATGGGAGAGATAGTTTTGAATACTATTTCTCCAATTACGATGCAGTGTTACCAGAAGTCCCAAATTATAAACAGATGAACAAATGGGACTACTGGAAGAGTGAAGACAGGTTGGCAAAGTTTTTCATTCCTTGGATTACCTTAGATACTTCACATGCCCGCAGAAATAACCTGACATGCAAGGTGTCAGAAGTCGAGAAGAAGTTCATAGGGCAGGTGGATGATCGAAATAGGAGACAAAAGATTTTGAAAAAATCAGGACAATGGAAAACAGATTGGACCGAGGAAGAAAAGGCACACAAGAGAAAGGGTAGTATGGTCCAATAGCTTTAGATAGAACACAGAGAGGAAAGTTATGTCTTCATAGAGCCAAAACGTATTATGAAAATGTATACGTGGGAGAAGTTAGCTGTGAACATGCTTTCAATTTAGAGTACTATACTAAGGACTTCCTGAAGGGAATGCAAGCGATTCCAAATGTATATTTTGTATGTGGGAGAAATGCCTACGTGAGACTACCTGACAAATGGTATGGATCATGTTACTTGGCAATTATCTTCCCTAAAATATATCATGCCCAAGACTTAGAGATCATTGAGGGCAAGACGTCATCGAGGGGAAGGAGAGATGTAGGAGATGCAGAAATGGTAGGAGATGTCTTTGGAGCTGTGTTCCCTCTTCTGGGATTAATCCTTAATGATGTTAAAATTAGACGACTGGCAACAGTCGTAGACAGGTTGTCTGCCAGCACTGCTCAGTCCTTAATGCTGGTAGAAGGAGAGATGCAATCGATAAGGGCTATGGTTCTCCAGAACCGTCTTGCATTAGACGTCCTATTAGCAAAAGAGGGCGGAGTCTGTAAGGCTTTGAAGGTCCAGGAATGTTGTACTTACATTCCAGACAATTCGAAGCCCCTTGAGAGAGTTATTAGGAACATAACTAATATTCACAAGGAGATCGAAGACCTGAGTAGAGAAAATGTCTGGGAAAAGGTGGGCCATGGGATGAGTGAAGCTGGAGGTTGGCTCACCACCTTAGGCAAAAGCTTTGTGTGGAAAATACTAAAACCTATCATCATAATATTGATCTGTGGGATCGTATTATGGGGATTGGTGAGGGTATTCAAATGGTACAGAGCAAGAAGGTCAGAGAGGGCTCAGAGAAAACAGCTGCAGAGATTGGCTGCCATACAAGATAGTCAGTACCGGAGTCTGAGGGCTCTGGAAACACAGAAACGAGTTATGCTAGCAATCACTGCAGTTTAAAAGTTAATGATGACCCCGAGAGGTCATCAAAGGGGGGAACTGAGAGAGCGCAAACTGACCTAAATGTATACGTACACCACACTTACACGTAGTAAGCACAAGTCATGAAGAGAAATGCCATGAGTGCTGATAGTACCTACATCTATATTCTGAAATGTGTAGTTAATGTAGAGATTTAAGTAGAAGTGGAACTAATACAGAAATGTGTGAAACTATATGATTTTATTAGGCATGATTATTCCTGAATCCATGTTGTGTAGCTGCTAAAATGTAAGATGGCATACGGAAACGTCGAACGTGGTAGGCCTTAGGGCCAGAGTTAGAGGGGAGGGGGAAGGTGGTTCATTTCACAACATGGATTGCACTAATGTTTTAGTAATAACGTTAATAGACCAAGATTTATAGATGTGTTTACTGAATAGCAGAATAAGAGTACTAACATGCTATTAATTAAAGAAAAAGTTGAATGCTATAATCATTATGAGAAATGTTGTAGGCCTGAAAAGTTTTAACAGTGATTTACACATACTGGTCTGGTCTGGAAAATGTTGCAAACCCTTGTTGGAAGTCTATGAGAATTGGGATTTTGGCTGCAGATGCCTGTCTGCAAGAGAAAGGGGGGATCCAATTATAAATAATATGAATAGAGGTTTGTTCAAGAGACGGACCAGACATGGAGGAGGGTTCCGGAATGTTTTAAGGGGTATCAGCGGGCCGGAGAAGAGTCTGAGAAGCAAGGTCGACTCTAACCACGAAGCCTCATCATGGAAAAAGCCAGAAGCTACACCACGTGAGGGGCGTCTCACGAGGGGCGTCCCAAATGTTGTTGTATTTTTGTATTAGGGACAGCACCCCTGGGTGGAGTTAGAGCAGATGCCTGAGGACCCTCTAGAGAGCGGATGGGTAGGCAGAGAGGGGTCATGACTGGAGAACTATAGGTTTTCACCAAGAGACTGAGAGTGGGTGACTTCCCTTGGGGGTCATTCACTGCTGACACCTTTTGTAGGTTGAGACCTGGTTAAGTAGGGATACCATCTAGAGCAGGGTAGGGACAGCCTAACTTGCGTTTTTTTCTCCAACTTAAACGACGGAGAGATCACAGTATGTGTCAATGCTGATAGCTTTATTATTTTTAGAACTTGTCCTTGTAGTTTCCGTTGCTCGTCTGAGGGCTTTCAGAGAGCACATGTATGTAGTTGGGCCCGTGTATCTTGTGAATCTCATTTTGAGATGCCTGTACCTGCAACTTATCTTGACCTTATAATAAACCTTTGAAAGCTAGAAGTTGTTTGTGATCTTTTGGAGCGGAGTCCTTTATTGGGTGAACTAACTTGGTAAGCGATGCACTTTCTTCCCTCAATGACAGGCAATAAAGGTTCAGTCGACCAGATCGGGGTTTTAGATCAATAGTGATAAGGTATCGATCAAAATCTCGCCCTTCCAAGTCCGATTCATAATGAAGTAGGATTACTTAAGAGGAGTAGCTAAATGTATACATTTGACATTTACTCACTATAAGTTGCCAGTGTAAAATGATCTGGGGTTTTCCCGTGAACAATAAGGTGCAGCCCCGCCCTGCGCTGCTTACACACCGCTGACAAGGCCTAAATGGTTTCGCCCAGCAAAAGGACAGGTGTGGGCCACGGCTCGGAATCGATGCAGACTTCCAGGGCCCTATTTTGTTCATGCTTGCCTTTCTTGTGCAGTTCTTGAAGAGACAGGAAAAACCAGATCCCTGCCTCCCTCCTGAACCTCAGAAGGTTTATGCTTCTAAGCTTCGTCATTGCAGGGTTCCACAGCAGGTCTCTGCCGTGTCACTGTTTTAGGGGACTATTCAATGTAAAGAAATGTATTCTACTTACAGGTGCCAGTAGCACGGCTGGCTAGGTTACTGGGGTGGTCTTTGACCCAGTCCCGATAAATAAAGGAACCACAAGAATCGAAAGTTCTCACGGCACATGCCAAGGTCCATGCTATTGTTCCATGAAAATGTATTCATATTCATCCACCTCTGAAATCCTGAAACTCTAAAAACAGGACAAAAAAACATTAATCTGTTCACCTTTAAACTGCAGTCTTTGTCCGATTCATTTGTTGGTTATGCCTCATGTAGGGTGTGCTTTTCAAAGTGCTCAGTGTGGGAGTGGAGAGAGGGCGCACAAGGTCAGGGTGGGGGAAAAAATCTCAAAGAAGCAACACGCCTTTACAAAACTTTCTTCCTAAATTTCATGAGGCTAGCATTTCCAGCTTCAGGGAATTTGTTTTTATTGGAAGGATTGTTGAGAATGTAACATGTATTTGCTATGTTGAAGTATGTTTTCTATGTCCTTCATTGACACGTCACATAACGTCATCTCCGAATGCTCGGAGATTACTTACGTGACGTCACGAGGTTCGATTGCCAGATGCTGTTATCTCTGGCCGTTATCGTACCCTTATCTGTTGGCTCCCTGTGGGCCCTTATAACGGATATAATAAACCCTTTTACTCACAACTTGGCTTGCGTCATCTTGACCTTCCCTCAACAATTGGCGACGAGGGTCAAAGGACTACGAGGGCTCACAGGCGGAAAGAGAGAAAAATAACATTGGGACGTCGGTAGAGGAAGCGATAAACTTCAAATGAAGAATCTGTGATTCCACTGGTAATTCATGGACTAATACTAAAAAGATCAAAAGTAAGTGAATTGTCTCACTGATTGTGCCGTGTATCGACAGCATAGACGCGCGAAGGATCCTGTCAGCAGAGACGCGTGAGGCATGCTGGGAAATGACGTAGGCACAGGCCGAGGACGATCATTGGATAAGAACAGTATACGTCAGCAGGCTCTGTGAACGCGTAGCCGCTTTGACTGAAGATCTGATCCTGACTAGGAATAAGGAGCATAATAAAGCATTGATAAAGGAAAAGAGTTAATACGAGTAAATAAAGCGGCGCAGGAGATTGTAGCACAGAATAAGCGCACGCATCGCGCTACGCGTAGGCAGTAGAAAAGACGAGATAGAGCACTTGTAAAATAAATAAACAGCACATAATAAATCGGAGCAAATTAAGCAGACAAACAAACCTTGGCAAATACAAGTAAAAATATTGGAAGTACAGTATAATAAACAACAGAAACACAGAGTAATAACCTATGTGTGCCACCACTTTTTCTTGAGGAGCCAGGGAAGCCTGTCATGAAGTGGAAGAATTGGTTGAGGGCATTTGAAAATTATTTAGTGTCAACAATTGGTTCAGAGATGAGGTCACACAAGATGTGGTAAATGATAATGTGTTCAGGGTCAAAGAGCGTATTGTTGAAAAACAAATAAGAACAAAGAGATATTCTGACCTGTCCAATAAAGGGGAGAAAAAGAAATAGAACAAGGTGACTGGATACTAGTCAAGAAGCCTTTAAAGGTGTCAAAGGGAGAGTCTGTATATAGCAACCCTGTTAGGGTGTGTGAAGCATCCCGGGGAGCTGTATGCACGGAAGGAAAAGGTTGGAGAAGCAAGGATGATGTAATCAAACTTTAAAAAGGTCAAGAAAAGATTATATTGAGAGGGAAGGATGATCAAGAGGGTAATCTTGATGATAGCATACTGGAATGGGAAAATGTGTCGGAATATCAAAGTCACCCTGTCCCTGATGGTAACTCAAGCATGTCCATGGGCAATGCTGGGGGGCAAACTAGAAATGTAATGGAGAAATCCAGTGTAGTGACAGACTTTAGTGTGGTTAACCCTGTGGGTCACAGTGAGGTGGAAGAACCCATAAGTGATCACAGCCCCAGAAGCAGCTACTCCTATGCAAAAACTAGGTCAGGGAGAGAAGTCAGAATGCCCAAACGTTTCGAGGATTTTGTAATTGAATGATACTTCCCATGACATTGTTTCCCATTTGTGTTTTGTTTGAGGAAAAGGGAGATTTTGAGAAGGTAACATGTATTTACTATGTTGAAGTATGTTTTCTATGTCCTTCATTGACACGTCACATGCTCGGAGATTACTTATGTGACGTCACGAGGTTCGATTGCCAGATGCTGTTATCTCTGGCCGTTATCGTACCCTTATCTGTTGGCTCCCTGTGGGCCCTTATAACTGATATAATAAACCCTTTTACTCACAACTTGGCTTGTGTCATCTTGACCTTCCCTCAACAAGGATTTATGCAGATAATGGATTCTTTATTCATGCTTCATACTAATTTTAACATCTTATGATAACCAACGCATTAACTTTCCTCACCTCTTTTAGTAATTCTAACTATCTAGAGGTGAACTCTTTTCTTCTTTTTGGAAGTTCTTTCCTGCACTAGGCTTGCAGTTCACTCAATCGCTGCACTCTGGGAGACCTCCTCCGTCCCCCAGGGAAATGAAAAGAAGTGTCCTGGAGCCGTGCTTACTCCGGAATGGAGGGCACTAGTGACCACAGGAGTATAGCTGTGTGCTTCAGATGTATTTATTTGAAGGTTTTATATAGCGCGAACAAGACCCTTGCGGGTATCAGAGCGCTTTACATGTCAGATGTAGGACACAAGAATAGACATAGAAAACACAGTTATAGGTGATTCAGATATACGATACTCAGATATAGAACTAGCAATTAAAATACGAAGCTCAATAAAACAGACTGGTAATTAAAATACAGTAATTAGTGAGTCCACGTAAGTTTAGCCATGAGAATGGCTTTCACTTCTGTTTTTGAAGGAGGAGTTTCCAACGCTAAAATGCTTCCGAGCAAGATTTCTCAATGCAGGTGGTTGCAACTGGTCGCTACCGCTCACGTTGAGAAACCTTCCATTTGTGCTGAGGAAGCTAAGCTGCCTCTCGAGTAGAACTTTTACTCGAGAGGCAGAAAGGAACAGATCCCTCTTGCACTGCGCAGGATGCTGTTCACGCTGATTTTACAGCGCGTGACAAACATGCGGCCCTAAAAATCAGTGCGAATGGCACTAGGTAATGTACTCTGCAGCTCGCGGAACTCCACGTAGCTTGGCGGAGTTTTTGAACTCCGCCCAGGGATAATTCGGTCCCTGGTATTCCAAAACACCTCTAGAACAAAATACAGCATGCACTATGTTTCTGCGTAGTAAGGAGTTTTGAATATGTGTGTTTTCAGTTCGAAAACTGTACCTGGAATGATTGGCACATTATGCCTCCTTTGCACTTTATTCTCAAACATACCACCTGACAACTGTTTTCAAATTCCTTAAAGGTCGAAAAGAACAGTCAAGCGCTCATCTCACTGTGCATACAGACATGTTGAGACAATGGAAACAAGGTTTACGTAAGAATAAAAAGCTTAAGTGACCAGGCAATGAATATGGGCCTTACCCGTTTTTCCCAAGTTTCCTACAGCATCATCGAACTTAAAAAAAAATTTTTTTTAGCCATGCTGCACTGCAGCCACACTGCTATACAGCACTGGCAAAAATAATTGAAAAAGCCAATAGCTCACATAGACGTGGCCTATTGGCTTTGACAATGCTGGTTTTCCAAATTTTCAAAATGAGCAGGACTACAAAGGCTATTTTGGTATTCTTACAAGAGATTTGTATCATTCCAAAATATATGCTATCCCTAGATGGTGGACGTAATGCTGAACAATGCAAACAGTCATCTCCTGTCAACAGATTTGGGTTTAATCCATTGGTTTTTTTTGCCCACCATGCTACCCCAGTTTGGACCCAGCCATATGTAAATCAGTCTTGACCCTGCTCCTCATCGGAACACTGCAGCCTGAACTGCCAAGCCAGGTCCTCCTTGTACCAGAAACAAGCATCCTGGGACCGTTTTTGGGGTATCACGCCTCATCAGCCAGGCTAGCTCGAATCCACTGACGCAGCGAGCACAGGACTGTTGCCATTTTCACAAGTAGGACACAGATAGGGTCACGCATTTTGGTTTGTGATTTCTAGTAGAACAATGTCTGTTCTTATGCTTTCCATATACAAGTTTAATAGGAGCCATAGCCTTTGCCAGAAACTACTAAATGCTTTAGTTTAGCTACCGCAGTGGTTCGTAACCTTTTGACTTCTATGGACCACATTTAACCATTACTGAAGCCCAGGGAGCCCCACTGAGTCATTATTGGAATTCGAGGACCCCACAGTCATTATTTACAGCCGGGGACCCTGCCATAAGCATTTTTGATGATTGGACACGCAAAACAATACACAACAATACAGAAACAAGCATTCATCAAACAAATAAATAACTGGTAAAATATTTTATTTAATTCCCAATTAAATATAAAAAAAATATGAATCTTAATGGAAAGGTTAACAATTCAGTTTAGGCTACTCATCGCCCATACTATATTGTGTTTGATGCACTCACATTACTCCCACAAATCAATCGGAGGATAGTAACTTAATTTTTCGCCTCCAATTTCAAATTCTTTCCCATTTACAGAGCGCTTTAAAAATGTCAATTTTAATTTTCGCTTCTTCATATACATACATTTTATTGTTCTGTTAATATTATTTCATTTTCTAAGTAGCCACAGACACACCGAGTAGCCTTCGCGGACCTCGAGGGGTCCCTGGACCAGAGGTTAAAACCACTTAGGTACGCCAAGACCTCTTAAATAACCGAGGTCTAAAGTACACATAGCTCTTGTCTGTTTAATTTCGAATTCTTCCATCATGTGTACATCACTTTGGTGGTATACGCGAAGCCTAACTCATGTTAGACCAGCAAGGGTGTACATACACTATAATAGTCAGACTCAACATAAGCATATAAGCTGGCCGTTTTCCTGAAGGAAAACTGATTACTTATAAACTGGACCAGAGAAAATGTTTCACCTCTCCCCAGCTGCAGTGTTTCTCCCACAGTGTTGATTCAGATTGGTGTCAAACAAGAGAATACAACGCATGTCCACGAGTTAATGTACCTGGTATATTTCACTTTTTTGTAAAAAGAATAAATAGAACATTTGCTTGCAATACATAGAGGATTTTTATAAGGTATGTAATTATACTGATAAATGCAGTTACAACTGCCTGCAGGTGCCACAGACTTCCTAAATGAGGTGAATAGAGATGATGGTATGTTAAGTGGGGGCCTTGTAACAGACAAAAGTACTTCAGAATTGTGATCTTCACCCCAGAAGACTACTTCAAGCTGCTTACCATGGTAAGAAATCATGTTGCCTGTCTGGGAGTGGCTACTCCTGTTGGACAGACGTTCAGCAAACAAACCCGTCCCCTTGCACCGGGGTTAGTCTCCTCAAATCGTCTCTTCTTGAAATACAGAGAATGAGAACAAAGAACAGAGGAAATTCTGCCAACAGGCCAAGACTAGTAACTTTATTGTAAAGCTGGGTGGTGGTTACTCCATTAATAGCTTATTGTCGGTACACTTTAAACGAAAAATTATTAATCCCAACTTTTCCCTATGGAAGGCCTTTGACTGACCTGGTCAAGGACCGCTCTGCCTTTGCCTGATTTCTGATATATAGAGAAGTCCATTCTGCTATGCCAGAGTCCAGTGTGGGTCTACATTACACAGCTGGATCGGAGAGCTCACCAAATGTCTTCTGAGAGCATTAAGATGCTGCGACTGCATTTCTGCCCTGCCTCCCTCTTCTGGAATCCCAAATTACTTGTTGGTCTTTCTGGCCGTGGGGCAAACCCTTAAGTAAGGTAAAGAGCTGCATGTCATCACCCCAGTGTCAGACCATATGTACTAGGAGTGGTGCACACATACTTTTGGCTTAGCAATTTGACAACCAGCTGAAAGAAGCCTGTAACTGAAGCCGTTGAGCCTAAACACAACGTGGCAAGTGGGTGCGGAAGAAGCACTGGCATTGGGTGAGAGGAATCTTTATCAAGGTTCATCTATCCAGAGTCTGAAGTTTGTGCAGTTCAAGGCATTCAGCATCACTACATAAAATGGGTCTGTGACTACCAAAGTAAGTGACTCTGCCCAGCCACACCAGCCTGTGGGAACACTGTAGGAGCACTCAGATCAGGCAGGCAGTGGATAGCTGCCCTCTCACCGAGACGTGAACATAAGCTGGAGCTCCACTTTGAAGCGCTACAGCCACATCGACCTGGATAGACCCTTCCACTCCACGTTTTCGCTGTTAAACCTAAAACTGCTCATTTCCTGAAGGTTGGGGCAAACTCCAGTTCCCTGATGGAGTTCTGATTGCATATTACCCTGCTTCTGATGTTGATCTCACCAAGGTGGAAGCCCATGGCCCACTCAAAGTGTCCACAAATGATTACACAGAGCACCAAGATTCCGCCTTTACCCTGTACGAGTAGACGAGAGGATGGTTGCCACGATATACTGCAGGTAAAGGTGAGCTAGATGGTGACTCTGCCTGGCAAGCAAACTCCTTCCCTTTGCCCAGAGTTACCTGCTTCAACTCTGCAGGACAAGCTGATGTTGGCCTTTCTTGGTAACTACTAGATCAGGCCAGCGGGCAAAGACCATAAGCCCACTACTATTCTCAGTGGCCTGCAACCCAGTTGCGGGGTTCATGGCTATGTAGGAGTCCAGTGAAGTGCTTGTTTGCTTCCTAGCCCGATCCGGAGATTGAAGAAACTCCTGACTGGTCTTTGTGTCCCCTTTGCTCTACAGGGTCCACACACCCACAGTCGTCCAAAAGGTAAGAACCCAGTCTGTTTCCTTCAGTATTACAGCTTTTCCTTCCTGGATGTGGAGACAATGACCCAATATAACCAGCAACTATTTAGTTTCAATAGCTACAACTTTTGAGTTTTGAAGATACTTTGAAAACCCTAACCAAAAATTGGAAGGCAGAGCAGATTTCCTGGAAAAATATATTGAAAGCAAACATGGAATATCTTCCCACAGGTTGTCTACACTACAGCATATTGTATTGCGATTGTAATTTTACCTGTGATCTCGTTCAACTGTTGATCAACAACAGTGTAGCAGGAGGTATAGTTTTTGGTGGCAGTCTTGGTACTCAGTAAGGATAGTGTGTTTTGCTTCCTAAGAAAGATGCTGTGATTCATGCAATTAAGGCCACTCAATCACAAACAGCAGTCACCATGCTCATTAAAATGATCAGGAATCGTATTTGTGGCTGCTCAATGATACTACTACTTTGTATTAATTGCGGATGTGCTGTGGTTTTAATGAGCGTGTTGCTTTATATTATTTGTTTTTTCTTTAGTGTTATGTATATATATTTAATGTTTTCACTGGATAGCAACTCCAGCTGGACATTCCTTCTGCATTGAAACTCAAACAACTGTGCTGTACTGCATCCAGTCTCAGCCTCCTCACCCCCTCCAAACGACCCTGTCAATAAGCTTTAGAGGGCCAGCTCCTGCCTCCCACCAAGTGCCCGCACCCTGGCCAATGGGTCACATCCAGTCTCACCTTCGGTGCCTGCGCACAGAACTGCCAAGCAGCACTGCATAAACGTAAACACAGTCACATTCAGCACTCAGGGGGCAGGGCAGAGACTCACGAAGGAGTGCTTTACCATTGAGTCTGTGGCTCAATTGCTTGTTCTCATGTATCAAACACCACCCTGATCATGTTCACTAATAAACATTTCTTTGCCATAAAAAAAAAAAAAAAAAAAAAAAAAGAGCTGTACATGAATCACCTAACAATGTTCGCAGAGGCAGGACAAAGCAACCTTTCCTCTGAGCTCCCGGGCCACATACATGGGGGTGCAGTGAGTGAAGTGTGGCCTCCTGACGCAAATGCAGTTGTCCCTCCTTAAAAGACATCAGTTATCATCAAGTAATGAACTGAGATGTCCAGGTCCATAATGTAAATGTGCAAAACAGAAACTTACATGGGAAGCACTGACAGGCCTGAAAGATGTAACATAGACACGTTTGCCATTCCTCTCAGCCTCACCCCTCACAGCAGTTTATAATTGAATTACGCAGCCAGTTGAGAAATGTAGTAAGAGGCCTAGAAGTCCACACCGTGGGCAAACCACGACCAAAGTTTACGTTCTTCCGCCCCCCAGACGTCGCTTCCTGCTGGAGTGCCACAAACAGAGGCACAACGAGCGACTTGAGTTAGCGCGTCAGTAGCTCTGCGCCACTTAGACAAAGCACATCTCATTTAGCACTCCCAGGAACAGCCGTCTCGACAGACAGAAGCTTGGACCACTTCCAGGCTCGGCCAGAGCGCAGGCAGCTGATGCCTCTGCGGGGACTACCCCCGGAGAACCTCCAGCATGGAGTCACACTGGACAGGGCGGTACTCGGAGAACTTTTCACATGCACATAAGGCTTCGTCTGCACAGCTCACCACACCCTGCAAAAAGCTTCCGAGTGCTTTAAATCTAATGACATGACGCCAAACTTTCTGCTAGAGTGCCACGGCTCTGCGGCATGAACCAGCTCACTGCCTGGCACGAGAAAGGCTTTACGTGACTCTAAGAGTGTGAAAAACAACAGATCGTGGATTAGCACAAATGCAGCGGAAGAGCCACACGTCACAGTTTGCAGGTAAATATTATGTGGGATCCCAGCAAACAGCACCGAGTTGTTTATCGGAGGGAAATATTTCTAGGGCAGACGTGTTTGGTTCCCCCACGCTGTGTTTGTGTACACGGTGCCTCTCTGATAACAGTCAGCAAGAGCAGGGAACAGAAATGTCCCGCAGCGTCCAACATCCGCAGGAACCGGCAGCTCTAGGGCTCCGTTTGTAGAAGAGCCGAAAGTTAAAAAGCAAGAATCCATCTGAACATGGACAACGTCAAACTGCGGCGCAGCACTTCTCGATGCCAAGTACTTACTGCGTCTTGTCCCTACTGGAAAATAGGTGTCAGAGCCAGCCTTCTCCAAGTCCCAGGCTGAACGCACTGCAGCATATAGATCCTGTGCATTAGGTTGTTTCCATTGCAGTGCCTGCCTCCCCGGCCCGCTCTGACTTCAGTTTGGAGAAGTGCTCTGCTGACCAACCCTCCTGTCGGCACACGTGACGCGCCCCGGCCCGGCCCCGCGCTGCGTCACGACTCCCCACCCGGGCCCTCTGCTGCTCCACCTAGTTTATAATAATAATATGCGCATCTGTTTCGGAGAACAAACCCTATGCATGCCGAATTAAGTCACTTCCTGCAATTGTGCGGCGCTTAGAATGTACATGTCATGGCACTTACACGGTCGTATTCTGTGGTTGTTTTTTTGGGAACGACGCACTACCCGTCAGCTACTCTTATTATAATGCCTGACTGAAAAAGATGCACGGCAAATACATGCTTACATGACCAAATGTAATATTGGTTCAGAGAAACGGAATGAAGTTGGGCACGCAAACACTAAAAGACGTTTTTGGAATATGTGCTTTCGCTGCTTAGCATTAGCAGTGTTACGCTAAGCAAAGACCTAGTGTGAGATGCAATGAACCTCCCCAGACTGACAGCTACAGACGCCACTTTGAGAAAAAACAAAACACGGAAGTTCTGTAGAAGAACAGGGGCACAGGAACCAAGGCTCAGCGCGGAATGTCTCGATTTTGTTTTTTAATAACTAAGAGTGTAGAACCACTCTCAGGTCAAGCGAGAGTCTGAAGGACAGCCGGGAGTTCGTTCTTCGGTTTTAATGTTTTTTCTCTAGTGGGCAGGGCGCAGTAGTAGAGCAGAACGCTGTCTGCGGCCGTTTTGCACATGGTCCCCTTTAACAACACAGTCAGTGCATCGTGAAATCCACAAGTTAACCTATAAATGAGAAAACAAACTAATGTAATAAGCCACAACGTGTTGTGTGATGAGTGTGAAACCATGTATGGCCCACTATTTATGTTAGGTGGCAACAGCAGTGCCTCTCTCACACCTCTTCGTGCGTCACACTGCTGCGATGCGTCGAGGCCTATAAAACAATAACCACACCATGGAGGTCCTCATGCATGAAATGGCAACACTTCCCTCATAGGATCAATACAAAAGATAACAGCAATTCCCACACAGATGATGTCCTTGTATGTTAGCCAGAGTGGACGTTGGGTTTCTTGTTATCACCTTTTTTGGTCTTGTATGGACAATTGTGTCCCGTATGTTTTTCCCTATCCTGTGCGAAAACATTGGATTTGGAATGTTGAGACCACCGCTGTTGAGAATCTTCCAGTGTTTGTTGATGATTTTTGTAACATGAGACTTTCTCTGCAGTTGTTGCGTGCCCTGTAAGGGCAATATTTACCCATTTACAAACAGATTAGCCTATTGTTGCACTCTGTTGTAGGAAAATAGGCATATTACATATATTTAGATTATTTTGAGAGTAGTAGGGATCACATATGGTCCTGATGGGGATCATCCTTTTCAATGCAACTTTTACGACGCATGCCTTTACATCGTAAGTTTTACAACGCATGCTGTTATAACGCATTGCGCTGGGGGGCGCTCTAGAATAGGGAATAGATTTAATTTACTATCCAACACCTTCCCTACTATCCACGGGGACTGGAGTTGGAATAGTAAATTAAACTATTCACTATCCAGCACCCCTCAACACTATGCGTTGTAACAGCATGCATTGTAAAACCTGCGATGTAAATGCATGCGTAGTAAAAGCATGCGTTGTAATGTCATACAACTGGTCCTGATGAGTAAAGCAGGGGGGACTGCTTACGAAACATGTCGACCGGGGAGGGTATATTAAAGACACCCTACCTAACCCCATTTTAATGTTTCTAGCCAGAGAAGCGAATAAAATGTATTTTTTCTACTAGCCAGGACATTTTTAAAGTTTTTTTCTATAGTCACCACACTCCTTACCACTCCCATTTCCTACACCACACATAGCCTATCACAAAAAATAGTGCTCCCACGTAGTCGTCGGTCGCAGCACGCCCTGCCCCATAGAGGGACGGGAAGACCCCCATGATGAAGCATTACACTATGGGATTCATAGTGTGTGAGGGGTATTTTAAAAACACATAGTCTTCCTCCTGGAAACCTCCTGGAGTAACATCCCCTTATCTGTGCACATTACGTGAGCAATCACAATATATATAGAAATACAAAAATAGGATAGAATCTTTGTGTTTGTATACTTTCTGTTGCCCCCAAGAAGCCATAAAGAGGACGCAGGAGAGGTGGAGGAGGCCGGCCAGCCAGCCGGCCAGGAGGTAAGTGTTTTTTTTTTAACCCGGTTTCACCCGCCCCACTGCTGCTTCCAGGTAGCAGCTGCCACTGGCATAAGCAGTATTTAAATGTTGCAATATAATACAATACAACAGCTATTGACAGCATTATATTTAATTACCCTTTCTTGGTCCTGAAAAAGCACTGTGGAGCTTTTATAGACCACAGAGGTGCGAAACATGTTGACCCGCACCTTGTTTCACTAGCTACTTGTGCACATTACCAACCCTCAGAAGTAGCATCTACCATGTTTGTCTTTTAATCTGGCAGGGGAGTCTATATTATAAAATCAAACCTGACATCTCCTAGTCAGTTTTAGCTCACTACCAATGCACCTCACAAATCACCCCACTTTGAAACCCTCGCACTCATTTAGATCGCAACAAAAGCAAAAGATCTCTGCCAAAGTGACCCTCCGGAGTACCCGTAGGTATTGCAACGCTGGCCCGATGAAAAGCACCCGCCGATGATAAAGCATGGCATCCCTAGGTGTGGTACTGCAAATTTGGACCCCGCTGTTTTACAGATATCGAGGTCCAACACTCGCGTCATAAAATATCATCGTACCATGACGAATTTGGTATCTACGAACCGGTAATGATCAGGACATTATTCCTATGTATTTGCGTCACGATTGAGTGATGCTAACACCCCTAAATCTTGGTTTCCGTCCAGAACCCTCAGACTCCATTTTGTAAACGGCATCCATCTTAGGACTGGCCCTCATATAAGTCAATTGATTAAAGCCGATCTAAAGGACACGTCCTCTGTAGCTGACTTCCCCATGACCTGGCCGAAGCTGCCTCCACTGCCTCCAGCCAAGCCTGCTCGGGCAGCTCCTCGCCCAGTGGCCGAGCAAGATATCATCAAGGCACAACATGTCATAAACCATTCACCACATACGGACCCTGTTTTTCCATACACACACACACCTGTCCATGATTCTTGTTTATGACCCGTTTATGATGGGAGGGTGCTCGACCTTATTGGCATTTCATCGATATCTGATGGGAGTTCTGGATCTGGCGGAGTAATCCATCACTAACTGTACATCTGAAATATGTGCTGACCAGCATGACTTCGCTCTTTGTATTATTGTGAAAATATTTGTATTGCCATATCGTAAACTTAAGAATTCTTGCCTACAGCTGTTATTCATGTATATAAGGGGAAGGCTGGTTCTGTAAAAACGAACAGTCTCCTGAGAACTTACGGCCCGTGCTGCCGTACTTCTAGGACACATGTTACTTGGTTGCAGCCAATAAAACTCGATCTCTGACTTCAACTAGAAGACTCCGTGTTTCTGTGGTCCATAACAGGGAGAACTCAGAGGTCCCCGGGTGTTATCCCTGGCACCACCGGGTCCCTAAAAAACCGGCACCTCAGTTGGCGCCCAACTTGGGGCGGTATCAAGCGGTGACGGTCCAAGCCAGATGTTCGTGAGGAGCTTCGTGTGAAAATTCCGGAGGACGGCCAGCCACTTCAGCGACCCCTGCATGTCGACGTGGTTCCGAAGGTCTTTGCTGCGAGGTTCCCCGCGTCCCGACGGCTACGAAGGACTGCTGCCCTGACTATCGCCCTGTTTTAGACCCAGTTATCCTTGGTAGAGCGAAACGATAGACGAGTCTTCTAGTGACGTCACCGATCTTCAATATTCAGTTAAGTATAAGTGGAGCGTCTCCCAGTTCTTAGTTTGGTTCTTAGCTTTGGTATCCTAGAGATACGATTTGTATTGGTTCTTGGTTCTTAGCTTGGTATCCCAGCGATAGGGTTTTTGTATTGGTACTTGCAAGCACCAAAACCGAGGGGTTCGTGTATTCACGACAATATCGTAATTTAAATAATCCCTTGAAGTTTGAATCTAGACTAGTGAGCAAAGATGCCTGGTCTTAGCAGACTTGGAAACTTGTTTTGTCTTGGTTGTAGTAAGGACTCCCGATTAGAGGATTCGTGTCCGGTTCCTCCGATTGGAACTCCAACATATGAGTTATATATAAAGCACGGAGTAGGCCCTATCATGTATAATGAGGTATGGATAAAATACACCCGCAAGGATGGTGTTCTAAAATGGCCCCAATATGGTAGTTTCGACTCGGAAATACTAGACAACCTCGAGGTCAAATTGTTCAAGAAGAAAGCCCGGCCGGCGATGTTTGACTCTTTTCGCCTATGGCGCAAAGAAGCCAAACAGAAAGAAATAAAACTAGCAAAGAAAAATAAGAGAGGTATGTCGATGGTGCAAGCTGCCATCGCATACAGAGATAATGAGGAAGAGCTGGAAAGTGAACAAATGCTCAGAAGCAAGAAACTAGCGATAGATAAATGCTACCCAGTGTTACCACATGGGGGACAAGACTCAAAGGGAACACCTGAGAAAGATCCATTAATGTCCCATTTATTGAACTCACCACCCCCATATACATCGAGTATTGTTGGTCCCCCAAGGCGTATTGTTATACCACGCCCTAGCGCACGAAAAGCAGCTCTTGCACAAGCACCAGCTCCTCTTCAGCTGGTTCCTACTTCTCCGGCGCAGCCTTCTCAAGGGCCGCCGCCTTTGCTACATACTCCTTCTACTTCCATGACGTTGCCTACTGCTCCAACTATTCACTATGATACTACGTCTGCTATTGCCTCGACTTCCTCTGCTGTTGCCTCGACTTCCTCTTTACATCAGCCTGTCTTTTCTGGCGCATCTGCTTCGCCGCAAGCTTCTCCTTCAGTCAGACAGAGAGTGACAAGTACTGTCACTGGTCTGTTCTCGCCCTTCTTTGGGTCGCCTAAAACGACCCCTAAACCAGAACGTAGACAGTTGCGTAGTCAACTACCCGACTACGAGGAAAGAGGAGTACTAAATAAGTTAGCACGCAAATGGGTTACTGACACGGCTAAATATGATGTTCAGTCTGTTATGGACGTTTTCAGTCAATGGGATGCGCCCACTCAAAGATACGTCTTTGAGGAGATGTGTGTATATCTACGTGATGATTTGGAGACAAACGATCCCACACGCAAGATGAATGAGTTATTTCGTATGCGTGCTAGGTTTTATAAGGGAATGATTGTAGGTTCCGATGTCGAAAAAGCCATAGAGGTATTGTTATCTTACAGGAGTAAGGGAAACGTTTCGAGATCGTTGTACGAAGATGATGTGTCAGATAGGAAAAAGGCACAACAGTACCCTATGAGAGAACTTCCCCCAGTATGGAGGGAAGGCGATGCGAACGCGCAACCGCCTGTTCCACCGCATTTCCAGCGTGTATGGGTACATGTCCCCTGGAAAAGATCCGAAGTTTTAGCACTTAAACAGACACTACCCGATCCCCGTAAGAACCCAGCAGGATATTACAAGGAGTTGTCACAGACTGCCAGCTCATGTATAATGAATTTAGCAGATATAGACATGTTGTTTGGGAATGTTGTCCCGCATCCTTTATGGAGTAAAATCCGTCATGCGGATCATGATCAAGAACTAGGTGACTCATGGGCTAATATTACTGCTACAGATGCTAGACAAGTTGGTGGTTCTAAACCTGAGCCTTTAATAACAGATCTTCCCGGTAGAATTATCGCGTACATGAAAACGTTGATGCCTGAATTACGCGTAAATTGGGACAAACTATCGGCATGCAAACAGAAGAAACATGAGAATGTTTCCGACTTTTTCACGAGATTTGAGGAGACTTTCACTGATCATAGTGGTCAGGACATGGCTACCGAGGGTGGCCAAAGATTGTTTGTAGACAAATTTGTACATAATCTGCTTCCTGAATTGTGCAATAAATTGAAAGATTCAGAGAGTGCTTGGGCTGTTTCCACGTCAGCACAGATTTTAGCCACAGCCCAGTACTATGAAAATAGACGCAAAGACGAGCTAGATAAGTCTGAGAAAAAGACTAAAGAACTAAAGACTAAAGTTCTTCTCCAACAAGCGTATCCGCCTCGCACTCCTAGTCAGCCCAATTATCAGCAACCACAGCAGTATTCGAGAAACACACAAGGAAACGAGTTTTCCCACCAGCGTTCTCCATATGGCCCGAATCAATGTGCATATTGCAAAGAAGAGGGTCATTTCAAAAGTAATTGCCAAGCTCTTGCACGACGTTTGAACTGTGTCTCCGGCGCAAGAGGTAGAGGTGTTCAACAGGCTCCCAGAGGTAGGGGCCGTTGAAATTTCCACCAGAACACCAATTCTTTCCCGCCTCAGAATTCCATGAACAGCTTTGACCAACAGAATAATGCGTCCTCCAGGACAGCTCAGTATTATGCAGACGACTATTACGCGGAAAACGAGAATGAGGGTAAATAATTGCTAGGACAGCCATGGACAAAGAGAGGGAGTTGTTTCAGTTCCAGTAGATCAGAATGGACCTTATGTTGAGGTGATTACATCCGGAGTGTCAGAACCATTTCTGCTGGATACTGGTGCTACAAAAAGTTCCATTATGCACTCAAAACTTCCTGGCGCACCTTTGTCCGGCGAAATGAATGTTTCAGTAGGTTTTTCTGGCGCCCCTGTTAGGAACCCGATCTCCAGTCCCATGCCCCTTTCTGTTGGCCCATGCGAATTAGAAGCACCCCTCATTCTTACCACAGGTTGTGGCGAAAATTTGTTAGGTTTGGATTTGTTGAAGAGATTATATGCGACTCTGTACTGTTCTCCTTCGGGAGTACAACTCACCCTTGGCAAGAAAGTGATTTCCCCGATGTATTTGTCAAAAGAAAGAATCCCAACTGAATTGTCATCTCTTCCAGATGTACTTTGGGCGAATGGTTCTAATGATGTGGGTCATTTGGAGATAGCACCGTATGTGATAACATTGGAAACCAATGTTAGGGTGCCACGTATTCCCCAATATCGAATATCGAACGAATGTGAAAAGGCTCTGTTAGCGATCGTCTACGATCTAATCACGAAAGATGTCATCGAAGAGACTTCAGGCAACATTTGTAACAGTCCTGTTTTGCCTGTGTTAAAGCGTACCGATCCTTCACAGCCCCCTGTGTACCGATTTGTGATCGATCTAAGGGAAGTGAATACGATCGTTGTACCGCAGTTTCCAGTAGTCCCCGACATTACTGCCTTACTGACAATGATTCCAGCTTCAGCCACATGGTTCTCTGTGTTCGACCTGAAGAATGCCTTCTTCAGCATCCCGATTGCCGAGGAGAGCAGAGATATTTTCGGCTTCAATTTAGGAGGACGAAGCTTCCGCTTTAAACGCGCTCCTCAGGGCTACTGTGAGAGTCCATCAATATTCAGTCAGGCTCTGAAAACACAGCTCGATACGATTGTTTTACCTGGTGGCGCGACTCTGATTCAGTACGTAGACGATTTGCTGATCGCTGCGATACTGAAGAGGTTTGCAAGCAAGCTACCTTGTCATTGTTGCGTCATCTATGCGACATGAAACATAAGGTCTCGCTTTCCAAACTGCAATTTTGCCGACAAGAAGTAACCTATAAACCTACTTAGGTCATATCTTGTCGAAGGAGGGAAGGAGACTGACCCCAGAAAGAATACAGGCAATCGCAGAATTGAGTGTCCCAAGGACACAAAGGGAAGTGCGTGCCTTCTTGGGCATTACATCGTACTGTAGACAATGGATACCGAACTTCTCACTGTTGGCCAAACCCTTGCTGGCATTAATGCGTAAAGACACACCCAATCCTTTGCCTTGGTCTGAAGATTGTCAGGCGAGTTTCCATGAATTGCGCGATGCACTATGTTCGGCTCCTGTGTTGGGCAATCCCGACTACAGCAAGCCTTTTACATTATATGTCCACGAGAAGGAAGGTTGCGCATTATCAGTCTTGACGAAACATTTTGGGGACAAGCAACGCCCATGTGCGTATTTCTCTGCGACTCTAGACCCTGTAGCCAAGGCATTACCAAGTTGCTTGAGGGCCACTGCCGCAGCGGCTGTCTGTATTCGACAGTCGGCTGGGTTAGTCATGAATAATACTCTGACCGTAATGGTCCCGCATGCAGTAGATATCCTACTGAACAGGACAAAAACACAGCACCTAACTAGTGCTCGACTATCCAGCTACGAATTGACCCTGCTAGCAAGCCACATTCACATAAAAAGGTGTGATACACTCAACCCCGCTACACTATTGCCTGTTCCAGCAGGGACAGATGAGGTCGACAAACATGATTGCTGCTTTAGGACAGAGGAAGAGACCAAAGGGAGAGTAGATTTGAAAGACACTCCCCTTCCCGAATGCAACGATAACTTATGGGTTGATGGTTCATGTTTCAAGTTGCCGAATGGTGACACGACTGCAGCGTATGCCGTGACAACATTACACACGATTGTAGAGACAGCTCGCATCCCCCAGAATTCTGCACAAGCAGCGGAGTTAGTCGCACTCACAAGAGCATGTGTGTTGGCGAAAGGAAAACGAGTAAATGTGTACACTGATAGTCAGTACGCCTTTGGCGTAGCCCATAGTTTTGGAAGATTGTGGCGTGAACGTGGGTTCCTGACGTCGCATGGTGCAAAGATACAACATGGCCAGCTAGTACACGACCTTCTCGAGTCACTGACCTTGCCCCTACAGGTTGCAATTGTGAAATGTAGCGCGCATAGAAAGATCCGAGATGATGTTGGTCGAGGGAATGCATTTGCCGATGAGGTCGCGAAAGCGACTGCAAGGAACACAATGAGTCGGATGTATGTTGTAGGTCCTGCTAGATGGACCCCTGATGTGGGTATGTGTGAGGACACCATCGAAAGTGTAAAGACTATACAAGCCGATGCTACCGAGAAAGAGGTGAATGAATGGAGAGAAAGCAAGGTTAGGCACGAATGGTTGTTGGGTCGAACTGTCAGAACATCAGCGATGGTTGTTACCTGATGCTTATGTGTTCGCAGTGGTAACGATGGCTCATGGAATGGCACACATTAGCGTAAAAGGAATATGTAAGCTGTTGGCCCCAGTATGGCAGAATAGTGGTATCCCAAAATGTGCAGAGAATCTGGTTAGAAACTGTATGGTGTGTTTGAAACACAATCCCGGCAGGGGAACCCCAACCCCAGCTGGTCATTTTGCGCCTCCAACATATCCGTTCGAGGTCTTGCAACTCGATTTCATTCACATGGAGAGGTGCAACAGCCTGAAATATGTCTTTGTCGTTGTTTGTGCTTTCTCCAGGTGGGTAGAAGCATACCCCCTTAAGAACAACACTGCCTTGTCAACTGCTAAAGTCCTTGTCAAAGAATTCTTCCCTAGATTCGGCATGCCTAGGATTGTCTGGAGTTATAACGGAAGTGAATTTGTGGGACGAGTGATGAAGAGAGTGTGTGAGTGTCTAGGCATCCACCAGAAGTTCCACGCTGCAAATCACCCCCAATCAGCAGGATTAGTAGAGTGCTACAACGGCATGTTAAAACTGAAATTAGCCAAGATCCAAGCCAGCTCAGGTCTTAAATGGCCTGACGCCCTGCCTTTAGCACTCCTGTCTACCAGAATGATTGTCCATTCTAGATTAGGACTTAGCCCCCATGAAATAGTGTTTGGCCGCCCAGCTAACATTTGGGGCGTGCCAAGGCCAAAAAAGCTCAATGAGATAGAGCACCCTGTACTGCTTGACTACTTGCACGAACTGACAACTAAATTGCGTGTTTTACACCAACAGGTTCACAGTTCCTCTCCGCCAGCCTCTGATGATCCAGGTCACTCCATCGAACCCGGCACCTGGGTGCTGGTGCGGAATTTTCAGCGCACAAACAACGAACAGCCCAGGTGGACCGGACCGTACCTCGTCCTTCTTTCCACAAGATCAGCCGTTCGGGTGGAAGGAAAGAAGAACTGGATCCACGGGACCCACTGTAAACGGGTCCCTCTGCCTCTTCCATATGACCGGTGGGTCCAGGATGGAATCGCTGACTCTGAGACTGAATCCGTAACCTGTTTCGGCCCCTTCAGCGATGCACGATTAAAGGGAACTGGTACCGACGAAGAGAGCGATTGTATCTTGCAAGGATCTGTGCCATCGTCAATGCAGTTGGACACTACAGAACCTGAAACATTGTTTGAACTGACATAATCGAATTTGTGCGATTTCCCCCCCTTTTTCCATGAACTATTTTTGATTCCACAGCTCTCTCGCCCAGGGAACTAGCTCATTTTTGATTTTCGAACCGCCATCCGGTTCTGCTGCTAAGGCCGCGGTTGAAGTCTGAGGAGTGCAGCCGGGGACGCCTAGGTCAACGGTTCTGGTCAGTCTGAGGGAGTCACCCCGGACTGGACAGAGCGCACATCTTGGCAGAAGCAACCACCCACCGCGGGCAGCAACCAGAGGATGGAGTTTCCAGGGGTTGAGAGACCTGCTAGACACATGACCTTTGAAAAGAAAATATGTACTATAATGGCAAGGAGACGAACTCTAGTGTTTTGCATCTTAATGTTGTGTAGTATAATAATGTTTTTGACTGGTTTTGCTCTGTTCATCTTTCGAGTTCCATTCATACACAGCACACAACCCGCACCTTCTCCCACTGACCCTACACACTCCTTTCACCCCCTACCTGAACACGAGTCTGCCAGAAGACTGGAATTCACAAATAACTCCTTTGTCCAGCTCCTACACCAGCACCAGTCTATTATGAACACATCGAACTGTTGGATATGCGGACTCATGCCACACACTGCAGATAAGGGCATCCCTTATTTTGTCCTACCATTCAGTTATTTCGGTTCCCTATGGGCTTTCCTGACTATGTTCCTGTATTCCCTTGAAACCTACGTTCGAGGGGAGAATTCAAACAATAAGGCACTAGTGGCAGGGATCCGAAATATGAGTAGAGATATTGACACTGTCAGAGCAACTCCCAAAGATGAGTTTACCCCATACAGCAGGTGGAACATCACCAAGTATGGGATTTCCTTAAGTGAAGTCCGGAAATCAACAAAATCCTCCCCAGTATGGATAGTACCCCACCGAGGTCACTTATGTCTGCAAGGTATTGGCAGGGATCCCAAAGCACAGTTGGGGAAGAGCATATGTACGGAGACGTATGTGTTCGCCTCCCGAACTTCCCCTCCGTTCTTGGCGGCTAAAGGCACCTATTTCGTCTGCCATGACAAAGCCTACACATGGTTGCCCCCTGACTTCTCGGGTACATGTTTTATCTTGTTTCTGCTGCCACCCACCTACACGGCCGGGGCAGATTACCATCGGACAAGGACAGTTAGGGGTGTCGTGAGTCAAGACGACACTGCGGGTCAGGAATTTGGAGACTTTGCAAAGGGGTTTCTGCCATTTTGGGGGCCCATGGTGAACAGCAGGAACATTAGACAACTGACGAGAATAGTTGAATCCGCCGTGACTGAAACGGCCGGTGCCCTTAGCAACTTAACAGCTGAGCTTCAGTTGGATCGACTTATGACCCTTCAGAACCGGGTTGCCCTACATGTCATACTTGCAGACCGTGGTGGTGTATGTAGAGTGATCCAATCTAGTTGCTGCATTTTCATCCCCGATAATGCTCCGACAGTGTACCAGGCCATCTTCAAATTACACAAAATATCTGATTCCCTTCACACAGAAAAAGGGGATTGGTCTCTGCTAGGGTGGTTCTGGGAATTGATCTCTGCCTGGGGATGGAAAACTCTGATCTTCATCGGGATGATCTTAGCCGTCCTGTTTACGTTCTGCCTGTTTGTGCAGTGCGCTCCTGCAATATGTGGTCTCTGCGCCACTTCATGTGTAAGGAAGCCTGTGTCAAGGGACGAACTGAGCAACAGAATGATGCTACAGCAGCATCTCCGTGAATTCATCAATACAGACTTGGACTCAGATTAGTATGAGTTATTGCCTAATATGAGGGCAAAAGGAGGGTCTGTGGTACTGCAAATTTGGACCCCGCTGTTTTACAGATATCGAGGTCCAACACTCGCGTCATAAAATATCATCGTACCATGACGAATTTGGTATCTACGAACCAGTAATGATCAGGACATTATTCCTATGTATTTGCGTCACGATTGAGTGATGCTAACACCCCTAAATCTTGGTTTCCGTCCCGAACCCTCAGACTCCATTTTGTAAACGGCATCCATCTTAGGACTTGCCCTCATATAAGTCAATTGATTAAAGCCGATCTAAAGGACACGTCCTCTGTAGCTGACTTCCCCATGACCTGGCCGAAGCTGCCTCCACTGCCTCCAGCCAAGCCTGCTCGGGCAGCTCCTCGCCCAGTGGTCAAGCAAGATATCATCAAGGCACAACATGTCATAAACCATTCACCACATACGGACCCTGTTTTTCCATACACACACACACCTGTCCATGATTCTTGTTTATGACCCGTTTATGATGGGAGGGTGCTCGACCTTATTGGCATTTCATCGATATCTGATGGGAGTTCTGGATCTGGCGGAGTAATCCATCACTAACTGGACATCTGAAATATGTGCTGACCAGCATGACTTCGCTCTTTGTATTATTGTGAAAATATTTGTATTGCCATATCGTAAACTTAAGAATTCTTGCCTACAGCTGTTATTCATGTATATAAGGGGAAGGCTGGTTCTGTAAAAACGAACAGTCTCCTGAGAACTTACGGCCCGTGCTGCCGTACTTCTAGGACACATGTTACTTGGTTGCAGCCAATAAAACTCGATCTCTGACTTCAACTAGAAGACTCCGTGTTTCTGTGGTCCATAACAGGGAGAACTCAGAGGTCCCCGGGTGTTATCCGTGGCACCACCGGGTCCCTAAAAACCCGGCACCTCATAGGGAAGTGTGAGGGCAACAATAAACAGTCGTGTTGACTGTTCCTTTTCTGATCTGTCCATAACCTACACTCTTTTCTTAGGAACAGTGACCACCCAACTTTGATTTGACTAATCAGACAAGACCTGCGCAACACCACGCACAGAGTGACCAAGGTGAGGGCAGACTGTTGGAAGTCAAGGACACAGTCAAATCATATGAAGGGCGCCTGATCACCAAGCAGTGCCTGGTGGGTCAATTAGAAACCAGCGCTGAGGATGCGGAAGGGAGGTCCTGCAGGAAGAATCATCTCCACATGGTGGGTGTCCCACAGGGGGTGGCGGGCAGCACACCAACAAAATTCATATGGGAATGGCTGAACAGCTAAGTCCCCTAGGTTGATGTATCAAGAAGCTTCATTGTGGAGCGGGCACACGGGGCATTGATCGCCAAGCCTCTGGTCGGATCTTCACCCAGGCCATTCATTGTATGTGTACTCAACTATACAAATTCAAAAAACACAACAATGGAAAAAGGAGGAACAAATTCTGTGCTATTCTCAAAATAGGGGAAAATCAATTCACCTATTTTCATGCCAAATGTTCACTGTGAAGTTAATCAAGCATTTCGTACATCATCACTCGCACAAGGGGACATGATTACACATTTTATTTTTTGTAATCCGCACATAAATTATTTTTATCTTATTTCGTATAGTCTTTTTTTTCTTTCAAACAAACAACAAGAAATAATATATATGTTTTAGTATCAATGCTTCATACACCATATACCACTATATACATCCATATATACACACCTATATACAACCAACAACAAAAACACTTTCGACAAAAATGAAACAAAAACCAAAGAACTAGATAATTTTTCACCCTTAGAAGAAGATTGTAGCAAAGGCTAAGTGCCCTCCCATAAGGTTTAGGGGGTGCACTAGGAGGTCGTCAGACAACACTGGTCCATTGCATACATTTTACAGAACCTAAATCAACATGTGTGTCACTAGGCATTAATTTCCGAAATCAATTTATATATATGGCCTCTCCATTTTTGAAAGTGTCGACGCGGTCACGTTTCGGCCTTCCAACAAGTCTGGCCTCTTCAGGACAGGGCGATAAACAACCTAGAAATACATATAACACAATAAAAAGTTCCATTTACAAGATCTGTTCATATACTCTGTGCCCTCCAGACCCTCCTACACGATCCATCTCCAGCACCCATTGTGCTCCAAGTATTATACAAATTACATTAAAGTGTCCACTTCAAAACCGAACCTCTACAAATAAAGGAAACCACTTATAGTGGGGTGGAATTATCCTCCCCAAATCCCAAGTGGCTTACAAACCAGAATAAACAAACCAAGGCACCCAATCGCCGTTTCTGCAAGCTCGTGGAAAACCACCATCAGCCTCCACCAGGTGAGTAAAACAATCATCAAAGTTCGTGCAATTCATTACAACACCAAATGCATGCCAAATCATATGCACCACTGTGGCACAGTTCTTATCACTTACAAGCAGACTCACTCCGGCAGCAGCTGATAACCAATCACTAAAGGTACATCCACTATTTCTGTAAAACAATATGTATAAGCCGATAAGCGCTTAAGTGGTCACTACTACACCTAACCATCTTATTTTGACAAAACGCTACAGTTCCTAATGTACAAACACATAGTACATGCTCAGAGTCTCCTACCTTATCAACGCCTGGATTTGGTGCGTTAACAATCGCGTCTGGGTCCGTCTTTCCTCTCTATTATATACTTTCCAAATGTCACCACAAACAAAACAGTCAAAAATATACAGACGCAGTCCCTCAGGCTGCCGGCAAGGCCAGTCAGTTGGCACTCCAATCCTCTCCGGTGACGATCTTCCCGGATTATACTCGATTGGTACTGCAGCAGCGCCGGTCCTTCCAGGAGGCTAAACACAAACTGAGAGCCACGGGATTACATATATGCTCTTATTCTGGACCCGTCTGAAAGTACTTTTCCAAGACAGGAGCCTGTTTGTTGAGTCTCCTGAGAGGGTGAGGGAATGGATTGAGGCGAGCCCACCATGGTGTCAAATGGGCGCTTCTTCCCAGAGAGGAGGAGGGAGATCCAGGGGGATGGTGGAGGGCCCACAAAGGAATCGAAGGGATCGAAGGGCTTGTTAGTCGGGTTCTTATTGTGCGACCCCTTGAAAGGTCTCACCCGCTGTAGGAGATGGACACTGATAACCTCCAGCAGGTGGTGCCTGCTACACCGTGATGCTCTCGTGGGACACTGTTTGAGAGTGATGCACACTTCTTTCAATGCTCTGCTATGTTGTTCTTGGTCTGTATCCTCATTTAGGTTGATTCTCTAGAGATGGTTTGTGGTTTGTAGGGGGAAAGCGTGGAAGGTGTGATACTGTTCACACAACTGCTCTGTTGACATCAATCCGTAGTCTCACCAAAACAGGTACTTCCCATTCACAAAGTATAGGTGGGGTGTTGGGGGGGAGGTGATGGAGGTTTGTTGAAGATTTTGTTTTGTGTTCAGGAGCAGGAAATGCATGCAGGCTCTTGAGACATATCTAGGATTTAGTAACACAATACAGTTCCCCCAGAGTCATGAGTGACCTCCTTCAAATGACTGGCTCAACAAAGACTCATGTAGCCCTGAATACACTAGCGCTTCTGTCCTGGAACGTCAATGGTATGTTGGGTAAAATAAAGAGTAAAGTAAACTAAGCAACCCAGTATTTGTAAAGTGCGAACTAATCACCCCGAAGAGTCTCAAGGCGTTGGGGGCCATCAAGGAGATTAAGCGAGCTATTGCCCAGAGTCACATGATGCTGTGCTGAGCAGCAGCTGGCGATCGAACCGTGAGCCCGTGCTCCGGAGTCAGCCACCCTGGCTGCTGCACCACACCTCTCCCATACAGAGAGGGGCAGTACTCAATGTGACTCTCGCGGATATGGCTATGCTTCAGAAGACCCAACTGATGGGCACTTCATGCTCCTTCATGGCTTGTGAGGGCTACACTCAAGTTTATCACTTTGGGCTCCAAAGGGGATCTAAAGGCAAGGCCATTGTCATTCGGAGCCCCCCCTCTGGTGATCTCTAGGGTGTGGCACGATGGGTCGCGCTGCTTTGTGGCAATCACGCGCACACTCCATGGGTGACCCCTCTCATCGCTATGTGTTTATGCCCCTCCCCCGCTTACCTCAGAGTTTTTTGGCAAACTCGGGGACCTGGTGAGGGAGTTGCCGGATGCTCCGTGGATTATGGCCAGGGATTTTAACAGGGTGTGTGATGCAGCCCTGGACCACTCATCGGCGAGTTTGTGGGCAAGTCATGGACCCACACTCCTGTCCTTCTTTGCGCATAACTGGGGCCTGACAGATGAACGGAGGGCCCATCATTCTGTGGAACTAGGATGCACCTTCTATTCGGATGGCCACTGCTCCTTCTCTCACTTAGATTATTTTTCTTGCATAATCGCGATGGGCATCGAGTTGTCGGTGTTGAATTAATGGCCCATGGACTCCCTGATCTCTCACCGGTATCGCTGAGACTGGAGTTTGAGGGAATGAAGAAGGAGATGGCAACTAGATCACTTGCTTCTTCAGAAGGACACATTTCAAAAGATGAGTCAGAATACATGACAGCAATTCCTTATTGATAATAAGGGCTCCATGATTTCCAGTTGTTCACTCTAGGAGTTCATGTTTAAGGGGTGCATCATTAGTTATGCTAGGGACAGAAGTGAGCGGAAGGTCAAGGACCTGGAGGGCAGAGTGCTGGAGATGAAACAATATCTGTCGACATGGCAAGACTCTATCCTGCATGACTCACTGCATAATCAAACCCTGCTTTGGCAGGAACTCACACTACGAGGGGAGCCTGGTTAGCCACACGCAGTAGACTATATCAATAGGGTGGCAAGGCTCGTAAGACTGCATTGGTTGTGCAACCCCAGGGAGACGGGAGCACTGGTGGCCTACCTAGACGCAGGGGAGGGCTCGAGAATAACTGGCAGCGGGCATTGTGAATGCGTTTTTGGCATACTATAATTCTTTATATGGCGCTGACCCACTCAGCCATTGCCAAGACCTGCATCAGTTTCTATTTGATGTCCCGCTTTCCAGCTTGTCTTTGGAAGAACACAAAGTATTGGAGGTGGACGATGCTAGTGATGAGCAGTGCACTGCCCTGGCCGAACGTAAGGTGCCTGAACCTAACGCTTTCCCGCCTAAGTTTTGGCATCAGGTGTAGCTTCAGATGGGCTTGCTGTTGTTGGACATATTTCGGTAGCCATTGGTGGAGGAGAATTACCCCTTGACCTTCAGACAGCCGAAATAGTGGTTTTGCCAAAGCCGGATAGGGAGGGCACTCAGTGTGGCGTTTTTTGTCCAATCTCGCTTTTGAATACAGAGGCCAAAGTTTGGGCCAATATGTTGGCCACCTGTTTGGTGGGGGTTATCCCTTGATTGGTCTATCCGGATCAGTCCGGGTTTATGCAGCAGCATAATACTCCTCCCAATCTTCGGAGAGTGCATAATGCAATAGCCTTGAGTGAGTCACAACCTGGACATAGAGCCCTTTTATCCATTGACTTCCAGAACGCCTTCGACTCGGTGGATTGCACATTTCTGTTTGCCCTCTTGTTCAGAGTTGCCTTTGGTCCCAAATTTATATTATACATACACCTTTTCTATACTGGCTTGGTGGCCAGGGTAAGGGACAGGGGAGGGGGATTGGATTGGTTTTCCAATAGAGCGGGCACCCGCCAGGGCTGCCCCCTTTCGCTTTTGTTCTTCATGTTGATGATGGAGCTCCTGGCGGCTTGGTTGAGGGACAAGGCACTTCTGGAGGGCTTCCGGTGGTCGAAGGGAGCTTGTAATAAGATCTTGTTATATGCCGATGATGTTCTTTCGTTTCTGGCAAATCCGGATGTGTCGGGCCCCAGGAGCTTGAGAATCTAGCCATAGATGGATTGTATTCCGGCCTTCTGCTGAATGCTCACAAATCAACGGTCTACCCTATTCCTCCGTGCCCGGCTGTCATGCCATGGGTGTCAGAGTTACATTTTCTTTCTCATAGATTTAAGTACCTCAGAGTTTATATCACCGCTGATGTGACATGGTCCGATGAACTAAATCTGGCATCGCAGTTAGCACGCTTCGGACGAGATGTCAAGTTTTGCTACTCTTTACCTTCATCTCTTTTGAGATGATTGGCCATCTTAAGGATGGTCTCCCTCCCATGCCTCCTTTATTATCCGCAGCACCACCCCTTCCTGAAAAAAATGCTTCTTTAAGAGCATCAATGCACAGATTAGGTCACTGCTCTGGGTGGGCAGAATGCTTCGTATTGCCCTTGGAAAGTGTACTAGCCAGCCTATGAGGGCGTAATAGCTACACCAAATATGCTCCTATACTACTGGGCAGCTCACCTGTTGGTTGTGAATGACTGGTGCTTCAGAGGATTTAGTGATCCGGCTTATGCTGCGGAGTGATGGATACTGAGAGATCGAGATTTCATTCATGTGGTCTTAGGGGAGGGCTGGGGGGCTATCCCCGCAAAATCTCCCACCTGCTACACAGGTGGCAATTGAGATTTGGAATGCGGCCTTCAGGAAGGTGGGATGGGCGGACTGCATTACATTAGAGATTCCATTATGGCAGGGTAGTAGGTTACCATAGGTGGCCGCATTGCCAGGGTTTTCGGCCTGGGATACTATAGGCATCTATCACAATGGTAGGGGATGTGCTCAAGGTTGGGATGCTTAAATCTTTATATGGCTTGCAGGATGAGTTTGACTTGCACCACACCCAGTTCTTCCATTATCTCAAGCTCCGGCAAGCCCTCCTCCCCACAATACAATCAGTAGACACTATTCCTGAGTTCTACCCATTGGAAGCCAAAATCCTGCACACACACCTCTGGGAGTACAAGCTGGCAGAGCTCTATAAAATGCTACTGCACAACATGCCGGGCCTCCTGGTGGGGGTTTGGGCGGCTTGTGAGGGAGACCTGGGCCTGTTGGAAGGCAATGATTGGAGGAAGGCTGTGGAGACCCTAGAGAGGCAGTGATAGCACCCCAATTTCAGCTGATTTAACTAAAGGTGCTCCATAGGGTGTACTTCATTAGAGTCAGACTTAACAAGATGGTCCTCATCCCAAAGGGTGGCTGCCTATGATGAACGATCCGAAGGGTGATCTGCTCCATACATTATGCACTGCCCGGGACTGGCCCACTACTGGGGAAACATGCTGAAGAGGCTCAAGGGTGTGCTGGGTTGAGGTGTCCCCCAGATCCTGAACGTATTCTTCTTCACATCATGGATGACTTGGGGGGCACACAATACGAGAGGGCACTCCTGTGGCTTGGCTTAGTTGTTGTCAAGTGAGACATCGCTAGGGCATGGAAGGACTTGGAGGCGCCTGCTGTGGAAGCTTCGACAAAGTGCATGGGCCACTGTATGGATCTAGAGCACCAGATCTATATGTCACAGGAATGTCCCCAGAAACATTTCAAGATATGTGGGGACTGGGTGGAACACAGAGGGATCTATCTGGAACCGCATGGGGACCAGCCATGGGAGGCGGAGGAGACTCGAAAAGCACAGAATGCTGCATTTCCACTGCATGATCATAGGTGAAGGGTTCAGGCATTGTTATTTTGATGAACATGACTTTTATGACTTCTCACACACTGTTATGCTTCATCTGGTACCGTATTGTGGTGTTATATATGGATGTTCGCTGATCGCACTATTCTTGTTTATCTAAAACTCAATATATATTTTTTTTTAAGTTCTAACTTTATAATGATAGAAATGGCAGGAGTGGGGTTACGGTACTGTCGAACTTCGATGACTAAATGGAAATGGAGTCACCTCAACAAGAACTTTTAAAATTTTGTTCAAGTGAATCAACTTCTTCAGTGCCGGTGGGTTCACATGCAAGGACTTCAGCTCCTGCAAGTTTTAGCTGCTGTCACTCGACTTGGCCAACCACCTCTCTCAAACATATTTTCTTTTATATGTCTTGATGGTCAAAATCATCAGGCTTTATATGCTTCAGTTTTATGATAATGCTGCTTCTAAGTCCTGCTACCCTCTTTGGGTTCACGTAAGAACAAAACTGCAATTACTACTTGGCATGGAATAAATGGAAACTTTTAAAATGAAGACCTTCGGATACAGGAATAAGATGTAGACTTACGACATCCCTCTTACTTATACCTTGAAATATTTGAAGACACTCCCGTGTTCGCCTTACTAAACCTGCAGTTATGTGATCAGCCTTTCAGCTCAGCATACACAAATCAAAAGGCAGACTCGTCGTAGTCATGCCAATCACATAAAATATAAAGTAACAATGGAATCTGACATGCCTACGCCCCTGCTGAAGGCATCAAAAGAAAGGGTGGAGGAGGCCTTAGTGACATACCCTCTTTGCTAATAGATATATTAACTCAGTGGAGGTAATGTTCAAAGAATGTGATCATTCAACCCTGAGTTGGGTTGGGTTTTTTACATACAGCCCAATATCTCATCAGCGACGCTGGTCGGCATTAGTAAGACTATACAACAGCTCTCTATAGATTCAAAGCACTAAAAACTGTGGTATTGCATGAATCTCTTTCCTCTGTGTTCTAAAGATATTTTCAGCACTGCATTCGAGTTCCAATAAAATTATTAATGGGTGCCCTTATTATAGCACGAAAAGGATATATCAACGGAATTAGTGGCTCCATGCGCGGATGAAGTTACAACTTGACATATTCAGTAAAATAAGATTTTACACTGTTTGTAACTTAGAAATAGTGCATTGGTGTAACTGCAGCGCCCACAGACAAGTTCTTTCTCAGTGTACTGCGGTATCATCCGAAGTGGGAGGGGTAGGTGCCTAGACGCCCTCTGCCAAGAACAATCAGGTGTCTCACACCAAGTTCTGGCCCCACCAGGTCAGCGCGAGGGAGCTTCCCTAGTAAAGAATACGGTTCTGGGAAGGGTCCTGACGGAAGGATTACCATACGACACACACCAGGTCGTATACTGGATCCCTCTGATCACTGAGGGATCCCCTGCAATTATATGAGCACTATATATATTTTTTGGTCCTGACGAATTGCCTTCGTGGCGAGAAACATGTTGACCATTTGTTCACTAAGGGTTGAATGAGGCTCTACTACCTTGATTGTCCCGCCTCAATACCCCTTACTATTTTAATAAAGCAGTGAGCCATGCCATTAAAAATCTATCTTTTGGACTCTACTGACTTTTTTTAATCTCACCCACGCTCACTTTTGCACAACCATAAACCCCTTCTCTTTTTTAGGCCCCTCACACCCACACACCCTTTGGCTAAGGAATAGAAGATCCCCGCCAAAGTGCGACATCTGTTGTTGCCCGACAGGCATTGCACCGCCAGTCTGTCGCAGGGGCAGGATACCGATGATGACGCTGGACGATCACCGGGTGGGATTACAAGTGTAGTCCAACCGGTGACCTGTGTGAGGTATCCCTAAAAATTCCGAAAAGGGTTCACAACACTCACCCTTTCTGCCTGACTCGATGAGAGAGAGGCTCATGCCAGTCATTTAGTTGACTTTGCCCGGGGAACTCTGTATTATTAGTTGTTGGTTACAAACCACTGCTACCAAGTTGTGCCCGTCTCTGAAGTGTAAATCCTCACTCTCAAGTCTCCATCACAGCCAAGAAGTCTTGAATAGCTTGTCAGCTCTGAAAGTTTACATTTTTGCATCAGTTTGGAGATTGAATATCTACCATACCATGACTATCCCATGATTTTAGTTCTGCACGTAAACAACTCTTTTTCTTTTGGTTTTGATCCATGGTTGCCATTGGAGCCCTGTGTATGTAAACATATCTTGACATCCGGTACTTGTGTGTTTTAGCTATTATTCTCACCAGGTGCAAGAGGATCTTCTTGTCACCCAGCTCTGTTTTTCACATATTACTTCTTTACTCTTGTTAATAAACCTTTTCAGACTTCTGATTTATTATGAGCACAGATTTCTTTGAACTGGTATGGGGAAAAGAGTTTGGTTGCCTGCCAGGGACTATTCAGGGACCAGGTATGTGGGGGTTGTTTGTAGTTGACTGTGGAAAGATGAGATGCCACGTTGTATAGCCCATAAATATAGCACGAAACTTTTCTTTTCATTTAAAATTTCGAAAGGAAAAATAAGGCACCCGTAGTACTCTACATCTGGTAGGTAGCATTGTGCCATTGCTGTTTGCAATGGCTATCATAGGGTTTCATGCAGGGGAACCATAGTCCTCGTTTTCAGAAGGGATCTAAAGTCAGATGATCAGCAGGTTGTTTTTCTAGGACCCACTCTCACTTGATCCATTTCTCTGAATTTCCTCTTTCTGTTTTCCATTTGCCAATCTATATATATCGATTGCAACAAACAGAGGCAGCCCTGTAACTCAAACCAGGGGCCAATAAACAATATAAGAGTGACAATGGGTCAGGAATTTATTAGAAAGAATAACAATTATAACATATAATAGTCCATTCAAAGAACAAAAGGGTGAATAATCAAGTACCCACAAAAATATAAAAAAAGTTTTTGTGAATACACAAATATAAAATACACACAAACACAATAATACAATAGTGCTCACAAGGTTACACAAACCTTTACAAGAAAAAACAACAATGGCAGACGAAAAAATCCAAAGACAAGTTTGTCAGATGACAAAAACAAAAACACAACATATGCTTCCTCTTGATTTTTTGCCTGGATGGCGTCAATGGCGAATCGACCTTGCTAATTTATCAGTTCATCCTCAGGACAAAATCAACATACAGCGCAACCATCAAATATTCAAGCAATACTGATCCACTCTCAAACAAGAGACCAATGAGAGTCCAGCAATATGATCAATCAAACTATATACGTGACAAGAAGACATCCATTTCGTATACAGTGACGAGAGTAGCGGGCAGTGACTCAAGCAATTAAAATAGACATGCGATTTGGAACCGGAAGGTGCCTTGGAGAGAATTCCCTTGGATTTTTTGTCATGCCTTAATTGTCTTATTTAAATTATAGGTGGATTGATCGTATTGCAGGACTCTGATTGATCTCGTTTGAGATTAGATCAGTGTTGCTTGAATATTTGATGGTTGCTCTGTACGTTGATTATGTCCTGATGATGACCTGATAAATTAGCATTGGCGAAACACCGTGGATGCCTTACTTGGCAAAAAATCAAGAGGAAGCATACATTGTGTTTTGTTTTTGTCATCTGGTGGACTTGTTTTTGTATTTTGTTCCTCTGCTATTGTTGTTTTTTTGTTTACTCTTAAGTTTGTATTTTCTCAATTGCATATGTTTGTTTAACCGTGTGCGTACCATTGTATTTTTGTGTATATGTGTATTTTATATTTGTTTATTAACTTAAAATCTTTTGATATATGTTTGTGGGAACCGTAATATCCACTCTTTTGTTCTTTGAATGGACTAAAATATGTTATAATTGTTATTCTTTCTAATTAATTCCTGAACCGCGAGCTTTAGAAACCCCTGATAGATTGATTGATTGAGTCTTCCATTTCCTAACTTTATATCTATTTACTGATGCAGTTATTAAATATGTGTGTTCTCTGATATTGCTTTTTATTCACATGCACATTTCCCAAACAATAGTCTCATAAATTAGTTGTCCAAAATTTGTCTGGGACCTTTAAGTAGAACACGTCAGTGGATGTGTGCCTGCTCTGATGTCATTCAAAAATATACATTGTCACCATGTTCCTAAGAACCTTAATGCTCATGTTAAACATTTTATTACAGAGGCTGCAGCTCTAAACCTTGATTACTGCTATTTTGACCTGTTCAGGGTAGCATCCGCATGTCCGTAATGAGGCAATTATAGGGCTGATCCCAATTGTCAAATATGTGAGGGTAATCCAGCAGCTTGTAGCACCTGAGCTTTCCACACAGCTGTCCAGTGATAGGTAGTAGTTACTATAATAACGAATGTATGTGCCTGGCGATATCTGTCATGTTACCACCACTATCAACAGTGATTGCATCACAGCCAATGGAGTTATTAACTCTAGTCTAGGAGAAGGCATTTGTGGCATATATCCACCTCCGCCTTGACCATTAATACCAAACTTCCAGTTCCTGCACTTCACTAGCAAATTGCAGGAAAGAAACTTGTTATACTAGCAGAGCTGTTCTCTACATCCCTCTTGTAATAAACACTTCAATTTAGGATCCCTTTCCAAAGATCTTTATGATTTAGGCCCCAAGCCCCTTGACAAGGCGATAAAGGACTCGGACTGATGACAGTTAGTAACAAATGGATTAAAAAGAAAGAATTGTTTGTTGGTTGCTCTAAGTATTAGTCGGTGCAACCTGCTCAACTCAAACTTCATACAAAAGAAGGAAAACACCGAACTTAAGGCTGAGCTTCTATATATGACCAAGAAACAAAAAAAATGCAGAAGTATACGTGTCAAAAACAAAGATTAATTGAAGTTACGGTTAGGTTTGCTTATAACACCATAATGTATGTTTAAAATTATCTAGAATTCACTGAACAAAACACATATATTAGAGTAATGTTTCCAAAACTATGCCTGGAAAGCCATGAAATTTGCAAGTTATGGTTCAGTAAATAGCATATTTTATCAGTCATGACATGTTAAATGACATCACTGGTGATGTCACTGTTGACGTCACTGTTAACATCATCTAAAGCTACCAATACTCTACCATTAGCAGTGTGTAGTGGGAAGTTAGCTGCATGGCAGGACCATGTGTCCAATTCTTTGTGAGCCACTTTTCTACGGGCAGTGAGTCTTGGTGGTCCCATCCCAGTGCGCTCCAGTGCAGAGCATGCTGGCCATTATAAACTGTAGCACAGGTTTTCTTCCACAGGAATTGTGAAGTGCCTAGAAGCTACAGTGTGCGCTGAGCAGAAGACATAGTGAAATGCAACAGTGATGCGAGCAGCTGTAACCTGGCTACAGAAAGGCTAGTCAAATAACCAAAAGAAGCAAATTCCAGGAAGGAAAATATGGTAGGGGAAACAGAACAGTGAAATTTCCGCTTTTTCTCCTGCTGCGGGTATCTACAACAACAGGTTGAAAAAACAGACAAGGGCTTGATCAATGGACTTGCTGTAATTAGACCTCCCGAAAGCTTTCGATGTGGCACCATGCCTACAAATAGTAGGCCCGCTGAGTAGGACTGGAAAGAGAGTAATGCTGCCACCACAGGAGTTAAAAACTGAATGATATGCAGCGACACCACGGTAAACATTCAGTTCTCATGTATAAGGGCGTGGCGTGCCAAAGGGATCAGGTTTTCCGAGAGTCTGGAAGATCAGGGTAGCTATTTTCGGATCATGGAGGCCTGCCATGGGATCAATGCCCCAGAGGGAGCCTGTCAAATGAGGCTTGAATACAACCTGGCAGGGTTGTTCGAGAGGTGAAGATATGTTTTAATGGAAGGGCAAAGTCATACCTTTCTCCAGAGTCCAACCTTTAGAGCTCACGCCCATTCAAATAGGGACATGAGGTCTTCAAAAAACATCAGACTGGAGGGATTGTAGTTATTATAGCGGATGATTTCAGTATGACTAAACAAAGCAGAAAGGGTATTGAGGAAGAGCGTAAAAGTCCACAGGGGTCAGAATAGTGCCGAGAACATACGCTATATCAGAATTGTACACATCATTAGTAAGATCTCATCTGAAGTACTGTATCCAGATTCAGAGACCACGTCTCCAAAAGGATAGAGACGGGTAGCAGGCAGTCCAAAGATGGGCTGACAAAATAGTGTGCAATCTGGAGCACACGCCCTATGAAGACTGGCTAAAGCATTTAGTGCTGTGCTCGCTAAACATTGAGAAATACATGGGGTATAATAAGGCCTTTTAAACCCTGAAGACAAAATATTGAAACTTAGAAAACATTCTCCAGTGGTAGTTCCTGCATGAAACAGGGGACAACATATGAGACTGGGAGGGGATGGGACTGGAAACAACTCAGGAACAACTTTTGGATCTCATCTTTTTCACAGAACAAGTGTTTAAAAAGAATTGGGTGTTCTTCAATAAGATTTGAAAATACTATAAAAGAATGAATTAAAAATAAAATGCCTGGAAGAACAACAGGGAAACATAGACATCACACAGTAGAGGTTCTTCCGTTCAGAATTAATGTGATAGAAAACACATACTATATGGCAGCATGGCTTGTAAGGCAGGGGGACATGTAGAAGGGGTAAACCTGTCCCGCCTCATCTACCCCGATTTTATATATTTGTTTTTGTATTAGAATATTAGTTTGATTTCACAGTAGCTTCGAAAAGCTCAGTAATAGCATTGAAATGACTCAAATGTCACCAGATGTTTATTAAGGGACACAGTGCAGAACACAGAAAAGGGACTCTCGTTGAGTTAGGAGAACAGAAGACCGCTACCGAAGGAATTATTCAGTGATCAAAATAACGGATATAATATAATATAAATATAATACTACAATATTGAATGTGCCTCTCCGAACAGAAAGTGATTGAAACATCGCTCAGACAGCTTTGGAAACAGAACTGAAATCCCTTTTAAAACATTATTAAAACAGGTACAACAATTTAATATATATTTCATTGAGTGGTGTTTAAAAAGTTCCATTTTATTTATTCTAATTTTCTCTGCACTAACATTAAAATATCACAGTGGACAGCCGAATAATGCTATACCCCAGACTGACACGTCCCTGCATCTCACATTCCAAATAGTGACCGATGTGATGGCGAAAGGCGCACGGTTCCTATGCGAGGCCTTTAAACCATGCAAGGTTCCCCTGCAGCGTCCTCCGAGCTGCTGATTTACATCAGTCTAAAGCCAACACTGTAAGACCGCGTCCATCCCACAAATCTCTGACCGTTTCTCCCACACAAAAGGAGATCTATTTAACTAAGCACCAGATAAACTCAGCGAATCGCCACCGCAGCGCCTAAAACAAACAAGAATCGGGGATGAGGGAAGCGGCAGAAAATGCTGCCCACCCTCATCAATCAATTGACACAGCTAACGGATTGGAGAAACACAAAGAACGACAATTCTCGAACAACTTTGCTAACACCTTGTGTAATGTAACTGGTGTTCATTTAAAGCGCTCCAAAACGTTCGGGTAGTGTTGGCGCTGTGCAAAAACTCCAAAAACAAACAAGAAATCCGAATAATTTAATAGCAGTAACGGAGTGTAGCACAGGAAAATCACCCTTTTTATGTCAGTATAAAAAAACAGGCTGTCATCTGCACATCAGGGTCCCATAAACGTGGCTTTGAGAAACCTCCACCTCAGATGAGAGCGGAAACAGGTGTTCCTGATATGCATCTCTTTTACCTTAACGCTTTGAAGATTCTTTATCTAAACTCAAGAATAATATAATATAAAAAACAATCAAAGTGAGACAGGTGACCTTGGCATCCATCTTTCCAGAAGCAGCACAATCCCCTTGGTAAAGGAATAGCACAGTGGTTCAAGCACTACCCTCTTTCTAGAAAGGTGAGGGGGCATTTACAAAAGTTCACCTCAGGGAGGCCAGCCGAGTCCCCAGCATTACCTCCTCATAAGTCTTCCTCGCCACCAGAGTTACAAAGTGAGCTTCAGCTCCAACCAGTACCCTCCAAAGCAAAGTCAGCATCCCATACCTCCCATCTCTGCCCAACATGGCCGACCGCTGTCACACTTGACCCAGTATAAGGGGAGAGTCGTCCCAACCTACATTTCCTGTAGAACTACGAAGCCCCAAGAACCAATGAAGCCGATGGAAAAAACAGGGAGGGAGGTAGAAAAACAGGGAGGGAGGGATGGGAACTCATGTGGCGAGGAAGACAATACTCGGAGTAATGAAGATTACCGGCAAGTAACCGGGGCATTATCCACCCATCAGACTACTCCTGCCCACTGGCTGCTTTTGGGCAAGCAGGAGAGGTTTTCCTGTACAACCAAGTACGAGGCCAGCAACTTCTCTGTATCATGCTGAGCCTGTCCACCATAGAAACATCAGATAAATGTTGATCTGCTACTGGCTTCTTGCCATGTCCAACACACGTGTATTCTTATTACCAGAGCACTGATGAAATAAGACAGGAATGCTGGTGGGTACTGCCCAGTGGATGCCGGATGACCGACTGAGCAGCTTTTGTTAATAGTCTTGCGTTCTTGATAATTTTCATACTTGTGTCAACGCAATGACTGACACCTTTACCCAGTGTGACACATTTCGAGGGCCCTGATGAAATCACCCGTTTTTCCATGTATTAGAAATTGAAGCATCAGAGTTAGTGGAAACAAATGCTGACTCATTTGGACAGGCGGTTTCTTCACCATGTTACGAATAGCTGATCATACTGCTGCATTTAGCAATAACCAGATTAGCAACATGACATCATCAAAAGAGGACAGCCTCAAACTGGGCATTCGATTTGCCCATCTCACTGTGTTTATGAAATCATAAGATGAAGCAATAACATTCAACCTGAAGTTACCGCTTTTTTCTCAAAGTATACGGTACCCTAAATGTGTAATTCCTGATATAGGACTCATAGCCCATGTAATATGGGTAACAAGACAGGCTGATTCATCATCCTGTATGATTAAATGCTGAGAGTTGTAAATTTGATAAGATCTGTACTAAATTCAATTTGAATTGTTCAAGGTAATTGTTTATATGGTAAGTAACCTTTAAGCACTTTTTAAATTATGCGTGTATATAGCTATATCTATCTATCTATAAATAAATAAATGTATTTATATATATAGGTATGGATATAAACACATATAATTTAAAATGTATGTGCTTAAAGGTTACTTGCATTATTAAACTATTACATATATTACACATAATATATATATATATATATATATATATATATATATATATATATATATATATATATATATATATATATATATATATATAATATATATATATATGAAACACCAGAATCCTGACACAATGGAGATCGCGATGAAGCAGGTACAGACCACACAATGTGAAAGTGAAAAGTGCTTTTATTCCTCCTTGAGTGGCAGCATGACGCGTTTTGACCAGGGAACATACATACACATTAAAATGCAAACATTTTATCAGTCATGAAAATCCTTCTCAGCAATATTCCAACTTCAAAAATAAGCTCCTTTCAACTAAAATAACAATTGAATCCTAATGGGTAGTAGCACCTTGTTTGAATAAACAGGACGAATATATATCAGGATCACAGATATCCTCAGTGCTTTAAAAACAAGCATTAGGCATTAGCTTCACTGACCCCTCCAAGTAACATTTAACTGTCCATCCGGGTTTGCTTCCACACCCTCCATTTAAGGCTCTCCAACCTTAATTTCTGTCCTGGGAATTCTTGTCAATATTTTATCCAGTAAAATTACCTAAGAGGTGGAGTGAGTGGTTTATAGATTTCTTACCCACAATTTATGCTGTGTTTGTTTCATTAATTAAATGGGAAATTAAATTCAGACTATAATTTTACTTGCCTTATTGTCACTGTACAATCCCTGGAAATTGGAACACTGCAAGAGAGTGAAGATAGATTTTGCCAGTCTGTTTGTGCTGTTCCACTTCTCGGTGGCTTTAGAAGGTGATCAGATTCATTCGAGACGACGAAGACATTCCCAGCAAATAGATAATAGCTCTACTTTTTCTTCCCAGACAGTAACAGCGGATTACTTTCTTTTTACTTATTTCATCATATCTGCTATGAATTTTGGTTAAACATTTTCCCTTCTGATCCCTGGAGGTTGATCATTCTGTTTAGTACTAAAATAGGGCATCCATATACATCTAGACATTCAGCATGGATCTTATCGCTCTCATCAATAGAGTGTCAATGATTAGAAGCAACAGAGCCTAAAAATATTAGGTATGCCCGATTTGTTGGCTGTTGCTTTTATACTCACATTGTTTACATTGGTGTCGTAAGAGAAAGATCTAATAAATATAACGTCTAGATAAGATTCTACAACCTGCAGTTTTACATTCCTGATCTACTCTAGACATCCACTTGCAAAAGACCAGTATCTTGGTGTTATCCTTGATCACAGGGAGATCACTGGCTACACTATAATCTTGCAGAGCCAAGGACATGTGCTGCAAACCAATAGGGATTACGTCCAGCAGTGCACGACCATCTACATATACTATTATCCTATGCATGTTTAACCCTTCTTGTGACAAAATGAATTACAGGAGTTCAGCACAGCAGGCACATCTAATAAAAATCTGCATGAAAAGGCCAATGCCAGGCAATTCCTGATGGGGATCTTTGCAGATAATTTCCCAGATAATTCTATTTGAACATGTACCCAATTCTGAGAGGACAAAAGCTGAATAATTGATAACAAGTCCAAGGTTATCTTCCAGCGCCTAAGCTTCTTCCCCAATTAGTCTTTTTACAGAATTGAAAGCTGCCGTAAAGTCTACACAACAGCAATATAAGGTATAAATGCTCACTGGGCCTCTTGAAGACCTCCCCAACACCGAGAATTATCAACTGTGAAACACAATGGATAACATACTGTTTGTTTTACTGCAATCATTTGGTGAATTATCGGCCAAATACTCAAAGGTAACAAGAGGTTTTTTGTGAAGATTTTGTTCTGGTATCGGCAATTTTTTTTTATCATTGACAGATGGGGTTGTGAACATGAATCGTTCTTAAGTATGGGTTTTATTTGCTCTCCTCCGTGCCTCAGGGTCCTTCCAACTTGAAAAACCATGTAAAAATATGGATAATTAGGCTGCACACCAATCTGGGTTACAGCCCAATATACACCTTAGTAAACTATCAGGGCCTGCTGTCCTACTTGGATTTCAGGAAAATATTAACTCTCACCTTCTCCTGTGGAGATCAGTTCTAAGATCTCAGAATCCTGTAAGTATACGTTGGCTTCCCCCCTTGGCTATTGGACCTGCACAAAACCCCTGTCTGGATCCCAGCCCAATGGTCGTAGTTAAGGCATGTCTACATTTATTCATATTAACCAAAACTTCCAAATTTGCTTATGCTTCAGGATTTCATGCATGTTTTTCTGTTTCTTTCCATACATATTTGAGATTCAGATTTAATTCGCTTGTAAGTCAAGTTATCTTTTGCATTTTGAAACGTACATGCCTATCTGTTACATCTTCTTAGAATTTTTCTATGATTCAAACTTTCTCTATCAAATAAGGTTTCATTACCAAGTTTGAATTTAAATTTAAAATTAGGGGCAATGAGGCCATAAAGTGGTCTATCAAATACTCTTTTATAACATTCTGAACCAATTCATTAATGGATGTTCAATTGTTGGCTCTAGGGCTTGAATCACTGTGCCTCTAAATTCCATGATATAGTCATGATTTTAGAAAAACGAGCAAAAATTAATTATTCAATGATACATAAATTGAACGGATCGCCAGTTTTTCACAAGTCACCTCTTTTGAGACTTGCAAACCATGTTCTTTAATGAAGCAATGAATTAAATGTTGGGATTGTTTGGGTGTGTGATGTAAATTCTCAGCAGTCATGAGTCAGAGAGATGAGACTTGCATCTAAGATAATTGACGAACAACCAATTTATGAAAAGCACAGGATAGTGCCAATGCTGTTTAATACATTGTTGACAATAAGTATAAAAATCAGCATTATTATATACCATAGTAACACTCAGATGCTTTCTAAAAGGATGCTTACCTTTGCTGCAGCACCTGCTCCACTTGCTTGTGCTCCTGGTGGCTGACTGGTGCCAGGGCTTGTAGGGCTCGCAGGGCTTGTGGGACTTTTGGGACTTGTAGGACTTGTAGGTTTTTTCTACAAAGAGATACATGATCATGGTCAGTCTTTCTTTTCTTGACTTTATCATGGAGCACACATACATGTTACAAAGAAATTAAAACAATATTATTAACAATGGAACATAAGGGCAGTACATTCACGGAAAGGGCGAATAATATAAAAAAACAAGTCTAGTACGACAGCATTCAACCACCTAGGTATTCAGTATTTAAGTGGAGGAGGGTGAATTTCAAATACTGGTGCCAACCTTGAAAATGTGTGTGGAGTCAAGCTTCATGGGTGAGGGAGTCTTACTTAGTATAATGAGCTCAATATATACTTGCCCGAGTTTTTTCAGAAACCTAGCTCTGAAAACCACCAAGCGTCAAGATATGCAGTGGTTTAAAAAACATTATCACCAACTTGTGCTTGGGGTAAAAAACGTACTGGAAGCCTGTGATGGTTTGAGATTTTGTTTCAATACATGAACCTATTGTGACATTAAAAAAGCAGTGGCTAGCATATTTTTACCTTTTTAACTGAAGGTTCTGGGTAGAGGGTAACGGTAGCCAAGACATGCGGATGTCTCAGACAAAACTTTGAGCGGCACAGAAACAATTTTTTGACATTAGCTGAGCTCTACATGTTGAACCCACAGTTAAATTCACACAACACTTTTGTGCACCTTAGATGCATGTAAAGTGTGCGTCTTGTATGTATGGCAGATACGAGGGGTGTCTTCTGGGTACGTGTGGTTATGAGCTGTATCCGATGATGTCAAAGTAAGCTGTACCTATAGAATTGTTCTTTGTAGAACTACAGGATTTATTGGCCATTGTTCCCTTGCCTCCCGATAGACAGTGCCGGCTGTCAACAAACCCAAAATAACCAGTTCAACCAGCTCTAGTTACCCATGGTGAATATGTTATTTACACTGCAAGTGACTGGAGATGTGATTCCTAAAGAGGTGGTGAGTCCAGATGGGTTCATGCCAAAGAACACACCTGACTGGGGACTACATTCCCAGAGGAAGGTGACATGCTGTAAAGAAGTGCAGAATTAGTGACGGGAGAGCACTATAACAAGCCTATTGATAATCAGATTGATAAGAACAAAGAGCCATGGCGTGAATGGATGTGAGTCTCAGGGTGCCCAGTTAATTTCATCAGCAGTGTCTTGACATCTGATTGACCAACCTTGCTTAAAGGCTGCAGAGCGTCAACTCTTAAACCAGAATCACTGGCTTGAAATGAACGGTTGGATGAACAATTAAGCATTACAATTCTGATTTAGACTCTGCAGAATGACCGACCTCAAATAGGATGCAGCTGGAGCCAAACAACTTACAGATCGTAAACTAAAACACAGGGGTTTGCAGGGTACCTGGTCATTCTGCTTAAAATGCTATTTTTATGCACTGCCCAGAGTTCTGCTGTACACTTCATTGACCTCAGCAAAGGGACAACCGTTCATCACCCACCACATTTTTCGTCAGCATTTGTCTATTCTGCCCGCTAGTATTGCCTAAAAAAAGTTTTGGTGAAAATGCTGGCTGGCACTTCACAGCTTTCCAGTAGAAAGCTAAGATTTAGGTGTACTGCTGTCAATAGCAGAACACAGCACAAAAGTGTACTGATTGGCTATCTCACGTGAAGTTTGACTCTCAACGAAGACATGGACTAGGTCGCCAAGGCTTCTTGGAAGCTGGTACCTTCTGTCTCTTCCACCGCAAGTAGTGTTCATGAAAACCACTGCATGGCTGAAAAGAGAGAGGGGATGCTTTGGACAACTGGGTATGTGAGGTGGCTAATAGTTTATATATTTTAAACAGTTACTACTGGGTGAACATGAGATTCGAGTGTATATATTAGGACACGATCAAACTGTATGAGTTTCAGTGACCCCATGGTAACCAAAAGGACCAAAGTAAAGATGTGTCATATGCCCATGGACTTGGGTTGCCATAGCCCTCTCCTCTCTGTCAGCCCACAACAGCACAATGTATGCTTTTGTGCTTAAATTGCAAAACTCTGGGGTTAGGTTGTGAGGTAGACTTTATGTGCAACAGAAAAAAGATGACAAAGCCACCTCCTCTTTTTAGGTCGAGCCTGGACGGTGCATGCTCTGCTCTGCAAGGCATGATGTATTGGAGTATGGCCTTTAAGCCCCACCCACTCTCCGCCCATATTTGTCATTGGCTTGTGTCATTGTCCTTCGTAAATGCTGGCTTCTAATTCCTTAATAGGCTTCTCAGTCCCTCCTTAGTGCCGACTTGTCTTCATTTGTAATCTCCCATGAGGACTGGCCCTTTTACTTCGGTTGTTGCACGGTAAGTCTTATTTAGTCTACAAGCACTATTTTCTTTAATGTGTTTCTTCTACTGCAGGCCCTACATGCTTTCCTGCAACATTCAGCTCATTCAGAGTGCCATGCACCATTTCACTCTCGCTTTTACAAAAAAAAGCATTTGTTAGTCAACTTGACAAACAAATGTTTTTTTTGCTAAAAGTGCCCCATACCGCACTTTCACTTTAATAGCTGCCTTGGACCTTTCTTTAGACACGGCTCATGTAAAAAAAGGGACGTGGCCTCTATTAACGTAAAAGCGGAGCATGGGGCGCTTGTAAACAACAAGCGTTTGCAATGCAATAGGCCTCCCATTTTAGAAACTTTGAACTATTGGTATTGTAAATGACAATGCCTTTATTATTGTAGGTTTTTTTAAATGCATAAATAAAAGGCATTGTCATTTACAATGCCAATAGCTCAAAATCTCGCAATTGCAAGACCTATTGCATTGCAAATGCCTGTTGGAAAAGTCACGTTGGAACTACAATTGAGTATCTGCGTTCCCACAACTGGAAGTTGAACTATTACGTTGAAATTACTAGTAATCGGGAAATAAGAATTTTTTCCACATTTAGACGTGCAAAGTTAACACTAACATTCTAGTGGTGTAAAAAGCACAGATTTCCCAAGATGTTTTGTGAATTACCTTATTGTTTTGATCTTGCTACAGTTTCAGCTGTCCGTCAAACAACAGCATTCTACACATACTACGCAAAGAGGACTTTTTACCAACCTTTGCTAGTGATTAGATGGCTTTTTTGTCAATCTCAGTTAGCTGCTCCTCTTTATTGGATGGCTACCCTCTGTATTCAGTTTGTTGTATTGATCCTTGAGGTCTAGCATATTTTGAGTGGATAAGGTTTCTACTGCTGATGTTTTGGCCATTCCTCTCCCCACCATTCTCCCAGTCCATGGTGGTAGCCGCTACTGGATTTGCCAATGTCAGATGCTTTTCAGAAATGCCTGCATGACAAAACCAATAATGACAACCGGCCATTTAAAAATTAAAGGAAACATTATTGCTTGATTGAAGACGGCTGCCGCAGTTTGTGATGCAACAAGTGTTGTCACGATAACCATATTTTCCATACTTAAAAAAATGGCAGCCACATTGTGTTCTCGTGTTGCATGGTCACAACACGTCACACACACGTTGTTTTCTATACTTTTAAAATTGCCACAGAGTTGCATGGCACAAAATGATGACTCAATGCATGTCATATCATGCAACTCACAACCCTTCCTAAAGCATGGCAGACAATGGTTTCTATACTTTTAATACGGCCAGTTACCGCAATCGACTATGCCAATAGTGGCTCAAATAAAACTGTAAATGAAAGAGGAATATGAAGCAGCCTTTAACAAAAGCTTGGTCTACCTTAATGAACTACATTTACCTTCTGTCAATCTTTGAACACACAGCTGCAATAGAAAACAAAAAAACCCAATACCGCCCATTATCCTGCTGAGAACTTCCAAAGTCATGTAGATGTGCTGCCACACCTGCCGCCCTCTTACTTACAATGCCATTGTATCAGATGGATCATGTCCAAGGTCACACTGGCCTGCTTTAAGGCCTGCTGGGCCGGTTTTTACTGATGATTTCCCTGATATTAAAATAAACCTTTCTGCAGCAAGCTCAATCCATGCACAAGTTCATAACTGCCCCAACTTTCAAACATGGGCCCCTTTTTTACACTAACTGATTTACTGGTGGGGGGGCATTTTAATTTTGTTGCCCAGGTCTATTTTATGTCTCAGTCTGCTGCTGATCAGGTCTCATCAATGTAATGATAAGATGGTTTGTAAGATGCACATACCAGTGATCCTCTGGTTTTAGAGTCAATGGGATATCTGATTGTTTATTTTAGTGGTAAAAGCTATCTCATGTTTGTGGGAAAAATAGTATGCATGGTCTGTTGATCTGTGTATTATTGATGTTTATAAGTGGATGATTTGTCTGTCACTGATGTGTATGATATGATGGTATGTGTGTTAGTATTGTGTATGACCTAATAATTTTGTGGTCGTACCATTCATGATCCAGCCTTTTATTAGTAAATGGTATGCAGCGTCTGATGGTTAGTGTGTTAGTCACAAGATGAAACAATGGTTTGTGGTTGGTGATGTGAATGATCTGCTGGTCTGTGTGTTGCTAATATTTACGACCAGTCCGTTTGCATGTGTTAGTGCTCTATATTAAGTATTGTTTTCTGTATTAGTGACTCCTATGCTTTGATGGTTTGTGTTCTAGTGACATGTATGCTCTAATGGCGTGTGCTTCAGTATTATATCCAATAGTCAAGCTACATGACAGCCATTAAATCCATGAGAACCTGGGTATACAATTAAAGAATCTTCGTGTGGGAGAAGACAGGAAGCATCTAATCAAGGATTGGACAACAACTTGCTTACCCTTATTGCAGGGTTTTTGACGTGTAGACTATATATATATATATTTTTCTCGTGCCTTACACTTAAGGATTTTGGACGTCCTGGATTGAGTCCTAATTGAGGCACTGTATATCTTTAGGGCGGAATTAGTGTTCTCTTTGCTAACATTTGAGCCCTGATGAAGTTCCCTCCGTGGAACGAAACACGTTGGCCGATGCCCATCTTTTACTACCAACTATAATAAAGTGATACTTTGAATATATATAGATGAAATCAACTCTATCCTTGGTGCATCTTCCACTTTCTACAGAGACTGTTTATCTGGTTACCAGTGGAGCTTTACAGCGGCAAGCTCTGGAAGTATTTGCACAGGACTCTTAATTCTCATGAAAACTGGGGTGATGTGCTGAAGTTTTGGTCAGCTGTTGATGGGAGTGTCTTTTTGTCTTTGTAATTAAAGAAGACAACACTGTTTCACACAGGTATCATATACACAACAATATAGTAAGTGAACAAAAGTATATCAAAGATCATTAAACCTGCCAGACTTCTTGGAGCTTGTCAGTTCCAAGGAGTCTTGCAAGTCTAATAATCTTTGATATTATTTTGTTCTCCTACTATATTTTCGTGTATAGGATACCTCTACGAACCATTGTTGAAGTCTTTAATACATATTGTATCCAGTCCCTTTATCAGTGGTAGTTTCTCAATTAGGGCTCTTGGGCGGAGCTCTTCTGAAATTCATACGTTTACCTAAAAAAACATTAAACAGATCGATATATTAAGAGATAGAATCATATCTCCTAACAAATCGATGTATTTAATTCTGGTCTGTCTGTCCCAGGTTGCCTAAGCTGCCTCACTCTGGAGCAGGAGATAGATATCAGGCAGTAAATACACTTTCTGCAATGTGAAGCAAGATGCAGGACTTACCTTTCTAAAGCCCTTTATTGTCATTGTAGTTTATAATGGTATCCACTGTAGGCCGGTAATACATCACGGTTTCAGGTGTCAGAGTCTGCATCTCTGCGTGAGGCCAGACGCCCATCATTCACAAGCATAGATTCCACCCTTTCCCATTCGTCTCATGGTAGGACTGAATGGAAGCATGTGTCATTTGGCTCCTTATTATCGATAATGGTAAGTGTTATAATGCTAACCCCTTGTCACGCTAACCTCTTCCACTGTGGCACCGCAGGCTCTGGATGCAGGTTGCTGACCCCTTTATAACTGGAGCCACTGTATTTGTTCCCCAACGAAATTGATATGTAGGACGATAAAGGATTTTTGTTCCCTTGAGCAGTTTATCCAAAAATCAGAGTCAAAGGGAGAAATATGTGCTTGTAGTAAAGGCAGGTACATGCTGTATGGTATTAAAACTAGCCCCTTCTCTATGCCCTTAACATTAATACCAAAAACATGGATTGACTTATGACCAATGACTGCTAAAACATTAAGGTAATGCATGTCAATGATTTAGTACCTCTTTCCTTTCACGTTTTACTTAATCTTGCATTCCCCAAGCATGTTAGATATTATAGTTCAATCAATCAATCAATGTATTTGCAAAGCGCACTACTTACCCGTGGGTATATCAAGGCGCTGAGGGATGGGGGTGCTGCTACTGCTCAAAGAGCCAGGTCTTGAGGAGTCTTCTGAAGGTGAGCAGGTCTTGGGTCTGCCGTAGGTGAATGGGGCGGGTGCTCCAGGTCTTGGCGGCGAGGAAGGAGAAAGATCTGCCGCCGGAGGTTGCTCGTTGGATGCGGGGAACTGCAGCGAGGCCGGCGGTGCGGAGCTAGTGGGTGGGGGTGTAGAAGCTGAGACATCTGTTGAGGAACGCTGGTCAGGCATTGTGGAGGGCTTTGTGTGCGTGGGTGAGGAGCTTGAAGGTTATCCTCTTTTTGTCGCGTAGCCAGTGTAGGTCTCAAAGGTGGGGAGTGATGTGGCTGCAGCAAGGGGTTGTGGAGAATCAGTCGTGCAGAGATGTTCTGGATGCGTTGCAGCCGCCTCAGGAGTTTGGCCGGAACTCCTGCGTAAAGTGCATTTCTGTCGTCTAACCTGCTGCTGACGAGGGCCTGGGTGACTGTTCTTCTTGTTTGGTGGGGATCCACTTGTAGATCCGCGGAGCAGGCGGAGGTTGTTGAGGCAGGAGGAGGAGACGATGTTGACCTGCCTAGTCATGGCGAGGGTGGAGTCGAGGATAAATCCTAGGTTGTGTGCGTGGTCGGTGGTGTCGGGGCTGTTCCCAGTATGGTCGGCCACCAGGTGTCTTCCCAGGCTGAGGGGCTGGATCCGCAGATTAAAGCCTCCGTCTTGACCGAGTTCAGCTTCAGTTCCTCATCCATTCGGCGACGGCTTTCATTCCTTCGTGGAGGTAGGTTTTGCCGGTCCGGGGTCTTTGGTGAGGGAGAGGATCAGCTGGGTGTCATCGGCGTAGGAGATGATGTTGAGGTTCTGCTGTCGGGTGACGTGGGCGAGAGGAGCCATCTAGATGTTGAACAGCGTTGGGCTGAGGGATGAGCCCTGGGGTACGCCGCAGATGATCTTGGTGGCTTCGGAGCAGAAGGGGGGAAGGCGGACGCTCTGTGTTCTGCCGGAGAGGAAGGATGTGGTCCAGTCCAGGGCCTTCTCTTGAATCCCGGCGTCGTGAAGGCGTGTTCACAGTGTGTGTTTGCAGGCCATGTCGAAGGCTGCTGACAGGTCCAGGAGGATGAGGGCTGCTGTTTCTCCATTGTCTAGCAGGGTCCTGATGTCGTCGGTGGCAGTGATGAGGGCGGTCTCAGTGCTGTGGTTGCTGCTGAACCCGGACTGGGACAGGTCCAGGATGTTGTTCTCCTCGAGGTAGCGGGTCAGTTGTTTGTTGACGATTTTCTCGATGACCTTCGCCGGGAACGGGAGCAGGGAAATGGGTCGGAAGTTCTTGAGGTCCTTGGGGTCCGCCTTGGGCTTCTTGAGCAAGGTGTTAATCTCTGTGTGCTTTCAGCTGTCCGGGAATGTCACTGTCTCGAAGGAGATGTTGATGACTTTCCGGAGATGGGGTGCGATGGCTGTGTTGGCTTTGTTGAAGATGTGGTGTGGGCATGGGTCTGATGGCGACCTGTAGTGGATGGTGTTCATGATCTTGCGGATGTCGTCGTCGTTGATGTCGGTCCAGGAGAGCAGGCGGTTGTAGCGGGTGGTGGTCGCGGGGGGAGGGGAAGACTCGGTGGTTGTCTGGGCGGTCGTGGCATTGAAGCTGTTGTGGCTGTCGGCGATCTTGCGAGGGTGGGATGTCATTGGTGTTGGAGCTAGGGTTGGAGAGTTCCTTCACGATGTTGAAGAGCTCTCTGCTGTCATGTGCGTTGTTGTCTAGGCGGTCTTTGAATGAGGATCTTTTTGCGGATCTGATGAGGTGATGGTGTCTGCGGGTGGCGTTCTTGTGGGCTATGTAGCTGTCCAGTGTTCGTTCGCGAAGCCAGTTCTTCACCAGTTTCCGGCATGTTCGTTTGGAGGCCTGGAGTTTTTCGGTGAACCAGCTGGCTTTCTTGGTTGTGCGGTTGTTGGAGGGTTTTTTGAGCGGGCTTGGGTGTTGGCGCAGTCGTCAATCCACTGTCTGAAGTTGCGAGCGGCGATGTCGGGGTCAGCGGGTCGGTTCTGGGCGAGGGCGGCGGTTACCTGGTTTTCGGTGACTTTACTCCAGCAGCGGTGAGGCATCTGGTGGGTGTGGTGGTACGTGGTGGGCTTCCTGAAGGTGAAGTGGATGCAGTGGTTTTCGGTCCAGTGGAGTTCAGTGGTGTGGTTGAAGGAGACGTGGGGGCTTGCGGAGAAGATGGGGGCGAGCGTGTGGCCGGCGGAGTGGGCTGGTGTAGTGACAAGTTGTCTGAGACCGAGGTTGGCAAGGTTGGCGATCAGGGTATTTATGTATCGTGAGATGGTCAATGGTCTAGCTGAGGAAAACAGGGAATCAGACGGCAACAATGTCACCTGATGGTTCTATTAATGTCCTTTGATTGCACTCCTCTTTCTTGAGAAAATGTAGAACTAGAAAATGTGATTTATATAACGAAATACATCCCATTAGCACAATATTAAGACATGATCACTGGCACATAAAAACAATCCAAGGTGGTTGCCGATGCATCAATATGCATCTGCACACATGGGAGGCCATCTTAGAATTTCCTTTTCTAAAAAAGTAAAAGCATTCCAAGACATATACACATGTTTGCGCAAGCGTGCACATGCATTTTTTTTAACTTTATGGGTCCAAACAGCCCTACTATCATTTTAGAATGATAAATGAAAAAACAAAAATATAATCTTAATGCCGCACAAAGAAATGGAAATGAGAGTCCCAGTAGCAGAGTGCAGCTGCAGGACCCTCCCCATCGCAAATTAATTTGGATTCAAAGGGCTGGGGAGCCGAGAGGTGTTACATATCAAAACAAAGAGTGGTGATGCCAAGGGAATTGAGGAGCTGGGAGAGAGAGCATCCCTTGGAGTGCTAAAAGAAAAAATTAAAAAGTAGGTCTATCATGTCAAGAGTAGAAGGATGCAACTTATCCTAAAAAGCGCATGGTAAAGAAGCAATGCTCTCGCAATAGGCCAAATCAAGAATTAGGAGGAAAGCCATTAAATATAGAGCAATACGCTCTGATAGACAAGGAACCCAGCCGATCATGACCTAGGGGCTCACACGAAGGCCTCTCTATGCATTGTTTATTCACAATAAGTCTTCTACAACAACCAGCTAAAACTGCTTGTGGGCGAGACCTAAAAATCTGGTCTGCCAAGAAACCGGCATAAAGGGTGACAAGACAAGTGTGGCCAGCTGCCACTGGCGACTGTTGAAAATTACAGTAATGATGTCCGAGATGCACAGTGGGTGAGGAGGCAGAGAGACAGGGTGAAGGAGGTGTGGGGTGATTGAATACAATTCACCTTCTTCTTTAAATCTGTGCTATCTGCTTATTTACCCAGGACAGCACAAGAGTGGTGTAACCGCACTGGTCGCTGACTTCAGGTGGGGAGTCCTGTTTGCAATTATATTATGGTTTTAAAAGCACCTGCTACAGCGTTCCTGGCCTCCAACAATTTACAGGCAGCAATAAAAATGTCAAGATAACACCAGTGATTACTGTTCTTCCTAGAGAGAGATTGGAGGTTTGTCTAGTGGGATTTTTGACTCATGATAAGGTAGCGCAATGGCTTAATACAGCTGCTGCAATGAACATGTAGCATGCAGAACACAAAGTGCATATAATGTAAATAGGTCAGTGGGTTACTGCTTTTGTCTGAGAGATCCTTTTAGTACTTGCAGTTTATAAGTTAAAGTCCTATCATAGAACAGTGAGCTATTAACTGTCATCAAAGAGCTGCATGCAAACTGCAAGATACAGATTAGAGCATTAGGATTTTTTCTCCAGTCCTTCATAATCCCAATGTAGGAAAAAGAGTTTATTTGGATATAAATCAATTCTGTTTATTAAAGAGAACCCCCAACCACGGTGTTATGTTCTAAATAATACGTTTGTGCTTCGCCAGACCAAGCACTATTAAACTATACTGCCTACCAGTAAGGATGACATGTGACTCCTACACGTTGTAGACCTTGTAATATTTCCTATACACTGATTAGTACGCGCATGATTGATTGTCTCTGTGTAGCATGTATGAAGTTCTCTGACACCCTACACTGGTATTAGTGGCGCTATAAAACGAATTAAATGCATCTGAGAGAGTGTGGTTATGGAGACTTGAGGGGCACTGTTAAAGCGTGGTAGTGAGGGAATCCATGGCGAGGTGGTGATTGGAGGGCGTCAACAAACATTGTCGCACTGGGTGCCACCAGCGCTAAAGTCGGCCCTGTATTTACCCATGGGCTTGTGCCTTAATCTCGTCCTTCATTGTTAATGGCCCCGGTTTCATTATACGTCCAGTCAATGTTAGGACTCCTGGCACCTCCTGGACAAGCGTATTTGCTATAGCTCCACAGATACACCAGTCCATGTTTGCTTGTTAGTTTAAACACTGCCAAATAACCCAGGCCTTCTAATTAGAACAAATTCAAACTCTTGCTGCTGACAGACTGCCATTATCTCATTTTCTATTTTAAGACCTATTCCAATGCCAAGTAAACGCGAGTGTAGGTAACCAGCTGTTCCTGAAAGTATACATTACCATCCATACCCTCAGAATTAGGTGGGCGGAGGAGAGGCAGGCCTAACACTGTAATGCAGGGACTACAATGGGTTTTAGTGTGAATGAACAGAAACACATTAAAACATTAGTGTCCTGGATTGACATCTGGTATTACTAAGAATAGCCTGAGGGGTCTTTCTATCCAAACACTGTTACCAAGTGGCCTCGTTGTATAGAGGAACTACAGACCAGTTACAGGTTTCTCTTTGACATCTCACTCGCCTAAGGATGCACATCCCACATGAGCAATTGACCAAAACATCGGCTTTGGATGAAACGCCACATTTGTTCGGAACGACTGCATATGCGCTTACCTATACCCAGATGGAAGTCAATACCCTGCGTTTCTGTTATGGACATGCAATAATAATGTATCCAGAATATATATTACCACAGTGAAGGGAAGGTAACTATAGGTAAGTATAGATTTACTATTCTTAGCTTCATATCTACATTGATAGTATATATCTTCTCGCTATGTAGGTGTGGAGTTAAGTATAGTACACCTTATCTTTATATACTTACCTTCATGATATGTTGATATTCTGAAAGTGATACTATTGCAGGTCGATAATAAAAAAATCATAAAGTGGTAGAATACCATAATAATAATGTCCATTTTCTCCCCTTATGATGGTTACCACTTATTCATTCTCACTTGTCTAGTGTTACTCATGGCTACTGCTAAAGAGAAGGCCCCCCTTTTCCACCTACTCTACTCCCCACTTTCTACTCTCCATCACATCTAACTAGGCCTGGAACCATGCCACCTATCTCCAGTGAAACACCCACCTTGACAGATTTTGCTTTAGGCCGCTCTCCTAGATATGATTGTTATTTTATTAATTTTCTCCGCTTTACTATTCCGTTCATATGACTTCAGAAACCCAAAATATTTATTTTATTTATTTATTTATTCATTTATTGATAAAGTTTTGTATAGTGCGAGCATGGCCCAGATGGGTATCAGATTGCTTCACACTTTAGAAGGGCAGGAAATAATAAAGGGAAAAACCTGCGTCATTTAAGTATGCAAGCAAGAACAATGAGAGGGGGGGTATCAAAGAACATCACATTTAGCTAGTACAATAGCGTACTGGGAGAAGAACAAACATTACTTATATGAGTATAGCAGATGACTCTGGGCTTCACAGGTGTTAGTCCAATACAGTAAATAATCAGGGGGTGGTGAGTAAAACAGACGAGCCATAGCCATTTAAGGCAAGAACTTGTTAAATAGGATTATTTTTACTTCCTTTTTGAAAGAAGCCGTGGAGGAGATTCAGCGGACTTCCATTGGGAGAGAGTTTCAGATCTTCGGGGAAGAGCCTGAGAAAGCTCTGTGACCCATTCTCTTTTTTGCTGAGCAACCCCTACTAAATCAGTGATGGTGTCTTTGTCGTTTACAAGTAAGCAGCCAGGGAAGCATTGGTAATGTGTGCACTACCCTTGTAAGACATCCTTGCCTATCCTGCCAGACCAGCAGCCGGCTCGCCACCTATACACACCCACCTGCCTCAGGGCTGAGCACCCAGGATCTCTACCACTGCCAATGGGAAAACAGGTTTTTCTGCATGCACTTTGAGGACACAGTTTGCTTTTAAAAACTGTTGTTCACGGAAAATTCAAGAACCATTAAGGTGTAATGTTGCTGGTTTATCAGCACATATGTATCACAACTGAATCTCCACTCTGCGAAGCACCAGGAAAAACCTAGCAGTCTTCGAAAAGTTTGAGTACTGCACCAGCCTCCGGCTGTGCCACCTCCATTGCTCGTTTAAACCTCTTGAAAATATAGTCAGTTGAGCTGAATACATTCACTGTCGACCCCAATCTCATAATTTTACTTCATATTGTGAAACTTATAAAAAACGCTTCATTTCAAATATTCCTACTAAGGAAACTACAACTGTACATCCAACAGGCAGCCTTCACAACAGCACTGCAGTCACTAGTCCTCTTCCACCTTGACAGGGCAATTGCCTACTTTAAGGTCACCCAAAATCCACTCTGGCACCCATAATTGCCCTTCCTTAGGCTGCAGCTCACATCTTCAAAGAGGCTAAAAGATTAGACCACAAACCCCAATTAAAAAAGAACTACATTTGCCACCCTCGAAGCCACAATTGAATTAAAAAGATGACATCCTTACATATATAACACCACGTCTTGACTTCTTCAGCTATTTGAAAGACATGCTACACAATGTAGTAGCGAGAATTCAAGAGGAAAATCCACCTTCAATCAATCAGATAATTTGTAAAGCGCACTACTTACACGCAAGAGTTTCAAGGCTCTGAGGGTGGGGAGTGGGGGGGGGGGGGGTGCTGTTGCTACTGGTCGAACAGCCAGATCTTGAGTCATCTCCTGAAGGTTAGAAGGTCTTCGGTTTGTGGTAGGATGAGGGGGAGGGTGTTCCAGGTCTTGGCGGCGCGGTGGGAGAAGGATCTGCCTCCGGTAGAAGGAGAGTCAACTGTTGAGGTAGGCTGGGCCGGTCTTGTGGAGTGCCTTGTGTACGTTGATCAGGAGCTTGAAGGAGATTCTTTTGTTGACGGAGAGCCAGTGCAGGTTCCTCAGGTGGGGGTGATGTGGTTGCGGCACGGGATGTCGAGGATCAGGCTTTCAGAGGCATTCTGGATTCTTTGCAGTCTGTTGATGAGCTTGGTCAGGGCTCCAGCATAGATGGTGTTTCCGTAGTCGAGTCTGCTGCTGACTAGGGCCTGGGTGACTGTTTTCCTTGTGTCTGTCGGGATCAATCTGTAGATCTTGCGGAGCATACGGATGGTGTTGAAGCAGGTGGAGGAGACAGCCTTGACTTGTTTTGTCATGGTGAGTTTCGAGTCAAGGATTACTGCCAGGTTGCGTGCGTGGTTGGTAGGTGCGGGGGGTGTCCCCAGCGATGGTGGCCACCAGGAGTCGTCCCATTCTGAGGGGTTGGGCTCGAGGATGCGGATCTCCGTTTTGTCTGTGTTCAGCTTAAGGCAGCTATCCTCCACCCAGTTGGTGACGGCCTTCATTCCCTGGTGGAGGTTGGATTCGGCGGTGAGGGGGTCCTTGGTGAGGGAGAGGATCAGTTGCGTGTCGTCAGCGTAGGAGATTATGTTGAGGTAATAACGAAGCTGCAAGAGGGGAATTATGCGCGGGTTAGATGGGGATCGCAGGGACAATTAACAGATAAGATCCCTGTGCGGAGAGGAGTACGCCAGGGTTGTGTTATGGCTCCGACCCTCTTCTCCCTATTTGTAAACGGAGTTGTGGATCATCTGAAGGGGGAAGAGACGGATGCCCCATCCCTGGCGGGGGAGAAAATCCCCACACTTCTCTTCGCGGACGATACCCTATTAATCTCTAAATCCCCGGTGGGCTTACAAAAACTCTTGAACCTGTTTAGCTCCTTTTGTACTACTCGAGGCTTAACCATTAACACTTCAAAAACCAAATTGATGGCTTTTGCCCCCTCCAAAAGATTTAAAAATCACCTCGTGCTCAATAGTGCCCCCCTTGAGCTGGTCACATCTTTTGATTATCTTGGAGTCCGGATAAACAGCCGTATGACCTGGAAAGATCATCTTTCCAAAATGCTCCTTAGTCATCATAGAGTTTCCGGGGTGACGCTGAAGGAACTCCGGGAATCTTCTAGTAAACCGGTTTCTCCAGTTATGGCCATCTATGAGGGTCAGATTCTTCCTTCAGCATTATATGGCTCCGAACTTTGGGGGTTTGAAGGGGTTACAGATTTGATGGTGGCAGAAAATAATTTCTTTAGGAAAGTGGCTGCTCTCCCTGCTTCAACACCAATGATCCCCCTAAGACTAGATTTGGGCAGAAGAACGTTAAAAGACCTGGTGAGGCTTCGCCCGCTGCTCTTCTGGTCTCGACTAAGAAGAACTGAGGAGCTGGCTAAGTATGCAGAAGGGATGGATGATCTACTCTTGCTGGACACAGGTAATAAAATAGGATGGCTAAAAAAACTGAAGGATTTGGCCATCAACCTGGGTCTAAGAGAGGCATGGGAGTCTCAATCCCCGCCACCCAAAGCCGTTATTAAAAAACTTTATTGGGATTGGGTCCAGAGTGAGGCCACGAGGGCTACGAATGTGGGTTCACTTACGGACAAATTTTTATCAATTAAGAGTGTAAGGAAATTGGAACCCTTTTTAGACCTAATAACTAAACCGTGGGATCGATCGCTGTACCTGAAACTGCGCTATGGGACGCTTCCAGTACTTGATTTCACGGCAAGTTGGTCGGCCTCTGATGCCCTCTCACGTACATGCCCCGGCTGTGCGGCCCCCAAGGAATCGGTGGCCCACCTGTTGTTTGCATGCCCAGCCTATAAAGGGGCGAGGAAGCTTTGGCTGAAACCGGTCTGTAGGGAATTAGGGCTGAGGTGCCATAAACAGGCACTCCGTGTCCTCTCTACAGACTCTTCGTCTGCCCTCATGATCTGTGGGGTGGCCAAATTTTTGGGAAATGCATGGCGGATACGCTCCCGTTTATTAAAACCCCGGGGGGCCCTACTGGTCGATACTAATCTGGTTGTGTTGTAAATCTATCAAAATGAGATCTCCCTGTTCTTATGTATTTTACAAATTTTTATTGGTAAATGTGAATTGTATATGTATATGTGCTCTTTTATGGTGATAAAATTGCCGAATAAAGATATTTCAAACATATTCCTACTAAGGAAACTACAACTGTACATCCAACAGGCAGCCTTCACAACAGCACTGCAGTCACTAGTCCTCTTCCACCTTGACAGGGCAATTGCCTACTTTAAGGTCACCCAAAATCCACTCTGGCACCCATAATTGCCCTTCCTTAGGCTGCAGCTCACATCTTCAAAGAGGCTAAAAGATTAGACCACAAACCCCAATTAAAAAAGAACTACATTTGCCACCCTCGAAGCCACAATTGAATTAAAAAGATGACATCCTTACATATATAACACCACGTCTTGACTTCTTCAGCTATTTGAAAGACATGCTACACAATGTAGTAGCGAGAATTCAAGAGGAAAATCCACCTTCAATCAATCAGATAATTTGTAAAGCGCACTACTTACACGCAAGAGTTTCAAGGCTCTGAGGGTGGGGAGTGGGGGGGGGGGGGGTGCTGTTGCTACTGGTCGAACAGCCAGATCTTGAGTCATCTCCTGAAGGTTAGAAGGTCTTCGGTTTGTGGTAGGATGAGGGGGAGGGTGTTCCAGGTCTTGGCGGCGCGGTGGGAGAAGGATCTGCCTCCGGTAGAAGGAGAGTCAACTGTTGAGGTAGGCTGGGCCGGTCTTGTGGAGTGCCTTGTGTACGTTGATCAGGAGCTTGAAGGAGATTCTTTTGTTGACGGAGAGCCAGTGCAGGTTCCTCAGGTGGGGGTGATGTGGTTGCGGCACGGGATGTCGAGGATCAGGCTTTCAGAGGCATTCTGGATTCTTTGCAGTCTGTTGATGAGCTTGGTCAGGGCTCCAGCATAGATGGTGTTTCCGTAGTCGAGTCTGCTGCTGACTAGGGCCTGGGTGACTGTTTTCCTTGTGTCTGTCGGGATCAATCTGTAGATCTTGCGGAGCATACGGATGGTGTTGAAGCAGGTGGAGGAGACAGCCTTGACTTGTTTTGTCATGGTGAGTTTCGAGTCAAGGATTACTGCCAGGTTGCGTGCGTGGTTGGTAGGTGCGGGGGGTGTCCCCAGCGATGGTGGCCACCAGGAGTCGTCCCATTCTGAGGGGTTGGGCTCGAGGATGCGGATCTCCGTTTTGTCTGTGTTCAGCTTAAGGCAGCTATCCTCCATCCAGTTGGTGACGGCCTTCATTCCCTGGTGGAGGTTGGATTCGGCGGTGAGGGGGTCCTTGGTGAGGGAGAGGATCAGTTGCGTGTCGTCAGCGTAGGAGATTATGTTGAGGTCGTGATATCAGGCAATGCGTGCGAGAGGTGCCATGTAGATGTTGAACAACGTCGGGCTGAGGGAGAATCCTTGCGGGATGCCGCAGATGATCTCGGAGCCTTCAGATCGAAACGGGGGGAGGCGGACTCTCTAGGTTCTGCCAAAGAGGAAGGAGGAAGTCCAGTCCAGGGCCTTGTCTCGAATCCCTGCGTTGTGGAGTCGTGTGCGTAGTATGCGGTGGCAGACGGTGTCGAAGGTGGCAGAGAGGTCCAGAAGGATGAGGGCTGCCATCTCACCATTGTCCAGTAGGATCATGATGTCGTCTGTGGCAGCGATGAGGGCGGTCTCGGTGCTGTGTTTGCTACTGAATCCTGACTGGGAGGGGTCCAGGTTGCTGTTGTCTTCGAGGTAGCGGATGAGCTGGATGTTGACTATCTTCTCGATGACCTTAGCTGGGAACGGAAGCAGGGACATGGGCCGAATGTGTTTGAATACACTCGGGTCCGCCTTGGGTTTCTTCAGTAGGGCGTTGATCTCGGCGTGTTTCCAGCTCTCAGAGAAGATCGTGATCTCGAAGGAGAGGTTGATGATGTTTCGCAGGTGGGGTGCGATGGAGCTGCTGGCTTTGTTGAAGATGTGGTGTGGTAGAGGGTCAGACGGCAAGCCGGAGTGGATTGTGCCCATGGTCTGGATTGTGTCTTCGATGCTCACATTGACCCAGGATGTCAGGGGGTCGTGGTCGGTGGGGTGTGGTGGGTCCGGCGTGTTGGGGCCTGTTAGCGTCGTCCGGGGCTTGAAGCTGTCGTAGATGTCGGCGATCTTGCGGTGGAAGAAGGTGGCGAGGGAGTCGCACAGGGCTTGCGACGGCAGGATGTCGTTGGCGTTGGAGCTGGGGTTGGAGAGTTCCTTCACGACGTTGAAGAGCTCCTTGCTGTTGTGTGCATTGTTGTCGAGGCGGTCTTTGAAGGAGGTCTCTTGGCGGTCCTGATGAGGTGGTGGTGGTTGCGGATGTGGTCTTTGTGGGCTGCGCGGCTTCCTGGCGACATCTTGCTGGGCCATATGTTCTCCAAATTCCGGCAGGTGCGCTTTGACACTAGGAGTTCCGGGGTGAACCAGTTGGCTCTCTTGCTGGTGTCTTTGAGGGTTTGCTTTTTCAGCAGGGCTAGGGTGTTGGCGCAGTCATCCATCCATCGTCTGAGGGTGCGCGCACCATCGTCGGGGCCGGAGGGGTTGGTCGGTGGGTTGAGTGCGAGGTTTGTCTGTAGTTCTACTTCAGTGATTTTGCCCCAGCAGCGATGGGGATCTGTAGGGTGCGGTGATGTGCGATGGGTTTCAGGGAAGGTGAAGTGGATGCAGTGGTGGCTGAAGGAGACGTGGGTGCTTGAGGAGAAGATGGCGTGGAGCGTGTGTCCGGCGATGTGGATTGGCTTGGTGACGAGCTGTTCCCGTCCGAGGTTGGCGACGTTGTCTATCAGGGTGGAGGAGTTGCTGTCATTGTTGTTTTCCAGATGGAAGTTCAGATCTCCGAGGAGGATGTAGTCGGTGGGGGTCAGTGCGTGCGTGCTGATGAAGTCGGCGATGGCGTCGAGGAATTGTGGTCGTGGTCCTGGTGGTCAGTAGACAAGGGTGCCTCTTATGGTGTTCTTGGGGTCTATGTGGATCTGGAAGTGGATGTGTACGGCGGTGCTGAGAGTATCGTTGATGTTTGTTGAGACCCTGATGGTCTTCTTGTGGATGATGGCGATTCCTCCTCCTACTCCGTTGGTGCGGTCTCTACGGGCGATCTTGTATCCGTCGGGGATGGCTATGGCGATGTCTGGAGAGGAGGATTCGTTCATACAGGTCTCGGTCAGGAAGGCGACATCAGGTGATGCAGTGTCGGATAGGTCCCAGAGCTCGGCGGCGTGTTTGCGTGTGGAACGGGTGTTGATCAGGATGCATTGGAGCTGGTTGTGTTCTGTCCTGGCGGGTGTCTCGGCATCTTTGATGCAGGGGAAGCTGCAGTTCTGGCAGGCGAAGGGACCGTGGGTGCTCTTCGGGGCGACCCTGCAGCAGGTGAGGGTCCGTCCTTGGTTGAGAGCATTGAGGGTGCTGGCGTCATAACGAAGGCGGTCTTCATGGCTGGTGCGGGGACCACGGGTTCTGGCGCTGGGCGCGGTCCAGGTGCGGAAGGGCGCAGACGGACTTGCCTTAGGTGCGCCTTTGGTGTGCCAGCGGCATGCCCGCTGCACAAGCCCGCCATTTAAGGGGAGGTGGGAGGGAGGAGCAGCTGGGAGGCGGGTGGCAGGGGGCAGCGAATGGCCACGGAGGGGTGCGGACCGCAGGGGATGCAGCAGTAGGAAGGGAAGTGGTGAAGGTGGCGAGCAGGCACAACAGGGGGCACAGGGGTACAGAAGGCAAAATGGGCAGCTGGGCACAGAAGGATCAAAAGGGCACACAAGAGCACGGGGAACAGAAGGCAAAAATGGGCAGCGGGGTACAGAATGAACAAAAGGGCACACAGAGCAAAAGAAAATGGCAATGGGGCAACAACGGCACTCAGAGAGACATACAACCTAAGGCGACTTCGACTGTGACAGCAGGAACGCAGGTGGAACTGCAGCAGGGGGGGAGTGACCTACCTGGCAAGGTCAAGGGTCGCTTCCGATTTTGAAAGCCACAAAGACAGACCCTGAAGCAGGGACGTGCCTTGTGATTTTGTGACAGTTTCTGGCCTGCTACACTGTTGCAGGAGTTTGCCTGGGACCGGAATCCATCCCCCAAAGACCCATGCAGTTGCAGGAGGGGAAAATCGAACACAGCGCACTGAAAAGCACATAAGTATTCCCGTAGCATGCAACGCGCCTTGTGATTTTGTTACAGTTTCTGGCCTGCTACACTGTTGTGGGAGTTCATATGGGGCTGGACTTCATCCCCCAGAGACCCATGCACTTAGAGGAGGGGAAAATCTCACACATCCATGCTGAAAAGCGCTGAAGTCTTTCTGCGGCACGGAACATGCGTGGAACGTGCTCGGTTCTGTGCCCGGGCAAACTCCCGGCTAAGAGCGGGCCCATCTGTGCCCTTCAGAGACCAGAGGAGACTAGGGTGGGCCACACCACTTCCTCTTCTGATTTTGTGTGAGCAAGTTGTGCACTTTGTTCCAACCAGTCCAAGTAGAGTGTGTGGAAAAGGCCGGATATATCATGGGCAAGAGGAAATCGGGAGGTGGGTTGAGTGTGGCGACACCCCCCATGCCCACTTCATTTGATAAAATGCTACACAGAGCCATGAATCCCATTAGCAATAAATTGAACATACAGAAAGGAGGCTGTCTCTTAATGCAAAAGCGGGGTTCAGCCTTATTAGTAACTCCATTGCCCTCCCGCATTCTTCAGATCCTCTGCTATCTCTGACCAATCACACCAGGCCTCTTTTGGCCCTATTAAGCTTCCCTCTTCTGCTATGAATGTTTGTTCATCTGAGAGCCCACAACGCCTTAAGTGCCCATCAAGGTTTAGCGCAAATAAAAGGGTGACCTTGCGTTTACAGCCCCCAATCGCCCCAGTGTCTGAAAGTGGCCACAGTTATGACCAGATGGCCCATCCCAAGTTTCCAGAGGAAGGTGAGGCAGATAAGGAGGGACAGGCCAATGGAGACATAAGGCATCTGACTGATGAGATCTTGGCCAAGGTGGTTGAACAACTGTAGGTGGAGTGGTTGCCAATACTTATGTGCTTGAATTCTATATACCGTTCTATATTAAATATCAATAAGATAAGGGAAGCCCTGGAGCTGACAGTTGCCCCTTGGCACCGGGAGATATGGTTGCCACAGGAAAGCCTGGGAGTGGAGGTTTGCAACCCTGAAAGTCCGCTGGACTTTTCCCCCAGCCAACTGCCTACCTCTATTACAAGGCCCATACCTGGCCCGAGTCAAGAAGCCATTGCAGGTGGCATCAGCAGAGGACAGGACAAGGTACAACCTTCCACTCTCCAGAGAGGAAGAGGACAAAGGGACAGTGTTGGGGGAAATGAAGAGGAAAAGCAACCAGTCATAGGCTTGCCCCCTGCCTCCTGCCCATATGAAATAATCCTCGCAGGGGATCTTAGTTCGAAAGGAGACACACTAAGAACTACTCAATAAGACTGTGAACTAGCTGGGACGATATAGATTCTTCTGACCCACACTAAGATACCATTGACAAGGAGGGAGGGTTGGACTGGTACGGGCCTAGTGGACTTGCAAGGGGACAGCATCATTTTTAATTTTAGTTCTCTATATTTGGTCAATAGTTTTCTATTTGTCCACATGAGAACACAGCTCGAATTCAGTAACATTGCCATATTTCCCTTGGGCTATTTTTATAAACCCAGCCCCCGGCTAGTGTGGATTCCAACCTGGGTGCCCAACTAGTCAAAGGGAGGGCTGACAGTGGCTTCAGTAGCACTAAACAATAGTATGAGGCCTTATCTCTACTTCGTGGCTGCAGTCAGGAATTATTCTTGTAGGAAAGTAGGATTTGTTCTCATGGTCACCCCCACTTTTTGCTGGTGTCATTATGTTTTTCTTACTAGTCTGACTGGGATCCTGCTAATCAGGAACCCAGTATCTGTGCTTACTCCCTAAATTGGACATGGTGGGTACTTAGGTACACTCTAGACTGGCTATTAGTGTACCCTTGTAAGTCCCTAGTACATGGTACCAAGGTACAATGGTCATAGGTTCACCAGGGGTTTCCCCTGGGCTGAAGCATGTATTATGCCACCCATGAGAGACCACTCAATTCATGACTAAAGACCTGCCATTGTAGCCTGTGTAAGCTGTTGCTAGCATCACTTATGACAGATATGGGATTCCCTATATCTGAGGTCACTACACTTAAAACCTATAAGTCACCCCAAAGGCAGGCCTTTCAATACTGAAGGCAGGGTGCTGGGTCTTAAGTGATAGGGTGCCCCTGCATGACCGGGACACCCCTACAGCCGTTGGAGGCCATTCTACCGGCTTGTAAGTGCATCAGCCATTATGACATAAAGAGTAGCCATGCATGTTTATCCGATGAGCATCTCAAAATTGGCTGTAACGAACCCTGTCATGTTTGGTTTCAAACATGTTGGAATCAAGTATAATTCCATTCACTGTAAAGCTCCTCCAGGAGGCCCTCAGTGCTCCCAGTACCAGTCTTCCAGAAACGCACAGCAAGCTAGGGCTGCTGCCGACCAGACACAAGTTTCTGCCCTCCTGCTGCTGAGCCAGGCTTGAGCAGATGAAGGCAGAACAATAGATATCCTGTCACAGGGAGCTGTGACTACCTCCCAGACAGGGTTTAGTGTATTGGGGCAGGGTAATGGCGCTTGCCAGCACCACTGAGACTGCTTGAAGGGCACATCTGGTGCCCTCCATGCATACTCCAGTTCAAATCAGTTTAGGTAGCCATTGGCTTCCTCTCTGGGACGAAACTCGACATAGAAAATAGTATTATCCTCCGCACTGTCCTGCCCCTCCTATGGGAGGAACCTCTGAATCATCACAATTCTTTCCTAAGGGTACTTATGGGCTTACCTGTGAGTGAGACCCTAGATTCGTCATCGAACAACCTTCAGATCATACACAACTTCTATTTCAACCATCTGGGCACTCTGGACCTCGCTGGACTTCATGTTGGGAACCAAGGCTGCAACAGGGAAGACCCCTGCTGTTACTGGTCATTTCGTCCTGCAAGTCTGCTGCAATGTCTGTGCCCATGCTCAATACAGGTTCTTCACAAGGCCTATGGACATCTGAGACACTGGAGGAGTCTCCCTTGGAATGAAGGAGTTACTGCATGCACTGACCAGCTGACCAGTCTGCTGATCCTGGGCTCGCACGGACTTTGAAAGGCTCAGCGGCACAGGTGGCGGTTCTGCAACTCACTCGAGGCCTGCACTACCCGCTCACCAAGTTTGAGGCAGTATCCCTTGTTGGAACTGCTGGAACGGAACCCCTGTGCACAGGGTTGACTTGCCGTTGCCAAAGATTGTTGGCTCTCTCCTACAGAGATACAAGTGGGCCTCCCTGCTTGCTTGGGGCCTGGTCAGACTTACCTGAACGTGGTGAGACACTTGGACCTTGCTGGTTCCGACACTGTATCTTATTCGTTGACCACGTTGCTTGCCGCTGCCAAGGCTTGTTGGTGCCCCTGCCGGACACTGACCCTTTGGCTCTCGACATCTGATGTGGGACACCTTGTAAACAGCTCCTAGTCTTCTACAGCATTGCCTGGTCTGCACAGCTGCAACTTAAAGAGCACTGTCAACCTCGCCTGCATCTCCGACATCAGTGGGCATTCGTTTTCCGTGCCTCCTGGTCACTCCTGAGTGGTATAGACTATGTTCCCTCATCCTGAATCCACCTTTGGGTTCCACCGGACCCTTTAACCCTCTCCAGCTGCGGCACCTTTCCCGAAGTCCTCTATTGTGGTCTACGGCGGTTTACGACGTAACTTCACACCTATGCACCCGGCTTCCCTGGTGTAGCTATCCTGGTTCCTGGAGTATCCACGGGTGGGGTGACTCTCCAACCTTCCATCTTCCACGGGCTGTCTGCAGGGTCCACTGGGAAGGGTCCTTCTTTAAAATTATAACCGTGACTTACCCATATACTTCCATTGAGAACGCAGTCATGTTCCCACTCTGCACATGGCCTTCGTTGGGTTCCTAGTTACTCACCTTGGGTCGTTCCTTGAGTCCCCGACTCTTCTGTGTCTTCTGGGACCATTTTTTACTTAAATCGTGGTTCGCATCCACTATTTTAGTATATGGTTTGGTCTCCCCCTAGAGACCCCTGTGTATTTGTGCTACTTATGAGCTCTATCTCCTAAGTATTGTGTGTATTGTGCTTGTATCTCCGGGTAGGAGATAATACAATGTGTTAGTGTTTTATAAAAACACTGTTTGATTCTTTTTCAGTTAACCTATACCATAAGATTAAGTACTTTTAAAACAAGCTGCTTTAAACTCCTTCTGGACTAAGCCTGAAGGCTACTCTCCACAGCTACCTCTTACAGAGCTTTTTACGGTTGTCTAAGACCACTCAAATCCCCATAAGGGTTGTCTGGATTGGTATAGGGTGCTACACTTACAGAAGTGAGCACCATATACCAAGCCAGCTTCTCACAGTTCCCATTTTTAAAAAGGGAATTGAGCGGACCCAACGTGCTATCAACCAATCTCATTGATAGATGCTAAAGTGAAAGTGTTGGGTCGGGTCTTGCGCATCTGACTAATGGATTGGGCTGATAACACAGACACTTTATCTGAAATTCAATATGAATTTAGAGTGGGACGAGGTGCAGTGGAACAGGATTTGAATTTATATTTCTTAATTACTAAATTCACAGCTGCTAGGGGGTAGGGCATTCATCTGGCCTTTATGGACATTAGCACAGCATTTGACAGAGTGGTTAGATTGAAAATGTAGGCTGAGACGAGGGACACAGGGGTTGATGAAGCCCTCATAGCCTTTTTGCATGATTTCCACTCGGGCTTGAAGCCTCCATTAAGTATGGACCAATGGGAGAAAGCACAACGCACTTTAAACTAGGTAGGGGGGTCCGGCAGGGCTGCATATTGGTCCCCGGTGCTATTTATGCTTTATATTAATTGCCTAGGGCAGGTTTTTTGAGAGGTCCTAGTATAGATGTACCAAAGGTGTGAACCAAATTGGTAACACCTTGTTGCGTGTAGATTTTTTACTAGATAGCTTTTCCAAATTGCCTTGGGATTAAAAATCAATTATTCTAAATCATTCACGATGTCTCTTGGCCTGAATAAAGTCAAAAGTAGGTCACACTTCATTAGGGATCATCACATTGGCAAAGTGGATACATTCGTTTTATCTTGGCATTTTGGTAGATTGCAAAATTAATTGGGCCCCTGATGAGTGCACACGTTCAATCATTTAAGAGAGTAGGCCATAGTATCGAGGCTTTTTTCCAGCCGACTAGGTGATAGCCATAAGAAATCTATCTTACATCTTTATAAAGTGAAGTGTGTCCCCACTGTGTCATTTTGGGCGGAGATATGGGGTATAAGCCCTGCTCTTTGATACACACAGCAGAAAATAATCTTTTTATTTTTTAGGGTTACACCAGAGTGTTCCCGCAGAGATTGTGCATGAGGAGTTGGATTTGGTTTTATAAAGAAATTTTTAAGAATATGCCCTATACTTTTGTGGTTAATAGGAATATTTTGAGGGACTGTTTGGATTTGGACCATTGTTTAGAGATACCATGGGTGAGGTACATAAAGTCTACTCTGGGTGATCTGAGCAAATCTCAACTGTACAGTGACCCAGGGTCGAATTCATATGCAGATGATTTTGCTTCGGCCAAGGGGGTCTTTGTGGCTTACAGGCACTGGGAAAGGGACAAAGGCTCTCTGACCAAAAATATGTACACTTACCATGCGATGGAGCCTTCCCCGGGCAAAATAGAACTGTACCTTACATTGGATATATCAGTTCTGCATAGAAGACTCCTAGTGTATTTTCAACTAAATATGTTTCCACAACTTTTAGGAGGATGGCATAAGCCCCCTGATCCCTTGACTTGTACATGTAACATGGTTGCTGCACACGATACTTTACATATTACTCTCATTTGTCGTAGGTGGGCGAGCCTATGTCATAAGTAGATCCACCCCCTTCTTTTTACCTTTGGATTTTAAACAAGCCAGGCCAGCTTGACTATACCTGCAGCTTTAGAGGATTCTAATATGTGTTGTTATGTATCGCGGTTCTAAGCGGGGGTGTTTCGTGCTCATTCATGAATTTCAACTGCTATACTTTGAAATGTTTTTATGATACGATTTACTTAATTTACTGTACTTTTATGATTTGCTTTGTCAAATTGAATAAAGTTATTTGAACTGAACTGAACTGACACTGAAGCAGGCATGTTCCTGCTAAACCCCAAGAATTTCCAATCAACTGCAGTGTAACCTCAGACTAATCCTTAATCTGCTATCATTACTAAAAGCCCTACAACTCTGCTTGCAACCGCCACACTCGATACGATACCTGCAATATTGCTACAGTACCTCCTCACTGTCAATGGTTATTATTGTTTGCTTAAGCTCTCCTCACAAGTACTGTCACTTCATACATAAATAAACGCGTGCTGATATCACCAGCTCCTTCTAAAACCGTGTGCCTTTTACACTGATATCCCTGACTGGGAGGTCGTTGTGAGCACGGATGGACATGGATGGCCAGATGCAGGACATCCTTACAGCGACCGGTCCATGTAACATGTCCTGACACCATTAACGAATCCTCTCACATTCTAGATACAGGCACACTTCCAGTCATATTGGGACCATGTTCGCCCCCTTCACGCATTTACATACATTAATGTAGTTCGAGAGTGCCACACGCCCTCTGGGCACGTGCAGACTGTAGATCAGCATTTATTGTCAAGACTAGCACCCAAGCCTCTGTTGAGAGTGGGCGCCTTGCCATGCTCAGCCAGGCCTTGTTGAGGTGCTTCAGAGGCTGCTGGGGAGGGTGAAATGACAATGCATCTGTTTTCAATCCTTGCAGGGAACCTCTTCTCGGGCTTGAATACAAGCACCACTATGGAATGTGAGGCTATGTGTGAACGTTTTTATGAGGACCGGGTTCACGTACACCATGAACCGTGAATCCATAATAATGAGGACACAGGCACCAAAAGAGGATTAGCTAAAGCTTTTTTGACCTGGACACACTATAATGTATGTGTTACCACAGCCAAGATGGAAGAGGCCAGGACTGTGGTAACTCCGGATATCTGAAAGTGTCTCCTCCACAGTAGGGATATGACATGTGGGTTAAAACCTCAAGCAGCATTTGGCACTGACTCTCTGACGTGTCCTCCATTTATTTTAAAATACACATGAAGCAGGAAATGATCTGTAAAAATGTTCATGTTACGATATGCGTCCTGATCTACATTAAGTACCCGAAAGCTAGTACCTCAAATTAAGTCCAGCGATATTGAAAATTGATTTTCTAACTGGCACCATATTTCCTCTCTTCTCATTACAACACCACTCCTTTATAATATGTATGTTTTTGACAGCATTTGTGTCTTGTGACGACCAACCATTTGTAAATAGTATTTCCCCACCCACCTGTAAGTGACAAACATATAACCAGGGGACGATGCCATTGGTGATGGAGCAAGCTGCTAAAATGCCAGCAATCCTTTAGCAGTACTAAAAATGTTGCAGGTCCAGTTTGCGCCATTTAATGGTGTTGAGTACACACACTGAAATTCCTTGTTGACGTTAAATCAGGTTTTGGCGTTTCAGCCCTGTAACTCCCAGGGTGTGGCCACGTGCTTATATTACTCATTTCTACAGAAGGTGAATACCTGTTTTTAAATGCCCTGAATCTGCCCTTCACTTATTTTTAAAAAAAACTAAACATTGTTCATGATGCTGGTAATTTGGAATATATTACCACTTATCCATCTAGTTCACAGAGTTTTTTATATGATACCATGTTTCCCGGTGATGTCAGCTAATGTCCAGGCTGGCCATCATGGCTTTACCCCACTTGAGGATTCAAGTGGAGACACGTGAACAGGATCTGAGCCAAATAAAATTGGAACAACCCCCTGCCCACTAAGTAGAGATGCCACACACGTCTGTGTGAATTCCTGTGCTGAGCAGAGTTAATGAGGCCATTAAGCCACAGAGACAAACATTGACTGGAGGTATATGGTACCTGCACTCCTTTACATGAGGACACATTGGCTCTTTACTGTATTTGAGTGGGCACATCTCACTAGGTTTATGTAGTAGTAGTGAGCCTTTCAGTCAAGGTGCAATTGCAAACACATCTTGCAGTGGGGGGCGGATTTATTACTTCCCATTCCCTGTGCAGAGTGAGTGGGCAGAGTTCTTAGTAAAACCTTTTCACGCTTACTTGGCCATTTAGATCAACGAGGTAATAAAAGATGCACGAACAGTTCAGTGCAAATAGCACTCATCTGGAAACAATCAGTTAATAATATACATCTTTGTGAGACCTTTACCTAGCTTTTCCATCCAATGTGACAAATGTAATCCATTTAATAGTTTTAAAATATATGGACTTATTTCATTTGCATATTTATCTTTTTGTCCATGTTACTGATATCCACGTTAGGTCTCTTCAGGGATGCCAAATAAGATCAATAGTCCTGCAATGTCACTTTCTGTGATGTCAATTGTGATGTAACCAAGGGCGGCTCCTTCACTAGGGCGGAGGAGCGTTGCCTCGCTGCTTTCTCGTAGTGCAAGAAGCAGATACACAAAATGCTAAAAGTACCATTTTATGTTTCTGCTTCTCGCACTGTGAGAAAGTAGAAGTGTTTGGTTGGGGGCGGGCGGGTCTGCTTTAGGGCATGGAGGAGTGCCTTGCCCACTGCTAAGGGCGCTGACTGTTTGGTCGGCCCTCCGGGGCCGACCAAACCAGTCATGCGCACTCTGACCTTTCTCAATGTAGGCTGCAATGCACCCTACACGGAGAAAATGGCCTCCCCATAGGCGCCTGGCTGGTCGGCGTCCCGACCAATCACAATGCTGCCATTGCAGCATTGTGATTGGCTTAGGGGAGGGAGGCTGCCTGCTTCCTGTTCCAGAGGCAGGAACGCAGGAGAGCAGGTCAGGAGCAGAGATGACGCGAGACCTGGGAAGGTACGTTTATTTTATTTTTAAATTACCACCCGCCCCCCCCCCGCGAGACCCCCCACGAGTCATGCCGGCCGTGACTGGATTTTACATGCAAATTAGAGGGGCCTCACGTCTTCTCTTTCGCCCGGGGCCCCAGAAGTTCTAGGACCGGCCCTGAGTGCAATAGACATTTCCGCGAGTCAATGGGTCTGTTTTTGTGCCTCATTATAACTTTGGTAGTAAGTGAGGGGCCAACCACCCTGTTTGTCCTTCCTATTACTCTTTACACACGGGCAATGTCCATTCAACTCCTAATCGCTGCAAGTGTTAAATGGGCTAAATTGATGTAGGCGCCTGTTCAAGCAATTACATGCGGGTGTAAATGAGCAGTTACGCCATGATTGCAACGGTCCTGATAATCCTCTTTAAGGGGAAAATAGGACTATGCACCTGAAACAGGCCTAGCATGTGCAACCTACACAGGTACTAATTGCACCCATTAACCATTAGTCTACAGGATCCTGGCTAGGTAAAACATGATGAGAGCCTTTGGGTCAACAAGCGCAAAATTCTGATTTGTGCGCCTCGTATGTGAGCCACAAAGCACCGTGTGTGGCATTTTCCCTTGTGATCTCTTCAACTTGGTACTAGGAGCAAATTTCCATCCATTAATTACAGCTCCCACACAATCGGTCATTATCGGATGTGCATCATTTAAACCTGCATTTTCATTTACAGCTATAAGTGGGCGCTGTGGCTTTCGGCATGCTTTAGAGTCTGCAGCGGTCCAGGCAGAAGAGCCTTTCAACTGACGTCTGTTTAGGACCTATCTGTCTGCACACTTCCAGTCGCCACTCGTGTAGAGACTCTAGTTCTGGAGTATCTTCTCAGATCTGATTACATGCTGGTGTCCTCTATTAGTGGGACAAACTGAGGAGTGTCTGGACAATGGAACCGTCTCATCCACATCTTTGATTTATGGGATGTTCAGCCTGAATTCTAGAGTTACAAAATGTTCCTCTTCCTCTTTTCTAAATCAAAGGTAGAAAATGTGAGCTAACTGATGATGGAGAAAAGACTGCCCTCATAGGTTTACCCTCAAGGACCTACCGACTGCCGATTTCACTGTACGGGTCGTATCGAGCGGATCCAGGGTCACGACCTGGAAGATCCTCAGTACCTCTGAAATCTCTTCTATCGCGCCTTCCTTCACTTTCTCCAAATTACCATTTTGATCTTCAGCGCAATCTGCGCTTTGGTGTACTCAAAACATGGTTGCTGCATCTTTCCTTTCATCAGTTTCTATAAGTCCACGTGATCGTGTCACGCATTACATCAACACATGCCTGCTCATTACAAACAGCTTCATTCTGGAAGCTGAAAATGATATGGCAAATGAATCTTGGAGGGGGATTTTGTAGTCTGTTGCAGTAAAGAAGGAGAGGAAGCCAGGATTACAAAACTAAAATGAGCTCACCAGGAGGACTTGGGGCTCCCAAGCACTGGGTGCCAGGCACTGTTGAATGGACCACTCCATGTGGTGCATGAATCTGGCAAGGCAAGCAGTACTCAACCGGTGCAAAGGACTCGCTGCACAGTAATAAGAGGGATTCTGCCAAGAACAGTGTCCACACCTCTCTACATGAGATTGTCTGGCAGAAGACGAAGGCTGGTCCTTCGTCTGAAGACACTGCAGGGGTACCCTAGGTACCATGTCAAGATCAGCCCTGAGAAGGTGCTGGTCCACCTGCATCTATTCCAGAAGTGGTGCTTTGAAGTTTCCTGGTGCCCTCAAAAGTGCTGTTCAGCTCTGAGGCAGAGATGCTTGTGTCCATGTTACCGCGTGTACACTCTGTTATATTCCCCGAATCAGAGTTCTTGTGAGAAGTTGCAATATAGGGATTGGTGCCTTCCATCAAAACTTCAAAGCCAACATCCAGAAGATTACTTTTCTACAAAATCAGAGAACTAGGCATGAGAGAGAGCAGCTCAGAACATCGATAGAGGGGTCTGCTTGGAGTCTACAGGCTCCGAATTCCATCTTTGTCAAGAATAAACAGACCAGTGGAAAGGGAAAAAGAGGTTTTCAGCCATAGCGGTCCAGTGAAGGCACGCCGAAGTTTCATCCCCCTAAAGAGCTAGCCTTAGCCATAGTACATAGTACATTATTAAAGGGAATATAGCAAGAACCATGGGTTGCAAAAGCAGGTGGAAAAAGTTCTATTACATGACTGACTTGAGTTACTCCCTTAACTATAAGATTTTCAAAAAAGCACAGAGCTGTAAACACAGATGTGAGGACTTACCGTCCATGCAGTGCCTTTAAGAAAAAATATAATGCAGCCGTTACAAATGAATATAAAGTCAACATTGTTCCGCAGCCAGCTTTTGGGTACACCATATGAGCTGTAAACATATAGACATAGTGTCTGAGGTCACACTGATCCAACATTTACAGAGTATGGCATTCAGTACAGTGTCTAAGGCATCCAAATTTAAATCTACCACAGAAGATACCATCACAAGCCGTGTCTTCATGCGATACAGATGACCAGCATATGTCACAAGGGAACAGCAAGCACTTCCTTTCACATGATATGGGAGTGCACCACGGTGAGTACATTCTGAGTGAGGGTATACAGGGAACTGACTGGCATTACTAGTGTCCAGAGTGCACTGTACCCGGTATTGACCTGACCAAATATAAATGAGCCCAGTGCTACCTACGTGTGATGGTGCCGCATAGCGCTATAGCCAGAGAATGGGCAAGCGATAAGGCACCCCATCTGAATATGTGGCATCGACTGGTGCATGAGAATGGAAAACTGATCTATGAAGGAAGAGGCTGTCCTGGGTGGTGGGAAAGGATAGAGGTTCGTGGAGAAACTGATGACTAGTATTGCACCAGTCTGAGAAGGCGATACAACTGGGCCGAACGGTAGAAAAGAGAGACTGGAGTACATCTAGGTACTGTACACGTTTTTGTATGCAGTTTGGTTACAAGATGAATTAAAGCCACGCTAAACCCTACACTGCAGTGCATTGAATCACTTGGCTCGCAATAAATTACTTAAACACCCGTTTACAGACCAATGCAGTAAACATCATTACCCCAAAACCAGTCCAATTGTTGTTTTGGTGCTGGGAAACGCAGACCAGTACAAACTATTTAACTCTCTTCTACATACATATCTATATGTCTCATTATTTTGTTTCTCATTAAAAACGCTTCTCACTTGCAATGCCCTTGAACTGGAAACAGCACTATTAGTTCCGGGGTCCGACTGATCGCATGTAATGTTATATTCCACAAAAAATGATATAAGTGTTGCTTTGATAAAAAATCACATATACATGGGAACATTTACCAGAGATGCAGAGGCAGATTAGCTCCTAACAATACACGCTTGGTCGCTGCACACACCAGTATTACAACACAAACAGTAAACCAGCAACGTGGAACATTAGAAGAAACTTCACTAGGGAGTGAACATAATATCTTGTTATATGAAACACTTGCCAGTTCCTTCAAATTGCAGAGAAGTCAATGAAAGCCAACATTTCAGTATTTTGTCATCTGAGTGCTCTGCTATTTAAGCTGGATCTGGTGTGCAGTGGATAAATGCATCTACTGCAGGGATCTACCTTTCGTGTAATGGTCTAGCGGGTTCACTCAGCCTTTCATCCTTTCCAGGTCAATAAAACGAGTACTATTGAGTTGGGTATAGGTAGATGGTGCCCCGAACAGGTGATGAACCTTTATGGCTCTATGTGTTGCTCCAAAGTCATCTATGGGGCAGAGGTATGGGGCTTTGCTAACATTACGCAATTACAGCGGGAAGAAAATAAATACCTAAGATCCATCTTGAAAGTCCCTCAAAGTACCCCTGCTGTAATAGCACACAGGGAATTAGGGAGGCCATATCTCGAAGATCTGGTGAAGCTCAGACCCATCCTGGCCTGGCTGAAATTCTGGACTAATCCTGAGGCATCCCTGAGTAGGGAAATTGTAAGTGATTGCCTAGGAAGAGATAAATGTATGAGCATTCAATGGCTCAACTATGTAAAGGCCACCTTAGAAACCCTGGGCTATAAGAATCTCTTTGTCGACCCGGTAGCAATTGTACCTCAGGACAAAGTGATCGTAATGAGAGCCTTTTTAGCCCAGAAAATAAAACACAGAGCGGAGGTTGAAGGGTAAAAAAAAACTGTGAGTGCCCATAATCTTGTCAAAAGTACCGAGGGAATGGAGCCATATTTATACCTAATGCACAATGCCCAAGATAGGTTTTTAATGTGTCGTTTTAGGCTCAATTTATTACCCTATTTATTGGCGTCCCCGTTAGGGTTTTCAACTACAATTGAGCAGAAGGGACCCTGCGGCTGCGACATTAGGTCTCCACAGGATTCCCTTCATTTTGTATTGTTGTGTTCTTTTTACTCAATGCCCTGACGAAGATTCTTGGTAGATATTTTGAAACAAGCTAATTTGAGATATGCTAGAGCTGCTATAATTTATTTACAACAGGGGTCTGACCCTTTTACATTGTGTTGCATTATGAATTTCATTAAAGTGGCGGTCCGATTGAGGGTAACTAGAGGGGGGGATTGATTGATAAGACCTCCAATGCATTTATACTGTTTTTGCTTTCTGTTTAAAAATTAGATTGTACTATAGGGAGGGTTCTGATCATGATTTAATGGGATTTTAATCAACTGTATATATACATGTGCTTTGATGGTGATTTTTAATCATTGAATAAAGAACTCTTGTCTTGAGTTGGGTAACTATGAAATCTGTTATTTCAGCGACAAGATACCCTTCATTGTGGATATGCGATTTAACATATATGTAATGAGTATAAACATTTTGAAGCGCTGACTCACCACTTAGACCTATATGGGCACTGATCATCATCACAGGAAAGGGAAGAGAAAACAAATAAGGCAAAATGCAGAATACACAACGAGCAATGCTAGGGGATCAGGTTTTTCCTCATTCCATTCTGGATCATGTAAAGCTGTTTTCTCCCACTGAAGTGCTGCAATGGGTGGTTTCTTGTTTGTGTTGCTAGCCTTTGAAAGCTTCTTGCTTTCTACAGATACACATTTAATTTGGAATCTTTTAGTATTGTGTATCTGTTCGTATTGAGCTGGGCTTAGCATACGTATTACAGTCAGGGGCGGCTCCTCCTTTATGGGAGAGGAGCGTCGCCCCAGCACTGGAGCCAGCAGATGCATGTAAAATAAAATTATAATTAAGCAGTTAAAAAAACTGATTTATTACTATTTTATTTTACTCTGGATCAGAGCCGCAGCCGAGTATTGAGCGCAGGGACAACAGAAGGAGTGGTGGGCTCAGGGCACTGCCACTGCGCATGTCAGTTTGGCCAGCCAAACCAACATGCGCACTTGGATATCTCCTGGCTGTTGCTTGGACATATCTGCAGGGCTCAGGAGTACAGGCTCCCAGTCCCTGCTGGAGTGTGGAACCAGCCCGCGCCGACCAATCCCTATGCTTCTCTTATGCGGAGTAATAACAGCATGAGAGTAGCGTCTGATTAGGCGCAAGGGACTCATGGGAGTCTGGGTGATCATCATTGGAGCAGAAGATGGCAAGCTGGCGGATGTCAGGCTGCAGGTAAGTTTTGTTTTTCTTTATTTTTCCCCCGCGCTGCCCCACTGATTTCCCCTGCTAGCAGTCCCCACCAACTACATTTGCTAAAAGGCCAGGTAGGCCAGTTCCAAAGTAAAATATTAGGAGTTGTGCAGATTTCATTAAATGACTGTAGAGCTGTTACAAGGATAGACAGTGGATGGATATATTTATGTCTAAGACATGATAGCCTTTTAGGCTACCTCGGAGTTTGTTTGTCGCTGGCACGCAACCACCGGTTGATGCCAGTGGTGGTCAAGCCCATAATGTGTTCAATCCAAACTCAACGTGAGCCAGTGAATATGGTATGCACTGTTTGTCGCATCCACGAAACTTGCCAATCACGTCAATATATAGAACAAACTCAAACCCACAAGAATGTATTGTTAAGAGCCAAACGAGACATGTTTGGTACTATGTGAAACAATAAAATAAATGTGGGATCTATAGGGTGGAGACAGTTTGGGTGGCAGAGATCTTGTGAGCCCTGCGGAACAGCACATGTGGATCAGGAATGACAAAAAGCAGCTGGTGCTGTCTTCAGTGGAGTCAATGTATTTGCAAAGGCATCGCATACCCTTAGAAAGGCTTCATCGGTTTAAAGGTCAGTCTGTAGGCCTGCTTAATACAATGAAGATGGCTGAACTTTACACGATGGATCTAAGGCTACAGTCATCATCAACATGTGCAGTTACACAGCCTCGTGAACCCATGTGCCAAGGGAGGGAGGGATCGAACTAGTCAAAACAGAAATGTTTTCAGAGATTTTGTGGATGCCAGGTAAGGCTCTGTAAATAGACGCAACTGGGATAAGGAATTTTAGGGCCCAGTGGAATGGGAAGTGAAGGCGTTCCAGCCAGCACGCGCCTGGCTGGATATCAGCATCATCAAAAGATGGTTCCTAGCGGGCAGTAGGACCGCGGTAGGAATATTAATGTTCAGTCAGGACTTTCAAACAAGATTTAACTCTTTGCTCAATGAGTCACACTGCCCGGGTGTTCTGTTCAACACATGCATAAAGATGGAGACATTCCTCTCGAACAATGCGTCCCGACCTCAGCGTCTCCACACTCGCAAGATCCGACCCCTGCCACCCTTCACCACTTGCAAAACACTCATCCACTCCGTGTTTGCCCTATTTACTACTGCACCACCCAACCTGTTGGCCCCCTGAACTGTTTTTAGAAATCAATAAACAAATACACAAATAAATACAATGTAAAGCCTTTTCCGCCACTTTGACTGGCGAGCATCCTTAAATGATGTCTGGCTATGGTTGGTCACCTCACATTTAAACCAATAGATGATAATATTATTTAGAATTTTGCATTGATAACGAGCTGGTTCGGATCATGGGCTGTTTTATTTATAATAATTAGGGCTCCCGGTTTTATGGCATTTATTTTTTTGCCATATCTGTCTGTATTTATCCATATTTCTTTTTTTAACTAATTTTATCTGTATTTACCCATATTTATTTTGGGTTCTGTGGAAAAATGAAGCTGAAATTAGTATTTTTCCACATTTATTTAATCAATAAATATGCACTCATGCTTGACTGTCTGCCAAGTTTCAGTGCTGTGAACACCCGCAGAAGATAAATCAATACACTTCTATGAAAATATGCAAATTTCAGTATAAACTTTGTGCATATCTACTGCTGTTGAAGCCTTTTTACTAAAATTCCTTTCTTTCTTAACCCCCTTATCTATCAATCCACACATCTATTGGCCTGGCAGTCATGGCAGACAGTATTTAGAATTACTTAAAATGCAATCCGTTTTTATCCACATTTAAAAATAAACACAGACAAGAAAATGAATATTTTCTGTCTATATTTATCTGTAAAAATCAATTAGTGAAAACAGAAAACAGGGGTCCATTTTCTCAAGGAAATGGCAGAGAGAGCGTTACCCTTCTTGGCCTAAACACCTCTCTCCAACACTTCGGAAACGCAAGGCTGCATCCTATTCTCAAGGATATGGTGCAGCCTCACGTTTCCCCCTTCGATGGCGCTACGTTTCACAACTTAGCACCAAAGCAGGTGCTGTTGCACCAGAGTGCAAGGGTGGCTGCAAGCAGGGAGGTTTATTTTTGTACAGGAAGGTGTCCCTTCCTGCACATAAACAAACCTTAAATGCCAGTTTGTAACTTACATGTGTGCTGCTTCATGCAGCACACATGTAAGTTACCAAAAGGCATTTTAAAAAAAGGTTTGTTTATGTACAGGAAGGAACACCTTACTGTACATAATGTACATAAACAAACCATAGCATTTTGCTTTTTCCATGTGTGCTGCACAAGCCAGCACACATGGAAAAAGCAAAAACGAGGAGAAATAAAGCATTTCTCCTCGTTTCGACACCTTAAGACCAGATTTTTCCTGGTCTTAAGTTTGGCGCTACCTCCTATTTACGATTCACTAGTGACTCAATGGGTATTGCAATGGAACGGTCACCGCAACACCCACTGCACGCCCCTTTCACGCTAAAACAGCGTGAAGGGGGCCCTATTCTCAAGGCTGCGCTAAGCCGCGTTAAGCCACTTAACGTGGCTTAACGCTGCCTTGTGAATGGTGCTAAGCCCCTATCGCCGCAACAATGTCACTGAAAGTGACGTCGTGGTGGTGATGGGGCTTGAGAATATGCCCCAGGGAGTCTTAATCATAATACTTGGTTTTTCCATATACATCTTATCTCAATTTCTACCTGCAGTTAATTTTGAAAATGTTGTAGTTCTCAAAAAATGCTCTAGGTGTCAGTAAAAGAACACTAATCAAATGTTCATTACTTCCAATTACTGCTTGGACCGAACTCCGCGTGTTTAAATTCTTTATACCCTGACCTAGGGAGGGCAGACAGGATATCTAAATTGTAACAAGCATTTGCAATGCAATAGATCTCGCAATTGTGAGTTTTGAGCTATTGCCTTTGTAAATGATAATGCCTTTTATTTATGTGTTTAAAAAACCTGCAATAATAAAAGGCATGGTTATTTACAATACCAATAGGTCAAGGTTTCTAAAATGCAAGACCTATTGCATTGCAAATGCTTGTTGTTTCAAATGCACCATGCTGCACTTTCACGGTACTAGAGGCCACGCAGCTAAGCTTTCTTTAAACGAGCTGCGTCTAAAGAAAGGTCTGCGACAGCTATTAAATTGAAAGCGCGGTATGAGGCGCTCTTAACACAAAATGCATTGGTTTGTCACGCTGACAAACAAATGCTTTTTTTCTAGAAGCGCCCATTGAAGCGTAAATGACACGCTGAATGTTAGAGGAAAGCATGTAGAGCCTGCAGTAGGAGAAACTCATTAAACAAAATAGTGCTTCAGACTATAAAAGACATACCATGTATCAACTGAAGTAAAAGGGCCAGTCCTCATGGGAGGTTACAAACGAAGACAAGGCGGTACTAAAGAGCGACTAACAAGCCTATTAAGGAAACAGAAGCCAGTATTTTCGAAGGACAATGACAAGCAAATGACAAATATGGGCTGAGTGGGCAAGTACGTTTCATAAGAGTATTATTTAGCCGTTGCAGCATTTTAACGCACTAATACAGTTTGAACATGTTCACCTCCTCAGTACCTGTCCAACCTAGGCATACAGCAATCAAGTGAACTAAAAAACTATTTGCTTTCATAAATACCTGCCACTGTGCGTTAGCCTGATTTTTTAAAGCAAAATTGCATATGTTTTAGCTAGACACTATGCTGTAGACGTCTGCAAGCTATGCATTCAACGATGAATCATATGGTGAGTAAATCCATAACTATGCGGTTAACGCTGTGGCCTTACAAACTTTGTCAGTGGTCTGGGAATTTAACCACACATAGGAACACCAGCGACTGTTGCAGATTGTTTTCCACTTGCTAAACACTCTCATGGCTAGTCATGGAATGGGTTTTCATCCGCAAGACTCTACCTCTTGTATCAGTACCAGAAGAGCACAGCAAACTTCTCAGCAGCGATTCGAGGCAACCATTAAACACCTGTAGACAGTGTGGGAGCAAATGCCAGTCACTTGCAAGTAATAGACACAATTTAACATTCGTACTCTTCCCATTCCAAATCCCAGATAAGCACGCCACTAAAACCACTATCCTAATAAGCACGTCTGTTGTCAGCCCCTACAAAGTACTGATTGGCATGGTTGTAAAATAATATTTCTACATATGACACACAAACGACACCCTTCCCAGGATGCGAAAATGCCTGATAACCGATGCTATTTAAAATATTATGAACCAGCAAGATGTACACACAAAAAAAACGTTATGCAACCGAGAAATTTCAAAAAGCAGGATGAATCCGACCAAAACTTACCAACCTTTCAAAAGTAGGACATGAACTTACAATTGAATACACAGTACAACAGGCTATCTAAAACAAACAGCAAAAAAAAAAAAATGGATCCCTTGTCCATGGCCGGGCTGCTAGGTGAAAATGGCAAAGGCGGGTCATGGGCAGCTGACGGGACAGGCATCGCTGTACGTGAGGAAGACATGGGGGACGGAGTAAGGGAGGGTGAGGGTTGGCATTTTCTTGGCCACAACTCTGTTCCTTTAGACGTAAAGTAAAACAGTTTTTGTATTCTGTCCCATTTGAAAAAAAAGAGTTAGGTGAGAGCATTTCCACCTCTGCGTTTTATTGCGAAGGGCTCTGAATGAGATGTGGCATTGTTCGAGTCATCTTTGAGCCGAGCACTGCCAGGGGGCTGTATAGGACATGATTGTGTTTGTCAGGCTTCTCCCTGGCTGTGCACCATGGATCGTGAAGCGCCGTGAGGAATTTAGAGAGACCCACAATAAAAGCATCTGTCTTGAAGAACTTGTCTAATCTATGGGAGCACGTTTACGGGTTTAGGCAAAGCCGGCGCCTTACGGCTGCAATGACCACTTTCAGAAGGCACCAAAGCACATTGTGCCTGCAGCAAGAACAAGCTGTCACCATTGCGCAAAGACAGCCACTTTTTTATATTTGCATTGCACTTTCACTTTAACAATAGCTGCAGCCCCACACAGCACTTGCGGGGTTGGCCGGCAGCTATTGTTAAAGTGAAAGCGCGATGCAAAAATAAACACGAGGCCGCCATTGCCAAAGCCAACTGAAAAAAATAGTGCTTACCTACTAATGAAGAAGCCCGTCTAACGCCACAAGTAAAAGATCCAGTCCTCATGGGAGGTTCCAAATGGTGACACGGTGGTAACAAGAAGGGAGTAATAAGACTCATTTATCAATCGGTAGCCAGCATTTACCATGGACAATGACACCTGCCAAAATGAATATGGGTGGAGAGAAGGCGAGGCGTACACACCATACTCTACTACTGCATGCCTTGCAGAGCGAGCAGCGCATGGGCGCTGCAACGCTAGGCTCAGCCTCATAAATTCTAGGCGGAGATTTTCTGAAGGGACAGCCACAACATGAGGTTTGCCGGAAATAATTTGTCATCACAAGCGTGACAAGATGTGTGAAACCATAAAATATCAGTAGCCATGAATTAGTAACTACATTGTATTCTCCTGTAACCTGATATTGAGGATGTTAGAAAACACCCATTGTCTTCCTCCAGCCAGGAAGAAGATGGTGATCCTGAATAAAGGTGTGTGATGTGTCCCAGGCAGCAATGGCACGTGTCTCTCAGGGACACACCTCTGAGTTTAGAACAGGTGGCCACTGGTTGAGCCACAGAGGCCTCTCCTGTGGCAGCCCCCTGCCCCGTATATGCATCAGGCTATATGAAAAAGGGGGATAGACCGCACGGGTCTTCTGCCTGTACCATCACTCTGTGTATGTGTGTACTTCATTGGTGTCAGTTGGTCCGCACACAACCGCCAGGGAACTCCACACTGGCCGAAGTCACTCTGCTACACTGGCGAGGAGGAACTTCCACGCCCATGCTGCCTTGCTTAGGCTTAACTTAGCTTTGCTAGCTGCACTGAGCTGAGCCGAGCGCTACCCAAGAGCAGTCTGCCTCCATGGCCACACCTCCACCTACACACTGCTCGTGCTCAGTCCTGGTGCTGCTGAACAGGCCGCCACCCTTTTGACTTGATGGAGGCTGCAAGCCTCGCCCTGTGGTGCCTCCTGCCATCAGCACTCTCAGGGCTGGTGCCTACGCTCATAGCCCATCAAGCGCGCCAAGTCTTTCTGCCCGTGGTGGCATGCCACACCCAGTTTTCCATGCATCAAGTTACTTCATTGCACCATCTAAGACTGTGTGCATACCTCTTCTGCAGCCTTCTCGTCGTCCCGCCTTTGCCCTGCATTAATTTTCGCCTGGCACATCAGTACCCGGTAGGTCTAACATTTGCAATTAGTTTGTTGACAAATATTTGACATCCCTGACTTCTGTTATTGCGGCAGGGACAGCCATACCAGGGAAAGGAGTGTTCCAGAGATAGAAGGGAAAAAAATGATTCATGGAAGTACATGTCTATATCGTATAGATGTCATCATCGAGTTGATAAAGTGAGGGGTGACTAACATTATCAATGGCTGCCGAGGGAGGAAGAGGCTAAGTGGGACACACCCCATAACATAGAGCACGAGAGGGCGCAGACAAACCTGAATTCCAAGCCCCAGAGATCAAGTGGACACCTCACACACCACCCAGCCATGGCTGATGACACAAATGCAGCACCCCAGCATGCATTAGTAGAGGTACTACAGCCAGTCAGAGGTAGCTGACCCAGCAACTGCCTCACCACACTGGAAAACATGGGCAGGAAAGCTGGATCCTTTCTTCATTGCCACGCGAGAAGTTGTTGGGACCATAAAGTGCTCCCTGCTACTCCATTATGGAGGGGAAGACATCTACAAGTTATTTGAGCACCTCCTCAACACCAGCGCGGAAAATGACTATGATGTGGTGGTGAGAGCCCTCAATGTGCATTCTGACCTCCAAATTGAACCCAGACTTCGAGCGCTTCAAACTCCACCAAGCTCGCCAATCAGAAGGGGAGTCCATAGATGCCTTTTACATGCATGCGCAAGCTAGCCAGCACATGCACAATAGATGACCAGCTAAAAGAAATAAGGACTCAGATCATCCAAGGGTGCTGAAACAAGACCCTTAGAGCTCTCATCCTGAAACAACCACACAACAGCTTGGATGATATCCACATTATGGAATGATTCCTTGATCTGTAAGATGTGAGACCAACAGAGATGGACATTTCCAATACCCAGACACCAGAAAAGGCTCCCACCATCAATGTAGAATGAGCTGTTGCAATATACATGCGAGGGAAGGCGAACAAACCCAGGAAACCTGCTTCCCCTCCTACAGGACCTCGTATTGTATTGTAGCTGTGACAAACACTCTCTAGATGACTGCCCCAAGCAAGGTCGCATCTGCTCAAACTGTGGAAAGATTAATCACTTTGCAATGGTGTGTGGGAGGTGGGTGGTCAGAAAGAGGGTTGCTAGAGGAAGCGAGGCCCGTCCAAAGCAGTACGACAGCTATCACCGAATGAACCAGAACCTCAAGGGACGGCTAAATATTTGCAGCAACACGGACTTCAGTTTGAGGACTCGTCACCAGATGACAATGAGGAAGTCTTCCTCATCTTGTTCACAATTGACCTGAAGCAACACAGAAGTCCACAACCCACGTGTGTAGTGGAGATCGCCAAACTCAAAGCCGTCATCGATACTGGTGCATTGGTGAACGTAATGGGCATTCAGCAGTAAACATGCCTCTGGCCCAAACCAACACAGCCACCTACAAACACAAAAATATTTACATATCGGAACCAGTCCCCACTACCTCAACAGGGGCCAATGACTGTGAGCACAAGTTTAAATGACCAAGAGATCCTGGCAACATTCCACATGGTTGACAAAGAAACTGACACCGTGATAGGGAGCTACAGGGCAGAAGAACTGGGGCTTGCATCATTTGCACGGAACATGAAAGCCTATAAAATTGATGAAGTGCAAAGCCAATTCCCTGAACTGCTCAGTGGCTTAGTCTGTCTTAAAGCCCTATCGATTAAGCTACATTGACACATCAATCAAACCTGTAGCCATGCGCCATCGTCATGTCCCGTTCCACCTAAGGGAACTGGTCGAACAAGAGCTGGATAAGCTTGAAAGCCAAGGATAGATCGAGAAAGTGTCTGGGCCAATGCCCTTGGTATCTCCCATGGTCATAACAGAAAAACCTAAGCAACCAGCAAAAGTACACCTATGCATTGAAATACGTCTCCCAAATCTTGCCATAAAACAGGAGAGGCATATCTCAACCACAATGGATGATATTATTGCCAACCTGAAAGGCTTGACATGGTTCTCAAAACTAGATTTAAATGCAGGATATCACCAGCTACTCCCCTAGGAAGGGAGAAGATACATAGTGACTTTTCCCATGCACCATGAGCTACACCAATGCAAATGGCTAAATGTTGGCATCTCCTCAGTAGTGGAGTTGTTTCAGGATGCAATATGAGAGACACAGTCAGGGCTCCAAGGTGTCATGAATGCAAGCAACGATATCTTGAGCTACTCTCCGACCACTAAAGAACACCCTAGACACCTGCAGGCCACTCTAAAGCGCCTATGGGAACATGGCATCACTGTGCTCAGGGAGAAATGCTTGTTCTTTCAAACATCCATTGAGTTTTTCGGATATGTCTTTAATCAACAAGGGGTACAGTTCGACCCCCGGAAGTAAAAAACCATCAAACAAGCTTTAGGGACGACCACCGCGTCAGAGGTACGCAGTTTCTTAGGCATGGCCACATACTGCAGCAGGTTTATTCTCAGTTTCCTGAACATCGCTAAGCCTTTGAGGACCATGACCACGGTTGTTGCCCTTGGAAATGGGGCTAAAAGGAGGATGATGCCTTTCAGAAGAGAAAGATGGCAGACATGAGCAAGGCCACAATGGTCTATTCTGACCCCAAAAAAGAGACCTGAGTTGCTCATTGATGCATGCCCTACAGGCCTCTGGCAGGACTCATCCAAGAGGTAGAACCTGGGAGGTGGGCATCGTTGGCGACTGCCAGAAATGCACTTACACAGATTGAAGCACAATACGCACAAATCGAAAGAGAAGCTTGGACATTAAATGGGAATGCGGATATCTGTACCTTTGCGGGAGGCCCTTTCAGAGTGGTTGCCAGACACCAGCCACTCATCTTGTTGTCTTGAGGCACAGCACCTTATCCACCGCTGTGAATGCATGCCTGGCCATCCAGCTACAATAGTACTGCATGGAAGTTGTTTATTGGCAAAGGTCCAACAACCCAGCGGATTTTCTTTCACATCCTCAGCCTCAAATTACAGAAGGGAGTGTTAATAACACTGGGGTTACGCAGGAATACATCAGCATGATATCCCAAGGAGCCTGCCCAAAGGCACTCAGCTTACGTGAAATTGAGGAATGCATGAAGACTGATGTTCGTCTTATGAAGGTAAAGGATGCCTTACAGAGCGGCTCTTCCCCCAGATAAGGAGAGGCTTACCAAGCTGTGGAGTGTGCGCAAAGAATTCAGTGCCACTCAAGATAGCCTCATACTACGAAGTTGCCGGCTGGTAATTACTAAAAGCCGGCAAGATCAAGTGACCTAGCTAGTTCAGAAAGGACATAAAGAGACAGTAAAAATGAAGCCACACAGGCAGGAGACGGTGTGGTTCCAGATCCTTGAAGCTGCAGTAGACTAAATGGAATGGCAACACCCCCAGGCCAACTCACCAGCTCCTAAGAAGTGCCAGCATGCATCATCACAGAGGAATCCTGCACTACCCTGTGGTCCAAAGTGGGTTTGAATGTTGGAAGCTTCCCTGATGGTCCTAGTGGACAGTTACTCAAAATACCCAGTTATCAACATTGTCGACCATAAACTAACGTCGAACTGGTGTCTAACAGAGTATTTGCACTGTTCGACTTGCCGGATGATATCAAAACTGACAATGGACCATCATTCCAAAGGTTGGAGTTCAAAGACCTGCTCAAACACCTACTCATATGACATCGCCGTGTCATGCCTCAGTGGCCGCAGGTGACCGAAGAAGCTGAGTGGTTTATGAGGACCTTAAATAAAGCCCTCAGAATTGTCATGGTTGAAAGAACCAACCGCGAACTGAGCCTTAGTTCTTAGGATAATACCGAGAAACACCAAATTGCACCACACAGTGCCTTCTGTGGTTGCTAATGTTCAAGGGGCCCAAGAGAGACACCATCCCAGTTCACCCAGAATGGACTCAACCACACTACGACCCTGTGAAGGCCCAAACAAGGAGCATGCAAAACAATGTGCACAGAAGTCTGAAACGATGAGCAGCAACGCGACTAATTTTGGCAAATGACAAAGTAATCATCAAAGACTGTAGACCTGTGAGGATTTTAGAACAGCTTTCAAACCGGGAGTGTGGACAGTGTTCCTCTTGAGGGCACTATAGTCGCAGCCTGAAAAGACAGTGAAACGTTTACCAGGAACATATCTTGGTTTCGGAGGGTAGACCTCCCCAGTCGACAGGAGCCTGTAGAAGGCGAGGAAGACACCATGGTGGATGACCCACCAGAGGATGAAAGGCCCAGTGGTGCTACCCCTGGTTACAAAACTCCAGAGCAAACCAGTGAGAGAGACAGAAGTGGCACTCGCAGTATCATGAGAATGGAAAGGACATCAGACTACTCACACCATCAGCGGTAAAACCTCAGGCCTAGTCCACAGCTGAGCGGGAGATTCGAAGAGTTTGTGTGCCAAACTCAAAGGTAAAGTTCGATGCCAAGTTGGGAAGGGATATAGTGAGCTACCTGAGGCTCTCCAGTGGAGGCCCCCTGCCAAACGAATGCACCTGCACCTTGTACATCCTCTGGCCAGACGTGGCTATAAAAAAAGGGGGTTGACCACACAGGGTCTTCGGCCTGTACAATCCCTCTGTGTATATGTTAATTTTGTTGGTGTCAGTGTGCCCACACGCAACCGCCAGGGGACTCTGCACTACTTAGAGTCATCCTGCTGCAGGCACTACATTCAATCCCGGGCAAATCCTAACCAAAGGGCAAAAGGCAACGCACGTGATCAGGCCTAGTCCACAGCTGAGCGGGAGATTCGAAGAGTTTGTGTGCCAAACTCAAAGGTAAAGTTCGATGCCAAGTTGGGAAGGGATATAGTGAGCTACCTGAGGCTCTCCAGTGGAGGCCCCCTGCCAAACGAATGCACCTGCACCTTGTACATCCTCTGGCCAGACGTGGCTATAAAAAAAGGGGGTTGACCACACAGGGTCTTCGGCCTGTACAATCCCTCTGTGTATATGTTAATTTTGTTGGTGTCAGTGTGCCCACACGCAACCGCCAGGGGACTCTGCACTACTTAGAGTCATCCTGCTGCAGGCACTACATTCAATCCCGGGCAAATCCTAACCAAAGGGCAAAAGGCAACGCACGTGATCAGGCCTAGTCCACAGCTGAGCGGGAGATTCGAAGAGTTTGTGTGCCAAACTCAAAGGTAAAGTTCGATGCCAAGTTGGGAAGGGATATAGTGAGCTACCTGAGGCTCTCCAGTGGAGGCCCCCTGCCAAACGAATGCACCTGCACCTTGTACATCCTCTGGCCAGACGTGGCTATAAAAAAAGGGGGTTGACCACACAGGGTCTTCGGCCTGTACAATCCCTCTGTGTATATGTTAATTTTGTTGGTGTCAGTGTGCCCACACGCAACCGCCAGGGGACTCTGCACTACTTAGAGTCATCCTGCTGCAGGCGCTACATTCAATCCCGGGCAAATCCTAACCAAAGGGCAAAAGGCAACGCACGTGATCAGAGACTGTAAGATTTGGCATCGGTTCAACCTACTGAAGGCTGCCGTAGGGCAGGAGATATGAGTTCTTCAACTCCCAAATTGTAAGCAGCTAGTAGAGAGCAAAATACTCGTAATGTGATCATCTTTTTGAGGTAAAAAATCTAAACACTAAACTAAACACACTGTACATCAAGCCTGGAGCACTTTATCCTCCCGAAGACCGAAGACCTGCCTAAATGCTGGCATCACAATATCCTATTGGAATGAAAAAAGATGTACACGTCAGGTAAGCAACATGGGTGTTCCGTGGTGAGTATTTCCAAAGGAACAAATTGTAACAAACGGCTCATGCTCTAAAATTACCTTAAATTCCCCCAGAGTAGGAGCTGATGTCATTGCCACCAAAAAAAGATTTGGCTGATAATAGCACTGGAGTGACCTCCTCCAGCAACTCAAAATGGGGACGTGGCTGTTGTGTGAGCATTAGGGTTAGAGGCATGCATGGACTTAGGATGCAAAAACAGACGACGAGCAACACTACCAGGTGCTTGTGCTGCCGGACTCCTGGAACAACACGACAGATGTCCACTTGGTCTTTTCCAAAGTGTTCTCCCAAGCATGTGCTTCCAAGATCAGAGTTCAGAGTTTCAACATACCCGCCAGTTCTTCGCCTGCCATCCACAGCTTTCAAGCCTTCTGTAGCCTCTGTTCTCAGTGACTGAGTAGTGTCTTTGCCAAAGGATGCTGGGCATAGTTTCCGTCCCCTCTCAGGCTCCATTCGTTGCTATCAAGGTGTGCCTGACCTCTTGCTGTGACGGTGCTCTGCTCATCACTTGCCCACCCTGGATCCATATCCCATCCAATTTAAACATGGCAAATTAATATGATCAGTACCCCAGTTTAAGATCCATGCCAGTGACTGCCAGCTCTGTGTGCGGGCTGCTCTTGGACCGACAGACTCTCATGGCGGCCAAGCCATCGTTTTCTAGGCTGGACAGAGGTCAGGCAACGGTAGTTGTATGAAGCCTGGGGTTCAATCGCCCTAGTATCAGTTTGGTGCCGACCCTCTGACCCTCCTCCAGGTAAATGAAATATGCTGTGCTTTAAAAGAATCAGCACCCTCGCCTACATCCTGGGCTGGACGGGCTGCACCATGCACTGGGCGTTTTCCCGGGAGGCTGGAAGGTTTGGGGTCGGATTTGCAGCGGTGGAGGCCGGTTTTGTTACTGGGGTCCGGTTTTGCAGCGGTGCTGCGATATTGTCCCCAATAACAAAAGCAGCAAGCAAGTGTTTCCAGGCTCCCAGGGCCAGGCATAGGCTGGTCTGAGAAAATTGCCAGGGTTTGTTTTGGGTTCCCAGTCTGGCCCTGCCTAAACCACTGTCACGTTTCCTAATTGAATCACGTGCTATAGGCGTTCCTCTTACTGTGCCTTAGTCGTCAGTGTTTCGCAATGTCACTGCTGGTCCAGGTTAATGCATAAATTCGCCGGGAGAAATATTTCGAAGGTCATAGAAGGAAAGATGTTTATTACTCACTCTGTAATAACATTTGCAATTAGTTCTAGGATAAACTTTGGCAAGGAGCCACTTATGATGCTCACCACCTCGCAGGTATGGAAGTCTAGGCACGTACAAGATGTGCCAGGCCACCCCACCCAACCTTATTCACTGGGAAGATGGCTCAGTGAGTTCAGGGCTCACTGCTAGCATCTAATGTGCACTTCTGGTCACACAAACGTATCCTGTCCAGGCCAAGTCAGCCTTTCAGGTTACGAAGGTTGAGAAACTGAGTGCTATTACTTTGGGTTACAGTAATTTATGTTATTTAAAGCACATAGAAACAGTAAAAATGGTGCTATGAAGTGATATATACAACACGTTATTGTTTTTATAATACTCGACAAACTTCAATAAACCTTCCTTGTTATGCTACGTTCTGATTTACAAAATTGTGCCTCTGATTACAATTAGCAAATACAGTTGTATTTTTTCTACGTTAAAATTGTTTTTTTTATATTGTCTAGTGACTTTCTGTGCTTGTTGTTTTAGTAGCAGGATCAGTGGGTGAGGTGAGGATGTGTCAAACATTGGATGCACCATGAGTACATGGATGGATGAATGAATGACTGACGAGTGCATGGATATTAGTTGACTGCTGTTTCTTGTCAGCTAGCAAAGATAAATGACTGAAGACAACTTTGCAGCATATCCAAAGGCAATTAATAATTAACACAATAAACATACATAAATAAAGAACAGAAGCTACCATCACATACTTCCTTTTTATTGTTCTAAATATAATGAGTTACAAATGTATTATTGAAAGTCATTGATCTGTTGTTAATAATTATCATGATCATTAAAACTTAAAAAACTTTTTATCATTTTTGTTTGAACTCCTTGTTCTACATTGCTTATGTTCTACAGTGCCTGGGAATGTTATTTTTCATTGTATGTTTTACCCTGTCCCAGGATTGATACCCAATCACAGGGGGTCCTTGCTATTTGCAAGTCTTAAATAAAGAACAAATACAGAGTATGTTACCACAGGCTGTAGAAAAAGACAGACCTTGAAACCTACGTAAGAAAGGTATGTAAGCAATGTGATAGAACAGGGTTTTACAAATATTTCAGTACTAGGGCCACATTGTATATTTTACAAATATTTGTGGGCCGAAAAAAATCTGATTTATAAATGAATGAATACAATTTGAATGAGTGAATAAGGTTTACTTGGATCTTTTTGGCAATCAACATGATATGAATCAGAACAAAAGAGTAACGTGACAATTAATAAGAAACAATGCTGTGCTTAATCTGAGAAATTATATATACTGAGTAAAAATGGCAAACGTTAGCAAATGCTCTGACAAAATAATAAATTGCTTAACTGTAGGTAAGAAAGGCTGGCTAATCATTTTTAAATTCATTTTAAATACTGAAAAATTAAATAGTTACACGGAATAAGAATTCTTCCAATTTTGAGACACACAATAAGAAAAATAAACACACTCCGAGAAAATACTTCAGTAAAACAAAGCAAAGAAGTTCAAAATAAACTTGAGCCATCAACAAAGGTCGAACAAAAAGAAATTCAGTCTGCACCTTTCTACACAATTCTGTCAATTGGAGTTTTCAATCGAAAACAACAAAACATTGACCACAAAATTAATGGGAATGATGGAACTGTTTTTTTTTATTTCAAGATACAAATGAACTGAGGTTTCGAGCTTGAGGAACCAATTATTAGAAAAGGACTTCAAATGCTCGTCAGATATATTTGGGCTCAACATACTTCATTTAAGAAAATGTTTGCTAGATTCTAATGAGACATGCTTTCATTCTTTATTTACAGGCCTATGTGTGTTAGCCAGATTGAAGGCAAAGTCAAAACATCTGTGTAAAATGAGTCCCAGGAAGGTCACATCATACAGTGCACTCCAAAGGACACATGCTAAGCCTGTAGTGTTCTGCAGCATGGACTATATGCACTAGGAACTTGTCTTTTTCAAAGATCTAGCATACACAACATTGCTGGTCCAAAATGCACAATAGTGAAGATTCAAGAGGCTCTGCTGCCATCTAAAGGCTGCTAAAGGAATTATTTTGGTCATCGGAATCGTCAGCTCTGGAAAACAACAGAGAAATTACCTTATGGTCTACTAATGCTAAAGTTGCTGTAGGCCAGATAAAATCTTGTAGAGGGCCAGATGATGCCAGCGGGCCGTAGTTTAGAGACCCCTGTTAGATAACGCTTGTTTTCCTCATTCACTGTGCAAAACAGGAAGCAACAAGCAGTCACTCTGTCAGAGATTTGAAACAAAATAACAGATTTCTAAAATTGAAGCGATGGAGAAAAATTGTAAATCCTTGTAGGTGAAAATAGTAAGATGAACAAAACTATAACTTGTGCCCTAAGCTAACTAGCCCCCTTCATGCACATTTTTGCAGTACAATTAACTATTTCATAAACTATGTCATCAGCGATGTAATATATAGGGTAATTAGCAGTGCCTGGCAAGGGCCCGAGTTATAGTTACCTTAGAGCACAAGTTATAGTTTCTTGAGATAACTCTGCTAAACTGCTGAATTTCTGTGGGTTTTGTGTGTGCAAATTATAACTTAACTAGAACATCCCGTTAACCTTTGTTTTTTTTGTGACGTTTTAAGTTCTTTTTTTAATCTATTCTCTAACTATAACGTCCCCTAACTATCACTATAACGGCCACCCTTTGACGGATCAACCTGAAATTTCAGGCAGGAGCTGAAGCATACTAGTTTTGAAAATTTCTGGAAGACTAGTCAAACAACGCCAAAGTTATTAGCAAAACAAAAAACGCTTCTTCTATGGAAACAGGCTCTCATTCCACACATATTTTCAGCAAAACTGTGAAACGTAAGCTACTTACTTCAGAAACTTAGAAAGAAGGGCATGGATCATGAGAAACAACCTACTAATAAATATTTAAATATACTGGGTAATTTGTTTTCTAAATGCTACAAAAGGAATCCTAAATTAAATTAGGAATGTAATTTTTCTCAGAGGGGGACTATTTGAAGAGGCACCTCATTCGTTCAATGCCTTGTACACAAAAAGCATCTCTCCTAGGCCAGTACAATCCACATTTTGACACATGGGATGCTGCACCATGCTCTGGGCTATACACGGCTAGTTCTGAACATGAAATGTACAGCGACGTACCCCCGGTCACAGTCCTGCCCATGACATTCCGAACATCATGGACAGGTACAAATCCTTTGAACTAAATGTAGCATGCACAGTGACAGGTACCAGAAATCCTACATTTGGCCAAATAAAATGCAAGCAAAGCCCTGCACGTGCAAGGCACTACGCACACAACCAAACGAGGAACAGCAAGCCACTTGAAATGCAGAATATACTCTGAAACGAGAAACAGCCTTAACCACGACTCCTAAGCAAAGCATGGCTGAGCTAGGCAGGTGGTACTACGCACGTCTAAACACAAATAGGCCTTTACCACGCATATGGTTTAGATGTCAGCGATCTAGACTCTAAGCAGAGGGTGTTGCAGACTGGGCGGAGGGTCAGAGGTGACTTCCTGCCCAGATGAATAAGGGCTCTTTCTGGACCAATAGCTTACTGGCAAATTTGGAGAAATTCCCTCCAGCAGTTCAGGATGTAGTCATGTCATCACGTTTACATAAAAAAAGTTACTGCTGTTTACTCAAACTAACTTATTTAAAGGCACATTTATGTTGTCAGTTTGAGTAAATGGCAGTAATTTTTTTATGCCAACGTAATCAGTAACAGCTGTGGGCAGCTTTTAAAATCGGAAAACATGGTGTATTTCAAGGTTAAGAAAGGCTGCAAGGACAGCCGCAATGCATCCCTGTAATTTTTAAATACCTGTTATTTTTGAAAGGAGTGTTTTGAATATTTTTAAGAGGCGTGCATGGTATTCGCCTCTGCCCTGCACCACCGGAGGCCAGGATGCTAGCCACATCCACATCCAGAACTTATACTAATGACTGGCAAGCCCCTGAGAACTACAATGGAACAGCTAGATGGAAATGACGAACCGCAGCGGTGATGGCTCGGTGCTGGGAGTCTGATGGCTGCCCTTGATGGGGATTTGAGTCCTGCCGGGCGCACTTACATTGGATTTTTTTAAATCTTAGAGCCAGGCGCTGTTGCATCTGTATGACAAACAGTGCGTTCAAAGGGAATATGGCACCAAAACAACAGTACTTGTTTTTAGGTCTCAAATACGCAGCGCACATGCGCTGCATAGGAGGACCTTTAGCCGTTGTTCAGCTCTTTTTAGAAGCACATACTTGTGCTTGTAGCGGCATACGCCTTGCCGGAGTGCGCAGCGGCGCGCCACAAGCACAAGTATGTGCTTCTAAAAAGAGCTTGCAGCGTGCGCACGCACGCATGCACCACTCGCGTGCTTGTTTTCTTTTTTCCATCTAATCCAGGGCAAGGAATGCTGTCTTCTTTACGTCTGCTGTAATGTCCCAAATGTCCACGAGAGGGAGCAATAGCATTATAAAAACTCCTCAACACTCTTCGTTTCTCACTTGAGGTCTTGCTTATTGGCTTTACAAGCTGTGTAATGATTCAGTGCAAGGGAACGCCGAACGCAGCAAAGAACTCAACCTAGAGCGGTCTGAACGTCACTTCAGGAAACAGCCGATGACGTACTATCTCAGGAGAATATTATCTGTAATTTTTCACACCAAACTTTCAACACAGCTCGCAGCAATGCTTAAAATATAATCTGTTCACAGCGACGAGTATGCAGATACTTCTGACTCCAGACTACCGTAATACCAATCACTGGCTGTGCGGTACCCAATTCAAGTACGAGAAGGGTGGACAATAAGGATGATGAAAGGCTAGAGTGGTGCATTAACATAAAAACACATCTCATCACTATTTTGCTCGCCTTCAACAAATAGTATGGCACGGTTTAAGAAAAAACGATCTAAAAGGGATTTTATAGAGTACGGTGCCATGAAATGTCAATCTACATCGGCATGCACGCACTTCCTGGTCTACTTTTACTAGGTCAGCTCGACTGCCACTACATGATCTGTCTATCCCTTATATGAACACTGCCATCATCTCCAAATCCCACAGACCATTGCACGCTTTAATTTTATGATAATCAGTATTACTGTCAATTGCCTTTACGATGCAAGCTCCCCCTAATCCGTACTCTTAGCTTAACCCAGTACTGCGAATATAATCACTGATAAGGCATTGATTAGGGAGGTAAAACCCACATCAAGAACTAATTCCTTGTCCTTAATTCATCTTGGATGAGATTAGATCATGGATGATGCACAGCATCTGCATTTTATTTCTGGAAGTTTCGTATAGTGTGAACTTTGCCCCAGGGCATATGAGCAATTCATAAGAGACACAGATTAGTTACACGTTTTTTTTCTATCCAGGGAGACTTATATGGGAGTCAGAAGTTTCTGAGCTGAGGTTAAGATTGAAACCCTATTTCTCCATATTACACGGTCTGCAGCTTCTTCCCCTACCTACCTCGCCTCCCATGACACCTCAGATGGTTTTGAGGAACTTGAGCAGAGCCAGAACCACTGCAGACATCTGGCTCAAGTCTGGGAACCTCAGTCACATTTATTTAATACAGGCACATTCATCCGGACCGGTGGATGAAATAATGTGGCTATGGAGGGGGCCGACACGGACAGGATTCAAAATGGGGATCTGACTTGAGCAAGCAAAAATAAACCACGTCCTACCAGCAGTACATTCTCCACAGCAAAGAGGCAGAACATTAAGGGCTTTAAGCAGGCAGGCTACTGCACAGGAAAAGACAAACCTGCCATGCTGCTCTGGACCAATCAGATATCTGTGGCGTGCCTGCATGATTATGACACGTTGTTTTCCATGAAAATAACTGACGAAGGGCATAGCTGGGTCAACACACATGGGATTGCAGCACACTCTACCTGACCCAGAAGCAGCGACGGCTCGTGGAGGGAGTTACGGTGGGGCAGGAGGGCGGGGAGGGGGAGGGGCAGGGCGGAGGTTGCTAAAAACCGGCATATGGATAATTGCAGGTAAGTAAACAATTTAATTAATAAAACGAATTTCGTAGTGCGCCTTGCATCGCAAAATGCAATGCAGTGCGAGCTACGAAATTCGTTTTATTAATTAAATTGTTTACTTACCTGCAATTATCCATATGCCGGTTTTTAGCAACCTCCGCCCTGCCCCTCCCCCTCCCCGCCCTCCTGCCCCACCGTAACTCCCTCCACGAGCCGTCGCTGCCCAGAAGGCTGTAATAATGTATTACTTAAGCATCATGTGAGACCAGGGAAACTGAAGCAGGCTTGATGTGACAGAACCTAGCCTTCTGTCCTACTATATAAACAGCCAACAGCACATGCTCCCTCATGTTCAAATATGCCAAATCATTTTTTCTGGGTAGGTTTTAGCACCAGTTCCCTTAGGCACTGCCAGAAAGCCAATTTAAAGAATGCAGTTTAAATTGTGCGAACTGCATTTGTTTGTTAACCTCGCTAGCGCCTCATACATTTGGCAGGTGGGGTCCAGAAGCTAATATGCATGGTTCCCTTAGCCCGCCTACCCATCGGCCAACAGCCTCTGCTAACTTGAGCTCCCAGCGTGGAAGAAAAGGCAACGCGTATTTGGCGTTTGTCGGATGCAGATTAGATTTTTGGACTGCTGATATTGGGCCATTAGATACTATCTTCACATCCTGCAGAGATTCAGTTATCACACACCATGGGACCATGTGGCCTGGAATTATCGCCACATGAAAGAAACACATCAATGACCATATATACTGCCGTGAACAAGTTGCATGTTCTTATCTGTACAAGAAGCGATGAAACACGTGTTGGCTTGGCTGGGAACACATGGACCCCGAACTCTGGGATGTCTGAATAAATGAGAAGAACATAAAGAATAAGACTCATCACTTTCTGTTGCATTTACTTTGTCTGAATTAGACTGCATGAATTTTACGTGTGCTAGGGTACCTGAAATGTGGTCTGTTCTGTTGGTTTTCCAATCAGAGGTTTAAGGAGGCAGGTGGCTCTCCTCTACCTTACAGCACCGTCAATAAATAGTGTCAGATCACACAAATAACTACGAGTGGATTGCCCATCAGCGCCTGTAAACCTATAAAAAAATACCATCTTTTCTTTCTCCAGAAAAAGCCTCTGCTGAAAGATTAAAGGGGATAAATGATTAGGTTGTGATGCAGCGCGAACTTCCAGTCTTTGCTGCCACTGAAGAAAGGTATCACGTACCTGAAACGCGTCTGGCTTGAACTGTTAAAGAATGCCTGTTTCCTGTTGGGCTGCTGCTAGCAAGAGTTCGAAATAAATTAAGCACCATACTTAACTTCCAGTGTACTTTCCTCGTTTGTGTGCTTCGTGCATGGATTGGATATATATATATATATATATATATATATAAAACAAATATATATATATATATATATATATATATATATATATATCAAGTCCATTGCTCTCTCCCAGGTAGGAAAGAAGCACGACACAGCTCCGGGGACAAACAAAGCTTTATTCTTTTCTGAGCACAAGGTAGGTGAAGTCACGAAACGCTTGGGCAGACGCGTTTCAGCCATCCATTTGGCCTCATCAGTGCCGGTTCCATGGGCTTCTCGATGTTGCTGAGAACGGAGCGATATATATATAAATATATATATATAATATCCACTCTTCGCGGTTACTGCGGCTGGCTTCCAGAACGCTGGTGGTGCTCGTTAAAAGCGCTCCCGCATCGCTTTTTAAAATTGCGAAACTTCGTCCCAAATAAGGAAGACACAGCACTCCAGGGTGTAAGAAATTAAATTTAATTCAACAAGTCACAGCGGACAGGACACGTTTTCGCTGTAGCAAACAACCTATGTCACCTAATGAGTATCATGTTGAAAAACCCTTTATATAGTACAATTGTGCATAGATATAAACAAAATACTGTTCATTTTTCAGTTCCCACTTCTCAAAGTCATACGGGGTGCAATACAAAACAATATTATTGTCCCAACAGGTTTGAACTTATAATTTATTTTTACAAATCAAAAAAAGTAAAAACACCTTAGCTCAATTATTTTGTCTCGCTCAAATTTATTTTTTTATTTATTTATTTATTATAAAGTTTTGTATAGCGCGAACAAGACCCGTGGGTATCAGAGCGCTTAACATGAGAGAGAAAAAGTGTAAACATATATATAAACAGTTAGCGAGCAACCGCTGTGAGGTAGATGATATATATATTCGTAACACCTGTGGACGTTAGCGTACATAAATATGCTATGACAAAATTACTAACAAAAGCATGTATATATAACAGATATGACAAAATTACTAACAAAAGCATGTATATATAACAGATATGAGGTAGCTCGGTATATGTTCATGCAAGATGCTGTTCTCCTGTTCACTCAAAGTAGCCATTACTAATGGCCTTTTGGTTGTTCTCATATCATAGGATACGTATTCCATTATAGAATTACCTATGTCTCCTTTTCTAATGGCGTACAAGATCAGTACTAGGCAGTAGTAGATCCGAAAATAGCAAGATCAAACCCTGAGTTCGAATTAATGACCCCGTATTGGCTTTCACATTTTAAGTGCACTGATTTCTAAGGGATTTACTGCTCCCCAGCACCAGCCCAACTTTAATATAAACATTGATAACAGCACATGCTCCGAAAGCGCAATTTATATAGCATCTTGCTAATTTGTAATAATCTTTTGAAATTTCACAGGGCTCATGCTGTCGGATTCATTAAAAAAAATCCCTTAGTGCACATTATTAAGAAAATATATCCCGCGAGAGATAAGAACAAATTCTAAAGTAATACATGGCTGTTCCAGAAACATCAATAAAGTTTTGTTATTACAAAAATGGCCAAGTCAATCTGTTTTTTTAACCATTCATATATATATATGTATGTATATATTCTATGTTAAAACCCTCTCCACAATGCGCCAAATATACTTCTTAAAGCTGTGTTCTAAACTATGCGTATTTGAATGGTGTCAGTAAAGAGACGGCTCATCAAGAAAGCTTTCAGCAGCTCCTGATTTAAATATTCATGGCAGGAGGCCTTAGGTGCCAAGTGCTTTTTAACAACCATAAAATGTGACATGATTACCCATAATGGCAACTACTTATGCATTATATTGCTGGTGCAGCTCAAAGTTGCTGACTCTTTTCACGTCACAATGACGTCACAAAATGTTAATAGGCACATGATAAAAATGTGTCCTTTGCACGTTTCTTGTGTGGTTTAACAAATGAATGTAAGTGGTGCACTTGACATCATTATTAAAGAGTGCATTCACTTTAGAATTAGAGGGTTTACTCATATTATGTTTTTTACCTTCATTGATTGAGGTCTAAACTAATTAAATCATCCTTACTTAGTACATAATGTACCTACTATAAAGATGAAATTCGACTTTCATAACATGTGTTATAATATAGAATAACTTAATGATTTGAAAACTAAATAGAAACCGTCCTCGTATATGTAGTATGTGATTTAATTTAAAACGATAAATTATGTCATGTATGATTTAATATTTCCTATATTTGATTTAAATATAGTTCTTAGCCATACTTAAATATGAATAAATGGAAGATTTACTATATACTGCGTTATGCGCATTTAATGCATAGTATTAGAGACATATATTTATTTGTGTTTAGATGTGCACACTCATATTAATTGTGCACCACTGAGTTAATGCTTTAATTTGTCCTGACAATTTAGGCTTGTATTTCACCATGCTGCATAAATGCTGTTTTCCATTTTCTGCTAACGCGACTTTTCTTGCAGGTATTCACATGCATTGTTTAGTTGTAGAATAGATACATTACTGTACTAGAGATAGGAGAAAGATCCCGAGAAGGAGACCTGGACGAAGGAACATGGGGAACTAGAGCGTTAACTGATAGGGCTATTGAGAAAATGTTGCAACCAACGTGTGTGTGAGAAAGAGAAGTCGTTCCTATGTCCAGTGTGGAATAACCTGTCGATGTTGTAGTCTGCAATCTGAGAATTGGGCAAGAACAATGGAACCCCGATGGCAAGTACAAAAGGGGTGTTTTGCTGGTGGACTGTGTGTGTTATGGCTTGGTGGTCACCCCGTTTGAGCCTCAGACTTCTTTCAGATTCTCTCATGGAGCATTCTAAACACCTCTTTGCAGATCCCCTCAGAACGTTCCTCAAATGTCCTCTAGCATACTTCTTTGCTGAACTCCCTCCTGCAGACCCTATGCAGATCCCCTTGCGGATTTCTTTAATAACATTTCACCTGTCTCCCCACTAACTAAGGACTTGTGAGAATTTTAGACCCTACTGCTTACTCAGATTATTCCTTATGTGTGGTTTAGTGCTAACACTTATTCTAAGACCCATAGAAGACTCTTGACCGAGCATCTGAGGTACTGACACTCCCATACCTAATTTCCCCTACCTTGTCCAGATTTCCTTACCGGAAATTCCCTGATATGTAGGATTCTTTGGATTGACGAACCATCCTCTGGACTTGGAAGATTAAGATTACTAATGTATAGACAACAAAACATGCAACTCTTCTCTGAGCATCAAATAATTTTGCTATTTTTTTGTATTGCTGTGAGTGAATCGCTCATTTGCCTTATTTTGTGTCCCCTTAATTCCTTTTGCAGGCTTGGTTTGCCAGTGGTTTTAAGAGTTGCCTGTGGTTTTAAGAGTCGCATATTTGAACTTGATTTTGAATTTGAAATAAACCTCCTTAACCCATAGCTACTGATCCCGGTCCTCATTGTGTAGCCAAATGAGTTGCACTGTTACTTGATGTTAATTGATGTTAATGCTAAATCTATCACCTCTCAGTCGGAGAAAAAGGTCCATCGGAGGACCAATGATAAGCAAGTGGGCCCAGAGAATGCTGGATCACTACTCTACCCTGCCACTCCCTTTGTGGCAGGGTAAAGTTGTTATATACACACATGGTGTTCAGGCAGGCTGGGGTTTATTCTACAGGGGAAGATCTTACCCACAAGTCTTTGACAGCGATTTTACACCATCCATGTTCTCTAAACCTTGAGGGGCATATTTACAATAACTGGCGCATCCCTGCAAATCAGCAGGGATACGCCATGGGGCAAAAATGGCACAGATGCGTGACGCATCATGCCGTAAAGTTGTGCATTGCTGGAGTTGGGTCGCAAGCGCGACGCAGCTCCAGCAAGGCTCTGGGGCCCTATCTAGTTAATATTGCGTCAATCCTTACGCTTGCTTCAGGCAGGTGCAGGGTTTTGACGCAGCATGGGCCTAAAAGTGACTGAGTGAAATCTTGTAGATTTCACTCGGCCACTTTTAGGAGGAGTTCCTGCGCGGAGACGGCCCCCCCCTGCGCAGGAACGCCTACATGTGGCGCAGGGCTTTACAACGTGACGCATCTCCCAGATGCGTCACGTTGTAAGTACCCCGCACCATGGCGCAGGATTTGCGCCACCGCTGCGTCACAAAAGTGACGCAACGGCAGTGTAAATGAGGCGCAAGGGGCTTGTAAATTTGCCTCCGAGTCTTTAACGCCTGCGCACGCGTGCTTATTTCTGCCCTTTCTTCCTCCTCTGGCTCTTTAGCCCTGTTCATGGTTTCGCTGAAATAGTTCTCATCGTGAAGCAGTGATTCATAGATGTGTCAACACTGTTTTGGAAAGGCGCAGCTCGCTCTGCCAGTTTAAGCGCGTCTGGGTGCGCTGCAGGTCATGTCTTGCACATGCCCAGAAGAGCACACAGACCACATCCACGAAAAAAACACAAAATACACGAAGGGGACGGCGATTTCCAGCGTTCAAGTCAGGAAACCGAAGGGCGTTTTCAGCAATGGAAATCAAACATGAGATAAACGTCTTGTTTGTACAGTGAGTATCAGTTCTCTTGCCCCGTGGAGCAGCCGGCCTTTAAACCCGCAGCCATACTGTACACAGAGGCCTCACTTAACACAGGGAGCCGGCGCCGGGCCTCAGGGTGTGAGCAGCACGTGCACGTGGTGCAGATTGGCATGCACGGCCGCGAGGACTACTCATGAATATTCATGAGTCAGGCTATGGTTCGCCTCAGCTTCACGGAAGACGTTCTGATGATCCTGGCACGTGGGCCAAGCAATACAAACTCAGTCAATAATTCGAATGGATGAATGAATGTGATTACTTGTACAGCGCTCAGACCTCCAAGGCACCTCGAAGCAAAGACTGAAGTTCAATACATTATCTTTAGTCTCTTTCTGTACTCTGAGAGCCGCCCCTACCACCCATAATTTGCATATATAAAACTCAACCAACTATACAGATGACTCCGGGAGGAAATTGTGGAAAGGTCAACTGCAAAGGTCAACACATGGCAGCAGCACAATCGTATCATGCATTATGGTATGAAGATAAGAACCCTGGTGCAGAAGTTCCTTTTCAGCGGAAATGCAAGACTTGAAAACTGCCGGAACCACCACCAGGGGCGATAGATAGTCCCACCCAGTTATATGTATTCAAAACAGTGGGTACTGGAAAGTGTGTGGAGGGTGGTATCAGCTAACATTTGGTTAGACGCTGGTTGTCCGCGCTCCATAATGCAGTTTAGAGTTGTTTTTTAATTGTCTTCCTGGTTTTCAATCATAAATCTTTTAAAATGCATAGAAAAATCGCATCCTCAACTGGTTGCATTTACATAAAAGTGCCAGGCAGTAAAGTTCCGGGGGGCATATTACCAAGCAGGGCGATAGGCAATTATCGCTGCTTTAGCGGCCTTTTTCGGCTGCTAAGCGGCGATAATTCTATCGCCCTATTAGCAAGCTGTTGCTAACTGATGTTAGCGACAGCTTTTAGGCGATAGCGAGTGGTTTGGGGCCCGCTTTGCATGTCAGCGATGTCTATCGCTAATGACGTGCAAAGTGGGCGTACCCAACCAGTTAGCAACTGAAAGCAGTTGCTAACGTCGCTATCGCCTATTAGCAAGGCAGGCATAGCGATGGAAATATTCGCGCTAAGCGCAAATATCTCCAAATACTTACACCTGCCCAGACCAGTTCTTAGCCATGTTATCCAATGGGGGGTGGATAACATGGCTAAGAGCATTTCGTCGCCAATGGGTGAATATCGCTGTATTCTCAGCGATATTCACGCATTTCGCCACTATCGCTGAATATTTTAGCACAATGGAGAAAAACGTTGCTAATAGCATGTTTTCTCCGCTAACATATAATGCGCTAATCGCATTTTGCGATAAGTATCGCTATTCTTTGGTAATATGCCCCCGGATTTCTCTACTGACAACAGTCACTTTTAAAGAGAACCTTTATTTCTGAGCTGGAGATGCAATGTGTTGAGTCTTTTTTGTATAAAAAGGAACGATTATGTAGCATACACCACAAGCTAATAATTCATCTGCATTCTTAGGAATAGAATTGATTATTAACCACATAAATGAGATTAATTTTGGGTCACTCTCTCAACTTTTTCCAGCACTCTTTGTGAACAGTTGACTTTCTACTTTCCAGCACATGCTGGACTACCTTATGCAGCTGGTTTTTCAATTGTGTATATTCTCTGGAGGGGACTAGGGTTGGTAGGAGAAAATAAGAAAAACTGAACAGCACTCTAAACATTTTTTAATAGTAGCTAAAACAGATTTTTCTTTTCTAAAAAGACAATTACAAAATGTTGATGTATAAAAATATATCTTCAGAATTACCGGTGCGACTATGGGCAGTTGTCAGATATCAATTTAGCCCTATAAATCTTAATCTGCCTTACTGTGCATCTTACAAGAACCAGTCAGAAAGGGATGTCCCTTTTATGTCACTTCCTTAACCATCAGCATTCCTTATTTCTGTACTACGATCGAGTTTTGCAAACACTTTGAAGCCTACAGTTCGAGACTGGCTGAGGCAACAGTACTCTCTATTCGCTGCTCCGTTGGCACTGTATTAAAATTCATCTTAAAAAAGTTCAAATCATTTGAACTGATTTTAAATCCAAAGGCCTGCATCAGATTCAAGCCGGCTAGCCCAGCTCTAATTTGTAAACATGAGAAATAGCTTTTGATGTAGGTTTACAGAGTCACTTAGGGCCTTTTTCCAAGAAAGCTAATGGTATTTATTCTGGCAAAAGCTGAGTTTGTGCTCCAAACTGGATTAAAAGTAGTCCACACTTTTTTTTTTACTGTTTTGCATATCAAAGGTTAGCCATGTAGTGCCTGACAGAGTTTTGCAGCTTGGTAGACGAGGAAAAGTGGTATTATCACTTTATACCTGCTTGTGAGGTCTGCCCTGATTGTGTGGTACACAACTCACGATTACGAGGTGATGAGGCGCTCAGCAACATCGTAACTGCTGCAATAGCTATTTACTGTACTTGGTACTACCTTCCCCAAACAAAGCTCGATTTTAATGAGCTGCTAAGTATTCCTAAAATGCCAGCCTGTAAATAATAATATAATGTAATTATATATTGACTCTGCATCGATAAATGACACTCTTTTGAAGTGTGTTTCTCAACTACCACCCATTGAATTATGTAAACTGAGCATGCTAACCACAGCCTAGGTTCACATTCACACACAACAAAGTATTTAACAATCAGCACTACTTGATACATTTTGATTGACAGATTTACCAGAGGGGCTATGGACGTAAAACGTATGACTGCAGACTCACGCTCCCTTTTGTTGATTTGCCTCCAAATCAGGAATTCGTATCAAATTGAAGAGCTGGGGCGTGTTCTGCAGACCTGTGCAAATGCATAGAGTTTATGTATTTGCAAAAAACAATAAGCACACCACACGTATAGGACATTTAATGTTGGTGCTCTCCTCCAAACGTTGTCACTGGATTCGGAGACAGTTTCACAGGCAAATTTCTCCATGCCCGTGGCTCAACCCTGAGGAACTCCATGAGACAGCGCCTAAGGCTGGAGAGACAAGTCTTGGAAGTTAGCAGGGCAGAGGCACACCTACACCTCTTGTTGTACTGCTTGGATGAGACCTAACCTCCACCCTGCTTCATGGATGTCTCCTCACCTGTATCAAACGCACCACAGATTTCAAGACCCCTAAAATATACCACCATGACTCCACACAGCCTGGCTAATGCAAAGCTGCCTCGATGTTCCTCTTTCAGCCCCAAATGTTATGCACTCTCTTTAAGCTAATCAGAGGCCACAGAGTAAGAAGGGCGTTGCTAAGCCACGCCCTTCCTTCTCTGAGGCTGGAATTCAGGGTCAAATACCACCAAAGCTGTTTGACTGCCTATTTTCATAAGCCCTCTCCTTTGTACCTCCCTAAAGCGCTAGTGATTCATAAGTGTGAACAGAATGGCTCAAAAGTCAATGACTAATAGAAGGAATTTAGAGCAAAAAAATGAAAAATGAAAGCTAAATCTGTATTTGTAAAAGGAACATTGTTGCCGGGCAGGTAGAGGCTACTGGTCCGCAATGGTAGTGGTTGGGAGTCTTTCGCCTATGGAATTCTGGGTTGCGTCCTACTACAGCTCTGCAAATTGGGCGAAGAACAATACATTTCGCCTCTTGGGCCTCATTTATGAAAAGTGACGCGTCGCTGCGTGAAAACAGCGATGCGTCACTTATCACTGCGCACTCCTTACGACATTCCTGATGCGTCATATTTAATGTATGACGCATCATGTCGCAAGGAGTTACAGATACGTCAGTATTTCTGACGTATCTGTAAGAGCAAAAGTGACGCATTGCTGGAGAGTGTCACAAAAGTGACGCAACTCCAGCAATGCGTCCTTTCACATGGGGAAAGCCCCATGTGAAAGGGCTTGCTTCAGTCTTACGCCTGCTGTGAGGCAGGCGCAAGATTTTGACGCAACAGCATCCTAAAAGTGACGCAGTGAAATCTCATAATTTTCACTGCGTCACTATTACGATGCTTTTTGCGGGGGAACGCCCCCTCTGCATACATTATACCTGACGCAGGTATAATGTGGCGCAGGGGTTTAAAAAGTGACGCATCTACCTAGATGCATCACTTTTTAAATATGGCGCAACAAGGCGCATATTTTACGCCGCTGGTGCGTCACAAAAAGTGACGCACCAGCGGCGCAAAACTGATGCAAGGCCTTCATAAATAAGGCCCCTTGAGTCTTAGAGTAGAAAGGTCAAGCAGTGCAAGGCAGAGCACGGAGGTGGCCTGGGGGAAGGAGAATCAGAACTCATTGGCACTATAATTCCCTATCTAGCCCAGATAAAAATAGAGTTAGTTTAAAATCACACCAAACCAAAATACTGTGCACATTAATGTGGATTCAGATACAGGGTTCTACAATCCCATAAATAGCCCTAGCCAAATGACTTTTATGTTATTTAGTTGACCCGTGCACACCTCAACTTTGCATTTTTATCACCAGGTTGTGGATCTTGTGTTTTTTGAGACGATTGCATTCCAGGTCTCCTCGGTCGGTTGGTATCGCTATCCGAAGAAGATGTCTCTGTGTTTTGTGTATATGGTCGGTTTCTTCTTTTTTGAGCATACACCTCTGCCCAGGTATATACTTCCCCTAATTTATAATCTAGGGTATCACGGCGAAATTTTCTTATTTTACGGTCATTAATATCATTTGTATGTTTCTCAAGCTGAAGTTTCATATCCACAATAAAATTGAAGGCAGAGATAATAACAGGACATTGTTAATGCGCGAAAATTATTGGATTTACAGACTCAATTCGATAAAACCGAATGGGCTCAATGAACGCATCGAATTTGCTTGATATTTATAAGCCATCCCTCGATGCCAGGGGGCTCTCTGTTCCGAATATCCGTTTGGCCTGTTGTTTATAAATTAATTGTTTATAATATTATAATTTAATTGTTATAATTTTGCACTTTGCGTCAGTATCATATATTGTTACAAATTACAGGGTTTATTCTGATGTTACTCTTGTTTTCGCATCTTATCACAGTTATTCTCAGCTGTATCTATGTTTACATCCTGACCACGATATTCACCCTGGTCCTATCTTTATGTTTACATTCACTTTGGTCCTATTTTTATTTTCACCATCACGCTTACGTGAATACACCACTTCCTGGTTTCTTGCATTATATTTTGACCGCAGACTGGTTCCGTAGTGACCAGCCCCGTGAAGATGCCATTACAAATCTTGCCGCTTTTCATTTAGTAAGTTATCTAAAACTCGTTCACTCTTTACTGACTTTCCTGACCGTTCGACGCCTCTCTTGGTCACACGAGCTGTCAGCTAACCTGCTTCACCATCTTTATAACGCAACTGGCGTTTTTTACTCCTGTTTAATCACAGTTTATTAACTCTTCCTTATTACGCGTTTCTCACTCTCGTCTAGTGACAACTTTTTACTTTGGTAAATCCACAGGCTACACATTCTTGGGATCTTATTTTTATCTTTATTTTTATCAACAAGAGCACGCCGTATCAACTAGAGCACGCCGTATCTATCTTTATTACACACTGCATGAACATAATCACACGTGGAATTAGGTTTGATATCACGTGAATCGTACGTATTCACAGCACCTTATCTAATTGTTACATTTGTAGTATCACATGATTATTGTTTTAGTGAGACAATAGAGATTTGTTGATTTTTGTTTATTACAAATGGTGATATTGTACTTAGAACAACATATGCCGTTTTGTTTAGATGCTCCCCGACGAAGGGCAATGCCCGAAATGCATTGGAGCGAATATGAAATGGAATGAGAGAGAAAAATATATATGTTCCACAATATAAATGGCATCGTTTGAGAAAAACATGATTTATCTGAATTAAGGATGAATTAATGAAGAATAAACCTTTGAAAACGAATTTGTGTGATTTTTTGTAATGAACAGAGGAGGATTATTTCCCAAATATTGGAGTGCATTATGGGATGTTATCAGTTTTCAACTGACCACACTTAACCTAGCCAAATGACACCATCTGTAATGCCCTCTCTCAATTCCATACTAGGCATTAGTCACCCCGTAGGTCAGTTCTTTCAGATCATGCTGGCAGAGTTAATTTTCCAATATGTAGACATATTTATGAGTTAAAAATACAATCTCGGGCTACCTGTTACTTGTTCGCAGGTGTGGTGTTGGATGGTGCACTCCCAGAGCTCACACCATGGACAACTGTGTCAGCGGTGCAGGACCACATGCTGCAATCTTGGCCCTAACTCGGGCTGCTTTCTTCTGCAGTTGTAACCTCCGGGCAGAGTGTCCGGCTCGCAGGTCATTCACAACTATGGTTCTCGCAGGATTTGACACAAGCTCCTTTGATCATGCTGCAGAGCTGCTGGACAGCACCCTGTTGTTCTGGCTTGTAGTTTCTTCAAAACCCTTCACGACTCGAGTCAGTGCCATCTTTGCTCACATTGTAAGTCAACTCTTCTGTGTTCTACGCACACCAGGAACACAGCTTGATAGTCTTTCCTCATGCAGAGCTAAGCACTCTCCTTCCCTCTCTGAGCAGGCAGGCGTCTTGGTGGTAGGCAGATTCACTGTTTCTTCAGGTAGCTGCAAGGACCTCAGGTGATATCCCCCCCACCCTGGGAGACTGGCGCTCTGGCATAAACCTGCACTTTCTCACAGCAATGGTTTAGATCCCAACATTATACTCATTTAAAGATGGGATGTGGATTCACTGTAGAGGTCCTGGATCTGATTTGTGTTAATCCCCTTTCAAGCGTCATTTAATGGCTGTAGCACAGCCACAGCCTTTGTGCAAGGTGATGCCTCTCACGGCAGATAGTGAAGATGCAAGCTGATCTTCCCCTCTAGACTTATTGGTGGTAGGCAGATTCACAACTTCTCCGGCAAGTTGAAAAGAAGCTTTCTGTTGACGAAGCACCAGTTTGCTTCGTTGATGGAAAGTTTCCTCCAATGGCCTGACAGAGTAGGGTCTGACGGAGGAAAGGAATTACAACAATCGCTCTATTTAGGGTGGAGGGTGTGATCTCCATTTTGTATGCCTGTCACCACCAGGTTGTGGGACACAAAAAAATAATGCCTCCGCACACTAGGAGAAAACTCCTAGGATATTGGGGTAATTTTTTTTTTTTCAAAAACAAAGTCCCACATGGGGCTTTTGTTTATGAATAAAATGTTAAAGGTATTGCCCTTCAACATACAGAAATAATCCCTGGGCCAAGATCATCTCTAAATTTGGTAGGCGTTAGTCCATCAGGTTGGCAAGGGTAATGTCTGCTGCCAACTTCATGGACTATACTCCGTCCCCCAAACCCTAAATCAGCCTCTTATTAATCCATTTACTCTCAACGTGTGGCATGATTTTAAACTGCTTCCATTTAACTCACTCTATGTATCGAAAACCTTCTCTTGTCCTAGAGAGTGTCATAGCACATAGAAATTCAAGCACACTGGTTAAGAAACTCTTTCCCTGGGGTATATGACACGTCACCAACACCTCCTATTCAAAAGATTGTAAATCGCTCCCTTTCTGAATCTACACTCAAGTTTATACCCAACAGCACCTAGTTATAAAGCACAGATAATTACATTCCAACGAAATTACTAATTCCAATACGAAACTCATAAAAAATGACCCTAACACTACCCCAACCCTAAAGCTCATCTTAACCATAATCATGCATCCTAAATCTTAAACCCTAAAATGAACCCTTAGCCTACCTTCACCACTACTCCTAAACTCTAAACCTAAACGTTTTTAGATGCTAGTGTATGCTACGTGTACATTTCGATTAACAGTGCCTTATTGTCATGTCTGGTGTACCAAGCTGTCTTTGGATATTATTTCCCTATCTGAACCCAGCTCAGCTACTGTTGAGAGTGGTAACCAAAGATCAATTGGCTTCTGTCACCTATTTTGTAACATATTTTATTTCCCAGCAGCCAATTGCAGTAAGGGTGTTATACACCCGCCACATCCCTAAGTGTCGTGCAGTGCAACTGTTCACGCCCCCATCCTGACATAGTACAGGACACCTTTCATTATGATGATGGTTCATTACCCATCTTCTAGACAGATTCTTTGTTCAGTTTGTCTGAAAAAACACTGTCATGGCTTACATACAACAAGAGCTTTGAGGAACAGAGAATAGAATGCATTTTATGAGGCCTGTTTTTTCATTCTACTGTAATACAATGTAATTAAGTCGTTCAAATGGACATTCATTTTTCAGAGATCAGAAATGTGTCAACCTGCAGGCAGGGCACGCCTTCTGTAAGAATGCGAGCCTGGATTCCAGACCAGGGAGAGATACACAGAACCCGGTCGGTCTGACAAACCTGTTTTACCGGGTCAGTCACTCACCTGTCTGTGCGCTGACATGTCTGTGAAATCAATCCCAGGCCTCATTACTCATTTTCTGCTGTTTAATTCCCAATTTGTAGCTTCTAAGTACTTACTTGGTGAATTAGTTAAAAACTGAATGTGAACAGTCTTCACTACGACTTCAGTTTCCTTACATTGCCTTCACATTTTAAGCTGTGACTTGACTGACCCACAAGGGCCTTTCTCTTTAGACCAGAAGGAAACGGGACATATTAGCTTGTGTGCTGCCTTCTGCACGGTGCATCCTGGCTTTGCACCATTGTGTTCTATGTGTGTTTGTGTCAAGGTTGGGTTCTCTAGCCATCCTAGGCCTTTCCTCGTGGCTGCTTTAGCCCAATATCAGAGTCTCTGACAGATTTAGAAAGTTTCAAAGCCCAGGTCCAGCTCCTTTACTCACCGAACATTGTGGCGGTGAGATTGGCTGATCCTGCAGCTGCAGAATGACAGCAAGCGGCAACTCTGCATCTTGGCCACATCTCAAGCAGGTCCAACTAATATGGGGGCTTTCTAAACACTCTGCATTTATAGAGTGTTATGATAACTGGGTAAAACAGGGCTAATCAGCGATAAAAAGCAGCCGTTGCTAGCTGTGAATGGGAAACGACTGAAGTACTGAAGGAACACTGCCTGGTAAACACACAGTAATGGGGAGTAATCCATAGGACGATCAATCTATTTGTCCATCTTAATTTACAGTCAATAAGATAAATGTGTTCATTTAGACAGTCCAAACGAAAAAGTAAACATTGTTCTATAATTCGTTGGGTTACTAGTTTCAGGTATCTTTCAAGGCACCCAATATTTAGCATGGAAATCGCATTCCAGTGAACTCAAAATGTAGTGAAGCTTAGAACATGTGAAGCATGAGAAATGGTGAGGGGAGGCTTCAGGTGCAAAGATGGGGAGTGCCTTACAAATAAGGTGGGCAGAGCATTCACTTGGAGGGTATTCACAAATATTTCCACGCCTTTCGCACACGCACTTATAAGCTCTCGCGTGATGGAACTAGAGTCTAGACGTAGGAAGTGCAGTAAACATATGAAGGTGTACATAATGCCCCTTTGTCAAGGGTGTCCAAGGGAATGGAAGATCCCATAGGAATTCGAATTCCATGCAAACTGAAATAAAAAATAACAGCTATCTGTGGAATTTGTGAAAAATGTCTAAAGTTCACATATGTGAAATTGTCACAGTGTGGAGACTACCACTCCACGTGAACGGGAAGCTAGGAAACGAAATGCTCCGTTTGCAAGTGAGAACTTCTGAATTCCCCTCAGATGAAGAGACCCCCTTCACCTGTAAGGAAGCTGTACTGACACCGAGGGCGCCACTCTAACCACCCTCTTCCCTTACCCTGGCCAGTGCTGCTCAGCTGCGAGCCGCGCATCTGGCCCCAGATACACACCCTAAAAGCTGTTTAACTGCCCCAGAGGACGTCACGCCCGTCACTACGTTAGACCGATTTCTCTCCAATAAAAGCGCAAAATAGTAAGTGTTTGTTTATAGTATACACTTAATTTTTAAGCATGTTTAATGTTAAACTAAAAAAATGCAGTAAACCCTTGCTTATCTGACAACAGGGCTGCAACATCC